>NC_062288.1:39055616-40305616 GCF_902655055.1 Lutra lutra
TAATACAAGAAGAAACAAATGAATAAAGAAGAAAGCTCATGATGTAGGAATTGTCAGTGAAATTGGTGTGGGTTTGAAATACAAAGTCTGGTTTTGGAGAAGAACAGAGTTACGTCTTAATAACAGCTTGAAAGGCCATTCTGAGCCTGGGAGCCATAATTCAGCGCCCAGGCAGCCTGGGAAGTTGAGAGAGGAAGAGAATGGGTCTTCTCTCAGAGGTCTGAATCCTCAAAAGTATCTGCAGAAGAACATTTGGAAGTGTTCGTGATGATTAGAAAAGAGAGTCAACCAGCCATTATCTGCCCCTCCCATTCTGGCTGGAAGGAGAAACCAAAGGTGAGTTAGCCACCCACTGGTGTTAAAGGGAAATAGAAATACGGTATATCTCAATACTTAGGCAGAAGTTTGTGTTTGATGGTTTTCAGATGCAAAAGTGATTTTTCTTCTTCTTGAAATTTAAACAACTCAACTGTGGACTCAAAATCTGGATGGTTCACCAGCAGCAGGTACACAGTATTATCTGAGAAGAGATTAAAAACAAAAATCGAAACATTAACTGAGCTCTCAGCTGTCAGCCTTGTCTCCAAAGAGCAATTTCAACCCACCTCCAACTAGTACTTAGGGTGTCAGGAATATTTTCATGTCCTTGTAGAGAGAAGCACTTGTGATCGCTCCAAAGAAAAAAAATGGCTAAAGGAAGGACTAGTGACAATCTCTAAACACCTCCAAATGCCACAGGGGAGAGAAAGATTCTCAAGTTAAGAATGAGCTTGATGCTAAAACTCCAAAGAGCTTGTTAAGCTTTCTATTGCAAATGGTCTCAGCAAGACGCAGAGTTGAGATAAAAGAGATAGCCTGTGTGGAGAGCACCGACAGGAGAAGGTGTGCTGATGTATAACTCACACAGTGTAAAATGATAAATTCCATAAAAAGAACACCTGAGAGATGCTATCAAAGGGGAAGCAGCTTCCATGAATCAGTCCAGCTTTAAGACATAAAAGAGATCAATCTAAGTGGTCAAGATGGTGTGATTAGAGTTGGCAAGTGAAGTTAAATTATTATAGTCTTTGCCTTAAGAAGCAGCAAGTCTTTGGAAACCTTTGATGTGACCTAATTGGTGTTGAAAGAAAAACAGTGCAAAGTTTAGTAGGTTGAGCGGAAGAGATTTTTTTTTTTTTTTTTTTTTAAACATTTAAGGTAATGGCCGACATACAGAACTTACAACACTTACTGCAGCTGAATCAATCTTTCCCTAAATGAGGGGTGTGTGTGTGTGTGTGTGTGTGTGTGTGTGTCTGTTATGTTTTTTGCTTAAGGAATTCTTGCTAAGATATATTTGCTTCTTTAAGCTTTACAGTTAGTTCTTTTTTTTTTTTAAGATTTTATTTATTTGACAGAGAGAGAGAGAGAGAGAGAGCACAAGCAGGCAGAGAGGCTGGCGGGGGGGGGGGGGGAGTGGGCTCCCTGCTGAGCAGAGAGCCCAATGTGGGGCTCGATCCCAGGACCCTGTGATCATGACCTGGGCCGAAGGCAGAGGCTTAACGCACTGAGCCACCCAGGTGCCCGAGCGGAAGAGATTTAAACGGAGAAGGCAACCAGGAGGCTCCTGGTAGTTAGGCCATTCGACACACAAGTGTTTATTTTAATTGGTATTAAGTGCTACAAAGGGAAAATAAGACTAGATAAAAGAATGAAGAGTAATGCGGTGTTTTCTTCATGACCATCAGGGAAGTTCTGAAGTGATTTTAAAGCAGAAACCTAAATGATATAGGAGACCAAATCCTGTATCTGGAGAAAGCATTCCCAGGTGAGGGAAGAGAATGTGCACAGGGCCTGAGGCAGGACCTTATCTCTTAATAGTGAGGTTGTGGATGGAGTAGATGGAGTGAAAGAAAAGAGTGGGAAGCCTGCAGCCATAAAGGTAGGTAGCCAAGGCCAGTCTTGTTAGGGCTCAGGGTAAAGACCCAGGGCTTACTTACTGGGGCCTTGGAGCCAAGGGGTAACATGACCTTACACTAACAGTAGTAATCCAGGTGTAGGGGGAGAAGAGACAGGGCCAGAAGGATGGCGTTGACAAGAAGTGGCAGGAAAGGATATGAGGACATTTGACAGGAAGTATCAAAAGTCCCTAAGGATAGCTGAGGAATGGGGAAGTCAGAAATCAAACACTGGAGTGAGCACTGAAACCCAGCTTCGTATTTTGTGTGGCAGGTTTTACCTCTAGGCATTTATCCTAAGGAAATGCTCACAGAAGATATATATATACAGGAATGGTTATTTCGGCACTGTTCACAATGAACATAAAGGCAGAAACAGGCTGACTATCCATCAACAGAAGAACTATATTGCTGCCCTCCCAGGCATCTGAATCCTAAACCGCCATTGCAGGGGAGCTCTAAATGCACGTCATAGACAGGAGTCCATAATGCAATACCAAATGCGGGAGCACTTTATAGAAGGGTTTGGGTAATACGACTCCCTTCTATTTTTAAATCGTAAGCATACCCAACAGTATATTTCTTTGCACTTAATGTTTGCAAAATAAAATACAATGTTGCTATGTGGGTGGAGAGATCACTGAAAGGGGACTATATATGTATACAGAGAAGAGACATCATATGGGGTAGAAAGGTAAAGAAGGAAAGATAAAAGGATGGAAAATCAGCTTTCAACCTGTTGAGTTTAAAGCAGCTATAGGAGAGGAACTCAAATAGAATAATCTAGTAAATTTGAGGGAATGGAACTGAAGAGCTGATAAAAAAAAAAAAAAAAAAGAATACCCGATTAATGGAATTCTCCCCGAAAGCAGGAAGAGTTAGCAGGTGTGACTTAGTTGAACTGTCTGAACTAGAGCAAATGAAGAGGAGATAAAAGATCAGTGTTTTGGGGAATGTTCAGAAAATTTGAAATGCGTGACAAAACAATGAATGGGGGCGGGAGGGGGACCGCTGTAGGATCAGAACTAAGCTCGATAAGTATATTGGGGTATTGGGGAGAAGCACTTGAAGGAGAAAGTGGTCAATAGCATAAATGAGGTGGAGGAAGGAGGAGAGGGAGGAAGGGAAGATAGGCGACCTGGCAGAGAAAAGGCTTGTCAGTAACGACGTTGCTGACAACTTTCAAGGCAGCAGTTTTAGTTGCCCACAATGGGGAAAGTCTGGAAGAAAGATGGAAGGAAGGACTGTCAGCTGAGGAGATGGAGGCCATGAGAATAGAGGGGTTTCTCAACCCTAGCTTTACATTTTATCACCTGGAGAACTTTTAACAAGTCCTACCACCCAGGCCCGCCTCAGACTGACTGAGTCAGAATATTTGGCACTGGGATCTGGTCATTAGGCTCTTTAAAACTCCCCGCTGGGGCGCCTGGGTGGCTCAGTGGGTTAAAGCCTCTGCCTTCGGCTCAGGTTATGATCCCAGGATCCTGGGATCGAGTCCCGCATCGGGCTCTCTGCTCAGCAGGGAGCCTGCTTCCTCCTCTCTCTCTGCCTGCCTCTCTGCCTACTTGTGATCTCTGTCAACTAAATAAATAAAATCTTTAAAAAAAATAAAACTCCCCGCTGTTAAAACGAACAAACAAATTCAGTGAAGTTGCAGGATACAAAATCAATACACAAAAGAGAAATAATATAATCCCATTTACAAGTGCATCAAGAAGAATAAATTATTTAAGAATAAAGTTAAGCAAGGAAGGGAAAGACCTATATATTGAAAACTATAAGACATTAATGAAAGAAACTGAAGAAGACACAAACAAATGGAAAGCTACTCCATGCTCATGGATGGGAAGAATGAACATTAAAATGTCAAAACAGCAATCTACACAGTCAGGGCAATCTCTATCAGAATTCCGATGCCATTTCTCACGGAGATAGAACACATACCCTTGAAGCTTGTATGAAACTACAACAAACAAACAAACAAAAACCAAACGGAAAACCCAAAGCCGAAGCAATCATGAAAAGAAGAGCAAGGCTGGAGACATCACACTCCCTGATTTCTAACTATATTAAAAAGCTATAGTAATTCAAACTGTGCTACTGGCATAAAAACAGACACATACTTCAATGGAGCAGAACAGAGAGCCCAGAAATAAACCCACGCGGATACAGTCAATTAATTTATGACAAAGGAGCCAAGAATATAGAATATACCATGGAGAGAGGATGGTCTCTTCAATAAATCACACTGGGAAAACTGGACAGCCACACGCAAAAGAATGAAACTCGACCATTATCTTAACACCATTCACAGAAGTTAACTCAAAAGAGATTAAAGACTTGAATAGAAAACCTGAAACCCTAAAACTCCTAGAAGAAAACATAGGCAATAAGTTATTTGGCACAGATCTTGGCGATGTTTCTTTTAAATTGGACACCAAAAGCAAAAGCAACGAAAGCAAAAACAAACAAGTAGAACTACATCAAACTAAAAAGCTTCTGGGTGCCTGGGTGGCTCAGTGGGTTAAAGCCTCTGCCTTCGGCTCAGGTCATGATCCCTCCCCCTACACCCCTGCCTGCCACTCTGCCTACCTGTGATCTCTGTCAAATAAACAAGTAAAATCTTAAAAAAAAAAAAAAAAAAAATCTTCTGCACAGCAAAGGGAACCATCAACAAAATGAAAAAGCAACCTACTGAATGGAAAGGGATATTTGCAAATCATGTATCTGATAAGGAACCAATATCCAAAATATATGAACAACTGATTTAACTCAAGAGCAAAAGCCAACAAATAAACACTCTGATTTTAAAATGGGCAGAAGAGGTATGCGTGGATGGCTGTTAAGTGACCAACTTTTGATTTCGGCTCAGGTCACTACCTCAGGGTCCTAGACTAGAGCCCTGTGTTGAGCTCCGTGCTCAGCAAGGAGTCTGATTGAGGATTTTTTTTTTTTTTTTTTAATTTGTCAGAGAGAGAGGGAGAGAGAGCAAGCACAGGCAGACAGAATGGCAGGCAGAGGCAGAGGGAGAAGCAGGCTCCTGCTGAGCAAGGAGCCTGATGCGGGACTCGATCCCAGGATGCTGGAATCATGACCTGAGCCTAAGGCAGCTGCTTAACCAACTGAGCCACCCAGGCGTCCCGTGATTGAGGATTTTTCTCTCCCTCCCTCTGCCCCTACCCCCACTTATGTTCAATCTCTCTCTCAAATAAATAAATAAATATATTTTTATAAGATTTTATTTATTTCTTTGAGAGAGAGGGAGAGAGAGAGAGCACAAGCAGGGGGAGGGGCAGAGGAAGAAGGAGAAGCAGGCTCCCCACTGAGCGGGGAGCCCCATGCAGAGCTCCATCCTAGGACCCTGGGATCATGACCTGAGCTGAAGACAGCTGCTTAACCAAATGAGCTACCCAGGTACACTGATAAATAAATCTTAAGAAAAATAAAATAAAATAAAACAGGCAGAAAATCTGAAAAAGATATTTTTCCAAAGAAGACAGAGACAGTCAACAGCAACAAGAAAAGATGCTCAACATCATTAATCATCCAGGGAATGCAAATCAAAACCGTAACGAGATACCATCTCACGCTTGTTAGAATGGCTATTATCAAAAAGACCAAAATAACAAGTGTTGGTGAGGATGTGGTGGAAAAGGAACCCTTGTGCACTCTTGTTGGGAATGCAAACTGGTGCAGCCACTCTGGAAAACACTGTGGAGTTTTCTCGAAGAATTTAAAAAGAAAACTACCATACAACCCAAGAATTCCATTCTGGGTATTGATCTAAAGAAAACCAAAACACTATTTTGAAAACTTATATGCTTCCCCATGTCCACGGCAGCATTATTTACAGTAGTCACGACATGGAAACAATGTCAGTGTCCATCAATGATGAACACACACACACACACACACACACACACACACACACACACACACAAATATTATTCAGCCATAAAAAAGGAACAAAAAATCCTGCCATTTGTGACAACATGGATGGACCTTAAGGGCACCATGCTAAACTAAAGCATGTGATCTCTTTTATATGTGGAATTAAAACCTAAAAGCACAATGCAAAGTTCATTGATTGGTGGTTGCCAGAGGTAGGGAGAGAAGGACAGGAGAAACAAGGGGTCAAAATAAATGCAGTTGATATCAGCTCCTGCAAGGGTTTCTGTATGCAGCGGGGGTTGAGGACTCACATGGAGACCCAGGAAACGGCTGCATATATAGAAAGGAGGAAATGGAAAGACAGCATGAGGGATGGGAGGGATATGTTGATAGCTTTGAAATGTGGAGAAGTAGTTTGAAGACAAAACAAAGGTACCAGTGGGGAGAAAGATCTGGAAGGTGACAGAGCTGAGAGAAAACTGACCACAGTGACTTTCTGTCAGCGGATCTCTGGGTTGCTGATGACTTCCATTAGAAAAATCCATCCCTGTAAATTTCTGGATCTGGAAAATTGTTTAAAATGGAAAACCTCTAGTGATCAGGGCTAAATATTATTGCTATCGTCATTATAGGGATAATGTGAATGCCGGTATTTTAAAAAATAAATGCATTGCAAATCTTAAGTATTTTAACGTTCTCAAGCATCAGAGTGGTTAAAATATTATATTTCATTAACATAGGGGATACATTTAACAGAAGAGTAACATTAATCATGATTATACTGTAGTTGAATGAGAGGAAATATTCACTCTTTAACATTTTTTAAATTTTGGTTTTGTTTTTCATGAGCATTAAATAGCGTTACCTTCATCTGTGAATGTGCTAATCCCATGAGGGTTAAATGAAGACTGATCAAAGTTACTTCCAATGACCCTCAGTTCTAACACTGTTGGATCTTCTTCATTCAGGTCCATCAGAAGAATTTTGCCAGGTTGATCAGATGCAAAGCTCTTAATTCCAGGATATTTTAATCCCTTATAAAACATGAAGGAGAAAAAAAAAAAAAAAAAAACAGGCACATTACAAGTACTCCAAAAGCTGATCGAGGTGGTAGATGGCATACGGGTTCATACTGTCTGCTTCGAGTCACAGGGCCACAAGGGAAGCCTCTTGGTTGGCTTGTGTAATAGGCCCATGAGGGCTTCTGGAATTCAGTGGCTCCATCAGGCCATCCCACACAACACATTGGCTTGGACACTTTCCATGGCAGCAAAGCCATGTGTGTCCCATACCACAGTTCCCAAATCATGAGAAAGATAAAAAATGGAGAAGTAGACTGAATGGGAAATTATTAATGGGCTTCAATCATACAAGCAAGGAATACTAGGAGAACATGGGCTTTTAGAACGTCTCCTGGCAGGTTCCTTGGAAGCATCTCAGGGACAGAGTTTTAGGGGAAGTCTAGTGAACCCAGAAACAACTTATTTCTTAGTTTTCAATTAGAACAACACAGCTGGCTTTGTTTGTTTGTTTGTTTGTTTGTTTTTGTTTTTTTTTGGATGCTGGGGTCCCATATAGATTTTGCTTAGAATATGTTATTCTGGTGCTTTTAAAAGGGAGGATTGCCAGACTCTGCCAGAGAGGATGACTTATTCTCCATCTTCATAGGAGAAAACTGGACTAAATAAATTACAACAGGCAGTGAAGGGTGTTGACTTGTTTTGAGCTATGTCACTACCACAGTGGTCTGTATGCAGAAGAGTTTCAACAAACATGGTGGCTTTACTCTTCAAAGTGTGGAAATTGTGGGGTGGCCTATCAACAATTTTAGATTAAAGGGCTCATATTGAAAAGTGTAAAAGAAAAAAGTAAAATTGAAATGACATGTGAAGGGGTATATAAAAAAAAAATACACCTAATTCAGTAAATATTTGACTCTGCCACTTAAATCCTTCAAGTGATAGACCACTGATGGAAAGCCATTCTTGAATTCATTGGACTCACAATTTGCTACAATGGAAGATGAAGTAATATTTGAGTTCAGTGTACACACAGGAGTACAAATACGCATAGAAGGTATATGGCAATAATTTTAACACCAGTGTAGGACGTATATACACTTTGCTTTTTGAGCAATATGGCTGCTTATTTTATTTGAAGGTGAGTGTTGGTAAATAGCAAGCTTAAATAAGACTTAAGCTGTTGGATCTAGAAAATGGTGTAGAACACTGTAAAAGAAGAAAAACACTCACAGAACTAATGAAAGCCAGTCCATTAGGAAGTATCTCCAAGTCTTCAGAGCCAGTTTCTGCCAGAAAAGAGAAGAGTGAGTACAGATTGTTACAGATGATTACAGGGAGCTAGCGATCCTTTTCTTTACCGATCTTAACTGGAAAATGGGGCTACATATTTAGTTCTCATCTGATAGGTTCAGAATAATTAACTCTTACATTTACTTATTCAAATTGACTAGTATGATTCTATAAAAATTAGAAGACATTGATATAATTAGGTATAATTAAAATTTACACTTAATATGTATTTTTTTAAATTCATGGACTAGAACTTTTTTCTCAGCATCTGAAATGTCTTACATAAAGTTCATGGAAATTCACAAAATTTATAAAAGGGACAATAATTTGAAAACAGCTTGCTGTTTTGTTAAAGACACAGTGTAAACTACCAATACCTATTAATACCTAATTGCAAATCCAATAAATTCTTTGAGAACCATATTGGAAACATAGGCAGATTCCAAATGCTTCCGGTAAAACGGGGATACATTTCATATGCAAGATACACATCTACTATTAATTACAACCATCAGTCAAGTATCACCAAGTTAATTATACTTTACATGTACATTTTAAAAATCTCAATCAACCTAGAGACAAATGAGATTTTTGATTTTATATTGATACTCTTAGTGGAGATGTTTGTTTTTCAAATATCAAGTGATATCTAATATCAATATCATTTATTTTCTAGAGAAAGATTGCACTGTAAGATAGCTGGCCAACCTTACTGATGTGACTGAGTAAGTCATATGGTCTAGCCTTTCCAACCTTAGTCAACAGAGATAAATAATTCTACACAGAGCAAAACAAAACAGAACAAAAGTGTGGATCTGAAACAAGTAGTCCTCAAATAACAAAGGTGGTTGGTGGAAACCAGATGGGGACTTGAGCCCTGTGGCACTCCCTGTTGGATGCCTACCAGCTACTATTCCCCTAGCCTTTTATCTTTGCTGACAGGGCCTGCCTTCCACAACGGAAGCCCAATAATTACTTTCCCAGCTTCCTTTGCAGCTAGGGCACCGGCCTGTTGTCCATCTCTGACTAATGAGATCTGAGGGGAAATCTACTGAGAACTTCTGGGAAAAAATATTCCTCCCCAATATTTAAAAGAGAGATGGATGAGGGAAAGCCTTTGGTAACTGCCAAGGTGTGTAAGAGCTTTTTAAAATTTGTCCCTTTACTCACTGCTTTTTCTCCTTCCCCTGTCCCTCCCCTGGGATGTCCTCAGGTTATATTACCGTAAAATCAAACACTGTTCCCACTACTGTTTTTGCTAAACTGACCAAACAAAAGCAAACTATGAAAAATCGTCAATACTTTGGCCATATGTTGGTGAAGTCAAAAGTTGAGTACATTGGTATTTATAATTAACTACTAACTTAATCACTCTCTCCTGGTTTGTGGTTCTTTTTTTTTTCAACAAAATTAAATAGGTGTATTAATCAAATCAGTAGCAAGATAATACTGCAAGTTTCAGTGAGATACTTCTTCCCCTTTCATACTTACCTATTCCTTTAACTAAATTACAGTTAGGAAGTTCAACCGGTGTTATTTCTCGGAAGGCATTAAGTCGTGTTCTGGGGGAGGAAAAAAAAAGGAATAAAACACACATAAAACTATTCAGAAATTACAATTAAGTTGCAAAAGTTAGCCCCCAATAAAGTTCTCCTCAGTAACTCGGACTTTGCCCGAGTTGTAAGCCCGGGGTTAGCTGTCCCTGGAGTCCGAGTGATTCTACCAGACGAGGCCAGAGGAAGACCCATGGCTTCATGGGTACATTCAGTGTTTATTTAGCCAAGGTGAACTGATCCACAGAGGAAACACATCATGTCCTCTCCAGAGCTCTGCACACTTTGGCAGGAATAGGGACTATTTCATCAGCTGCGTAAGGAGTCCTATGTGGAAATTTGGGTTAAACAGCAACATGGTTCCAATTTACTCCATGGATGTTTTAGGGCTGCTGACAGATGGGCCTCCTACCCATCTGCCCAATCTGGCTCCAAAGCCGGACTGGGCATCTGCTTTGGGGTGTGTCCCTTGAAAAACACAGGTGTGCTTAAAGGATTTATAACTTCAGAAAATCATACCTAAGGCCAGCATATAAAAAGACATTTCACACACACACGTACACACACACACACACACACACACACACACATTAAACTTATTAAATCTGAGTGCATAAACATCCCCGGGAACATCTGAGCGAAGGACAAAGGCAAAAAGGACAGATGTGGGAAAGATGCATCCGCTGGTTCCCTGAGCAGAGCAAGGCTGCAGCTGAGGCATTTAAAAGAACTTGCCCACAACATCAGCATGGCTAAGATTTTTAAGCAATCAACAATTGTTTTTTTGTTTGTTTGTTTGTTTGTTTTGAGAACTAATGATACAGTATGGTCTTAGTGAGTAGCAACAATTATCCAAGAATGCCCAGAAATCTTATTTGGCTAAAGATAGGCTGAGAAAGTCCTCACTTGCCTTATTAATAATTTATTCTCACATAGGAAGAGGTTGGGCTAGGGGACACTCTGGATAAAATTCTTGAGATGGTATAAAATGATAGGAATTTAGGGTGCCCCACCTTTTATCCAGAAAAAAATGCAACATGTTCCTATGGCCATGGCACTGGCCATCAATTCCACCTTTGGAGAGGGTCTGACCCAAGAGGCTGGGAGAGGGGTCTAGCCATCAGCTTTGTTCATCATTGTTAACAGGATAAACCAGAGTTTATCCTGAAGCACAACCAGAGTGGAGAGCCACAAGGCCAGGTGCTAGAGCTCCAGACATGAACGATTAGCTGAAGAAGGCCTGGCCTGCGAGCAGAGGGTGGTTCCCTGACTGGTGAACTTGAATTTACAAAGGAGACTTCAAGGGAAAGTTGGGATCTGTCCCCGTGACCTGAGAAGCTACCAAGTATTTAAAACAATGGGAATCTGATATTATAATTACAAAAGTTCATAATAAAGAAATAAAAGGGAAAATGATGACGCATTAGGGAAAACATTTTGAGTGGTCAACACACACACACACACATACACACACACACACAAACACACACGCCCTAAAACAGGTTCACAAAAGACTACATATCCTAATACATATAATACATTCTTAACTTTTCTATGCAATTCTATTTCATTCATTTAAAAATGCTGGCCACAGTCTACTAAATTTGATTTGTGAACCACCATTTTGAAAAACATTGGTCTAGGGAAACCTCAGTGAATACCTGTAAAGTGCCCCCAAGGGATTCAAAGGACAGCACAAAAGATGTTAAAGGAAAGATTCAATAATGTGAAATCACTGACTGGGCCAAGACTTGTGAGAAATACCAAGGATAGGCAAATTAGCTTTTCTTAGAGCCAAAGGCACAGGGGAAGTACTGGCCCATAGCCTGGTCACGAAACCCATCAAGTCTGATGGGATCACAGAAGACAGAGAGAAGCAGAGCCCACCTGCCCCTATCCCGATTCAGACTTCTCTCTCATGGAAAACAATCTCTGACCAGGAAAAGGTAGAATAATCACAGTCAACAGGAGCCCGGGGTAGCTAGGGAGGCATGAAATCAGCACTCAGTTGCTTTGAGTTCAAATCTGTGGCCCCAAAACAAGTCATGTCTTAACAGAATAATCATCACTACTGTAGCCCGGGTACTGTATCACTCTTATTTAATCTTCAAACCCCTCCCTGAGGTATTATTTCCCCGATTTTATGGATGACTAAGTTTAAGGGGCTTTGCAAATCCACGAGCTTATGAAGTGACTGAGTTGGGATTGGAACCCAAGCGTGAAGGTAGAGCTCACGTTCGGTCTCTGCTCCAAATGCACGGGGAATGCTGCTTAAAACCAGGGGGAGCATCAGAAGACAATTCTGCCCGCGTTAGTATAATCCAGCTCATATTTTTCTATCTTAATCCCAATTATTTCCTGATAATTGGCTTGATCAAGGGCTTAATTAAATCCAAATGTTCCATATCTAAGGGATAAAATTCAATGTCTGCGATGTGTTCTGATTCACAGGCTTCTGAAGTCTGGCCAGAAATTGCACGGTCCCTGCTGGGAATTATTTTTCACAAATACCTGCTTGCTTCTCACAGAAGAAAGTGAGGATCTTTAGTTTAGAGGATCTTTTGCATAAGGAAATCCACTCTGGAACTTTCCTTGGGGCCATATTCAGTCTCCTCCATCTACTTTCTGCCACTCTACACTCCTCATTCCTCGAATATTCCTTACTGGGATCTACTGGGTGCCAAGCGCTACGCTAAGGGCTCTCATACAAACTTTCCCGATGAATCTCCTCATCCCGTTTGAGGCAATGATTACTATTTTCCTTGATTGGTAGGTAAGAAAACTGAGGCATGGAAAAGCTACGTAGTTTGCTTGTTGTTGCTCATTTCAAAGGATAGAGCTGGGATTTGAAATGAGGTGTTGTGATATGGAGCCCTTTTCTATACATCACTTTCATACCTCCTTTCCCTGGTTCCTGCTTCTCCCTCCGCCTAGAAAGCCCATACCTCCTAACCCCAGGGGAAAGACTCCTTCTCGTGCCTTTCTGTAGCTCTTCCTGGTCTTCTGTGAAAGGACTATTAACTCTTTTATCCTCATGAACCTCCTCATACACATCTATCAAGTCTCTGACCCTACTGTTTTGCAGTTACTGGTTTTTGGTCTTGAGGTTCATAGTAAATTCTGAAATCTGTGAGTGAATACTGCATTCTATTCATCCCTGTGACCCAGCAAGGACCCAGCACAGGCAGAGAGAAGGTCACCTATAGATATCTGCCGAACTGTTTTGTGGAATTGTGAGGCTGGTACATCAGATGGAGAAAGTGGTGTCAGTTGTATTGATAGGGAAGGCTGGAGAGTTATTCATTCATCCTTAGCCTGGGGTCACATGAGGTATTATCCTGATATATATTCAAATATCACTCATTAGGGGGATCATTCACAGGTGGATTTTTGCAATAGCAGAGGCCAAGAATAAAGCTAACGTTTACAGAGTCCCTTTCATGCGCCAGATTTTATATATTTATCCTACTACGATCTGTACTATCATCCCATAAGTTTTAGGTGGAGAGACAGGCTCAGCCTGGTAAAGTGACATGGAAGTTGCAGAAGTGGCATTCAGCCCAGGTCTGCTGGAATCCACCAGTGCCCTCTTCCCACCGCGGTGCGGAATGTGGAGTGGGTGTGGCGTGACAGAAATGCTAACAATAGCTTTGCAGCCTCCTTCTAATGAAGGGGAACAGTGGTCTCACACGTTCCGAGCAGCAACTTAGGAATGGAGGAGTTGCCCTAGAGATGAGGGGTTGCAACATTCCGCACCCCCAGGGTGCTGCTGAGAGCCTAGTCCAAGGCATTCCTTGGTTGATCACGCCCTGCCAGGTCACAACAGCCGACTGCAGAGCTGGCCAGGGGAGACTACTGATCCAGGGGATGTCTCTCAGGTCCTTCCTCGGGGCTCTTACCACCTCGAAGGCATTAGGGAACCCCTTCAAGACACCTTTTAAATCCTTCCACGAGTTCCCTCCAGCCCCAGACCGGTAGAACCTCACGTGAACCTCCCCCCCTCATGTCTACTGGATCTCTGAAGAACAAAGGTTGTCTCCACCATGGGGGTTTGCATGCAGGTCTCAGGACATAATCTCTTCCTTGGGCAGATTCATGATCTTCTCTGGGAGTCAAGGGCCTTACCTCTAAATGGTAACAGAGGTAATTTACAGGTCCTCCAGGATCTCTTGATCTGGCTCTAACATGGGCGATGTGGGATTTGAGCGTTCTTTAAAGAAGTGCATACAAATCCCTTGGGGGAGCTCGTTAAATAGTGCTGATTCAGATTCAGTAGTGTGGGGTGAGGCCCAGGATTGTGCCATGAGATCGAGCTCCCAGCCAGTGCTTGTGCATCTGGTCCACAGGTGCAGGAAGGCGCCCCAGGGGGCCCGCCGCCGCGCGGGAGGGCACCGTGCGGGCGCGGCGACCGGGAAGGACCGGCGCCGAGGGCAAAGGCGGCGGCGGCGGCGGCGCGCGCGCACCCCTTCCCAAGCCCTCTGAGGACTGAGGGTTACGGCCTCTGAAATAGTGGGTGCAATTTCCCTTCCTTCTCCTATCTGGGTTTCTTCTGTCCTCCATCTCCATAACCATCATACTCTTGGCCCTGCATTGCTCCCATTCCCCGGGTTCTTCTAGATCCCCTTCCATTCTAAAACCAGAATATTTTTTGTAACTGAAGGATTTTTCAAAAGTTATCATTATGCCAGAGTGCACTGCCAATCTCTAGGAAAAGGCTACAATAGACAACATTTCCCAAATTGATATGTCCAAGAGACGTGCTTTTTGTTTTTTGTTTCTGGTTTTTGTTGTTTTGTTTTTTGTTTTTGTTTTTGTGGAGCAAGTCTTGTGGCTCATATTCTAAGGAACAAATGTGGGGAAATACTAAGGTTCAATCACATAAGCTAAGACAACATGTTGAGAGAGAAACTTTTCAGAGTTGGAGTAGTAAAGCTATGCTTATACAAAAAAAATATGCAAAATGCCTACAGTCTCCACTCTCAGAGTAAATTAAAGAAGATAAACCAAAAAGACAAACCCTCACTCCTTCTCGGTAGATCGGCAATCCTTCAGAAGACATCTTGGTGTGGAACTTTTGGAAAAGTGGGAACAGAATAAACCCAGGTACAGAGGCAGAATTGAAAGGATAAAGCCCAGAAGAGGGGTTAGATCTTTATATCTCATATATTTTCATCCCAGGATAATACCACGACCCACACATATACTGGGGGAAGATATATATACATATATTTATATGTATATATGTATTAATATGTATAATATATATGTATTAAATAAAATAGATATAATAATATAGAGTTTCTCCTGTAGCATCAAATAGAACTATGTTTAATGAAAATCCTCAAACTGTAATTTTTACATGATTTGAAACCCAAATCACTGTTACTTTTCTCTAATAGTTTGTGATTATAAAAATAATCAACAATTAGAAGAAAAAAAACTAATAGTTTGTAAAAAAAATTATTCTGAAAAAAAAGCTTAGGGTCATAAAATTTTTTTAAAAGGTTAAAATGTTCAATTTGGTTTTTAATAATGTTTTACTTCAAAGTAAATAACAAGATATTGACTAAAACCTTAGGAATTAGAATGTTCTCTAGACTTTGAACCCCTGTGAAGTTACAACGAAACTACTGAAATATTCTTAAAAACCAACCGGCCCCCTCCCCTTTTACAGTACCTAAGGGTTTATAAGTACTTTAAGGAAAGCAGAGCACTAACGTTCATTGAATAGTTACTGTGTCCCAGGCAGGATGAATATGTCTTATTGGTTCAGGCTTATTGAAGCAGAAAGTGTTCAAGACGGAAAGTGATTTGCCCAAGATCCCATAATGTAAGGGACAGAGGAGAATCCAGGACATCAAATGCCGGTGCCAGGGTTCTTTGCTCCCCCCGCCCTACCCCTACCCAACTGGAGCACCTAAGAGTTAGCGGCAGGACCTCCCAGCATATGTTTGCTCCCACCTGCTCTGCTCGCCATGCGTTTTCCATCTCCCTGTGGCCTCAAATTGAGAATCCCCAGTCTGGGAAAGATTTATGGCCATGACCAGGCAGCTCCTTCTGTAACCGACACAATTTTCAGGGGAGATCCCTGGTCTGGTGATTTATCTTGAAGCGAGAATAAGAAGGGATTCTGTAGCCAAGCAGGGATCTTCATGAAAAATCCATTTGTGTATGCCAATGACTTGGCCATCACACCTGTGTGATGTGTCTCCTCCCTCCATCTATCAGACGGTGAACATGTTTTCAACCTGCAGGCTGTGCATCTAAAACTTACCTGGGTGGACTTTCGGTTAAAAGACTACACCCCAATATCAGGGGCAGTTCTGGGGTTGGCGGGGTGGTAAGGACCTGGGCTGCAGCCCTCACCACAACCCAACTTACTGATAAGAAGCCCGGTGGTCCCTGAAGAGTGCCAGTCCCAGTCCGAGGAGGGTGAGCAACATTAGCTTCGCCATGGTTCAGACGGGAACAGAGGACTGGGATGATAACCCAGACCGCGGGAGACTGGCCTGCGTGCAGCCTGAGCCCAACTGGGGCTACTCATGCTCAGCCTCCCTGCCCCTCCTCTCCTGTTCTGCAGCACCGAGGGCACTGGCTTGGGATCAGTGCCAGAGACCAGGAGTTGCGTGCTCTCCTGGGAGATTTTAAAGAGAGGCGATGGAGAGCAGCTGTCCAGACCTGGCAAGAGGCGAAGAGCATGCCTGTTGGTGGAAATGAAGAGCTGTGGGAAAAGAGAGCCGGGCTTTGATGAACGCTGACTTTGTGCCAACAAGGTTCTAATCCCTATGGCTCAGAGGGGTTCAGTAATGTGATCACCGTGACTCAGCCAGAAAAGGCACAAAAGGAAGAAAGGGCTGTGATTAGAACCCCTAAGGTCTAAGTTCATTTTCACCGGGCTGCCACTGTGTGTCACCTTCAAACACCTGGATTTCAAGCATCTCCATCTCCAAGCAATGCTCCTGAGCCCGCAGCTCAGCAAGGACATCACTGTGACATTCATTCATTCTGGGCACTCACGGACACTTATTGAGTACCTGTTGTGTGCTAGAGATCAGTAAAACACATCACTACCGCTGTGGGTGACGCAGGTATGCATTAAGGATATGCACATATTCTAAGGAAAAGAATAAACCACAGAAGAAATGTAAGGAGGAGGACTGAGGTGCCATTTAAAGAAGGGGAATCAGGAGAAGTCTCACTGTTAAGGGGACACCTGAGCAAAGCCAGAAAGGAGATGCCCCTGTATACCTATGTCTCCCTTCTCTCCTGTTGCCATGAAGGAAGTGTTTCCTGCTTCACTAAAGCCCAGTCACCCCCTTTCTTTCCTTTTCAAGGATTTTGGCCCCCACTGTAACTTCTTTCTGCTGCAACACCAATCTAGTCCTTTTTTCTGGAATAATGCAATCAGATACCAACATGCTTTAGGGTCACAGTTCTGGGGAAAATGCTCTTTGACTCCACATTCTAACTCTTCCCTCTTCCTCTGCTCTTCTCTATTTTTTCAAAACCTCTGAAAGATTTGCCAACAGTCGCTGCTTGCATTTTATCACCTCTTATAACAGATGAATTATGGCCACAAATTCTTTGATACTTCTATTGAGGAGTGGGCAGAGGATCTTGCCCTCAAGTGGGTGCTGACCCTGTGAATGCCTTAATTCATAAAATTTAGTAGTGCTATTCAAGTTTGCAGGCACAGCCTTAGAGGCCACAGCTTCCACCTCCTGTCACTTGGAACACTTGCCCTTAAACCTTGAACTTATGCATAATAAATCTGATCGCCCTATTGGAGTGCTCAAGGAAAGGTTCTGAACCCACGGAGAGGGAAAGTGACCAGACCTCTAGCCATCTCCTCCAAGGCAGAAGACTAGACTCCAGACAAGTCAAACCACCAACTGAATACCATTGAGTCACCCTAGCTGACACCATGTGGAGCAGAAGAATCAACCTACTGAGCCCTGCCCAAACTCCTTACTCATTGTTTATGAGCATCATAAAATGATCCTTTGATTCAGCAACTAACTTTAGAGAATATCTCCATTCTCTACTTAACCCATTCTAGTATAGCTTGTGTTCCTTTGACTCAACTGTAGAACTTACTCTTATTAAACCACCCATAATATCCATGTTATCAAATCTGGTGGTTACTTCTCCACTGTAACCATATTCAACTTGTAACCACATTGACCACAGATTACAACTCCCTTTTCAAATACTTACCTGTTT
Source organism: Lutra lutra (assembly GCF_902655055.1). Classification (NCBI taxonomy): domain Eukaryota; kingdom Metazoa; phylum Chordata; class Mammalia; order Carnivora; family Mustelidae; genus Lutra; species Lutra lutra. Next base: position 39,073,533 of record NC_062288.1, read on the forward strand.
TGGATTCTGTGATCCCATCCTCTTCTAATTTTTTCCTTACCTTCTTCATATTTGCAGTGTCCTCATGTCACTGACCTCTAAATTATGAAACCCTAGGACTTGTTCTAAAATATTTTCTCTATACATTCTCTCTTGATGTGATTCTGTCAATTCCAGTGGATTTAGATACGATTTTTATGCTGGTGTTTCCAAAATATACCCATCTACCTCAAGCCTATTACTGTGGCTCTAATAAATCATCCTTGATCTTTTTAGCCAAAGTAGCACACCCCACCTCCAGCAACCTTTTGATGTTATCCCATTTCTTTCATTACTCATTGCTTTTGAAATCATTTTGTTAATTTCCTTATACATTTGTGGCCTATTGCTGTCCCATGGATGGAAGCTCCTTGAGTTTGGGGGTTTTGTCTTATTTCCCGTGATGACCTCAAAGCATGGAATGGAGCCTTACAAAAAATGGTCGTTTATTAAACATTAATGACTGGTTGGTTGGTGAGCACTCACTTTGTGCTCCCTGACTAATGCCTGGTTTATACCCTCACTAGAATGTCTAGTAGTCTCCTTAAAATGTGTCCAGAGCAGAACTTTTGATTCCCCACCCCAATATGCTATGTCCTCCAATCTCTCCACACTTCAGTAAATGGCACATCTATCCTCCCGGCCCTCAAATCCAAAACCTAAACAGCTACACTCACCCATCCCTTTCTCTAATAACTCCTTGCACCAAATATATTAATCAGTGCCCTAGGCCTTCCTTCTGTATTGATTATCTATTGCTTCAGAACAAATATGTCAAAATCTAGCAGTTAAAAACAACAAACATTTATTATCTCATAACTTCTGGGGGTCAGTGACCTAGGTGTGGCACAACTGGGTATCTCTGGCTAAAGGTCTTTCATTAATTGACAGCTGAGCTGCCAGCCAGAGTTGTTGTGATGGTTAATTTTAATGTGTTAACCTGACTGGGCTAAGGGATGCCCAGAAGCTGGTAAATTATTTCTAGGTGTGTCTGTGAGAGTGTTTCTGGAAGAGATTAGCATTTGAATAAAAAAACTGAGTAAAGACTATCAACCATCATTAATGTGCCTGGACATCATCTAATCCTTTGGGGGTCTGGATAGAACAAAAAGGTGGAGGAAGGACAAATTCTCTCTCTTTACTTGAGCTGGGACATCCATCTTTTTCTGCCCTTGGATATCAAATCTTCCAGTTCTTGGACCTTCAGAATCTGGAAATTAGGTCAGTGACCCCCTTATTTCTCAGGCCTACAGACTGGGTTGAATTATACCACTGGATTTCCTGGCTTTCCAGCTTACAGATAGAATATTGTGGCATAATCATGTAGGCCAATTCCCATCGTAAATTTCCTCTTTATCTATCTCTCTGTCTGTCTGTCTATCTATCTATCTATCTATCTATCTATCATCTATACTATTGATTCTGTTTTTCTGGAGAACCCTGGCTGATATAGATCTACCCTCATCTGAAGGTGCACTTGGGGGTTGGTGGAAGAGGTAAAATCAGCTTCCAAGATGACTCACGTAGTTGATGGTAGTCTTTGGTCTCTTGCCTCATGAGACTTTCCACAGAGCTGTAGCATAATAAAGTAGCTGACATCCCACAAGGTGAGCAAACTAACAGGGCAAGACAGCATGCCCCCACAATGGAAGCCACAGTCTTTCCACAAAAGTGACACCTCTTTACTTCTCTCATATTCTCTTTGCTAGAGGCAAACAACTCCAGTCCACATTCAAGGGGAGAAGAATTAAGCTCCACCTCTTGAGGGAAGGTATATCAAAGAATGTGTGACATATCTTTAAAATCCACAACTTGCAAATAAATATTGAATCAGCCCACTTCTTTCCACTTCCACCACTGTCACTCTGATCCAGGCTCCCGTTGTCTCTAGGCTCAAACAAAACAAAACAACCCCAGAAAACCTCTTCACTCTTCTCCCCCTTACCCCCAATCCATTTTCCTCAGTGCAGCTAGAGTAAGCTTTTAAAAGTGTACTTCAGGGACACCTGGGTGGCTCAGTTGGTTAAGCAGCTGCCTTCGGCTCAGGTCATGATCCCTGGGATCGAGTCCTGGGATCGAGTCCCACATCGGGCTCCTTGCTTGGCGGGGAGCCTGCTTCTCCCTCTGCCTCTGCCTGCCATTCTGTCTGCCTGTGCTTGCTCTCTCTCCCTCTCTCTCTGACAAATAAATAAATTTAAAAAAAAAAATCTTAAAAAAAAAAAAGTGTACTTCAGATCATATCATTTCCCCATTTCTTATTTTACTTTCTTATCATGGCCTAAAAGGTCATACAAGGTCTGGCCTGTGCCTGTCATCTGACCTAATTTCTTATCATTCCCTTGGCATAATGTTCCAGCAACATTAGCCTTCCTATCCTTCTGTAAACCTGTCAGGCTTATTACACCTCATCATTTTTGCCTTTGTTATCCTTTGGATAGAATGCTCTCCCCATCCTTACCTGCTTCCTGACTGCTCCTTGATTTTTTCTTTTCCGTCATTCAGATCTTGTCTGAGAGGCCATTATCAGCGTTACTATCTATAACGCCCTTTGCATTCTCTGCCCACCATAAGTCACTAAGACATCAGTCACTGGTTAATGCCAGTGCGGAGCTACTGATTGTTAGAATAGTGACATATCTCTGTTCTGGTTGGTGAATACTTCAGGCACCCCCCGCAAGAAGTCCTCCACAACATGGGCCATTCCCCTTCTGCTAGAACCCTCCCTCCACCTCCACACACACACATAATTTGTCATGATCCAGCAACTAAGGGTTATTGCCTGCCAAGACAGGGTTTCCAGGAGTCTTTTCCCACATGGTGCCCCAGTCAGTCGTGACTGAGAGTGTGCTGTAGAGGTTGTTAAGGACTCCATCATCCCTGCCTTCACATCACTCTTCACCTTATGGAACCAAATTGTTTATCTTTTTGTTTAGTTGTGGGCAGCCTCACCAGCATGTAAACTCGAGGAGGGTGCAGACCTTGACTAATTTGTCATCTGCCTTCTTTTCAACTCCTAGAACAGTTTCTGGCACAGTAGGTGCTCAAAACTTTGGAGAAGGAATGAAAGAATGAATAAATGAATAAATAAATAGCAGGGATATAGATGGGGCATAAAGGAGGCAGGAGGAGCAGGGACTGGAGGCTGAGTTGGGAAGTAGACAAGAGATACCATGCCCCCCTCCTTTGACCCAGTTGATTTATTAACTTACTAATTTATTTATTGAATAAATTAGGCAATATATGAATATCCTTTCCAACTTGTTCTACCCTGTGAGAACTTAGAGCCATCATTCTTAACTCTTTCTGAAGGGACTCAACTAACTTTGAGACTCTGCCGAATGCAGTAAATCTCGCCCTTGGGTTCATGTATATACACAACACTCATGCCAGCTTTCAGTCGTCTCATAGGTCCATCCCCGAAGCCCTTAGTGACCAAGGCTAGATATTAAGAATCCTTGTCTGAAAGAAAAGTGAAAACTCTTAGAATAATTCATGATCTTCATTCAGTTACTTTGAAAGTTCTATGGTCTGTGGAAATGCTGCTCTGGGCTTTTGCACCTACCATTTTGTTTGAAACACTTTTTTCCCATAACATCTCTATTCCCATTTGTGATATAACCAAATCCTACTTGATCTTTCAGGCACAAGTTTGGAATTTACTTTGGCTAGTCTTTCTTGATCCCTAATTCTTAAATACCCTTTTCATACATCCTTTGCACTGTGTGTCTTTATTATTCTTCCTGCTCTGTATTATTAATACCTTATTACTTTTCTGTTTTTCTCATTAGACTATAAGCTCATATAATACTGCCTTGTTTATTGTTATAGCCCCAAAGCCTGGGGTAGCAGCAAGCACAGGTGAGGTGCCCAATATATATTGAATTAACAAATGAATGAATGTTTGAAAAGTATTACAGGAGCCTCTGGAATACTTTAATATTTTACTAACTTCATTTTACTTTACTTTAATATTTTATTAACTTTAAAATGTCATCAGTGTTAAATAATTATTTTCTTTTACTTATTTTATTACTTCAATTACTTTATTATTTTATGTACCATTGGAAAGAAAGAAAACTGTCAATTAGTTTACAATGCAATTAGTGTATAATTGTTAATTTTAACAAATTGTAAAATGAAGATAGCTCTAAGAAACCATCAGTTATACATTAATTTTCTATTTTGAAGATGTTGAAATGTATAAAAAATTGGGTCCATGAAATATGAAAATTTCAAACTTATGAAAGGTTATGAGAGCTTTTAAAATTAGAATTCCTTTTTATTACCAGCAATTTATAACCCAACATTAAAAAAAAAACTGTAAAAAACCCAGTCAAAAATTCACCTTCACTTTTATAGTTCCTTTCCTTTCTTACCTTAGTCCTCATGTACTAAGTATTTATTGGCACATGTTAAAGTATTACTTCCTAAATATATTTGGTAAAAAACACACATACTAATTCTTTTATTTTCCCACAAAAACCAGAATTCATGGAGTAGTCAGTAATATCTGTCACTGCATTGGCAGAGAACCAGAGCCAAATTTACCAAGTTTTTTTTTTATTTTTTAACAACAACAAAAAAATGATTTATTTGTAACACAGCCCAGTCTCCACCACTTAATTTTGTGCAGGTACAAAAGGATTGATTTGGTGGGTGTGCTTGGTATTCTTCTGTAGAGGCTGCTGAACCTTGCTAGCACTAACTACAATGAACTCGAGAGTTTGGAAGTGTGAAATTCTCATCTCCTTATAACTCCAGTAACACCATGCTGCCTGCAGCATCTTCCTTTAAATATAGGTAAAAACATGAAACCAAAAGCCTTGGACTTTGAATACCACCATCACTCTCTGCAATTCTCTAGTAGCAGAAATCACATCTGTAAAATGAAGAGCATTCCCATGGGTGTGTTGGAGGAAGTAAATGAGAAAGTATCTGCAAAACCTCTATGTAGATATAAAGCAACTGCAGTGCCAACAATGAAGTTCTATCAAGTGGGAAAAGGAACACTTTAAAAAAGTGCTCTTGGATATGTGGCAAGATGGCAGAGGAGTAGCAGACTGAAATGCCATCAGATCCCAGGCATTCAGCTACATAGGTATCAAACCATTCTGAACACCTACAAACCCAACAGGAGATCAAAGAGAAATAGAGCAGCAATTCTAGAAACAGAAAATCAACCATTTTCTGAAAGGAAGGACATGCAGAGAAGTGAATCTAAAGTGATGGGAAGATAGGCTATGGGGGTAGGGGCTGGCTCCAGCAAGCTGCAGAGCAGTGGAGCAGAAAATCAAAACGTTTAGAAGTCTGCTCCACTGGGGGACATCGTTCCAGAGGCTAAGTGGAGATGGAGCCCTCATGGGGACAGTGTGGTCTCAGGACCCATGAGGTCACTGAAAGATTGGGGGTGTCTGAGTGTGGCAGAGCTGCCAGGTATCAGGGCAGGGAAGCCAACTGCAGAGATGGAGCCGAGTAGTGAGCTCTCAGCTCAGATTTACCTTAAACCATGATCCAAGGCACAGTTGGGCCACTGCTCTTCGAGCAGGGACCCCATAAGTGGCAGATGTGGGGAGGCTCACCTTCCTGCTCTGGGAGAAGCAGCATGGCAGGAATCTGCTGGGTTTAGAGACTCAAAACGGGGCTGTGTGCCAAAGATAGAAACACTCGGTCAGAGAAACTGAAAGACAAGCAACTACTGCACCACGAGGGGAGAATTTGAGAGATAAGTGATACTATAAGACAAAACAATATTAGAATAGTTGGGATTCCAGAAGAAGAAGAAAGAGAGAGAAGGGCAGAAGGTATATTGTAGTGAATTATAGTAGAGAATTTCCCTAAAATGGCAAAGGGAACAAACATCAAAATCCAGGAAGCACAGAGAACCTCCCTCAAAATCAATAAGAATAGGTCCACACCGTGTCATCTAATAGTAAAATTTACAAGTCTTAGTGACAAAGAGAAAATCCTGAAAGCAGCTTGAGACAAGAAGTCTGTAATATACAATGGAAGAAATATTAGATTGACAGCAGATTTATCCACAGAGACCTGGCAGGCCAGAAAGAACTGGCATGATATATTCAGAGCACTAAATGAGAAAAATATGCAGCCAAGAAGACTATATCCAGCTAGGCTATCATTGAAAATAGAAGGAGAGAGAAAAATCTTCCAGGACAAACAAAAATTAAAAGAATTTGCAAACACCAAACCAGCCCTACAGTAAATATCGAAAGGGGTCCTCTAAGCAAAGACAGAGCCTAAAAGTAGTAGACCAGAAAGGAACAGAGACAATATACAGTAAGAGTCACTTTACAGGCAATACAATGGCACTAAATTCATATCTTTCAGTAGTTACTCAATAGTTACATATCTTTCAATAGTTATCAATAGTAAATGGGTTAAATGCCCCAATCAAAAGACACAGGGTATCAGAATGGATTAAAAAAACAAACAAACCCCATCAATATACTGTCTACAAGAAATTCATTTTAGACCCAAAGACACCTCCAGATTTAAAGTGAGGAGGTGCGGGGTGCCTGGGTGGCTCAGTGGGTTAAAAGCCTCTGCCTTAGGCTCAGGTCATGATCCCAGGTTCCTGGGATCGAGCCCCACGTCGGGCTCTCTGCTCAGTGGGGAGCCTACTTCCCTTCCTCTCTCTCTGTCTGCCTCTCTGCCTACTTGTGATCTCTGTCTATCAAATAAATAAAATCTTAAAAAAAAAATAAATAAAGTGAGGGGGTGGAAAACAATTTACCATGCTAATGGACATCAAAAGGAGGCTGGGGTGGCAATCCTTATACCAGATAAATTATGGTGGTATGGTTATGATATGGTTATGATATATTATGATATGGTGAGTGCTGTGAAGTGTGTAAGCCTGATGATTCACAAACCTGTACCCTTGGGGCAAATAATACAGTATATGTTAATAAAAATAATTTTTTAAAAAAGTCCTCTCACCTGCATAATCTCACAACATTCTGGTTAATGGGATATGACCGACGTTACTAAGTGCACAGTATGCACAGTCATCTAGTTAGGAAGTATAGGATTCCCAGATGTGGATGTCTAGCTTTGGTGATCCTAAATTTGTGTGCACCTAAGCACAGAGTGTCCGAGTATAGAAGGCAAAATCAGCAGAACTATATGACGTTGCTGCAGTTATCTAAGCACACATCTCAAAAATGGAAAAACCTGAAGAAAGCAGAAAGACGGAAATAGTAGAGATAAGACCAGAAATCAATGAGATTTAAAAAAAAAAAAAAAGAAACCACCCAGATTTTAAGAAAGACTTATCCACTGTATGGAATATTATTCAGTCATGAAAAATAATGAAGTCCGGATACATGCTGCAATATGGATGCATCTAGAGAATACGCCAAGTGAAAGAAGCCTGACACAGAAGGCCACCTAGTGTGTGAGTCCATTTATATGAAGCAGCCAGAAGAGGGAAACACACAGACAAAGCAGATTGGTAGTTAACACGGGCTGGGGGGAAAGGGTAAAGGGGAGTAATAGCTTAATGGGCACAGGTTTCCTTTTGGGGGGTGAAAATATTTGAGCAGTTGATAGTGGTGATAGTTTCATAATATTGTGAACATATTAAATACCACTGAACTGTATGCTTTAAAATGGTTAAAATGGTGAATTTTATGTTATGTCAATTTTACAACAAAAAATTAAATAGAGGGGTTCCTGGGTAACTCAGTTAGTTAAGCATCTGCCATTGGCTCAGGTCATGATCCCAGGGTCCTGGGATTGAGCCCTGCATTGGGGGAGGGGGAGTCCCTGTTCAGCGGGGAACCTGTTTCTCCCTCTCCCTCTACTGCTCCTCCTGCTTGTGCTCTCTCCTTGTCTTTGTCAAATAAATAAATAAAATCTTTTAAAAAATTAAATAGAGAAGACAAATCATTCAAAACTAGTTTACTGAAAATACCAATAAAATGTATAAACATCTAGTAAGACCCACAGGGAGAGAGAGATTAAAAATTCTAAGTATGGGGAATGAAGAACAGAATACTACCGCAAGTCCTAAAGCTATTTGAAAAATGAAAAGCATATTTTGAACTACTTTATTCCACTATATTTACAAATTAAAATGAAAAGAATGAATTCTTAAACTTACCAAAAATACACAAGAAACAGAAAATCTCAATATTTTTATATTTATTCAAGAAATTGAATCCATAATTTAAAGCCTTCAGCCTTGAATAGCTTCATGAATGAAAAACTTCTAAACATTTAAGGAAGAAAAGAACACCAGTTTTTACATAAATTCTTCCACAGAATTAAAAAAACCCTTTCTCAACTCTTTCAAGGCAACATAACCTTGATATTAGAAACTGATGATGTATTAGAAGAAAGGAAAATTAAAATTACAGCCAATATTTACCATGAATATGAACATTAGTACCATAAACAAAGGATTAACCAATTGAATCCACAATATATAAGCAGGTAATATATTGTGACCAAATGAAGAATATACTCAGTATCCAAGTTTGGCAGAGAGCTTTAAATGCATCATATACTTTATAGACTAAAAAAGAAAAAATAAATTGATTATCTTAATAAATGCAGAGAAATATTAAAGGGTCCTAATAAATTAAAAATGGAATGAAAATGTTCTAATCAGACAAAGAATAGTAACTAAAAGGGAAAAGCTATAGCAAACATCATATTTGTTGAGAAATTGAAAGCTTTCCCTGGTGATTAAGAAAGAGACAAGGATACTTGCTATTATCACCTATATGCAACATTAAACTAGAAGAAACAGATACATACAAACATAAATAAATAAATCCAAGATTGGAAAAGAAAATCAGGAGCATACTTTATTCATTATTAGAAGACTTAAATTTTACTCATTCTTATTCATTATTAGAAGACTTAAATTTTAATGATGTTCATGGTCCCCATTCAATGCTGGCATTCAGTGCAATCCTCATCAAAATTGTAGTGAAGTTTTCTCATAATTGACAAGCTGATTCTAAACTTAAACAGAAGTACGAGTAAAGAAGAGCTTTAGAAATTTTGAGGAAGAACAACTTTGGGGGATTTTACTACCTAAAATTAAGACTTACTCCAAGTCTGCTATAATTAAAACTGTGATGTTGGTTCAATGATTGTCAATCTCGTGAAGCAGAATAGAGTCCAGATATAAACCCCCATGCGGATGGTCACCTTACTTATGACAAGGTGCCACTACAATCTGTGGGGAAAGGATTTCCTTTCAATAAATAATGTTGTACCAATTGGATATACATGTGGCTACAAATGAATCCTGATTTCTACTCATAGCATACCCTAAAATATAGACTAAATAGGGGAGAAATTTAAATGGGGAAAGTTAGACAATAAATCTTTTATAAGAATGAAGCATATTTTGTAATCTACTTAAGTAGGAAACTTCTTAAATGGGAAACACAAAGCAATATCCATAAAAGAAAATATTGATATCTAAGTTATCTAAGATTTCATTAAAATTGCAAATTTTCTGTCCAACAAAGACATGATTGAGAAAGTGAAAAGACTCACCAAAAAGTGGAAGAATATATTTTCAATACAGGTATCCACAAAGAACCCACAACTACAAATTAATAAGAAAAACAATGTCAACCAGATTTTAAATGGCCCAAATTTGAACATTCCCTATACAAAAGAAGACTCCAAATGGCCAATAAGCCCAAGAAAATGTGTTTGATTTCATTATCCACCTGAGGATTGCATGTAAACATCACAATGAGATATGCCTACACACCTATTAGAATGGTTAATTTTTTTTATAAATAAGGAAAATGACGCTAGTAAGATTTGGCAAGGAAGTGGAGCAACTACAGCTCTAACGTCGTGAGTGGGAGGGTGCTTTGGTGCAGACACTTTGGAAAACTGCTTGTCAGTATCTACAAGCTGCACCTACTGTGCACCCCATTACCCAGTGACTTCAGTTCTGCATATATACCCAATAGGAGGGTTTACATTAAGTACATCTGTGCATTAAATGAACGAGAAAATTCATTGCATCTTGTTTCATCATATTAAGAAATCTGTATACAACATGAATGTCTAGCAGCAGTGGCATGGATGAGTAACTTATGGTATATTCATCCAATGAAATACTGGCTTATTTATCACTCGTGCACATGTCCCTTGCAGGTTGGCGGCAGTTCTGCGTCCTGTCATCACCAATTCAGGATCCCGTCTGGCAGTGCAGACTGTATCTAGAGCACTACCAAACTGGGGACAAAGAGAAAAGAGACACAGTGAAACACATACCAGCTTTTAAAATTTCTACCGGGAAGGGACCTATATTCCTTCTACCACCATTTCATTGGACACAAGAGGTCATATGTCCACTCTCGAGCACAAGAGCTCAGAGATTATCAACAGCCTGCTGAGGGTCATACACCAAGAAGAGAACCAGAGTAGCTGAGCAACAGTTATCCAGTCTACCATAGAGGTTGAGAAGGTGAGTATTTGTCTTCTCTCTTGGGCAATAGGGAATGATGTGGAGTGTCCATGTCTGGTTCCTTAAAAGTAGAGATTGGGAGAAGATTTCAGAAGCACATGACTTGATGAGAGATTGTGTGTCAGGGAAAATCCTGAAAACGAGTGAGGGCAATAAGAAAAAGATAGGGAAAGAACCAAAATATTTAAATCTTTTAAGGTAGCACACAACTGACTTTATTTATCCATTTATTATGTGTGTTGTCTTTCTGTGTGTGTGTGTGTGACTTTTAGCATTTATGATCGCTTTGAATGCTAGTGGGATTCTCTAGAATCCATTCATGAACAATTCATTTTCCCAAGATCTTGAGTTTACATTCTATGCAGACAATCTTCATATTCATTGCAGAAGCCACTATTTTTTCTGTAATAGAAATTACTAACATTTTGCATTAATACTCCACCTGTGCTTTCTTTAGGTTTTACTTCCTTAGGTTTTACTTCTTAATACAATCAATGATATTCTAGAGGTTTCTGTGATTCACAGGGTTCCTGTGGTGGGCAAAGCCTAGAGCTCTAAGAGCACAATTTTTGTGGTTAAGTGTTCATTTCACTATTTCCCAAAGTCATCCCCGATGGTCTGAGCTTTTTCTACTTCTGTTCTAGAGAGTATCAGATTAATTGTCTTAAAGGTTTCCCATTACATTCTGTGCTCCAACTTAAGCACATTCCTCTTGGTTTTCCTCAATTGGATTACTTGCTCTCAAATATGCTAATTATGGTATTTTGCATCTCCAGTAAATTGCTTTCCCAAACAACTGCATTGTGTGGGAAAAATGAGTTTTGGCAAAAGGTACATGATTTGTTTTCTTGCTATTGACAAATTCCTCCCATATTGTGACAATATGAACAAGTACATCAATAATAGCAGGTGTGCATTCTGGTCGTACTCATGGTGGGGACATTAAATCAGCACCTTCCATTTTTCAGCATCCTTTGGGTGCCATGTTTTAGAGCCCTTGCACATATTAGAACTGTGCAGGGGGATTTTATAAAATACCAGCACCTGAACCTCAGTTGTGGGGGCAGGGGAGGAGGTGGTCAGTCTCATGTCTTCTAGTGTGCCTTTCTGTATGGCAGAAGAAGAAACTAAAACCTATTATTTTCCTAACAATCTTGAAGCCACAACACAGGATATAATTCTGTGTCTATAGATCAGAATGGCTTAAGTGAGATTAAAATTTGAAACTGATTGAGGGAAAAGTCTGTATTGCAAGCATCTGGTTTGCTGGTGTGGATCTTGGCTACAGATGTGGTTCTGAACCCTAGAGTGCTTGTGATTCCTGGGTCTCACCTGTTGTGGCTCCAACCATCTATCCTCTCACCAAAGATGAGTGAAGTCCCCTAGATCCCCTGTATCCTTGCCACACTGTCAACACTTGGCAATATGAGCCTTTTAATTTTTCACAATCTACTAGGTACAAAGCAATTTAGAGTGCTGTTATGTTTTTAAAATATTTTATTTATTTACTTGAGAGCGAAAGAGTGAGAAAGAGAGCACGAGCAGGGGGAAGGTCAGAGGGAGAAGCAGATCCCCACTGAGCAGGGAGCCCGATATGGGGCTCAATCCAGGAACTCCAGGATCATGACCTGAGGTGAAGGCAGCCATTTAACCGACTGAGCCACCCAGGCACCCCTAGCGTGCTGTCTTAAATGACACTTCTCCAATTACTAAGGACTCTGAGCATCTTTTCATGTGCTTCATTTTTTCCCCTTTCTTCTGTAAATTGCTTCTTCATACCATTTGCCTCTGGTTCTTTGGGGTTACTATCTCCACTTTTTTACTTCTAGAGTTCCTAATATATTGTACTTAATAATACCTTGTCAGTTTGACATTGCAAATATTTCTCATTCTGATATTTGTCCATTATCTTTGTCAATGGTGCCCTTCCCTGAATGGAAATTCATCATTTTGATGACTCAAGTTCAACGAATTTTTTTGTCATAGGGTTTATATTTTTGAAAAACTTTTTTGGAAGTCCTTCCCTACCCTTGGGTCATAAAGATACTCTCCTACGTTATCTTCTATTAACTCCAAAGATTATAGACCCTTGTTTGGTAGTTACCCAGTGATGGGACATAGTTTTATTTCCTTCCATAGAGCGAATCCATTCTCCCAATGTCATCTCCTAAGCAAACATCCCTTGCCTATTTATCTGATATTAATTCCCCAAAGAGAAATATCGCTGAGATCTCTATTCTCTTCCATTGATCTACCTGTTTGTTTATTTTTCCTTTCACAAATACCAAACGATTTTTATTGTTAGGCCTACTTCTGCCCTTCATTTTTATTTTTTGAAGTCAACTTAGGTCTTCCATATGCATGAAAAAATCTATTGTGAGATATATTATATGTGCCTGAGATCTATAACAATTATATCATAAATACATATTTATAAATATACATATTTATAAATAAGTACTATAAATATATTTATAATATATATTTATATTTTATATATAATATATATGTATATATTTATGATATATATATTTATACAGAGTTATGGAATGATTATTAAAGAAATAATCAATTTATTTATTATTTAAAGAAATAATAAATCAAGAAATGTAATATTGTCAGTACCCCAGAAGTTTCACCATGTGTCATTCCCTGACCACAATCCCCACCTTCCCTAGAGGCAGCCACTATCCTAACCTCTGTGATAACTATCACCTCTGTGTTCTAACTTAATCACTAATGTATGCGTCCTCAAACAACACTGTTTAATTTTTCTTCTTTTGGAATTTTCCACAGATAAAAGCATACTACATGTATTCATTTTGTTGTTGTTGTTGTTAGCTCAATATTTGTGTTATTTGTGGAATTCATCCATGTCCTTCCATATGGCTCTAATTGTGGTATACATGGCTAGATAGTATTTCACTGTCTGGATTTACCATGATTTATTTATCCATTTCAACTTTATCAACGCTTGGTTGTCTCTAGTTTTTAGTTTCTGTTAATGTGATGATTTTTTTATTACTAACTAATTTCCAGAATGAGTATAGAATTATGATTTCCAAAATTTCTTTGAGTTCACTTAAGGTACTATGGTAAAGGGCACTAGCTACCTACCCAAACCCCTACTTTCTGGGCAGAAAGCTACCCAGCGAAACTAAATTTTCCAGTCTGGCTTTCAGTTAGCTATAGCCGTATGACTGTGCCCTTATTCACAGAAGGTCAGTGGAAGCAGCTGGTGCCAATTCCGGGTTGGGCCTGCAGACACTTGGTGCACCTCCTTATACTCTCTCCCATTTCCATGGGATGGAATCTAGTATGATGACTGACCATGACAGAACAAAAATGCCAGCTGTGAGAAAACTGCTAGGCCCCTGAAGTACCACAAGGATTTGAATTTTCACACCGATCTGTCTCAGGCACACTTATCTGCATTTTTTTTTTACGTGAAAGAGATTAGAAATGTATTTTTTAAATTATTTTTTAAATTAGCAAGCACTTATATAACCTTGGCATGTAACAAGAACTGGTAAGTTTTACATAGATTACCTCTTTTAATCCTCTTACCAACTCTAGGTGGTCGTTACTATTGTCACCTCAATTTTATCTATTTATTTATTTATTTGAGAGAGAGAGCGAGAGCGAGAGAGAGAGCAGGGGGAGGGGCTCTGGGAGAGGAAGAGAATCTCAAGCAGACTCCATGCCAAGCACAGAGCTCAACACAGGGCTCGATCCCACGACCCCACGATCATGACTGAACTGAAACCAAGAGTCAGATGCCCAACCAAGCAGGCCACCTAGGCACCCCATTACCTCAGTTTTAAAGATAACAAAACTGAGATTCAGACAAGACCAGAGTTGTACAGTTAGTAAGCAACTGAACTGGGATTCAAATCCAGAGAATTGGATTCCCAGATCTGTGCTCTCACCCACTATGCTGGACTACCTGTTAGCAATGTCTATGTTCTTTAAGCCACAATATTTGGGGTCACTTTGTTACAATAGCTTAGCATGACCTTAGAAATATAGAAATTTGAACCTAAAAATGGGTTTCTAAGAATAATCTTAAATATGTGGTTGGACTAGAGTTGAGGAAACAGATACCACAGGCTGCAAAATTGGAAACCCTTGTAATGTCATCACAAAAATGTATAATAAAACTGTTTCCCGCAGTCATCTGAAAGGCTGGCCACTTAACCAGAGAGCCACAAGACTGTTAATGCGTGTTGGTTGTTCTTTGATGTTTGTAATAGAGGACAGTAAGGAAACGATGTGCTCAGGTAGAAACTAGTGGACCAAAGCAGAAGACTACTGAGAAGGTCTAGAAATTTGGCTCTGTACCCCAGCAACAAGAGGTAGGATTGCTATGATTCGTGGCTTTTCCCAAATGCCTCCCAATTAGGAAAACTAAAGGATCTAGCACTGTGCAAGTTTATATTGATGGTATGGCCTCATTTTACCTGTTAGTCAGATAGCCTCAAAGGAGACAGCATTTCAATGAGAGCAATGGATAGACATGGAAACAAGGAAGTAAAGTGGGCTTGAAAGCATTGTTCCAAAAAGAAATCTGAGCGTGTTGTTGTTGGCACATGGCACTGAATGAAAACAGACACAGAAGCCTATCGGGTTTCTCAGATACTTCTATTTCCACAGCAACCAAAAGCCTGCCCTGAAAATGTCCTCAGACTCCAAACCGATACCTCTAGGAAGGGGGCTACTAAAATTTCAGTCTTCCCAGGATCCGCTTCAGACATGGCCTTAAAGCGTGAAGCACTAGGAAACATTCCCGAGAGGAAAAATTTGGACTCACAGAGAACATGAGAAAGGACATGACTGCCAAGACAAGGAATCTTCTCAACTCCTCTCTGGTGTAATAATCTCTTTGTTCCAGAGCCGAGTGTGTTCCGTTCCTCCTTTCTTTTACTAGGAGTGTTTCAGTTCACATGCACTCATCGTAATTGGATGTGTGTATGGGGCAATCGTTTTATTTTCTAGGCTGCCATACTCAGCCATATATGGACATGATGCAGAGGTCAGAACATCACCCAGAGGTCCTGTGCTTTGAGCTGGATACAGAAATTGGGTAGAATTTAGTTTATGTTCCTTGGCAAGGGAGAAGGGTGCAGAAGGATATTTAGTGGCTGAGGGGCAGACTGTGACACAGATTAGTAATTGCTCACTAAAATTCATTCTTTCTTTCTCCTGAAACATATGCCTCTCCAGTCATATACCATCAGTCAATTTTCCTTATAGTGAGTCAGGTGTGGCCATGTGATTGGTTCTTACCATTAGTAAGGGAGAAGAAGTAATGACTACCATTTCTAGTCCTGGGTCTTAAGACACTGGGTATTTCTCCTTGACATCCTCTCTCCTTTTTCTCCTTCCCATTTGATGGACACAGATGTGGCTGTGACCTAGCTTTCACCATGAAGATAACTACATTCCCCTGGACGATGGTGCAGTAACATGTTGCTCAAGGTTGACTCTCTATGCAACTCCCTACTGCTCTGCATCCTGGAGGCTTTATGGGCTCCATTAATAGCTCCCTTCTCTTCCGGCTTCTAGCTGGGAGGGTGAAGGGGAGTTAAGTCAAGATATTTATTTCCTTTGCTTTCTCTCTGCTGAGTTGTCACAGGGTGGCTCCCTCCTTCTACCAATGACCACAGCATCTTTTGCAATGGTCTCTACTTTATCTATTCTCTTCTGATTTTAGTAGCTGCTTCCATAACTTGTTCCTTCAAACCTATAGTTAGAAAGAGTTCTTTGCCTCCCCCGCTTCCACTCCCCATCTCTCCCTCTCCATTGCTAGCACTGAGGTGTTATATTGTACCTTGTTAATTTCCCTTAATCTTCCTAGTCTTGTGTCAAGAGTCCCCTTAAAGAGCTTCCTTCAATAGCCTTGTCTGAGTGTGCCTTCTCTTTCCTGTAAAATCCTGACCAGCAATGTCTCTGAATGGCCCCATCAAGGGAAGTTGTCCCATCAGTCACTCTCCTGAACTGGAAAATGAAAGACAAAGACACATTTAAAAAAAAAAGACATTTTTTTTTTGCTCTGTATAATAGTTTAGTCTTACCCTAGTTAATAGAGTATTATATTCTTTTTAGAAGTTTGTTCTTTTCATAAAAATTTCAAATTTGTTGACATAAAGTAGTTCATCAACTCCTCTTTTTATCTCTCTAATGTCTATAGAATCTGCATGTCTTATTTTTCATTTTTGACACTGGATAATTGAGCCATTCTTTTTCTTGATAAGTCTTACCAAATGTGTATTAGTCTTTATTAATCTTTTTAAAGAATGAACTTTTTGGCTTTTGTTGAATCTCTACATTATACATGGTTTCCTGTTTTATTAGTTGACTAATTATTATAACAAAGTACTTCCCGAGCTTGGCATTTCAAAACAGTCAGAAATTTATATGATGATGCACAATTTTCATGAGCAAGGTCAAAACTGTAATGTTTTTATATAACCTAGCCTTGACAGTCACATATCATCATTTCTAGAATATCCTGGGGGCCATCTTGGCTCTGGCTACCATATAGGTTTTTGATCTTATTGTCACTACTTTCCTTCCCGAGCTGAACTACCCCTAATCACCACCTATATCCCCAGACACATCTCTGACAATAAACAGAGAGACCAGGGAAGGGATCACAATGAGTCATCAAAATGCAGCATTTATTAGGAGGGGAAATCCCCCTGCTTCCCACACTGAGAGAATCACCTCAAGATTGGGAGCACCTACATGAAGGAGAACCCCAGAGCCTTGTGACTTTCTTAAGCCCTCTTTGTGAAAGGACACACTGGTCTTTCAATAATCAAATCCCCCAAATGTCTGTAGGAGTTTTATCATCCAGCCTTTCCTCAACTGGCCTGGGGAGAAGACAGGGCAGGGCCAATTCTCAGGATCCCACCGACATAGCAATGCCCTTAGTCATCCTGTCTCTGGCTTTCCATGTTGCCTCTAGTCTGATAAACTTTGTACAATCTATTAGGTATAAAGATTAGGAACAGAGAATAAGACTTTATTTTTAATTGACTATATCTTAGTTATTGCTCATAGTTATTATTTTTTTTTTTTCTGTGTCTCTCTGATTATTAGGCTTTTGAAACTTAAAATCCAAGAACTAACTAAAACATTCTGCTGGGTCATTCCTCCCCTGAATCAATTGGAACTACAGTCTTACTGTCTAAATCAAAAAGGGCTGCATGGGCTACATAGTAGAATTTTACCCCGATACGACACTTGTCAGCAAAACTTAGATCTAATTGAGCAAAAATCTTTAGGAAATAAAGAAGCCTCCTCAATTCTCCATCCCCAGAAGAGAGGGGGGAAAAATCAACTAATTACTCCCCAACAGAAGTCGCAAAAGGAGAAGAGGGTGGGGTGCATGTGCAGACTGACTCCCATTAGCTATTTGCTAAAGGCTGTCCTGGTTTTTGAACAGAAAAAGAACATTTTTATTCATTCTCATCAAACTAAGGTTGAGTTGGTCCTTAAGACCGGACTTTTTTTTTTTTTTTTTAAGATTCTATTTATTTATTTGACAGAGAGAGATCACAAGTTGGCAGAGAGGCAGGCAGAGAGAGCAGGGGAAGCAGGCTCCCCCTTGAGCAGAGAACCCAATGCGGGGCTCGATCCCAGGACCCTGAGATCATGACCTGAGCTGAAGGCAGAAGCTTAACCCACTGAGCCACCCAGGCGCGCCCATATTATTTATTTGTGATTCCTCAGGTTGAAGTCTGTGGGATGTTTGCTTAATAGGGTGTGTATTGAATTAACCAGAGGGCAAGTTTAAAGCAGTTGAAGGTCACAGCTCTAAGGCCCCATTCCATGGTTCAAGAGTAAGCTGATTAGAGTACTTCAGACCCGAATAGCCCTACACAAAAAAGGCGTGTTAAAAAGGAACAGATTAGCCCTGTTCCGCCCTAAGGTACCCAGGGAGGCGGGGTCTCTGTCAGATTTTCCAGAACCCGGTTTCTGGTGTCTGTACCAGAAAGGCTACAAGAGGGCTCTGGCAGTTTCCTGGTGCCAGTCTCTGCTTTTATCCATGGCCTAGGTGCCTGACTGGCAGTTTGTACCTAGCACAAACACAAGAAGAAAAGGGGATTTGTCAGTATTTGAGCATCAGCTTTGCTCCAGATCCGGACCACAGGAGGCTGAAAATGTCAGGTGTAGGAGGTAGTTTTGCTTCCCGGTTAGCAAGGGGCGCTGGGTCAGCTGGAATGCTCACTCACCAGAGCATGCACATCTTACTGTAGAAAGAATATTGGGGGTACTGGATGAAAAGCATTGACTTTTTGAGAAGTCTGGCTTCTTATTGGACTGTCACTCACTTGACTTAGGACGTGGTGGGCATTATGTAATCGCTAGGCTTCTTTGCATAAGAAAAGCTGGGCACGCTATTATTGGTTTTGTCATTTCTGTACAGTTTCACTTATCATATGAGTGAGAGTTTTTTGTTTTGTTTTGTTTTGTTTTTAGATTTTATTTATTTGAGAGAGAGAGAGAGCCCAAGCTGGGGAAGAGGTAGAGAGAGAGGGGAAGCAGACTCCTGGCTGAGCAGGGAACTCTATGTGGGGCTCGATCCCAGGATCCTGGGATCATGACCCAGGCCAAAGGCAGGCACTAAACTGACTGAGCCACCTAGGTGCCCATAACTTTTTTTTTTATTTTTACTAAACATGAAGATTGACAACAGAGACAATAAAATCAAGTAAACCTTTACTAAGAGAGTTATTTAAAAGGGAGCCGGGAGGACACCGAGGAGGTGGGGCTTATGCACTTGTTCTGGATGAAATTCTCGGAATTTTCGCTAAGCTCAGCTCAAGTCCCGGGTATCTACTAGGTGTTAAGATGGACATGAACGGACTTTCTGCCTCGCCCTAGCAACCAACCACACACAGCTTAGTGTCACTGTAAGTATACCAACACCAAGCACCTTTTCTTCAAACAACTTAGGTAAATCTCTTCTTTCCTCTTTAAAAACTCTAACCTCTTTGTCTCTCTGCAGCACGCTTTCAATTCGAGTCGAATCTGTGTCTCCCATGTTTGCAATCCCTAAGACCCCAAATAAACACATTTATCTTGCTGCTTGTCATTTTGTGTTTTCTTGGTTGACAAGACTTGGGGATATCTGGAGTTCAGAGCAAACAGTACAGAGCTTTGTGGAATACCGTGCCTATGAGAAGTTTTCTGTGGTTCACAGAAGCCACGGTGCTTGCCTGAAGCACAGAGCCATTATTGGCGTACTCGGTGCTGATTTTAGGCTTCTCAGATAAAACATTCTGGATGCGAAGTACCTGTCAAGAAAAAGATTATTCGTCAGTATGCTACATGAGCGAACAGCTGCTAGTGACATTTTCCTTCTCCAATACTCCAGGACTAATATATCTCCCAGAAATCGATACACTGAAATTTGTGTACAATTATTTTTTGGGAGGTATTCTGATGAAAGTATTAATGTTCTAATTATGTCTGTGCAGTCAAGTGGACTGGTTATCTGACATTCACCAAATTCCCAGCAATTTCGATAGTTTGGGCATCTCCTATAGAAGAAGGAGGTGAGGGGGCGCCTGGGTGGCTCAGTGGGTTAAAGCCTCTGCCTTTGGCTCAGGTCATGATCCCAGGGTCTTGGGATCAAGCCCCACATCGGGCTCTCTGCTCAGCAGGGAGCCTGCTTCCCTCCCCTCTCTCTGCCTGCCTCTCTGCCTGCTTGTGATCTCTATCTGTCAAATAAATAAATTTAAAGGAAAAGAAAAAAAAGAAGAAGGAGGTAAGAACCAGTGGGCGCTCTTATCTAATTCTTGAGTGAATAGTGTTCGTCTGGGGGAAGGGTTTTGCTTTTGACTAGGCCTACTGTGTGGGGAGGGAAACACAGGACAGAGAGGATGAAGGGACGTTCTGTTAGCAAGCCAACCTAATCTCGTAACCAGTAGGGTGGTACTTGTCCCAGCTGGAACCCCACTCGTATCCATAACGTGGCTCAGAAGCATAAAGAATGCATACTTTGGAAGTCAATCTGACACATCCCACCTACTACTGTTATTCATTCTCAAGATCAACACACTTAAGTTTGTTCATCAGTAAACATATAAGAGCTCAGTTTTCTGAATAGCCTGGAGGAAGTTCACTGAAACAGCACATGATAGGAATTAAAGAAAACCAATTAGAAATTCACGAGTCATGAGTATGTATCGACACTTGTTAGGAACAGAGTTGAGTTGAGTTTTGTTTTTTCATCTTAAGGAAGATCCTTAAGGAAGATCCATCTCGGGTTTGTTACATGAAAATACTCAAACTTGGAACTCACGTAGATAGAAAAGTGAAGCCTCAACCACAAGGGAAGGGTGTCATTGATTGTGAAGGAAGAAGCCTTATCTACAATAAACGTTATGATGAACTTGAAAACAGAGAGATGAGAAAGATCCTGAACAATATTCCAGACATGTTCTAGATTATATTTTCATTCTCTTACAGCAGACATTATTGGGCGTTTGTAAAAAGTAATATGGCTCACTTTTGGGGGGGCGTGTGTCTGAAGCCCAGGTAGATTGCTAGCCTGGGGTAACAGTTCTTTAGGCTCTAGATTCAGACTGAACTTTTGTTTCTCTTCGTATTTTTGGGTGTTTCTGCTTGCTTGTTTGTTTTTAAGATGCTGTGATTAATATGTTAATAAATTAGAGAAACAGATTTTTCTTCTTTTTAACTGAGGAAGAGCAATATTGGAAGCAGAAATCGGGGTATGTTACCAGGACCAGTTACCAGGCTGGGATTTGAATCTCAATTTTCCAACTCCCCAAACCTAGATTCAAACATTATATCTTTCTCAAAACCTTACCTTCTCAATGAGGCCTACGCTGATTCCTGTATTTAATAATAGTACTGCCCATCCCCCTTTTCACAGAAATCCTGATCCCCTCTACCTTGTAATACTTCTTTTCCCATAGAACTTACCACCTTCAAGTTTGCTATATAATTCACTAACTTCTTACGCTTATTGTGTTCATTGTCAATTCCCCCTCCAGAAGAGCGGAAATCTTTGTATATTTTGTTTTCTGACATATTCCAGGCCTTGGAAAAAAGTTTGGCCCACTATAAGCACTCAATAAATTTTTGTGAATTAATCTCTCAGAATTTGTGTGCCAAGAATTTTATCTATATTGAATTTACTAGAGATTTGTTATTCTTAAACTCAAAGCTATAGAAAATCCCCTCCTGTTTTTAATGCCATATAAAATTCAACGGTATACGCTATTGTTTTAGAAGATTTTTTTTTTTTCTTTTTCCTTTTTACATAGGTTCCATGCCCGTCCTGGGGCCCAACATATGGTTTGAACTCACAACCCTGAGATAGAGACCCGAGCTGAGATGGAGAGTCAGATGCTTAACCAACTGAGCCACCCAGGCACAGCTGTTTTAGAAGAGATTTAAATAACACAAATAGCATCTTTAAAATGAGACATTCTTCAACACTATCATATACATTAGAACCTGCTGGCAAAACTAGTTTTGTTTTGAGACTACAATCATTTAAATCCTTTCTTTTGAGCTTCATAGTAATGTGAAAGCAGATGGTCCCATATAGGACTTTCCCTTTGCCTAACTTCAGGCCCTTCTCAGAGCCTACATCCTGATTGGAAATATGATATGGCAAGCTAGGTCAGTGTGAATAATGAAGCTCCTACTTATCTATTCTTCCTAATAACAAGCACAGCCCTAGCAAGGATGGGACATGTTGTCTAGCACTGGTGTTAAATTGGCATCAGGAGACCTGAAAAGGTTAATGGGCTGTAACTCTCCATCCTGCTAAAGTCTCTGCTTTTTCCATATGCAGAACTTGTTCAGTTCTGGAACACCGCATGTGACCCACTAAATTCTCCCAAGTCACCTCAACAAATTGTTCTTGCAGCTTTGCCTGTGAGCTCAGAGAAATACAGGCACTTACTTCGGACCCTGGAGGATCCTCAGGGTTATAGGCCAGCAGCTTCATGCCGTTAGGATGGCATCCGGCCCAAATATCTCCCGTGTCTGGATCCACCGTCAAATTATCCACTAAGGTGCCCAGATGTATCACCTTCCAACAAATAGGAAATACAAAGACGTTGTTTCAACTTTCTTCTCAACCCTTCCTCCCTCCCACCAGCTCCTTCTGGCTCCTGAAATGGGTCTTTTTAAGGGCCTTACTATTGAATTTTAGAAGTTCAAGCACAATCTCACCTATATTCTTCTAAAATGGTCATGTTTCCTGCATTCAAGGAGCACATTCCTAGGTCAGGCGTAGGAACCGATCTAAGAGGCCACATGGTGGGGGGACAAGGCAAGCCAGGAGAGTTTTACCTTCACTGGAGTTAAATCCCAGTTCTCATGTTTTTTCAGGACATGAATGTTCTGAGCAGTTACATCAGCTGTGTAGATAAACCTTTGAAGAAAATAGCATTTAGATGTAAGCAAGTAGTAATCAGAGATGACATTAACTTTTACTTTGGAGGAGAGGTCTAACAATTCACAAGTGTTCCAAGTGCCCCTGCAATGTCTTTCTAAAGCATGGTACAAGAAGATAACAGAAACTTATTTTTAGTATTCTTCAAGAGCTTGAAGTAAGCATTAAATATGAGATGTGACTATAAAGTAATGACCTTGGTGTTTCTAGGTGACATATAAGCTCAGTCTCATTACTTCGGAGCCACAATGTATTCCTTAAATTGTGTGGATTTAAGCAGACCTCTTTATTATAAGTCAAAAGAGTCTATACTTCCACAAGAAACTGGTGCTTACAAAGAAGTATCAGATGACCATGAAAGTCAATCATAATCATTTTTTAAAAAGAGGTGGAACTTAGAGATGCTTTCTACAGGGATCATCTCTATTATCTCAAATGCACATAGTAATATTCATGGGGTACATTTCTTTTTCAAAAAAACCTTCCAATCTAAAACACTTTAGAAGAGCTTCTCATAGAATTTCATGCTGCATAAAATCGTATTTAGAAAAGTCTGCTGTTGTATATCAGTAAATATGAAAATCACAATGCCCAATCTAAGTCAGGTCTCCTTCTCTAAAAATAACTTTTGGGTAACTCAACTTAGTGTAAGTAGTTAAACACCTTTTAGCCTCATAAAGGCAGAGATATTGGGCATTTATTCTCCTTTTCAGTGTGTTGGGTAACTGTTTCTAGAGTCACATGGTAAATTGGACCAAGGACCTCACATCCTTGAATCCACATCCTTCATTTCATTGTGGGGGGTTGTGGGGAGGCCAACATGCAAAAGGGCAAATGGTGTGTTTATGATCACACAAAGAGTGTGAACCCTGGCCACACCCGACCTGTCCACCTATCCAGTGCCGACTTAAGCTTAAGGAGGTAACCACCTCCCAAAGGAAGGAATCCACTAAAATGTCAAGAGCAAAGTATTGGAAAATTATAAAAGCTTACTTTTTGTCTAGTGAGACTGTGATCCCATTGGCAGAACTGAATCCTTTGGCTACCACTTTGACCTCTCTTGGACTGTAGAAAACAACATGACTCCAACGAAGATCCAAGATAATCTCCAACAGCACCAAGAAGAAGTTGGTAAAATAGTGGTCTCTTGTAGCATAAAACTGTTCTGGTCCAAGAACCACAATGTCATTCAGGCTACAGTGAAAAAAAGAAAGAGAGAGCAAAACCCATGGTGTATTTAAATATCTAGACTGTTGTCAAAAACACTGAATCTCAAAGACCCTTATGTTCATCAGTTTGAAAAAGTATATACGAAGCAGTATGAATGAAGAAATTCCGCACAAAGGACATGATTTTTCATTGCACCTGACGGGTTTTCTTTTAGCCGTTTATTATTTTCTCAATCTTCCCTTCCACAGAAGTCAGCAAAAACACATAAATACACACAAAAAACCCCCTCAACTCCAAATTGTTGACTTGCAAATGTCAATCATGGTTATGTGCGATGGTCACAGTGCAACAATGGTTATTATCGGTGGTCACCAATAGTTCTGGTTCACTCTCTTCTAGGATTAGACTTCTCCATGCCCTGGATGTTTGGCCCAGCCATATGACTTGCTTTTGGCCAGTGAGATGAAGTGATGTGTGTGTCTTCCGAAAGGAAGACGGGCCAGTATGAGATCCACCATGCGTCCCTTACTCTTTCGCAGTAACCAGCAACTTTTCTGATGACTGAAAAGTGTGGCCCGTGATGAGGGCCCTATAGGAGGACAATATAAAATTGAATCCTTGAATCACTTACATTGGACATATAGCATGAGTAAGAAAATAAAACAGAATTTATGGTTTTGAGCCACTAAAAACCTTACAGTTTTTCTTTTCTGTTATTGTAACATAACCCAGTCCATCCCGACTTTTATAATTGGGATTGTGAGTGCTATTCTTTCTTGCTTATAGTCTTCAGTATTATGAAAATTTTTAAATGAAACAAGTCATACTCCTATAAGAGTAAAGAGCAATAAAGTCATTTACATTTTGGAAAAGGAAAAAAGAGATGGTGACTTGAAAAAAATGTAAAAAAGAAAAAAGTAAAAAAAAAAGAGAAAAAGTGTAAAAAATGTAAAAAAGTGTAAAAAATGAAATACTTATAGATTGAATTTAGAAAAATTTTGAATGAATCAGGAAATACTTTGAGGTTTTGATTTACAATGACTTTTCCAAGATCATTAGGCCACTCATCTTTTGGGTCTCAGCTTAAGCATTCATTCTTCCAAAAAGTATTGGCAGACACCACAGGTTAAGTTCGATCCCAGAGCACTTTGTTCTACTGCTTGAAATGCTTGGTTAAAATTGAGTACCAAGGCACCTCTCAAAAGTACTCTTTAGGTCCTCCAAACTTCACCCGCTCTGTTCCAGATGGCACTCTTCTAACCAGCTCTGCCTGGTTCTGACAGAACCTTACCTCATTTTTATTACTGGCCTCAGGCTCCTACTTCCAGGCTTCTGTGTTGAGGCCAAAGCACGGGATAATCACCAGACTTGACTTGCACATGCACAATCAGGAATTTTCAGGAGTTAATACTCTTTGGGGGCAAACTTCGGCTCTCAGGAGATGGGACTGGTGAATAAACTCTTCTCCCTTTCTTATGGCAGCCAGATTGTCCGAAAATGAGGCTCACGTTGCCTACAGGAGGACAACCCTATGATTTCAAGCAGCTGCACTCGGCAGTGGCTGGCTTCATTAACACTCACCATAGCCTCTCCTCTGCATGAGATTCCTAGCGCTGCCATGACAGAGTGCCACAAACTGGGGAGTGGAAGATGATAGAAATTTGCTGTCTCGCAGGAGGTGAGACCTCTGAAGCGAAGGTGCTTACAGAGCCATGCTCCTTCTGAGGGTTCGATGGGAGAATCTGTCCTTGCCTCTTCTAGCTGCTAGTCATTCTGGACATTCTTTACCTTGTAGATGCTTCACTCCAATCTCACTCTCCATCTCCACAGGCATTCTCCCTGTCTGTCTTTCTTCTTATTAGGACATAAGTCATATTGGATTAAGGATCCACCCCCACTTTTAATATAACTTCATTTAACTAAGTATATCTGCAGTATTCCGATTTCTAAACAAGGTTATATTCTGAGATGTTGCGGTGGAGGGATGGCTGGTTAGAATTTCAGCGTATCTTTTTGAGAGGACATAGTTCAATCCATCACATCCGCCTCTCCCTGCCTCAGGCTGACCCCTCGCTTCTGGGTCCTGGGATGGTAACTCTCCAATAAAGTAGTTGCCTATTGGGTGCCTGGGTGGCTCAGTGGGTTAAAGCCTCTGCCTTCAGCTCAGGTCATGATCCCAGAGTCCTGAGATCCGTCCTGGGATCGAGCCCTGCATTGGGCTCTCTGCTCCGCAGGGAGCCTGCTTCCTCCTCTCTCTCTGCCTGCCTCTCTGCCTACTTGTGATCTCTGTCTGTCAAATAAATAAATAAAAATTTAAAAAAAAAAAAAGTGGTTGCCTATTAAGTTTTCCCTTATGCTATGTTTTCACTGAAAGGAATTCGTTCAGTGAGGTCATAGTCACCATCACCAGTTGGGTAAGTCAAGCCAGTGACAGAACCCCCATTTTGCTAAGGATACTGAAGCATAGGTTGAGAGATTTGTCCACAGTTTCTCAGTCATCCCGTGGCGGTCCTGGTCTCTGCTGTGCCTCAGAACCCAGTGCAACCCATCATGGGAAGAGTTCAGTGACCCCCACTTCTTTTCTTCTGCCCTCTGCTTTTGTCATCCCTAATTCTACAGGGAGAAATTCATACATGATTTTGAGAAAGACAGTGAAGGAAAGACAATGAACTTCCTTCCTTTTCTTTTCCTGATCCTCTATCGCAGCAAAGATTAACCTCTACTGTCTTTCAGCATTGAGTCCATTTTATAAAAGACAAGTTCCTCCTTGTTTGTTACAGCCTTAGAACAAGCAAACTACACACTAAAAGACTAAACTATTTTTCTCAACACAGTAAAAAAGATGTTGATCACTATGACCGAGAGTCCAGCTTTTAATTCAGACCAATTGAGGCTTACACCCTGGTTCTGCCACTTACAAATTATGTAATTTGGGTAACTTAACCCAAAATTTCTTAGGTCCCAGTTTACTCATGCCTATTACTAAAGGCTGTTGGGAGAATTAAATGAACTATTTTGACACAGGGCCTGGCACACAGTCAATGTTTAGTAAATGTGAATTTTTATATGAGCCGATAGCCTTTTTTCAAATCCTGTCCTAAAGCTTTTACCAAACAAAGGAATGGCCCATCTGGAGGCTGGTTGTAACACCCAGCCGGTAAGGCTCTCAGAACACAACCTACTGGGACAACTAGAAAAAGGTGTAGGTGTTTGAAGAGAGCCCAATAGTGAGTATTGCATTGTTGTGGTACAGAGGATGGAATTAGAACTGGGAATCTAATTGAACATCTTTATAGGATTAAAATGCTTTCAGAGAGTTGGAGAATATAAAGATATTCAATACTGAATACAGCAATTTCTAGTGAGGTGCTGGGCAGTGTCACCATGGGAACCTCTTGAAAGCTTTAGGAAAAAAAATGCTGCAAAACAAAAGTTTAAGCCTGCTGAACCAAAGAAAACAAAGCACACAGCAGAGATGCAAAATAAATAGAAGTGCAAAATACTTTAATTCCATACCTCTTGAGAAGTTCATGTTTTATAGTTTTCAAGTGTACAAGAGAATGTTGTTGTTCCTCAAATTTAAATTTCTCCACCGTGGACTTCATGTGGGGATGATTCACAACATAAAGATACACAGTTTGGTCTAAGGTGGAAAAAAGGCATAATTTACAAGTATTATTATATTCCTAGACTTGGTGTACAACTTGGTCATGTTCAAGCACTTTTCTTATATACCTTGCATTTGATCCCCCAGTACACCTGCTAGGATCCCCATTTTTTTTTTAAAGATTTTATTTATTTATTTGAGAGACAGAGACAGAGACAGAGTGAGAGAGCATGAGAGGGTCAGAGGGAGAAACAGACCCCCCCATGGAGCTGGGAGCCTGATGTGGGACTCGATCCCAGGACTCCAGCATCATTACCTGAGCCGAAGGCAGTTGCTTAACCAACTGAGCCACGCAGGCACCCTACGATCCCCATCTTATTGAGACAATTGAGGCTCAGAAGGTGAGTCACTCATCAGCAATTTCGCCACAACCAAGTGGCAGAACCAAGCCCAGATGTTTCTCAATGGTCTCCTGATCCTCACCTACATAACCTCTGCAACAGGAAGGTACAGAACTACAATGGTACATGGACACATGTGGTTTCCCAAGGTGGCCCTTCAACAAAAAAAGTGGGTGCATGAAAGCAAGCAGGTGCTGAGAATTCCTTTCTTTGAGAAATGCCAACATTGCAACACACGTTCAAGAAAGGTCAGGGCTATGTAAATATCTTAAAAGAAGGAACATGTCCCAGCTAGAGAAGAAAGTTCTGACACAAGTCCACCATCTAAGGCTGCAATAACAATATTTAATGATCCCAATGGACACAGAAGTAAGTATGAAGCCAAGAGAAAGAAGACTAGTCAATTCTGGGTACTGCCAACCTCGAGAATGTTCCCCTCTGTTCATATTAAAATGTGAACTGCTGGGGACAGCATGGAGAGTAGTAATACGTTTTTTCAAAATACTGTTTTCTGACTTGACAGAAGCTCTAGCTCAGAAGAGCTCTGGAGTTTGAAAGAGCCTGGCCCCATCCTCCCACTGCAGGGCCTGGTCTGTATTTATGTTCCTTATTCCATTCTTGACAAGTTCCCGATCACATAGACTAAGCACCAGCCCTGAGATGCAGGGGTATACTCAGAGCCCCTGAAACACACAGGTACCTTAACCCTACTTAAAGAAAGGCACTCCCTCACAGGTGACTCTTTTAGTCTGACCCAGCTCAGTTCCAGGGCCTGAGGGTTGGCAAGCAAAGCCTGAGTTGGATTTCAGCCCCCACGTGGCCCTTCAGCCAGACACTGTTGCCAGACACAGCGTGAGCATTATATGTGCGGCGCCGGTTTTACCCCTTCTTTAGGCTTCTACCGGACCCTTCCTTCCATATAACAGATGCTCAGTAAGAAAATTTTTGGTTTTTGTCTTCTCATTCCATTTCGATTTATGGGTAATGTTTTGCCCTTATTAAATGCATAATTAAGGGAAGTGACTAGTAACTAAAATAAGATTGCAACCATAATATATTCAGCTTCTGAAAGTCTGATTAAATGCTTGAGGGTTAATCTGTAAACTGGCTCCATCTCAAAAAACAAAAACAAAACGAAAGAAAAAAACAAGCACCTACTCCCCATGCCTCAATAATAATAATAATAATTCACCCCTAACATTATCCCATGCAGTAAAATAGCTCCAGGTTAATCTGGTCACTCATTATACTTTCTCCAATGAAGGTGTTGGGGGGGGGGGTCAGACAAAAAAATGGTGACTCATATAATTTAAACAGAGCTTGGAGCCCTAATTTCACCCAAGTAAGGGATATAGGATTAGAAAGAAGACCACTGGGTTCTACTTCTGGCATTGCCTTTTATTAATGACAGATATGAAGTCACATGTCGCTGCATTTCTTCAAACTTCATTTCTCCATCTATAAAACTGAGTGTTAATATCTGCCCTATCTCATGGGGCTCACTAATTTACTCATTCAACACATGTTCATAGAGCACCTACTATGCAACAGACACCGTTCTAGACTATGGGAATCCAGCAATAAACAAGCCACACATGATTTTATGGTGATTATATTCCAGAGAAGAGAACACAGAGGAAATAGTAAATACAAGAATACTGGAGAGAGGAGATGTCTTCTTCATAGAGTGGCACCCACTTAAAGAGTGACAAGCTTGGATCTAAAGATGTGAAGGAGCTCACTACAGGGCAACAGTAGGAGAAGAAAAGAAGGTTGGTAACATTTAATATTAATAAAGAACTTTAATTGTCATTTTGATGAGTGCTAAAAGAAGGACTATACTGAGAAGAAATAAAATAAGGTTCACACCTGGAAACAAGATAGTGGAAAGGCTCCCTGAGAAGGTGACATTTAAGCTGAAGCCTGAATGATGAGGAAGAATAAGTCAGAAGTGGTGGAAAGACATTCCATTCAGCAGGAACTGCAAATGCAAAGGGCCTGAGGCATGGAGCATTTTTTTTTTTAAGATTTTATTTATTTATTTGACAGACAGAGATCACAAGTAGGCAGAGAGGCAGACAGAGAGGGAGGAAGGGAAGCAGGCTCCCTGCCGAGCAGAGAGCTAGATGCGGGGTTCGATCCCAGGACCCTGGGATCATGACCTGAGCTGAAGGCAGAGGCTTTAACCCACTGAGCCACCCAGGTGCCCCGGCATGGAGCATTTTATAGGTCTAAAGGAAATCTAGTGTGGCTGGTCGAGGGGAAGGTGGTATCTGGTGAGGTTGGAGAAAACACCCACATGCCAGAATACACACAGGTAGTTCCTACCCACTCTGGAGAACTGAGATTCTCTGGAGTTATGGAAACAATATGACGAATTTTAAGAAGGGAGGGACATGATGAGATTTGCATAAAAAATAACTCTTGCTTATGAAAATGGATGGAGGTGGTATATAAGAGGGAAGGTCTAGTCAGGGCACCATTATAGAATCCAGGGAAGACATGCTGGGGGCTTGGGATGGGATGGAGGCATCGAGGACAGAGAGAGGTGGACAGCTTGGAGACATATTTGAAGGGTAAATTGGACAGAACTTTGGAACTAGGTGACTGAATGGGGCAGGAAGAGGAGAAGTATCAAGGTTGGGCCCAGTGTTTTATTTTGAGGAATAAGTAAATTATATGAAAATTTTAAAAGGAACCCACTTATTAAAAATCAACAAGCCGGGGCACCTGGGTGGCTCAGTGGGTTAAAGCCTCTGCCTTCGGCTCAGGTCATGATCTCAGGATCCTGGGATGGAGCCCCGTATTGGGCTCTCTGCTCGGCAGGGAGTCTGCTTCCCTCTCTCTCTCTCTTCCTGTCTCTCTGCCTACTTGTGATCTCTGTCAAATAAATAAATAAAATCTAAAAAAACAAAAACAAAAACAACAAGTCTATTGGTGCAGACCAAAGGAATTAAACAAAGATCTGTTGGATGAGTAGATTAATCATTATTAATCAGGGGCGCCTGGGTGGCTCAGTGGGTTAAGCCTCTGCCATCCGCTCAGGTCATGATCCCAGGGTCCTGGGATCGAGCCCCGCACCCGGCTCTCTGCCCCTCAGGGAGCCTGCCTCCACCTCTCTCTCTCTGCCTGCCTCTCTGCCTACTTGTGATCTCTGTCAAATAAATAAAGGGAATCTTAAAAAAAATTATTAATCATTCATTTTTTATTCAATAAAATCACTTCAACAAATGTATTCTTAACAATACATTGTAACTCTCGTATGTATTTGAAAGAATTAACACACAATTTCTTTAAAAAATTCCAAACTGCCACACTTCCATTTGACCTTCCCTTCACATAGCTACTATGAGTGAGGTCTCACTGTTTTTATTTTCCATGTGCCCTATAGACTCACAAATATCTAAAAATTAAATTAGTCAGGAATGATGAACTGTGAACAAGTAGCAAATCACACCAGAAACTGTTGTGTTAAAGTAAGTATAATGTATTAATATCCTAGACTTTTGCAACAGTTTTTGTGTGATATAATCCATTGTTGTTAAGCTCAAGCTTTTAAAATGTACAATTTAGTGGTTTTTGGTATATTCACAGAGTTATACAACCATAACCACTCTCTAGCTCCAGACCATTTTTATCACCCAAAAAAGAAAGCCCAAACCCATTAGATATCATTCCCCATTTCCCCCAGCCCCTGCAAACAGCTAAGCTACTTCCTGTTTCTATGAATTTGCCAATTCTGCACACTTGATATAAATGTAATCATACACTATGTGGCCTTTATGATTGAATTCTTTCACTTAGGATAATGTTTGCAGAGTTAGTCCATGTTGTAGTATATGTCAGAACATTATCACTTTTATTGCCAAATAATATCCCATTGTATATACATTCATCACTTGGTGAGAATTTGGGTTATTTTTGCCTTTGGGGTATTAGGAATAATGCTGCCATGAACGTTTGTGTATAAGTTTTTGTGTGGACCTATGTTTTCAGTTCTCTTGGGGACATTCCAAGGGGTGGAGTTCAGGGATCGTATGGTAACTCTGTGTTCATTTTGAAGAATGGCCAAAATGCTTTCAAAATTGGCCACACCAACAAAGTGTGAGCGTTCCAATTTCCCCATATCCTTGCCAACATTTGTCATTGTCTGCTTTTTTAAAGATTTTTTTTTTTTTTAATTTATTTGTCAGAGAGGGAGAGAGAGCGAGCACAGGCAGACAGAATGGCAGGCAGAGGCAGAGGGAGAAGCAGGCTCCCTGCCAAGCAAGGAGCCCAATGTGGGACTCGATCCCAGGACGCTGGGATCATGACCTGAGCCGAAGGCAGCTGCTTAACCAACTGAGCCACCCAGGCGTCCCAGCTTTTTTTTATTATTATTATTATAACCATCCTAGTGGGAATGGAGTGCCATCTCATTATGGTTTTGATTTGCATTTCCCTAATGACCAAGGATATTAAATATCTTTTCATGTGTTTATTGGCCATTTGCATATCTGTTTGGAGATGTCTACTAAGATCCTTTGTCCATTTTTTAATTGGGCTGTCTTTTTGTTGTTGAGTTGTAAGAATGATTTATATATTCTGGATACAAGCCTCTTATCAGATATATGATTTGCAAATATTTTCTTCCATTCTTTGGGTTATTTCTTCACTTTCTTCATGGTGACTTTTGAAGCAGAAAGTTTTTAATTTCTATGAAGTCTAGTTTATCTCGTTTTCTTTCATGTAATGTTTTCTAATGTCACACACAATTATTTTCAAAGGACTTTGAGTTTATATGTTAGATATCTGAGAACCATCTCCAAACTGGTT
Organism: Lutra lutra; assembly: GCF_902655055.1. NCBI lineage: Eukaryota > Metazoa > Chordata > Mammalia > Carnivora > Mustelidae > Lutra > Lutra lutra. Next base: position 39,106,454 of record NC_062288.1, read on the forward strand.
TTGAAGGCCAAATGGAAAGAGAAGGAGATAAGAGGAAGAAGGAATGACTACCTTCTAGTTTCCCTTCTTTAATGTGGGGTTTACAAATGTTTGGTACACATTTTATTATCTTACAAATATACCTTCTTCTGGTAAAGTAGAATTTTCCTTCCTTTCACATACACATTGAGTCATGGAGGTTGAGTGTCTTTTATTTCCCTCATTTATCCCTTATTTTTAAACATTCAGGCTTTACCTTCGTCGATAAAAGTACTGATTCCATGTGGGTTAAATGATGCTTTGTCAAAATCACCACTGATGTTTAGTGCCTGGACTCTTGGGTTTTGCTCATTCAGATCCATCAAGAAAATTTGTCCTGGCTCATCAGGTGCAAAGCTTGGCATGCCTGGATATTTTAATCCCTGTAAAAAATATAAAATAAGTAGCGCATATATCCGCTTCACAATATTTCATATGGGAGCTCAAATCTCAAAGCCTAACAAAAATATTCAAAACTCTGCATTTCTTTTAGATTTCTGGGATTTTTCATGCTGTTAGCTGATGCCATTATCTGATCTGAGGGATTACCAATGACACTTGGGCCATTGGGAATGGGAATGGGAATGTGGGAAGAACCCATATTCAATTACTCATATAGAGAGAAGGGATGAAGCCAAAAAGTGTAATGCAAGACACGAGGCTGGGTTACTTTGTGTGAGTCCCTCAGCCTGCCTATGCCTCTGGTTCCTCATTTATAAAATGAGAAAAAGTATAGGATTGCTAAGCCCTGAGAGTCTGTCCTTTATAGTCCTGATAGTCAGCAACTAACCCTCCTTAAAGCAGAGAGAAGGGGTACATGCTTTCATTGTATTGCTCCCACCCCTGTATCCGTTGTATTAGATAGTCACAAAGAGTGGAAGCAGCCAAGAATTCACATAGGGAAACGAGTAACATAAAGCTGACTATTTCTTTCTTTCTTTTTTTTTTTTTAAGATTTTATTTATTTATTTGATGGAGAGAGAGAGATCACAAGTAGGCAGAGAGGCAGGCAGTGTGGGGGACTCCCTGCCGAGCAGAGAGCCCGATGCGGGGCTCAATTCCAGGACCCTGGGATCATGACCTGAGCTGAAGGCAGACACTTAACGACTGAGCCACCCAGGCGCCCCTAAAGTTGACTATTTCTGACCTATGTTGTCCCTATAGTTATGTCTGAAAATTTGGACATGAATCCTTTTCTTCAAATATTGTAAAAAGTTTATGTCAGTAACTTGGACAGTGGCTCTTTCTCCTGGAAGGACCAATTATGTGGTCTTTTAACCAATAATAGGCAATGGGCCTTTGCTGCATCCCAGGTCATTGTGTGGAAACTGGGAGTTGGTTTGTGCTACACCAGTGACAAAACCTCTTCCTCCCTGACACCCTCCCCCATTACTCTGATATATATTAACATCAACAATGTTATATATTTTCTTGTACCCTCATTTCCATTTATAGTCAATTTAAATGATGTCCTTCTTACTCTATCTTCTGTCTTCCTTTCCCCTCCCTTTTTTATAAATACTCATACACATCTCCGCACACTTACTTACAATAATAGCCCTTCCATTGCCCTTCACCCCACCCCTGGGGGAATCAATCTTCAGTTGCAAACAACCTCACACATATCTTTGAGGATTTTTTTTTTTTTTAAGAACAGTTCTTCTTTCCCTAAATATTACCAGAAACCTGGCTTTCCCCCAGACAACAATGACATTGCAGAAGCCCATCCAAGGACACACTATTTTGGCTTCATTTTTTTTCTTAGGTCAGCCTCACCTGGAGGAGAGATTCCTACCAACTCCCCTTTCCCTGGTCTAGCTTGTAGATAGGACCAGTCTGAAATCAGGTAGAAAACTTCCTCTGCAAAGTTATCATCCCAACTTCAATCAGACCTTCAATACCGTTTGTCAATCTTTTGTTCATTCCAATAGTAATCTATTGCACTTCCCCAGGTATCCACCTTGATTTATTTTATTATCTTCCAGAGCACCCACCTTCTTCCTCTTTATTCTCAATGGATGACCTTATCTCCTATTTCTCCAAAGATAAAACCATGCCACTCAACACGAATTTCCTCTGATTCCCTCCTTTCTATCTTGGTAATTCTTCAATTTCATCAATTTTCTTCCTTTCTTCCTCTTCTCTTAAGGATAGCGTTTCCCTCTTCTGTTCTTAAGTTAATTACTTTCCCCACCTGTTTACGTGGTTGCCTGTTCTCGGGGCCCGGCCTTTAGAACTTAAAGTCTCTCTCCTGCTTTACTCCCCATTTCTCACCAGTGCCCCCTTCTTTTGCCTGAAGAATTGCTCATTTCTCCTTCCTTGAGACAAATCTTCTAATTTTACTACTCCTTCAAACGCACATTTACTTGCCTTCAGCTCTCACTGTCTGCTTTCTTAGAAACATCACCTGGTCTTGTCGCCTGCCTTGAACGGCTCCAAATCTCACCAATTTGTAGAAGCACCTCTATCTAGGTCATATCAGTGCTCTCCAGAATATCTCATTTGATAAACCCTCCCCCTTTCCTTATCTGTGTCTCCATGGAATCTGACACTCTGATGTACCCCTTTATTCCTTGTCAAGAAGTCAAAAGCAGACTTTCCAGATAGAAGTCCTTCTTTTCTTTCTGCCCCTTCCTCCTCCTATCCTCATCAATCCCTCTTTTCTTCTTGCTCTGTACTCTTCCCTTGCAGATCTTATTCATAAGGCTTCAGATATTTCTTCTATACCAATTATCTTCAGGTCTGCCCATTTACCTGGAACCTATCTCTGGAGCTCTAGCCTGCATTTTCAACTTCCTCCTCACAGCAGTTCCAAATCAAATTGACAGAACCAAAATCAGCATTCTCCCCCTGAATCCTGCCTCTCATTTGTGTCTATTATTCTCAGTTAAGGGCATCACTGTTCTCCCCCAGTGCTCTCAGGCCATGAAATTCAGTCTTTGAGTCTACCCTTTCCTCAGAGTCAGGCTGTCACCAAGCCCAGCAACTTAGGTCATGGTGATAATGGACAAAAAATATCAGAGACATCCAACTCTTCTCTTTCAACCAAGGAAAATTAAGCCCAGAGAAATAAATTGTCTAAGTCACTCACATCGTTAATTGAACACTCTTTCTGCCACATCATAAAGAAAGGTTTGACAGTGGAGAAAACTACTCAGGAAGACAGCTCAAGGAAGACCTCTTTAGCAAGTATTTTGGTAGTCTGGGTGTTAACAAAGGCACCGCCAGCTAGTTCAAAGACTGCGTGTTCTCAAAACAGAAATGATTTATTATGTAAATAAGGGTAAGACATTGCAAACATGCTTGACCTATTTTAAGTGTCATAATGAATGACAAGTAATGGCTTCCAAGTAATGGCTTCATAGGCACCCGGTTTTCTGTGTAAGGCAGTTGGGTAGGAATTTGTAGCAAGTGAGTGCAAGCAATTCTTTGGATATCATTTGCCACTGAAAATGGTGAAAATCCCCTAGAGGGGCAGCATCTCATTTTCCCCCGTAGGTGACCTGTGTGCATGTGTCGGTGCTGAACTTCTCTACTGCCCTCATTCACCAGCGCACACATTCAGTAAAAAGTCAAGCACCCTGAGCGTGTCAGATAGCACATCCAGTGCTGAGCATGGCCACGGACGCTCCACAAAGCTCTGGCCACAAGAAGCTTGAAACCTGGGGAGGCAGCGCTAAGAGAGCACGTCTGATATGATGTGGTAGGGAAGAGCCTAGGCTCAGAGAACATGAGGGACCACAGCAGAAGCACATTGCCCAAAAGGAGCCCTGGGGGAAGACTTGCCTGTGGAACTCAAGTGTGGCCACAGAAAGCCTGACAGAGAATGAGGGGCGGGCTCTGTCATGTGTGAAGAAGGCAGGCAAAGAGAAGCGTGCCAAGTCCCACAGTGAGGAAGCAAATAGCCCACTAGGCCCCTCTCTATAGACTGACTACCAATGTCACGCAGAATTTCTCACGAAAGCAGCAGCTTGCAAACATGTTCTGTGAGGCAAGGAAGGGAGAGAGGAAAAACCAAGAACAAGGACTTGAATCCACTGCAGTGCAAAGAGATTGAAAATAAGCAAAAAACGTCTTCCTTAGCCTAGAAGTCGTTTTGTTAGTTTGCAAAGAGGGGCTCTATGATTGAAAGCCCCCTGTTAATGTTTCTCCGTTAAAATCTCTAGTTTCTGAACGGCGACCGTTCAGTACTTTTAGATCCAGCGAAAATAGAAAAGAAGCATACAGCTGAACCTACAAATATTTCCTCCTAAAAGCAGAGAAATCTCCCAGCTACAGAATAGTCATTTTTAAAAGTCTATGTGGCATAACGCTGAACATCTAAATTGACAATAGAAAATTTAAGACAACAAAGGAAAAGCTTTTCTAGACAGCTTTTGCTTCAGTTTTGGTTTTGCAGGAAAACTAAGGAAATAAAATCCCTCCTACCCCCCCCCACCCCAACACATCTCAGCACCAACAGCAATTTAAAATCCAAAGGAAACCTTACTATACTGTGCATACTTGAGAATTTATAGACACTCAGGCCTTTAAGTGTTATTATATACATCCCCTTTTAGCCAAAAAGATATAGATTTTCAAATTCATGTTATTTGGTAGTTTTCTATTGGTTAAAATGGAATATTTAGGACACGCAATCCCAGGAATCTGAGTTCACACTGAAAATGGAGTCGTTTTGCTTGTTCAGAATCTTGGCCGCATTCCAACCTTCAACTGTTCAATAAATACATGGCAATTTCCATTATCTTCACACCATATATGTTTCAACTTATTGTATTTAATTTATTTATATTTATTTGTCAGTCCTTCACATAGCTTCCTGACCATCCCAAACCCTGTGAAGGTGGTATTGGAAATAAAATGCAGGCCCTTCTCTACTAGTCTTTGAAAGTTGGAAGGAATGGCAGGGAACCCAAGATGGCAAATGAGCAGGCTTTCAAACTGAGTAATAGGGTCAACATATGATTCACAAATATTGCCCGAATCCCAAACACGGGCAGGCATTGAGATAATACCAGTTAGTGAGGACATGACAACCGGAAACTCAGGTCCAACAAAATAGGGCAATGATGGGGACGGACACCAACAGGACAAACCTGAAGACTCGTCTAGGAATCAAATGGAAAGGAGTCGACATTTACTGAGACCCTACTGAATTTGTAACCCCATAGGGAGCTACCCACATGGTGGGCAAGCAAACCTGGCATTCCTGTGGTAATCCGATTAGCCCTCTGGAATCCTGTTTTGGCTTTTTTAGTTGACTGCTTTAACCACAGTTGGGATGAGGGTGGAGGGGTCCATCAGGCAGCCCTAGTCTGCAACGTTAATGTATCTATTTGTCTATTGAGTTGAGTGTCTGGGGGGCATGGAAAATACTCACACTGGAGATAAAAGCCAGCCCACTAGGAAGCATATCAATGTCTTCAGAGCCATTTTCTGCAAAAGAAGTGAAGGATCAGGAAGATGCATGAACGAAGGCTTAAAAAGTAAACCTCCCAGATGAAACTTTAGACTTCTTTTGGAAAATACATTAACTTTTTCAACTATTTACTTGGGAAACTACATTAACTTCCAGGAATCCCATAGGCATGCTACTCTACTGTAAAACCGGGGTCAGATTCCCTAAATATTAAATTCTTTCTTTAGAATTCAATTTTCAGGAGAAAAAAGCAAATAACGATAAAATAAAGTCATAGCCTAGATTTATTCTTCAAATAACAACTTCTAGGGTATGCCCTGGGAGATTCAACTTTATTCCCCATAGAAGACTGCCATGCAGATGGGTTTATAACATTTGGAAAGTCATCTTTGTGAGGGTGTCTTAAAGTCCTCTCAGCCAAACATTTCTCTCTTCCAACTTGTTGAGGTCTAAAAATATACCATTATTCGATCATATTGGGAAATTCTGGTAATTGTTATCCATTATAAAAGCAATAGGTCTTAGGAAAGACTACGAAATACAGGTAAATTTGAACAATTTAGTCAACTCTCTTTCTCACTAAGAGATGGTCCTAAACATTTTTCTCTGGAAAGAAATGGATAAGAAGTAAGTTATGATCACAAACAGGATGCAAAGGGGGCTCACAAGGCTCCTAATAGAGAGACAGACCCACAGAGGATGGGGTCCCAAACAGGCCAGACTGAGGGTAAAGGTAGTGGTTATCTAGTGTGGCAAACTGTATTTTACAAATATGGGAGAACCAACATGGATCATAGCTACATGCCCTTCTTAAAATGTGATGGTCATGTTCTTCCATCGGGAGGCAGGGTCTCTCCCCTTGAGTCTGGGTGGATTAATGGAAACTGCTTTGACAAACTAAATGAGGTACAAGGAATGCCATATGGCATACAAGGTAAAGCCATAACCACAGTTGCTGCTGGCTCACTCTCAATCTCTTTCTATCTCTTTCTCTCTCTCTCACTCTCTTCTCCCTTCCCTTCCACATTTCCCTTCTCTTCTCTTCTTCTCTCTGTCTCTGTCTCTCTCTCTGTCTCTGTCAGCTTGGGCCTTGGGAACCCTAAACTTAAATGTAGGAAGCCTGGGTACTTTGAAGCTATAGAGGAGTGACTATACAGGGACTACAGAAGGTAGAGAAGACACTAGAGGTGTCACAGGTCACTTCATTTCTCAACCGTTGAGTCACCCTAGCTGATGCAAATGGGAACAGCAATGAGCCCACTGAATGAACCACTGAGCCGTGTTAAAATTGCAAATTCATGAGCAAAATAAACATCATTTAAGTCAGTCACTCGGATTTAAGGTGGTTTGTTACACAGTTACAGTGACTGGTACATGTGGGGAAAAGGTTGCTTGGGGTAATGCGTGACTAGTGTGTCAAAAGGCAGTTGAGCAAAGAGAGGGAGGGAGGAAAAGAAAAGTGGGACAAAGCCAAATAAAATGCAAATTTGAATCAACAGAGTAATGAGCAATGGGCACTGAAAGTTAGAGAACAGAGGGAGATTTAATTATATATTCACTTACTGAAACTAATCCCCAACTAGTAGCTTGAAAATTAATCAGAGTGTTCCATTTTCTAAACATTCCAGGTAATCAGGATTTATCTATCTATGGTATCTTAAGGGCTTGAAAGACTTAGTGCTCTTTCCATCTGGAGTAAAACAGACATGGGGAGAACCCAGCAAATTGAATAAAGCAATTTAAAAAATCACATTGAATATGGGTTGGTTACTTTTTGAGCCAACTTTTTTTTCTTCTTCTTACTTTTTTTCTCTTGAACACTGCCTTTCAGTTGCTTTTTGCCGTATTTTCCTGCCCAATTTTGTTCTGGACATGGTTATTCTCGAGGCCCTGTCTTTGGCTGTTTCTTATACCACAGCATCCCTTCTACCTGTGCAATCTACTCCAGTCCCCTGGCTTCACTTCTACCCATATGCTATTGACTCTCTAATTTCCAAATCAAGCCCAAATCGTTCTGCCAATTTCCAGACCTTTTTATTCACCTGTACAGTGGACATTCCTACCTAGCTGTTTCATTTCTCATATTTAACATGTCCTGAACTGATCTGTATGTTTCCCCCTTGAATCTGCTCCATTTCTTATATTTTGATTTCAGTGGATGGCACTTCTATCCCCCAGGTACCCACCCCCTGAAGTACCTGAAGTGATCTTCAATGCTTTCTTTTTCCTTACTCCCTGAATCCAACGGATCACTGTCATTTGAGCTCTAGAACTGCCCCTTGGATTTGCACAGTAGCTTCCTAACAGGTCAGTTCTGTTCCCCTGCTACCACTCTCTGCACCTGCTGAGAGTCAGCATTCTAAATTGCAGAGTTGATCTTGTCATTCTCCTGCTTAAAACCCTGCAGAGGGGGCGCCTGGGTGGCTCAGTGGGTTAAGCCTCTGCCTTCGGCTCGGGTCATGATCTCAGGGTCCTGGGATCGAGTCCCGCATCGGGCTCTCTGCTCAGCAGGGAGCCTGCTCCCCTCTCTCTGTCTCTCTGCCTGCCTCTCTGTCTACTTGTGATCTCTCTCTGTCAAATAAATAAATAAAATATTAAAAAAAAAAAAAAAAAACCGGCAGAGGTGTCCCAGAGTTAGCCATAGAAATCTGAAACTTCTTGGTCCGGATTCCCAATTCTCCACATGCCGGCTCCCGTCTTGGCCTGCCGGCCCCCACCCTCTGACACGTGTGCCACAGTTCTCGCCTTTCTAGTTGCTGAAATGTGTCAGCCTCGTTCACCTGCCTGAGCATGTGCCGCTCCTTCTTGACAACCCACGCCTCTCCCACGCCACTTTCGCCTCCTCTTGCCTGAGTATCACAGGCTCTAGAGAAGAGCTTGGGGGCCACCTCCTCAGCCTTTGCAGCCTCTCCCAGTTCCCTTTAGTTCTCACAGCCATGTTACGTACATATAGGGTCACTTGAGACCACCTCTGCCAAGATATTTCATTCACACCTGGGCGGCACCCTTCTGCTGACGTGTTGATTTCCTACCAAACAGTCAGCCTCTTGGGAACAAGGACCAGTTTTCATTCAGCACTCCAGCTTTGCACCCAACGTCATTCCTGCCTTTTCACTACAGAAACTCTCGGTAAAAGCTGGTCGACTGACTAAATAAGATAAACCATGTTAGTTTCTTGATCTCTGTCTTATCTTTGAGTTAAACAAGTGGGTGTTAATTTCTGAGCATAAGGTGTCCTGAGTTGTGTGCTCTTTAGTCTGGTCCTTTTATCTTCTAAACACCGTTTAACACATGCTCTGACAGCATTAAACCACCTCAGTAATTCAGCTACAACAGGAGTGGGTGTGTTCTTGGGGTGTTGGATTTGTCTTTATTTACGGACTTAATCCAGAGCACAGGGATGCAAGTACTTTCTGTTCAGATGTGGAAAAGAGTCACCGGCTGATTGCAAGGTATTCCCACCCCTCTTTCCCCACCTCCCCCACCTGCGCTGCACCTGGCATGATAACACAGTGCCTCTTGGCAACAGTGGCACCTGCGGGAGTAAGAGCTCCCAGGACACCCTCCCCTGGGTGCTCCTCGTATACTTGTTAGCCTGTGCACAGCTATCATTAAAACCTCACCCAAGGGGTGCCTGGGTGGCTCAGTGGGTTAAAGCCTCTGCCTTCGGCTCAGGTCATGATCCCAGGGTCCTGAGATCGAGCCCCGCATTAGGCTCTCTGCTCAGTGGAGAGCCTGCTTCCCCCCATCTCTCTCTCTCTCTCTCTCTGCCTACTTGTGATCTCTATCTGTCAAATAAATAAATAAAATCCTTAAAAAAAAAAACAACCCACCCAACCCGAATGTTTATAGGAGCAATGTCCACAATAGCCAAACTATGGAAAGAACCTAGATGTCCATCAACAGATGAATGGATAAAGAAGATGTGGTGTGTGTATATATATATATACACAATGGAATACCATGCAGCCATCAAAAGAAATGAAATCTGGCAATTTGCAACGACTTGGATGGAACTAGAGGGTATTATGCTTAGTGAAATAAGTCAATTGGAGAAAGACAACTATCATATGATCTCCCTGATATGAGGAAGTGGAGATGCAACATGGGTGGTTTGGGGGTAGGAAAAGAATAAATGAAAGAAGACGGGATCGGGAGGGAGACAAACCACAAGAGACTCTTAACGTCACAAAACAAACTGAGGGTGGCTGGGGGGAGGGGGCTAGGAGGAGGGGGGTGGGGTTATGGACATTGGGGAGGGTATGTGCTATGGTGAGTGCTGTGAAGTGTGTAAACCTGGTGATTCACAGACCTGTACCCCTGGGGCTAATAATACATTATATGTTTATTAAAAAATAAGAAATATATAATTTAAAAAAACCCACCCATAAGTCTAAAACCAGTCTCATAAATAGATGTCTACTACTTTTTAAACTGTCAACCCTCTATGCAGCATAGTTTTGTCTCCTTGACTATTGATCATTTTCTACAGGCACCCTGAGAATATGTCACACTGAAACATTACGATCAATTAATATTATCACGATTTCCCATCTTGGAAAGAAGATTCTGAGAGCCAACTAAGAAAACAAATGCGACCTACAATGGAGTAGAAACAGATCTTGGAGATAGGGGAAGATGCTGGAGAGGAAAAGGGATGGAGGGGAAGATAGGAAGATACCAAAGACAATGGCTGTTTACTTCCTAATCCTGCCAAGGGCAGAGCCCCAGTCAAACTATTCGAATTTCATGTGCAGCTTTGAATAGATGCCAAGGGCAGCCAACTAACTTCCTGGTTAAAACAATCCTTGACCCGCAAAGCCTTGGAAAAAGAGAAACTCAATACAAAAAGATCTATGAGATATCATTTCTGGAGGTTAGAATTATTTCGCTTTTCACATTTTCTTCCCAGAAAGAATAATGGGAAGGAAAACAAAAAGAGGAAAGTTTCTTCCATCAATAAAATTAACCACAGAAGCCCAGATCTTTTTTTTTTAAAGATTTTATTTATTTATTTGACAGACTGAGATCACAAGTAGGCAGAGGCAGGCAGAGAGAGAGGAGGAAGCAGGCTCCCTGCTGAGCAGAGAGCCCGATGTGGGACTCGATCCCAGGACCCTGGGATCATGACCTGAGCTGAAGGCAGAGGCTTTAACCCACTGAGCCACCCAGGTGCCCCCAGAAGCCCAGATATTGAAGGAAACACAAATCAGAATTCTTCTTCAGCTCTGTTAACTGCCTACCAAGCCCTGCCTAAAATCCTTATTGGCTTTCCATTGCTTCATAGAGCTTTTAACTCATCAAATAGTTGGGTCTCGTGAAGTGTTCTCAGCAGTGATTTTTATTTAAATATCCAGCCTGCTTTGTTTTGGCCAGCTCTGCTTATTAATATTTCACCATTTTGCATCTCAGACTTTCGGTTTTCTGCTGCTGTTGTACTTTCCTGACGCTTCGATAACAAAACGTGTTGTCAGTAGATAAGAGAGGCAGAGTCACACGACAAAGATTCCAAGGCATAGGAGAGAACCATCCAGGCTCATAATCTGGGCCTGTCACCCTCTGGTTCTGGGCCACTAGGCAAGTCACTTCATTCTGCTGTGTCTCTGTTTCCTAATCAGCAAGGACAGCAAGCAGCACCCACCTTACAGATCGATTGTCAGGATGATGTCAATGTTTGTAAAGAACTCAGCAGAAGGTTTATAGACAAAGGCAATGGCATTATTTTTAGAGATGTATCAATATTGCCCTATTAATCATGATCCCAGGGTCCTGGGATAGAGCCCCGCATTGGGCTTTCTGCTCAGCAGGGAGCCTGCTTCCCTCTCTCTCTGCCTACTTGTGATCTCTATCTGATGAATAAGTAAAATCTTTAAAAAAAAATATTTCCCTATTAACAAATGTTTAGTTCTCCAGATATAAGACGGAGATATGCCGATAGACATTTGTTTTCTTTTGCTGTCAGCCCATTCCCAACCATTTTAGCCATTCTTTTCAAAATATTTAGATAATCAGAACTTTGATCTGTCTTACAACATTAGTCCCAGTTTTAGCTTCTCAACTCTATTGGAATTTTACGATCCGCGAGTCAGACGAGGCTTTAGCAATAATCTAGTCTAATTTCCCTACTACATTATTTGGCAAGCTCCTAGCTTTTGAGAGAGATATGTAGTAAATATGAATATTACTCCACAAAACAGTAAACACATGAGCAAATGTTACATGTCCTTTTTTTTTTTTTTTAAATCAAATGAAATCTCACCCTGTACCCAAATTCCGCTAAACTGAAGAGAAATTCAATCTCAGTCACTACTGGGTCTTCTGCCAGGGTTGTGTAAATATCGTAGGTGGCAAGTTTTTAAAAAGCAGAATATTTGGGGAAGTCCATCTGGACTTTATTCTATACTAGTCACCACCGAATTACTCACTGCCAAGCCAGTGTGTTCCCTTTAACGTACACAGTTCTGCCACTTCCAGGCCCTGGATGGACACACAATCTGTGCTGGGGCTGGGACACACATAACAAAGGATCCGGCATCCCCAAAGACACCTTGCAGCCATTCTTTCTGGGGTCCTGTCCACCCCCAGAATGCTGCCAGGCATGGGGAAAGGATCCCTGTTACTCAAAATACCTACATATCCTTATGCTTTATTCATCGGCACCTTCTGAAAGAGTTCGGTTTTTGAGAACAGAAGTCAGGAAGCAGCCTGTCCTCAGTTCATTCTGTTTCTAGCCAGCCCCACAAACCTCCTCCATGTGCTAGGAAGCCATTGGCCAAGGCTACGTTTTCTTTTCTTTTTTCTTTCTTTCTTTCTTTCTTTCTTTCTTCTTCTTCTTCTTCTTCTTCTTTTTTTTTTTTAGAAACCAAGAGAGGAAAACAAAGATAGAAAACCAAAATAAAAAAGACTCTTATTCTATCCGTCTCTCTCTCCCTTTCTCTCCATGTATACATATATGTATATGTAGTCAAAATATATCATATATAAAGAAATATATGTACCAAGAAAAAGAAAACACAAACCCATATCACAATAAACCATACTGTCATCCTGTCACATAATGATAAATAAGTCACAGTCCTTGACCCTAGGGAGTTTACAGTCTGGTAGTGAGAGAGAGAGAGAGAGAGAGAGAGAACACTGCTAGCTATAAAATAAAGTGTGTGGTAGATGTCGTAAGTGAATCAGAGTTTCAGAGCACTGGGGAGTTCAGAGGCAGGAGAGAACTTTGCAGCCTGATCTCAGCAAGCAAAGAGGAAGGAATCAGTGCAGGGGATTTCATGAGCAACCACAAGAAAGTGAAAAAGCACATTCTCCAGACAGTGAGCTGTTTGTCTGGTAGCAGTGCCATGGAGACCGGGGGGGGGGGGGGGCTTGGAACCCAGAGAAGCAAATGCAGCAGTAACAGTAATGGGGTGAGCTCAGCCCTGTGTAGGGCCACAGAAGGTGTTGATACCAACAAGTCTCAAGAGACAATGAGGGACGGGGAAACCATACGGCTCCTACATGTGGAACGGAGGCCCTTTGAGAACAGGCTTACCATACATAGGGGAAGTCTAGAAGAGCCAGTTGTGGGTGACGGGATGAGGGAGGAAAGGACAGAAATGGCAAACAGTTTAGACTGGAAAAGGAGGCCTGCAGTTTGAGAGGTTAGGGAGGCACCTATGGAGTTTTGATTTTTTTTTTTTTTTTTTTTTTTTTTAAAGAAATCTGAGTAGGCTGTGAGGTTCCTCAGGGTAAAGGCTAGGTCATATTTCTTTTGGTACTTGCAGATAAATTTAGAAGGAAACTGATATTTGAAGCCCAGAATACCATGAAGGAGAAAGAAGAAGAAAGAAAAGAAATAAGGTGGGCCCCAGAAGGAGACAGAGGGGAGTGAAGTAGCACAGAAGGGGCATTCAGTAAGAGACAAGATGTCCTTCAAATGATGGGGAGACATCAGTAAAAAAAAAAAAAAAAAAAAAAAAAGACTGGGGGTAAAGCCACAGATTTTGACACTCCGGAGGGCCCCTGGAGACCTAGGATGAGAGAGCTTCAGAAAGTGGGGCAGAAGCCCCTGGCAGGAGGCTCTAAGGAGTAGCAGGCAATTAATTTAGTGGGCAGCCTCAGTCGGGTGAGTAGTGACCAAGAAATGGCACTGTCACATACGTACCAAGTCCCTCAATAAGGTGGCAGCTCCGGGGCTCTACCGACCTCACTTCTCGAGATGCATTAGTTCTTTGTCTATAGAAGATAAAAACACGGGAGGTCAGAGCACGATATCCAAAATCGATGTCTAAATATTGTCTTTAATCACCTTCTTTTTTTTTTTTAAAGATTTTATTTATTTATTTGACAGATAGAGATCACTGAGGAGGCAGAGAAGCAGGCAGAGAGAGGAAGGGAAGAAGGCTCCCTGCTGAGCAGAGAGCCTGATGTGGGGCTCTATCCCAGGACCCTGAGATCATGACCTGAGCCAAAGGCAGAGGCTTTAACCCACTGAGCCACCCAGGTGCCCCTTTAATCACCTTCATGTTCATTAACTGTGTTTCTCACCATGTATGGATGCTATAACACGTAAGTAGGCACCTCCTTTTATTTACATCTATTTACATAATGTGGACTATAGCAGCTGATCTCACCCAGTTGAAAGCCTAAAATGCCATTATACATGGACAACACTTTTTGGCCTGATAAATGATACTGTAGAATAATATAAGTAACTGGACAGTATTATTACTTTAAATGTACAGAGTAGTATTATTTAATTTGTGAAGTATTATCTATTAAAAATCTGCACTTTGGCTCCCTTTTACTCCTGATAGCCTTGTCTTTTGACCCCTCCCCACCGAAATGCTTTCCCCAAATTCAAGGGTCTCCTAATAGCTAAACCCTGTAGCTTTTGCTTTAACTTCATTATTTAAAAAAGTTTTTATACTGACTTATTTTGCAAGTGCATAAAAGTTATCAGACTGGCCACAATGTAAACAACTGGCCAAATTATTTTTCAATATAGTGTTCCTGTTTTCACAGCGAACCATTCTTCTAAATACCAGGGATAATTTTAAATTTTTATTAGACTGTATTCGGGAAGATTCTACACTTAGACCTATCTTACTGTCACTTCTGTAACAACACACCTTCGATCTACCTTGTAATTATTATTTTTTATGATTCTCTCACTTGTGTGCACTGGGAACAAATGTAACAATAAACACTCTCAAGTTGAATTAGAAAGTATTCACAAAAGCCATCAGGCTTCTCAGTAGATTCTAATGTGAACTTCTGAGATCAGCGTTTGCTTGGAGAAATAAATAAAAGCAACTTAAAGACAAGTGAAGGCAAACAGAAGCTTTACATCCACTCAGAAATGCATGCTATACCTAACATTTCTTTCTAGCCCAGTATATTGGCTTCTCTTGAGATACTTCTGCCCATCACCACTAGATCTTCCACTTCAAAAGGTCCTAATTTTAACCTGCATAATGCCGGTGGTCACCACCTGCAAGTTTCAGCTCATATCCCTGCTGTCTGGCTAGCTCTTTTAATCTAAGATGAGCTCTGTTTCCCAGTACTCATCAGTGTTTCACTGGCCTTGGGCAATGTCTGAGTGGGCTGTAAACATCCAGTTGGCAGCCTGGTCCCCTCCAGGCCCAGCGCTTCCAATGGAGTTCCTTTTTTTTTTTTTTCCCCCCAAGAGCAGAATGCCAAGGGCAACCTGGAAAAGGGGGTGGGGGTGGGAGGCATGACTTTCAGAAAATAAATGGGGGCATTTCTGCTCTACCATCTGAAGAAAGGCAAACAGCTCCCTTTTCCACATCAGCGTTTCTCAAGGGATAGCTTGCTGGGTGGAACTGAGGAGTGAGGTTCTAAAAAATGTCCTTTCCTACCCTTCAAGAAGGTGGCACGGGGCAGCCCTTGGAACTTAGAAGAGGAGAGAAAGAACCAAGGACGCCCCCATCAAGATGCCAACTCACCTAATCGCCACTAACCTCTCCCCGATTAGGGCGAGGCCGGCCCCAAGCAAGGTCAGCACCAGCAGCTTCCCCATGGTCTCTGGTGCCCGGGCGCCCTGTGGCGAAGTGCGGGTGCCTAGCACTCCCGAGGGCGTGGCGGGCAGGCTCCCGGCTCCGCCCCCTGGATGGCGCCCGCCCCGCCAGCCCCTCCGGAGCCGGTGCGCTGCCAGGGAGCTAAGGCTGAGGTCCAGGTCACTCGCCCCGCCCCGCCCCCCGCCCAGAGTTCAAGGCCATTTCCACGCACCCGGTCCAAGGAGCCCTTTACTCGCGGGATTCCTGTTCAAGGCTCCCGGTACGGAGAGAGAGAGCCCGCGGGACCGCAGCTTTGGCAAGAACACACCCATCCGTCGGTGGGAGGATAGAGGAAGTTTGTTGCTAAAAGCTGCGAAATTCAACCTCAGCTCCTCGAATGAACAGAACGGGAAACCCAAGGGTCAGGAGACGGCGGGGAGCTGAGTTCAGAGCCGAAAACTTCGCGTTTCTGGAAGGCAAGACGAAAGAGGAGCCCCAACATTGATCCCGAGACAGTGGGCGGAGCAATACTGAAAGATAACCGCGGCAAAGAGATTTAACTCACCCTTCTCCAAGATTTGGGGCGCGGGGCCTTATTTCCTGGTCTTTCTGCCCTGTCTCAGAATACTGAATATGGTGCGTGCCCAGTTCCGTTTGTTGACTGGGTGGATTTGCGAGTGTCCGTGGCCGTCCCCATCATTGATGGGATAAAGAACATCAGGGGGAGTGAAGGGAAAGAAGAAGATAGGTAAGAAGAAGATGAGCGAAGTGGGAAGTTAGCCTTTCAAAAGACTCCTTGATTCTTCTTTCTTCTGGGTCTTCAGTTCCTACCAGCAAAGAATGAATTTTCCCCTCTCATCGTGAGGATTAAGTTGGAAGGAAAAGGGCTGGCTGGAGGTGGGGGAGACTTTAGGAGTTAGGACACAGCAACATAGCATCTTCAAGCGTGATGTTTTTATTTACCAAGAGAAAGAAATAATGGTTCTTTTGAGTTCAACTGAGTAAATATTGTTTAGGGAAAAGAATTTGCCAGACCTGGAAATATTAAGACAAGCAAAACTGGTCTCTGACTTATGGGACGCATGATTACAGCATGAATACATAATTATGGCATGAATAACAATGCCTACCACCTACACAGCACCTACCATGTGCCTTGCATTGTGCTTAGTACTTTGCCTAGGTTAACTCTCTTCTAATTCTCAGAACCACCTCTGAGGCAGTTAACATTATCCCAGTTTTATAGGTGAGAAAAACTGAGGCACAGAGTGGCTGTGTAACTTCCCCTAGGTCACACAGGTGGTGAGTGGCAGGTCAGGGCGTGGGCTCCAGAGCCTCTGCCCTTCACCATGCTGCTTCTGTGAGGGCTGGGCAGGAAGGAAAGCTGTACTCAAGGAGCGCTGTAACATCTAGAGTTGTACTGATAATTATTTTTAAGATGACTAATTCTAAGAATTCAAACAGAGGAAGAATTGAATGCTGTTTTCATAAGGCTTCCAGAAGAGAGAGATGAAGAAAGGAACCTTGCCAAAGGTGAAGGGTCCATACGTGTGGTACAGGCTTGCATGCAGGGCCTGGGGCTCAAGCTGCCTGGGTTTGGATCCAGCAAGCCTTAGGTGCCCAGCTAACTTGTTTATGCTTCAGATTCCTCTTTGGTAGAAGAATATCTGCCTCATAGGTGGCTTAAAGTCATATGTCATGATGAGTGCAAAGTGCCTAACACTATACGTTGTGAGGAGTCAATAAGCATTGACCATCAATTAAATCTGAGCCTCCACGTGAGAGCGTTGGCTCGGATCCCGGTCCCATTGATCACTGGGTCTTCCAGTGCCAGGCACGGAACTGTGTACTTAATAGATGCTCTATAAAATTGATTAGATGGATGAGTGCAAGATGTTGGACTTGGCGTAAGGAAAAATTGGGAACAGAGACACTGAGTGCATGATGAAATAGTAATAATACGTGCACGTATTTTTGCATGTTTTCTCATATTCCTTCTTGCCATCCTCGCTTTATGAATAAGGAAAGTGAGGCCTAGAGATTGAGTAATAACTTGCTTACATAACTAAGAAGTGTCAGGTACCCCATTTGGACTCAGGTCAAGAGACTCTAGAGTACGCGTTCCTTATCAGTGTGTTCCCTGCCTCATAGCATAGCAGGAAAGCAGGGACAAGGGAAGAGGCAGATTCTTGGGCAATGTATTGCAGGTGCAAAGTGAAATTCTTCACTTTAGGCAGAGATAAGGATGTGTATGCGTGTGTGTGTGCACATGTACGTATATAATTTTAAACCTTAGAGGTGGTTAGTTATCATTTGAAAACCATAATCAGTAATTCAAATCCCCAACCCTGGTAGTTAGCATTAAAAGATTCTCAACTTTGGAGACCACTGTATCAAGCGTCACCATTTAAATCTGCACCTGGAGAGTTCACTCATTAGCTCAAGATACTAGAGATAATTATTCATGGGGAAGCCACTTAGCAAGACATATTATATAAGCAGCTCCTGCTCTGTGTAGAGTAAGAATGAGAACAAGGTTCTCATACCAGTGGAGTGGGTTTTGGCTGTCTTAGTCCACTTGAGTAGCTGTAACAAAAAAGCATGAGCTAAATGGCTTATAAACAACAGACTTTTTTATTTCTCATAGTTCTGAAGTCCAAGATCAAGGTGCCAGCAGATTCACTGTCAGGTAAGAGCCCACCGCCCAGACACACCTTTGCTGTGTCCTAACCTGGCAGAGGGGGCAAGAGAGTTCTAGGGGGCCTTTCTGTAAGGGCGCCAGTTCCATTCATGAAGGCTGTACCCTCATAACCTAATCACCTCTCAAAGCCCCCACTTCCTAATACCATCTCCTTTGGGGTTAGGCTTTCAACATAGGAAGTTTGGGGAGACACAAAGGTTAAGACCATAGTGGCGACTCTAGAACACTCTTGTGTGCTGTGTCCACCTATTGACAAGGAAGATTCTGCTTTTTGATCCGAGGTGAACTGAATCCTCCTTTCAAAACTTTGTCTCAGACCAAGGCTTTTCGTCACATGCCTGTTGAAATAGCTCGTTGAAATACGAAGGACAGAGCTAGATCTTCATTGAGTTTCCAGAACAATAGATGATTTTCACACCTCCTTGGAAATAGACATTTGTGCGTGACAGATTTGGGTTTAAGCCTTGTGTTCACTGGACCCTCTACATAGCAGTGAGTGGGATTGACTGCATGACCAGAAGTAGGATTTAATCAGGCAGAAGGAGTGTTGGTGAGGCCCAGAGAAAGGCAGCCTGGTTTCTGCACAGTCCTGGGGAATTAAAACCAGAATGAAGTAAGTCCGGTAAGGACAGAGCAGGAGTTCCCAAACCACATGATAAGAATCACTTGGAAGACTTGTTAAAACACAGACTGCTAAACTTTAACCCCAGAGTTTGTGATTTGTTAGATTTGGGGTAGGTCTTGAGAATTTGCCTTGAATTTGTAATGTTGTTGGTACTGGTCCAGGAACCACACTTTGAGGACCACTGGGCTAGAGCATAAAAGACTATGAGGAAGATGGTGAGAATTGAATCCAGAGAGGTTGGTAGGGCCTTGTAGGCCAAGTGAGGAAAGTTGAATTATATCCCAGGGGTCATGGGAAACCACAGGAGTGACATGACCCAGCAGATGCTTTAGAAACATCACTCTGCAGTAAGAATGGATTAAGGAGGGGCTAGGGAGCTTGCCTCTCCTGGAGATGGGCAGAATGGTTGGTGGCCTTGGGAAACTAATTGGAGAAGCAATGGGGATTAATTAGTTCCTAACATCCTTAGAACTGAATGGCTTTGAGAAATATTTGGGAAGGGGGCTGATAGTATCGGCAAGTGGTTGGATGTGGGCAGAGGAACAGCATAGAACAGGGACAAATTAAGGAAGGTACTTAGGTGTGGAGAATCTGGTGGAGAGGGTTACCTATTCATGGATCTGGGGACCAGAGGGCAAGGAGCAATAGATAGAAAAGCAGGGGGTTCGTTGAAAGCTCTGATTTCCATTAGAATATTTTTGGAAAAATCTTCATGTTTTCTTCAAAGTAGAACAACAAAAGTCACATTTATCATGATCATCGCTTTCAGGCTCTGAACTGAGTCCACACAATAAATTTGTTATTGGCTTATTGTTAAAATAAATTTGTTTATTGTTACATTAGCTCTTTCTGGAGAAAACTCTGAGTAATGTCTCCTGCAGCTCAATACTGTGAGGGATGGGATAGCTGGCTTCCATGATTTTGGAGCTTGAAAACTGTACTGCTTTCTGCTCTAATGAGAAACATCATTTTCTTGTGCTTCCAAACCCTATCAAGAATTGCATAACTGATGACTTACAGTTATGAACTGGAAAAATAATTCCATCCTTTACACATGAAGAGCTCCTAGGAACTGATCTAAAAAAAAAAAAAAAAAAAAAAGAAGCCAACATCCTCAAAGTTAAAAAAATAAAATAAAATAAAGACAAGGAAGTTCACAGAAAAAATAACCACAAATCTCCTTGAATATCTGAAAGTGTGCTTAAACACGGCTGTACTAACAGAAGGAAAGCTAAAACACATTGGGATATCATGTTTGCAAACAAGTGAGAATTGGACAACAAAACCTGTTGGTGATGCTTTGGGGAATTCTTACACATTGCAAAATGTTACAACTCCTGTAGTGAGTTATGACATATCTGTCAAACATTCAAGTGAAATTACATTGGACCCAGATTGAACCCCTTTTGATTCACTTCCAGGAATTTATCTCATAGGTACACCTGCACACATACAAAACAAGGTATGCACACAACTACTCACTGCAGCACTGTTTGTAACAGCGAGTAATTGGACTGGTTAAATAAACTAGGGCATCCTAGGCAGGTATAAAATAGGATTAGTGAAGATCTCTTTGTAATGATACAAAAACATGTCCACACATTATCCTTAGGTAAAGGGAATATGTGGAACTCTATGTATTCTGCTACCTTCTGTGACAAAACGGGAGAAAAGAAGCATATATATTCGTATCAGCTTGTTTTTATATACAAATATTGGAAAGAGGGGTGCCTGGCTGGCGCAGTTGGTGAAGTGTGCAACTCTTGATCTCGGGTTGTGAGTTTGAGCCCCACGTGGGGTGTAGAGATTACTTAACAATAAAATCTTTAAAAAAGTTGAGAAGATATACACAAGAAACTAACAAACTAGTTTCCTATAAATAGGGCAAATGGAACAGGAGGAGACTTATTATAACAGGAGGAGACCTTATTATATCAGTTTGATCTTTGGAACATGTAAGAAGACATGCCTATGAAAACAATGACTCACATGGCGGATGAAAGTGCATAAATTCACACACACAATGTGGAGATGCTGCTGCTCTTGCTTCACGCGTCAGTGGGAACACTTGTTTCAAAGAATAACAGACTGCATGTAACACTTATGCTGTGGCAAGATACCAGATGTGATCACATCCCCTCACTAGACCCTGTGTTCTGGAACAGTGTGCGATGGGGCCGTGGGAAACGGAGGCGAGGGAAGGAACATTCCTTGTTGTTCACATTTAGTCATATCGGATGAGCACGGACAACTGCTTACTTGGCACGGAAGACCCATTGCCAACAAGATACCCTCGCCTTTAAGGAGCTTCCGTTTGGGGTGGGAGGGAGATATAGTTTTTAGGAGGGAAAGGAAGGAGGACAGAAAAGAAGGAGATGAGGAAGGGAAAGAAAGACAGAGTAAACGAATTGTCTGCATTCTTTTATGGAGTGGTCAGTCAGTTGTGGCCACAAGAGAAGACAGAGAGGCTCTAGAAGAAACAGTACCAGGACATGTAACATCCAGGTGGCTAGGGAGAAGAGTGGTGCCAGATGAAGTTGGAGAGGGAAGCAGAGCCCAGATCACACAACACTTTGCAGGCCTTCTCAAAAAGATGGGATGAGCACAAAGGTTTCAAGCAGGACATGATGTGATCTGAGTACTTTGCTACCGAGTAGGAAGTGGCTTAGAGAGGGCAAATCCCGGAAGAGAGGAGCCCACTAGGAGAACACTTCCGGGTCAGAGGTAATGGAGGGCTCAGCCACAGAGCTGCTTGTGGAGTTGGCAATAGAATGGATTTGAAACATCACTTGGAGCTAGAATGAGGTAGAGCCTCTGATGGCTAAGGACAAGGACAGGGTCAAGATGAAGGCAAAGTTCAAGCTGGCAATGTTAATTTCGGGGCAATCAGTGCTCAGGTGGTATGTCAACCGCTGGAATGAATGAGAAGAGATGAATGAAGACCAGCACCTGATTCTGGACCCTATGGAACCACTACACTTCTATTCTGAACGAGGTGTGGGAACCAGCAAAGGAGGCTGTTAAAAAAGAAACAACAGACCCTAAATTGAGTCATTTGTGCTAAGCGCACATGACCAGAGACCTCATACCTAACCTAATTGCCTCTCCCAGGAAAGTAATCTCAATCAGTCAGTCTGGAATTAACTAGTCAGCACGAGCAAGGTCATCTGCCTGGTAGACAACTGCCTTCCCCCAGAGAAAGGTGACCTTGCCTGAAAAATAGTCTCTTTGCTAGGATAACTTTCTGGTTCCACTGCCTTCTGCCTATCAAAGTCTTTCATTTCGTACAGCCCATGGGATCTGCTTTCTGTTTGCTAGATGGGATGCTGCCCACTTCATGATTCATCGAACAACTAAGTACATCTTTAAAATGTACTTAGTTCAATTTTGTTTTTTTAGCAAGACAAAAAAAAATTATTAGATCCTTAAATTCTTACAGAACGAGTATTATCCTGACTTTAGAGATAAAAGTGAAGACAGAAATCTGTGACAAAGAATAAACAGTATCTCTGTGATCTGTCAGCAAACGATTTCCAGAAAAAAAGAGAGACAATGCAGAAAAATGCAAGTGGGAGACCAGAGCAGAGAATGTTTTTAACAGAGTGCAGCCTACCAATATCAGCACTAGAAATGATAGGAAAATCACCACTGTGCAATTCCGATATAATAATCATCCAGGCAAGAATCATTAATGGATGCTTCAACCGAACAGAGGAAATGTTTTAGGGACCAGAATATTCACATGGATTTACACATGGCGGGAGACGATAACTAGGTGATCTGGTGGTCACCACCGGAATCAGTTATTCATATCCAGCATCACAACCAGTGGAACGACCTGTCCGTATATTCCGATACACTGCAACATGTGAAAAACACATTACTTGTTAAATATTCTTGTCAAAATTGCTTAAATGAATCTAATCGAGCCTTGAGTAATTTTACAGGAAACGTCACAGGAAATACAAGTGATATTGACTGAATTAAGCTAAAGACTCCAAGGAGAAACAGTCAAATAAATTCAGAATGCAGGGCATTCCAGAGGATCTTGCCCGCACTGGAAACAAGTGTCATGCAGGAACAAACAAGTGACAGAGCGACGGTTCCAGATTAAAAGGCAGTCTAGAGACACAACAAGCAAATGAGAACCTTGACTGGATCCCAGATTGGGGGTGGGGTTGGGAGGGAAAGTAACTATTAAAGGTATCTGGATTATGTACAGATGAGCAACTATTGAAGGAGATTTGAATTTGGATCAGACAGCAGGTGGCATGACAAATGCATCACTAATACTCTTAGGTGTGTGTCCGGATTACCAGTGGTTATGGAGGAGAATGGCCTCGCGTTGAAAGGATTCGAGCTAAAACGGGCAGAGGTGAGGGTTTATCGTATCTCCAACCGGCTTTAACAGATTTGGAAAGATAAAGCAAATTTTGCAAAAACGTGATTTGTGAACAAAAGTGAAGGACATACATTAGGTCACCGAACTACTCTTTCGACTTTTCTCCACTTGTCAAAAGTTGTGTGTGGCGGGGGGAAAGTAGGTTTCTCCAAATTATTCCCTGATCACATTTCTCTGTTGAGTTCCTTCTAATCACTCCATCTATCTCTCTCTCTATCACCTAGCTAGCTGGCTAGTTATTTTCTCATTTGCTGAATCTCCCACTAGAATACAGGCATTATGTCTAGTTCATGGTTGTATCATAATGCCTAGCTCAAGGCTGGCCACAGAAAAGTCCTTCGGTGTCCTTAAACTTTTTTTTTAAGTGAACTGGAAGTTATTCTCTTTGCAATAATAAAAATTAGATGAGGCTCCCCCCTGCCCTTCTCTGCCTTCTGCTTTATGGAATAAAAATCCTGAAAACCAGGATCAGAAAACTAAGAGACCTGTTGGGGTTCTCTCGACCCTGCTCCTTACACACTCAGGAATCCATTTGTGAAAAGGCAAGTGAATAATGAAAATTATGAGTAGCCTAAGAGAAGTGGCTACTTCTCTTAGGTGGTATGGTAGTGGGTGCTGTTTTAAGTCTTCATTGTTTTGCCAGGGAGACACTCACCAGCCTGGTTAAGTCTGAATCCAGGACAGGATTCCAAGTGAGCAGATCGAAATTAGTTTAGAAAAAGGATCAGCCTCAGAGTAGTTATCATTAATAATTAATCCATATACAAAATGAGAAAAAAATATTGTATTACAGCTTATATTTAATTTTCCTTATTCCATGTATTAGGAACTCATGTTCTCATTTAGCTGTTGTAAAAGAGCTGAGGTTTTGTGAAGAACCAAAAGTGTATTCAGATAAACCTACCGTCACTGAACAGGAAGTCAGGTTAAAAAGCAAGAAAACACTCATACCCCTGTGGGACCTGTATCCACCTAGTGGTGACATATCCCAATTGCAGTTTTAGTCCTTGAGTGACTTGACTTCCTAATAACCAACAATAAAACTCAATATTTGATCAAAATAAGATCATAATATATAAATGCAGTCCTTATGCTTAGAGAAAACAAAATCCCTGACCCAGTGAGGCCAAAAGTATTTTAAAAATTCTTTTTGTATTTCTAAGATAACTAATACCTGAGCTCATTAAAATTATACTTACTTTTGTTCAAATAAAATTTCTAATAAATGCAATAGAAAATAAGTTTACTTTATACCTTCTGTATTCTGCTACTTTTCATGAATGTAGGTCTTTAGATAGATAGTCACTATTATCATCCAATATCTAATACGCTTCTTGGATTTGGATCTCTGGTGACTAATATTTAATCTTGCTTTATTTGTCTGTGACATATTTTTTCCTATGGACAAGGAAAACAGCAAAAAACAGCAATTATTTTAGCATGAAAGAGCTCCAATAGACATTAGTCAGAGACTATTTTAAAATGTAAATAAAAACACAGGTCAAGTAGACAGTGGCCAAGGTGAAGAACCATTCTTCAGTTTACATTTAAAAATCATTAAAGGATTCATTGGAAGAAGGAACTCAAATTGATACCTAAGAAAACAGAAGAAACTCTACAATACGTAAACTAGTAAATAAGGAGACCTCATTAACTACACGGCAGTGCCTTCTTGGGGGTGAACTTTCAGCCTATGGCATCAGAACTAGGTGGGGAGCCCCACTTGGTGTGTGACCTTGAACATTTGTGAAATGTTAACAGTTTGTACTATCAATACCTACTCCCTCAGGATTGTAATTAGGACTCCATGAGATAATGAATGTGCCATTTTTCATGCATTAACTGGCAAATTTAAGGAACTGGCAAATATTGTCCTGATTATGATGCCGAAAATGGGAAAAAAAAGTATAAGAAGTGGAATGCCTTGGTAAGTTACAATGGAGAGAAACACACGCAAGCCTTTCCTTAGGGCTTAAGATGATTTTACAGGACATTTAATGAGTGGAAAGAACTCTCCTATGGGAGGCAGACACCTTTCACCATGATCCCAGCATTGCTAGGACTAACCCTACTGGATAGCTGACTTCATTTCTCCCGATGAAGTTCATGGTTGTGTTCAATGGGGAGGTGGCACGACCCGCCAGGTCCAACCTTTTATCTCCTCTTGGTAGGCAAGGTGGGCTGCCATTAAGGAAGAGAGCTGAGGGGAACACTCCATACTCACTGAGAACTGGAGTTGCTGTATTTAGCTGATGCTTTGTTCCATTTTATTCAAACGAAGAGCGCATTTACATTCAGCATTCAGTGAAAGAAATTAAGGTTCCCCTGCCTGCCTATCCCAAGGAGAACCCCATGAGGAAGGGGCCTGCTTTCCCATTCCCCTCCTGAGGGCACGCCTTGAGAATGAAGGGACAGGCCAAATTTGGATTTTTAGTTAGCCTTTAATAGAACTCCAACGCATTAACAGTAAACAAAGATGTAAGTACAAAACATCCACATGTTACCTATCAGTAGTTCTGAACACTCACAGTGGTCACACTGTTGGAGCTGAGGTCACTCACATTTTCAGGAAATGCAGTCTACCCTGTTTCAGTGGAATGCACGCTCTGGCAGTTGGAAGGCAGAGATGAGGTTCCTTGTGTTCAGTGAATCCGCTTTACTGGAGGCAGCTGTCTTCTCTCTCCTTCACGCCACATATTTTAAAAACTGTCCCTTTGCCTTTTATGTTAAAAGTGCTATCAGAACTGAAGGGGCTTTTCCTTACCGAAATAAAATTAACTACACAGGTCCTACATTCCTGGGCCCATTTTGCCGGTTAAATTCCCACACAATTAGCAATTCGTAGAAAAGTAAGTGTTAAAAGAAGTTAGCACACTTGCATCCCAGAAGTACAGTTCAGAGTTCACAATACAGGGCTCTGTGATATAGAGTGCCTATGAGCAGCTTCCTGTCATACACTGAGGCTACAGAACTTCCCTGGAGAACAGATCCGTTGTTGGCATAAACTGTAGTCACAGTCGGCTTCTCAGACAGAATATTCTGGATGCGGAGAACCTATTCAGGGGATACAAAAGATTAACACCGAACCACCATACACCCATGTCACTCAATCACCAATATAATCCCTGTCTTCCACAACGACGCAATGATTCAGAGGACATGCTGTTGAAAACAGCAGTTACCAATCTTTTTAATGTTTAAATGAAAGTACTTTTTTAAGCCTTCAAAGAAAGTACTTTCTTCAACCATCTAGCTACTACTGCATGCCAACCCAGGATTTCGGATTATTATAGTAATTGAGCATTAATGGAAATACTTCGACACTATGCTAGCATGAACAGAAGTCATGTCATGTAGGGAGCTGACAATAAGCCAGGTATTTAAAAACATTGCCAGTCTACCACACAAGGAGGGCACATGTCTTTATAGAAAATGCCTTTTGACTAGTTTCCACCGTAATTTAATATATCAAAAGATTATCTTTCTAAAAGTATTTGAATGAGTGAAATTCTGCCAATTATTGGCTTAAAGCACTTACAAAATCACTGCATAAGTTTATCGCATTGTTGGTTTAAAATGACTAAACAAACCATCCCTGTGACAGTTTACTGTGTTATTAGTTCAAAAGGACTTGAACAATTAAAGTTGAAAAATGAGGGCTTAAAAAAAAAAAAAAGAAAAACCTCTGATGACGGAGGATTGTTCGGGTCATAAATGAAGAGCTTCTGGCCATTAGGATGACAGCCTACCAAGATGTCCCCCGAGGAAGGATCGATAGACAAATTGTCCACCAGTGTATCCAACTTGAGTACCTTCCAAATGAAAAAATGTCAATATCTAAATGACTTGAGAAACTTGATTAAATAATTTAGGACTAAGCATTCTTGCCTCTCAACACATGGGAAAATTACACACAGCTCCCAGCTTTCACCCTTTTAACACCAATATGGTGTGAACTAAATTTAATAAACTGGGTTAGGGCCACTTTTCATCTTCCCTGAAATTAAGAGAGTTAGGGTGATGATCAATGTCTCTAAAAAATGAACTCCTTTTCCTTTAAAAAATGCACAATGATCAGTTAGCTCAAGAAACTCATTTGAAGCAAAATAGGAAATTCTTAATCAATCTAAAATATGTGTTGTCAAGCAGGAAAAAAATAATAATGGTGTGGAACCCAATTTCTACCTTCATTTATTATTGAAAGAGCTGACAATGTGCATAAATCTTCATTTCAGAATTCATCTATTAGTCTTTTCAATTGTGAAAATTCCTATTGGAATTCATTGGGTACCATCAGTACGTCATGGAATGGGCTCTAAATCTGATGCAAATATCACTCCCAGCCCTTTGCTGTATGTCATCAGTCAGTCCTCATGAAGGCTGGGGACAGGAGGCTTAGCCTGTTGCAGAGAGGTGATATTTAAAAACGCAGAATAGCAACCCTGGCATCATATTCTGTTCTAAGGGAGGTACTGTGGTGATACAGTGTAACTACAAAATTACCAAGTTTAATACGTTAAGGTCTACTTGATATAAGAAAATAAGTATTTTACCTTCAACTGAGTTAAATTCATATTAGGGTGTCTTTCCAAAACATGAATTTCGTGAGCCAGGATATCAGCAACATAGATGTACCTTCACAGAAAGGACACACTGGTTAGAGCTCCACGCCAATATAAAGCTTCATTAATACCATATGGAAGAATAAGTCTTAATAACCTGCCAAGAAGTTAATCAATGATGGGCCCTCAAGGAATGCTTGATAAAGGTCAATTTTTATTTAAAAAGCAAGCTTTCAAAATCAATTCATTGTTGCTACAAACAATCACAGAATTGTTAAATGATTTCTCAAGAGGTTTGTAAGGGGGAAAGTAATATAGAACATTATTTTGAACATAAAGTCTGTGATATTTGCCACCGAAAGGACAACAAAACAAATGTCTGGATTCCAAAAAAAAGTTTACATATCCCACGATATAATTTGATATTTCTATGTATCATGTTCACACAGAAATACAAAGTAGCGAACAGAACACACTTTATTATTTATTAATAATCATTCATTCTTAATAAGATGTTTATTACCAAATTGAGAATTTTCAGAGTAAGAGATAAGAATCTATTTAGAACAATCTGCCTACATCTAAGCAGGGTGAATTAATGGCCTACTCTACGGTAATTTTACTCATTGAATTGACCGTTCCATGGCAACAGTTCTATTGAGCAATTATTATGTGTGAAGCCATGAGCTCAGTATTGTGATGGACATAAAGAAGAGACAGCCTTCTCCTACAGAGTTTCTGGTGCGTTGGGATGATCAGACTGGTTTGTACACATGAAACAAATAATACAGCATGATTGGTTACACGAGAAAGAGTTCAGGCCTAGAGACCGAAGAAATACCTAACTCCTGAGAACACAGAAGGCTTCACAAAGGAAGGGCATCTGCTGCGGCTATGGAAGGAGAGACTGCATTTGAGGAAATAAGGACAAAGCACCTTCTAGTCAGAAAAAAAATTGTGAGCAAAGGCACAGGGGCAAGAATGAGAGAGGCATATTTGCAAAATAATGAGTTCTTTGTCTAAAGCAGGGAAAGTATGAAAAGGGTCAAAAAGGGAGGTTGAAGCTCCCCTATTAAAGCAAGTCCAACCCTTTAGCTTTCCCTGATTTGATAAGCAATTGGGTCCCACTGAATTTGCAGAATAACAAAGTGGCATAATAACAAATGGCCAGTTCCATTCAACAAGTCCTGAGCATTTGCTTTTGCATCAGGCAGGGCTCGGCAGGAGGAGTCCAAGAAGAAGCTGGCCGGGCCCCTCTTTCAGAGAGCCTTAAGGGCTCATGGAATACAGATAGACAGAACTGGCAACAAGGCAAAAAATGTCAGCAGACTGAAAACAAGTTGGCTACTACCAGCGACTACTCTAGCCAGAGAGGGTAAGAACCTAAAGCGGGCAGGCGTCAGTGGGAAAGGAAAGCGGGGAGAGGATGGCTTGCTCCTGGGGTGGCCGGAGAGGGCAAAAGAGGAGTTAGAGCTGAATCCTCTCTCATTATTCTTGTTTGCAGCTCAGGTGCTGGAAAGTTTGAGTCTCATAATTGAAAGATGAGAGTTGGGGGAGAAAAACAGATTTGGCAGGAGAGTTACAGACAATTTAAATGATTCTACATTCGTCTTCTATAATCAACAAGAAAGAAGAAATTGTGTCATGAAAAAAGACATTGAGTTGTCAAGGAATGCCAAATTTATTTCATGTTATGTTTGCAGGAGTTTAAATTGTTCAATGTGCTAAGGTAGTACAAAGGGAAGTTAATAAAATTTAATTTCCCTTCTATATGCTATGGGTGGACGTAGAGAAACAGTGGGATAATTTGGGAGGGGGGTCACTGGGCAATATCTATTAAAGTTACCATTTAAAGAGGTCACTCTTCAAGTAAGTAGTTCTACTTTGAGGGATCTGTTCTATAGAAACAGTTGTACAAACGTGCAGACAGAGCTCAGAGCATCACTGTCAACCCGCGCCCAGGCAGCATTCACACCCAGGTCTGTCTTACCATCCCGAAACCTGAAGATGGATTACACTGCAATGCTCCCTTCAGGAGCTATTCCTTAAAAATATCTGGAGAGGGGCGCCTGGGTGGCTCAGTGGGTTAAGCCGCTGCCTTCGGCTCAGGTCATGATCTCGGGGTCCTGGGATCGAGTCCCACATCGGGCTCTCTGCTCAGCGGGGAGCCTGCTTCCCTTCCTCTCTCTCTCTGCCTGCCTCTCTGCCTACTTGTGATCTCTCTCTGTCAAATAAATAAATAAATAAAAATCTTTAAAAAAAAAATATCTGGAGAGCTTCAGTGGTAAATGAAAAATACATTTTTTATATAAAAAAATATATATGTATATATATATATATATATATATATGAAAACCAACCTATGCATCCATTAACAGAGAATTGTTTAAATTACTTTAAGATCATCCCTATCATAGAATAATATGCAGCCAATGAAACAAAGATATCTTTATTTAAAAGGAAACACCTACCTCACCCTTTAATAGGTATATGTAAAAACCCAGTTCATAAAAATTCACATTTACAAAATTAAATTCTACAATGATATTTAGATATTATATGTAAATATATATATGCTTAGTATATATTAAATATTACATATAAACATTATATATATTTAATACAAATATATCAATGTATATATTTTACATATGTGTGTGTGTGTATATATATATATATATATATATATATATATATATATATATCATAGACAAAAACATATCAAGGAAGCTTTTTACATTGGAAAAAACCAGCAAAGTGAGGAATCTGACCCAGCACCACTACTAAGGAGAAGAGAAGATACTCTTATGAGGAGTCATACTTTTTATCGGGTGAAATATTGATCCCATTTGCTGCATCAAATCCTTCTGCTACCACTTTAACTTCATTTGGACTGTAGTAAACAACATTTGCCCAGTGTAAGTTCAAGTATGTTTCCAAATACTTTAAGAAAGGATCAGAGAAATAGTGGTCATTGGTGGCATAGAAATGTGCTGGTCCCACAGCTATGATATCGTTCACACTGAAAGAGAAAAAATAATCCGTGAGAGAAAAGAAGCAGCCAGCGTCTCCATATTAAAGATTAAGTCTCGGGGCGCCTGGGTGGCTCAGTGGGTTGAGGCCTCTGCCTTCAGCTCAGGTCATGATCTCAGGGTCCTGGGATAGAGCCCTGCATTGGGCTCTCTGCTCAGCAGGGAGCCTGCTTCCTCTTCTCTTTCTCTCTCTCTGCCTGCCTCTCTGACTACTTGTGATCTCTACCAAATAAATAAATAAAATCTTTAAAAAAAAAAAAAGATTAAGTCTCTGGAAGGACGGCATATACAATCTGTGCTTTACATTTTTGGTATGAGGTTTCCCAGGAAAAGCTCAGCTGAAAGTCACACGGCTATGGTCATAGGTAATCTACTATAATATCGTTTTTCAGAGAACAATTTTGCAAGATAACAGGTAATCCGAAGACAGGTCATTTAGCAATTACGGCAGGTCTATTATAAAAGAAAAAAAGAACTTTGTGCCAACAGGCTATGTTTTTTGACAGCCAGAAATGTCGGGTTTAACAAAACATGAAAGGGTACGACTATCTAGAGTACAGAGCTGGCCAGAGCCGCACTGGCTGCTGAGCCGGTCGGGCCGTTAATAACATTTACCTAGCCTTCATTTACTCAGTTGCCAGATTTTCCTGAGTTCCTCTGCTTGGTTATTAGTCAAACTAAGGTTGCCTGTTCAATTTCTACCTGACTCACAAAGACGACCTGCCGAGAATGAACGGGCCCTCCACAGACACGTGCAGAGAGATGGATGATGAAATTGCCATAGTGCAATGATTCAGATGAGAGATTTATATGCTGAAAACAATTACATTTTTAAAACCAGTTAGGCAAGGGCGTTATTAAATTTAAATTCCAATTACCCTATGCAACACTTTCTGAAAGAGCTGCTTTCTTCTTTGTTCAGTGAAAAACAGAGCTACAGGGAAGGTGGGTCCCCTCTTTCTGAAAGGGACCATGATGCAGAGGCTGTCTGGACAGTATTTATGCTCCTATTTATTATGAAGTGCATTTTTTGGGAAGAAAAATTGGAAGTTACATGCGGAAGCCCTAGATAGGGATGGAGAAATTAAAAATATTCATCAAAGTTCAAACTTAAAAGCAGCAGTAGGGTAACGCAAGCGGAGCCAGGGAGATACACATGAGTCTCCTTTAGCCACATTATCAACTGGCGGTATGTTCTGGAAGGAAGAGTGACCAGCTTTCAGTCTGAATCCCTCCAACTCTGTGTGGCCATCAGCCCCCAGCTACCAGGACCCCGGTGGAAGCACTCTGTAGTGGTCCCACACAAAGCACACCAGCATCATTTAAAGGAGGCTACTCTTCCTTGGCAGGACAAAGTATTATGGTTCGGATGATGAGTCATCTGAGATGGAAGGTGACAGCAGGAAAAATAGGGACGCTTGTCTCCTGTTCCCTAGATGGACCTGAGGAGCAACGCCCCTGTAATCCAGTGTTTTATCAT
The DNA here is from genome assembly GCF_902655055.1 of Lutra lutra. Lineage (NCBI taxonomy): Eukaryota > Metazoa > Chordata > Mammalia > Carnivora > Mustelidae > Lutra > Lutra lutra. Next base: position 39,138,697 of record NC_062288.1, read on the forward strand.
TTCTCAGGGGAGTCCTCAGAGAACACTGGTTATTATGAATGACATTGACTTTCCCTGCTCTAGAAGGAAACCACACACACGCGCGCGCGCGTTTTTACATATGTGTCTACATACACGTATTTCAGCTCTTATCGAAGCTGAGAGGACCATCATGGGGAATACATGGAAATGCCAGAGACAGACTGGAGAATGAACAAAAGGGCTGAGTACCTTGGAAGAAGTTCATGTTTGATTGTTTTTAGATGCAAAAGGGAATTTTCTTCTTCTTCAAATTTAAAAATTTCCACTGTATTCTTGAATTCTGGGTGGTTTACAACGAAGAGATAAACTGTGTCGTCTAAAGAATTGAAAGAACAGAGTTAATTTACAAGACAGAACTACAGGACCTCTGAGCAGACACTGACATTTAAATACCACAGGCGGGGAAAGGTTGAACGTTTGAGCTGTTAGGCGACCTAACAGCTCATTCTTCTTCCCCGTCTTTCCCATCACTGTCTGGCTGGCATCATTTCTGATCATCGGTCCCCTGACCTTTAAGAAAGAGTGTTTTCCACTCCATATACAGAATTCATGAATAATCTGTTTATAGTTTAATTCAGAACCACAGCTCTTTTTTAATGCAATAATCATAGGTATATGAAAAAAGGTTATGAAATCTAAACATTCTCCCAGGTATTACCTGTTAGAAATTCCAAATGTGGCCTAAGTTGCTGCTAGCTGGAGTGGCAAGTGATCAACTTATTTGTATGAAGAATACAGTAATAATTCATGAGTTAATTGTTCTTCTGTTACTATAGATATGATCCAAATCTATTTTCCACAGTCATTTGCAAACCATGAGAAACTTCTCCATGTGAAGAGCTCATCAGCCCTTACCGTTGTCTATGAAGGTGCTGATACCATGTGGATTGAACGAAGCCAAATTGAACCCACGGCTGATTCTTAATTCCAGGGCCCTCGGGTTTTCTTTTTTTAGATCCATCATTAGTATCCCTCCAGGCTTATCTGGGGAAAAGCTATGGAGTCCTGGACATTTCAAACCCTTTTCAAAACAGAGGAAAGAGTTAAATATAGAGGCTTCCAGGTGTTTATGGGCTAAAATGGGCTGTATAAATAAATGATAGACTTTGGTTAAAGGCAGCGGCATTACAGCTACAAACAGCAAGAAAGCAGAGAGGAGAGGATGGAAAAAAAATAGGAATTGGGGGCTGGAGAGCTTCGAGATGAATGGGAACGGATTCTTCTGAGTCGAAGCACAAGCCTAGGGGCTTGTGGGGCCTCTTAAGGGGCCAACCAGAAGGTTGGTGGATGGGGAGATACCAAGCAGAGTTGGGGGGTGGGAATAAGTGAAAGTTTACATGTGGGCTGTTGACCCTCAAGCTCTTGGCCTGCCCTTCGCTCATACAGAGCTCAAAATCTTGGTGAACAGTATTAAGTCAAGACTCCCCTCCTTGCCTCACTCCCAAGATCCAATCCACCAGCAAATCCTGTTGACTTGACCTTGAAAAATATATCCCTTCATAAGGATGTGAACCTTTCTCACCGCTTTAGCCATGACTGCCCTGACCCAAACCAACCCCCCAATGACGGCAACGGCTCACAACTAACTGTCCTTTTTATTTTTTCTGGCCTTTCCCTATGGAAGACTGGTCTCCCACCAGCGTCCAAATTAAGTCAGATGATGTCACGCCTCTGGATCAAAACTCCATCTCGCTCAGATTATGAAGTGAAAGTTCTTCGGGTTCCCTGTATGGTCTGCCCTGCTCACCCTCCTGCACCTTCCCCACCCCAAACACTCCAGATCTCGGCCCTCATCTCCTACTGGCCACATGGCTTCCTAAAGCTCTTCAAACATACCAGGCACATTCTCACCTCAGCACCTTTATACACACTGTTCCCTCTGCCTAGGAATGCTCCCCACCCCACCCCGCCCCGCCCCAAGATCTAGGGCTCCCAGATGCTTTGTATCTGTGTCAAAAGGCACTTATCGCCATTTGGCACAGATGCATACGTAGACATACAGAAATGGAAGCCTGACCACACCCTCAGCACAGCTCTCCCGAGTCTCCACTGCCCCACCTTTCTTACTTCTCATTAAAGTGCTGCAAGCATCTGACACAGATCCATCCTCATTCCATTGGAACAAGAGTCAGGACTTTGTCTCCTTCGCTCACTGCTAGGTCCCAGGGCCTGGAGCTGTGCCTGGCATATATTTTGTCCTTTCCCCACTGACTGCAAATATCACCTCTATGTACATGTACATGTATGAGATCCCTCTGCATTCTGATCTGTCTGGGGACTCTGGCCTATCCTTGTACCAATATACCACTCTTTAATTACCATAGCTTTATTTCTAATTACAGCCACTCTATTTATGGTGAGTCCCCATATCCCACACCTCATCGTTTTATTGTCACAAACTAGTCTTAGATATTTTTCCTCATTGATTTTTCTGTACAAATTTTGAGAATTAAGTTGCTGCTCTGAATGGAACATTATTACTTTTATTTTTATGACTCTTACAGCTCCTACTTGGTTCTTCCTTGTGCACGGGAAAGCTAGTGAGTTTTACACATTCGTTTTGAATCCAACCACTTCACTGAACTCTCCCCGCGGATGAAACAGTCTACTGGTTGAATGTCTTGGATTGTCTAAAAAGCAGGTAACGATGATGTCTGAAAACTATGGCAGTATTGACTTTTCTCCCCACCTCGTATTTCTCTTTCTTGTTTTACTGGGTTATTAAGAACTCTAGTAGAGGGGCCCTTGGGTGGCTCAGTGGGTTAAAGCCTCTGCCTTTGGCTCAGGTCATGATCCCAGGGTCCTGGGATCAAGCCCTGCATCCGGCCCTCTGCTTGGCAGGGAGCCTGTTTCCTTCTCTCTCTCTGCCTGCCTCTCTGCCTACTTGTGACCTCTGTCTGTCAAATAAATAAATAAACAAATAAAAATCTTAAAAAAAAAAAAAAACTCTAGTAGATTACTGATGGTCGTAATATTTGGGGGCATTTTCTTCCTTTTCTAAACATTTATGGGAAGGTGGCTAATGTTTTACCACTAAGAAGGACATCGGCTATAGGTTTCAGAGAAATTACCTTCCATTTCTAGTTTTCTTGGAGCTTTCAACCAGGAATGAAAGGTTGCATTTTATTTCATGTTTTCTCAGGACTCACTGAAATAATCTAGGTCTTTTCTCTTTGAGGTCTTTTAAGTCAAATTTTATGCAAATCTAAAAGAGTATATCAAAATTAAGTCTCACTTTATGCACAAAGTTGAGCATAATAGAAATTATCTCCAATTTTAAAAAACCTATCAAAATGATAAAACTTCAAGGCTGGCAGGCTCAGGAAGCAGAATAAACTAGAATTACATTATCCCTTCATGGCAGGGTCACTTCACAGGCTGATAATCTCTATTTTATATCACTGTCCCATCATGAAGCATGACTTCAAGAAAGAAAGCTCTACCAGAGATGGTGGATCACTATTCATGGTTATTTTAATGCTCCCTACCATTTAACCATGTTTTTTCTCTTTGCAAAAGTTTGATTTATTTTTACTTTCCATAAAATACACATACCAAAATTTACCACCTTCACCATTTTAAGCATACCTTTCAGTGGTGTTAAGTACACTCCTATTGCCATTTAAATCTTTCTTATATTCTATTTTCTGTCATCCAATTCTTCACGAAGAGGGATGCAGGTTTTGGGCTGACCCTCATACCCATAACCACAGAAGAAGATGTGTCAGATGGGCTACCATGTTTGGAAGAGGAAGAGACAGCTGCTGTGAGATACCTACTACTCGTTTAGAAAGAAGTGAATTCTGGGAAACAGGAGAGACAGTGCTGAGTAATTTAAAAATTAGCAGTACAGTGGGATTGTTTCCAAATTTCAAAAAAAATAAAAGACAGTCAGATAACCAAGGAAGGACAAACAAGCTGAGGAAATTGTATAGACACGGCTACAAGATCATTGTGACTGTCATTAGCCCCTCAGTGGAAATGACTATAGATTTACGTGTGTGAGGACCTCAGTTCTCCCAATTCAGGTTTATTCCTATAGGGGCTGAGATCTTGAAACATGTGATTTCTGGATTACAAAAATCTCTGAAAATATGTCTTTTGAGAAAAAAAAAAGCAGGTGATTTCTACTTTCCTCAGGATTTTTGCATCTCTAGTTACGAACGATTCTGACAAGGGGTCCTAGTGTTTTCTCCTAAGGCTATAGAAACGTGTAAGCATGTGCTTCCTAACAAACCTATAATACTAGAAATATCATTTTACTCATGCTGTGTAGGTAAGTACATAACCTTGTCTTTTGAGACTGTATTTTTAAAATTTAACATAGATTTTAGTGTTCTTGCCAAAGCCCACAATATTTCTTTTTTTCCTCCTCAGTGGTAACAACCAGCTGCTCAGTGTTCCACCTAAAAACCATCAGGAACCTGACCAGTATCCTAACCCTCATTCTCCAAGCCGAGTTCTCTGACCCTTCCCAGAGGTCCGACAACTGTTTATTTGTGCCGTGACTCTTCAAAAGCAACCCTATGCTTGTCAGAGCTGAATCTCAGAGCCTGAAAATAATGGATGCTGAGCGGGAACAGAATCATCACAGGCTGCCTTCCTCAAGGAAAACCGAAGCCGCGATGACGCCAAGGACACTCATGGGGGCCCTCGCCACGGAAGAAAGGTGGTCAGAACTTCCTCATCGCCCACTCACACAGTTTTCCAATTAGATGGCGACTGGTGTAGGCCAGCACGCGGGCCAATCGGTTTTACAGTCTTCCCAATGTCTGCCCAGGGAAGCGGTTATTTTTCAGCTTCTAAGAATTAAGGCAAAAGCGAAAGGTATCAATAAACTCAGTTGATGACCTTGACGAGAAGCGATTCAGGGGGAGAAAGAAAGAAAGAGAAAGGCTTGGTCTGGGAAAGTTGGTATATTGTTTGAAAATAAACAACAGCGGCAAGAGTATGAGCTTAAAATTGAGTAGCTAATGGAAGGAGAGATAGATGCTTTACGTAAAAGAGTATAATGTAGTACGGAATAGCCACAACAATGCCCAAAGTATGCTTTTTAATAAGAAACTTTTGAAACACAGATTGCGTTGGAATGTTTTAGTACAATGCGGTGGGGAATAAAGAGCAATTAATCAATTAGCAAAGACATTTTCATCTTTACATTTAGATAAGCTTGAGGACATTTTCCAAAATTCTGCTCAAACTGCCTTTTTTTTTTTCTTCCAGAACATATTTTTGAAAGTGGGGAATTTTAAGAACAAGTTACTGCTCTGCAGGCCCTCATCAAACACTCCTGTCCCTCCTCCACCAGGACTGGTGAATGAAGGAGCTACTCACCACACTAAGGAAAGCCAGACCGTTGGGAAGTATGTCAATATCATCTGCGCCAGCTTCTGTAAGTTCAAGAGATAGATAAATGTCACGTTCAAATTCTATTATTTGTTAGGTCTAACTGGGACTTAGTTTACTTTGTCGGTGCCTGCATTTTTAGGAATGGTTCTAATTTTTTCCAAGGAACCTACCTACCACTCTCTTTAATATACGTCAGTCCAAATCCCTTCCTGCAGTGAACCTCTGACTTTAAATGTTAGATATTTTATGTTTACTCAAATCAAAGTCAAGCAATCACTACATTTCCAGCTATAATACAGGAAAAGTTGACATCTGTACACTCTTCTGATAAACATCCAGATGTCTCTACAAAAGTAATTGACATCAGGGGAATATTAACTTTCAGAGAGAAGGGCTCATAGTCATTTAACCATGCAAATATCCTTGTCCCTTTCTCTGCTCATTCAATCTGAAGCAAACACAGACATTTCTCTCATTAACAGAGATAAAACACCTGGGATTATATATGCCCTCTTTAAAAAACAATGTCTGCTTGTTCTCATAAGCAAAGAAAACCTTCCATTTAATCTTTAAATTTAGGCTTTAAACTACAGAAAACAACCAGCAAAAGAAAATTAATGAAAAATACCATGCACCTAAGCCAGCTGAATCTTCTAATGCTTGTCTCTGAGCAGGCTACAATTACTATTGATTGTTTATTGATTGTCTGCAGTCCACTCCACACAGCACAGCAAATAATTAGACACAAGACCTTCCCAGTGGTCTCACTGTGTAAATTCCGCAGACAGATAATAGACCCAAACACAAGAAAAGAAGAATAAAAATGGCTTAGATTAAGCCAAATCATGACACATTCTTTGAGTCCACAAAATCCAATCTTCCCCTTTAAGGCCTCTCCAAAGACTTTCTCCAAGATTATTTCTAGGTTGTCAAAAACAAACAGCATCTACGCAGCCGTTTTGGTTTTGATTCATGAGTTTGCATTTGGCTGGTTGCCTCCAGTGTCACTGGCTCTATCATAGTGGAGAAAAGCAGAAGAAAATACAAATGCCAAGAACTTCGCTTTGCAAAGACAACTGCAATCATGAACACCTGCAAAGTCTGCTCCTTGGCAAGAAGATATATACATATATATGCTTACACATGGCCTAATGGAGGAATTCTTCACCTGGGCTGTGGATTCCTAAGGAGCCACAAATGGGTTCTATAGTCTGTGAACTTGTTAAAATTCTATGCAATGCAAAATGTCATCTGTATGCTCAGCTGGGAAATTGTCTATGAAAAGGATCCTTGGCTTTCAGCAGTTTTAAAAAAAGGTCAGTAATACCTCAAAAAAAGCTAAGAATCCCTAGTTTCTAGACCCATGGTGGTTCTCAACTGGTGATGCGCAGGGATGGGGGGAATTCAACCCCACATGTGTATATATGCAGCCACACATACAAACACACACACACACTCAAAGGCACAGGTCAGTCTGAAGTTTTACTTTTTGGATCCACTGAATAGGAAGTCAATTAAGTAAAACTGGTTGCTTCTGAAAAATTACTTAAAACAATTTAATTTCAATGTGTACGTGCTAATACATAAAGTACAAGAAAAGGTATATAGAAACAAATTAAGATTTTATTTATTTATCTGACAGAGATCACAAGTAGGCAGAGAGGCAGGCAGAAAGAGAGAGGGAGAAGCAGGCTCCCTGCTGAGCAGAGAGCCCAATGCGGGGCTCAATCCCAGGACCCTGAGATCATGACCTGAGCCGAAGGCAGAGGCTTTAACCCACTGAACCACCCAGGAACCCCAGATATATAGAAACAAATTAACCAGGTTTCTTTGGGTGGTAGGATTATGAATGATTTTCATTTTCTTCTTTATACTTTTCTTCGTTTAAAATTTTCTACAAACAACGGTACCATTTTAGTAATCAAGAGAAGAACGTTTTTTAAAAGATATTTGCATTTCAACCACACTGTAACTTCTTTCTGTTTAACCCCATTGCCTAATTCCAAGGAAAAAAAAGTCTCATCTGCAGTTTTCTTTAGAATATTTTCCAGATCTACCCCCCACCGCATCTTCATTTCTATATCCATCACTACAAGAGAATGTTACCATTTCTTATCACTGCTGCGGTGTGATTACTGCAAGAGTAGTCAATGCTGGAGAAATTTTTTCTCCTCTAATTTAATAATAGGAGTAGTACCAGCAGTAATAGTAATAGCTATTAAGGTATAGAGTTTACTGAGGGCCACACTCCTTGTAAACACTTTACATACATTATTTCACATAATTTCCTATACTCTAAGAAGCACTATTATCTGTTACTTCAGAGTTAAGAATATAGGGCCTTTGAGCGGTTAGGCAAATTGCTTAAGGTCTGGGACTTTGAGTCCTTTTGTCCTTCTTGAGTCCCAAGAAGCTGGGACTCAAATCCTTTTGTTCTGACTTCAAAGCATACAGAAAAAAGACAATGTAGCATAGAATGAATTCTCCCTGTCAGAACCATCACTGCTTCCTCTCTGAAGACACTTGACTTTGTAAATTTGACTGTGGTCAGTTCCATAGGTTGGCTTCCCCTGTAAAAGTTTTGCTTCCATGCCTCCTCCCAAGACCTTCACCAATCCATACTCTGCACTTTTCTGTACAAGCTCATTCAAAACCCTCTTGGTGAGAAAGTCTTCTAGCTTAACACATCTGAATTTTTATTTTTTCTTATTCCTTTGGTAATGATCTGTGTCTGAGATGGCTAACTGCTCCCCACTATCCATACTCCCCTTTCTCCTTTCCAGCCACAGGTGCCTGGCAACACACCACAGACATATTCTGCACTTTCTCCCAAGAATTGTGGCCATTTGCCTCGGTTCAGGTTAATGGCATGTGAGAGCACAGTGTGCATGTAATTTCTGGGTAAAATAACTAAAAATAATAGCCACATCAATGTTCTTTCTACCTTTCCTGCTGAGAACTGGCCATAACTGGAGTTCTAGTCCTTGACCAAGAAGCAGTGTGTTGAAGACAATGGTGTTGCTCCATCAGCCTTTGTACCAGATCCGCCACACCAAGGGTAGTCATCTTATCACCCTAGGCCATTTGCTTATCTTTAGACAGCCAAGTAAAGGAAGATAAATTTCTCTCTCCTCTAGGTGTAACTTTACAACAGCAAATCAGCCCTTGCCATTCCCAATAGAGTATCTGAGATATAATGTACCTTTTACTGTCCACTCTTGGCATACTGGGGAGGTATGTGTGTTAATTACTCTGGGAGGAGATATTATATTAGAAAGATAATTTGCAAAAGGTACTAAACCTTTCTGAGCTTTGAGTCCTTCTGTCATAAAAAAAAAAAAGAAAGAAAGAAAAAAAAGAAATAAGAAATCTAAATCTCACAGTAGTGTGTATTTTGTTTTCCTTTCATAGGTAGAGTATAAAGTAACAAACTGATCACAAGGGCTGCAAACTTCAATGCCTCTTTTTTTTTTTTTAATCTCCCCAGCAGCAGTTTTTGTAAAGGTCTTGATTGCCAAGTGTATAAAACCACTAATTAACTCAAAGAGACAATCCAGAAAATTTTATTTTAGTCCAGTACTCTGAATGCCTGCATTAAGCTTTTAAGCCTCAAATAGACTTAACTAGCTCCTGTCATTATAATTTTTATTATTTAGATGTCGATATTAGGCCAGATTCTGGGTAAGAGCTTGGTTTCTATCTGTAAGAGACGAGGGGAAGGAATACAGAAAATGGGACAGTGACTACACTGTGCCCCTACGGAAGGCACACATCCTGTATGCTGTGTGGCAGATGATTATCACTTATTAAAACAGAAAGACATGAGATGATATGTATAAAGCACCAGAATGGCTAAGAGTTCATTTCTAGTCATGGTGAATACAGCATTGGAGAGAGAGAGAGACAGAGAGAAAGTGTGTGTGTGTGTGTGTGTGTGTGTGTGTGTTGGTATGTGCCTATGGGTTCTGATGGGGATGGAGGATAGGGGAAAGTGGTCTTACCTCTTACACGGACTGTGGGCCTCAAGTGCATGGCTACTACTGTTTCCTAAGAGAAGACTACCCTTGTTGCCTACCATAATAAGTCGCTTTGGCCTGTATGGGAATGTACACGCCCCACACACTATTTTTCCTCATAATCAAAAGACCACTGAATAGGCGACTGTTATTAAACACATATAACCCCATGCTATTATTAGCCAGTAGGCATCACTAACATAGCATTCAACAAATGTTCATACAGTGCATGCTAACCACAGAGCAAAAACAAAAAGAAAGAAAGAAAAAAGCACAATTCTAATTAGCTCTAAAAATGTATCCCAAATGGGCTTCTAATCACTCATCGTCTTCGCTCTGTTGCCTTTTGAAGTGCCTCAGAGGCATTAAACACTTCACGAGAAGGGCCATAGGTGACATATTTCCTCATTCTTTCCAATTCCAGACAGTAGCTCACACACATCACAACATAAAGGTCACAAACACAGACAGACGCCTGTTCAGAATACAAATGTCTTTGGGCTTGTTTTTCTCTGAGGAGCCCTCCATCCCAGTGAGTTGTAACAGCAATCCACTTGGTGGTTCATCCTGTAATGTGTCTGGCTGTGCCCTATTGTCTACTCTGAGACTCGAATTCACAGAAGGTGGGCTCCACAGGGCCAAGGGCTGTTTAATAATTTGACAATTATTAACTCAGTAGCCACAGTAACCTTCGAGAGCATGGACTCAACCTCCCAACCTTGTACAACATCCCTCACAGACGCCATCGGGCTCTTGCTTAGCGGCCAGTTCTGAGGGGCTCCTCGTGACAGCAGTCAGAAGGCAGGGAATAGCAGCTGAGTTTCCTGGGACTCCCAACAAGCTTATTTCTAGGACCGGCTGCCTTATCTGGCACAGATCTAGCCAGTCTGCTATTTGATCCTGAGTTTGTATCTCCCTGCTAAGTGCAACAGTAACAAAGAGGAGAAGCTCCAGGAGAAAGAAGTCAAGGAGTCTAGACCTAGGGAGATGGGACTGGGAAAAAGTACCAAAGTAGCGATGGCAACTAGGAGACAGGGCATATAAGAAACAGATGTGTGAGGGAGAGGCAAATAACAGAACCAGAAGGTTCTACCTGAAGTAGAGAAGGCTGCCCTGAAAACTGATAGGTTCCATGAAAATGAAGCCTTCTTGTGTGTGATCCAGCAAAGGATCACTACTCTGTTTTTGCTCAAAGAGCATTCTGAGCTCTGTCTGCAGTGAATGTGCTTGTAACTATGATGTACTGAGTTTATTACCGTTGCCAACTCCAGGGCAATTCAGCAATGACAAAATTAAACATTAAAAAATATATATATATTTATATATAAAATATTTATAATATATAGTTATAATATTTATAAAAAGAAAAAATCTATATATAATACACATACATATATATTTTTTTAGAGAGAGAAAGGGTGAGAGTGTGAGCATGCGTGCACATCCATGTGTGCACACACACACACACAGGGCAGAGGGAGAGAATCTTCACACATCCAGAGTGGAGCCTGACGCAGGGCTTGATCCCACAAGCCTGAGATCACGACCTGAGCTAAAACCAAGAGTTGGATACTTAACTGACTGAGCCAGCCAGGCAACCCCAACTGTCAAAACTTTAACACACCCACTAACTGAACAACAGTCTCACTGTTAAAAGAATTTATCCTACCAATATACAAGACCTCTATGTATAATGATATCCACTGATTGGTTTGTAGTTGCAAAAAAACTAAAGCCATCCAAATGTGCATTAAGATGGAAATAATTAAATCCACCACGGTACCTGCAAACATGAAAAAGAATGAGGCAGACCTGCATGTGTTGACGGGGGAAGCTGTCCACATTGCATCTGGAATAAAGCGGGTTGTAGAATGTCATCTCATACTAAGACTCCACTTGTGAATAATACATACATATGCGTGTATTTGTTTACATTTGAGCTGGAAATGTCAGGAAAGAGAAGAAAAACTTTCTTTCTGGAGTTGCTTCTGTGGGGAATGGAGATTTTCTTGAGAGGTTTTTACTTTCCGTTTTGTGACTCCTCTTCCTTCTGACACCTTCACCAGCCAGCTGCTAGGCTGACAGCACACAGGGGCCGCACACAGGGAAGAGCACAGACTTTACAAAACTAGTTCAGAAAAGTCATGCAACAGGCAAGAAATGAAACCATAAACATAGGATTACACAAATAATTAACAAATTGCAGTGAGCATGAGAGAGAGAAGTAATACAGGTGCAGGAGATCCAAAAAAGATTGACTGAAGAGGTTTTTGTTGATTTAATGTGATTTTTCCTCTGATCAACACTAGTGGCATGCCAAAATACTGTTAATGAGTTTTTTCGTGTTGGTGGCCAAACAATATAAGGTATATAACAAGCGTTTTCTCCTACTTACCAATTCCTTTAATGAGGTGGCAGTTTGGAAGGTCTACGGATTCTACTTCTCTGGAGGCTTTAAGTCGATTCCTGTTTAAAAAAAAAAAAAAGAAAAAATCTATCTGTTTATGTATCCCCTGCTTTGTTGCAGACAGGGTTTAAAGAGGCTTATAGCAATACATAAAACACAGCATAAATCTAAAGCAGATAAAAGAGAAGATAGAAAAACAAGGGTAGGAACATAAAATAGCACCAGAAATGAAGTTAAAATAAAAATGCATATCACAAAGTTCTAGATGTGAATGTGGGTCATAAAAGAAAGCCAGTAACTCAACAAATAAACTTGTAAAGCAAGTTCCCAAGCAAATGGGAACACGGCAGCAGGTCACACTTCTCCCAGCTCTGGTGTGGTGGGAAGAGCTCCAGATGGAGACCCGGAAGCTGAGGGCCCATCAGAGCTGAACAGCGCTCAGACCCTCTGCGAAATGACATGGGGCCTGATGGGAGGCCAGGAGAAGAGGCGGTTTTGCAGAGCCAGGTGCACAGAAGCTGTTATGAAACAACGTGGAGGCGGTCTCATCCCCATCCCAATATTTACTGCGTGAGGACATTGGAGAACACCAAGTAAGTGTAACAAAAGTACGCTGTGCTGTTGTTTCATAGAAAGTAAAGATGAAGAAATCATGAGGAAATGGTGAACTGTAAGGAAATGCCTTCTCCAGCATCCTGCCTGGGGAGAGGGCCACAAAGCAGTTTGGCCAAACACATCTGGGACTTCTTCTTCTGAAGCCCCATGCTGTAGGCTTTCTCTTCACTTCCCTTGCTGTCTCTCACCTTCTCGTTCTGTTTTCTACGGTCATAAGTCATAATAGGGTTTTCAGAGTCATTTACATTTTTTCCAAAGTGGGTCACACACACCACACATTTAAGAGAGAAAAATGACCATTTGCCACCCACTTGTCCCTCTCCTATTTGAGTCCTTGACAGTGTCTGACTTCTAGACAGTGAATTTGGGGAAGGTTACTGGTCTCAGCAACATGGAAGAAGGTCAAGGCCTACCTAACCCAGAAATTACCAACAGGTGGTAGCAACTATATAATGTGGCAACTCATATCATATATCAAGCTTCTAATTAAAATGTTAATCAGTATGTTATTTTGAGGGGTGCCTGGGTGGCTCAGCCGGTTAAGCACCTGCCTTTGGCTCAGGTCATGAGCCCAGGGTCCTGGGATCGAGTCCCATGTTGGGCTCCCAGCTCAGTGGGGAGTCTGTTTCTCCCTCTCCCTCTAACCCTCAGCCCTGCTTGTGCTCTCTCTCTTGCTCTATTTCAAATAAATAAAGAAAGAAATCAGTATGTTATTTCAAATCGTATAATTCAAAAATGTGAAAATTTTTTGAAACAATATGGTGATAAGGCAATAAAATAAAATTAAAGTGAATAAAATAAATATATGAAATATAGAGATGTAGTAAAAATTTATAATAATACAAAATTTACAGTAAAGCAATAAAAAAGACAATGAATCTCATATTTACCAGTCCCAGGTGATTTAAAGGAAGGAAATATGTACATTTGGCCTAGTGTGGTAGCAGTAACACTAGTGATGATGAGGTTACTACGGCTGATGACCATGGGGGACAAAAGGAAATGAGTAATAAAAACAGCTAAAACTCACTGAGTCTACCACTGTTCTATGTGATTTACCTGAACGACTTCATTTAATTGTTAAAACAACCTTAAGAAGTAGGTACCATTGTCCCTGGTTTAGGGATGAGGGAAGTGACTCAGAGATGAAGGAATTTTGCTGAGGTTTGGCACCTGCTGGGAAGAACCTTCCAGAGGCAGTACTCTAACCCGCTATGGTATTTTTCTCAAAATGGGTGACGGGATCGTGTTTCTGTCTTAGCAGCAAGCCTGCCTGACCATTAGCAAGTGACCTCTGTAGGCCTCAATCTTCTTCATGCAAAAAGTAAGAATGAGGTTAGATGACCTCCCAGGTTCAGTGGACATTGCATGATTCCAGAAACAGATGGAACTATGTCAGTAGGTCCCAGCTGCAGTTTCATCAAGTTTCTGTATCATGGATTGGTTTGGGTGACAGTTTTATGCAACTTCGTATTGTGCTCATTTAGCTATACAAAAATAAGGGTCATGAGGATTGTCATCTACCTTTTTCAAAGATAAATTATATGGATAAAATAAAATTCAGTTGCGTTTGAACACTCTAATATGGGTTATTTTTTAGAATCAACAATTGATGACAATTGGCAACAATTTTAGATCAACAATTGGCAATTACACATTGCCAATAGGGCAATCTTCCATCAGCTAGTTTAGCTGTACAATATCATCTCTAAATATGCAGACTGCCTACTATTAAAACTCGAGTTATAGGGCGCCTGGGTGGCTCAGTTGGTTAAGCGACTGCCTTCAGCTCAGGTCATGATCCCGGAGTCTCGGGATCAAGTCCTACATCGCACTCCCAGCTCCATGGGGAGTCTGCCTCTCTCTGACCTTCTCCCCCCTCCATGTTCTCTCTCACACTCTCTCTCAAATAAATAAATAAATAAATAAATAAATCTTTAAAAAAAAAAAAAACTCGAGTTATACAAGGACTGTGCATAACTTCTGGTTAAGCAAATAATTTTTTCTTATCTCTCTCTTATAATAAGAGAAAGATGGGATTTTGTTTCCAACTTCTGTGGCCCATCAGGACTTTCAAATTCCTTCAGTGGAAAACTGCTAGGCTTTTTACCTGGTAGAAGCACCGGTTCCCTGCTCTTTAGTGAACTTCTGTTTTCTGGGGTGGCAGGCCCTGTTCTCTGACAAACCTAAAGCCACCGTCACCCCCTTCCTTCTCCCTCCTTTCCACTGCAGAGACAGAAAGGCCAAACATTTGCTTTCCCAGAGTCCTTTGTATTTAGGGGTATTCACATGACTCAGGCTTTGGAGAAAGACATTTTTGTTCCTGATAGAAAAGGCAGACACAAGAAGAGAGCTAACTGGCATCCCCCCTTTCTCCCTTCTTCATAATCTGACCATACATACGGTGCTTAGGACTATAACAACCTTTCGGTATTCTTAACATGACAAGAATGAGGACATAATGCCAAAAAGTGAAGGACCGAAGGACAAAAATATAAGAATCTAATTTTTTATATGATTATGCGTTCAAGGGACAAGTTATAGAATGACTCACCTACAAAGTTTTTACCACGTGAGAAAAATAAGCCTTTATTTGCATATGTTACAATTAATTTGATGTATGTTACTTGCAACTGAAGGCACTCCTAACTGTTAAGAGATTGAAGAAGTTTGGGGGAATATACAAAGAGAAAGCTATACAAACCTCTTTGGACTAGCAGATCAATAAGGCTAAATGCATTCGTGCCAAATTAAAAATAAACAAACAAATGGTACAGACACAGATAATTCTGGTATAGCCTCTTTGCTGCCTAGCACCTTATGTCCTAGCACACTTACGAATGTATGAGGTCAGAGATAGTAGACATGGCCAGTCAAACACAGCACTCCTTCCCCTTAACCCACAGCCAGCCTCATAAACAATGTCCCAGGCAACCACTACTGATCTAGGTTTCTTTTGTTTTCCTCACTTTCCTCTTTTTTTTCATTAAAATTGGGTTATTTTCCTTTGAGTTACAACTATACCATAGGTATAACACAGCAAAGAAAATACACTGTCTTCCTTCAACTGAGTCAAAAATCATTTGCCCAATGACACCCACTGTAAACATGTACATCGAGACTCTTAGTCTGGAGTCCAGTGACCTTTAAGGAGTCCATGGGTAAAATTCAGGGATCCACGAATAGGGATGGGGAAAAAAATACATCTTTATTTAAACCTAACTGAAACTAAATATTTCCTTTGATGATGAGTACAGGCAAGAAACCACAGAACTTTCTACTAGCGGTACCTGTGTCTCTCTGTCAATAAAAGAAATCACAGACATTGTAGATATCTCAAAATAATGTTTAGTTGTAATATCTCAGTTATTCAGTTGTAGACATCAAAATAATGTTTATACTCACTGCTACTTCAAAATATCTGTTGCTACATATTCAACTACCTTTATATCAATTTAAGGCTTTAATTAAGAAGCCTATGTTAGGGGTGCTTAGGTGGCTCATTTGTT
This sequence comes from Lutra lutra, assembly GCF_902655055.1. Classification (NCBI taxonomy): domain Eukaryota; kingdom Metazoa; phylum Chordata; class Mammalia; order Carnivora; family Mustelidae; genus Lutra; species Lutra lutra. Next base: position 39,154,614 of record NC_062288.1, read on the forward strand.
AAGTGTCCACCTTTAGCTGAGGTTATGATCCCAGGGTCCTGGGATTGAACCCTGTGTTAGGGAGAGAGAGAGAGAGAGCGAGAGAAGCCCATGTTATTACATCATATATTAGATTTTAAAAACAGGTTGGTAATAGTATTTAAGTATTCAAATTAGTATTAACTTACATAGTATTTAATTTTGTTTTGGAATCCTATGTGTTTCATTTTATGCATTTAAAAACATGATGCTGACCAAGGGTCTATCAATTGATGAATGGCTAAAGAAGATGTGGTATGTACATATGCAATGGAACAGTATTCAGCCATAAAAAAGAATGAGATCTTGCCATTTGCAGTGACATGGATGGAGCTAGAGGGTATCATGCTAAGTGAAATAAGTCAGAGAAAGACAAATACCATATGATTTCACTTATATGTGGAATTTAAGATAGGAAAAAACAAATGAGCATAGGGTTAAAAAAGGAGAGACAAATGAAGAAACAGATTGTTAACTATAGAGAACAAACTGATGGTTACCAGAGGGGAGGTGGGTGGGGGGATTCATGAGATAGGTGATGGGGATTAAGGAGGGCACTTGTGATAAGCACATGGTAATGTATGCAATTGCTGATTTACTATATTGTACACCTGAAACTAATATAACACTGTGTGTTAAATGGAATTAAAATAAAAACTAAAAAAAAAAAAAAAAACCGAGAGAGGCACTACACACACACACACACACACACAATAAATAAAAACATAATGCTGAGTCAAGACTTTACTAGACTGCCAAATGGATCGAGGCACAAAAGTCTAAGAACTCCTGCCTGAACACTGTAATTACAGGTAATCTTCCTCAGGCACCTACTATGGAGTTGGTGTTGCTTTAGCACTTTACAAGAATGAACTCCTCTGGGGCGCCTGGGTGGCTCAGTGGGTTAAGCCACTGCCTTCAGCTCGGGTCATGATCTCAGGGTCCAAAGAATGAACTCCTTTATTTTTCATAGCCCCACCATGGAGCGGGTAGTATTAATATCCCCATCCTACAGATTAGGACCCTGAGGCACAGAAGGTGAAGTAAAAAGCCAAGAAGCCAGGTAAATAGTGCAGCTAAGAAATGAATTCAGGCTATCTGGCCACAGAGCTTGAACCTTTAACCAACAGTCATTACCATGAAATCAATTTCCATTTCCTTTTTTTTTTTTTTTCCTATTTCTTTTCTAAGTTGCTTTTTTTTTTTTTTTAAGATTTTTATTTATTTATTTGAGAGAGTGAGAGCAGGAGTGGGGTGGGGGGGGCACAGGAAGAGGGTGAAGCAGACTCCCTGCTGAGCAGGCAGCCCAACACAGGGCTTGATCCCAGAACCCCAGGATCATGACCTGAGCCAAAGGCAGATGTTTAACCCAATGAGCCATCCAGGTGCCCCTCAATTTCTATTTCTTTCACTCAGGAGAGAGCATTACCCACCCGGAGTGGGATGAGATGGTGCAATTAGTTATTAGGTTGCCTTATCTCCAGCAAACTAGAAACACAGTGTTACTACCTGGCGTTACTTTGTTCCATATTTCATGGCCTTTGAATTTACCAGCTCCTGAAAGGGCTTTATCTTTTAAGTACAGGCTTAAATACAAACAAACAGGGGCTTTATCTTTTAAGTACAGACTGGTAACACCCCTTGGAATTCACCCCTTGGGCCCCTGTAATGCCTCTAGTACTTATTAACCAAGAATTTGTAATTAGGCATCTTAGGCTGGAAGTAATTTGCTCCAAAGGCAGAAAAGCTAGGAGGCAGTGGGGGAGCTGGGGCAAACTGTATTTGGAATCAGAAGACCTGGCTTGGAGTACAGGTTCAGCATTAATTACCTGCTGAACGAATTAGCTGACCCCCTCCAGCCTCAATTTTAACATGTCTAATGCAGAAAGGAAGACATACATGAAGACTGAATGAAGGCATAAGGGTAAAAGGGCTTTTTTTTCCAAATGTCAGTAAATGTATTTTTTCGTGTAGAGGCCCCTGTATATTAGATTTAGGGTGGCTCAGTCGGTTAAACGTCTGACTCTTGATTGTGGCTCAGATCATGGTCTCAGGGTCATGGGATCGAGCCCCATGTCAGGCTCCACACTCAGCAGGAGTCGGCTTGAGATTCTCTCTCTTCCTCTGCTCCTCTTCTCTCACCTCTTGAAATAAATAGACAAAATCTTTTTAAAAAATGGACATTTTGGCTTAATATAAAGAACTTCTGACACTTTTGACACAGTGACTAGAACACAGTAGTCACACAATAAATGATAAGAAGAGTAGTTTAAAAAATAAAGCCTGACCTTGCAGAAGTGTTCGAAAGCAGACTGGATAGCTTTCTGGTACAGCTGTCGTAAAATCTATCCGGCAACAAGCAGAATGTTCCGATGCTTGTTTTAAGGATTCCTGCTCACTGCGTAGGCCTCTGGTGTACTCAAGTCTCATGATTCATCCAAGGTTGTGGACTTTGCAACAGGTAGCCACTGGCCTGGGGATATTTGTGTACTTCTAGTCCCCCCTTTATTGCTAAACTAGGGAGGAGTAGAAAAGTTGGTATAATATGCCACCCTCCCCTGGGAAATTTACCCAGTTACAGTTCAGAAGGAAAGAGACAGCTTTGATTCCACTTATCCATCTGGGACATACTTACACTAAAAAAGTATTCATTATTTATCTGAAATTCAAGTTGAAATTTAAGTGGGCGCCCTGGGGGAGAGAAATAACTTGAGTGCCAAAGTGCCATCTCTAAAAATAGGATAATGAAACAGCAGGCACCAGATGACAGCAAAAAACGAACAAAAAACAAAACAAGACAAAACAAAAAAATAAGTCTGTGTTTTGAAGAGCCTTTCCTTATAGGGAGGTAAGAACATGTTGCTTTTCAAGACAGACTCTAAGGGTCTAAAAGGAGAGATGCTACACATTTGAGCACTCCACGTGCCATAAACAGCATGTACTTGATATTCCACAAGCACAGGGTGGCCAGATAAAATACAAGAGGTCCAAATTTGAATTCCAAGTGAAGAATGATATTTTAGTATAATTATGCCCCAATATTGCAATGGGATATGCTAATACTACAAAATGATTCGCTGGTCATCTGAAATTCAAATTTAACTGGGCATCCTGCATTTTTATTTGCTAAATCTAGCCACCTATCAAGTATTAACTTTCTTCCACCAGCTGCTGATTTGCGAGTTCAACTATCCAATGAAGTTACCAACTTAGAAAGTCACTGCTTAGTAAAATTTACGGCAGTCAAATTTTTATAAAGAAAAGATGCATTGGGGGTGCCTGGGTGGCTCAGTGGGTTAAGCCTCTGCCTTCAGCTCAGGTCATGATCTCAGGGTCTGTGATCAAGCCCCACATCGGGGCTCTCTGCTCAGTGGGGAGCCTGCTTCCTCCTCTCTTGACTGCCTCTCTGCCTACTTGAGATCTGTCTCTCTCTCTGTCAAATAAATAAACAAAATCTTAAAAAAACAAAAAACAAAACACCTGTTTAAGAAAAGATGCATTAAGTTGTAAATTACCTATAAGGTACATTCTGTGCACATAAGCTTTATTTACTTTTTCTTAGGTTTGCAACTATAACATCATTTAAAGGGACTTAAATTTAAAATGTTAAGATTAGTAAGAAGAAAAAACTATAATTTGTGGGTACCCTGGTGGTTTGAACTTTAGGACAGTTTAACGATCTTGTGAATTAGTGCTACTGCCTTTGAAACGGAGAGCCGGACAGATCGTACCAAATCATCCAACTCAAGAATGTTCTGCAGAGCAGGTTGGGTATTTACATAACATGAAAATTAAGGTCAACATGTCCATTTCCTCCCTCCACCACGCAACGTTCCTCCTGTTTGCATCCCTTTATCAGCAGATGAGCTCCAGATACAGGACAATAGAGACAGAAACCCTGGTATCACCTTAGTCTCCCCACCCTGATCAATGAGGCTCCAGAGTCTGGGCCCCCGTCCTGTTATTCTCTCCAAACTACAGTAATACCTTAACTAGGTTCCCCATGTCACCCACTCTCTGTTCTACTACTTCTCAACCGTAACTGCATACTAGAATTATAAGGAGAATTTTTTTAAAATAAAAACCACTCATGCCTGGGCCCCACGCAGAGTAGTTGAATCAGTCTTTGGGAGTGCAGCCCAGACATCAGCCCGCCAGCAGACTCTACTGTCCAGCCAGGATCCAGAGCTACTGCTCTCCTCCAATCCAACCTTCAAGCTTCATCTCTACAGCAGCACAATTAATCATGCTTTACAGCACAGCAACAGATTGTTTTATATGGTTTTAAACAGATTCCTGTTTAAACACACACACCTAACATCAACAGTTCTCCTTTGCCTCTCAAAGCAGGCCCCAACTTTTGAACCTGGAGTTAACCATCTCAAAACCTATCCTTCCCCCAACCCCTATTATTCTCATCCCCGAAATTTATGCTCCCCTCAAGTTGGCCTACTGCTAGTCTCTGAACTTCCCCACCCTTTCCCCTCTGTTCACCCTGCACTTTTCAACCTGGATGGCCCTGTAGGTGCTTCACTCATCTGTCAAGCCAACAGTCAAATAGTCTCTCTCTCCTGAACTCCCCCTTCAGGAGCTGTAATCTTACCCCCTTAAGCCTGCAGGGGTTTGTTTGGTACCTGGTCTGGACATCCTAATGGCTATATTTACTTCATTTCTCTCCTCCCCCTGTAAGAAAGTGAACTTCTTAAAGGTTAAGGATTGCGCCTCACTCCATTACAGGAGCCTAGGATGGCACACCGGACACGGTAGGGAATCCGTATTTCTGGAATCCTTTTGCATGAAGCTTCTAAAATTGGAGTTGGTAATTTAGAAACTATGATGTCGACCCATCCGCGGTTTTCATTATAATTAAACTGGGAGATGGACCAGGCTTGTGCTGTTGGACATGCCGCCTTCAGGGTTCCTGAGTGAAGATAAATAAGGAAGTGATGTAAGAACAGTAGGAGAGTATCTCAAGTTGTCTTCGAACTACAGCGCCAAGATTAGAAAGCTGAACAATTTCGCAAACTATGCAGGCAAGGGACGGTACGCAACTTAATATTAAGACTGAAAGACTGCGGCTGGCTCGGGCACCAAAGAGAAGCGGCACCAAAGACGTGAAATAAAACTTTGTAATTAAGGGTTCAGTGCATGAGTAATAGTTTTGCTCTCAGTTAAAGCAAAAAGTTAAAGCGCTGGACTTGCCTGTGAGTAACTACAAAGCCCTCGCTGGGCAGACTGGGTGGCAAGGAACTCGGTAAGCAGCAAAGGCTTCCCGACTTCCCAGAAAGCCTCCAGACCGAGCCCAAACTGCGTCGGGTTTTGCTGGAAGCTGGCGGCGGGGGCGGAGGTGCTCCACGGAGCTGCGGAACCGAGGACAATCAGTTCTCCCGCCGCAGCCCGAGAGTCCCTGCACGGCCTGCGCCCGCGCCGCCACCCGCGGCCACCCGGGCCCCGGGCCCTCGCTCGGGGAGGGCGGCCCCCAGCCAGGCCGCGCGCCGACCGCCGGGGGCCAGCGGGCCCACCTACCTGAGCGCCAGGAGCCTCTCGCCCAGGAGCGCCAGCGCGATCCCCAGCAGGCTCAGAGCCACCAGCCGCCCCATGGCGCGGGAGCCGGCGCCGCCTCGCTCGCGCGGGTCGGGGAGCTCGGTGGGCGGCGTCCGCCTGCCCGCTCTGGCCGCGCTCCGCCCCGGCTCCGCCCTCGGCCCGGCCCTTGGCCTTTGTCACCGCCGACCTCCCGGGACGCTTTCCCAGGAACGCTTTCCCGGGACGCCCCAGTTTAGGTTGAGGGCGTGAAACGTGGCCTCCTCCACCTGGTTTCGCAAACGCAGACACCCCCCCACCGCCCCTCAAACCTCGAGCCTCCGCGCACCTTTCTCACCCTCGTCTTCACAGACGTTCCTTACTCCATAGACCGGCAAGAAACTTCTAGATAAAGTTTGAAAGATCCTTTCTCATTCCAGGAAAAGATTCAGGATTCTTTCTTGCAAATCATTTATGTTAGAATCAACTACTTTCTATAACACGGTGTAGACGGAAGGAAAGAGACGTTCTGCCCCAGTCGTGCTTCGTCCGTGCGAGAGACCTTAAGACGTGGACGCAGTTTTGGATCTAGCTCGGTTTATGGGTACAAGAATGAATATATATATATATATATATATATATATATATATATATATATGATTTTCCTTTTTACTTTAACAGCCATAACATGAGGGAAGGAAAGGGGTGGGGGAAGAAGGGGAGGAAGGAAGGGGGGGGGAGGGAGGGAGGAAGGAAGGACAAGAAAGAGTAAAGGGGAAACTTACCCGTTGAGATTGAGACAGTTCAAACAAGTGAGTACGCCTGGAATAAGCTTCCACTGGTTTCCAGGGTTTGCCGTCCTACAGCATGTAGGCAGAAGCCATGACAATTGCTAATTTTCAGCAAACATCAGTTTCATAAACAATCAGTAAATAAAAGCAGATTCTGACTTCTCATCTGCTGCCCCTGCCACCCCAAAATAAAGATCCCTCTGTTTCTGTGTGTATGTCTGATTCAGTCCTGAGGGATATTAGTTATGCTGAACGGTAGGTAGATAAATAGTTGTTTTTTGAAAGAACAAGAGCCTTAACCTTTCTTCGTGTCATGGGTCCCTCTGGCAGGGACAAATCTCAATTAAGGACAAAGCCTAGTCCAAATCTGGTGCAGGGCCACCCAGGGAACAACAGCCCAGAGTTTAGAGCAGAGGTGTTTGTGGTGAATAATGGGGGCTTTAAGGGCAGCAAAATCAATGTCTGCTCAGTCTCAGAGAATCTTGGAGAAACTTTAGTTTAATGTTAACACAGCCAGTGAATTCCCTCAAACTCCATCTCGAAATTCCCTCATCACTCTCTGTGAAGGGTACTGCAGCTCCTTACTCTTTTCCCTTCTGCGTGTTGCTGTTGGAACAGTTCCTGCAGAAGTAGCCCCCATTCTTACCCCATCCCCACCACCATGCTAGGGCAACCACTCGCCATTGCACCCAGGCAGATGGGGAAGGGAGGCGTTTTCTGATTTGGAAATCAGAAGTCTATTTTCTCCATTGTAGGAGGATGGAGAAGACCAGTTATTAAGGCTATAGTATATACCTGTTATTAAATTTTATGGTATAATTTAGCAATCTTTTGAGATAACTGGGATTTCTGGACTACACCAAGAACATAACCCCAGGTTTATGGTATTTTGTGGGAAAATGGTTTCTAACTCTCAACTATCCAAGTTACCCAACATAAAACAAAACCTGTTCTGGAACTTGTTTGTATGCTTGCAACTCATTACACTTGGTATGAAACAGATTTTCTCAAATAATGACATGTAACTAGTTTATAATTAGAAATTTAATGGTTCTTCAGGAAAATTTCAGAAATAATAATACCTTTTATCAATGCTTCTCAAACTATGTGTAGTGAAGGACAGGTTTTTCTTTGCCTTTGTGAAGTACAATGAAAATAATTACTAGAAATGAAGTAAAAAATCAGACATACAGAATACAAGCCCAAATCTTTTATTATTTGATTCAACAGACATAAAATTACTTTGTCAAATTTCTATAACAGTTTCTAAAGGCTTGCTTTCAAATTTTCATATTTATCTCACCATGGACCAGAAACAAAGAGTTCACAGATTGAAAATGGTCTTTGGAGTACACTCCAAAAGTGGACTGCATCTCATGATTGCACTTTTAACTCTTTAAAGTTTTTTGCCTGTATTATCATGTGTAATGTCCCCGGTAATTTGCAAAACAGGTGGCTCATGATTATTGTCATTTTATGTGCTATATGAGCCCTCCGTATGCCTTTTATTTTTCTTCCTCTCCTTTCCTCTCTTTTAAGAGAGGGGGGCAGATCTTTTAACACAAAAATACATTGAGGAGATGTTATAAAGGATAATTATTGGGGGCGCCTGGGTGGCTCAGTGGGTTAAAGCCTCCGCCTTCAGCTTGGGTCATGATCCCATGGCCCTGGGATCGAACCCCGCATCGGGCTGTCTGCTCCCCAGGAAGCCTGTTTCTCCCTCTCTCTCTCCGCCTGCCTCTCTGCCTACTTGTGATCTCTGTCTGTCAAATAAATAAATAAAATCCTTTTTAAAAAAAAGATAATTATTGTCTGTAAGAGAAAGAATTTTTCTATAGAAGGCTCCACTCAATGGCTTCTCAGAGAATAAAGGAGATAACCCCCCAACCCAAGTCATTTTTTGGAGAATCCAATATGTTAAAAATGCAATGAAAAAAATGCAATAACAGAGAAATGGTTGTACATACATATTTTAATATTTACAGTTAACAAATTATCATTCTTTAGTGATTAGTTGGACAATATGAACTTAGTTTGTTGTTGTTGTTTTGGAAACGTCAAAAACACCCTTTAACACCCTGATACAAAATACAGTGTAATTTGTGGTCCAGTAATGGAACTCAAGTTTACAATGAATGAGTTTATTCAATTGGGTCAAGGTATCATTGAGACATATGGACAGACAAATTTGAAGATAATATTGAAAGCCAAAAATATAGCCCACCTATCCCCACAATACCCAAGCCTATTTCTACAGAGAGCTGTAGGATTTACTGCCTTTCTTCCAGGAATAGTAGGAGTCTGAAGGGAGAAGACAGAGGGGTAGAAAATATTGGGAGAGAAGAAAGTTCAGGAGCCCAGAGACAAAAACTCCCAATCTCCTTCAGAAGCTAACTCTGTATGGCCTGAACACTATGGAAAAAGTAAAGACACAATTCCTTCATTTTAGGAAATGCATGCATGTTTCTTGTCTAACTAACAGCAATAATGTTTCCAGTTATCTATGAATGAAGCGTGCAGCCAACCTCTTTCAGAATACCAAATATTATCTACTGAACATTTCTTATTCCACACACTTTATACACACTGCCTCACTGAATTCCCGTAAGAACCATCTGAATCAGGTACTATTAGTACAGAGGTTATCAGGTTACAGAGTTTAAGTATCTTGCCCAAAGTTGTACATCTGGGAAATGGTGAAGCCAGAATCCAATATTAGAAAATTCATATCAACACCCCATTCCTACCCTTGGTATATCTTTTATTAATTGTCAAATAAAAAGAATTTCTATACCTCTGCTATTCATGGTAAGAAGAGAGATGAAGGAGCTGGTGGTGAGAGCTAGTGGAAAATGATCTCATGTCAGCCAGCATCAGAGTGAGTCTTTAAAACTCGGTTTTTTATACTTCTCCTCTACCTGCTTGCATTACTTCACTTAACTTTGAGTATGTTCCACATCTCCAAGCCATGCGTGGGAATTCAAGCTAAAAGAGGTGCTCATTCCTGCCCTGGTGGTGGTCACAGTCTAGCAAGAGTGAGAGGCACCTGGACAAACATATGCAGTGTTGTGTGTCCAGGATTAAGAACTTTGATCTTTATCTTGTCCGTGACATAAAGCCATGAAGCCTTTAAGAAAGGTCGCTCTGACGGCTGTGGGAAGAGGAGGTGACAGGTACTTCCCAAGTCTGCTTGGAAGGAGAGACAGATGTGAACAAGATAGTGGGGAGGATGGAGAGGGAACAGGTTTAAGGACAGTCAGAGGCTAGATGCATAGAAACCAGGAACTGGTGAGCTGAGGGAAAGGGAGAGTTGAAGATGACTTGGGTTGTTCAGAAGGGCAAATAGGAGTACACCAACTGGGATGGGAGGACCCTTCGGGGTGGTGAGGACAGGACGGTTTAAAGAACATGTCTGAGGTGCCCAAAGCCCTGGAGACACTCACAGACAAGTGCTCAGGGATGAGGCCTTGACTGGACATGGTGACTTGGGAGTCGTTAGCAGCCAGAGCAGCAGGCTGAGATCACCCAGGGGCGGAGGTTGTAGCCCACCGTGAAATAGTATGTGTTAAAGTCCTAAAAGCTTTATGAGTGTCCAAGTGACTAGCAAGTGGGTTACAAAGTGAGGAGTGGGATGGAAAATTGGGAACAGAATTGAACTTTAGGGAATTACCTTAAACTAGGGAACACAGACGCTGGCACATATGTGGCTGTTTGCCTGCTCTCCTGAATCTGGGCATGGTCTTGAAGTTGTTCATGCCATGGTGCTCCAGATGGTCACTCCCTATCCATGAAAAATGAGACCTATTTGTTATCCCTTTATAGGGCCTGGGACACACGTGGAAGATGAAGGTAGAGGGGATTGGAAAGAAATTTTCAGAGTTATTCCTGCTTGGCATAAAACCGCCCCTCTCCTGACTTCTCTACATCCACTGGCAGGAGTTACAAAAGAGCTTGTTACAAGAGTTGTTAGTGAGAGTTACAATAACATGCTTCTGGTAAGACTTTATTTCAACACTCACTGCCTTAGCTTCAGTATCTATGTAATCTCACTAGGTCCTTTATCCCTCTGTTCTATGATCACCCTGTGAAACCCGGTCTCCCTAGTCAATCTTTATCCTTCAGATTCTCTTCCCATTTGGCTGAGTACTTTCTCCCATGTCTCTATTCCCCCCAAACTTCCAAATCCCTTTTATTGTGTGCTCTGGAACTCATAGTCTTTTTTTTTTTTTTTTAATTTATTTGACAGAGAGAAATCACAAGTAAGCAGAGAGGCAGGCAGAGAGAGAGGAGGAAGCAGGCTCCCTGCTGAGCAGAAAGCCCGATGTGGGGCTCGAACCCAGGACCTGGGATCATGACCTGAGCCGAAGGCAGCGGCTAAACCCACTGAGCCACCCTCATAAGAACTCATAGTCTTAACAAAATCCCCTGTGTCCTCACTGTCTTCTCTAAATAATCTCTTCCACTTTCTGCATTATCTTCGGACCCCCAACTGGGACACTGTCACACTGGTCCTAGAAGGTTCTAGCTCCTGGCTCACAATCACTCCCTTTTATACTACCTGTATTCAATTCTTGGTGATCTTAACATCCACATCTGTAACTTTTCCAGACCCAACTTTTCAGTTCTATGACCTCCTTTCCTTCCCTGGCCTTATCTCTACCCTAATCTGCCACCCACTCCTATGGCTATATTTTAAGACTTCACCATTACCAATAATGACAATACCTCCAAAACTTCAACTTTAAGATCTCATTTGTACCACTACCACCTCTTACCTTTTTAGTTCATTCTCCCACTCCACTTCTGAAAATTTTTTGACCTTGTTTTGGTGTTTTACTTCTTCTTAAAAGTTATTGCCTCTCACTCATATGTACTCCATTTAATTTCACTTCTCACAGTGCTGATTCTTTATAAAATGGCTTTTCACTGAAATCGCATGTATAAATTTAGAGTAGTAGTTCTAAGTTTTGAGGGTGACTGTATACATTTATCTAATAAGAACCAGCGCAGAACAATTGGGCTAATTTCTTCAAGGGCGTAAGTTTTCTGAAAAAAAAAAAAAAAAAAAAAAAAAAAAAAAAAAAAGGCATTATTTCTTCATTTGAGGCCCCTTTCCTTCCATTTCTTCTTTGTTCTGGTGAACAGCTTTGACTCAACCAGGCTGACCAAAGCAGTGCCAGAGATAGAACTGGGCCTGCTGCAGAAAACAAAACAAAAAAATGAGTGTCACAGCAGATTCCAGTTTTAGGTGGGAAACTCAAAGCCCATTCAAGGAAACATCTGAGGAACAAAGTAAAGATTAGCTATCCAACTATCCAGTTCTGGGGCTAGTCCTTGACATTGTCGGGGACATCATGAACCTGATTGCAGCTTGGAAGGACAAGACAGCGTGTTAACACGTGGAAGTGGAAGGCAACCAGTGCTGGGGTCAGTGAAGGGACAGTGATGGGCAGTGGGAGAGGCCAAGCACTACCTCAATGGGGCAATGTGATACAGGCCAGGAAAACGCTCACTTGGTTCATGGCCCATTTCCAGGAATGCCATCTCCTCTGTGAATGAACTATGTGTGTACAGCACAGATAAGCAGGAGGAATTTAGATTTTATTTGGTAGGTATTATTTTAGGAGCATAGACATGAATTTCTTAAGGAATTACTTTAGAGACCTATTTCATTTTCTGCCTCTCATTTATTATCCCTGCAAGCAGTGTTTTATTATTATTATTAGCATTATTTCTTTTTAAGCCTGTACATTTTCCTTTCATTATTTTATATTTCACAGAAGCTGTGGAGTTTGAATTTGCCTGGGTGCCTTAGGGGGAAGATGACCTCAGGGGCAGGCTGATTTCTCATTTCAGACATAGATAGTGGATATCATCATATATGTTGACTTAACATTTCCCAACTTAAAAACATAATGGATGTTTACATGAAGTATGATTAATTATAGAGATGGAGGGAAGGGATAGGATACTAAAGTCCTCTGTATTATTGATAAACTAATGTTTCATTTCTTTTTTTTTTAGGTTTCAATTTTTTTTTCCCCATTTTTGGCTAGAATAGTCAGAGAACGTGATGTCTTTTTTTTTTTTTTTAAATAAACATATAATGTATTTTTATCCCCAGGGGTACAGGTCTGTGAATCACCAGGTTTACACACTTCACAGCACTGACCATAGCACATACCCCTTCAATGTCCATAACCTCACCCTCCTCTCCCGACCCCCCTCCCCCCAAAAACTCTCAGTTTGTTTTGTGAGATTAAGAGTCACTTATGGTTTGTCTCCCTCCCAATCCCATCTTGTTTCATTTATTCTTTTCTTACCCCCCAAACCCCCCACGTTGCATCTCCATTTCCTTATATCAGGGAGATCATATGACAGTTGTCTTTCTCCAATTGACTTATTTCGCTAAGCATAATACCTTCTAGTTCCATCCACGTCGTCACAATAGGCAAGATTTCATTTCTTTTGATGGCTGCATAGTATTCCATTATATATCTATATACCACTTCTTCTTTATCCATTCATCTGTGGATAGACATCTAGGTTCTTTCCATAGTTTGGCTATTGTGGACATTGCTGCCATAAACATTCGGGTGCACGTGCCCCTTCGGATCACTACGTTTGTATCTTTAGGGTAAATACCCAGCAGTGCAATTGCTGGGTCATAGGGTAGTTCTATTTTCAACATTTTGAGGAACCTCCATGCTGTTTTCCAGAGTGGTTGCACCTGCTTGCATTCCCACCAACAGTGTAGGAGGGTTCCCCTTTCTCCGCATCCTCGCCAGCATCTGTCATTTCCTGACTTGTTCATTTTAGCCATTCTGACTGGTGTGAGGTAATATCTCATTGTGGTTTTGATTTGTATTTCCCTGATGCCAGGTGATGTGGAGCACTTTTTCATGTGTCTGTTGGCCATCTGGATGTCTTCTTTGCAGAAATGTCTGTTCATGTCCTCTGCCCATTTCTTGATTGGATTACTTGTTCTTTGGGTGTTGAGTTTGCTAAGTTCTTTATAGATTTTGGACACTTTATCTGATATGTCGTTGGCAAATATCTTCTCCCATTCTGTCAGTTGTCTTTTGGTTTAGTTAACTGTTTCCTTTGCTGTGCAAAAGCTTTTGATCTTGATGAAGTCCCAATGGTTCATTTTTGCCCTTGCTTCCCTTGCCTTTGGCGATGTTCCTAGGAAGAAGTTGCTGCAGCTGAGGTCGAAGAGGTTGCTGCCTGTGTTCTCCTCAAGGATTTTGATGGATTCCTTTCTCACATTGAGGTCCTTCATCCATTTTGAGTCTATTTTCATGTGTGGTGTAAGGAAATGGTCCAATTTCATTTTTCTGCATGTGGCTGTCCATTTTCCCAACACCATTTATTGAAGAGGCTGTCTTTCTTCCATTGGACATTCTTTCCTGCTTTGTCAAAGATTAGTTGACCATAGAGCTGAGGGTCTATTTCTGGATTCTCTATTCTGTTCCATTGATCTATGTGTCTGTTTTTGTGCCAGTACCATACTGTCTTGATGATGACAGCTTTGTAATAGAGCCTGAAGTCTGGAACTGTGATGCCACCAACTTTGGCTTTCTTTTTCAATATTCCTTTGGCTATTCAAGGTCTTTTCTGGTTCCATATAAATTTTAGGATTATTTGTTCCATTTCTTTGAAAAAAATGGATGGGATTTTGATAGGGATTGCATTAAACGTGTAGATTGCTTTAGGTAACATAGACATTTTCACAATATTTGTTCTTCCAATCCAGGAGCATGGAACATTTTTCCATTTCTTTGTGTCTTCCTCAATTTCTTTCATGAGTACTTTATAGTTTTCTGAGTATAGATTCTTTGCCTCTTTGGTTGGGTTTATTCCTAGGTATCTTATGGTTTTGGGTGCAATTGTAAATGGGATTGACTCCTTAATTTCTCTTTCTTCTGTCTTGTTGTTGGTGTAGAGAAATGCAACTGATTTCTGTGCATTGATTTTATATCCTGACACTCTACTGAATTCCTGTACAAGTTCTAGCAGTTTTGAAGTGGAGTCTTTTGGGTTTTCCACATATAGTATCATATCATCTGAAAAGAGTGAGAATTTGACTTCTTCTTTGCCGATTTGGATGCCTTTAATTTCTTTTTGTTGTCTGAATGTTTCATTTCTAATAAACTTTTTTATATCCTTTGACACTAGTGTGTATACACACACACACACACACACACACATATGTAAATCTTAAAAGAAAGTCTTGTGACTCTTCTATGTGAGAAGAAATCAAAGTTACTTGAGAGTTCTAAGAATGGAAAATGAAGCCAATTCTACCACTGTGAGGCACTGCTGACAGGCCTGTAAGCCACAAGCAGTTGCAGGAGTATGTCCAGGCAGGCCAGTGGAATAATGGAAAATTCCTAGTGGAGGAAACTGGACAGAAGTGGACAGTGAGCAACACACAGGAAGAAGACCTAAAAGGGGACTGTAGTGTGTGAGGGCTAGAGGCATCCGCTCAGACCTGGCTGGTGATTGTCTCTGAGTGCTGACTGCTGACCTCCATCAAGCCCAAGGACAGCTATGGAGCTACCTGGGATTCGTAGTTGTTCCAGGAGCACCACAGGGGACACAGAAAATCTCACCCAGGTGATCTCCTAAATCTCTGGTATGCCACCTCCTGCCACCAAAGAGGAAAATTGCAAGAAAAAGTCCTTTTTTCTCGCTCCGCCCAGTTTTCCTGCTTGCATGCATTTTGCGTTTTGTTGGATTTAGGTTGGTGTGGCCGCAGACTGGGAAATACAAAATGTTATCGAGGAAAACTGGGGCTGGGCAAGTTGATAGATAAAATCAGAGATAGATGGATGGGCAGATAGATGGTTAAAGTAATGAATCTGAGTCTGCTGGAGTGCAGAGAACCATTCTTTGAGTTTTTTGTTTCTCCATGTCCGCTGTCAATGATCATGTAATCCACATGATAGAGTCCTGGATGGTCGCCAGACCACCAAACTTTGGGATTATCTTTCCCTTTAATACATTTTTTACGCTCTCTCCAGCCCCAGCTCACATAGTCTGCACACTAAATCTCTACAAAGATTCCTCAGCATGAAGTTCGGGGGCTTAGAGCACTCTTCTTTCTTGTTTACTTAGAATTCCATCTCTGCTCTGTCTTGTACCTTGTGGTTCTTCTCTTCCCTCCCTCCTGTGGTATGCAGGTGCTTTTCATTTCCTTTAATTATCGCCGAAGAACGACTAAGATAATTAATGCATATGGTGCTGAAGATTTGGGTAGGTAGGGGATGGAGTAAAGTAGCCTCACAGCAGAACCAAATCAACTGTATGAAAGCTACTATTACTTTACCTTAGTCTACCTATCCCTGTTCTAGCTCTCAATCATCTTCATCACTGCACTTTTCTCTCTGGTCCTTATTTCTCCTTGAGCCCAGCTGTCCTGCCATTTTGCCAGCCCATCAAGCCATTTCTCCAGCATGTCTTTCTTCCTCTTGGGTTTCCAAGGGCAAAGACAACATTTTTTGTGTTTTCTTATTGTCCCAGGAAAGCAGTGAAGGATGTTTCTCTGTAAATAATTCCAACTGGCCTTTCACTGATTAATTGTACCTAACATTCTGACTATGTAGGAACAGAAATGATCTTTATTGCCGTCATCCCTAGAGACTGCCCTTTGGCAGGGGGGGAGAGCCACTACTTACCTGGGATAGGGAGGCATGGTTCTGGACCCAGGAGCTGGGTGTCTCACCTGTATATGTGTATATATATATATATACACATACATATATATATATACAGTGTATATGTATACACTACACTATACATACATACTATATATATATATATATGCTACACAGCATCTCACCTGTATAGCCTGGGACTTGCTCTTCTAAGAACAAACATGTAGGAGCAAAGGAAGTCTGGCAGATCTTTCGGCTCCTGGTTCTAGGTTCCAGATCAGGGTGGGGCCATCTCCTGTGCTAGGCAAATTTTTACATAAAATTTTACTGAGGAGTTTTGTAATCCTATCAGATATTACTAAAGCCTCAGCCAGGCAAAACAATATGCACCCCTGATCTTTTTCTTAAGAAAAAAATAAATAAATAAACGTTAAAACCCCATAATTTTAAAAACTAATAAAATTTCTAAGCACAAGGTTTTAACCGGTAACAGCAAGTTTAAGTAAACGTCCCATTTTCCAAAAACCTCTGTATCTGAGCTCTTTATTTTGCTTTTTTTGCTCTTCAAGACAGGATCATAGGTGATAATTTTAAAAGGACTTCAATCCAAGGACGCTCGGCTTCAATATTAGGACCTTTCATTTTTGCCCTAGGATGAAATCTTTATGCCACAGATTCGTCATCCCTTTGTTCTGCCTTCTCTTCCAGACCTTGCCTAAAGCCTATCATTTCATACCCAACCTGGCTGCAGGTTCTTTTGCTAGCAAACAGACAAAAGTCTTAGCCCCTAAAGAGGAATTCTACCTCTAGCTCTCCGAAATAAGTGTTTTCTCCGGGCTATGCTTGGAAAATAAGGTCCTGTATGTCAATAATTCCGCACCCCAGTTTCCCCTTTTGAGTAAGCTTTTCTATTTCTTTCATTGATATTCCATAAACCATTATAGGATGTTTTATCCTTGTCATGATAATATTGACAAATACCACTAAATTCTCAGCATTAGTGCCAAAATTACACTCTGAGTCTTCTTTGTATTGTTTAGTTTTACCCATTATATAAAGCTTCTCAAGCAGGAAGGTGGTTGGAAATATCACTGCTGGGAGAGTGGCTTTATGTTGCTATAAAAGGAACAAGGATAACTTTGTCTTACACAGACTTATTCTGAAAGAACGTGGAGAGTCGTAAGTATATTGACTCTGATTATTGAACCCAAAATGGGTACACATGACCTGACAAAAAGTTTTTTCTTTATTTTTACTTACACAAGCAATACATGAATGCTTTTGCATTGCAACATATTCAGCAGTTACTGATTAAATCTCCCTGACCTTTTTTTCCTGAGGGAAAACACTATTCTTAGTTTCATATGTATTCTTTTCTTTGTGTATTATTTGTACTTATAGAAATATATGGTACTATTGTATGAATATGTGTTTCCTAAACAATATTGCCAACTAATTTTTTTTTTTTGGTGCCTTGAAAATGGCTTTTTTGGCTACAGAAACCACTCTTCAGAGGTTTTTTTTTGGTTTTAAAATGTAATAGTTTTTTAAAGTTACAGATTATGAAACCCATTTATTATATTTAACATAGTGCTTACAATATCTGTTCATAGCAAATTTTAACAATCACTTGTAAGAGGTCCTTGTTAATATTAAAAGCAATTTATAAAATTATTTAAATTTTTAATTTCAACCTGTACTCATGAAACTAGTATATTTTATTTCCCTTTAAAGTTCTACATTGTTTAATCTAACCAACAAAAATTTTCCAGGGGCTTAAATAGCTCATATATCAAAACAATTATAAATAAGCAATTTTTAAGTTCTCTTAATGTTTCATTAATGAATATGAAGTACAAATATTAAATTATCTCATTTTCCTTTTTATTTTTATTCTTAAGAATCTTTGTGAGGCTAAATATCTTTTTGGGTATTCATTTGTCATTTGCAATACTTCTAGAATTTGGCTTTCTTATACATTCGTGGGTCTGTTTCTGGAATCTATTCTTATAAAAATAATAGATTTTTAGTGTGCCAATAACACATTTTAATCACTATAAATCTATAATATGATTACATATTAGACTGAACAAATTTTATTTCTCCAGCCCAGTTATATTTTTTTAAAACAAAAATATCTTGGTTGTTCTTAAAATTTTACACTTCGATATAAACTTTGTAATTAACATGTAAAAATTTATGAAAAATCCTATTGATCTCAGGCATCAGACATACTGAATTTATAGATTAATTTTTGGAGAATTGATGTCAAAATGGTGAATCATCCCATCCATGAACTTGATATTTACCCACTTGTTTAGGTCTTCTTTTTGTTTTTCTGTAAAAATATATGATTTTTTTTTCATGAAGATTGTATACATTTATAATTGGAATTATTCCTAGGGATTTTATAGGATTGTGTGTGTGTGTGTGTGTGTGTGTGTGTGTGTGTATGTTATCATGAATTGTTATACTAGTTTCCTAGGACTGTCATAAAAAATTACCACAAACTTGGTGGCTTAAGGCAACAAGAATCTATTCTCTCAATGTTCTGGAGTCTTGAAGTTTGAAATCAAGGTGTGGATGGGACCACACTTCTTCCAAAGGCTTGAGGAGAGGATTCTTCCTGACTTCAGCTCCCTGGTCCCTGGCATTCCTTGCCTTGTGGCAACCCAATTCCAATCTCTGCCTCAGTCTTCATGTAGCCTTCTTCCTTGCGTCTCCAAAACCTCCCTCTCCCTTCTCTTATAAAGACACCAGTCATCAGTCATCAGTTGTAGGACCTATCCTAAGTTCACGATGATTTCATCTTGAGAGCCTTAACTAATTATATCTGCAAAAAATCAATTTCTAAATAAAGTCATATTCTGAGGTTCTGGATAGACATGAATTTTAGGAGGACATGATTCAACCCACTACAAATGGGAATTCAATTTTTTCTAACATATTTTTTGATTAGTTTCTAAGTGGATATAGAGAGGATATTAATTTTTGCATGTAGATCATATTTCTATCCTTACTGAAAATCCAAGAAAATGTCTTGCCAGTTTCTAAGATACACTTTAATTTTCTGAACAATCAGTATCAGTGACTGCAAAAAAGACCAATTTTAAATCTTCCTTTCCATCATTTATGATGAAGTTCTAGAACATAGGTGAGGTTCGGTGGGGTGAGGTCCGGAGCTGATGACCAAGAAAGAATTCTTGAGACATCTTTGGTCCAAAATGGTGGGTTTATTAAAGCACGGGGACAGGACCCGTGGGCTGCCCCACTATCCTGAGGAGTGGCTGATTATATATATACAAAGGAGTTGGGTAGGTGAGGACAAAGGGGATGATGTTAGTCTCTAAGGAATTTTGGAAGCAAGGTCTCCAGGATCTTGCGGGGCTAGCTATTGTTGGGAGAAAGGTTATTTATTACTAGTAGTAAAAATCTTCTTGTGAGACCCTTTAGATGTATATCAGTGGGCCATATGCTTGGGAATGATTCTCGACACTATCTTGGAGATCTAGAGATAAAGTTTCACATTTCTCCTATCAAGTGTCCTTGTTAGTGAGATTTGGGTTTAGAAGAAATTTAACTTTATTTACATTTCCTTCTACCTCAGCCTCCTTCAGTTTTGTTTATGGAGGGGAGGGTGACATTAGGGCTTGAGGAACTGAGTTATTTGTCTCTGGAAATTGGGCTATTGAAAAGATAGCTTCTTTGTTGTAAATCTCTAGGACATTGGTAAACCAAGGGAGACTCCCACCTTGCAGGATTGTGATCTCTGCAACTTAACTATTTGTTTCTCTTTTAGGGCAGTCAGGGGTGCCTGAGGAATGTCACACATATTACGGAGGGGAGCGGGTGGAGAGGGGGTGCAAGGTGCCAGCTTTTTCTTTGTCCTAAGCCAGCCTTCTGCTCCCTCATCAATTTATACGTTGTTTTTCTATCTCTTTCATTGTCTAAGACTTCTAATAAAATGCTGAATTCTTTTCAATATATTCAAGTTTTCTTTTATGTTTTTCAATAAAGTTTCAAAGTTTCTCCACAAAGGTCTTATACAAATTTTAAATCAACTTTATTTCAAGTACTTTATGATTTGGTTGCTTATGTGAAGGGTCTTTTAAAAAAAAACTATCTTTTCTACTTTATTTTTACTGATATATGGAAATATTTTAAAAATTAATCTTGTATTTTATGCCTAACTAAACTTCCTTTGTAATTCTAAAAGTTTGTTAGTTTATTGCTCTGGATTTTCTAGTAGAAAATAATGTTCTTTGCAAAGAAAGAGTTTTGTTTCACCTTTTCTAGTATTTATAAATGGGAAAGCCTCCAAGATACACTGAATAATATTAAAAAGGGAGAAAATGACTTTAACTAAAGTGTTTTTAAAGTTCTATCATTAAATATGGTTTAGGTTTTGGTAGGTACTTTTTTCAAGTTAAGGAAGCTGAGAAATCACCATTCCATCCTTATAACAAGTAAAAAGCTGAACTGAAAAATAAACAACTCTGTTTAGATCTATCGCAGAAATGAGATCACTGCGTGAACCGTTACCTCCCAAGTTGGAGAGACAAACAGGGGGCTACAGAGATTTACAACTTACTGGAACAGAAATTGGTGCTGTGGTAGGAAAACCTGAACTATAATTAGTAGATTGATGTAGGCTCCATCTGGACCAGTTCGAGTGTTAAAAACTCTAGGAGGATCCAGTCCGGGGTGGGGTAGGGGACATCTGCACACTTTTTTGTTATTTCCCTTGGTAGGAGCTCAACCAGCTTCTTACTGTAACTATGAAAGAAATGTCCCTGGTGCTTCTGGCAGAAGAGGAGACAAGTAACCATTGTAAATTATGCCATTGTACTCTTTTCTTCTTAACAAAGCCTGCCCTCAGGAGAAATGATTTTTACCAGAGTTTAACTTGCTGGGGTTTTATCAGAGCTTCACTGACTAGAGGGAGGGAAATATCCAACGCCAGCCCCCTAGAGCCACGGTGTCTCACCTAAGAGGGGAAAAAGCTAGGAAGCACTGAAGTTCATTCATAGTCAAGACTCTGGCTTACTAAATGATGGAAACCTAATTATGGGGCTATAGAACATTTCCTCTCCTCCCATACCTTACCACAACATTACTAAAGGCCTTCTCACAACAGTGTCTTTTGTCCAGTATGTTATATCTGGCTATCAGGCCAAAATTTACAAGACATACTAAAAAGCAAAAACAAACAAACAAACAAAAAAACTAAAAACCAAAAAACAAAAACCAAAAAACACATTTTTTAAAGTATTTTAATTTTTTTAGATTTTTAAATTTATTCATGTGAAAGAGAAAGAGAGAGAGCACGAGCAGGGGTGAGGAGGGTCAGAGGGAGAGGGAAAAGCAGACTCCCTGTTGAGCAAGGAGCCCAATTCGGGGCTTGATCCCAGGACCCCAGGATCATGACCTGGGCTGAAGGCCCAAATGACTGAGTCACCCAGGTGCCCCAAAAAACACATGTTAAAGAGACTAAACAAGCACCAGACATTGTAAAGATATTGGAATGATCTGACCAGAAATTTAAAGCAACTATGATTAATATGTTAAGGGATCAAATGGGAAAAGTAGACAACATGCGAGAACAGACAGATAAGGTAAGCAGAAAGATGGCAATCCAAGAAAGAATCAAAAAGAAATACTAGAGATCAAAAACACTATAACAGAAATGAGGAATACTTTTGGTGGCCTCATTAGCAGACTGGACACAGTGAGGAAAAGATCTCCAAGCTTGAGGATATGACCATAGAAACTTCCAAAACGGGAAAGCAAAAGGAAAAAAAGACTAGAAAAATCCAAGAACTGTGGGACAACTATAAAAGGCATAGAGATGTAAAGTAGAAATACAGGAAGAAGAGAGAAAGGAATAGAAACAGTATTTGAAGCAATAATTATTACCGGGGGGGGGGGGGGGGGTGGAGAATCTGCATTGTGTGACGGGAGGTCTTGGTTCTTGGATTCCCCACGAAAGATTTATGTGGGGATCCGGAATCAAGTAAAGACAGCCAAAAGGAGTGTGACAAGCACAAGACAGCTGATGAAGGACAATAAACTCTCAAGCTGGGAGAGCAGGCAGACCCAGAGGTGACAATTCTTTTCATGTTTGCATAGGTTATGGGTCATAGCTAAGGGTGGGCTCCAACTGACGTTGTCTCCAGTCATCTGAGAGACTCCCCCTACTGGTTGTGAGAGGCAGTTTTTGGCCCTACAATAGTCTTGCCAGAACTGTCATGGCCATCTTCCCCTATGGGTTTAGGGTGAGATGTGGGGGCGCGGGGGGGTGGGGGGTGGTCCCAAAGCACAACATAAATATATTATAATGGAGCTCTAGGTTACCCTGGGGCAGAGGTTGAAGAGGACAGCTCTGGCTTTTGGTCTGTGAGCCCCAGGGTGTTGGAAGCCACAAGTCCAGGATGTTAAAAACCGCAAAGTCTGTGGTATTGTGATAGGCCATCATTTTTCATAGAGCTAGAATAAACAATCCTAAAATTTGTATGAAATCACAAAAGATCTCCAATAGCCAAAGCAATCTTTCTTTCTTTCTTTCTTTTTTAAGATTTTATTTATTTATTTGACAGACAGAGATCACAAGTAGGCAGAGAGGCAGGCAGAGAGAGAGGAAGGGAAGCAGGGCTCGATCCCAGGACCCTGGGATCATGACCTGAGCCAAAGGCAGAGGCTTAACCCACTGAGCCACCCAGGCACCCCGATATCGAAGACTTTTAATGAAATTATTCAAGTATATATTTACACTTGTATTGTTTTGAATATCATCTTTCCTTCATTTTTCCTATAAAGACTTTCTAATAGTATCTTCTAACATTGTATTAGATAAAATTTGAATCTTCTGGATAGGTTTTTTGAGTCTCTATCTTCCTTGTCTTATTTTGCATCTTTTAATTATATGTTTGTCCTGTATTCTGGGGAAGAAAAAATATTTGGGTTTTTCCTCCAACTTACTAATTTGCTCCTTTTTTGTGTCCCATCTGCTATTCTACTCCTCCATTGAATGATTCATTTCAAAGGCGAAGCCTTTAATTTACATGACTACTAGTTGATTCTTTTTAAAGATTTGCTGTTTAAAATACTGTCTTGTATCTTTTGGTACAGAGTATTAATTAAGCTTTGCATAAAATCACTAGTTCTTATAATGACTTGGAATGTCCTAGATGATCAGGCTCCTGTGGATCTCTGAACTCTCCCCACCTTGCCCATTCTGCTGAAGACGTTTTGATCTCCCTGCTGTTGTCAACATATCAAACCCTGCAAGTACCTATACCTGTTGCTCCTCCCTGTTCGGCCCCTGACCCCTGTGTCTTCCCAGGATGTGATAAGTGTTGCTCGCACACATTCAGATCTGTGCTCAGAGATCTTCGTCAGGGACATAGTCCCGGACCCCTTGAGCCAAAGCTTGACGTAATGTGCTCACACACACATTCACTTTCTCTCTCCCCCACCCTTTAACTCTGCTCTTGCTCTTTGATATTTTATTCAGTTTGTTTTTTCTCCATCAGCAAATGGGAATGTCCCTGATGGTAGTGACCTTGCCTGGTAGTGTTTATCATAGTATTTCTGGTAGTTAAAATAGTGCCCAGTACATATCGGTGAGACCAAGGTATATTTAAATGAGCGAATGATGGTGTTTTTCAAATCCCGGGCTGCTTGCTCTGTTAATTCTTTCTGTGCGTGTGCATTCTTCCATGCTTCGTGTCTCTCTTTTGTGACACTGGCTTCTCTCAACGCACAGATGATCTGATGTGTGTCTTATGTTGGTGACACCCTCCCTATTAGGCCATCTTGGATGACGCCCTATTAGGCCATCTTAGAAGAGCTCTATGAATTTACTCCAGGCTGTACAAGGAGGCGGTTCTTGAAGCGATCCTGGCAGTGGAATGGCAGACCGCCCCCAGTCCCCTTGGGAGGAGGGAAGGGTTGTGGCAGAATGGACTACTGATTCAGTCTACCGATGATAGCTAGTTCTGAGATGGGCACTCATTCCTCCTGATTGTGACCATTACTCTAAGACCCTAGCCCTGCCTTTTCGATAGAGGCCCCCCCACCTGCATTGTTGTGACCTGAAGTCTGGTGCCACTCTTGGCTTGTTTCTCGACACACAGAGAACCAGGGAGTGCTTGACCCATTTGGCTGCTCCCACTGGAGCCACCCCATTGTCTTGCTATCACTGCCCCCAGGGCTCCCTCCTCCCCCAGATTTCTTTCATTCATTGCATGGAGAAGCAACCTTTTCTTTTCTTTCTTTCTTTCTTTTTTTTTTTTTTTTTTTTAAGATTTTATTTATTTACTTGAGAGAGAGAGAATGAGACAGAGAGAGAGAGAGAGAGTATGAGAGAGGAGAGGTCAGCGGGAGAAGCAGACTTCCTGCTCAGCAGGGATCCTGATGTGGGACTTGATCCTGGAACTCCAGGATCATGACCTGAGCTGAAGATAGTTGCTTAACCAAATGAGCCACCCAGGCACCTGCAACCTTTTCTTAAAATTATTTTGAAACCATTTCAACCTCACAGGCTATTGCAAAACAGCCCAAAGAATTCCTGTATTCCCTGCACTCAGTATGATGTCTATAGTATAATGCCAGAGCCCAGCAACTCATGTTGCTACAATAATGTGAACTTGAGGATGGACCTCATTCAGATTTCACCAGTTTTTGCAGACACTCCTTTAAGAAGAAAAAAAAAAAAGAAAACTTTTATTGAGGTATGATTCACGTGCCATATGCCATACAATTCATATATGGCAAATTTTGCCCCTTTAAAGTTTTCAATTCAGTGATTTTTACCATAGTCACAGAGTTGTGCAACCATCAACAGAATCTAATTTTAGGACTTTTTCATTACCTCCAAAAAGGGAAACCGTATCCATTAGCAGTCACTCTTGATTCTCCTCCCTCTGGTCCTAGGCAATCACTAATTTACCTTCTGTCTGTGTAGATTTGCCTAATGTTTTCATCCATGTTATAGCACGTATCAGTACTTCATTCCTTTTTATTGTCAAATAATATCCCATTGTATTCATATACCACATTTTGTTTATCTATTCATCAGTTGATGGCCATTTGGGTTGTTTCCACTTTTTGGCTATTATGAACGCTGTTGCTTAATGCTGGGTGTTTGGGGAGGGGGTTAGTTCTATGAAATTTCATCACGTGGATTCAATAATTATCATCACAATCAGAATACAGAACTGTTTCATCATCACAAATAAAGTCCCTCGTGTTATCTCTTAATGATCACACACTTTCTGCAGCCCTAATCCCTGGCTATCACTGATCTGTTTTCCATCACTAGAGTCTGACACTTGGAGAATGTTATGCAAATGGAGTCATACAGTATTTAACCCCTTGAGACTGACTGTTTTTCTCCACTCAGAATAATGCTCTTGCCTGTAACAAGTTGTATTTTGTTTCTATTTATTGCTGAGAATTATTCCATAGTATGGACGTACAACGGCTTAATTATTCACCCATTGAAAGACATATGGATTATTTCCAGCTTGGGGCTATTACAAATAAACCTTCAATGAATACTACCATATAGATTTTTTTGTGAACACACGTTTTCATTTCTTTAAGATAAAGGCCCAGGAGTGCAATGTCTGGATCATGTGATAATTACATGTTTAGTTTTTTTGAGAAACTTTTGAACTGTTTCATAGAGTAGCTGTACCATTTTACATTCCTATTAGCAATTCATGAGAGATCCGATTCCCTCCGGATCCTCTCCAGTGGCTGCTATTGTCAGTAATTTTTATTTTAGCGATTCCAATAGGTGGGTACATGGTCATGGTTTTAATTTGCATTTCCATAATGACTATTTGCATTTGTCTTTGATTGCTGCCATAACAAATCATCACGACTTTGGCATCTTAAAGCAACAAAAGGTTTATTGTTTTAAAGTTCCTTATGTCAGAGGTCTGGCTTAAAATCCTGGTGTAGGCCTTCATTCCTTTCTGAAAGGTCTAGGGGAGAATCTCTTCCCTTTTAGAGGCCACCAGCATTCCTTGTCTTGTGGCTCTCCTTTCATCTTCAAAGCCAGCAACATGTGGTATTTCTCTGATCCTTTTTCTGTTGTTGCCTTTTTGGGACTGCAACCAGGAGAGGTTCTCACTGTCTTTTTTTTTTTTTTTTTTTTAAGATTTTATTTATTTATTTGACAGAGAGAGATCACAAGTAGGCAGAGAGGCAGGCAGAGAGAGAGGGGGAAGCAGGCTCCCTGCTGAGCAGAGAGCCCGATGGGGGGCTAGATCCCAGGACTCTGGGATCATGACCTGAGCCAAAAGCAGAGGCTTTAATCCACTGAGCCACCCAGGTGCCCCGAGTTTCTCACTGTCTTATGCTCAAAGGATTAGATTGAGATAACCTACCTGGGTAACCCAGGATAATCTCCTCATCTCAAGGTCTTTAACCTTAATTGCATCGGCAAGGTCCTTTTGGACAAGCAAGATAATATATTGACAGGTTCCAGGGATTAGGAGCTAGTAAGAAGCCCATATATTTTCTTCTAAGCACTGCTCTAGCCACACAGGACAGATATTTTTAAGTGAAATTTTTCTTGAAAAAATTGTAGGTTCACATGCAGTGGTAAGAAACCATACAGAGAGATCCCCATACATGTTGCCCAGTTACCCTCAATGATATTTTGAAAAATTATAGTAGAATATCACAACTTGGATATTGACATTGAGAAAATCCATTGATTTTATTCATTTTCTCAGTTCTACTTGTACTCATTTGGGTGGGTATGTAAGGACTACACAATTTTATCACCTCTATGTGTTCCTGCATCCCCCACCCCAGTCAAGTTGAAGTCCAACACCACTGCCAACAGGGTCCCTCATGTTGTCCATTTATAGCAATACCTCTCTTCTGCCGCCCTTCCTTTCTCTAACCCACTGGCTTGCCTTCTTTTTCTAAAATCATCCTTGCAAAATAAATAAATAATAAAATCATCCTTGCAAAATTGGTATCAAAGTGGCATTATACCGTATGTAATCTTAAGGGCTTTACTTTTTTTGACCAACAGAATTTTCTGAAGTCATCCAAGTTGTTGCAGAGTTCATTCTTAAGTAATTCCTAGTAGTTTTCCATGGTCAGTGAATACCACAGTTTGTTAAACCATTCACCCGTTGAAAGCTGGACTGATTCCAGTTTTTGGTTGTAACAAATAAAGCTTCTGTGAACATTCATTTGTCAGTTTTTGTGTGAACATGAGTTTTCATTTTTCCCAGATAAATGCCCAGGAGTGCAATTGCTGGGTAGTATAATAGTTGCATATTTAGTTTTTTAAAAAAACTGCCAGACTGTTTCCCAGAGTAGTTACACCGTTTGACATTCCAATCAGAAATGTGTGAAAGATTTAGTTTCTTCAGATTTTCACCAGAATTTAGTGTTGTCACTTTTTTTTTTTTTTTTCAGCCTTCCTGGTAAGGGATGCAGTGGTATCTCATTATAGTTTTCCGTAATATCGTGTTTTCATTTTAACTCAGTTGATTTTTCAAAAAAATCTCAAGACTACTTATTTGACACAGGGATAATATAAAAGTAGATTGTCTGATTTTTAAGTGCTTAGTGATTTTTCTCTTCTCTTTCTTTTATTGAATTCTAGTTTGATTCCATTATGGTCAGATAGCATACTTTACATGAGACCAATTCTTTCATATTTGTTAAGGTTTATTTTATGATCTAAGAAACAGTCTCTGGTGAATGCCCCATGAACAGTTAAAAAGAATGCGGAGTCTGCTGTTTGGGGGTGAACTGTTTTCATGAACATCATTTAGATTTCACTGGCTGATAATATTTTTCAATTCTTTAAAATCTTTGCTGAGGGGCACCTGGGTGGCTCAGTCAGTTAAGCGGCTGCCTTCGGCTCAGGTCATGATCCCAGCTCAATCCCATGATCAAGCCCCACATTAGGATCCCTGCTCAGCGGGAAGCCTGCTTCTCCCTCTCCCAATTCCCTGCTTGTATTCCCCCTCTCTCTGTCAGATAAATAAATAAAATCTTTTAAAAAAATAAAAAATAAAAAAATAAAATCCTTGCTGATATTTTTTCTACTGTTTTTACAAATTTCTAACAAAAGGGTATTAAAGTTCCCAACTACAATTGTGGATTTCACTATTTCTCTGTTCATTTCCATTTTGGCTTTGTGTACTTTGTAGCTCTCTGATTTGCTGAATACACATTTACAATTGTTATGTGTCTTCGATGAACTGACCCTTGTAGCATTGCCTAACGTCCTGTTCTGTCTCTGATAATTTCTTTGTTCCGAAGTCTATCTCATCAGATATTAACATAACCACTTCAACTTTCTTTTGATGAGTGTTTGGCATGCTATCCCTTTTCTCGCTTTTTACCTTTAAGCTGCATCATATATGCGGTATATTCTAGCATGACATTTGAGGCATACTTGGTAGAGATCATGTAGTCAGTCATGTTGTTTTTTAAACTCTCCCTGCCAATCTTTGTCTTTTAATTGATGTGTTTAGGTCTTTTAGATTACAGGCAATTATCGACATTTAAGAATTTATGTCTGCTCTTTTATTATTTATTTTGTTTTTTCCCTGTTTTTTTTGTTTTTGTTTTTGCTTTTGCTTTTTAATTCCTCCGTTCCCCTTTGTCTTTTTCTGGGTGACTTGAATACTTTTTTAGTTATTCCATTTTGATGATCTTTGGTGTTATTTATTGAGTCTGTCTCTTCATATAATTGTTCTATGGATTATGATGTTCTATGGATTATAATAACTATAGCTTATTCTAGTCTTACTGGTAGGAGTAGTTGGCCATTTCAAGTGGGATGTGGATACATAGCCACCATTTAGATTACTCTACTTCCCCCTTTGTAATACAGTTGTCCTACAATATTACTTCTATGTACATTGAGAACTGTATCAGGCATTGTTATAATTTTTACTTTTAATTGTTAAACACAATTTTTAAAAAAAATTGCAAGGAGAAACTATTCCATGGGACTTACCTTTATGATGTTTTTTCTCATTTCTAATGTTCTTAGTTTTTGTCTGGAGTCATTTTGTTTCTGTATGAAGTGTTTCCTTCAACTATTCTTTTATTTTGCTGGTGACAAATTCTCTTAGCCTTTGTTTTCAACATTGAATGTGCTGATTTTTCTTATTTCTGAAGCATATATTTACTGGCTATAGAACTTTGGGTTGACAATTCTTTTCTTTCAGCACTTGCAAAATTTTGTACCACTTTCTCTAACCTCCATGATTTGTAATTAGTGATCAGCTAGTATTTGATTTATTATTCCTTTTTAGGTAATTTTTTTTTCTAACAACTTTTAAAAGTTTTTCTCTTGTCTTCAGTTTTCATAATTTGAATTGTGATATATTTAGGTATGGATTTTGGGGGGGGTGTTATTTTGTTTCTGGTTCACTCAACTTTTTGAATCTGTAGGTTTATACCGTTCATCAAACTGGGAAAGTTTTTAGCCATTATTTCTTTAAATATTTTTTCAGCCCCGTATTCTTTTTCTTTTCCTCCTGGGACTTTGATGGCATGAATGTTACATTTCTTGTTATTATCCCATAGGTCCCTAGGGCTCAATTTATTTCAAAGAATTTCTTTCTTTCTTTCTTTCCTCTTCTTCTTTGTTTGAGTAATTTCTGTTGACTTATCTTAAAGTTCACTAATTCTTTCCTTGGGATTTCCATTCTGTTCTCGAGCCCATCCACTGAGTTGTTTTACTTAGATTGTTGTATTTTCAGTTCTAGAACTCCCATTTAGATTTTTTTAAATCTTCTAACTCTTCGATATTTTCTAATTTTTATTTGTTCCAAAAGTTTCCACAATTGGTTGTTTAGAAATTTTTTGACAGCTTCTTGAAAATCCTGTTCAGACAATTCTAACATCTGTGTCATGTAGGTGTTGCCAACTGTTACTTGTCTTTTCTCATTTAAGTCTATGTTTTCTTGGTTCTTCACATTACAAAATTCTGTACTGTATCTTGGACATTTTGACAGTTATGTTATAAGACTCTGCTTCCTCCTAGATCTTCTTTAGCAACATGTTTATGTTCAGAATGCATATTTGAAGCTCCTTTTGTGTGCTGTACTTCAAATGTCAGGGAGTTCATCAAGTCTCTGCCAAGGTATTCTGCTCTGCTCTGCCCATGTTCCTCAGACAACAACACTGCATGCCAGTCTCTCAGTGCTATCTGAGTAGGTGAAGGGGTACCACCTCTCTATTGCATGGCAGAGTTCGGGAGAAAAGCTTTTATCTTCTGACTCATGTGGGGAAGTACCTTCCCAGTAACTGAAGTGAGGTTATAAGTCAGAGTTCTACACCCAGGCTCTCTGGGCAAGGACTACCATCTTGTTAGTAGAAAGAGAGTCAAAGTCAGAATTATGCCTCAAGATTCTGCAGGGAAGAGCACTACCTGTTACTAACAAAGGTTATGTGGAAGTCAGAGTTCTGCCCACAGGTTCTTTGGAGAGAGGCACCTTCCCCCATCACAGAGAGAAGGGCAAAAAACATAGCTCTTCCCACTGGGTCTGGACTGTAGTGTCCATTGTGGTGGGAAAGGCATGTAGTGTTTTTCCTGGTGTTTACTTTAGGAACAGGGAGGTATGGTTAAAGTGTTTCTGTCTTTTTAGACTACCCTTTTCCTGATCCTCTGGCTAGAGAAAGCAGACCTTTTTATTTTCTGTCTTTGACTCTTGTTGTTTCTAGATTATGGACTTGTCTAGCTTTCAGAGCTTTCAGGCTGTAGTATTTATGAGGCAAGAAAAAAATTCAAGGAACTCACTGTCAGGTTGTTCCTTAAGTCCCAAGGTCCGTAGCCATTCCACCTTATTTTCTGTGTCTTACATTCATTTTCTAAGATTTTGTTTTACTGTGATTAGTGGAAAGAACAAAATAAAATGTGTTTCCTCCATTTTGTCTGGAACCACCAGGCTCCAGAGCAGCACTCTTTTTAGTAGCTTGTGTGTTAGCTTATTTACATTTTAGTAGTCTTTATCCTCATATTTAATTCTATATGTTCTATTAAAATTTTCTAGGATTCCTTCCTGGGATTCCTCCAAGGTTATTCATTCATGTTTTCCTCTGTGGTAGTAGATATTTAACTCACACATCTTTTCTGTTATTTCTAGATATTCACTATGGAAGATAGAGGTTTCCACATGGGATCAGCCTGCCATCTAGAACCAGAGTATAAAGAACATTGATTTCTGTGAATTTATGGTTTTTTGTCATTTAACAAATCATGCTTCTTGAGGATAACAAAATTCTATGCAAAGAAATAGAAACCAGAAAAAAACATATGCATCAATTAATAAAGTGTTTGAATATTTTAAATTGGGATTCTGCTGGGTTTACATATATAAATAAAAATTGCTTACATATATAAATGAATACCCACGAGGCTACTGCAATGAGGTGCTTCTGAGAAATCAGACAGCTGTTGATTGGGAATCATTGCTACAGTGGATTCCATCGTAACTATTGAGATAAAAGGCAAATAAAAAGGGGAAAGAGACAGAATTTAGGTGGGAATCCCAAGGGAAACCCACAGAAAAGTGAAAGGAGGGTCTCACCGTGACTTCTAAAAAGCTTTGTAAGAGGTTTAAGAAGATTAGAAGATCAGTGAGGTCTATAAAACTACTTATAGGGAAAAAAAAAAGCACCATTTGGAAAGCAACCATAGACTGATATAAGTTGGGTTTAACTTTATCATCCATTATAACAATTACTGTTACTTACTATTTTGTCACTGAAATTAACATGGGCAGTTTGAGAAACAGAAGTAAATGATGACAGTTGTGGGCATGTAAGGGTTTTAATTAAAGTGGAAAGATGTCCTATTGCATTAGAAAGCTGAAACAAATGATTTTATCCGATGAGTGTGCATTTAAGACAGTTAAAAATTTTGCAACTTAGTAAAAAGAAATAATTGACGGGCTTTTAACATATTAGTAAGAATGTTTTATTTACTTACTTCTTCATAGCAGTTCAATTCTTCACCGTGCAGTTGAGAGCAAGAATTTAGAGGTTGTCTGTTAAGTCTTTTTGAGTAAATTGAAAGTGAACACAAAGCCTATACCAGCAAATGAAGTTTAATTGCCTTAAAAATTCTGGATTATATTATTTGAACATAAATGCATTTATACAATTTTTAAGTAATTACAATAACATTAGTAATGAATAATAAGGCCTTACTAGAGATTCTGTTAGACTTAGATTAATAAATGAATTACAATTATAATTAGCAGCTTGTGAGCAAATGGTGCTTGAATACAACAATGCAAATAGTGCTTGAAAACAATGCCTTAAATATCTCCCATATTTTGTAATTATTAATTAGCAAACTACTCTTTTACAGATTGGATCAAGGAAAGCTTCAATGCAGCTAATGAAATTATCATAAATTTGAAATTAGTCTGGCCTGAATGATATTCTGTTCTAAAGCTTGATTTACATTTTAAAATTTAAATGCTTTTCATTTTCTTTCTCTGAAACCTTTCCTCAAGTCTGACTATTTTGTTAATAGTCAACCTTTCTCTCCATGAGACACATCAATAGTAAATTGAATGAAATCAGGATTCTTTTCAAGTCTTTGAGAATTCATTTAAATGACTGGTACAGGAGTGCTGTGCACCAGCTTTGAAGACATTTTATGTTAGCAGTCCTGACTTACACTGATCTCCATTTATACAAACTGGGGAAAGGCAAGAAGTTTTATGTTTTGTCAATGATATGTTATTTTTCTCAATATTAAATTCTAAATCAAATCTCAAAGGACATCTAACAAAATCTTTAGTGCACTTGATAGTTGGATGCATGTTGTCTTTAGGAATACTGTTATCTTCCATGTTTTCTCTTAGCATAGAAAATTAAATGACACCCAGGAGAATCAGGAAAAAGATTAATACTTTATAGGTCAATTCTATCTCAATAAAGCAGGGGGAGAACGTTAATACAAGGTGAGAAAATATTTGAAAATACAGAACTTTATTCTTTGCTATTCCATTTCCAATATGATTTCATGCCTAATATTCCAACACACAGAACCATTATTATTAGAGCCATATTTTATTCTGGGCATACCCAGGTCACAGCAAGGTATAATTGTCGAGGGCAAGCATCTTTTACAATGAATACAATGCCAGTGGTTCCCCTGGAGGCTCCGGTCTGAGTGCTCCTGTCCTAGATACTGAGATGTCAAATATCAACATGACATCAACTCCAGTCTGGTTAGGGAAAACAGATACACGAAAATACAACTTTTATGGACTCTAAAACACAGCAATGAAATATGTTCAAAATACTCTGGGTAGTGCCAAAGAAGAATTTACAAGCTTAAAGGAGCCACAGAAGACCTCTCAGACCCACAGCCTGTTTATAAACAAACAAATATCAACCGAGGGCAAGTCTTTACAATTAGAATAGTGCGGCTTAATTATAATAACGAGCTGCCGTTTATTGAACTCTTACCACATACTAGGCTCTAGGCCAAGTAATTAATGTGCCCAGCTTTTTGTATAATTTACACAACAGTCTCCTAGCATAGGTATTTTTACCATCCCCAATTTTCTGATAAGGAATCTTGAGTCCTGAGAGGCAAAACAGGCAGTGAGGGCCACACGGTCTTTTGAGGAGGTGTGCTGGGGTTCTGGGACTATCTGGGGATGGGAGGCAGTGGGGACCTCTTTTCACATGTCATAGTATGAACAGTGACTGATCTCTGGATGGGGATTTGCACTGGGTCTATTATGACTTGGTTCAGGGTTGTGTCTTATTAAAGTTTCGTTGTTTCTTATTTGTTTGTTTGTTTCTTTTTTTGTTTTTGTTTTTTTAGGAGACTAAGTAAGAATTAGGAGAAATAAAATCTAGTCCTGAGGGTAGCATCTTCGTGCAATGACTTTAGCGGCAACACCGTAACTTAACTGCTACCCAGTGTTTGTGGATTCAGATCCTGCCTCTCATCGATACAGCTGTGTGACCTTCAGAAATTTATTTAACCTTTCAACCCTTACTTCTCTTCATGAAAAATACATGAGTTATTCTTTGTTAAGACTCAATAGTAAGTGCTTAATAAATGTTAAAATTCTTACTATGGAACTCAGAGGGTGAGGTAGGATGGGATGGGAGATGAGGGTCATAAATCCTTGGAAATACTGTTTAAAATGGTTTGTGGGAACACCCAATTATAAAGAGGATGGGAACTTACATCTACACACAAGGGTGCAAAAATATCACATTATTTATTAAACTTCAAATCAAATTAAACTTGACCTCAAGCCCCCATTCTGCCTCAGACGGCAGGAAAGCCAAGCTCGGTCATTACTGATCGTTGGCCAGCCCCATCCTTGGGCGGTACACAAAGGCTCCTGACCTTTTCAGGAGGCCTCCCATGAATGGACTGGCAGGTTGTGCTCTGTACAACCTCAGGGACACCATTCACATCTCAAGAGGCTTGACCACATTCTTGGAACAGGAAGGAGGGGGAAAATAGAGCATGAAACAACCCACCAATTAACATTTCAATAAATTATCCAGCCACATGCATTTTTTTTTTTTTTGAAGGGAGAGTCCATACCTTTCATTAGATTCTCAAAGCAAAGAGGGAGTGTGATTTGATCCAGCAAAAGAGATGGGTGTCAAACCCCTGTGCTTCACAAAGCAGGAAAACATCACATTTGCATTGATTATAGACCCTTTTCATAGTGCTGACACATCTATGAGCTTTGAGTGGCCTCATTATTTTTTTATTAAATTGGGTCAGGGTGGGGGCCCCCCATTCAACCTAAATGCAGATGGGGTCATTGTGACTGAACAGCAAATACACAATAGGTAATAAATTCTGGGAAATGAAATCTGTCATCGGACCACTCTTTCACACAACAACAACAAAAAAAAACCAAAAACAAGATGGGGTATAACATTGGGACTTGAGGCAAAAAAGTCTCAGAGATAAAGAGGCAGAATTGCATTCACTGAGTTACAAAGCACTTTGGGGGGGGGGGGGCTCTTCTTTGGACAGAACAGGAGAGGGCCAGTATTGATGCAGAAAAAGTATATAAAACTCCTGAAAAGAAAAACCATGTATGTAATAGAGGGAGTGTGCAGAATCCACAATGGTTTTGCAAACAAATGTAGACACCTGAATGGTAGCATCATTATCAGCCCCCTCTTCAAACATGGGGAGAGAGCAAGCGCTTTCAGGGCAGTAGTAGGAAAAACACTCCAGTTGATGAAGAAAGCCTGTAGTAAGTCATATCCGTTATGTTAAGTGCTCATTACAATAATTCCTTTTATCGGTATTTAATTTTTATAAAATTCAGTTGATCAGACCTCAATCCATGATTACTCCTTTAAGGAGGACTAAACTCAAGTGGGTACTAATTACCAGGAGGCGAATGTCCAAGTCCCAATTTTAGGATTGTTTTTGCCCTGCCTCGCATTCAGTTTCTATATCCCTTTGCCCTTGGATGAATCTGGACATCCCTATTTCATGATAGTTCAATTTAGTCTTTTGTCGCTTTGATTCCAGAGCTCTATAATAGTTTAAAAAAAAAAAAAGCAATGCTCTGAGAGTTTTTGAGATATACAATCATTCCTTCTATTTCTTTATCGTAGCTGTAGATTTTTCACTGGTGTGTGGGCAGCCTGGTGCAGGGCAGGGTGCATGAAATTTAAGTTGGACAGATTAGAGTCATATGACCTCTCTCTTCACCTGTTGAGTGGGAATACAGTACCTTCATCACAGTGCCATACGTAACATAAACAAAATGTCTGGCTCAGTGTCAGGCTCTGGTTGATACTGAACAGTGGTTTTCTTCCTTCAGAAGAAAAGTTCTAAATGACTATTATACAGACTATTTTATTTCATGAGTTCCGGAACAATGAAATGTTTGAGCTGGAAAGGCCCTCGGTACGAACTCATTTCACAGGTGAGGAAACTGAAGGCTTAGGAAGTGAAAAAATTTGTTCAAGGTGAAATGTCTAGTTTTCTCATTAAATAAGTATCTGTTGAGTGAAGAAATAACATTACATCATCCCCAGAACCCAGTTTCCTATTGGTCAAGTAATTATCTATCTCTTAGAAGCACGGTGTATGACATGTGACGAGGTGAACTGTAAAATGTGAAGAAGAATGAGAAAATGTGTATGAATTCCTCTTCTTCATTAGATGTTTCATTGGGAAATATGTATTAATTACACTTCATGCTTAACCAATTTAACTTGTTTATTTAGTTAGAAAAGGCATTGATTTATTGTTCTAAGCCCTTACCTGCCTATAGCTTCATAATTATTCTATATCACATATGAAAGAAGAGGACTAAATCGTATGTGGCATATGATGAGAAACAGGAAGGCACTCATTTGCTGGTCCTGTGTCCATTTCTAACAAAAATAGAATTGTTGGAAACAAATTCTCAACAGGATACAATATGGTTCATTTGGCTTACTTCTGATGTTCAGAATCTGGTTAAGTTTTAGGGTTCACTCTGTCCGTCTTATCAGATTTAAATACAAAAAAATACTAAAATGGTGGATTTCCATATAAAAGAAGAAGGCATTATGAGGTATGAATTCTAAAATCGTGGCTTCCTAGAAACTGCACTGTGGCAGTCCTGCCTTCCTGGGGTTATTCAGCAGCACGTTAGTTTATATAATTACCACCCCAGCCTCCCTTATGGAGCCCACGGAGCCCACGAGGCACCCAGGTCGGTCACCATGACAACAGATTCTGAATCCGTAGCCCCATCCTAATACTGTACACAGAGCCTCTTCTTGGAAAAAGTTTTTTTTTTTTTAATTTGAACACATTTCCCCAAATTACAGGTATACAATTTCTGAGTATTTGTTCTAGTTTTCTTATAAGTGTAATCTGACCACTCAATGCCTGGGCACATACCATTGCTTGAATAGCAAAAGAAATATAATGCAAACATTTAAATACAGATCGGTTTTTCATTCTGGGCACCATTTGGAAAAGATGAAGAAGAAAATCACATTTCATAATAATAATAATAATAATAATAATAATAAAACACCTGAAGAAATAGATATGGGAGGAAATCAACTCTCTTTGATCTTTGTGCTGTAAGAAGAGCTCTTTTACAATTTTTAAAAGACTCAAAATGCACAGATCTAAAGCAAAGAAAACACAATTTCCCATTAAAAGTTTTTAAAAAATGAACAAACACGTGTTGCAAAGGCCACATTGATCAAGCTTGTGCAATTATATTCTCTTTATCTATAAAGCAGAGAGAACACACATTTGCTCAAGATGGGCTGTCTTCCCCTGGTCGTCCCCCCCCCCAACCCTGTACCGCTGGGAGGCCCCCCCCAGGTAAACCCTTGCCTCTTCAGCGTGGTGGCTCCTTTCTCATTTCCTGTTTGTGTTTGGACACCCCTTGCAGCTGGGGTGGCTGAATGTCGGAAGGCAGGCTGATAATGCTCGCAGCTACATAATAGCATTTCTCAAAGCACTGCCCATCCGTGAACTCATTTGAAACTGGAGCCAGGGTTTTCTTTTTTCTCCCCATTATGAAAGATATTTCCATGTGTTATTTATTTTTTTTTAAGATTTTATTTATTTATTTGACAGAGATCATAGTAGGCAGAGAGCCTGGCAGAGAGAGAGGGGGAAGCAGGCTCCCTGCTGAGCAGAGAGACCCATGTGGGGCTCAATCCTAGGACCCTGGGATCGTGACCTGAGCCGAAGGCAGAGGCTTAACCCACTGAGCCACCCAGGTACCCCTCCATGTGTTATTTAAAATTCCTTTCTAATCTCTCACTGAACAGGAGAGGGAAATGCACAGAGTAACTCACGGTATTGTATCCTGTTTACAAAGTAAGCTCAACTCCTCGTTTTTGTCGAGACCTCAAAGTCTACTCCTAGGTTCTGTCACATTTCCATTTCCAGATTTCCTTGGTACCAGAGTGATTTCGTTCTTGAGGACCTCTTAGAAATGTCTCCCTTTTTGTCCTTACCCCTCTGGCTCCCTTCTTCCTGTTGTTGTTTTCTGCAGTATATACACTGCCTGACCCCCGGCAGCCAAGACTTAGGAAGAACATATTGTTAACCCCAGTTCTATTCCTATCTCTTTCCTGTGGGCTCCATCATCTGCAAAACAATGTGGATTCCAGTTCCTGCCTTCCTAACTAAGGAAAGGAGAGGAAGGTCAGGAGTGGTTGTGTCAATGACCTTTGACAGGGCTGATCAGCTCCTCCTCCCCGTTTTCAGGTTCCGGTATATTTTAAAAATGAAGAATGCCAGAGTTGTGTTGTACTGTACTTAAATATATATTTTTTAACATTTTCAGTGTATCTAACCTCATCTGGAAATAAAAACAACCGCCTAAATGTCTGTCCCTTCATGAATCTGGAGTCCAGGCCCCATGCCCTCTTGTTCCATAGCTAAAGATCCCAACCTGCACTTCTGGGGTGCAGAGGACAGTGGGGGTAGCACGGAGGACTCTGTGGCAGTGGGGGCAAAGGTGGCAGGTTAATGACAGCTCAAACCTCCGGAGCATCTACTATATGCCAAGGACAAATCTCATTTTATGCGTGCTAACCTACTAGGCTTTCTCTGGGAGGTACAGATATTACTCACATCTTAATACTTAAAGGAACTAAGGGACAGGCAGATTAGGTAACTTGCCCAGGTATGTACAACTAGTCTGTGGTCTTAAGCACTGGGTCATTTGATCTCTTACTAGATGCCCAACAGAGAACACAAGGACCAGAGGGGGAGTGTGAGTGCCCTCAAACCCACAGCAAAGGGAAGGGTGGGGTGGGGGCTTGCACTACCAGTCATAAAGGTAGGTGGAGGCACAGCAACACTGGCCATTTTGATTCTCCCCTGCCATCTGGTGGTTGTGCCCAGGGCTGAGGGAACTGGGCAAATAAGGTTGCCATCCGCGCTCCTATTGTCTCCTCATAGGCCACAGGATGTGTCCAAATCACAATGGAAAGTGTCATTTTTTGCAAACCCACAGAGTCAGATCCAGCTTCGTGGGCACGTGACTTGGACGGTCGCTGGGGACCCGGAGGTCTGAATGGCCCAGCACTTGGATTAATGCTCTATTGTCAGCATCTTGAAAGTCTTACTTCTCGAACAAAAGGCCCTGCATTTGTGTTTTGCCCTGGGCCCTGCAAATTACGTAGCCAGTCTTAGCTGGAAATCCTGAACAATCCGGAGAAGTTTGCATCTCCAATCTACCAGGGGAGAGAAGATTCTATTTCCCTGTGATTCCCCTGCAACCGCAGCACTAGGAATCTGCAGTTGCTGTTAGCGGATTTGCGTTTTCCTGCAATGTAATACTTTTCCTCACTGGGGAAAGCCGTCAGCTCTCACTAATAGGGGCTTTAATGATGCTCTGCGAAGGTTCACGTGCATAGCCTGGAGCAAAAAGGCTCAGGACAGGCTCCAGATTCAACAGCGGGGGTTAACTACATGGGAGCCTCTTTGCGGAATGATAAAACACTGTTAACCTCAGCTAGCTTCCTGGCTGGCCCGGAGGAACGCCCCTGCAGAGGAACCTAGATCTGTGTACAAAATTCCAGCTCGGGTCCCCTTGGAAATTTGCACTGACCATCCTACAACGTTTGCATCATTTCAGCATGCTACAGTTAAGTCGAGATTTGCGAAAACTTGTGGAGGAAAAAAAATCAAACCGCCTCCGCCCCAGGAAGCCTATCTGATAAGTCCTCTATCTGGTCTCTCAATGCTCGAGCAGTCTAACACCAGAAGAAATGATTGCTCACCAATGGCGAGTTTCCATGGAACCGGTGGCTCCGGGGCCTTTTCTTGAAGCGAAGGGTAGTGAGCTGATTTTCTCCACTGGGGCAGTGACGATAGATACCCGGGAGCAGAAACTGTAAGGGGGAAACAGCCCAGTTCTCCAAGACAACAAAGAAGGGAATTTGGTGCCTCTCTTGTGCAGAGGAGCCCAGACCCTCACATTCAAGGAGATCTGTGGGGCTACGCTGAATGCATAATGACGGCCAACATCTTCTAGCATTTACTGTGCCCGAGACACCCTTGGAAGGGCTTTGCATATGTCAACCCAGTTAATCCTCACAACAAGCCAATGAGATAGGTATTATTATCATCTCTCTTTTAAAGGTGAAGGACCCGAGGCACAGAGAGGGAAGCAGTTAAGTCAGGAGAGCAGCTGCGTGGCCAGCCAGGGGCTCCAGGTTCACCCGGGACAATGACAGGCAGCGCGGAGTTCCCAGTGGGGCCCGGCTGTGTGTGCAGCTGCTGAGTCCGCGTCCTGTTTGTCCTCACAATAAACCCCCATTAACGAGGGAAGCACAATTGGTCTCTCTTGCTCTTGCAACCTGAAAGAGCCTATAGAATACGGATTCCATTGTGAATGCTTTTGTAATTTGGAGATTTTTTTTTTTTTAATAAACGGAATAATCAGCCCCTTAATGTATCCATAGGGAATTCAGGAAAGGGATGAAGAAGCGGCTCCTGTTTTTGAGGCATTTGCAATCATTGTTGGAGAGACAGAGCCAACAGATGGAGAACAATAGTGAGATACTCTAGGGCTGGTGTACACGAATGCTGGGCTGTGGTCTTTGCCCATGAATGGTGTGGGAAATCAGAGAGAGGAAGGGTATTTACTCACTGGCTATGGAGTTCATGGGGGTAGGGGATGGAAAGGAGAAAGTGGGTGGCTTTGGGCACAGTGGTTAATCTGGAGAATTCATCTTCCTCAACTGTGAAATAAAGCCGTAAATTATCTCAAAGACTCCT
Organism: Lutra lutra; assembly: GCF_902655055.1. NCBI lineage: Eukaryota > Metazoa > Chordata > Mammalia > Carnivora > Mustelidae > Lutra > Lutra lutra. The sequence continues at coordinate 39,195,371 of NC_062288.1, forward strand.
TCCAGCTTTAACATTCAATGAATCCTGACCTTTTCTGTAAAGCTGTATATTTATGTGTGGTGTTTGCTAAGGGTCGAGACACACCCGTGATTGCTAGGACCCAGACTGACGATCACGTGGTCAGGTTGATACACTTTCCTGACCTCCCGTGAGCTCCCAAGAGCCTCAGTGTCCTGAACTTTAGCCTTAGCTTTCCCTGGCTGTTTACTTTAATGGTTGCCCCAGCCTTTTTTTTTTTTTTTTTAAAGATTTATTTAATTTATTTATTTGACAGACAGAGATCACAAGTAGGCAGAGAGGCAGGAAGAGAGAGAGAGGAGGAAGCAGGCTCCCTGCTGAGCAGAGAACCCGATGTGGGACTTGATCCCAGGACCCTGAGATCATGACCTGAGCTGAAAGCAGAGAGGCTTAACCCACTGAGCCACCCAGGCGCCCCGCCCCAGCCATTTTTATACACTTTTTTCCTTGGCTATTTGCATTTTTCTTTCTTTCTTTTTGGTCAAAATATAAAAGTAGGATAGTACTTAATCATAACTTGCATGTTTTAATATTTTAAAGAAATAAAATTTACCAAATAGGATAATCAGTCATTTTGCTCATTATCATTTAAATGTTTTTCTTGTGTCTTCATTGTTTTTGTATTTTTTTTTCCGAAATTCTAAGTTATTTTAGTTCCCAGTAATTGGTTATGATTGCTTAACATACAGTGGTGAATTGATGAAGTCTGTGATAGAAATTAAACACATTTAAAAAATTTGTTTCTATATCATTATGCATATCATGTTTTCAAGAGTAGAAAGAGTAGATTTGGTTTTTTATCCCAAACAGGAATGCGGTTAAGAGAAAAACTGATCTGATGATCCTGATCATTGAGATATACAAACAATAATCAAGGAAGAGGGTTTTAAGAAGTATTTTTTGCAGTGGCTTTCTATAACCTGGCAGTATCGGCAGGCTTCATTGATCTCCACTGTAGGTTGAATTTAACATCAACTGTTGTATTTGCACTCAAGTTCTTCTAGATTTATAGACCCAAGTTATCTTTCCAATGTTATCTTCTCTTGTTTATATTCTTATTTTAGCAAAACTGGATTGCCATTCTCTTCCCCCACACCCTCACTCTCTGTGAGAGGGACAGTTGGCACAAGGTAAGACAGGAAGGGTCTTTGGTAAGTGGAACTCTAGGGGAGAGGATGTTCCTGGATGGTGCCATGGCATAATCAAATGTATCAAGTCACCCAAGCTTCTTGGTTTCTATCAAAATCTGATGTCAGATACCATTTCCTTTCTGAAATCTTTCTTTTTTTTTTTTTTTTTTTTTTATTTGACAGAGAGATCACAAGCAGGCAGAGAGGCAGGCAGAGAGAGAGGAGGAAGCAGGATCCCCGAAAGAGCAGAGAGCCCGATGCGGGGCTCGATCCCAGGACTCCGAGATCATGACCTGAGCTGAAGGCAGCGGCTTAACCCACTGAGCCACCCAGGCACCCCCTGAAATCTTTCTTGATCCTTCAACTGGAAGGTGTGATCTCTCCCTGTGAAATGCTCCAGCCCCTCCCCCTCCTGTGTTTGTTATTTCTTTCACAGTATACCCTATTCTGCCTTCTGTGTAGCCGGTATTGTCTGATTTCTTTGCTTGGACCATCGGTTCTTGAGACTGGGGGCTGCTCCCTACTCATCTTTCTGCCACACCTAACACCTAACACAGTGTCAGACACGATAATAACTCCGTCAATCGTTGTTGCATTGTGGAATGCAGTGAAGGGTTGCCGGCCAAGCCCAGAGAGTCATCGGATAGCTTTTGGCCAAGGCTATTAGCTGTTATGAGTTAGGTGAACATGGCATGCTTGTCCCAAAATATTCCCTTGCAGGTAGCTGACATTCGTTCTCTTTAAGATTGACAGAAAGCTTACAACCCATGTTTAGAATACAAAATCCGCCTAGGAGGGATCAAGAAATAGAAGGAAGATCTCGAAGACAAGCCTAGCTCTTTTACCCCCTGGAGCTATAAGGGGCAGCATACAGACACTAGAAAGGACCTGGGCTGGGAAACAGGAACAAATCTTTGATTTCACAGTCTTGCCCGGGGCCTTGACTGACAGTAGCTGCTGCTTTAACTTCCATCTGTGGCTTCACGCCTTTTTAGAAGAGACTCAGGAAATCTCACTCCGGTCTTACAGGGAATATTTTCAGCCTAAGAGGAAAATTGTGAGCATGAGAAGCAAGCTCATCGTGCTTTCCCACACCCAAAGACAGACTCATAAAACAATAACACTCTGGACAGAATCTGAAGACACACGGTACAAAACGTATTACCTTTATTATTTTAAGTGCTCTTAATACCACTGAGGTGGTGAAAACATACAAGAAACGGGCAGCAACCCCCCCCACCCCTGCCTCCAAACAACGTTTAATTTATGTTTATGTATTTGTCAGCCACTCATGTCTTGAAACTCATCTACAACATCATAAACCCATAGCAAATTCCGAACTGAGAAATTCATTGTTAGGACAATATGATAAGGGAAGATATGGTTTAAGTGGATAAAACCCCCCAAATTTTAATCTATATTTGCATTAATCGAGATCACGTTTTATCTGCATTGGCTCGGATTTCTTTTCCCTCAGGGATCCTGCAGCTGTTCTTCCTGCTTCATTTGCCGAGGAACACTGCCATCATGCGGCCTGACGTGGTAAAGACAGCTGATAGAACACCCATGGTTTTAATTTTGATGCTCTCTCCAGAGAAATGTGTGTGGCTTTAAATTGTGCTTTGTTGTTTGAAGCTGGACTTGTTGATTGACTTCTCGAGTAGCGTTCTTAAGTTATCTGCCAAAGGATGAACTCTTTGTCAGTTTTTGAATCCCCAGTATATAGTGACCACATTAAAAATAGCACGTCTATGGATGGAACTAGACGGTATCATGCTTAGCGAAATAAGTCAATCGGAGAAAGACGACTATCATATGATCTCCCTGATATGAGGAAGTGGAGATGCAACATGGGGGGTTAAGGGGGTAGGAGAAGAATAAATGAAACAAGATGGGATTGGGAGGGAGACAAACCATAAGTGACTCTTAATTTCACAAAACAAACTGAGGGTTGCTGGGGGAGGGGGGTTAGGAGAAGGGGGGTGGGGTTATGGACATTGGGGAGGGTATGTGCTATGGTGAGTGCTGTGAAGTGTGTAAACCTGGCGATTCACAGACCTGTACCCCTGGGGATAAAAATATATTATATGTTTATAAAAAAAAAAATCTCCTTCCCAAGCCTGGAAAAAAAAATAGCACATCTACAAAATAATAAATGCTCATGCTTATTTTACAAATTTGTAAAGTGTTCATAAGTGTATCACTTTAAAGACAGTAGAATACTTTTATTACGTAAACTAATGTGGCTGCCTCTTTTTTCTGCACACTGGTAAGTCCCTTTAGGGAGAAGAGATGTAGGGAAATGTAGGCAGGCAGCATTGTTTGGTTCAGAAATGAAAAGTATGAAGCTTGACCCTAGGTTGGAGCCTTCAGTTTGCCACAAATTAATTATTTAATCTTGAGCAAGTCCCATAAACTGTCTGGCCTCACGACTTTCTTAAATGGAGTTAAGTTTGATACACTTCAGTCAAAACTGCTTTCCAGTTGATAATGCTGTGATTCTCACCTGACAAGTAAACAGGTTCTTTCAAAGGCAAGAATGTTGTTTTCCTTTCCCTGTGATTTTCCTGTAAATATGCTCTTCCTTCCTCCCCACCCCCACCCCTAGCCCTAAGTGAAGCTTTGTCTGCATGACTCAGCAAGCAAAATTCTCTCTGCAAGAACCCAGAGATTATGTGTTGGGCTCAGCACCGTTCCAGCCGAAACGGCTTTCATGCCCTTTGTGGGCAGTCACAGTTTAGGTTATCTCCACAGATAGAAAATAAAGTTGATGAATCTTTGAAACTGGTAAACAGCTTACAGGCTTCTGAGAGTCGTAGGTCAAAAAAAAGAAAAAAAGCAAGCAAGCAAGAAAATTCCAGAATCTTAGAAAAGACAATTCAGAACAGTCTGATGTCTTTAACACCTGAAAGGGAAGGACAATTTTCTTCCGTAACTACACCTTCTGCTTTATAAATTTGTCAAAAGTCAGAAGAGGATGCAGATAGTGCTTGGAGCACAATCGTGAGGTTAATGTTCTGATGAGACCAAATGATGGTAAATTATTCCCTGGAGCTGATTTTGTGACGTGTGTAACAGGGTGAGGGATGGAAATACAAGCTGGCGTTGATGTTGAAACTGCCGGAAGGGCACAGAGATGCAGGGCAGTTGCTAGGAGACCTGGAGCACAGAGCTAATGCCCCCGCTGTGTGCGCGGGATGTTTCATCTCAAGAAACCTTGTCTTTCACAGTCAACGATGACATTCGATGTATAGTCTGTCAAAATTCAGGTGGACCAGTGCCTGGTTATTACTTGTGTCAATCCAGCCATTCTATCATCCGCCACCCAGAAAGGGAGCAAATGAAAGAGAACAATGTAAGGTCGTGCCGCTGACCAAGAGGCTCCAGGAGAGCTCAGCGATTCTCTACAAATTCAGTGTAAATACTCCTACATGAAAGACACCCGGTGTGTTCGCTGATAGTAGTTTCCAGGAGTGTGAAGTCGTGGTGGAAAAATCTCCCCAGCATCCCAAAGTGAGGGACGCCAGGCCACAAGCAGAGTTCTAAGTGAAGATGTACTGGAGTAGGACGTTGGCCTTTGTTGTTTACAAAGCAGTCCTTTCAGCCATTTGTGGGATTTTTAAAAACCAGATTTTGGGGCGCCTGGGTGGCTCAATGGGTTAAAGCCTCTGCCTTTGGCTTGGGTCATGATCCCAGGATCTGGGGATGGAGCCCCGCATTGGGCTCTCTGTTCAGCAGGGAGCCTGCTTCCCCCTCTTTCTCTGCCTGCCTTTCTGTGTACTTGTGATCTCTGTCTGTCAAATAAATAAATTAAATCTTTAAAAAAATTAAAAAAACAGATTTTATGCAAAATGCGCACTTCCAGTCTGTAATTACCAGGGAGAGCATAGACACGCAGGACTTCAGAACTGGAGGGGTGTTGGGAGTTCTTCCAGCGCCCACCACTGGTGGAAGACGGAATCTGAGCCTGTCTGTGGGCAAATGTGATGGGCAGCCCGTTCAGAAAATCATGGCCCAAACTTCTGCCCTTGTAAAACGTCGCCAAGCTTTGCCAATACCCAGGAGGCACTCTATTCGATGAGAGGAAAGACTACAGGCTGAGAAGTGGGTCTGGTAGGTCTTATTTTACTTAGAGGAAACTGAGTCACTGAGAGGTATCTTGAATTATTCGAACACACAGCTAATTATCATTAGAGCTGAGAACGATCCAGGTTTCCCAACCCAGTGCTCTTTTCCAGTAACACCATATAGTCTTCTGCAGGAGGGTTGGAATGTTCTGTTATTCTAGTGATATGAAAGGCCGCAATAGTAGTCCTGTAATGCTTCTAGAATGTTTTACAATATGCAAAGCATGTACATGATTTCACTTGATTCTTACAACCTTGGGAATTATTCTCATGGGATAGTACGCTTAACACACAGAATTGATCTGCGCTATTATAAAAGTATAGTTCTAATTCTACTAGTTTTGTTTTTTTTTGTTTTTTTTTTTTTTTTTTTTTTTTGGTGTCTGTTGTAATCCTATTGCCATACTCTAGGATTGAGAATGACATAGTGGCCTTGGAAGATAGAGAATTGGAACCCTAATGTGGTTTGGAATTTTTCTTTCATGTTTGCTCCACTTCATTATTGAATACTCACAGATAAAATAAAATGTGCGCTGTACAGCTTACCTATGGAAAACACGAAATTATCATCAGTTATAAGCCTCTTTCCAAGAGGGATCAGTCCAGGGATACAGCAAATATGAAGACATTATTCTAGGCTAAACTTTGAGAACAGAATTGCACTCGGGTTCAAGAAGTAGAAAAAAATGAAACAAATGTATCACCATATGTTTATGCATACACGTTTATGCTTTATTGAGTTTTAAGAATACCTAGCAGGAGTGGGAGCATCTAAGTAAAGATGGCCTCTGAAGGCCGCCATCTTTTCCCTATCTCAGGGTCTTCACCTCTCCTGCTCCCGGGCCCTAGTAAGCTCTTCCCCTAGAGACCAGCATGACTTGGTCTCACATTTCCTTCATGTTTTTGCTCACGAGGGAGGATTTCTATGATCTGAAATTCTCAGTGCTTTCCAGGGCCATAACACTTCTCTAGGACCAGCCTGGGAGTACATGATATTTTTACTTATTTATTGGCCCAGAGGAGCACAGCTTTTTCTAATCTGTACAAGAGTGACTTGTGGGTGGGCTCTGACCCTAGACCTTCCCAAGTTTATTTTTCTCGGTGGTCTGTATTACCACCTGATAAACTATCTACTTTACTGTCTGTTTTTTAAATTATCTCATCTCCTACAGCTGCTATACCATGAGGACATTCATGCAGCACCATGGGGTACATGGACAGGAACCAAATTGTCAACACCAATGTGTTAGCCAAATGACCAAGCCATTTAAAAGGGGGATCTTCTAACTCCTCGCCTTTGAATCTTTCAGCTAAAGCCTCAAATACCATGTAGGGGAGACAAGGATTTCCCACTGTGTCCTGTCTGCATTCTTGACTCACCGAAACCATGAGAGATGCTATTATTAGTGCTTTAAGCCAGTACATTTTGGGGTTATTTGTTATGTAGCAAGAGATTACCAAAGAATGCCTGGCCCACAGTATGTTCCCAATAAATATTCATTGATTTAAAGGATAAACAGAAGCAGATTTTTTTTTCCTGGTGTACTCAGTGATCATAATACAATGTCTGTTATTAAACAAAACTGTATAAGAAGTCTCAGCTCTAGAGCCTCACTGGTTTTGGAGTCTCAGGATATAGGCTCGAGTCTTGGATCTCTGACTTATTTGCCATTTGACCTTGAATAATTCACTTATAGCCTTTGGTTCTTGGTTTTTCCACATCGGTAAACTAGAAATAATGATAACAGGTATAATTAAGCTACTAACATGTGCCACAGACTTGGAAGAGTTGACTGTTGACTGTGCAGAGCCCTGGTTCGGGGCTCTCTTGAAACTCATGCTGCAACTGGAGTTGTCCATGATGTGAATGAATAAACCATCTTTACCTTAAGTCAGTTGCTGGTGTCACCTACACCCAAAGCTCTTTATACAAAGCATTCACATGAACAGAAACGAAACAATAGCAAACAAAACAAGATGACATGTGATGAGTAAGATGATCATGGTAGACTCAAGGGTAACCAACAAAGAAGAAAGAGATGTCAGATCACCGTATCAACCATTTCTGTGAGCTGGTGGCAAGGACATCCTCATTCATCAGCCGGGGAAAGTCAGGGAGGCCCAGTGGGGATCTGTTTTCATAGAAATTTTGGTTTCTGTAGGTATCTATTAGAAGCCTTGACTTCGAATTTCTTCTCTGTGACTGCATTTGACAGGTAATGGCTGGCTTAGTAGCATCAAATTCATGTTTAATGCCATAAAGGACCAAGGAGCAATTTTGTTCCAGAGAAGTTTCATCAAGTGGCCAGACTGTGTTGTACACAGGCATCAAGAAAACAAGCAACCAGGTTTCCATCGTCGCTCCCTCCCTCGCAGATCCCCAGAGAGTATGAGAGGGTCTTATGGATCACTTGCCACAATATCATCGCCTTGTCAGAAAGCTCTTCATTTTGTTCCAAGGGCAGAGGACACTGCCCTGGCCGTGTCGTGAAACACTAATAAAAAACTCGTCTTACAGGTTGAAGAGTTTTCATTTTTAAGAGTTGAGGAGACAGGGATTTCTGACAGGCCTGGATGGATAGCATGAAACATGACCATTGTGAAATGTGGCCTCCTGAGGCTTAGTGAGATGGTGGCTTAAAGCATGGTCTGGATAATAAAGGCAGGTCTCAAGTCTGTTTCATTAGCATTGGTCACCTTGCTTCCTATAAGTTTGATGGGCAATTTAATTAAACTGCTTTGTGTTTTGTAAGTGCAAGTGATTATCTCTTGATTTTATCCTCTACTGCTCAAGTAAATTGGTCAATGATTGATTTTTTTTTTTTAGCATCATAATACAGGTAACTTTCTCAGTTGTATACATTTCATCATGGAAATTTGCTTTGTTTTCTCAAATTATCCCACCAAGTTTAGATGTATTTATTTTTATGGCCAAGAGATGGGACTGAAATAGCTTCTGTGGGAAAAAATAAAATTCTTTTTTAAGGTTAAAATTGTAAATTTGTTTCCAAATATTAAATCAATGCTTTTTATTTATTTTAAAATCCTGTTTCTTATAGCTTTTGAGGCCAAGTCTTGAGGTCTATTAACCCAAGGAAAGAAAGTATGGAACAGCCTAGGACAAATTGGCCATTAATCAAATTTAAGTCCCAATGCACACTTTTAGAAAGACAATAGTTGTAAAAAATCAGGCATTAAGAAAATAAAGATTTTTCTAGATCACTTTATCTCCTTCTTTCGTATACCAAGGACTGTGCCCAAAGAATTCAGGATCATGGAGTTTCCTCCACAACACAAAGGTGACAACTTTTCCACCTATGATGGGAAGTCAAGCTTGCTAAGGGGGAAAAGGAAACGTTAAAGAGGAAGCAAAATCCAAGACTGGACATTTCTAGCCAGCAAGTCTGGACATCTTGAGGGGAAGAAGTACAGGTTAATCGAGAGATTGGATGCCATGTTCTCATCCCTGTTCACACATTTTATGTGTTCTTCCAGGGCTGAACTTTGGCAGAGCAGTGGCAGGGGAGAAGACCTAGAAACAACCAGATATGCCTGGGGGTCTAAAGACACGGAGGTTAGGGTGAGCATCAGGAACAATGTAGACTCCTTGGAGAATTCCAACCCTCAGCTTAGGTCTATGTCCATTCTGGTCCTAAAAAGATGACAAGAAGGAGCCTGCCTAAACAAAGCTGCTAGTTCCTCATGAAGTGTGAGGGGTGGCAGTGTGCCCAAAGGGAGGCCTTGGAGTTTCCTGTGTATATCTTGCATTAACGTAGCCAAAAGACTGCAGTCTTTGAAGACATCAAATTTGGAGACAAATGACTGGGATCACATGCTCTGATGGTGGGAGCCAGAGATCTGAATATAGTAAGGAACAATTTAGGGGAGTCACTCTGCCATGGAGATCAAGGAGGATTTCCAGGATGATGAGTCCATCTGAGGACTCCCCCTCCCCCCAAGAGATCACATAAGCTGCTCTCCTACCTCTGACTGATACTCATCTGTGATACACTAGTCTGACCATACTGATTATTTATGGTCAAAGTCTCTTCTAACTGATACTGGTTGTTAGATATTAGTAGTTTGAATGTTGTTTCTATCCATATCTCATAGTCCCAGAAACCAGCTTAAAGGGAAAGTCAGAACTCTCAAAGATAGAGAATTTTATCCACTGTAATGGAGCATTTACCCAAAGTGACTGCTAAAAATTTGGATTGGACTAAACATATTAAGTTGGACTAAAATGAAGTTTTGCCACCAAGATCCATAAAGGGAGAATCCGATCAATTATTCGAATATAAACAAACTACATTGTTTGTCTAGGACATTTAGTGAATTTGCAGCTTTGTGAGGAATGTGGTGTCCAGGAGATGGAAAGATCTGGGGAATTCCATTTTACTTAAATCCACTAGCAATGCTGAGTCCTATAGGATGGAGATTTTTGTTTATTTTGCTCACTGCTGTATCTCCTGTGCTCAGAATGTGTCTAGCACATGGTAAGTGCTCGATAAATGTCTGTTGAAGAAATTACAACTGTAACATGAGGCAGACTTGCAAAACGTCTCCTAGGAATCACAAAACAATTTCAACAAAAGCAGAGTGTCCCCCAGTGTCCCCATCACACTCCCTAGTTTTTAGCTCCCTCTAGGCATATTATGTTCCATTTTAGGCACCCAAATTTAAGAATGGGCACACATCAATAAACTAGAGAGTATCCAGAGGAGGGCAGGCAGGACAAAAGAATTTTGAAAACCAGCGCATATAGGGAACAGTTGAGATTAGTCAAGGAGAAAAATGATTGATGAGAGATAGGATGCTATTTTCAAATGTTAGAAATTCATTAAGGATTAAGAATGGAATACATGTATGATTGTATGTTCATAATTAGATTCAATGAAAAAAATTATGGATAAGCAATTTTGGTGCAGTGTAACAAAGGAAATACTGACTCTAATTTTCCAGTAATGGAATGGATTACTTTGTGAACCAGGATGTGAGAATTACGTATTATCTTGTATTTTCTTTTCAATATTCACTGGTATTTGCCTCCCTGTCCCTTCAACTCATTGTATATTCTTGAAAGCAGAAACATGTAAACTTTGGAAGGTAGGGTTAGGTTTAAAACTTAATTACTGTGAAGAATTTTGGGGCATATCAACTGATTGTCCATTATCTCAGGCCCTAAGGTCACAAGGTGGCAAACTCAAATCAGACAATGTATCTTTGAATGTGGAGTCCAGATCTCACTCTGATTTCCTGATGTCCATTGCAAAGTGAAATTGCAAATTTTGTAAATGAGATAAGATTTCATGAAGTTGATGAAAATGTAAGAGAACTGCCCAAATCACAAAACTAGTCACTCATGAGGATTCGGCAGCATTATTTCTCTTAATAATAGAATAAGAAGAGTTTGAAGACATAAGGGTTTAACAAGTGTTTCAGTGGGAATTGCAGCCACTGGGTTTGAAAGTCATTGGAATATCAAACGATGAAGGCAGACCCTTGGCAAAACTGATGAAGCTCTTGAACACTTTCATAAATATGATCTTTTTTATATTAGTTTGACAAAAGTCACTCTAACGTTAAAGGATATTGCTTCATGTTATTATGAAGTTGGATCAGAGTGATGATCTTACCACGAAAATAGTAAACAATTTGTTTTGTGGTCTTATGAATTACACATATCTTCTGTCAACTTAAATGTTGTTAAATATTAGGTAAAAAAGTGTTCCTCATAAGTTTTGTCTTTATTATTTAAGATGAATTTAAAATGAGCCCCCCCCCCCACTTTGTGAAATTTGGTCTTTGTTTTACATAGATTCCATTTTGGTGAACTTCTCTAGCAAAAAGTATCCTCTAGTAATGCAAAACTCCTGGATCTCTTTGTTTCTTCTAGTAGGAATGCTTTGTTTTTTCTTTTAGTTTTGTCAAAAAGGGACAAAGTTTATCAATAATATCAATAAGTGCTTTATTTCTACTTAGGTTGCCCATGGGGATACCAAAGAAACAGTGGCATCTTATTTGCCACCAAGCACCACGCAAAGGGCCTTGTAAATAATCAATAAATAATTCTTTTTTTCATTTATTCATTCATGCTAGACAGCAAGGACCTAAGAATAATTCAGTTCCTTACTTCTTAGAACCTACAATTCTGTAGTTATTCTGAATTAACAGGTTATCCTTATTAATGTCATATATATACTTGTACAGAAATACCTTTCCATCACGAATGTAATATATACTCATTGTAGGTGAATTCAAAAAATAAGAAAGTGATCAAGAAGAAATCAAATGTAATCTTACCACTAGGAAATAAAAGCTCGTGATATTTGGAGATAGATGGTTATAGACTTTATTTCCTATGTGTGCGTATAGTACATATATTTATATATGTGTATATATTACATAAATATATGCAAATTATATAAGTATGTATAACTGTACAAATTATATAATATGTACAAACGCATATTTATACATTATATATAGATTTTTAAAAAATATTTATACTACACTACTATTTTATAAATTGTCTAGCTCACAGATATTTTTATTTTTTATTATTATTTATTCTTTTATAGATTTTATTTATTTACTTGAGAGAGAGTGAGAGAATACAGAGGGAGAGGGGAAAGCAGACTTCTCGCTGAGCAGGGAGTCCTGACATAACACCCGGTCCCAGGATCCCAGGATCATGACCTGAGCCAGGAGCAGGTCTGAGTGACAGACTGAGCCACCCAGGTGCTCCTCAAAGACTTTTTAATAAGTATGTGTCTAACTAATCATAATGACTGAAAGGTATTCGATTATATGAATATGCCATAATTTGTTTATCAAATTTTCTAACTGTTGGTCATTTAGATTGCTTCCAAATTTTTTTCTATTATTAACAATGTAACTTCCCACACATACATTTTCACTCATTTATCCATCCTTCTTTTCAGGTCAAGTATTTCATACTATGTTGAGTTTGAAGATTTAAAAATTTTAAAAATTAACAAAAAATTTAAACACTAAAAAACAAGCAAACTGAATGAATAGTGTTAGAAGTCAAGATAATAGTTGTCATTGGGGGCTAGATTGAATGTTTCTATTGGAAGGAGACATAAAAAGTGTTTCCAGCACACTTGGACTATGCTGTGGTTTGATCTGGGGTCAGTTACATGGGGACCATCACTTTGTAAAAATTCATCAAGCTGTATACTTATGACTTGTCACTTTATTGTATTTAGGTTGCACATCAATGAAATAAGTTAAAAAATTGTGCTATGATATGCATCCATGTTTACAACCTTAAGTATATTCTAAGAATCAAATACTATTATCATTTTAAGTTTTTTTTTAGTTCACATTGCTAATTATTTTGCAGGAAAGTCTGTAGCAGTTTTGACTCTTATCAACACTATATAAGTTGTGATTTCACTGCATTCAAATTAATACTTCTTGTCATCATTTTTCTAATTTTTAATAATTTATAAATTTAAAATTTGATTGTTTCTGCTTTTTAACCTTTTATTTTTTTAGATTTTATTTATTTATTTGACAGATAGAGATCACAAGTAGGCAGAGAGATAGGCAGAGAGAGAGAGAGGGAAGCAGGCTCCCTGCTGAGCAGAGAGCCCAATGCAGGGCTCGATCCAGGACCCTGAGATCATGACCCGAGCCAAAGGCAGAGGCTTAATCCACTGAGCCACCCAGGCGCCCCCTCTCTAGCTTTTTATTTGGAAAATTTTCAAACTTACAGAAAAGCTGAGAGAATAATATAATGGACACCCAGAGATTCTTCATTAGATTTGTCAATTTTTCACTTTTTCCCACCTTTTCTTTCTCTGACTCTATTTACTTCCACCCACATATACACACACATACTTACACATGCACGTGTGTGTATGTATATACACACACACATTTAGTTCTCCGTTTCTGAACTATTTGAAAAGAAGTTTTAGACATCATGGCAATTTACGCCTTCATGCACCACATAAGAATAAGGATTTGTTTCTGCATAACCACAATCCCTCCACCATGCCTTGGAACAGAAACAGTATTTCCATATTGTGAAGTAATATCTAGTCTGTATTCATACTTCCACAATTGCACCGGTATATAGTCTTTTCTGTTTCTTAAATACAGGATTAAATGAAGTTCATTCACTCATTGCGCTTGGCTGTTTTGTCTCTTTAGTCTCTTTTTACCTGAAACAGTCCTGCCACGCGACCCTCCCCAGCTTTCTTCCACGACATTGAAATTTTTCAAGTCTAGGTCACTTGAAAACCTTCTGTTTGTTTCCCAATGTGTACAACTCTGCCCGATTCCGTGGGCTTATGCCACAAAATTATTATAGGTTTTCAGAGACATATGTCTCAGAAGCTGTAACAAATTTTCTTTTTTTGGCTGTTGGCTAATCAGAGCAGGACACTGGATCTCCAGTTGGACACCAGATGTTTTTACTGAGGGGTGAAAAAAAAAAAGCATTAAGAGCTTTTAAATCTTAAGCTATTGCTTTGATCATATAAGAAATAATACTGACATTTCATTCCCTGAAATGTGGTGCGAGGGCTTTTCCTTGATATTGACATGATATATTATTCAATGAATCTGTGAGCGTAGAACCAGTTTAAAAGACCTGAAAAGGCAGTGACGGCCAGGAAGGATATTTTGAAGTTTGAAATGATCCCTATATAAATAGAACGGATCAGCATAACTTTGGGATAAAATTAGCCGACAGTTTGTGGGCTCTCCAGCATGTGCCTGTTTGCTTGGTGCTGCTCTCCTGATAAATCACAACAAAGCTTCCAGAGGGAGAGGAGGAAGGATGGAAGGCACCACCGCCCCTATCACTAAATCCGCAGCTGCCAAGTTAGTTAAGAGAAATTTCCTTGAGGCTCTCAAGTCCAATGACTTCGGAAAACTGAAGGCCATCTTAATCCAGAGGCTAATAGATGTGGACACGGTTTTTGAAGTTGAAGATGAGAATATGGTTTTGGCATCTTATAAACAAGGTAAAAATTAGAGGTGTGATTATAAAATCGATAGATAATGGATTTTTTTTTTTTTAATGCACAATGTCGGTCACCCAATCTAAGCCAGGAGCTCTTATGGTTTACATATGTATTTTTAAAAAATATTTCTAATTTAATCTTTTTCTCTTTTAAACTAGACCGCATTGTGAATGGGATATATTTGTATTTCTTTCTGTCTATCTTTCTATCTTTTCTTTTCTCTTCTCTTCTTTCTCTATCCTTGTGTCTGGAGTTTGAAATCCTGGACCATGATATTTATTAGTGTGCTTTGCTTTTATTTTGAACTTTTCTTCTGCCTACAATGACATAGAATAAAGGAAACATCTCTAGATTATGGCTAAACAGACTGCTAAGATCTAATCCAGACAGAGTGACTGCCTTGGGGACAGGCGGCTAACTCTCTGCTTACACAGCCACTGAAAGGTATATCATCTCTGTGTCTATCTGGATGGAAAAGGGGATTTTTGCCCCTATTTGGAGGGTTAATGAATGGGTAAGTCTCTGCCTTGATGCACCTTGCTGGTCTTCATCATGTTAATGAGTTTTTAGTTCAGGCAAAAAACTGAAACCAGAAAAACCCCAAAGTTAACTTTTTTTCCTTGACTGTAATAATAGATCAAAACTGGTAGATATGTTAAATACAGAATGGCTGCCTTTTAAAGAACGAGAGGTAACAAGAACAAAAACGGATTTTTTTTTTTATCAAGGGATTTTCTGGAACCCATGCCTGAGAAATCAGAAATAAATTAGAAGTACGCAGATTCTGATTTCCCAAATCAGCTAGTTAATGGGGAACTTGAGTAGCAAGGCCATCTGGCGAGCAAACTACAAACAAACACCATGTTCAACATCACTTCTGTTTAAACAAAATAGATGATAAGGTCTTGTGTATTTGGAGAGAGAGAGCAATTCTTTTTTCTTGTTGTAAGTGCTTTCCATTCACATATAAGCCATCAGCACCATCAATTTTCAGAAACTAATGCTAATGGTATATATTTCTCCATTAATTTACTGTACTCTAGTTGCTAGTTCTGAAGGAAGAATAGAGGAGGCCAGTTACTGTGTTTATGATTTTTTCCTGGAGGGCTTTATCATAAATTGGCATTGCTGTTTTGACTGGAAGATAAGAAGAAGTTTGTTTTTTAAAAAACTGGTTGATGGAGCTCTGTTAGAAAGAAGGAGTGTATAGCATGTAATCACATTACTTTCTCCTTCTGGATCTGTTCAGTGAACACTAAATACATTTTTAAGGTATCTTTTAAGCTCATGTGTGTGCCCATGGAAATAACTCAGGTCCGAGTCAGTGTAATTTATTTAACATTGAGTTGTGAAGACTGCCTCTTCCCATCTCTTAAACATGCCAAATTGCGTGGATCCCTCAAGGTTTTGATGTTGTGAGAAAAAGGAAGTTGAAGGGCAGGCTCTGGGGAAAGAAGACGCTGTTTCTCCTGCTTCCAGGGGGTCATCACCCTGAATCAGAAGAAAATACAGTTTTCATCCTTTCTGTCCATATGAGCCGATTCCTATGGTCCTCATAGAGCTAAAAATTCATTCACACAAATGGGAGTTTTCATAGTGTTAGGATTGTGGGATGTGGCTTTCCATTTGGGAAACAGCAAATTATAGCCTCTGGGCAAGGAAAAGTAGAGTTCCATTTCTTATGCATGCCAGGTGAACATATGCACAGAAATCATGGGATTTGTGATCGTATCTTCAGGGTTTATAGGGGGAATCGTGCCTGTGTCTGTGTGTGTGCACACATGCTTGTAGGCACAGAGAGAAACACATTCCTCTCTGTTTAATATGAATATGGGCATCAGAATCTCTCTCTTCCATCTGAAATCCAGATTAAAGACTCCTCTTTCTTCAAAGCTTTTTCAAATGTTTTCCCCCACATTTTCACATGTCTTTCAGCCTCATTATCGAACCTTTTAATATTTCAGTCAGGAATGGAAGTGATAAATAGAATCTTGGTTGCTAGCCAAGCAAAGTTGACCTAAGTGGTTATATCAATTTCTTAAGTCACAGAGGAATTCCCAGGGACCAGGGTAGAGCTGAGCAGGCTGCCCTGGGTAATTAGTTCAGTAGAGGTAGTTCCTTTCGGGACATTGAATTCTAGTGCATTGCTACGCAGCAGGTTTTGGTTTTTAAAAACAAATTTGAAAGGTGCCACGCAGAAAAGTGTACAGATCACAAGCGTACAGCATGATTAATTTTCATAATGTAAACAAACCCATATAACCAGCATCTGAATGTGGAAATGGAAACATGACCTGTTTACTTTAAAAGTATGAATATCTTCAAGTTTTAGGTATTTTGCAGCATACTAAGCGCAACAATATTGAAGACTTATAAAAGATACCACGCGATCTTTAAATTTGCTTGTAGGATGAAAAATATAATCTATATTCAACATTTCATGGTCCCGCAGAAGATCAACAGGGGTACAATTAATCCCAAAGCATTTTTACTTCTTTTCGGACATAGAGCACTTTTCATAGAATTTCAAAAAGTGACCCCATTTTTTCCCCTGAATATGGTATGTCTAAGTTTAGAATATAAGTCATTTCATAGTTTTTGGAAAGACAATTCAGAACTCTGTGGGTGAGGAAATCAGCGTGGGGTCTCAACACTGCTCCCCCAAATCCACCATCTCATTGGTACACTCACGTAAGCAAATATAAAATGTGGGTTTTGTGAGGAAGGCAGAACCAAGCATCTGGAAATTCACTTCTGCTTCCTCATCCCACTGAAGAGCTCCCCTCGCCCACGGGACAGAGAGCGGAATTCCAGAACTTAGGTTCAAACTGTGGGTCCCACCCAGCCCCAGCACCTAATAATGATTGTTATAGTTGGGGAGTCCTTGTTTTATTTCTTTAAAGTTATGTTAAACTTCATAATCAAGTCTTCAGAAAAAATCATGTTTTACTAACTGAAGAAAAAAAAAAAAAGCCTGTCTCACACTTTAGAAAGCAAACATTAAAAACATGCCGGCTGACATTTGGGATAACTCCTGGAGGACAGCAGGGACATGTGTCTCTAAAGCAAAAACAAGCAAGCAAAATTCCATCTACCAGACGACGGCTTTCAAATGGGAACGGCGTGAAGAAAAGTTAGATACACAAACCACTTTTTAACTGCTACACACAGTAAGTAGCTGCAAAGTCAAGGGTTGTTAATGATAGAAAGTTTACCATGAGCCAAGGGTGCAGTATCCAGAGTGAACACAGTATCTGTAAGAAAATCCGAAGCTATTCATACGGGCTCTCACTAGTGATCCCTATACTAGAAATGTGAACATCCATAAAGCTGTTTCCAAAGGCTTTTCCAACTACATATTGCGATTCTCCTTCAGATGTATGAGCCCTGGCGCGTTAATGATACAGGCAGAATACCGTGCATCTCTCTTGGGTATGAAATTCCCTAGTCAGCAAGGTTAATCAGAGTCTTTTATTAATCAGTGTAATGCACTTTAAGCACTTCGTTTATGGCCCACAGCTGCAGATTCTTTGGTTGGTAGTCATATTTTTAATTAAAATAACCAATGAGTGATTTCGCTGGAAAACTTTCTGGCAGGTGTTCTATCTACTTTACTAAGTAACAACTGCCTTCCAAATATCTTGAAAGCTCTTACTTCCACTCTCTTAATGAATAATCTCTTTATCACCTCATTTTCCTCTTTGCCAGAAATATGCTCTCCTACAATCCTCTTACCATCCTCGGGTTCTTTTCCCTTCCTGGGTGTTCAAACTTTTTTCTTTCTTTTTTTTTTTTTTTTCTTTTGCTGGGGGGCTCGATCCCAGGACCCTGGGATCATGACCTGAGCCAAACGTAGACGCTTAACGACTGAGCCACCCAGGCGCCCCTCAAACTTTTTTCTTTTAAATGTTGCATTTCAAGCTGGCTTTTTTCCCACTCTCCTGGGGGAGTTCTGAGGTTTATCCTGAAAATGTTAGCTATTAAAAGATAGCCAAGAATTGTGCTTTCGTCTGTAATCCTTCGGTACTGTGCAAATACGTGGACACAGGCCGAGCAAATGTCTGCTAATCCAGCGCGAGTAGCGTGTGTAACCTTTGGCTGTAATAACAGAGGCTTCTCGTGTGTGGGGTGCTTTGGACTCAGAGAACATTGTAGCTGATCACTGTTGCGCAGCCCAGGTTTAGCTGAAAGTTTCCCAGAGAGGTGAACACCCCCAAACACAGAGCAGAGTCAATCCCTTCTTCCAAGAGGTAGCCTGAACACCGACCCTCTCTCTTTACCGTATTTCCTGAGCGCAGGGCTTCCTCCTCGGCTATTCAGGCCTGTCTCTGGTTTCAGATTTAATTAAACACACACACACACACACACACACACACACACACACACACACACACACACGATCACTCCGAATACCTTTGTAGGGGGTTGAACTTCTAAGATGCGTTTAGAGCTTTTTGCGTTACAAGTGCTGTTGGTTTCGGGGAGCGGAGAAGCGGGCAGTCAGCCCGTCACCCGCGGCGGTTTTAAAAACTTGGGGAGACCAGAGATTGGGTTGATCTGTCCGTACCGGTTAGACAGGCTCGAGCGCTGTGTGCTCCTTAATCTTATCCTTATTTGTAAAGCGGAGACTTTGTCAAGACCCTCTCCAAATCCCCTGCGTGCCGATAATCTGTGATGTTATGAAGGGGAAATGATATAAACAGATGATGTGTCACGGTCTGGGGAAGGTGAAAAGTGACTGTAGATGCTATAAATCCACGTGGGCATGGCCTGCCTTTGAGAGACTCTGTGGGATTTTTGCCCAGGACAGGATCTGTAGTCTCGTCTCTGTTAAACTCCTGGCTCAAGCAGATTTCCTCGAGCCATTGCTACTGGCGCACTGCAGACCTGCGGGGGACAGGCGAGGTGAGTGGCTTACAGTATTGGGGAGGCAGTGGCTTCCTGACTCCCCCCTCAGGGGCTTTGTTCCCAGGTTCCACCCCCCCCCCCCTTTGTGCCCATCTGAGCACACAGGGCAGCCTGCCATCTGCAGAGGGTAGCAGAGGGGACTCTGAAAAACAAACGCTCAGAATTCATCACACTCTAGGCCCAGAAGCCCTGGGATAATTCTGCCCTGGAAAGAAGGAAGAGTGTACAAAATGAAGATGTCCGATTGGTTAGTTAGCTATAGTTCTGTTGTGCTGTGACTGTTGGAGGCTGTACGTTTGTTAGAAGGCAAATTCTGATGTCTTGGAGTGTCCGTAGCAATACAACATTTTAATAGGTGTTGCCTCACTGTGGTTTCTGAGGATGGCCTTACCTCAGGTTTGGTCCCCAGAGTGGGTAGGTGAGGTGGAAAGGACACTCTTGCTGCTTCCCACACTTGGTACGAAGCGACCTGTGGCTGCAGGCTCATTTTAAGGTGTGACTGCCCAAGGTGTGGCCATACATAGCCTCCTTGCTGTGGGCTGCTCCGTTCTCTCCAGAAGGCTTTCCTGCTATGCCTGGGGTCGAATGATCCGGAATCTCAGCCCCACCCCACCCTCCACTGCACATACACACCACCACCAAAAAGTTCTGCTGCTTCAAGACACATTTCAGTGGGCTGTGATCTGTATCTGACAATCTGTCCCCTTCCTATTTATTCAGCTTCTAGGGGCAGCAGCAAAGGTGTCTTGTTGCCAACCACCTACACGCATTTCCATCTAGGAGGGGTGACTGGTAGGCAGAAGCTCATCCGGGGTGGGCTGAATCCCAGGACCCGGCTGTCTCCGAGGCTGATTTACTGGTTAAAGATTATGACCAAAGGAACAGGCGGAGGCAAGGGACTGAGAGACTAAGGATGACTGATGCCTGGAATAAATGGGGCAGGAGAGATTCTCCAGGTGCTACTGGGAATTTAGGAATAAAACATCCACCAGCAAATGCGTTTCCATATCAGAGATGTGGTGTAGTATAGATGAATTCAGGATCTGCTTTCCTTCCTCGTGATTTGTGAAGCAGGATGGCTGCTAAAACCTCTTCTGCTTCCACAAAGACAAAGACAGATGGAAACCCTGCATTGCAGATATCCTGAGTCCATTAGCTTGGACTGAGGCAGGCGACTTATGGCTCTGGCAGGCTGAGAAAGTGGCAGTTTTCTCATCTGGAAAATGAAAGGCTTGGACTGGATAATCTTCCCTCCAGCGCTAACATTCTGTGTTTTCTTTGATTTTACATCAAAATGGTGTTTTCTTAATCAGCTCTCTACTGCTTCCTTTTCTGGGATCATTTTTCTTCCCATTGCAGAAGCAGGCACGAGTTTCCAATCAGTGGGTGCACAGAGCTGCCGAATGTTGGCTGCTAATCAGCAGGCAAAACGTAGTCCAGTTTCCAGATCTGGAACCAGCTTCTTTCCAAGACAGTTAGAAGAGACTGGCTTTGCAAATTGCTTGTTGAGGAAATCTGAGCGTTAAAATGACTGATTAAGTACTGGTGCTAATGTGATTCATTCATTATCAAAAGCAGGTTGCATACCACAGAGCCTGAAAACTCTGCTCGGAACAGAGACTCAATGCACACAGCTAAATAAGAATGTATAAATGGGTACACACACATGCAGCATGTATGCCTATCTGTTTACACACACACACACACACACACACACGCATGCACATTACAGGCACAGGGTTGATAATTCCACAGCCCAGACTGTCCGTGATACTGTTTGTCTCTGCGGGAGAAAAGTCCCTATCAATGAACCCCTTCCTTTCACTGGGTCTGGGATCTCAAATTAGTATCTTAACACTTAGTTCTATTAGTTGAATCCAGATTCCCACATAAATTCGGATAATCCTAAGAGGGTCGCACTTTAAAAAATCCTCAGTTCATTAGACTTTAGTGTGAATTAACTTTGTATTTCTTTTTAAAGAGGCGTTGTGGGCAAGGAGAATGCTGGGAGGGATGGAAAGTCAAATGGCCTTGGAATTCTGAATAGAATGAGAAAGGGATGTGTGTGTGTGTGTGTGTGTGTGGTGTGTGTGCATGTCTATGGTGGAGAGTGGCTTACAGAAAAACAAACTTCAGCTGGGTTCATTGATTCCCTCAGGATTAGTCAGCATTGTGCACGACCCTGTAATATGGTCTTTGAAACTAAATTATCTTTCTGCCTCTGAAGAGGGGACAATAGTTTATTTTAATTTTACTTATTTTCACAAATAGGGATACACGCACAAGGCACTGAATTTAAAAGCTCAAAAAGGAGGCATCTGAGGACGAGTAAGTCTATGTCCTTGTCTCCCAGCCCCTAGTTCTTGGAGGTCACTGCTCTAACCAGTTTCTTGTTTGCAGGGCTGATAAATATTTTCACATATGATAGCGTGTTCTGCACACTGATCAGCCCCTGCCTTTCTTGCTCGGTAATATATCTTGAGATTTTCCCGTATCCATACACACAGAACTGCCCTCTTTTTCATAACGGCTGTATAGTATTTCATTGTATGGACACTCCAAAAAAGTTTTTTAAACAGTCTCCTATTGATAAAGATAGAAATTGTTTCCAATGGTTACCCATTAGGATAGCATACTACCCATGTTGTAGTGTGGTGCCTGTTTTTACCCACAGGCCAGGTTATTATAACCCCTGACAACTTCATACTCTTCACAGACTTCAATGCAGGTGGTATTCTTGGAAGTTGTGCAATACAGTGACCCTGAGGGGGGTGCCTGGGTGGCTCAGTGGGTTAAAGCCTCTGCCTTTGGCTCAGATCATGATCCCCGGGTCCTGGGATCGAGCCCCGCATCGGGCTCCCTGCTCGGCGGGGAGCCTGCTTCTCCCTCTTTCCGCTGGCTGCTTCCTCTCCTTGTGCTCTTTCTCTCTCTGTCAAATTAAAAAAAAAAAAAAATTCAGTGGCCCTTAGAATTCTCTCACGTGAGTGCTTATACTTGTAGGATAAATACCAGGAGTAGCACGTATGTGACGTTTCTCACTTAAATGAGAGAATTTTAATACCCGATCGCCGGGCCCCCTTGTTATGTGGTCCTCAACCTCCAAAGGCCCTCTAGATGTTCATCATTGGTGCCCAGAAGTATTCACAATATTCTGGATTCATTCTGGCCTCATCTACTCAGTAGAGAATACAACTTTCACCCCTTTTGTTTTGGGCATTGCACTTTCATTAATGGAGCTTAAGACCGAGTTAGCTTTTTGGCAGCTCCACCCCCTGTTGGCTCTTTTTGAGAATTCTGTCAACTCAAGTGCCTAGGTCTTTTCTCAAATAAATTAGCATTAAACTGTATTCCACTTATCTTGTACTTGTATAGTGGAATTTTATAACTTAAAAGCAAACTTCTGATTTATCCATGTTAAAATGTATTTTGTTGTTTCAGCCCTAGAATCTCTTCCAAGCTGCTGGGTTATCTTACATCTTCATCTGGGACTCAGTATTTTATCTTTTTGAACCCATTTTCCATTACCCACTCCTACTGAGCTTAATATTATGGCTCTAGGTACTGACACTGGAAGAAGGTTTATAAAATTATGTTTGTTATGGCTTGTGAGACATGTGAGGGAGAGAGGGGGAGGGAGGAGAGAGAGAACATTTCCAACAACTAATGGGAAGAATTTATCTAAGATCTCAGTTCTAGGATCAGCCATGCTTCTCCTGAGCAATTAATTTGTGTATAGCTTGTGGGCATAGTTAATTGTGCAATACATCATGTTTTCCTATTTATTTTGGCTGCTAGGAAGTGCAAAGGCAAATTTGCAATGTGGCTCTAGTGTATAGGACAAGGTTTATATTTTGTGTACCGATCTTACCCTTGACCACTTTTTATTTTCCTACCTTATTTTTTTCCCTTTGCCCTTAGATCATTTAAAAAATCCTGTATTGTGTAAAATTTGTGAGTTGCCTTAAGTTTTTCTTCCGTAAGAGATATTATAAAAACCAATAGGCAGGCACATAAAATCTTCACAAGACAAATTTTTTTTTTGAAGATTTATTTATTTGACAGACAGAAATCACAAGTAGGCAGAGAGGTGGGCGGGTGGTGGGTGGGGAGAAGAAGGCTCCCCACCGAGCAGAGAGCCTGATGCGGAGCTTGATCCCAGGACTCTGGGATCATGACCTGAGCTGAAGGCAGAGGCTTTAACCCACTGAGCCACCCAGCCACCCCCCCACAAGACAAATTTTTTAAAGACATCAAATACATTCATACCTCTGATTGACAACAACAGCAGCAACTATAGGGCAAAAGAACCATGATGGAATAAAACGTATAATCTTGTAACTAACAGCTTCAGAAACATCCAAGGCAATGATTGAGAGTTAAAACAATAAGAGTCTCATGTAACTCACCATGTGAAATAAAATGTGATTCCATAAATGAAGGTGTCAAACTCAAATGCCTCGAAGGGCCAGGAAGAATCAGTAAATAAAGCAACGAGGTAATGGAAAATGCTAGAAACAGAGAGACTCAAGAGCACCTGTCCTGCTCAAGATATCCAAGCATGCTTCTAAACTAGACATTTGCAGACCCACCAGTTACTAGTTTGCACTTCTGAATCACTCCTCCCCCCTAATTTTATGAATGTGACCAAAGTAAGAGATTTATAAAAACTTTCACAAAACAGAGAAAAATCCTAGGCCAAAAACTTAAACTTTCTTTCCTTTCTTGTCCAGGTTACTGGTTGCCTAGCTATAAGTTGAAGTCTTCCTGGGCCACGGGCTTGCATCTCTCTGTCTTGTTTGGTCACGTGGAATGTCTTCTGGTGCTACTGGACCACAATGCTACAATCAACTGTAGACCCAATGGGAAAACCCCCCTTCACGTGGCTTGCGAAATGGCCAACTTGGATTGTGTTAAGATCCTCTGTGACCATGGAGCAAAGCTCAATTCCTACTCCTTAAGTGGACACACAGCTTTACACTTCTGTACAACTCCTAGTTCCATTCTCTGTGCCAAGCAATTGGTTTGGAGAGGTAAGACTTTCTGGGTGGCTGACATGGTCATCTACTTGCACACTCACAGTTGTGAAACTTGGTGATCATTACTTTCTTCAAGTAATGTAGTAGGTATCCCATTTATAAGTCTAAACACCTATATATATACACACACACACATATATGCACACATATATATATTTATAAATTTATATATTTATATAACTATATAAATGCACATGTTGGTCCAGGTGAATTCAGTGATGATCACATTGGACTCATTATTTTCTTCATTGGAGGAGGTTCATTAGTTTACACATTTATTTAACAAATATTTATTTAGCTCTTATGATGTGTCAGTTAATGTGCTAAGTAACTGAAAAAGAAAATAGTTTCTGCCTTCAAGAAGGTATATTCTAGAAAGGGAGAGAAATGCTAGCAAAATAAATTCATAACTATGTAATCATAAATTGGGAAAGGAGCAAAATAGGGTGTTATGAAAGAGAATGTCAGGAGTAAACTATTCGAACATGTATGAAAATTCCTCTAAAGATATGATTTGTGAAGCTGAAACTTTACGAATGAGAGGGAATGAGCCATTGAAAAAAGAGCCAAGGGGAAGAGAAGCCCAAGTATAGAGAAGAGCATGTGCAGAGTTGCTAAGGAAGAAAAAAACCTGGACTATTCAACACATGGGGAAGACCAGTGTGGTCGGAATATCACGGGTATGGGGCGGGTGGGAGGGACAAGAGGGTAGAGGAGAGTGCCACATGATGACATTGGATGTGTTGGGTAATAGCTTGCTGGGTGCCAGGGCGTGAGGTTTAGAAATGGAGGCACAGAAAATTTTAAGCAAGGAAATGACATGGCTTAATTTTCACTTAAAATCATTATCCTGATGGTAGGCAGAAATTGAATTAGAAGAGACCAAGAAGGGAAGCAGGGAGACCAGCAGTGAAACTATTGCAATGGCATAGGTGAGAAAAGACGGTGATTTGCATGAAGGGGCAAACTTGGATACGAAGATTAGAAGATGGGTTTGCAATATTTTTTCGAAGCAGAGTTAATAGCATTTGGAGATGGATTTTATATGGATGAGTGGAGAAGGAAAAGGAAATTTCAAGTATCATTGCCAGGTTTCTGGCTTTAGAAAGTGGATAGATAGTGATGCTTTTTTTTTTAAAGATCTATCTATCTATCTATCTATCTATCTATCTATTTGGGAGCTAGAGAGTACTGAGAAGAAGGGCAGAAGGAAAGGGAGAGAATCTTAAAGCAGACTTGGCGCTGAGCATGGAGCCAAACGTGGGGCTTGATCTCACGACCAAGAGTCCTATGCTTAATTGATTGAGCCATTTTTTAAGATGGAGAGACTTGAAGAAGAATCATGTATGTGGGAAAGATCACTAATTTTTTTTTTTTTTTAGGATTTTATTTATTTATTTGACAGACAGAGATCACAAGCAGGCAGAGAGGCAGGCAGAGAGAGAGGGGGAAGCAGGCTCCCTGCTGAGCAGAGAGCCCCATGCCGGGCTCGATCCCAGGACTCTGAGATATCATGACCTGAGCCGGAGGCAGAGGCTTACCCCACTGAGCCACCCAGGCGCCCCCACTAAATAGTTCTTTAGGGGAGACTGGCTGGCTCAGTTGGTTAAGCGTCTGACTTGATTTCGGCTCAGGTTATGATCTCAGAGTCCTGGGATGGAGCCGTGTGTCAGGCTCTTGCTCATTGGGGAGCCTGCTTGTCTCCTGCTCCCTCTGCTCCTCCCCCTGTGTGCGGTCTCAAATAAACAAATAAATAAATCTTTAAAAATTAGTTTTTTAGGGGCTCCTTGGTGGCTCAGTGGGTTAAAGCCTCTGCCTTCAGCTCGGGTCATGATTCCAGGTCCTGGGATCGAGCCCCATGTCGGGCCCTCTGCTCAGCGGGGAGCCTGCTTCCCCCTCTCTCTCTGCCTGCCTCTCTGCCTGCTTGTGATCTCTGTCTGTCAAATAAATAAATAAAATCTTTTTAAAAGTTAATTTTTTTAAAAGTCAGTTTATAGGGACACCTGGCTGGCTCAGTGGGTTAAGCCTCTGCCTTCGGCTCAGGTCATGGTCTCAGGGTCCTGAGATCGAGCCCCACATCGGGCTCTCTGCTCGGCAGGGAGCCTGCTTCCCCCTCTCTCTCTGCCTGCCTATCTGCCTACTTGTGATCTCTCTCTCTGTCAAATAAATAAATAAAATCTTAAAAAAAAAATAAAAGTCAGTTTATAGAGGTATAATTCCACACACAGTAAAATTCAGTATTTTTGAGAAACACGTAGTCATGAAATCATCATCACGGTCACTTTCAAAAACTTTTCTGATGTTCTTTGTAGTTAATGCCTTCACTGGACCCTCACCTCCAGCAACTACTGGTCTGTGTTCTGTCCCTATAATTTTGTCTTTTTCAGAATGTCGTATAAATTAAATTATACAATATGTAGGCTTTGGGCCTGTTTTTTTCCTACTTAGCATAATGCCTTTGAGATTCACCTATGTGCTTGCACTCACCAGTCTATCAGACCTTTGACTGCTGAGTAGTATTCCTTATATAGACATAACACAGTTAATCAGCTCCCCTGTGGGGGGACTTTTGGATTGTTTCTAGTCTTTGGCAATTTTGGGGGGAAAAAGCTGATATAAACATTTGCATACAGATTCTTGTGTGGAAATGTTCTCATTTCTCTAGGGTAAATACCCAGGAGTGGGACTATGGGTCTTGTGATAAATTTATAAGAAACTACTTTCCCCTTTTTCAACCTAGTTGTACAATTTGCATTCCAACCAGCAATGCATGAGTTCAGTTTCTCTCCATCCTTGCCAGAACTTGGTGATGTCAGATTAAAAGAAAAATTTATTTCAGCAATAATAGATATATAATAGTATCTCATGGTTTTAATTAACATTCCCCTAATGGCCAAGGATGATGAGTATGTTTTCAGGTATTTATTTCCCAGCTGTGTATTTACTTTGGTGAAATATCTGTTCATATCTTTTGTTCCTTCTTTTTGAAAATGGGTTGTTTTCTTGTTATTGATTTGTCAGTGTTCTTTATATATTCTGGATACTAGCCCTTAATTAGAAATGTTTGCAAATATTTTTATTCTTTCTTTGACTTTTTATTCTTCCTGTCTTTAGAAGAGAAGAAGCATTTAATTTTAATAAATTCAATTTATTCATTTTTACCTCTTATGGCTTATGCTTTATGTGTCCTAGCTAAGAAATCTTTGACTAACCCAGGAACAAAGATTTTCTCCTATGATTATTTCTAGAGGTTTTATAATGTCAGGTCTTACTTTTAGGTCTTTGACTCATTTTGAGTTAATTTTTGTATATGGTATAAAGCACCAGTTGAGGTTCATCTTTTTATGCGTGGGTAAATTATCTTATAAATACAATTGTTTCAACATCATTTACGAAAAAGACTGCTTCTTCTCCATTGAGTTGCCTTGGTATCTTTGTCAAATATCAAGTGGCCAGATATGTATGGATTCTCTGACTTATGTGGGGTTTTTTTGTTTGTTTTGCTTTGTTTTGCTGATGTTCCACTTGCCTGATTGCTGAAGCTTTAGATTAAGTCTCAAAATCAGAGTGAGTTTCCCCAGATCAGTTTTATAAACACGATAAGTTTCAGATTGCCCTGAGACCTCAAAGTGAATGAGTCAAAGCTGTACTTGACATAACCTATGGATTGCAGAAGAGAGCTCTGGACTAAAGCTGTAAGTTTAGGAATTGTTGGGGATTGTTTAGGAATTGTTATAGATTGTATTTGAAGCCAAGGGAATCAATGAAATCACTCGGATAAAGAGTGCGGAGAGAAAAGAGAAGGGAGGACCAAGCCGTGATAAATTCTTACATTTAAGATATTAGCAGGATGGAGAGGGGCCAAGGAGAGTGAAATGGATTGGTAAGTGGAGTGAGAGAGAGCCCAAGAGCATTTTTGGCATCAGGGGGACTAAGAAAGAGGCAGGTTCAAGAAGGAGGAGACGGTCAGCTGTATTGATGGCCACTGAGAGATTTAATTAGATGTACCATAGATTAAGTGACAGAATTATCACTGACAAAAGCAGTTTGGGTGAAACGGTGGGTATAGAAGCCAGATTCGAATGGTATAAGGTGGGAAAAGGAGGATGAAAACTGGGGATGCCACATACAAACAACTGTTCAAAGAAGTCTGGCTGCACATGTAAGCACGAGAGTCCCGCGATTGCCGAAGGGGGGTTGGGGACACAGCAGAGTGTTCTGTAGTTGGAGATAAAAGGAAATGTTTGCGTGCTGAAGGGAATGATTTTAGAAAGCCAACAGTTGAAAATGCACAAGACAGGGTAACTAAAATCTTAGAAGCTGAGATGGGGGGAAATCAAGGGACTGTGCCTCAGTTTTAACCAAGGGGCCAAAGTAAAGGATGGCTTTAAAACGCGAGTGTTTATAGATGTGGCATGGTAAGATGCAGAGGTTCATATTTGATAACTTTCCCCCCTCAGTAACGGATAAGGCAAAGTCATGAGCCAAAGACAACAGCAGAAAGGGTGGAAATTTTGATGAGGGTGGGGAGGGATGGAAAGGTCATGGGGAAATATTAGGAGAATAGGCTTAAAGATGCCAGGGTCTTCTCAACCTGTGAGAATCCAAGGGGGAAAAAATCCATCCAGCTTCCTCTCCTTTGTGCCTGCCTGGGGGAGGGGAGGGGTCTAGAGCAGATACATGTGGAGAGGAGTAGGGGACAGTCAGGGCAAGCCACCTATAGCACGTGGCCATCACCCCCGTTCACACTGACTTACATAGTTAGGGGGTTTTGATATTGTTTTTGCTTATAGTTCAATTCATTCATTAAACTTTTAAGCTTTTAAAAAATTTTTATTGGGGCGCCTGGGTGGCTCAGTGGATTAAGCCTCTGCCTTCAGCTCAGGTCATGGTCTCAGGGTCCTGGGATCAAGCCCCACATCGGGGGGGGGGGGTCTCTGCTCAGCAAGGAGCCTGCTTCCCCCTCTCTCTCTGCCTGCCTCCCTGCCTACTTGTGATCTCTCTCTCTCTCTCTGTCAAATAAATAAATAAAATCTTTTAAAAAATTTTTTATTATGTTATGTTAGTCACCATACAGTACATCCTTAGTTTTTGATGTAGTGTTCCATGATTTATTGTTTGTGTATAACACCCAGTGCTCCTATTTTTCTTTCTTTTTTTTTTTTAAAGATTTTATTTATTTATTTGTCAGAGAGAGAGGGAGAGAGAGCAAGCACGGGCAGACAGAATGGCAGGCAGAGGCAGAGGGAGAAGCAGGCTCCCCGATGAGCAAGGAGCCCGATGTGGGACTCGATCCCAGGACGCTGGGATCATGACCTGAGCCGAAGGCAGCTGCTTAACCAACTGAGCCACCCAGGCGTCCCCCAGTGCTCCTATTTTTAAAATTGTTTGAGAGTTAAGACACTATCTATTTGTTTAATTTTTGACTTTTAATATTGTTGCCTTTTCATGGGACTTCATGAACCACAGGCTCAGACAAGCTGTCAAGCCTTTCGCCTTTCACTGCTCAGAGGCACTATCGGAGGGAACCTCATTCCCCAGAGGATGTGCTTATTGCCTGTCCCCTGTATCCCTATTGACAGAGGGAGACTACCTGGACATGAAAAGGAGTGGAGGTAGTGGGGAGACCAAGCAAGGCTCCCTATAGGCTGCCACTAATGAATTAGGCTAATAACAATCAAGGAGGAAGAACGGAAGTCCATTAAAAACAAACTTGCTCTTAGGTCCGTGGCATCAAAGGCCAAAGCCATAAAGGAAAGAAAGATGAATTAGAGAAAGCAAAAAAAAAAGCAAAAAAAATTTACTAAAAGAAAAATGCTGTCACAAAACTGGAAGAAAATATTTGGGACTAGACGGACAAAGGCCCTTTTTATATCCTTAACAAAGAAAGAAATTTTAAAAATTAAAGTAAAGAGATTAACAACTAAGAGAGAAAAAGAGAACAAAAGACCAAGAACAGATATAGGTATTTCAGGACCACCCCCCCCAGCCAAAAGAGCATATAAACAACATATCAACATAACATAATGATCACCTGCCCTGATAATCAGTAAAATGTTCATTAAAATGACAGGTGCTTTTGTTGTTATTTATTACATTAACAAAGATACAAATGATAGCAATACAGATATTGCCAAACACAGGGATGTGCGTTCACACATCTTTAATGGGACCTGAATGGGTCTGGAGGGTGAAAACTTTTGTAACTCAGAAGTTCTGTCTCTAGGATTTAGGATTCATTCTGCACCTTTTGGCTCATATGGATTCTCATTATGTAGGGACTCCAAACCAAACTTTAGATTCTTACCTCCAAACAAGGTTATGCATTGAGTCCAAGAGATAACTGGTAGGAAAGAAAGAAGACGTTGATCATGGAACAGAATTGGGCTTGGTCACGCAGTCTGCACAACACTAGGAATAAAGAGACCTTGTCCTCATTCTCTAAGAGTCTTCAATACAGTGTAGTCATACTGTGTTTTATTTTACATTTTTATATCAGAAGCTTTTGACCAGTTAAGGAATACATTCAAAATATCCAACCTAAAAATACATACATTGGCATTTTTCATTTTTAAATATATTCAGAGTCACAAAAAATTTCTTGATTTATTTTTTGCCTGAAATCATTTATATTACTAAAAACTGAAGAACAGTTGCATGTCTAATAGAAGAGATTTTTTTGAGGATTTTATTTATTTATTTATTTGAGAGAAAGAGAGAGAGAGGGCACAAGTGGGTGGAAGAGAAGAGGCAGAGGGAGAAGCAGACTTCCCACTGAGCAAGGAGCCCTACTTGGGGCTCCATCCCAGGACCCTGGGATCAAGACCCGAGCCGAAGGCTAACGCTTAACCTACTGACCCATCTAGATGGCCCTTAACTCATTGCTATCCCCACTGTATGCAGACTCATCTAGTTAGGAAGTGTAGGAGCCCCAGATGTGGATGTCTGGCTTTGGTGATCCTACATTTGTGTGCACCTAAGCACAGAGTGTCCAAGTATAGAAGACAAAATCAGCAGAGCTATACGACGTTGCTGCAGTTATCTAAGCATGTGTCTCAAAAACGGAAAAACCTGAAGAAAGTAGAAAGATGGAAAAATAGAGATAAAACCAGCAATCAATGAGATTAAAAAAAAAAAAAACCCAGACTTTAAGAAAGGCTTATCCACTGCATGGAATAGTATTCAGTCATGAAAAATAATGACGTCCTGATACATGCTACAATATGGATGCGTCTAGAAAATATGCCAAGGGAAATAAGCCTGACACAAAAGGCCACCTAGTGTGTGAGTCCATTTATATGAAGCAGCCAGAAGAGGCAAACACACAGACAAAGCAGATTGATAGTTAACACGGGCTGGGGGGGGAAGAGTAAGGGGGAGTAACAGCTTAATGGGCATGGGTTTCCTTTTGGGGGGATGAAAATATTTGAGCAGTTGATAGTGGTGGTAGTTTCACAATATTGTGTACGTATTAAATGCCACTAAACTGTATGCTTTAAAATGGTTAAAATGGTGAAATTTATGTTATGTGATTTTTACAATAAAAAATTAAATAGAGCGGTGCCTGGGTGACTCAGATAGCTAAGCATCTGCCATCAGCTCAGGTCATGATCCCAGGGTCCTGGGATCGAGCCTTATATAGGGCTCCCTGCTCAGCAGGGAGTCTGCTTCTCCATCTCCCTCTCTCTTTCCCACCTCCTCTCTCCCTCAAATAAATAAATAAAATCTTGGAAAAAAAGAAAAGACAAATTTTAAGCTGTGTTATCTCCATACCATATAGACATTAAAAATTATATTGTAAAAAATGCTCATTGACATGGAACAATTTTTAAAAAGATGTTTAAAAGAGAATATGAACTGCATAAGCTTATTTTTCTTAAAAGCATATATGATGTTATGCATATTATGAAAGAATATCCAAATTATCAGAGTCAAACCTGATATCGTAGCTAATGTGTACCTATAGCTAAGCAACTTCAAAAAACCAAATTTGTT
Organism: Lutra lutra; assembly: GCF_902655055.1. Classification (NCBI taxonomy): domain Eukaryota; kingdom Metazoa; phylum Chordata; class Mammalia; order Carnivora; family Mustelidae; genus Lutra; species Lutra lutra. Next base: position 39,227,587 of record NC_062288.1, read on the forward strand.
ATTTTAGATCCTTACTTCTAGAATCACACTTTCTTGTTTTTGTTTTTGTTTTTTAAGTGTGGTGCCCAGAAAATATACCAAAAGCAAAACACATTGTGCATCAGATAAATGGGGAAATTTTCACCCATTTTATGGATGGAGAAATAGGAGGAAAAAGTAGGGGGCTGGAAGTAGGTCTCCCAGTCTGGAAACCCTAGAAGACCGAAAGCACCTTGCATTCTTTCTTTTGTATTTTTATTGTCTTCAGCCTCTGGACAGTGCTTGGCACATAGGAGGTACTCTGTAAACGCTCTCTGACTGATCTGGGCATGGCTCCTGAGGGCACAGATGGGAACTTAGGCTATCTAATAAATAGACACTGTTATGTTCATGGTTAATGAATGAAATGTGGTTTCCGGTCAGTTTCACCCTCTCTGTCTCTGGGGAGATAGTTGAGGGATGGATCTTCTCTCTCTAGGATTATGTTGTAGGCACTTTGTGGAGAAGTCACATACATCACTTTGTAGCTGGACAGAGGGAACGGAGACAGCACACAGACAAGGAAAGTGAGTCAGGCTAACATTAAACTCGGGACTGGAGAAGTCCATTAGAGGGAAAACCAATGCCATGGCAACTGAAAACCGATGTAATTTCATTTGCTACTTAATGGACTCTTTGTAGAAAAAAGTGCTCTTTGTGGAAAAGGCTAATTGAGGCCAAAAAATTGCATGCAATTTTCGCTTAAAGGATTTTTCCCTATTTTTTTCAATGTTGCAGAGCCTGCTTTGTCCTTATGCTGGATTTTGTCCGCTATTTTTCTGTTTGCCTTTCTACTTAATGCCCCCCATCTTCTGGCCTTTGTTTCCTTTGGTATTAGTATAATAGTGCTCATCAGTTGAGAGGGCTTATTTACCTCAGTGAAAATGTCCTCTCTGTGAATCCTGCATTTCCCTACGAATAAAGAGAGTCAGGTCAGGTTTAGCTGGCTGAATAGCGGTATATTATTTCTACCTATTCCCTTTGGTAAGAGGAAAATGAAAGCTGTTTGCTTTGCTCTGCATGAAGCAAAGCCTGACAGTTGGAGGAAAAATTTGTTACTGCAGGAAAGCCATAAAAATTCAAATGTTTCCTCCCAGAATGTAGCATGAGGGCCATGCAAAGGAGACCCTGCCTTTTCAACGATGGTCCCCGCTACTTGATGTGACGATGACACAAGTTACCCGCATGTTAGGAAAGCCCCGTCCCGTGATGAGAATACAGCAAGGCGGGATGTCATGGGACTTCCCTTTAGTCCGGAACCAGATATGCTGGCTCGACTGGCATCCCTGTCCCCAGTCGGTCACCCTGTATGTTGTTTCAGCTCTGACATTATACATCGTCATAGCACAAATCTGACCATCCTTGTGATTTGCAAACAACTTTGGGGATTTTTGTCCCATCTGCTGTATGGTTAGTACCACCTGTACAATATGAATTTAATCTTTTCTCCAAGTTGACATTACTTATTAAATTCAATTTTAAAAGAAACTGGGTATCCCTATAAAAATTGATTTGTCACTGTAAAAAACAGGGCAAGATCCCTTGCCCTGCATAGAATGTAATGGTAACAGTAAATCACGGGCAGTGAAAACTCTTGACCTCCATCTGCCGAAAGACTCTTCTCTCAGATGGCAGAAAATGCCTCAAAAGCCTCATCTCCTCGTTGCTATTTTTTTTTTTCTAGAAACATTGTCTCCGATGATTCTGCTCTGAGTGAGTGAACTTGAAATTTATTTGCAGGCCATGTTGCAAACCTCCCCAGGTCGCAGGTACTCCAGCCCATTAAAAAATGGCCCACGTAAGATCACAGCCCAGCGTGGGGGACATTGCCATAAGCAGCGTTTCCTGAAGTTGATGGTCTATTTAGTGGTGGATTTTAGAAGCATCCCCTTTAAAAGTAGGGGTGAAACAAGTCTGCTGCTCTCGCCACAATGTCAGCTCTGTCCTGGAGGTCCTTGCCAGCACAAAGAGAAAACAGAAATAAATAAGATGTATGAAGATGGGAAAGTGGAAAGCAAAACTGCCATTATTGCACACGATATGTTTGTCGGCTTAAAAAACAAGATACACAACAAGAAAATCTGAGGTCGAATGGTTGGAATATGTAATTGAGTTCAGCGGAGGTACTGCATTTGTGATCAATATCCACAAATCAATTGTATCTCTATATACCGGAAACGAGCAGCCTGAAATTATTACGTAAGAAAAGATGTATTTATGTATGTTATGAGAAATTTAAGGGACCTAGAAAATATATTCCACAAAAGCATGGAAAAATATAAAAACAGATGAGAAGACATTAAGAAGATACTACATTCAAGGTTTAGCATGAAAAATGTAGTTCTTAATGACTCCCACCTAAGTGGCAGTCAATGTCATTTCTTTGAGCTGATGAGTTTGGTGTTTATCTCCATATTGCTAAATAAATACCATTTGTTTATGCATAAAATTGAAAAGAATAGGTAGCCACATAAGCAATTTCTGATAATCTGTTTATTTATCATAATGGAAGATGTGGCTCTGATTCCTTTTCTACTCTCTACACTTCCCTTCCCCCATACAAGTACCTTTCTCGTCTTCCATCCTCACAATATCATGACATTATAATCATGAGGCTTGTAGTAAACTGGGATAACTTCTCCTTGGTACATTTTGTTTTCCCTGGAGTTGTCTCTTTTTTTTTTTTTGCTTAGTTTCCTGTGGATTATCACTCTTTTAACCCCAAACTTTTTGCCAATGGTTTTAATCTTTTTTGAAAATATTTCAGTTCAATAGGTATACGGTCATTGTCATTTTCTTACCAAAAAAAAAAAAAATCCCTTCTGGAGCCTTCAGACTTAGATGCTCCAACTGCCGTCCTCCTGGGATCTCCATTCCCCACCATCCTAGAAACTCCCTGGGCCTCTCACCCGTGTCCTGGGTCCTGGTCTCCCTGTATCTTGGTTTGCTGCCTGTTTCGGCCAAGTACCTTGTTTACTAGATTTCTGAGAAAGGAGCAGGAGACTCCACATCTCCAAAATGCACTTATCCTATCCTGACATGGCATAGAATTCCAGATGGATCATCATTTTCCTTCAGAATAATGAAGACATTTCTCCATTTCCCTCTAGTTTCTAGTACCTCTGCTAAAAGATCAGGAGCCATTTTATTTCTTCATCTTTTGTATGTGACCTATTATCTCCTGTCTTTTTGTCTTTGGTGTTCTGAAATTCCATGATGATCTGCTTTTTTTTTTTTCCCCCATCCATTGTACCAGGTCCTTTCAACCCCCAAAGGTGCATGTCTGTAAGTCCTGAGAAATGTTCCTGAGTTCTTTCCTTCTGTTTTCTGTATGCTCTGGCCCTTGAATTGTTACACTTTACATATTGTACTTCTTGCACTCTTTCTCTAAATGTCTTGTCTCTCCTGTTTTTTTGTTTGTTTTTATTGAGCCCAACACGAGGCTTGAACTCACGACCCTGAAATCAAGACCTGAGCTGAGATCAAAAGTCAGACACCTAATCGACTGAGCCACCCAAGAGCCCTGTCTCTCCTGTTTTTTATTTCTTTATCTTTATGCTTGCTTTCCTTCCTGGGAAATTTATTCCAGATTATTTTTCTCTGTTGTTGTTGTTGTTTTTTTTAATAGTCTCTATTTACTATATTAAAGGCTTTGTTTAAATTTTTATCACCTTTAGATGTCTGCTGATAGTTAAGATTGAGTAACTAAAAACTGATTTGGAATCTCAGGGTATGGGTAAGTTTAGTTTAACTATTAGCTTTGCTATGTAGTATCTGGCTGGATCTTTTATTTGAGAAATCTCTGAAATAGTATCTTTGGGTCTTTTCTTTTAGTCTGGCCAGATTCTAAAAAACAAACAAAACAAAACAAAAATCCTGTACCTGATTTCTACCTGGGTTAAGGCCTACTTGCCAGTTTTCTAAGCGCTTTTAGGAAAAAGGGCTGGGAATGGATAAGGAGTACACATGCTGTCTAGAAGGCTCTGTCTTCTCCTCTTGGCCGAGCTAACATCTAGCACCTAAGGCCCTAATTCAGACATCAATTCCAAAGCTCATTCTTCCTGAACTCCCTTCAATGAAGTTAGGTCCCTGTGTCACTCTGTATTCTTCTAGCATGTAGTGTTCCCTATGGCACTTACATTTCGTTTAGTCCTTTGATCAGTACCTGTTTCTCCCACTATGTTTCCTGAGAGCAGAGTTTTGCTCAGCATACTGCCGTGTATATAGTCCGTATCAGTTGCTGGTTGTGCAGCCTTCATGAATGTTCCATGGGATGCAGGCACCAGAACTAGGAAGGAGACTGGGGTCAAGCCGGAGCAACTCTGTCATCGTTACTGGCAGGATGACTCTTAGTTTATCGTCCACTGCTCTCCTCGTTTCTTTTCTTCCATGAAGAGGGTCTGAAGAAGGGAAAAGTCAGAAGTGTCAATAACTATCGAGGTAGAAATCTAGTAAGTGGAGAATTTAAAAGTTTACGTTCATTTAATGACATGGAAGGACTTGGAGATAACGGTATTAGTTGAGGCATGGATGCCGAAATCAGAGTGGAGGGGATTGATAATGAAAACAGGTTGTGAGTGTGAACAAACCCACGGAGGAAGAGTGCTTGTGGAGAGGAGACAGCAGGGCAGAGCATGCGGGAAATAGGGTTGAGGATTGCCTTCTTTTAGATGACAGAGACCTGAGCATTTAAAAAATGGGTGAGGGGTGGACACGGAGGACAGAGGAGGAGGGAGCGGTAATTTACGGTGTGAGGATTCTGAGAAGTTTGGGAAATGGGATCTAGAACCAGGTAGAGGGATTGACAATCTAGAGAGGAGAGCACCTGTTTCAGTGTAGCTGGAAGCCGGAAAAAAAAAAAGGGAGAAGATGGGAATTGATGGGAGTGGATGGCTTTGTGACGTTTCCATCTGAAAGGCATTTTCTATGTAAAAGAGGAGGTGAGCAGATCTGAGAGTGGGGAGAGAGAGAAGAAAGAGTTCAAGAATCAAGGAGGTAGAAAAGTTTTGAAACAATCATTATGGAGACTGGGGGAATAAATCGGGCAGAGAAAGAGAATCACTGGATGGCTGACCATCTCGAGGACCCAGCTGAGTGTTCTGTTTGACCCGATGGTGGTAGTGGGCTGGTAGAGTTGGGAACTCAGCGGGACTGTGATTTTTGCTGGACAGCTCTCTGCCACTTGGCTGTGGGTACCGAGACAGTAGCTAATTGGGTTCATTCATAACAACAGGTGGGCGCTTGGAAGAGTTGGAGGTGGTTTAAGGTTTTGGCAAAAGGCTTTTTGAAAAGATGGAATATGGAAGTAAGCTGGGTAGGGAGAGAAGGTGAGTCAGGAACATCTGCCGGACAAAGAGAACACAGATAGGGGTTCTAACAAAACCAAGACACAAAGATAAGCAGCGATGGTCAGAAAATCTAATGTGGGAATTTGTGATTTCTGGAGACGGATTAGTTGAAACTAATTACTCAGCCCAGGTATGACCGTGGGTGGGAGTCACAGGGTCAGTGAATGGGAGAAAGTCACCGGAGGGAATGAGATCGGGACACTGAAAGAACAGGCCACTGGGTGGTCATCCACATGGTTGTTAAAGTCACCCAGAATTTGCGTGGCGAAGGATAATGTGAGTCAATCAGCCAAAATCTTCAGAAACTGATGGGGAAATAGTGTATTCAGGAAGGAGGGCAGCTGGTATAGATTAAAAAAAAAAAAAAAAGCAGAACCCTAAAGAAGCTGAGATGTTCTTTTCATTTTTATTTATTTTTTTCAAGAGAATTAGGGAGTAATTGAAAGCAGCAATGGGGAGCCCGACATATGAAAAAGAACACCCAGCTATATGCTGCAGGCCAGAGTTAAGCATCCTGCATCCTTTCTTCGAGCTCAGAACAGGGCAAAGCTAGTTGGGTTGCCATGGTGACCAACGCCCTGTCTCCGGGCTCATTAATCCTGTGTTCCAAACGAAGCACTTAGCAATAGCTTCTGACTAGATGCAACAAAGCTCTGCATACTGAAAAGGGCACATTCATGGTAAGCCGGGGAAAAAGGTTTTCAATTTCATTCATTAAACTTGAGTAAATAATTTAATATCTTTGTGCGTCAGTCCTCCTAGCTAATGAATAAGGATAAATGCTTAATGGAAAATCTAGCCTAATAAAGTTAACAGCATCAGCTTTACATATAAAGGAAATTGATGTTGCCGGTCTATATGAATATAAGGGGAAAATGGAAAGGAAAATAACACATATTAAGCATCTACGAGGTGGGATGTCAGGTACTTTAAAATAAAATGACTCACTTAATCCTTGCTTCAACCATGTGAAGCAAGTATCATTCCCATCATCTTGTAGATGAGGAATTGGAAACTCTGAGACGTTAACTAAGGCCCCCGGTTCACACAATTGGTAGGATTCGAGGAGGCCCGAATCTGGCCGGTTTAGGTTCATGAGGCCCCAACTATGCCTGACTGAAAACTGTATACGGCTTATCTTTCTGGGACACTGGGCAAATTAAAAAAAAAAAAATTAGGAGAAAAGTTTGTCCTAAGGTGACATTGCCTATATGAGAGAGAAGTTTAAATGCTGTGTTAGAATTCCATTTGCTTCAAAAAATTCGCTACCATTAGATGTTTTTAAAGGCTTTTCTTGAAAAAAAAAAAAAAAAGTAGACAGCTGTTTATATTAGAAGTGTGTTTAATTAAAAGACGTGAAAAACTGTCAAGGCTCCTTCTAAAATGAGTCCCTCCAGAGCAATTGTTATCCCCACTTTGTGTTCCCGGTGCGTGGAACATGGTAACTGGTACGTGGAAGGCTTAGGGTTGCAAAACAGACACTCCGAACAGAAGTTGCTTTTTTTTTCTTCTGTGTTTAATGACTTCGTTTGGTTTTTCTGGGTTTGTTCCAGCTAAGGGTAGATAATGATTGAAAAAGATATATTAAAAATCCATTAATTCATTTTCCTTAAAATTAAATCTTTAATTAAAAGCAACACTGATCAATTTCTAATTTTTGCCTCTAACAACGTGATACGAGGTTTAAAATAAATAGAAACAACTTCGTGCAAGTTAAATATCCCTGTCACTAAACTTGGTTGTTAGCATTTTTTTTCTCCAAATACTAATGGTTTTGTTTTACCTATATGACTATGCCAGGCCTATTTTCTTAAATTCAGGCTGATTACTTCTTCCCCAGATGATTCCCAAGTGCGTCTTCAGAGGGAAAGTGTTAATTCCAGCCTTCTGTCCCCTGTCAGTAGTAGAGGTTTTTCTGACTGGTTCTCTCTACTTTAAATTCTCCTTTCAAAGGCTATTTGTGACTTGCATTGTGAGTTTTCAGTCCGGGGGTGTTATCTTTTTTTTTTTTTTTTTAATAACTAGAAGAATCTGAAACTAGAAATTGAAGGATGACGTTTTCATGGTCCCGAACTACTTTTTTTTTTTCCTTATTTATCAACACGTCTCTAATTTGTTCCTTACTCGGAGGAGCCTGGATTGGATCATCCCTTGAAACATTTTAAACTTCACTTAGTAAAAGATATCGGATTTATAAACAGAAATGCAAGCATTTTCTTTGTCATCTCCCAAAATAATGACTAATGAAAGATAATCCAAACAATTTTAGAATGAGACTCAAGGGCCCAGATTTGGAGGTAAAATGGTTAAATCAAACAAGAATCTGCAGCTCCCAGCTTTGTTTTCTATTAAGCTAACCACAGAAACACAGCAATATGAAAACTGGTAATAAAAGGGTTTAGAAGCTGGAAGCTAAGAATCAAGCATAGGCCAGCTTCTGGAAGAAGTTTCCACTAATTAGAAAGTTAATCGGAACAGAGTGGACCCCTTTCTTTTCTGAGATGAAACAGCTCTCCTATAGTTAGAAGAGGTAATAGCCAGCCCCCACTGAGAACCTCTGAGGGCCCAAGACTTCTGGGGAAGCCCCTGGAGGGTCTCTTGCTTGCATTCATTTGCAGCCTGGGAAGTCCCAGCAGCCTTTGGAAACATCCTTCAATTAAGAGGCCACAGAACCTAGCGGTAAAGGCAGGAAATAAGTTCACTTCTTGCAAGCAAAATTGAAAATAACCTGGGTGGCAGCAAGAAGAAAAGATTGAATAAGATTTTCCAAGGGAAAATTTGGCCTACAGGTAACAGTTAACAACAACAACAACAACAACAACAACAACAATCAGATATGGCATTTCTATTGCCATAATCCTCGCGGCTTTTCTATGCGATTCTTCTATTATCCCATATGCAGATTCGAAAGGCTGAGCTTTTAATTGGTTGATGGAAATACCGGGTTTTGAAGACAGAATGACCTCGATGAGGAGTACTCGCTTTCTCCACTAGGTGGTGCTACTTCTCCTTTGCTACTTGGAATCCTTGCCAGGAGCAGAACAGTCTTGGGACTGCACCATGGCCTTATTCTGTGAATATGTCTCCAGGGTAGACTGGACATGTCAATCAGTAAACCTGCCACTTGCTCGGATCCTTCTAGAACTGTGCCTTGGGCACAGTCCCTGATGACGGGGCTTAGGCTGTAGTGTTTTGTAATACTGGATCCTTCCCCACCAGAGCTGATAAAACCAGGGTGGTGGTATTCTATCCAAGGGGCTGGATATGAAAAGATGAATGCAGGTATAGTGCTTATGAACATAAGTACTGGAGTCCGATTTCTTGGGTTCAAATCCTGCTAGGCCCCCATTCGCTATCTACATGAGTAACCTCTTGGAATCTTTATTTATTAATTTCTTTTAAAGATTTATTTATTTATTTATTTGACAGAGAGGGCGGGTCACAAGTAGGCAGAGAGGCAGGCAGAGAAAGGGGGAAGCAGGCTTCCCGCTGAGCGGAGAGCCCGATGTGGGGCTCGATCCCAGGACCCTGAGACCATGACCTGAGCCGAAGGCAAAAGCTTAACCCACCGAGTCACCCAGGCGCCCAACCTCTTGGAATCTGAGCCTTCATTTACTAAATGGGAATGCTGATCAGAATCCAAGTTGATTGTAAGGAACTCAAACAAGGCTTGTGGATTTTCGTGTGTGACTCTTACCCCACCCCTTACCTTTGTATTGTCTAGAAATGCATTTCCCAAAGTCTATTATATTAAACATCGATCATGGACTGTTAATAGGTATTACAAAAAGACAGTTTCTTGGTCAAATAAATTTGGGAAAACACATATTAAATTAGATAGGGATCTTCACTTGAGGACTTTTCAGAATCTTTCATATGGTAATGGAATCATACATAAACAAAGGCACACCGATCTACAAATTTATTTAACCCACAGTCTTTATTTTTCCATGCATCTTACAGTACTAATATGCCTCACAGGAGACTTTGGGAAAAAACTGGCACAGAAGAGTGAAATTGGGGCTTTTGGCTAGAAGCAGGAACTGAACTCAGCCCTGGGTACACCTATGTCTAATGTCTAATCCAAGGGCACACTCTGTCTCACCATAGTGGGCAGAATAATGATCCTCCAAAGATGTCCACATCCTAATCCCTGAAATCTTTGAATATTCTACCTTATATGGCAAAAAGGGTTTTGCAGATGTGATTGAATTAAGGACGTTGAGATGAGAAGATGATCTTGGGTTATCCAAGTTGGCCCATCTCCTTAAAATTGGAGAGCCTTTTTTTTTTTGGCTGTGGTCAGAGGAATGCGACTATGGAAGGAAGGTTCTGATCTACAAAGAGACTACACCCTCCGCTGCTGACTTTGAAGATGGAGGAAGCAGCTCATGAGCCAAGGAATGTGGTGGCCTCTAGACATTGAGAAATTCAAGGAAACATTCTCCTAAGGACTCCAGAAGGAACATAGTCTGGCTGATACCTGATCCTAGCCCACGGTGTTAGAGTTTTCTAAAGAAATTGAATCAACAGGGGGCATGGGGAAGAGATTGATTGATGAATTTTAACAAATTGGTTCACGAGATTGTGGAAGTGGGAGTCCAAAAACTGTGGGTGGGCTGGCAAGCTGGAGACCAGGGAAGAAGTACAGTCTGCTGGCAGAACTCCTTCTTGGCACAAGGGACGTCAGTCTTTGTTTTATTCAGGCCTTTAGTTAATTGGATGAGGTGCACACATCATCTGCTTATTCAAAGTCCACTCATTCACAGAAACATCAAGAATAGTTTTTGACAAAATATCTGGGCACTGGGGCCCAACCAGGCTGTCAGACAAAATGGACCACTACATTCACGGAGACCTATGAACTTCTGACGTGCAGAACCATAAGATAATACACCCATGTTGTTTTAGGCCACTAAATCTGTGGTAATTTGTTAAGACAGCAGTGAGAAATGAACACACTCACCTTCTGTCTATTATAAGCCTTGTCATCCAATGTACCACGAGTCATTGCCTACTGTGGACCTGGTCATCTATCTCTCGGCTTTGGTCCATTCCCTCATTCCATCACTAGGGATGGATTTCAAGGGTGTGGATTCCTGACTCAAACTCATCTGTAAAGCTTGGGGGCTACCTCAGCTCCCACACCGTGCCTCTCACCCTAGATCAGTCATCTGCTCACATGACCACCTCCTGGCCTTTCAATTGCTCTATTAGTTTCATTTCCTGTATTTTCAAACTTCATTCCTTCAGTTACACCTTAACCACTCTTCAAGGTTACCCTGACTCCAGCTCCTTGCACCTGTCCTATGCATGTCTCTCAGCCCCCTCTTTGAACCATCTCTTTTCTCTCCTCAGCCTCCTCTTCCTGATTGATACTTGAACTACAATCTCACCAGTACTTGAAGTTACCAGTGTGGTGACTTCTTTGCCACAGTAGTGTTCTCCTGGGCTAACACGGGCCTGGGCTAATATACTTATCCCAACTCACTGTTAAATATCTATAAGAATACATTAAAATTTGCCCCCCCAAATCCGTCAGCAACAACTATGTAAATGAAATATATGAACAAATTATAAGCCAAAGAATGAGGGCAAGTTCTATTGATTACATCATCCAAGGGAATGGATTTGGATGTACATTTTTTTTAAAGATTTTATTTATTTATTTGTCAGAGAGAGAGAGAGCGAAAGAGAGAGAGCGAGCACAGGCAGACAGAGTGGCAGGCAGAGTCAGAGGGAGAAGCAGGCTCCCTGCCGAGCAAGGAGCCCGATGCGGGACTTGATCCCAGGACACTGGGATCATGACCTGAGCCGAAGGCAGCTGCTTAACCAACTGAGCCACCCAGGTGTCCCTGGGATGTACATTTTTGATGAGATGCCACAGCTATACCTTCTTAAATAAAACAAGACAGATGCCCCCCCCCCCCCAAGAGTTAAAGAAAGAGATTGACTCACACATCCAGTGTCTAGTTTTAGGGCACACAAATTCTCCCTTGCCTTATCAGTCGCAATCCATTGAGAATACAACTCACAGCATGTTACATGTCAAGAATTAGAGAAGATCTTGTATTCTCAGATGATTAGTCACTACCTGTCTTACAGAGCTCTCAAGTATGAAGCTGGTGAAAAAGAAGTCCAACTGGGAGTCTAAGAAAAATATGTTGGCCCACAGGGAAGGATCGTTACCCTGACAACTCAGGAGAGGATAATTCTGGAACTGCCTTTCTGTGAGAAATAGACACAAAGTTTGAAGCCCTTTGCTTAATTCCATCCAAAGTTTGAAGGGGACAAGACCTGTATGAAACGTTAGCAGATAAAGGCAGAAATGCAAAGAGAGCTGGAGGGGGCGGGGGTGGCGGTGTGGGATGGCTCAGAGTCATGTCCCTCTTCCCTCAATCTCAGGGCCTGTCTTCAAACTTTGTGTAGTCAAATGTCTGGTTTCCCCAGCTTGGACCTAGACCCTATCACACATAGTATCCCTGGGTAGAATAGTTCTCATTCTCTACAAATTGTATTAGCAGGTAGTCTTTTCGCCCTAACCCCCTTTGCTGATATGAATCCCCAGCAGTGACTTACCTGTGTTCATGGTGGCCCCTGAGACAGGCCTCATCACCACTGCTGCCACTTGAAAGGGAAGGCCCACTGTTGCCTGACAGATTTCTCCTCCTGCAGTTGGTTTCTGCTAAACTATTAATGCCCCACTAGCTTCCCCCTTTCTCCCCCCATCCTGTGAATTCTGCCTCAGGACTGCGGGTACCACACCCATTCATTCCTCACCTTGTTCCTGCCTCATTCCAGCCCAGCCACCCAGCAGCCAGGGCCAAGCCCCTCCACCCCTGAGGCTGGTTTAGGTCTCCACTCCTTCTGAGTCCAGAACAAACAGAGTTTTATCTCTGGGTGGAGGAAGAAATCATTATTCCATCTCTCCAAATTCTTGGCCTTTAAAAAACACAACAGCCCAACAAACTTCCCAAGGATTAACCTCTTTTCTGTCGAATGACAATAGTAGCATTCACTTCCCTCAGCAAAAACACCATCCCCAATCATAAGATATGGTCTGACTTCATGAGCCCAACAAGATTAGTGCAAAATAGTATGATAATAGTACATTTTTTGAAGTCTGAGTTATTCAGTCTTATCTATGGTTACTTCGCTAAATTTTCATCAATGTGGGGTTTTTTTTTTTTAATTAAAAAGATAAAAAATAAAATAAGTGTAAGGTGACTGAGCTCCGTGTCTGCCTCTGGATTGTTCGCGTCTAGAAAGATATCTTTTTCCTTAAGGTTGAGTAAATTAAAAATAAACATAAGAATAAATAAACATGGGCTCTATGAGGAGAAGTCTGCATCCCCAGGGGTGAGAAGCAATATTCTGAGTTGGCAGATAAGCTTTGATATGAAAAAGATTCGCTTCAGTAGACAGAAGGAAATAGTTTGTGATATTTGTTTCCTGTTTTCAATATGTTTTTTAAAAAATACAGGTAGCTGTTAGAGAAGAAACTTATGAGAAGAGACCATGTGAAAAGCAGCTTGGTTTAAACAACATTGATAGAGCCAAGTTGTTTTCACTTTCCTCACTGGCTTACTTCAGTCTGGTTTCCTGGATTTCTGTCTTTTCCATGTTTACACACTGCTGGGCCCCAGGATTCAGGGGAAGATGTACGTTTGCCACCTCAGTGATCTGATCTAGTCCCATGGCTTCAGATACCATCAAGTGGGGTTCACGCCTGGGTTTGTGTCTCCCAGCCTGACCCTCTCCTCCCAGCTCCAGCTCATCTGTCCAACTGCTTGTAACCCATCTCTGGTAGATGTTGAATGAACATCTCAAACCTACCACGTCCAGACGGAAACTAGGTTTCCTGCCCCTCCCTCCTTCTTAGCAAGTGACAATTCTGTTCTTCCCATGGCTCAAGCCCAAAGCCTAGAAGGCACCTCCGTTTCCTCCCTTTCCCTCACACCTCACACCTCACAAGACCTGTCGGTGCCATCAAAATATATCTCCAGTCTGACCACTTCAAACCATCTACACTGGGGCCACCCAACCCAAGCCACATTATTTCTTCTTGAACTACGGGAGCAGACTTTCAATAATGCCCCTGCTTTCATGCCCCTTTTTTACTGTCCACTCTCCACATAGCCAGTCCGAGTGATCTTTACAAAAAGCAAATCAGACCCCTTCCCTCCCTCACATTCATTCCCCTCACATTTAGCTTATGGTCTAAGTTCTTTTCTGTGACCTGCTGAGCCTGACATTGTCTGGCCCCTTCTGGCTTCACCAGCGATATTTCCAACCACTCCCTCTTTCACTCATCTCTTTTGATGCTTGCATTCTGTCCATTTTATAAACACATCTGGCTTGTTCCTGCCTACCTCAGAACCTGCACCCTTCCTGTCTCCTTCGCCAGGAAAGCCTTTTCCCACGATCTTCAGTTGGGTTCCTTCTGGGCTGCACTGACGCCACACCCTCAGGGCCTTCACATGAAATACTTCATCCTCTTCCCTCATCATCCTCCATGACTTCCCCCAGCTGTATTTTTCTTCATCACACATCACTACCTGTCACTTCATATATGAGTTAATTTTTTTCGTCTGTCTTCTTCTCTAACATATGAATTCCATGCCGTTAGGGACATTTTCTTATTTACTAGGTTATTCCCAGAGCCACGAACAGTAGTGGTACACAGTAGGAGCTCAACAAAGACTTGCTGAATGAATGAATGTACTACGCACTAGGGCACCAAGACAAATGGATGTAGCATCTGTTCTTGAGGATCTTAAAGTGAAGAAAGACACCCACATCTGTGATTCATTAGAGTGAGATAACACGATTTTTGTAGTGGAGGAACAAGTAACACAGCCTGGGAGTAAGGAAAATCTTTCCAGAAAGACATGGTGTTGGAACTTGTAGGGTGAGTAGAGAAGAGAGTAAAGTCATCGCAGGCCAAGAAAATGATGCAAGCAAAGGCATGTAGGGGTTTGCAAAGAACTAAGGGTGCTCAGTAATGAAAGCAAAGTGTGAGGCAGAAGATAGCAGCATAGAAGTCTGGAGAAGCAGAAGCTGGGTTTTGGGTGGTTTTATCTCTTAGGATAAAAATTTTAAACCGTATCATATAAAGAACGGAAAGTTCTTGCAGGATTTTAAGAGAGACGGTCTGTTATGTATTTTAAATATGTTACTCTCAGCATTATGGAGGGAAAGGCAAATGTACAAACAAAGGGCAGTGGTAATAGGATAGGGAGCAATGGTGCCAACATGTGACGATTGATGGGAAGGGACTGTGGGATGAGGAAGAAGGAGGGGTGGGAGTGAATTTCCAACTTTCAGGTTGATCTGTTGGGGCCATAGCAACACTATTTTTTGGAATGTAGCTTACATGAGTGCAAGGATTAAGAAGGAAAAGAGTTTAGGGGTGCCTGGGTGGTTCAGTGGGTTAAAGCCTCTGCCTTCGGCTCAGGTCATGATCCTGAGGTCCTGGGATGGAGCCCCGCATTGTGCTCTCTGCTCATTGGGGAGACTGATTCCTCCTCTCTCTCTGCCTGCCTCTCTGCTTACTTGTGATCTCTGTCTGTCAAATAAATACATTTAAAAAAATTTTTTTAAAGAAGGAAAAGAGTTTAGTTTGGGATCTGTTAAATTTTAGTGTGCAGTGGGCCTCCAAATAGATTTGTTCAGAATGCTATTGTACATATGTAAGTCTGAAACTCAGGGGTCAGCTCAAGACTGATCAGATATTTCTTTATTGCAAGATAATTCACTTACGTACAATGCACCCATTTAAAGTCTGCCCTTCAGGGCATGTGCATCTGAATGTTTATAGCGGCAACGTACACAATAGCCCAACTATGGAAAGAACCTAGATGTCCATCAATAGATGAATGGATAAAGAAGATGTGGTGTATATATGCAATGGAATACTATGCAGCCATCAAAAGAAAAGAAATCTTGCCATTTGCAATGACATGGATGGAACTAGAGGGTATTATGCTGAGTGAAATAAGTCAATCACAGAAAGACAATTATCATATGATCTCCCTGATATGAGGAATTTGAGAGGCAAAGTGGGGAGTATAGGGCGTTGGGAAGGAAAAAATGAAACAAGATGGGATTGGGAAGAAGACAAACCATAAGAGACTCTTAATCTCACAAAACAAGCTGAGGGTTGCTGGGGGGGTGTATTGAGAGGGTGGTTGGGTTATGGACATTGGGGAGGGTATGTGCTATGGTGAATGCTGTGAAGTGTGTAAGCCTGATGATTCACAGACTTGTACCCCTGGGACAAATAATACATTATATGTTAATTAAAAATTTTAATTAAAAAAAAAAGGATGGGGGTGCCTGGGTGGCTCAGTGGGTTAGGGCCTCTGCCTTTGGCTCAGGTCATGATCCCCGGGTCCTGGGATCGAGCCCCGCATTGGGCTCTCTGCTCCACAGGGAGCCTGCTTCTCTCTCTCTGCCTGCCTCTCTGCCTAGTTGTGATTTCTCTCTGTCAAATAAATAAAATATTAAAAAAAAGAAAGGATGTCTGAAAAAAAAAAGTCTGCTATTCAGTGGCTTTTGGTATTTTCACTGAGTTAGGCAACCAACCTCCACAATTTTAGAACATTTCATCACCCAACACAAAACCTGTACCCTTTCGCAATCATTCTCCATTTCCTCCAACTCCTGCTTCCTACCCTTTTAGCCCTATGCAACCACTAATACACTTTCTGCCTCTATGTACTTGCCTACTGGGGACTTTTCCTATAAATGGAATCTTGCAATATGTGGTCTTCTGTATTTGGCTCATTTCATAAAGCATAATGTTTTCAGTGTTTTTTGAAATAGTGAAATGGAACACCACACTAGTACTTCATTCCTTTTTGCTGAGGACTAATATTCCATTGTATTGATATAACACATTTTCCTTATCCATTTGTCAGTGGGTGGATATTTGGACTGTTTCCACTAGGGGTTATTATGAATAATGTTGACATGGACATTCCAGGGCAAATGTTTGTGTAGACATATGTTTTCATCTCTGTTGGGTAGATACCCAATTGTGGAATTGTTGGGTCATATGGGAGCTCTGTGTTCAACTTTTTGAGGAAGTGCCATACTATTTTCCAAAGTAGCTGTACCATTTTGCATTTCCACTGTCAGTGTATGAGGATTCTTATTTCTCCATATGCTTGCTAACACTTGTTATTATCTATCTTTTCTATCACAGTCATTCTAGTGGGTATAAGGTAGTATCCAAGTGTGGTTTTGATTTGCACTTCCCTGATGGCTAATGGCACAGAACATCTTTTTATGTGATTATTGGCCTTTTATATATCTTCTTTGTAATGATACTGTGTTCATTTCAAATTGGGTTATTTCTCTCCTTCTTGGGGGGGATATATAATTTATTAACTATAATGACAGGGAATTTATTTTAATGATACTATATAATTAATTTATTGTTATATGATATCATTAATTTATTTCAATGATATTTTAATTGATATAATTCTTCGTTGATCCATGGGTTATTTATTCTGCAAATATATTTCCGATTAAACTCATCTTTTTGGTTACTAACTTCTAATTGTGTTATGGTTAACAAAATGGTCTGTAGTGATACCTGGTTTCTGACATCTGTGAAGATGAGTTTTTGACCTAGTTAGTAAAGAATCAACTTTTGTATATGTCCCATATAGCCTTGAGAAGAATGTATACCACTATGATTGCTCATATAATTTTGAGAGTCCTCTGTTCATAGATAAATGAAAAGAGTAGTTATGACTACTCAGGGAAACCATGCACAGGAAGAAATGCAGGAAAAATAATGATGATAGCCAGTGTGAAATAACACAGGTGAGGGATTAAGAAGAGGAATCATATAAAAATCATGAAGGAATAGCCAGAGAAGGAGAAGAAAACATTCTAAGGAAGCTTAAAAAAAAATAGAATTTCAAGAAGTGTGTTGTCAACACTGTTGGGTATAGCAGAGAAGTATAGTGAGATGAAGACTGAAAATGGTAGATGGGAATGATCACCTGGAAGCCGCTGGTGACCTTTTCAGAACAGCTCCAGTGGAGGGGTGGGAACAGAAGGCAGGTCGTGAAGGGCTGAGGGGGTCATGGGTGGTGAGGGAATGGTACGGAATGCAGAGATTTCACTTTCAAGAAGTTTGGCTAAAAAGAGATGAAAAGAAATTAGAGGGTACTTAGAAGGGAGAAAAGGGCTGGGAGAAGCTGAGGTGTGTTTATAAAAGGATGGCAAGAAGTTGATGGAAAAGGAGGTGTTGGATTTAGAGTAAGAAGATATTATTTGTGGAGCAGCATTCCACTGCTGCACTTAGGATCCGTCACAAAGACGGAGGAATTTGTCTTGCACTGACGGGAAGACCCCTCTTCCCTAAAATGAAAGGGAGAAGGTAGAGGTGAGTATTGAATTGGTCAGCAGTTTTGTTTAGTTTACTGCAACCCACAGAAAGTCAATTCAGCTGTGGTAGCAGCAACCGGTGATCTTCAGGATCCAGTTCTCTTCCCCTCCAGGATCCTGGGAGATTACACATCCTAGTCCAGTCCCCTTGTGGTGCAGCAGAACCCTGTGCACCCTCTGCCTCATGACATATAAATAGAAGAAATGAGTCACTTCCAGGTAGTAAAAAGCCCATGCAGGACTTTGAAAGTCTGATTCTCCTCCTGGTATCGTGACAGTGGAGGAAACGCTGAAGTCACAAGACCGAGGGGCTTCAAATAAAGGGCAAATAGAGGACTTTGGTTCTGGAACTACAGTGCACTGTTAAGACGGAGAAATACAGTTTTAATGCATCAAGCCACAGAGACGTGGCTTACAACAGCATCATTTGTCTATCCTGATGAAATCCTAGCCTATGGAAAATTTAAAATACACAGACAATGCAGGAAAAGTGGAAGAACCTAGCTAGGGGAAGGATAGAGGTGCATTTGAGCAACCAGAATCAGGAATTTGAATAACTTCGAGAGGCCAGAGCTGCATAAACCTTCCACAGGGAAGCCGCCACAAGGAGGACCAACAAGATACGTGGTAATGGTGATCCAACCCGCCCCAGGAGATTTAGGAATTGAGTGTGAATGTGTTGGATGGGGCATCTGCAAAGATATTGCAGGATGATATCAGGACACAGAGAAAAGAAAGACTGAGCCCACTACCTATGTCTTCTTTGCAAATGGGAGAATACCTAAGAGTTTGTGAGATCCTGGATAAGAAAGGATTAAAAAGTCACCTCGTTGGGTGATATAAACCTTAATGGATGAGGGGTTGTACACAAGGGTGAGAGAGTAATGGTTCAGAAGACCATTGTTGATCTAGAAAAAGGTAGTTCTCAACTCCAGACCCTGGAGAGTGTGAGTATTAGAGACAAGGGGCTTTACAGGAAATGGTCTTTCATTTAAGATTTCATTTAAGACAAGACCATGAAAGATACAGGAAAATATATTTGCTGTAGATTGTAGATTGAAAGGGTAAAATTGAAACTAGAACAAAGCAGCCAACTGAAAATACGCTTTGGTGACAGTTAATAACAAACTTGACACTGCACAAAATTGCATCCTTGACAAAGAAGCCGACTTGAGAAACAATCCCAGAACACGCAGAAAATGAAAAGCCCTGAATATGAAAAAAGAAATCTAACCTTTGAATAATAGATGTTTCTAAAGAATGCTTGCTGTTAATAACAAGCGAGACAATATATGTAAAACTCTTAGTGAGTGCTCGAAAAATAGCAGATGTGATGAATATTTTCATAAAGGAACACGCAACGAACGGACGGCCTTTTACCTGCACAGAGCCTGCTCAAGCCCGAACATGGGGAGACTGAGGCAGATGAACTTCCAGTTGAGGAGGATGGAGATAATCTCAGACAAAATAAGGAGAGGAGCCTAAATGTCTACCCGAGGTCAATCAATTGATCCCAATTCCTTTGCAAACTCTTACGATGATAACCGACGTTGTCAGCTACCTCGGTGTCTCCCTATGCCCTCATACATACTGCAGGCCACTCTCACTAGAGACTATCTGCTTTTCACCCCATCTTGGGACTTTTTCTAAGAAAACTCTAACTTTTTAAGGTGTTGTTAAAAAAGAAAGCCATGAATAATGTACCATGTTTTCACTCATGTATCTGAGGAGTGGGGTTTAAAAAACTGGGAGAATTTCTTATCAACTTGATAATTAGGGGGTGATGAAGGTTTTAAGCAAAAAAAAAAAAAAAGGTTTTATAACTTTGAATATGACCAATATTTAAAACCAAGGTAGAAGAAATTCCTGTCTAAAAAAAGACTTATTCACCCAGAGATGAAATAGGTAAGCTTGGTTCCTGGCAAAACTCATGAAGAAAATAATAAGTCTAGATATCTCTTAAATAAAATAGTCAATGTCAACAATAAAAAATAGCAAAAGTGTCCAAAGGAGTGAGTAAAAGAAAATAGATTGCTTTGAAAGATGGTGGTATGTCATTTCTCTATAATGTTTACTATTGAAAAAAGAGTGGAACCAACTTATGGAATATTGTGGAGAAAATTACCCATGAATTTGACACTCTTTCAGTGTTACTTTTAATGTATGATGACAACAGAAAAATAGTCTCATGTATTTGAGTTCTTAGAAAATATACCAAAAGGGGGCCCTGAATGAAAAATTTACTAGATACATGACTATTAACTGGACTGTGCAAAATATATGGGATGTCATTCATAAAAGAATTTCATTTTTGTTTTCCAGTATCTTTTAAAATTATTTGGAGAGTCTAGTTTCTCCCCTACTGTGGGTAGAAAACTCAGGTGAGCCCATGTCTTCTCTTATGACTCTTAAGTAAGAAAAAGTTATATAGTCACTTCGAGCGTCAAAATTCACTTTCTATTCAAAAGCTGGATATCCAGGGCTGCTCATTCAAACTTGACTTGAACTCTCCTTTCCCCTTGTTCAAGTCCACTGCAGACTGAAAGTAGCCAATTGGGGAAGGGATGCATACTCTCTTCCCTCACACAGCACTTCTATTCTTTCTTGCCCGTTTGACCAATGATGGGTTCTAAACCTCTGCAGAGCTGGTGCAGAGAGAGGGGTGGGAAGGGAGGAGAGATTTAAAAAAACAAAACAAAACAGGAAAGTTCTTCTAGGAATCTAGCTTGGCCACTTTCCGAATCTGGCAAATGTCTCTTTCTTTCTTTCTTAAAATATTTTATTTATTTATTTGAGAGAGAGGGAGAGAGAGAGAAAGAGCATGAGAGGGGAGAAGGCCAGAGGGAGAAGCAGACTCCCCATGGAGCTGGGAGCCCGATGCGGGACTCAATCCTGGGACTCCGGGATCATGACCTGAGCCGAAGGCAGTCGCTTAACCAACTGAGCCACCCAAGGGCCCTGAATCTGGCAAATGTTTAAAGAACTCCAACCAGATAAGCACAGAGAGATAAAATAACTATAGTTTGGTGATTATGAAAATCAAATGCAGTTGTCAAAATTGCATTAGAAGGACCCCCCCCCCCTTTTTTTTTTAAATTAAACACAAGATCAACAACCCCAGATTAGATGAATACATTTGAGGAAGGTGGGAGACAGATGGGAGGTAGAATAAACAAGGGAAAGGGGGACTTATTTTCCGTGCTGTCTTACAGGAACCCACGCTGGCCAACTATGACCCCAGGCTGATTTCCTCGAACATGTGGGCTGGCTCACTGCTGTAACACCTCCAGCATGCTCTAACAGAGGTGGAAACTCTCAGGCGGCTGGTGAAATTTTGAGTTTAGTTACCTGCCCTTTTTCCTTTCTTAGAGAGCGGGTAGTCATTTAACATTTTCCCCCTTGTGCAGAGGGTACATAATATCCCATGCACTGGCTGTGAGAACTCCGTTTAATTTTTCTGGTGTGGGCTGAGGAAAGGACAGACTGCCTAAATTGTTGAGTCCAATGCAAAAGGTGTAGGCCTTTTATTTAAAAAAAAAATGCCAGGAATGTGTTGTCTGGGTGGCTCAGTGGGTTAAAGGCTCTGCCTTCGGCTCGGGTCATGATCCCAGTGTCCTAGGATCAAGTCCTACATCGGGCTCTCTGCTCAGCAGGGAGCCTGCTTCCCTTCCTCTCTCTCTGCCTGCCTCTCTGCCTACTTGTGATCTCTGTCTGTCAAATAAATAAATAAAATCTTTTTTTAAAATGCCAGCCATTTCAGGATGGTGATAACAAATCATTAACAAAGATGGGGCCATTCCTGGTGAGGGGCTCTGTGCCAAACCAGCCGCGGCTGCAGATTCCCAGCTGCATTGCAGTAGGGCTCATGCTTCTGCATTTCTAGTTAAAGGCCAAAGTGACCTCAACTTCTAAGCCATCATCGTTTAAAAACTGTTCATTAGTTTAAAAACTTTCATAAGTAACCATGGATAAAACATCGAAGACCAGATTGAGATCACAGAGCTGAATATAATGACCTTACAGCTTCGACAGTGTAAGTTCTAATGGTCAGAAGGGAGGCGTGTTTAAGTGTAGGAGGGCAATAGCTTGGAGGTAAGGTCATTTCCTAAAGGAGGTGGAGATAATGTAACAAATTCATGGACAGAGACCACAATGCATTAAAGTTTCAGTATTCCTACAGAAGAATTAAAACATGATGAAAAGAGCAAACACTGAAAGGAGGAAGGATTAGTATTAAAACAACTAAAACTTATGTTTTATATCAGAAAGTAAAGAATACTACCTAAATTTGACAATAAATAGATGAATCGGTATGTTAGCTGGAGTTATGGAACTAACTGCCAAAAGATCTAAAAGCAAACGTAGTTAAATGTCTTTGTAAACGGGTCTATTCTACGAAATTGTCAATCAAGTTCTTTACCTCTGATTTTTTTTAAACAGGTGCCTTATTCTTTAATATAAAATAATAGAAACTTATTTAATAAAAGTGAGTTCACCTCAGAGGGAGTTATGATATAAATTTATTCAAGAAGATGGGAGTATGAAAATCATATGTTTTCCCTTATTTTGATTTTCCAGCACCTGCTGCCCACATAGGCAGCACTGTTTAAAGAAATACAGCTGCTCAGTGACTAACGTCGATTTAATTACTTATTAAAAGGCATACCCTATGATTTTTTAAAAATCCAGTAATGTATACCTTATAAAGGATATCCAGTATAAAATGAGAAAGCTGAGAAACAAAAGCAGAAGATACATCAGGATATATAAGTAGAAAAGAAATACAGGCAAGTCTTCAAGGAAAGATGATGGCATCACCGTTCTTCCAAAGTGGGGGGGGGGGAGATATTTAAATAATAGAAAGGGTATTTTCCTTTTTGCTTAAGTGTAGGATTTTTCTGTTACAATCATATTGGATTAAAATATTAAAAAAGGGCATCAAATGTGCC
Source organism: Lutra lutra (assembly GCF_902655055.1). Lineage (NCBI taxonomy): Eukaryota > Metazoa > Chordata > Mammalia > Carnivora > Mustelidae > Lutra > Lutra lutra. The sequence goes on from NC_062288.1 coordinate 39,250,310, forward strand.
ACTGATGCTAAAACCAAGAAATATTTTAACGTTTTACCACAGATTTGATAAAGTCCACGTTAAACTAGAATGGTTGAAGTGAAAGAATAAAACCCAGACTTCTCACATGGCCTGGAAGGTCCAACATCATGCTTGTGACTTCACTTTTAGGTTCTTCCTCTCACTTTCTTTCTGCTCCTTTGAACATGCAAGCTTATCCACCCATTTGGACCGTTGTACTCACGGTTCTCTCTGCCCGGAAAGCTTTTCTCCTTGGTATTTCACGGTTACTCTCAGGTCAGAGATCAGCTCCTCAGAGCCAGCCCTCGTGGTCACGATCGTCACAACTGGTTTTATTTTCTTCATTGTATTTGCCACTCCCTGAAATGATCTTGTCACCTATTTCCTTGTGTGTTTGTTTTCTGACTCTTGTCTAGTATGGAAATGACGTGAGAGTAGGGATCTTGACCACAGAGTGCGCTGGTGTCTCTGTGTACTTGACACAGAATAGAAACAGTACAAGTATTTACAGAACGACTGAACGAGGGCCGACTGAACGAGTCTTGAGATGAGCACTTGATCCCTGTTACTGAAGAGAGCATTTCAAAGAATAGATAAAATACTCCATGTTGAGCTAGTTGGAACCAAAGTTGTTGGTGGCCTGAGGGAAAGCCAAAATCCCTGGGGAATCCAGAAAAAGGGGGAATCCTCATGTCTGCTCTTCTAACCTAGAGGAAGTTGAGAGGGATTGGACTGCAGATCAGAAGAGGATCAGTTCAAATGTAGGACTGGGACAAACCACTTCTCAGTGCCATTTTGCTGCTTCATTATAAAATAATAAGGTGCATTCCTGGGGTCAAGGAGTAATGTAAATCTTGGGAGTGGCCCCCTGACAGAGGTGCTGGTCTCTGCCATGCAGAATGTTCAAGGAAGTTGTGCACAAAGAGGGTAGAAACAAAACCAATGTTAGCAACCGTCCAGCTGGTCTCTCCTTCCATCCTGCTGAAAGACTGAACAAGGAAGTGAGAACCACCAACACTGTGTGCACACTCAGGAGTACTGGACAGTATACAGATCAGGCAAATCGGTGGAGGGAAAGTCAAAGAGGTGGGAACAAGAAGATAGCACCTTATTGTTTTAGATCTAATGAGGCTTGGATCTAATAGATCTCATTGAAGTCTTGGATGAAGTTGTCTCCATCAAAAGTTAATATGCTGGGGGCACCTGGGTTGCTCAGTGGGTTAAGCCTCTGACTTCGGCTCAGGTCATGATCTCAGAGTCCTGGGATCAAGCCCCACATCAGGCTCTCTGCTCGGCGAGGAGCCTGCTTCTTCACCTCTCTCTTTCTGCCTACTTGTGATTTCTCTCTGTCAAAAAAAAAATAAAATCTTTAAAAAAAAAGTTAATATGCTGAAAGGACTTTCCATAAACATAGTGACCCAATAGGAAGGACTGCCCATTCCCCACCAATCCCAACTCCTACACTTTTATTTAAGAAGTTGATTATTTAGTTGATTACATTCGCCTTTTATTAACCTGAAATTTAACACACACACAAAAGATTTAATTTGTGTTTTTACAACACTGTCTTCTGTCCCAATACTTTTATTAAATAGTCCATTATTTCTCCACTGATTAGTATACCCCATCTAGCATTATAGATACTTTCTGAAATAGGTTTGTTTCTAAGCTCTACATTCTGTTTCACTGGTCTAGTTGTCTTTCTATGCATCCATCCTACGTTGTTTTAATCACAATTTATTTGGCTATCTGGTAGGGTGAGCACCCCTTCTTCACCACCTCTTCTTTCCTTCTCACTCTTTTTACCCCTCTTTCCCCAAAATGATATGCTCTTTACTCTGTGCAAATTCTGTGGAAAAAATGTTTGAATGGCACCTAATTTACAGATTAACTCAGGAAACGTTGCCATCCTTATAATACTGAATCCTCCTATCTACGAACATAGTGAAGCGTCACATTTATTGAAGTCCTTTGCCTTTGATCAACTCTTTATCATTATCTCCATAATGATCTTGTTTACATCCTGAAAAATAAATGAGAAAAACACAAACAACCCACTGAAAAATGGGCAGAGGTTCTGAAGAAACAATAAAAGTGGGAATCTTGTTGTCAAGAAGACACTTCACTTACTGGTAACCGGGGACATCCAAATGAAATAAAAAAATATCATTTTACACCATATAATCGGTAAAAATTAAATAGTTCAATGTTTATCAAGTGTTGGAAGTGATAGTGAACATTTAAACTCTACTGATGGACATAAACTGGTATAACCACTGAGGAATATAATTTAATACAGTAAAAAATGTTCATACACTAGTACCCGATAATTTTATTTCTCTCTCTTGAGAAATTCCTGCACAATTTAAAAGATATCATTATTATGAAAAACTTAACAATTGTCTTTAGTAGAGGAATAGTTAAGCTGTAGTTTCATTATGTAATGTGAAACTATTCAGCACCTGAAATGAAGAAAAAACTCAGCTCTCTACCCAAAAACATAATGTGACTAATAAAAACAGGTTGAAAAATGAGATGCCACTTTATAATTTTTATGAACACAAAATAATAGTATATATGTTGTTTATGGGTACATATATAAGTGATAAAAGCACAAAAATTTATAAGGGAATAACAAAAAACATTTTAAGATTTTAGTTGTCTTTATGGAGAAAGAAAGGGAAGAAAGGAGAAATGAGCTGAATTTTTTTGTAAAATTTTATTTTGAAAAAAATTAAATATGGCAAAAATTATCAGATATGGGTAGTGGTATATATGTATGCTTGAATTATTGCATAATTTGTAAAACATCTTAGATTTCATGCTGATAGAATACTAAATATTTTAGATGCAGTAACACAGTAGATTTCTACCTAACTCCATTTTGCATATAAGGACAAAATACTTTTGAATTGTAAATAGATACAGATATTTTCAAGAACGCAGTTATGGTATAAATCAAGACATGACTGGACTTGGTTTTATTCAGAGATTTACCAATGTTTTCCCTTATTTTGGAATAACCTCATTATGGCAATGACCTTTGTGGTATTTGAATTACAATACAAAGCATCCATGTCAGTTCAAATACATGGATGTTAGGATTCCACATGTGGGTACGAGCAAATCACTATTTCATTATGGCATCTAGGATAGGCATTAACACGTTGAATTTTGTACTATATCATGGTATTAGTTATATTATATGTAACAATCATAACTATGTAGTGGTAATTATTAGAAATTACTTTCATTCTGCCTATATTATTTCACTTACATAAAGCTCATTTTGCCTAGGTATTGTACCTATTTATTTTTAAGATTTATTTATTTGAGAGAGAGAGAGAGAAAAAAATGCGTGGGAAAGGGGCAAGGGCAGAGGGAGAGAGACTCCCAAGCAGACTCTGCACCAAGCTGGGCACGGGGCTCAATCTCACAACCCTGAGATCACAACCTGAGCTGAAACCAAGAGTGGGACACTCAACTGACTGTGCCACCTGGGTGTTCCTCTTTATTTTTAAGAGACTAGATATGAAAGTAGATGCTAATATCTATGGATTTCCTTAAAGAACAGGGAAGGCTGTCTTAAAGGGCTGGCCTCGTCCTCTGCCTCCCCACTGACCTCCCCACTTACAGGCTCTTCAGGAAATCAGGTCCATTAGGATAGGAAGGGGGCAGGGGCTGGTTTAGGGATACGGTAAGGGATGTGGATTCCCCAAGTCTGAAAAGATAGAGAAATGACAGTTTCTGTAGTGACAGAGACTTGCTTTTTGCTCGCACTTTTAAGTAGCTCTCAAGGTGCCAGAAGTTGGGGGGAACGTGGATACTCTAGAGAGGAAGCTTCTGAGGACAGCCCTCAGCCTGTAGGGACTAGCAAAGCCCAGCAGATGGCGCCACCACGATGCTGCGCGCTGACGATCAGCCAATCTAACAAATGGGCACGTGAGGCAATTTAATTTTATTAAAAAAAAAAAAAAGAAAGAAAACTTGAAGTCTCATAACTAAGACTGATGAAACTGATTCCCTCTGTTGGGAGTGATGGAAGGATACTATCCCACAGCATGGGAGAACAGAAAACATTTACTATAGACTGGTACCGTGTCCCTCAGTAATCCTGACCTCAGCATTATCTTTTCCCTTGGGCCTGGTCTAGCCATTGCTTGTGGCCAGCTCCCACTCTTTCTGCTCAAATTCTTCTCCTGTGTCCCCTCTTCATCCCATTCTTAGTGTACCCAAATCTCTGTCTTCTTTGCCCACAGACGGAATCTGAAAAGTCCTTGTTCTTTATCATCAGTACAAATTGACATTTGTGTGTCTCTCTCCTTTACCAGCATTCCAGACTACTTCTGGGGACCATCGTGCATACATTAAAGGGTTTGTGAAGGGCCCTCTCTCATTTAAAGTAACTTTATCCAAGAAATAATTTAACCCCAAATGAATTAGTTTATCCCCTAGAATGAAAATTGCTGCAAATTTTTGGGAAGGGTAGTTTACAGAGTAGAGTGTAAAGAAAACTGTTGGAGAAATAGACCATATTTCTGCGTGGAGAGACTCTCTATGGTAAGAATGTCAGTTCTTCCTAAATTGATATCTACACCAAAATAATTTCCAGATGAATCAAATGTTAAACATTTTTTTAAAAATGTATAAAAAACTAAATTGTAATTAATCTGGGTAGCTATGCAAACTCTGAAAGGAGAACACTCTAATAGTTTTTTAAAAATGGGAAAATTTGGAGAGGGTGTTTGGGTTATGGACATTGGGGAGCGTACGTGCTCTGGTGAGTGCTGTGAAGTGTGTAAACCTGGGGATTCACAGACCTGTACCCCTGGGGCTAATAATACATTATATGTTAATTTAAAAAATGGGAAAATTTGACTATGAAAGTTAAGGTCATTGTACTTAAGAAAAATCAAAGTGGTTAAAAATTTGGTAACAATTATGATAACATAAACTTACATCTTATTTTAATGAATGGTTCATATAAAGGAAAACAAAGCAGAAAGCTTACAATGTATAAAAGGACAAAATGTTAGACAATTAACTAAAGAAGAAATATCACAAGTTAATAATCACAGAGAAAGTGTTCAAACTCTAGTAATCAAATGAATTTAGATTCTTTTTTTTTAAAGATTTTATTTATTTGACAGACAGAGATCACAAGTAGGCAGAGAGGAAGGCAGAGAGAGAGGAGGAAGCAGGCTCCCCGCTGAGCAGAGAGCCCCATGCGGGACTCGATCCCAGGACACTGGGATCATGACCTGAGCTGAAGGCAGAGGCTTTAACCCGCTGAGCCACCCAGGCGCCCTGAATTTAGATTCTTTAAAAAAGAAGACCATTTCTTACTTCCAAACTAGCAAAAAAAATTTTTTTTAATGTATAAAGACATGCTGGTGAATGAAATATCACTGCTCCACATCAGTGAGTTATATAACCTGCGACAATTATTCATAAAATTCCTTAAAACAGTTCACACATTTCAGCTTAATGACTCTATGTGGGGGGAATTTATGCCAAGGAAATAATCTTTAAATTTTCACACAAATTTATTAATTGTAGCATTAATTATAAGATCAAAACATTGGGGGAAAAAATCCTCATATCCAACAGTTGGGTAAAGTGACTTGTGGAATATGTAGTTCCTTTGAAATAACATTTAAAGTAATTCTGTAACAACACGGGAATGTTTATAGTAGTAAACAGAAGGCAATGTTGGTCAATAAAAATGTTAAAAATTTGTCTAAGCTAATTGTTAGGAAAACAAACATTAAACACAATGACCTACCACTACACACCCACCAGATTGGCTAAAATTAAATTTAGCAAAAATACCAACCACGGGTGAGAATGTGACCCAACAAGAGTGCTCATGCGTGGCTTATGGATGTGTAAACTGGACCGGTTTGACACCATCTAATGAAGGGGAAGGTTTGCATACCCAGTGATCCAGTCGTTCGGTGAGCACGAGGGCACAGGAATGTACTAGAACGCTCAGTGCAGCAGTGTTGGGAATAGCCTGAAACTAGAAATGTCCATGAGCAGTAGGAGGGACAGATTGTGGATCACTTGTGCAATGAGACAGAACGCAGTAAAATGAACAAATGACAGCTTAAACATCACAACATAGATTATTTTCACAAACATAATGTTGAATGAAAGAAGCAAGTCATAGAAAAATATGTGTTTATTATTTCACTTATATAAAGCTCAAAGATAAATGAAAGGAAGCTCTCTTGTTTAGAGATACCTACAAAGGTAAAACGATAAGAAATGCATAATAGTCAGGAGAAGATACCTCGGGTAGGTTGGAGGAGTTGTGCTCGAGAAGGAGAGGAGGAAAGAGGATGGCTTCCTTGGCTCTGGGAGGTGTTTGTCTTCTTGACCTGGGATATGATCAAAGATGGAGGCAGACACTGGAGTGGTACATCTACAAGCCAAGGAATACCGAGGATGGTCAGCCATCACCAGAAGCTGGGAGAGCAGCATGAAACAGGTTCTCCCTTGAAGCCCTTAGAGGAAGCCAACCCTGCTGACACCCTAATTTCAGACTTCCAGTCTCCAGAACTGTGAATACATTTCTGTGGTTTTAAGCAGCCTAGTTTGTGGTAGTTTGTTAGGGCAGGTCTAGTAAACTATCACATTGTATTTTCACATTAAGAATATTTATTGGGGCACCTGGGTGGCTCAGTGGGTTAAGCCTCTGCCTTCAGCTCGGGTCATGGTCTCAGGGTCCTGGGATCGAGCCCCGCATCGAGCTCTCTGCTCAGCAGGGAGCCTGCTTCCCTCTCTCTCTCTTTCTGCCTGCCTCTCTGCCTACTTGTGATCTCTCTGTCAAATAAATAAATAAAATCTTAAAAAAAAAAAAAGAACATTTATTAAGGGGCACCTGGTGGCTCAGTCTGTTAAGTGTCTGCCTTCAGCTCAAGTCATGATCTTAGCGTCCTAGGACTAAACCCTGGGTGGGGCTCCTTGTTCAGCGGGGTGTCTGCTTCTCCCTCTCCCTCTGCCCCTCCCCACATTTGTGCTCTCCCTCAATCACTTTCTCTCAAATAAATAAAATATTTTTTTTAAAAAGAATATTTATTAAAAGTTTCCAAGAATTCATATTTGGGGTCTCTAATTTCTTGAATAAGTCACAAAATCTAAAATAAAAAGTACTCAAACCATCCTACTTTATATATTCTCTTTATATATTCTCTGGAAAATTTGCACTCAAAGAAACAAGTATAAAAACTAAAGATCTCCTATTCAGAACAGAAATCTATGCAGCACGTGTAGTTGTACCAAAAGGTCAAGGATCAATTGTAAATATCCAAGTACATTAAAAAATAAAGGACACAGTTTGTTCCAAGTTGGCCTGTAAAATTTTCATCCTGACCCTTTGATTCCTTTCCTTACTGGAAATTCTCCAGTGTCTGAAGTGACCCTGCATTTGGCTTCTGGGGAGCCATTCTTATTCATTCTATTTCCCTCCAGAGCAAAGAAGGGCTGACCCAGAAAGACACCTGACCCAGAACATCTCCAGGGTTGAATATTGATGCACACGGATGGTTCCGTGAGAGACCATTTTTGGTTATAAGTCTGCTCTCTGCAGGTTGGGAGAACAGACAGCCTCTGAGTTTACGGAGCAAAAGTGCTCTCAGAAACCTCACTGGGGGGTTGATTTTGTATAAGGTACTGAGCACATAGGCGGGCGTATTGTCCTTCTTAAGTAAGTTCCACATGATCACGGGATGCCATTAAAAAGGCATAAAGAAGCAATACATGAAAAACAGGTTTTTTTAAACATTCACAAAGTGCAAGGTGATTTCTCTAGTTCTTTCAAGTTTTCAAGTACCAAAAGAGAGCACAGTACAGGAAAGATTTCTTCTAGAAAAATCACGAGGTAGGACAGTACAGCAGTAAGAGGTTTTGAAGCCAAGCTGTCTGCTTTCAGACCTCCATTCCATTGTTTCTTAGCTTGATGTTGTTATGAGCCTCTCCAAGTACGAATTTCTTCATCTGTAAAATTAGGCTAAAAATTGCACCTAGGGCAGAGGGTTGCTAGGTAGATTCAATGAGGCAACATATGAGAAGCATTTAGCTCAGAATGTGGCAAATGGTAAGTGCTTAATAAATATTAGTTGCTGAAATAATCATCATCATAATAAGAAAATCTTTCCAGATTTAAACTTGAAGGAGCTATAAAAATTTCCAGTAGAATTGATTATAGAGTAAGCCCCCTAGGGGTCGATGCATTCACCCCATTAAGTTAGGCAGAGAAGGAAAATTTCAGCTTCTTAAGTTGACTATGCTAGTACTTAACACACTCTATCAGAAAAATAAAATTCACTTCGGTTTTCTGGTGAGTTAGATAAGTGGGTCTGGTTAAGTCATTTCTGCAGGGCCTTCCAAACAGTACAAATTTGTATTTCTAACAACCATTATCAGCCAAAAATCAAATACATCTCTAAGTCATTCTCTTCCTTTCAGTGAGTATTTCTATTATACTGGCTTCGGCCCCTTTCCAAGCAAAATATGACCTTTAGGCTAGCTTGGTGGTCACAGGGTTTTTGTGTTTTGTGTTTCCCCAGCTGTACTCCGAAGGAGCCTTAGACTTGGGTGGCCCTCCTACCAGCTGTTTGCAGTCAGAAGAGGGCAATTTCCATAATCCTAAAGTTTGCTTGGACCAAACTTTCGGGATTTCCAGCTTTGAAAGAGAAGAAAGACATGATTTTGTGAAATATTCAAAGAAGATGATATTTAAAGCCACCTGTCTGAGCTCCAAAGTTTGCAATATAACCTTTATTTTCAATGATATTTACTATTTTATCGATAAAAGCTATTTACTTACAGGAATCACTTTGTTTTCCCCAACCCATCTGGGGGTAAGAACTCAAACTCAACGGAGTGCTCCAGCTCTGCGGTGGAAATCTGTCCTTCTCCCCGCATCCAACCCCGGTACATTTGCTGCTTGTCCAGGAGGTGGCACTATTGTTCCAAACGCCTGGCTTCCGCTGGGGCCCCCAAAAAGGACCCTGGAAAGAATGGGTTATGGAAAGCAGTCAGAGGTGAAAAGGGAAGCAGCGAGGAAAAGTCTAGAAACCGGGAATAATGTCAAAATATGTTTGCGTAATTGGCTTCCTCCATCTCCCTTTCTAGGGGCCAATGTGAACATGAAGACCAACAACCAGGATGAGGAGACGCCCTTGCACACGGCCGCCCACTTCGGCCTCTCGGAGCTGGTGGCCTTCTACGTGGAGCACGGGGCCATAGTGGACAGCGTGAACGCCCACATGGAGACCCCGCTGGCTATCGCCACCTACTGGGCCCTTCGTTTTAAAGAGCAGGAGTACAGCAGGGAGCACCACCTCATCTGCCGCATGCTGCTGGACTACAAGGCCGAGGTCAACGCCAGGGACGACGACTTCAAATCGCCGCTGCACAAGGCGGCCTGGAACTGTGACCACGTGCTCATGCACATGATGCTGGAGGCGGGCGCGGAAGCCAATCTCATGGATATCAATGGCTGTGCTGCCATCCAGTACGTGCTGAAGGTCACCTCTGTGCGCCCCGCTGCCCAGCCCGAGATCTGCTACCAGCTCCTATTGAACCACGGGGCTGCTCGGATATACCCGCCACAGTTCCACAAGGTGAGGCTATGAACAAGGGTGCCCAGTACTGAACCCCTTAGTCAGCAGGGTCCCCAGAGACTCTGAGGATGGCTGGCTCCCTCAACTCTGGTGGTAACTCCAGCTTCTTTGAAGCTTGAGTCTCTGGCTACCTTCCTTTGCTTCTCCAGCTGGCCTCACACTGACACACACGACCCTGGTGACTTGGTTCTGGTCTAGGTTGGTTTGAAATCTGGGACGGAGGGGTGCCTGAGTGGCTCAGGTTATGGTCCCAGGGTCCTGGGATTGAGTCCCTCTCATCTGGCTCCCTGCTCAGTGGGAAGCCTGCTTCTTCTTCTCCCTCTCTTGCATGCTTTCTTGCTCTCTCTCTCTCTGTCAAATAAATAAATAAATAAAATCTTAAAAAAGAAAGAAAAAAATCTGGGGCTGAGAGCTAAGAGTGAGAATAAGAGTGGGAGATAATTTTCCATGCCTCATGTGAGCCCCAGTGAAGAAAGCCACTTTAAGACTCCTGCAGAGGCCAGTGGTGTCGGACACAAAATACTTGCTATCTTTTGAGCAGGATGTGTTTTAAATTACGTATGGAATTATTCTTGCTTTAGATTTTTATCTCTGCCTTGTCATTTATAACTCGTTCATTCTGGACTTAGCCGAACTACTATTCATGCCAGGAGAAAAGAAGCCTCGACTTTGGGGTCAAACAAACTTGGGTCTTGCCACTTGTCTGAGAATTTGACTTTGAACACATTACTTAAGCCTCCAGAGCCTCAGTTTGCTCCCCTGTGAAATGGGTACACTCTGCGTTTATGAGATTGCAATAATAGGCAGACGAGGTCCTCCATTAGAAGGAGATTAATCCTACTAATAGCACACAGATAGACTCAGAGCTCAGAGGATGGTGCAAACCTTTCTTTGCTCTTCCTCTTGAGTCGCTGTCCGTCCTTGCAGAGTGCCTGCCTCCACCCCATCTCACATCTGCAAGTACCTCTCCCTTGGTCTATGTCCGCCTTCTTGCACCACCTGCATCTCATGAGTTGGACCATCTTCATCACACAACTTCTAGAATTACAACTTAGAGAATTACTCTGTTTCTACTATGGCTCGCCCCACAAAACATAATTTCACATGTATTTTCTAAGGCTACCTTCTTTCCAGAGAAAAGGATGGCGAGGGAGGAAGGACATGGAGGCATACCTCACTTTATCTGTGAATAATAATAACCTTCTCACAAGTTTGCTTTGCGGATGAAACAAGATAATATTTGAGAAGTGTTGACCCTGTGCCTGGTGCGTGGCAACCATTAGAGACATGGCGGCCGTCACTGTTTGTTATTATTACATGGTTGTTGATTAGTGGAATCAGTGCTCTGGGCCTGGGTTAGCCACAGGGGCCTCTCCGACCGGGAGAGACAATGTGTGAGACTGCCCACAGACGAAATGTCGTGTTTTAGCCTGAAACTCACTGCTGGTTGACCGTGGATGAAACGGTTCTCTGCGAAAGTAGCTAGACCATCCTTTCCTCTTCCAAATTGTCCCCTTTGAGAGTCAGATTAAGGAGAACAGACCTTCGCAGGGAGTTTCTGCTCTCCGGTGAGAAGTCTCGCAAATGTGAAGAAGGTCCCCAGGTCCTCTCAGAGGTGACAGGGAGGAGGAGGAGGAGCAGAGGCTTAGCGCTGAGTCCTGACTTGGCCATTTATGTGTGTTACGATTTCTGAACAAGTGTCTGATACCTCAGATCTTGATTTCCTCATTTAAAAGAAAAATAGGGTGCCTGGGTGGCTCAGTGGGTTGAGCCTCTGCCTTCAGCTCAGGTCATGATCTCAGAGTCCTGGGATCGAGTCCCACATCGGGCTCTCTGCTCAGCGTGGAGCCTGCTTCCCCCTCTCTCTGCCTGCCTCTCTGACTACTTCTCTGTCTGTCAAATAAATAAATAATTTTAAAAAATTAAAAAAATAAAAGTAAAAATATCAGCTTTTCCAAAGTGTTTCAGGAATAAGTAGGTAAGATACGTCCATCATTCGGCCCAGTAGTGGCGCTCAACAAAATTGTTTTCCTTCATCTTCCTCCTCTCAAATGGTACGCCTCGTCGACTGGAGTCTGTCCTCCTCACCTTACTTCCGTGGCTCCTCGAGCCCGTGAATTCAGTGTCTCTTTATGTGTTCCAAGGACATTATCCAGAGTTAGCGTGTTCTTATTCCATTGTATTTCTGCCCTTTGAGCTCCTCCAGTTTGGCCATATGCCAAAGAGATTTAGGACGGGATTGGCTACTGGTTGATGGCTGGTATTATAAACATTTTTGTTGCTACCCAAAAGACAGTGTGAGGGAACTGGCCCCCTTCCAAAGGAAAACTAAAGAAAAACTATTCAATTTACTATGCAGATGCTTCAGAGTGATTTAACACAACTACTCCACAGCCCAACTTTCCAAAGAGAAAGTCATCTTTACGACAAGTAAATGACTGCCTCATTTATCCAGAAGATAAAGTGATTTGTTCTCTTGTGGATGGGGAATTCAGTTTCCTTATTTACAAGGAACAAGGTCAGAGCTGAAGATGCTGTCTTCCAAATACAAAGCAAATTTGTAGAGGGTGTATTTCACTGAAAGCCAATGTATAAATTACATAAAGGGGGAAAAAAAAGAATTATAGGGTCTGCAATTGCTTTCCAGGGTACAAAAGGACATTTGATTTTTTTTTCTCCTGGCATAATTCAGAAGGAAGTGACACCCCAGGGAGCCAAGATTGGGTTTTCTTGTAGGGCAAGAAAGACATTTTTCTAGGGGAGGGAAAGGTATGTGAGAGTTTGGGGGAGGTAAGGATGATTTCTGCTGTTGAACAATGCTGTAAATGAAGCCCAGAGAACAAGCAGTCTCTTTGATCATTAAGTACATTTCTGCACACAGATATATCAATATAAAGAGAATTTCTTGCCGAAGCGGCTTACAGAGGTGGCACTTGTTTTGGGAGTATGGCAGGGAGATTTATCTTGAATCTGTTTTTTAATTTATGCTTCCGGGGCCAGATGATGAGGACAAGTATCTACAGTCCTCTCCAGGTGCCACCACTGTAGAAAGAAATTTTTGTCCGATTGCTCTTCCATGAAGAGAGAATAGAGACACAGAGACTCACAGAAAGTGAAATTCATTGGTCATCTTCTCAAAGAAACAGCAGAAACTTCTCTCCCTGAGTCCACAGCAGTCCTTTTTCATTTGATGGTCAAGGTTCCTGGTAGTCGGGGTAGAGTGATGATTTGGAGTTCAATGTCCCGTAAGGATCTCTTTCAATGTTGTTGCCTAGTAGAATAATCACTGAGGCCTGAAGACAGTGTGTGCAACTGTCTTAGTTCTGGAAGAAGCCAGAACTGGCTTGCTAGTGAAGAGAGCCGGGAGGCTGTCAGGCTCTTCAGGAAGCCTTTCGTGCTGGGAGAACCATCTTCTGTAAGCAGAAAATGCAGGGGTCAGTATCAGCAAAACCCCATGACAGCAGTGGGAGCACTGGACTTTGTGCATCTAAAGACTGCAGGTTAAGAACCACTTAATTTCTTTTTCAGCCTAATGAAAGGTAATAAATTCTCTCCCTGTGACATATGGGAGTACGCCAAGTGCCAACTGAGGCCTCAGATGTGAGAAGGAGGCTCCAGAAATATGAATGGACAGTGTTCCTGTATCCATAACTTAGTTTGAGCTGTTTCTGAATGGGGGCTGAGAACAATGTTGCCGAATAAAATATAGGATGCTCAGTTAAACTAAAGCTTAGGTATACAGTAAGTAATTTTTCACATAAATATGTGCCATGCAATATCCGTGACACAGTTATGCTAAAAATTCTGTGTTGTCTATCTGGAGCTCAGATTTAATCTGGCAGTCTATATTATTATTATTATTATTTGTTGAATCTGGGAACCCTAGTTGGGAAATAGGTAATGTGTTGCAAGAGGAGAATAACTTCTAGCCGCCTCTCTTCTGTGGTCAAGGTGTTGGCAGGAAGGGGAAGGTAGGGAATATCTGGGGACAAATTACATGTGTTGGGTAGGGGAGCATTTTGTCTTTAAATATAACGAGTGCGGCTTCCATGAAGAGTGAGCGTGACTGGGGAACTAGTGTAGAACAGAGGCCAGTTTTCTGAGGGGCCCCTTAAACCATGGGCAGAGCCTCATTACACACTTTCTGATTGCTCCATACTTTGTTGTTTTATAATTCCATTATAAGCATACTTTCATTCAAGCCTTGGATTAATTTCAGCTATCATCTCTCTACTAGTGACTCTTACACGTAAATCTCTATTCTGGATTATCAGCTGATCACCCATGTACTTCTCACCACAGATCATCCTTTCAGAAAGGATATCTGGAGGTCTTTAGAGAAGGATGTGGGGTTCCCGATGGTTGCTACGTTTATTTTACCAGCAACAGATTTACATTTGAAAGAGAATTCTTTTGAAATTTCAACCAAACTCAGCCTCATGGTAAAGAGTGTGGTTTTTTGTTTGTTTGAAAATATCTGTGCAATGAGATTTGTGTCCTTAAACTACTAATTTCACTGGCCATTATCTAAAAATTAAAACAAGGTTAATCAGAAGATATTTGAAAGAGCACTGAACTCAAATCAGGAAGACGTGGTTCAGTCCTCATGCTGCTGCTTACGGTGTGCCTGTCTGGTTTCAGTTTTCTCATCCCCAAATTGGGGGGTGGTGATTAATCTGTAGGTTCTCTTGTAACTCTAGCATTCAATGGTACTGTGATAGTTTATAGCTAGTGTACAAATTAATTACCCTCAGATTTTGTCTGTCTCTTTCACTAGGAGCTCCATAGCGGTCATCCTCATCCCAGCTCTAGAGAAAAGAGCAGCCGCAGTTGCCTTAATTTTCTAAGACTAAAGTGCTGAGAAATTCCCATCCTAAGGACCAGGTACCGAGATGGGAGTCCTTCTGGCTACACTTTCTGTAGACACAAAAATGTGGACTCTGCAGAGGTCCTTGAGCCATGGGTCTCTGGGTCCAACTTATCTCCCTACCCACTTAGGGGTTGGTGATATAGGTCTGGTCTTCGTGTGGTGAGGCACTACTGAAAAGGCCATGGTCAGCAGCTGCACTTTGTGCCCTATGCCCAGAATATGCACGTGAATGGCTCCTCTGCATTAAGCAAGTATTTACGTTGTGCTCATTTGGATCCAGCCACACTCACTGATGTAGAGTTTCAGTACATACCGGTTGTCTGTGGGGCTTCTGCCTGGGCTTAAATATGGGACAATTGGAAGCAGCTGGCTGCTGAACATGGACTCACAGTGGCTCACGAGAGTTGAGAAATTACCGGGAATTGTGCAAGCTGGTTGTTAAGTGCAGCCATTACGAAAAATTAGATCAAGGGGCACCTGGGTAGGTCAGTGGGTTAAAGCCTCTGCCTTCAGCTCAGGTCATGATCTCAGGATCCTGGGATCAAGCCCCGCAACGGGGTCCCTGCTCAGTGGGAAGCCTGCTTCCCGGCTCTCTCTGCCTGCCTCTCTGCCTACTTGTGATCTCTGTCTGTCAAATAAATAAATAAAATCTTTAAACAAAAAAGAAAAATTAAATAAACTTACAACAAATAGAGTTTGTTAAAAACAAAGATAAGACATTTAAAACATTATTTTCTAATTATTTTCTTTGTATTTCTTAGTTATTTTCCTATACATACCTATGCTCTTGATGTTACCTGGGTCTGTTACACCTGTGCAGTGGAAAGAGTGTATAATGATTTGTTCCCGCCCATCTCTTCCCAACCATGCATTCAGTGACCTCAGGTTGGTAGCTGTGATTCAGCCATGATGGGAGGATTTACACCACAGAAATCAACAAATGCTATTGATCAGACTTTGATTTATTGCTTTGCTGATGTCTACACCTAAGAAATTAGTAGTGAGAATGTTACTATCAAAGAATAAACTTGAAAGTGTATACTATTGGTAGCTCTGACATTATAAATAGCACAAAAAATGGGGAAATATCATCCCAGTATTCAAAACCTATTATATTTCAATAAAAAAGTAACTCATATTATTGATGAATGAGTGAAGTTCCAATATAGATCTTCATTGTTTCCCATTTGTGAAACAGTTACTCTCTTGTGTAATCAAATGACCAACCAACCTTCATTTAACAACCACATGGTATTCTTCATTTGCAGACATAGATTTTGGCTATGAATGCAATCTTATATCCATACAAAATTGATACAAAAATCAGTGAAAGCATTCTGAGAGAACCAATTAACTCTGCAAAATAGGAAATAAAAATTACTGGTTATTTTATTATTCATAAAATGTGGGCTTCACATTCTTTATATTAGTAAAAATTTGTATCGCATTTATGTACATATAAATATACACACAGTTGTTCCTCTTCCAGAAGACCTGTTATTGAACATATTTTTGCACGCCACTGACTCAAACCTCAGTTTCAAGAAGACTCCCTTATTACTTCTTGAGACCCTCTGATTGTCCCGTTGGTTGGGCTGACACAGTCCTCTACTGAGACCAGGCGTCCTGTTTTGACACTGTGCTCCAGTACATTCTTACAAATCTTTCTTTCCTGATAACCCCACTCTGATGACTCTGCTTCATCTGACCACGTTTTGTTGCTCCTGATTCCTGCTGGGTCTGGGCCATTGCAGCTGGGTTTTGATGTGTTGTATTAGAGGAGAGCTGCCTTCTCCTTTGTCTTATGCATTTGTAAGAGAAATTCTGCTAAAATGAAACCCCCACCCACCTCTGTCCCAAACCTTATCTTATTCCACTTGACCTACTGATGAGTTGGGTAGAAGAACTGAACTTGCTCGCTTAACTGTGAGCCTAGAGAAAACCTGAATTCTTGGTTCTTCTGTGGAGTAGGAGTCAGGGAACAAACTCTTTACACCAGGCAGAGGCCCATAGTTTGGGGATGCAAATTTAATCTTGGGGTAGACTGTTGGGAAACTTGATGTGGTCCCATAATTCAACATCTTTTATGTAATTAGTATTATGAGTAATAAAAATGACATTGTGATCTCATCTCATTTTTTAATAGGTTCTAAACTCAGGAGAGAAAGTCATTTATTGGGTCTCTAAAACCCTGTATGCTGTGACGCCAAGGTCTTAAGGATGAGGATGGGTCAGGCCTAGTTACAACTGTGCATCTGTCCTCTATCTGTCTCTCATAGTCTGAGCCCTCCCTGTTTGAATCCACCCAACTCCTGGTAAACTGGCCTTCTAATCAGATCTGGTGGTTTCTAATCTCTCTTCCTCTCCCTCATTCTTGTGGCTCTGGTGATAACCACCTTCCAGTGCTCTCCTCACTTGATGTCTTTCATTCTGATAGGCCCAATTTCCTTTTGACTTTTGGAGTCATAGGGACCTGAATTTGAATCCCAGCCCCATCATTTATTAACTAAATAACCTTGGGTTTAAACTTTCTCCATCTTAGATTTTAAATCTGTAAAATGGGTGTAAGTATAGGACTAACCTCATAGGGTGGTTTGAAGATCAAGCAAGGCAGATACGCAAAGATTTAACATAGTCCCTGACACATAACAAGTATGCAAAAAATGGTAGCTGTAACTTTTTTCCTTCCCTCTCTCTCCTGCCTGTTAGGCTTCCCCAGGCTTTTTTTTTTTTTTTTTTTTTTTTAAGATTTTATTTATTTATTTGACAGACAGAGATCACAAGTAGGCAGAGAGGCAGGCAGAGAGAGAGGAGGGGAAGCAGGCTCACTGCTGAGCAGAGAGCCCAATGCGATCATGACCTGAACCCAAGGCAGAGGCAGAGGCTTAACCCACTGAGCCACCCAGGCACCCCTCCCCAGGCTTTAGACCAGCGTCCTCTACCATTTCCATTTATTCCCATTTAGAGTATTACTGAGCAGTGTGGCATTAGCCAGCACATCCTTTAATGGTGCCCAAGTCTCCACCTCCATCTTGGCCTGCTCAGTGGAGCATTATAGTGCACATTTTTGACCGACATTAAGACTTTGCCTGTAACATATGCTCTTGCCCATGATCTGACCTTCCCCAAATTAGCATGGCCTTCCCGTTTCCTCATTCCCATCAGTGGCACCCCTATGTGTCCTTGTTCTCAGGCTCGAAAGCCTCACGCTTTACTCCCCATAGCTGATTAGTCATTAAGCCCTCCTCACGCTTTCTCAGAGCTCCGGTTGTCCTGCATTCTCGTGACTGACCGTGAAGTTAACTGAGAAGCGGTTTGGCGCTCTCTCACTCAGTCTCCACACTGCTCGCTGCCCTTGACATCCTTGTTTTCTCCTCTGTGCTTTTGTTCATGATGCTCAAGGGACACTTGATGATCTTTAAGCCAGTCTCTTATTATTTACTGACTTACACTGCTCGCTCTTTGAAATATGTATGTATTTTCTCTTCAACTAGGTTGTAAACTCCTTGAAGGCAAGAAACAGGTCATAAACTTCTCAGAATTACAGCACAGGGCTAAACACTGTGCTCGATAAAGGCCTCCTAATGGAATGAATTGGTTGACTATAAGCCTCTCTTGTTAAGAACATGTAACAGTGTCCTATTGCCTGCTAAGCCATTCCCGAGCTCTTCAGACTGGTGTCGCAGGGGGACCGTCCGCTGGTTCCATCCCCACATGCTCCTAACATCAGCTCTTTCCTGACATGGGCCTTCCTTTCAGGTGACACCACACGCATATGCGCAGACACACACACACATACACACACTGAACTGGGCATTAGAATGATAATATTTCCGTCTCAGTTTTGCCTGGGGCTTCAAGACAGTAGGTTCTGAACAGCCCGCATTGGAAAAAACAATGCTGGATCACTTGTGATGAACGCATAAAGGAGTTGGGGAAACCCAGTGTTGTGAACCTTTGCCCAACGACAATAGGGCTGAGCGTGGCAGGGACTGGGAGTCAGGAAGAACTCTTTGAAGAAAGTCGTTTCGGTGCAAAGGCATGTCTCCCTTCCAATGGCAGCGTTGGGGGGCTTTCTCCTCCTCTCACGTCCAGTGATGGGTCTTGAAGAGGACTCCACAGAGAGCTTGATAGATGTTTTCTGGAGTTCCAAGGGGAAAATGGAACTGATGATAAGAAAACTTAAAGGCAAAAGTCTTTGGCTGGTTTGGGTTATCTGTGACAAAGGAAAGAAAGGCGGGTAAATTCGGAGTCAAGAGTACTTTTGCGACAGGTTCCCTGTGGACCAGTTTTGGGGAACGTCGCAGAACCATCTGGGTCCCTTTGACATGAAAACGGGCCACACTCAGAGGACTTCCAGAGATGGGTCAGTTTGGCAGAAAGAAGCCAGAGGTGTTCCAGTGGACACAGAAGCTGGTGGGGAGGACGGAGGGTTGCAGGGTAGAATGTGTCTTTCATCAGACTCCCCCTTCTTGGTTAGCTCCTCTTTTTTCACTTGTTCCTGAACGTTGAAGGAAGTTAGTGTGATTTTATTAATCCGCCCACCTACGCTGGGACTAGCAGTGTGTTTGAAGACTCAAAGGCATGAGGCTTCCTGAAAGCATTTCAGGGTTCCAAGGAGCCTAAGGGATCCGTAGGTTCTCGATGTCTCTATGAGAATGAATGAATCATAGATGTGCCTTGAACAAATAACACTGTATGCTTCCTCTGCAGGTGATACAGGCTTGCCATTCTTGTCCCAAAGCAATCGAAGTTGTCGTCAACGCCTACGAACACATCAGGTGGAACGTGAAGTGGAAAAGAGCTATCCCCGATGACGACCTGGAGGTAAAGAATCCACGCGATTTCTGTGGTTTTCACCGTAGAATAGTTTAAGACTGCAGTAGTAGGACAGAAAATTCTAATTAAAAAACTGGTCTTGAGAATGTTTTTAAGACCTACTCAAATGCTGGGGCACCTGGGTGGTTCAGTGGCTTAAAGCCTCTGCCTTCGGCTCAGGTCATGATCCCAGGTCCTGGGATCAAGCCCCGCATCGGGCTCTCTGCTCGGCAGGGAGCTTGCGTCCCTTCCTCTCTCTGCCTGCCTCTCTGCCTACTTGTGATCTCTCTCTGTCAAATAAATACATAAAATCTTAAAAAAAAAAAAAAAAGACCTACTCAAATGCAACAAGACAAATGGTTATAAAACATGGGTGCGAGATGGGCGCCTGGGTGGCCCAGTTGGTTAAGCATCTGCCTTCCATTCAGGTCATGATTCCAGGGTCCTGGGATCGAGTCCGACATCGGGCCCTCCTGCTTGGCAGGAAGTCTGCTTCTCCATCTCCCTCTGTGTGTTCTCTCACTTGCTCTCTTTTTCTCTCAAATAAATAAATAAAATCTTTAGAAAGAACACAGAAGTGAGAATAAATAGATGCATCATGTACACAGCATTTGGGAATATCTTGAGGATTTCTCCATTTAAGTGCAAGTTGAACATTTGTATAAAGGTGACAGT
This sequence comes from Lutra lutra, assembly GCF_902655055.1. Classification (NCBI taxonomy): domain Eukaryota; kingdom Metazoa; phylum Chordata; class Mammalia; order Carnivora; family Mustelidae; genus Lutra; species Lutra lutra. The sequence goes on from NC_062288.1 coordinate 39,270,305, forward strand.
TTTACTTTCTCCTCAGTAATTTAGATAATTTCATAATAAGAATAATAATAGTAATATTTGAGGTTTATATTGTTACCAGAAGATAAGTCTTTCATGCAGATTATTTTATTTGCTTTTTTGAAAAGATGTATTTATTTATTTTAGAGAGAGAGAGAGGAGAATGAGCGGGAGGGACAGAGGGAGAGGGAATCTCAAGCAGATGCCACACTGAGCATAGAGCCCCACAAGGGGCTCGATCTCACGACCCTGAGATCATGACCTGAGCCAAACAAGAGTGAGATGCTTAACCTACTGGGCCACCCAAGTGCCTCCATTCCATTCACTTTTGGTTATCTTGAAGACTTTAAATACATTAAAAATCCTTAATGAGTCATGCAGAAAACTATTGACAAAGCTGAGTTCAGACCCTGCAAACCAACTTTGCTGCCTTGGTCAACCAGGCCTCCCACTGCGTCCTCTGTGTTAGCAGTCACAGGCTGTCTCCAGCATGCGTGGAGAGGTACCAGGCACAGAATGCAAAGTTCATCGGGCTCAGAGCCTGATGGCTTAGGCGCAATCGTACTCTGTTACTTTGGAACTATCTTACCCTTAAAAAGTTACTTATAATCTGCATCAGCGTCATTAATAGAATAAATATCTGAATGTGTGGGCCACATAAGGCATATAAAGGGTGTACAGTAGTATTTTTTTTAATTTTTTAAATGATTTTATTTATTTATTTGAGAGAGAGAGAGAGCATGAGAGGAGAGAGAGATCAGCGAGAGAAGCAGACTCCCCGCCGAGCAGGGAGTCCGATGTGGGACTTGATCCCAGGACTCCAGGATCATGACCCGAGCCGAAGGCAGTCGCTTAACCAACTGAGCCACCCAGGCGCCCCTACAGTAGTATTTTTTTTAAAGATTTTATTTATTTACTTGGCAGAGAGAGACACAGGGAGAGGGGAACACAAGCAGGGGGAGCAGGAGAGGGAGAAGCAGGCTTCCTGCAGAGCAGGGAGCCGGATGCGGGGCTCAATCCCAGGACCCTGGGATCACGACCCGAGCCGAAGGCAGACGCTTAACCACTGAGCCACCAAGGTGTACAGTAGTTTTGTGACTAATTTCAAATTGCAGTTTTGATATACGCTGGCCCAGACAGTTCACATGAGTATCTTTTATCTCATTTCCCAGGTTCTGAATTGCAGAACCATATCACCATCTCAGCCCCTGTCTCAATTTCATGTTTAATTTTGTCTCACTGTCAGAGACCCTAAAAAGCTGCCACTGTGTGTAAAGTAGGGACTAAACGCGTCATTGTTGATTTCTTTAGATGTAAACCCTGGGGCTTTTCTGCCTCTAACCCGTCTTGCTTTCCTTTACAGAGATACTGGGATTTTTACCACTCGCTCTTCACTGTGTGCAGTAACTCTCCAAGGACTCTCATGCATTTATCGAGATGCGCCATTCGAAGAACGCTGCAGAACAGATGTCACCGAGCAATTCCTTTGCTTTCCCTCCCATTGTCATTGAAAAAGTACTTGCTTTTAGAACCAGAGGGAATCATTTATTAAGCCTTATGAGACAGAAGTTCCCCATCCTAGCTATTTAAGTGGACTCACCGGGTAGACACAGTTTGCATAAATAAAATGGTACTTGGGTTGATTACAACACTTCAGGGATTTCAAAACACTTGACAAACTCTGTGTCATTAATTCTGGGATATCACGGTGAGAGGAAATAAACAAGGAGTAAAGTTAAGGAATTCTCAAAGACAAGAATGTATCCAGAAGGTACTGACAGCAGTGATAACTAATGTGTACGGTGTTTTTACTTGGTGCCTGATATATCTTTATAAAATTTTTCATATATCATCTCATTTGAAACGGGACCCAGTTTTTCTTACAACCAATCTCATTCTCTCCCTTATCACTGGTAGGTTTATATTACGGTTTCAATTGGCAAAATCATAGGCTTTGTGATTGGCCTCTTAATCTCGGTGGCTCCCCCCAACCCCCACCCCCACCCCCGCACCACCACTGTTATCACTTAGCAGAGATTATGGTCACTAATTTTGCAACCTCCTATCCCCACTTTAAGCTCTTTATAACTTACTTTTGGTGAAGAGAGCATACAAGCCTCGTCAAAACAAGGAGATCTTTGAGTTAAAGCAGAAACCCAAATCAAAGACCTATCCACTTACTAGTCAAAAAATGGACATTTCAACATATGCTCGTTGAGCCAGAGGCTGGAGATGCGATGAGGACTCTCCAGTGAGGACTCCTGGTCTCCAGAATCTCACCGTTCAGCAGAGGATCCGGACATACAAGCAGGAAACTGCAATGTCAAATGTCAGGGGCGACAGTACAGGGTGCAGACTCATTTTTAGTGCTTGTGTTTAGGTCATGTTTCTGACCTGAGGTGTGAGTCTCCTTTTAAGCATGAATATAAAAGAATGAAGGCATTGTGTGACATAGAGGGAAGTCCCGCTGCTGTTAGTATAAATGTATTCACTTTCCGTTTCTCTGAACATCCAGAAACTCTTTTTTTTTAGTAGGATTTCCTGTTTAGTACCGTCCTTGGGAAAAAATATTGCACACCCTGTGGCTCCCATGTACGCGACCATGAAGTTTAGTAAGACGTGTACAAGGAGGAGTGTGAAGGGAAGAACTTCAGTTGGTGACTTGGTCTTGTTGTATAATAATAGACTGACATTTCAAAGTATTTTAGCTGGAAGATAAGGAGCACTTCGCTAGCGATGGCTGGCTCCCGGTAGAGCAAATAGAAAGACTTTTTGAAAATGGTTTAAGTTTGAGACACTTGGAAAGATAAGTGTGTCAATCAGGCTTGTTAGTTAGTGGTTTGCAGAAAGTGAAATGTAGTTTCTGGACCTCAGGGTTTATGAGGCCAATTTCGTTTTGGTTTTTTTTGTTCTTGCTAATCACTTTTAGGTAAGCTCATTGCCTCCTAGCATCGCTTTTTTAGAAGTTAGAGCAGTAGTAATTAAGCACAAACCAATCCGTTTGCCAGTGGTGAGCAGGTTTCTTTTATTTGTGTGGTTCTTCATCTTTTTTTTTTTTTTTCCTTTTCTTTTGAGAGAGAGATAGAGAGCACAGAGGGAGAGGGAGAAGCAGGCTCCCTGCTGAGCAGGGAGCCCTATGCAGGGATCGATCCCATGATCCTGAGATCATGACCTGAGCCGAAGGCAGACGCTTAACCCACTGAGCCACCCAGGTACTGCATGGTTTCATCTTATTTAACTTTAGATGCTTGAGTTTTGAGTAGAGATGTTACCAAATATTCCAACAGCCCACCACCTGGACTGTGCTTCCAAACCTGGATTCTCAAACATCCTGTGCACTGTAGGAAAGACCATGGGCAGATACAACAATGTTTCTGTTTTTCTTCAGTCTCACTCAGATATTTTGAAGCTAATTTGCACTAAAACAAGATTTATATTGTGGAATAGGATGCTGAATCTGTATAAACTAATCGTATAAAAACACTGATCCTTCCAAAAAAAATAGATTGTTTGCAGCAAGTGGTGTTGGAATACATCCTAGAATGCTGGGCGGAGGCGCCTGTTGCCCTCACCTTCAGGAATATTCTGGCTGAAAAACTTGTGATGCACTGTCTTTGTCAATAAAATGCTGAGGACAAACGAAGAGGTGGGGTCCCTGCATTAGGAGATGTTTCTCAATCTGCTTGCTTGTGCTTAAACACTTTGTATTAATTAGCACATAATACGTGCCTACTTGTTTTGAATTGTTTACTCATACATTTGAAGTTATTTCTCTTTATCTCTGAACTTTTACTTAGAGGACTTAAATAAAGCTCTTGTTTCCTTTCATCTCTGGGAGTTGTTTATCTACCGATAAGACTTCCAATCGACTTCAGCAAGACGTCTCTGAAGAGCTCTACATGTTTCGTTGCTGTCTTCAACGTTTAGAAAGAAAAGGAGAATGAGGAAATGAGCCTGTAAATGAATAATATTTTCAAAAGAAAGAGTAAACACAAATAAAAGGCAGGCTGTAGGAACAAGAGTGTTTTGTTTTGTTTTTTTAAAGATGTATTTTTTTGATTTAGAGAGAGCAAGTGGGCACCTGTGAGCAGAGGAGGGGGAGGGACAGAGGGAGAGAGGAAGAAAGAGGGGGAAAGGCAGACTCCCTGGGACCTTGGAGCCCAGCTGCGGGGCTTGACCTCACATGCTGAGATCATGACCTGAGCCGAAATCAAGAGTCAGATGCTCAACCGACTGAGCCACCCAGGTGCCCCAGAAAAATAGCATGTTTTAATAATAATAAAGAAATGCTACCACAATCATTCTCTCCTGCCTGTCTCCATCTCTGCCCTTCTGGTCCTTTCATTCCTCTTCATTCTCTCCATTCACACAACCCCAGGTGACAGCAACAGAGGAAATGATGTCCTCACGCTGCTTTTGTAACTTTCTGTAAATAGTCATTTAGTGGCCTGAAAAAACAAACCTCTTCTCTTTTGTGAGTTACATGTGAGGAAAGATCTTTAATGTGAGGGAGGACCACCTATCCAGCTTTCTCCCCTTCTCAGGATCTAGACACACTTGTGTTCTATTTCTTAATCATGTAGTGTTACATTGCCACTTTGTCCTTCCATCCTGAACCCAGTGGCTTCTAATAAAAAACACAGCGGTCGAAAACTGATTGTACAGATAAGAAAAGTAACAAACCACTTGCAGCGGGTTATCAATGTTGGAAAGAACAGCTGAGCCTCATGGTTGTGTTACTCCTCCGATTGTGAGGAACTTAAGAAGTTTTAAACTGGCGCACTTCCTAAACTTTAAGAAAAGCTGTCCGAATTATTCACTCATTTTCTTCGAAACACAGATACTGTGGCTGGTGTCTGGAAGAAATTCATTATCACTCCCCTCAGAGAATAAACAGATGCATTACGGTTAGATGTTTAGAGTTTTGGCTCTGGTACCTGTCTACCTGGGCTCATTTTCTGACTTCCAACCTTTTTTTTTTTTTTTTTAAGATTTTATTTATTTATTTTACAGGCAGAGATCACAAGTAGGCAGAGAGACAGGCAGAGGGAGAGAGGATGAAGCAGACTCCCCGCGGAGCAGAGCCCAATGTGTGGCTCGATCCCAGGACCCTGAGATCATGACCTGAGCCGAAGGCAGCGGCTTTAACCCACTGAGCCACCCAGGCGCTCCCTGACTTCCAACCTTATCTGATTCATTTTCTAGGAAAAACAATGCACTTTGGTCCATGACTCAGTTTCCTCATTCATAAAATGGGAATAATGAAGGTATCTATGTCATAAAAATTTTGCATGATTATCCTGAGGTGTAGAGGAGGGAAAAGTTTTCTTTGACTCTCTTAGGATCCCAGGTTGGGTCTGAAAATTAAACTGACAAAGATCATAGGAGAAAAGCATACAAGTTCTACACGCCACAGAATTTTCATAAGGAAATGAGGATCCGGAGAAACAGAACTGAGTATTTTTATGTTAAATTTGATTAAGAGTGGGCAGTTGTGTAGAAGATATGATGGATCCTCAAGGAGTATGAGGGGAAACTTAGCAAGTCTTGTTTGTTAGGATTCTTCTCTGATGTTCCTTTGTCTTAAGAGCTAAAGATGCCTCTTTCTTCCAGGTACAGGGAGGGCACCTCCCGCGGGAGGGTTTTATGACCTGTTTCAGGGGAGAAGATGTGGGGAAATCAGAATGACCTTCTTGCTTCTGCTGTTTTCTCAAACTCCTTCAGCTTAAAGTGTTCAATATGCCAAGATACCACACTTTGGGGTAGCATGTCCTAAAATCCCATCAGAGGATTAAATTGCTTATGCATTAAATCACTTAGAATAGTAAAAATTTTCTTATTATCATTGTCCATGTTACTTTCATAATTATTATTATTCAAGGAGAGTTTTCTACCGGTAGGGTGATATATTCGCAGAGTGAAGCTATAGCCAAAGGTGATACGTGGTAGATTTTTGCTCGCATTGGCAAATATTTATTGATCTCCGACCATGCACTGGGCACTTGGCTCGGGGCTGGAATCAATGGGAGAAACAAGACAAACCGGGTCCCCGATCTTCTCGGGCTTTTTGAGGTGGGAAATGAAGGTTGAAATAACATGAATTTGGATGATTAGCAAACAAGTGAATTAATTTTCCCTTTTGCAAATGAGTTTATCAAGGATACAATAACTCCTTTTACTATTTCAGAAAGGCTGAAGAATCACTTGAAATGTGTCTATCACGGGGACAGAATTTTCATCTTTCCCTCTTCAAAGAGAGAAAGAGTAGGAGGTTAGCTTTGTAGCTGAGGGAACGTAGACTAGCAATGAGATGCCTAGAGTGGGGTTATTGCCCATCAGAATGAATGAACAGGGAGGGCTGAAGAATTTCATTAAATTATTCTTTCACTTTCAAGAATTTGTTCGGCAGTACAAAGTGTGTGATTCTGCAAAGGAAGTGGAATGGGGGGGGTTGATGACAATTCACTCCAAGATTCACTATCAGTGACACCACGTTTTTGTTTGTTTTTACTAAGAAGAATAAAAAATATACTGTTTTTTTAAAATTAGGTACTATTTAATTGAGCTAGTTTTCTGTCAGCCTGCTGTAAAATGATTAGAAATGGTTTTCAAAACCTATATTTTAGTGATAAATTGCCTTCTTCGTATTTTCAATCATACCTTTCACCAAGGCAAAACAATATGTGAAATAAGAAAAACTCTCATTCAAGAAACAGTTGCTTTCTTTCCTTTTCTTTCTCTCTCTCTCTCTCTCTTTTTTTTTTTTGTTAGCAACACTAAGTGGGTTAGGTGTACTTAGAATTCTTTAGTAATTGGTTTTCTCAGATTATAGGTGTGCCTCAATGATGATAGTGGATAACAATTATGCAAATATATGCTAATCCAGCCAAGGAAATAAAATAATGTTGCCACCTTGTACTTCCTAAGTTAAAGACGCTGGCTGATTAGTTCTTAGTGCTTACTGAGCATGAAGATTGACAAAACAGAACCGTCATGGGGAGTTTAAGGATGTCTTTGAAGTTGAAGTTGGGTACCAGGGACCTTCTCAGGGTCCAGGAGTCCAGACACTATCCTGAGTCACAAGGGATGATGTTTCCTCACTATCCCATTCCAGACTGGGGGGAACCTAAAAACCAGTGTCTGATTGACAAAAGCTGGGAACCAATGGAGATCACCATCAACTCAATTCGGAGAGCAAGACATGCAAATTGAGCAGCCCTTCTAAGCACTTCTAGGTCCTGACAGAAGGACTTCCATGGGCTGCATCAGCTGAACTCTTGCCCCCTGGCTTCCTCCTGTGTTCAGTCAGTGCCAAGACACACTGAAGCCTGAAGGACAAGAGGAGATGAAGATTGGAATCATTCCGGCCTCCCACCCTGCGGGGCCTCCTCTAGATGGCAGCTGAAGTCCTTTCACTAGACACAGCTCTCGTGAGGAGCACTTCTCCTCAGCTACTCTCTTCCTTGGGTGATAGTAACTGTTTCCTCCACTTGTTCCTTCCGACCTAGGGGTAGCGGAGGCCTCCTCCTGTTGTTTGTGTCCCAGGTACTTTCCTATTCTTGGTTCCCCACATTTCTGTAAATTGTACTTGCCGAAATTCTCTTCCATCACCCCTATGGGGCATACGATTCATTTCCTCTAGGGATGATGACAGATGCACCAGCACACATGAGACTGTGACAAGTCACCACAAGGCGAGAGCCTGGGTGGTGGTCCAGATGGTAAGTGCCAGCAGCCTTGAGGGAAGACAGGTCACTGTGACCAAACGTCAGGCAGGGCCTCTTGAGCTGTGACATGAAGAAGGGTGGGGTTGGGGCAGTAATGTGAGTAGGAGTTGGTCAGTGGAGGGGGTGGCCATTAAGGTAAGTCAGTAGCCTCAGTGAAGGGTTAGGGCTGGGATATATGACAGGTATGCACTATCACCAATTAGACAACCTTGATGGAAGAGAAGGTAAATGTTTGCTGTACAGAGTTGAGGATGAGGTTGGCACGGCTGGGTGGATCAAATTATGAAGTATCCTAAACCACAGGGAAGCTCTGTGGGGAATCAATGGAGTATTATTATCATAATTGCTCTTTTTCCAACCTCATAACTTCTATGGTAGTAAAAATTATGATTCAACTATGGAAGATTTATATGGTGTTTTATAATGTTCAGAGAGCCTTCATACAATTCTGAAGATTAAGACATGAAAAAAGTCTAAACATGACATTAATTAACCTTCTTCTTCTTATGGAAACCACTCCAATCATATGGAATTATTTACTCAAGCAAAGAAATGACTATATAGCCTTGCATTTTTAAAAGCATTTTATTTATTTATTTGAGAGAGAGAGAGAGCACAAGGTGGGAGGAGGAGCAGAGGGAGAAGGAGAGGCAGACTCCTGGCTGAGCAGGGAGCTCTCTGCGGGGCTGGATCCCAGGACCTTGAGATCATGACTTGAGCTGAAGGCAGACGCTTAACCAACTGAGCCCCCCAGGTGCTCCAAACCTTTTACTTTTTTTTTTTTTTTTAAATATCAAAAGCTAAAGAATGTGTGTGTGTGTGTGTGTGTGTGTGTGTGTGTGTGTGTTTGTAATTGCACAAGGTGGAAAAAAGGAAATCTTCCTTCCAAGACATGAGAGGATAAAGGAACAAAGGCAAAATTGGAAGTTCTAGGAGTGCATATAATTCTCGCCATGGCAGTGTTCAAGTGATAAATTGTTTGCAGAAGCACTGACATGATTACGGTCCTTCAGGGGCCCCAGAACTCCCAACACTGCTGAAGTCTGCGCAACACTGAGAGACCCCTTACGATCATCCACCAGGGGATGCTTACGCAGCCGCAAACGGTTTCTAAGTAACGTTTGGGTTGTTCTACAATAAAGATAACTGCAAAGAACTTGCAGTGTTTGCTCCCATTTGTAAGCAACGCAGGGCCACCCCCGGGGGCCAAAATAAGGATTTTGGAATTCAGCCGTTTGGGATTTCAATCTGGATCGTGCCACTTAATATCTATGTGCATTTAAGTCAGTTTCTTAACCCAAGTGTCAACTTCGTTATTTGGGTGGAAGAGATGAACTATCTGGTTTACAAGGCTCTTTGGGAAACTAAATGAAATGATGAATGCAAATCATCTAAGGCGGGGGGGCTGTATGTAGTTGAACACTAGTGAGTGCTCCGCGGGTCCGCTGTGCGTGTATAGAGGGAAGGGCATTATGTAGAATATGCTGGAGGGCATACAGTTTCCAAGACATTCATGTGCACAGGTTGGAGAAGTGCCTTGTGGTTTTTATTGCGTTTTAGTTAACTATGACGATTTTCCTGTGATACAAGCTCTCTTGTGGCAAGCTGATCCTAGCCCATTGGATTTTGGTTTTCTGCTCTTTGTAGTTTGGCCTGAAGAGGGCAGTGTAGAGCTTTCTCCTTGCCAGGAATCATCTGTGCGCTACTAACTCTCCCCTCGCTCTCCCTTGTAAAATACAGCCCCTGGGGAAAGTTAAACAGGAAAGCTCAAGGAAGACAAAAGGTTATTTATTCTGTGGCAACTTCCATTAATCTTCCAGTTGCAGTTCCAGATAAATCTGCTCTGGTCTTCACTGGAAATCAGGAAGAGATCTTAGAACCACAGGTCTCTGTCCTCTGGTTACATAATCTGGAAGAAAAAACATTGCGGTTCATTTCTCTGTGTAGCACTGAGATAGACAACTTCATTAGTAATTTCATTCATTTCATGTCCCTTCTTTCTGTCCTACTTCCCTCTCTCTTTCTCACCCTGACTCCCAGTTCCTCTCTTCTCCCTTAAGTGTCTCTTGTGTTCTTTCTTGGGTGTGTTTCTGGGCATCTGTTTGCTTGGCCAGGATCTCAGTGTGAGCCCTGCAGAGTCCGTGCTGGTGTGTTCCAGGACACACTTCAACAACTGTGTGTCTTCTGCGAAGGGGGCATTTCGGCCATCCAGAAACTGGGAACTTGTGTGCTTCTTTTTCCCTCTCTAATTTCTTGATTCTATGTTCTTGGGCTGAAAGGCACCACCGTGAAAGAGTTGATTTCCTTTTTAGCCTTAGAGTATAGGTACGAGATTGGGACCCGAGGCAGAAGAAACAACCACTGAAGAAGCAACAAGGAGAAAAGCTTCCCAGACGAGGCCTGCAGCTTCAGTCTGCCTCCCTGACCCCTTCAGCGAAGGGCCTGGTCATCCCACCTGGGTACTTAGTGTCCCATACGTGGAATAGTTGAACAATGTCACCAGAAATGTTCCAGAGGCTCTCCCTTTTGGAAAAGCATGAAAGAATTCCTTCCTGGGATAACGTAGCAGAATAGCTAGCCACACAGACTAACAAGGGGGTCAGCCCTGTGACTCCTAGACGCCACACAAGCCGGAAAACTATAGTCACACACAGATGTGGCAAATGGCTGTGAGTGGAACGTACACAGCTCTCTAGTCAATGACATGCCATTGGTATGTGTGGCAGTCCACAGAAGGAGATCTGGGCATGTGTAGACCCTGAGCACATCCAAAGAAATCACATAGACCGACCCTCTTGCAGTGTGTTGATATTTGCGTTGGTTTTCAACAGTCCTTAAATATTTTTCTGGGCTTGGGCTGACTGACTCATTTAACTTGTACTCCCTCTATGTGTATAGTCTGCCTTTCTTCCTCCCCCCTCCTCCCTCCTTGTTTCCTCTCTCTCTCTCCTTTTTTCTTTTCTTCTTTTTTTTTTTTTTTGTGGGAAGAAACATATAATTCATTCAACAAATATTTGTTGAGCCAGTGCTGAGTATTTAAAAGTGAATAATAGAGTGCCTGAGTGGCTCAGTGAGCTAAGTGTCTTCCTTTGGCTCAGGTCATAATCCCGGGGTCCTGGGATTGAGCCCCACATCGGGCTCCCTGTTGAGTGGGGAGCTTCCCTCTCCCTCTTCTTCTGCCTGCCACTCTGCCTGCTTGTGCTCTCCTTCTCTGTCAAATAAATAAATAAGATTTTTTTTTAATTAAAAAATAAAATAAAATAATTTTTAAAAGGTGAATGATGGCAGACGAAATCCCAGCCTACATGGAGCACTGATAAGGCAATGGTTCTCACTCTGGTCTACACATTAGGACATTTGGGGTGCTTCAAGAAATATTAGCACCCACCCTCAACTTACTCTCTTAAAAACTTTAATAAGCTCATCATATCATGTTAAAAATGTCTGTCTGCATATCTGTCTCTACAAACAGTTTGGAAGGAACTGTAATCGCTTCAGGTTTTTTTTTCTTTCTTTTTTTCAAAGATTTTATTTATTTGACAGACAGAGATCACAAGTAGGCAGAGAGGCAGGCAGAGAGACAGGGAAGCAGGCTCCCCGCTGAGCAGAGAGCCCAGTGTGGGGCTCTATCCCAGGACCCTGGGATCATGACCTGAGCTGAAGGCAGAGGCTTTAACCCACTGAGCCATCCAGGCGCGCCCCCCCTTTTTTTAATGAAGGTAAAATTTACACATAACAAAATGCATAACTTTTAAATATTTAATTGGACGAAGTTATACAAACACATATGCCTGTGTGATCAGCACTTTAATGAAGATAAAGAACACACCTATTACCCCAGAATGTTTCTTTCCGCCTCTTTCCAGTAAACCCTCACCTCCCATAGACAACACTATACTATTTCTGTCACCAGAGGTGAGATTTATTTCTTAAACTTCATAGAGATGGAATCACACAGCATATACCTTTCCGTGTCTTTTTTCTCTTAACGTAATATTTGGAGGTTCATTCATGTTTTTATACATATCAGCAGTTTATTCCTCTTTATTTCTTAGTAGTGTTCCATTGTATGAATGCATGCGAGTTCTTTATCCGTTCTTCTGATGATAGATATTTGAGTTGTTTCCAGTTTGGGGTAATGATAACTGTGATAATTACTTTTATGTTTCAACTTGGGGGGCTATGGTGCCCAGATATTTGGTCAAATACCAATCTTGACCATCCTGTGAAGATGTGTGTGTGTGTGTGTGTGTGTGTGTGTATATCGATATAGATATTTTTACATATCTTTATCCATATAGATATGTATCGATATGTATATATCTTAGTGGTTTACATTTAAATCAGCAGACTTTGAGTTTACTCAGACTCATAATACTCCATAATATAGGGGTGAATTATCCTTTATCATATGGGTGGACCTTATCCAATCAGTTGAAGGTCTTACAAAAAGACTGATGACCTCAGTCTTTTTCTGCCTCCAGACTGCCTTCAAACTCACAGTGAAAACAGAAGTGAAAACAGAAACCCTTCTCTGGATCTCCAGCTTGCTGGCCCCTACAATAACATAAACCAATTCTTTAAAATAAATCTCCTCTCTCTCTCATACCCGTTCTGTGTCTCTGGAGGACTCTGAATAATGCAGTGGGCAAACCTGCTGCAAACATTCTTCTTCAAGTCTTTTTGTGGATGCTTTTCCATTTCCCTTGAGTAAATACCGAGGAATAGAATAGAAAGATCAGTCGGTAGGCATATATTTAACTTTATAAGAAAGTGCCAGGGGCGCCTGGGTGTCTCAGGCAGTTAAGCTCTGCCTTCCACTCAGGTCATAGTCCTGGAGTCCTGTGATCGAGCACCCCGTGGGGCTCCCGGCTCAGCGGAGAGTCTGCTTCTCATTCCGTTTGTACTCTCTCTCTCTCGCTCTTGCGCACTCTCTCTCTCAAATAAATAAATTAAATCTTTAAAGAAAAATAAAAAATTTTTTAAAAACTTAAAAAAAAAAAGAAAGCATCCCACAGTTTTCCAAAGTGATGTGCATTTTTTCACATCCATGAGCAATATATGAGAGTTTTGGCTTCTAGATATTTTTGTCAACATTTAGTGGTGTCAGTCTTTTTAATTTTAACTATTTTGATGGCTGTGTATTCATCTGTGTAGCTTTAATTCACATTTCTCTGAGGGATAAAGATGTTAAATAGCTTTTATGTGCTTATTGCCTCTTCATGTATCTTTGGTGGACTGTCTGCTCAAATATTTTGCAATTCATTGCCTTTTGAATCTCAACTTCTAGCATTTAGTAGTCACTTGATATAAAACTATTGAATTAATAAATAAAAGAATATTATACTGTCTATCATCAGTGATTGCTCCAATATGATTACTAAATCTCTACCTAGTTATTTATAATGCTTATTAAAGTGGTTAGCATCCTGCCTATGACAGTCAGCAGCCAACAAGTGGCAGCCTTTAGCACTATCTCTATTTTATATGTAAGGAGATGAAGGTCAGAAAAGTTATGTAACTTGAGCAAAGTCACCTAATTACTCTCAAAATTGTTGCTCAGCTCCAGGCTTCTCGGTTGTTTTTATTTTTATTTTTATTTATTTATATTTTTTGGTTATTAGTAGCCTGACCAATTAAATATTGGATTCACCATTAAAAATGTTCCTTCAAAAAAAAAAAGTGTTCCTTCATTCATTCTTTTACCAATCATTTATGGCAAATCAAATTGACAAATACAATGGTGCTGATCATTTTAATGTTTTAGTTCACTTAATTCTCACTACAACCTTATGAGGAAAGTACTATTATCTATATTTTCCAGACAATTAAACTACAGTCCAGAGAGGTTATGCAGTTGCCCAAGACAACATAGTAAATTAAGAGTTAAAGGCAGGACTGAAGCTCAATCCATCCCATACTGATGCCTATATGTTTTGTTTTTATTTTTTATTTTATTATTATTTTTAATATTTTATTTATTTGACAGAGAGAGAGGGAACACAAGCGGGGGAAGTGAGAGAGGGAGATGCAGGCTTCCCATGGAGCAGGAAGCCCAATGCAGGGCTCAGTCCCAGGATCCTGGGATCCTGATGTGAGCCGAAGGCAGACGCTTAACAAGTGAGCCACTCAGGTGTCCCATTGTTTTTAAATCACCTTTTAGACTGTTCCTTATAACAAGATTAATTTGGGATATGCTGCATTTGAGGGGCTATGGGACAGACAGCAGGTAGGAGAAGACCAGGGAAGCTGAGACACTTAGGAGAGAGTTTCCAGGTTGGGGGCTGGTGGGGAAGGGTCAGTGTGGTGGGGACGTGTAAACGGTACTGGGAGAGGTGTGTTAGAAGTGGTTAGAGAGGGGCGCCTAGGTGGCTCAGTGGGTTAAAGCCTCTGCCTTCGGCTCAGGTCATGATCTCAGGGTCCTGGGATGGAGCCCTACATCGGGCTCTCTGCTCAGCAGGGAGCCTGCTTCCCCCTCTCTCTCTGCCCGCCTCTCTGCCTACTTGTGATCTGTCTGATGTGTCTGTCAAATAATAAATAAAATCTAAAAAAAAAAAAAAAAAAAGAAGTGGTTAGAGAAAGTGCTACATATATTCAAAGATGCAGAAATTTCAATTGTTCCATTTCAGAAAGTTCTATAGCAACAGGTCTGTAATGATAAAATCTGATCTATAATAGTTTGTCCCTAAGATACTCCACAGTCTTTGGCCGCTGTTCGCTCTTAGTGTCTAAGACAAGTGGACCTAGGTTGCCTGCCCATGGAGCCCAGGAGCTCACAGTCATTCTGATAATCCCTTTTCTGTTTACTGAAAACCCCAGCCGCCCCCCCCCCCAAGGGCCCCTTAGGCCAGATTGACTAATCCCTCCTTCTGCTCAGATTTCACTCTCCTAAAAGGGTAGGGCAAAGAGCGAGAAGTGAGTCAGTTCCTTTAAGCTGGCAGTATGCAGAGCTGGTGTTGTTCTGTGTTATTTTAGCTCCCTCAGGATGAGTAATCGTGCCCAGCCAGAAGTCCCAACCCTGGGAAACAGGTGCAGGTTTCTAAAGGAGGCCTTTGTGACCATAGTAGGAGGTTAGCTGAAACTCAGTCTTTATTTACTCCTAGCAACAGAATGCTTTTTGGACCACAGTCTGCAGGAACATTCAGGTTCCCTAAAAATTGATCTCGGCACTGATTATATGGGCATTACAGAAACACCAGCAATGTGCTCAACCTGGACCCAGGGGCCAGCCCAGCTCATGGAGAGGTGCACAGCAGATCCGAGCCAAAGACGTCCTCCTAAGACTCCAGAAAGGCTAGAGCAGTAGGTGACAGGGAGTGACTAAGCCAGGCCCTGTCTACTAGGCTGCACTCACAAACATGTTCCTGAAGCCCTTTATACGCTCAGCAGGGAACATGCTGTTCTCTCTGGGAGACTGCCAGAAACTTATGAGAGAGTCAGATCAATGCCAAGAACAGACAGCAAGGCCTCTCTCCCGCTGCAGAAGGGACACTGGGTGGTGCCGGGTTGCCACTGCCCCTCCTTGCTCCTCTAACCTTCCAAGCCAAGCCTACAGACTGTTTTCCTGCACTTCTCAACCCGTAAAGTAGTTTTGAAGTGATTACTGGAAGCCACTGTACACCTTTGGACAACTGTAATTAAGTTATCCAAAATCAAATGCAAATATGTTTCTTCTACTTTCATTCGTTTTATATGTCAGTAACTCAGGCCACAGACCTTGGAGGGAGCACCCAAGGAAAATAACCACCCACCTTGCCCATTTTAACCAGGTACAGGCATAGTCTGAGTGCTGTTCTCCCAAGGTAGCCCTCTGCTGGAGCTCTGGCAAGAAACACAAAGTTTACTTGAAATCCAGCCAGTGCAAGCAAAGTGAAAACTTTGATCTTTTTTCAGAGGTACTAGATATCTCTCCAGCTCTCTTCTGGAGTCTTCCAAATTCTTGGTGTCCCCATCATGGCGCAGGTCTAAAACCAAATATTTAAAAATTGTTCTTCCTTTATAATAATACCTATAAGAATCCAGTGCCAATTTTTAGATTATTTTTAAGTGAGTGCTTCATGTATACTCCTGTATTTGTACAGAGTATGGCTTCTTTGAAGACTCTTTCCTTAGTTCTGTTAAGTTTCTAAGATTTAACTGCTTTTCTGGTTTATGGAATTGACACTAACCAAGAGGTATCACATGGTGTCAACTACCCAAAAGGTAGGCATTCACCTAATTCCTCCACCCATCCATCCATCCATCCACCCATCTAATACTTTTTGAGTTTAAAGTCCCCATAAGTAACTAACCAGCCTTTATAGCCCTGAAGCTGAGAACCTACAGTAATTAAGAGATGATAAATGTCACATAGATCCTATTGCTTATTAAGCGACTGAAAATAGAAAAGCTCAAGGGACAGTGATCCGTGTGAATGTGAAGGATTCTTCCATAGAGAAATCTCAACACCATATGCAACCACAAAATATAGAAAGCCAAGCCTGGGCAGGATAAGCTCATTCTGGGCTTGGGACCTGCTAATTGGTTTCACATGTAAGTGGAAGGAACCCTCATGGGGTCAGATTCCAATATGGGGAGAGAAATGAGATCTTTCACTGAAAGAAATGTCTGACTCAGACTGAAGGAGCTTAGGATACTGGGCTGTGGCTGTAACCAGTGCTGGTGTGAGAATGGCACTTGATTTAGGAGGTCCTGGTGGGTAAAAAGAGCCGAGTTTGAATGCAATTTCGCCATTTCCTAAGCAGGACCTGGGGCTGTTCATTCACATGATGTAGTTATTCAATAAATATTTATTGAGCCCTATTATGTGCCAAGCATAATGTGAGGTGGTGGAAATTTCCTTGCTTTCATAATATAACATTAATTATCCTTTGAGCTTCGCTCTCCTAAGACAGAACCATATGTATGTGTGGAGTTGTGTGGAGTTCATATACACTGTATGTGTGACAAGATGCTGAGTGGGACTTTTTTCATTATCTCAGAACAGATGGAATGATAATTTGAGGACAAATAGATGATTGTGATTTATTAAGAAACAAATTCATTCTGCCGCCCTCTCCTCACTCTCTACTCACTAATCCAGTCTTGAGGGAACTATGGAATTGTCGACCTTCAGCCTCGGAAGCAGTTCCTCGTCTTTTCCTTCTACCCTTAGAGGGCAGGGTGGGGGATGCTCATTTTAAAGTAAGCCAGTGGGGTGTTCCAAGAGGAGGACTTGTACAGATTAGAGACGGGTGCCAGCAGGAAGTTGAGCCTAGAATCTCATTTTTCAGTTGGCTATCTAGCTCCGTAATGGAGTTTCTAAGCTGCCCTTTGTGCCTACTTGGGCAGTGGGAGAGATCTAGGGAGAGAACGTGGGGTAGAGAAAATGAACAGTAGGGGAATAGGACACACACTCTCATTATCTGGCAGAAAAAAGATGTGGGAGTCTTCTACAGGTCAAACGGACATCAGGAAAGGTTTGAGTTATTGTGATGGAATCCCACCGTAAACTGTGATCACTGAGACAAGAGACCCCCAGCAGCATGTCTGTTGGGTGGATTACAATGGGAATGGGAGCCGAGGGAGACTGGAAAAGATCCACCGGGGCTGATTTCCTTTGAGAGGCCGCCATGCAGAGGAAAGGCCTCGAAACGGCCTTTCAAAGACTCCTTAAGTGTCTCCCAGGAGGTGCTGCCGTGGGCGGTTGCCATGGAGGAGGGGACAGATCACAGGGCAGCCTGTAAGTAAAATCATTTCTGTCTCCTTGGCTTCAATCTAAAAAGGGGCCCAGAAGATGGCAGCTGTAGAGGAAAGCGTCCGGAAGAGTCCCAGCTCCTTGCTCCTGTCCCTTCCGCAGGCCAGTCCATGGGCCTGCGGGAGGAGATGGACGGTTCCTTTGGTTGAGAAACTGAAGTGGGCGGTGCTGGAGTACATCTTTCACAACCGGAAAAGGTCAGAACACTGGCCTCTGCCAGAGAGGCCATCCAGTCTTGAGAAGGGGAGAGTGGATGGAGCATGATTTAAAGCCCTGACTGGAGAAATAAACCCTGATGGCCTTTGACGTTGCTGAGTTCACAGCGTTCAACAAACTACTGACAAACGGCAAGTGCTCAGCAAACAGGCGGTGCTCTACAAACGGAAGATGTTGTTAGTCCCAGTCACCTAAAGAGAATAAGCATTCAGAACATGATGACATATGTTTTGACATTGAAGAGCAAATAAAATATTCAATTGGTATTCTTGGCTTAGAGAAAAAGTATAATGTGTTCATTATGGCTTCACGGTCCCATTTTCATCGGAGAGCGCTTCTCAGGATATTTCCTGAGCTTTCTCACCACGTTCCCTTCCTCTGTGAGGCATTTGCCTTCTGCCTCTTTGTAGCTTCCCCCAGGGACTGAAGAGATAATAAAGGTCACCTATTCTCACCTCCAATTTAGTTGAAGGTAAACTATTATTTAATTATTGAGAAAATACCTCATGTTCTTTTTTTTTTTTTTAAGATTTTTTTTTTATTTATTTGATGGAGAGGGAGAGAGAACACAAGTGAATGGAGTGGCAGAGGCAGAGGGAGAAGCAGACTCCCCACTAAGCAGCGAGCCTGACATGGGGCTCCATCCCAGGACCCCAGGATCATGACCTGAGTTGAAGGCAGATGCTTAACTGAGTCACCCTGGCACCCGCAAAATACCTCAAGTTCTTAAAACAAAGTGTCTTGCATAAGTGTATAGACAAAGCAACATCTGCAAGTTAAGTCTGTAGGGAGGAGACCAAGAGTCCCGATGTCCTGAAGAAGGAGGAGGACACTCGGTGGGCGTACAGGAGCCAGAAGACTTCCAGCCAATGTGCTGTTTCATGTATCAGGCAACCCTGCTTACCATCCCTCTCTGCAGCTGTAAAATGGGGGTTTTCCCAAGGACCACAGTGAATAATTGCGAAGATTAAATAAAATGATTATGTAAAGCATGCAGCACAATGCTGGGCACATAGTGATCCCGTTTGCAAGGTTTCAGGGTCAGAAGGTACCTCCGGGTAACAAAAAAAACACAGTATTTTCATATTTATTTCATCATTTATTGATATCTTGGTATAAATACCCAGAGCTTATTTAAAAAGTGTTTAGAATTCAGAAAATTTAAAAAATCATTGAAATATGGTGTATTTTGCATATAAAATGTATAAACACCTATTACCTAACATTGAAAAAACATAAATTTCAAAAACATGAATATTAACCATGCATTATCGTCAAGAAAAGAGCAATAAAAATAAGTATACAAAATAAGCTATTACATAAAATGAAGAAATTCAACATTGCAAAATGAAAATGAATTGAATTATTTGTTTTTTTGGCAAGTATTATCTTAAGAAGATGTATCAATGGTGGGATCTTCAAAGGTGAGCCTCGTGTTGGGGCAAATTTTTCCAGCCCCTAGAAAAATTCTTTCATATTGTCTACAGTTGGAGGAATAGTGAAAAGATAAATATAAACTAAATCCAGGAATCTTTCTCTGAATTTTTTACTGACAAATAATCTCTCATCTATGTCATACTATAAAAACAATCTTCAGAAATTATTTTTTTAAATAAAGACTTCAATATTTTTAGTGACAGTGAGTGGTAGTTTTTGTTACTAAGGCCGGGCAGTCAATTTGTAAGATGCCTGGTTCTTAGCTTCTGCTCTGAAACAGCCTTTGTTCAAACAAACAGAACAAATCAATCAGACAGATAAGAAGTTTCCACCCATAAACACGGATTATTTTCTACGGTCAACCTGACCCCATTTGCAGTGCTGTTATCTTGAGGGTAAGACTGAGTCTTTGTTCCTTATGATTCTCTTTTAGGAAGCACTTTTCTACGTATTCCCAGAACGCTAAAAAGAAAAAAAAAAAAAAACTTCTTTCAAGAAGGAGAACTAGAGTGAATTTGATCTGGGAAAACCTGTTAGTGTTTCAGTCTTTCTCTTCTATTATCCAGACACCTTGAAATATAAAGCCTCCCTTTTAGTGCTGGGCTTAACTCCGCAGGTACTTTGCAAAGCATTAATAACTCAGATTACAGATTTCTTCAAATGCTGAAATAATGACATCACACCAACAAAAACATCAGTGCTTTGGTGCTTAACAGTGAGTAGCAAGAGTTCCAGAATGTTGAAAATCTACATTGCAATCACTAATTAAAATCATCTTGCTCAGAAAATTTTTCTCCATTAAGCCACTAGAGTGTCTAGATGACATATTAAGAATAAGTCCATCCTGAGGGTGACTGGGTGGCTCGGTGGGTGAAGTGGCTGCCTTTGGCTCAGGTTATGATCTCAGGGCCCACGGATTGAGCCAAGAGGACCGGCTCCTTGCTCAGCAGAGGGCCTGCTTCTCCCTCCCCCTCTGCCTGCTGCTCCCCTGCTTGTGCTCACGCCCTCTCTCTCTCTCTCTCTCTGTATGTCAAAAAAAATAAATAAAATCTGAAGAAGAAGAAGAAGAAGAAGAAGAAGAAGAAGAAGAAGAAGAAGAAGAAGAAGAAGAAGAAGAAGAAGTAGAAGAAGAAGAAGAAGAAGAAGAAAAGAAGAAGAAGAAGAAGAAGAAGAAGAAGAAGAAGAAGAAGAAGAAGAAGAAGAAGAAGAAGAAGAAGAAGAAGAAGAAGAAGAAGAAGAAGTCGTCCATACTGGTTTAAGGCAACAATTTATGGACATCCTTAAATACATGAACACACCCAGGGTGTTTTCCCTTTAGTCAGTAGTAACTTGGCATAAATTGTTTATCAGCCTGGTAATCAAGAACGTAACCAAGTTACCAAGTTTGTTGTGTTTTGAGGCTGGGCAATGGAACGCAAACAACCTGCAAGGAGAAGGATAATTGCAATTGTAGGGTAGGACCCAGGGAGGGATTTTGCGGCAAATTGGCCCTGGAAGGTCTAGGGTTGTCTCAGGAAGGCAAAGTGGGCTTTCCAGAAATGCTGGTGGAGGCAGGAAAGGGCAGGAGGGTGGACAGACACCTCATCTCTGCCAGCACACCATGTTGGAACTCCAACGTAACCCCATCATGGCAGTGTCTGTAGCTCCCAGGGGGCCCCTCTGTGTGGTGTTGGCTTTGGGAAGTTCTCCTGGTTGCTCAACTTGGTGAGCTTTCCCTTTTGATTAATTTGTAGGCCTTTTAATGATCTTTAAAAATCCCTATTGTTTAAACCAGCTGGAGTAGATTCTACTCTGAGAAAATGACCAGTGACATACTTAGAATATTTTTTTAAAGTTTCCCGGAGAGGTCCTTAGGGACAGAGAGAAAGATAGAAAGAGACAGAGGAAAAAAAAAAAAATGAATGAGACAGAGGGACAGAGAGAGTGTGTGCCTGTCTTAGTCTATTTTGACTATAATAACAAAATACCATAGATTGGGTAGCTCAAACAACAGAAATTTATTTTCTTATAGCTCTGGAGGCTGGATAGCCCAAGATTCAACATCTGGTAGAGTTTGATTTCTGGTAGGAACTCTCTCTCTGGCTTGATGACAGCCACCTTCTCACTCTGTCCTCTTGGGGTCTTCCTTTTGTGTTCACAAGGAAAGACCAAGGAGGAGAGGAGATCTTCCTGTTCTTACCAGGTCACTAATCCCATCACAAGCCTCACCCCCTACCCCACGACCTCATGCCGTTACCTCCCAACAACCCCATCCCCAAAGAGCATGGCAGTAACAGCTAGGGTTTCAACACATGAATTTGAAGGGACACATGAACATTCAGTCCATAACAGACAGAAAGATTATGTGCACCTCTTAGACGCTGTGCAATTCAGGGGGCACAGTTCCTAAGCCTGACTCTTGCTGTCAGCCCATGTTCATAGAGACACTACCTATGAAGAAACACAGAACCCTGAAAGTACAAAATGCATTTGAGAAGAAGTATCACCAAATATTAAAAGAAGAGCTCCTCAACAAAATAGGTACCATGTCAAGGACACTATCAGCCCATAAGAAAAGACACAGTGTTTGATTTTAGCACTTTGTTGCAAATGAGGGAAAGTCTCCTGTTTCCCAGTACACTCTGGAGGGTAAATGCTAGTTGGTTCTGTCAGCCGGTGTGTTCTGCTTAACCCATAATGTCCTTCTCATAGACCTTGATCCCTTACTGTGTCTTATTGTGACCTCGTCCCCAGCATACCTAGCAGGTGACTAAAAGGTCATTTTCAAGCAGCTGCACACGGATGAATAAAGAACAACTTCTCCCTAATTTCCTACTTCATCTGGAAGGCATGCTAAAGGTAATAAATCCAGAAGTATTAAATGGCCTATATTTATGACTATATTATATATTAAATGGTCTAAGCATCTTCTGGCTAAAACCTTAAAGCCAGACCTAACAACGAGCTCACAGAACAAAGGGGGGTTTTGAATGCACAGAAAGGATTCTCTATCCTCAGAAGGCATTTGGGATTATAACAGACATGGGTGTTTTCCAACAACAGGAAGGGGAAAAATCACTTGTGTCTCGTACCTGACTGAGACTGAAGCTATGTGAAAAAAGCAAAAATGGAGTTTGTAACAAGTAATTATTCAAAAATCATCTTTATGAACATTTTAGGGCCCCATCTTTATTTTTCTTACCAAAAGCAAAGATGATTATTTGTAAAACTCTCAATTAAAAGTACTCTTCATTTTGATCATGCTAAAATAATTTTAAAAAATACTATTTGTTCTCTAGATCTTTGCTATTCAAAGTATGGCCCATGGACCAGAAGTATTAGCATCACCTGGAACAGTGTTAGAAATTCAGTCTCAGGCCCTGACCCAGACCTACTAAATTAGAATCTACATTTAATGATATTCCCACATGGTTTATCAGAATACAGCACATCATAGTTTTCAAATCTCCATTCCAGATACTATAAAGTTGTTCATATGGCCAGTTGTTGAAATGATTCCATTCAGCATTTAACTGTGTGATGGCAAATGCCAATGAAGGATCAGCAGATACTTAATTTGTGTCCATATTAATACTATTATTAATTTAGTCGCTGTTTGCTGTTATCGTGACTCTGATTTTATCCAACGGTATTTCTTGAGTTTTCCAAAGTGATAAAGAATCCCTATTTTTTTCTTATTTGCTCCTTTCGTTAATTGTTTTAATCATCTTTTTGTCGTGTTTCCCCCCTCCAATGATAGATTATCAGTTAAGGATTTTCAAGAGCCTTCTGACAGACCCCTCCGCTTTGTGCTGGCAGACCCTTGGCTTGACGGCCACTTCCGCATTCTTCCTTGCTTACAGAACCGTGAGTTGGTTCAGTGTCATGATGTTCTTAGCTCTGGTCTAAACAAATCATAATGAAGATCCTACAGCCCTTCACCATATACTCCGCTCCCTGTCCTCATATATAACTAAGGGTAGCTCTGTAACTGAGATCTGACAGAAATAGGATAAGCTGGAGGCTTCCGGGGAAAGTCTTTGCTCCCTAACAGAAACAACAGAGAGGAAAACGTAGCTCGCTGACCCCTGTGATCACTTCTTTCAACCTAAACACACACAGAGAGTCCAGGAACTTGAGAGCCATCTTGAAGCCATCAAAGCAAGGACAAAAAGTCAACTGACTGAGAATGGTAGAGTAGAAAACCCTCCTTCCCAAGGACGTGACTGAATCACTACCCATGGCCCAGGCTCCATTTCCAGAATCTGGGTTATGGAAAAACAAAACAAAGCAAAAACCAAACCAAACCAAACCAGCCCTCCCCGCTCCAACCCCTAACTATTTAAGATACTGTGAGTCTACTTTGTTGTCGTAAGGCTGAAACCGTTCCTACCTGATGCAAGTAAGAATGCTCACTAAGTCTAAGGACTGCTCCATAGGTTTGAGGAGTTTTGGAATACATGGCTGGTGGCACAAAGTAGGGTGACGCAAGACCTGGATTCTGATACCGGCCTCTCAACCTCCCAGCCGTGTAAAATTGCAAGCCTGGTTTTGCAGGAACTTTGACTCCTCTGTTTACAAGGCCAGAGTCAAAACACCTTCTTTTCTAGCAAAAAGAGGAAAATGGGCCAAGTACTGCAGCTTTTTCTTCAAATGAGGTTTTCGAAAAACTTTCTTTCTAGAAACCTGACTTTCCAGAGAATCAGATGTTTTCATGGCTGTTGGTTGTTTCCTGTAAATAAGGTTTAAGTACGGTACCTTCCCAGTGGCATATTTTTGATGAATATAATGCTTTTCTTTCTCTTTGTGGATAAAAAAACAAACAAACAAAATAACTCTGAAGTCTTAATAAGATCTTTCTTAAAGCAACTGTCTCCTTTTTCAAGCTAAACAAATTTTATACTGAATTAAGACCAATTTCCTCATATTGCATTTTATCTTTTTTTTTTTTTTTTTTTTTTTTTTTATTTTTTTTTTTTTTTTCAGCATAACAGTATTCATTATTTTTGCACCACACCCAGTGCTCCATGCAATCCGTGCCCTCTACAATACCCACCACCTGGTGCCCCCAACCTCCCACCCCCCACCCCTACAAAATTCTCAGATCGTTTTTCAGAGTCCATAGTCTCTCATGGTTCACCTCCCCTTCCAATTTCCCTCAACTCCCTTCTCCTCTCCATCTCCCCTTGTCCTCCATGCTATTTGTTATGATCCACAAATAAGTGAAACCATATGATAATTGACTCTCTCTGCTTGACTTATTTCACTCAGCATAATCTCTTCCAGTCCCGTCCATGTTGCTACAAAACTTGGGGATTCATCCTTTCTTTCTTTTTTTTTTTTTTACAGCGTTATAAATATATATTTTTATCCCCAGGGGTACAGGTCTGCGAATCGCCAGGTTTACACACTTCACAACACTCACCATAGCACATACCCTCCCCGATATCCATAACCCCACCCCCTCTCCCAACCCCCTCCCCCCATCAACCCTCAGTTTGTTTTGTGAAATTAAGAGTCACTTATGGTTTGTCTCCCTCCCAATCCCATCTTGTTTCATTTCCTCATATTGCATTTTAAATAAAGGATTAAAAACAAAGCCATTTCTAGGTCCTGTGGGGGAAAATAGAAACACTACAAGAGGAGTGGTTTTGTTGTTGTTGTTGTTGTTGTTTTGTTTTTTTCAAGGAAAGAGAAAGTAGGGGAGGGACAGAGAGCAGCCCGGAACCCCCTTGCGGCTTGATCTTACGACCCTGAGATCAAGACTTGCTCAATTATGACCTGAGGGGAAACCAAGAATTGGATCCTTAAATGACCATGCCCCCCAGGTGCCCCATAAAAGAAGTATTGGATTAGCACCTGTAGTATTTTAGGTCTGTTAGACGATAGGTAAAGTGCAAATAGTTCAAACTTGGGGGCTTTGAAAGCCCATACATATCCACCAAGTGGTGTCAATCCATCCAGTCTTTTAAAAAATTACAACTTCTTGCCAGCAATTCCTCTGTTCCTGGTCCACCTAACACTGCCCCCATCTTTGCATTTGCTCCATGTCAGAAGCACTGGCACTCTCTCCATGCCACAGTTGCATTATGGTGTGAGGTGAGGTTGATAATGGTGGGTGTTTTGGGTTGAGTTGTGTCCCCTCAAAATGACCTTGACGACCTAACCCCCAATACCTGTGAATGTTACCTTGTTTGGAAATAAGGTCTTTATAGGTGATCAAATTAAGATGAGGTCATTAGGATGGGTCCTAACCCAATATGACTGTGTCTGCGTAAAAAGGAGAGCTGTGAACATGCAGAGGTGGAGGATTATATGGGAAGAGAGCACCATTAATCAGCCAAGCAATTTCCAAGACTGCCTTAAGCTAAGAGAGAAGTGTATAAAATTCTTTTTGGGTTCCTCTTGAAACCATAGTTCAAAAAATTTGTTCTTGCCCTCTCTTTAGTAAAGATAACAACTACGTGATCAGATAAATCTGTGTCTTTTGGGAGAAAGAGTTTTGTTAGTCCCCAGGCTTCACTTAAAAACCCTAGTCCCTCTGATCTTTATTTTTTTATTTTTAAAGATTTTTATTTATTAATTTGGCAGACAGAGATGAGAAGTAGGCAGAAAGGCAGGCAGAGAGAGAGGAGGAAGCAGGCTCCCTGCTGAGCAGAGAGCCTGACTCGGCACTCGATCCCAGAACCCTGAGACTACAAATAGAGCCAAAGGCAGAGGTCCTAACCCACCGAGCCACCCAGATGCCCCTGGAAGTGAATTTTTAATACACCAAGTAAAACTAGTGTTACTGGTACTCATGTTGAGAGGAAAACTTCCCACAATAAAATTCCTAGATAGATGTTAAAAGGCCTGTACACCAAGCTTCTCAGGTGAGAAGAGCACAGCCATTCTCTAATGTTCCTTGTAAAGGGAAGGTACAAAGACATTGTTAGCTATTTTGCTTGTCACATCATCATTCCTTTGAGACGAAAGAAAGAAAATATATTGTTGGGAGTTCTTCAATTTAGCTCTACAAACACTTAAAAATGTATTGACTTTCAAAGGCATTTGGCAGAGTTGTAAAACCGCCTGTCTCCTCTCCAAACTATTCCGTAGACAAATGTAGTTCTAATTTTTTATAAAATACTGCTTTGATCACTCAGCTTCTTGGTCAGAATTGATTATGGTTTCTTCCTCTGTATCAGCTCATGTCTACACTTTTCAAGATGCCTGATAGTCTGTACCTATCTTACCTACCCCAAATGTTATTTCCCACTTCCCCATCATAAAATGTATTACCTTTATTTTATTGCCTTTCTCTCCCCTTGTCAACTCCAACACATATAGGTTTATACACATGATTCTTATTCAAACACACACACACACACACACACACACACACACACACACACACACACACACTATTCTGGCCCTGGGATGTTTACTTATGGTTTTTCTCTTTTCTACTGTCTGCTTAAATATATATATATATATTTATATATAATAAAATATATATATATATATATTTTCTAGATAGAATGTAAATTTCATTAAAGCTCATTTCTTTCTAGAAAGTTCTGTTTCCTTCTAGGAAGCTCCCTTGATGTTCAATACCTCCATATCCATCTACTTTCTTATCCCTGCTACTTATTTAGTATGAAACTATATGGTGCTTGGTTAAACACCATTTTACAGTGCTTTCTCATTTTTAATTACAATTTCATATAATTTATAAGCTTCCTTTCTGTCTTTCACAGTTCTGGCACATGACAGAATATAACAAACAAAATTAAACCTTCCATTTCAACAGCCCCTTTCCACCTCTCTGTAGCATGCTACAGCAAAGACTGCCCACAGAGCACCCATCTGTGAGGAACCACAGTTGCCAAAATGCCCACCAATCCCCTTCTGATGGAGGAAGGCCATCACTGGCAGCTACCATAGCCATCACCTCTTACTTTATGTAGAAGGACTGTTGTCCTGGAACCTGTAGGAACTTACAAAAATGGCAACATCTTACTAAAGACAATGTAGAATTACAATGGCCATGACAAGGAATGTTCCAATTAAATAAGATTACTTAAGACGTGCACCTAAAAGCAAGGGTTCCATAATTAAATGAACAGAATGGGATGCCTATTTTACATTCACATCCAGAAGCCTCCAAAAGTTTTCAAAATTCTATACTAGTTTCATTAAAAGATTCACTGCAAAAGGCTAGTGAGGAAAAGATACAAGGTTCCTAAAAGAAGACTATAATTTGGGGGTTAGCAGGCTAGGCTCTCCTATGCTGTCCGCTATAGTCCATCATTTGAGTGCTTGTTCTCGCAATCTTCTCTGAATGGACTTTCCACTCTGAAGAGACTATTAAACAGTTACCTCTTCAAATAAGACCTCCTGCGGCTACAGGCAAACCTCTTCAGATACCTTTCACTCCCTGGTCCAAGGCCAAACTAGGGGCCTTAAAGAATTTTTAAACCCAGGGAGGATCCTCAAAAGTTTTTGTAAATAGACTAACTCCTGAGCTCAATTGAGAGACGGAAATATAATTTTATGTTATCACTTCCTTTCCATATCCAGACCAATTGGTCATTGATCTTATTCTCTCCCAGCTAGTGTCTTCTTACTCATCTCATTTCATATCCTAAGAACTGAGCTTAGCTTTCTGCATACTTGGGACGTGAAGGTTGTCGGTTCCTTGGACTTTCTTCGGCAGTGACTCTAGACTTGGGAAGTTATCCTTTGTACCCTCACTGTGGATGTATGGGGTTATTCAGTAGTGCTACGTATAGTTACTGTACCAGCTGAAAACCGACAAGATATCTGAAAGGATTTAGTAACTTTCTGATCAGAAATTTGTCCAAGTCAGAAGAGGATATTCAGAGCCTGGTAGGAGTTTTTAGGCCTTCCCCCCTAAGCTAAATATACCCAGAAAGTGTATTTTTCTTTCCTGGACTGTGGTATTGGCCTGGAAAGATAGTACCATTCATCTGTATCCCCAGGCCATTAAGGAGCAGTGGGGGTGGGTAACTTTTCAGACTGCCCCGATGCTGGACCCCCCCTGGTCTGTTTCCCCATCTCTTGTTAACAGCCTCAAATTTGGGGAACTTTCTGTCCAGGCTCTGTGAAAAAAAAAAAAAAGAGAGAGAGAGAGAGAGCAAGAGAGAGAATGGGCATAAGGTGAAGGTAGAGAATAAAATTGATTAAGTGGTTTACAGATGCTTAAAATCTCAGTGGCCTCATGTCTGTCACTTTTCCAGTCCCAAGCCAGTTGGAAACGGGAATTACTAGGAAGCATTCATACTTCAGGTTACACTTCCCTTGGCAGGGCCTTAGGTCCCTGGTTAGGAGTAAACAGAAATGAAGTAAGAAATGAAGTAAACAGAAATCAGGAAGCTCTGCTCTACTCTTGAAAATATTGCGGAATCTGCTGCCAAAGCAACACCTTCCCGACGAAAGTCCTCAGGCTCTGTAACCACCCAACATTGCGCTTGAAAATAGGCTAGCCCTTACTCATCTTTCAGCGGAGCAAGAAGGTGTCTGTGCTCGGGCCAATACCGCCAGCTGTACCCAGATTAACACTTTGGAGGAGGCTGAAACTCGGCTTGCTCGTGGAGCACACGGCTTGCTTTAAACTCTTCCTGTGGGGTCTTTCTTTGATTAGTTTGGACCTTGGGGATCGTGGCTCTGAAGTGCATGGCAAACATCAAGAATGGTTATCATAATCATCTCCCTTGCCCATTGTAGTGTCTTAAAAGCTTTAAATGCATGTTTGTAGCTGCCAGCCATTAAGCAAATGATCTCCCTAAGACTGGAACATCCAAAAGGGGACAAAGAGAATGACCGACAAAAAATTGTGAGCCTGATGTCCTGGCCTGTGAATACTATAGAGGTTTATTCAGCCTCCCGCCCTCTCCAATTTTTCTGTTTTCTATCAAATCCATTCTACACAATGTAGCTCCAAGCAATTAAAAACAAAACAAAACAAAAAACAAAACCTCTTCACTGTAGAGAACCAACTGAGGGTTGCTGGACACTTGGTGGCTGAGGAGATGGGGTAACTGGGTGATGGGCATTAAGGAGGGCACTTGATGTAATGAGCCCTGGGTGTTATTTGCAACCGACGAAACACTAGATTCTACTCCAGAAACTAATACTCCACTGTATGTGAACTACCTTGAATTTAAATTAGGTCTCGAAAGAAAAAAATAAGTAAAAACAAATAAAAACAACAACCGGAAATCGCGCCCCTATGTTTTAATGTAATCTCTACCCCCAATGTGGGGCTCAACCTCAAGATCAAGATTTGCATGGTCTACCTAGTGAGCCAGCCAGGCACCTGCCAGATGTGAAAGAAAGGTCCAAGGCTGACTAGACCTTTTATGGTTTGGTCTCTACTTACGTACGTCTCCCATTTCATTACCAATTTCAGGCACAGCACCAGCTTTTCTTTCACTGAAACCACCTTCCAGTTATCTGCCTTAATCATTCCACCAGCTGAACCCCCACCCCACCACTAGCCCTGTCTTTTGCGTGACTAACTTCCTCTCCATGCCTCAGACCAAATGTAACTCTTCAGGGATCTCGTCCACGATCCGCCCCTCCCTCACTAAGCATGGACTACGCCTCATTTCCCCCTTCCACAGCCCTCTGAATGTCTCATTTGTGCTGGTCACCATCCTCACAAATGGCAGGAAGTGAATATTTTTATGTTTCTGCATAATTAGAGTTTTCGGGCAAATTTTTCTGAGGACTGAGTTAAAGAAAAGATTTTGAAACTTAAGATAGTAAGAAGCTCGCCTCCCTGGAGTTATCTGTTTATTTCAAGGGATGCTAAGATCCTGAGGCATGAAGACGGTCCAAGAGTGCTCTTGGAATGAGATTCTTGTATGGAGCTCATTTCAGAGAAACAGTGTCTTCTATCTTCCCTGGAAATGTTCATTTACATTCCAAAGGGTAAAAACCCAGGATGCTTTCTGTTCTCTCCTGAAGGAGAGTTTGTGTACTTGAGGGAGCAGAGAGTTTTCTCACAGACTTAGGAAGACAGGGCGGGGGTGGGAGGGGCAGCCATCCCTCTTCTACAAAACTCTCAGATTCTTTTGGGGTTCTTCACTTACAGAATAAACTCCAGCAGATATAATACGATATCTGGCTCTCATTGTATCAACCTTGGAAGGGGGAAATTCTAGGGCTAGAAAACCTGTGCAGTTTTGTTTTGGTTTTTTGTTTGTTTGTTTGTTTGTTTAATGTAAGTAAATACAGATAGTTTTTCTCTGTTCCAGAAATCTTGTCTCTAACTCACCAGATAATATAAATAAATAAAGATATTAAAACAGATCAAAATATTTACAAATTTAACTTCTATGTTCACAAATGGACTATAATGTCCTTGCATATAGAGATCCTTGAGATTCATTACAGTATTCCTAGTGCCTGGCGGTATGTGGTGCTTAAGAAATCTTTGTTGATTGCTCATTGAGTAAGTAAGTGAATTGCTTCAATGCCTGAAGAATGATTCAGCGTCATTCAGTAGACGGGGACAGCTGGTCTAATAGACCAAAGCGCGCGATGCCTCGACAAGTAGGTAAGGGCTTCCAGTCACGCGGTCTGAAGGAATCCAGAGGTTTGCTTCTGGTCAGTAGGCTTAGTGCTGATGAGGCCAGTGGCAGTGTCCCATTACCTGATAGATTAGTTTTGGGTTACTCATTCATACGGCCTTGGACATCATTCTGACTTGTTGCTCTCCTGGATACATTCCTCACAGAAGGACTGTTTCTTCAGAGCAAAGGCTCTGGACTATCCACTGCCTTGAATCAAATCCCAGCTCTGTCCCTTCACAGGGGCAACTTACTGGACTTCTTTGTGGCTCAATTTCATATCTGTAGAATGGGCAGTATATCACCCATGGGGGAAAAAAAAAAGAATATCACCCATGTTGTGAGGTTAGAGGAGTCCATTTATACATAAGATTTAATAATATAATGGGTTGTTGTGAGGGAGAAAATGGATTAATTAAAATAAAAGCCTTAGAAAAATACCTGCCACCTAATAAGTTCTACAATTCTTTTTTTTTGCCCATGTAATATTCAATTTAGAAAGGGTTCAGAGAGAGAAGAAAAAAGTACAGTGAATATGAAAAAAATTTTGGCCAATGAAAAATATAGTTTAAAAGATCAAGTCAACGTTTTAACCTATAGATTCTTTGGTTAAGAAATCATTTCTTGGGGCACCTGGGTGGCTCAGTGGGTTAAGCCGCTGCCTTCGGCTCAGGTCATGATCTCAGGGTCCTGGGATCGAGTCCCGCATCAGGCTCTCTGCTCAGCAGGGAGCCTGCTTCCCTCTCTCTCTCTCTCTGCCTGCCTCTCCGTCTACTTGTGATCTCTCTCTGTCAAATAAATAAATAAAATCTTTAAAAAAATATATATAAAAAAAAAGAAATCATTTCTTCAGGTTCAGTGGCAAGTTGTATCCCACAAACTATCCCCAGAGTAGTGCATGGTAAGTGAAATCCTGCCTGGAACAATCTGGATTGTGTAAAAATAAGAATCACATCTGACTTATACAGGAGGCAGGATATATTTTTTAGTTACAAAGAACTATTGTCAAACACTCTAAGGAAAAAAAAAAAAAGGCGGGAAAACATTCTCTACTTCCCAGCCAGCCAGAGAACTGTTTTCAAAGGCTCTTTGAAAACTATGTTTAGTGTTTGTTTTTATTATCATTTGGAGGTCTGCTTTCACAAGATGAAATATAATATTTAGGAGGGGAAAGAGGCTGCTCGGGAACATCTGAAGCCTGATTGTTACTTTAATGGCTCAAGTCTCTTTTTATCCACTCGACAAACAATTACTGAGAGTATGCTTTGGGCAAAGTGTGCGTTAAGCTGTCTATGTGTTTACTGATAATATGCCGCAAGCCAGCTTCTGCCCCATATTCAGGGAGGGGCAGCCTTGTGCAGTGATCGCAAAGGGACCTGAAAGGGTTAATAGACCTCGTTAGGTAACACATGGCACCACCATCCACCCAGTTTTTGGTTGGACAGCATTACCAAAGAGGTCAAGGTCTTTGGTCTTCATTTGATTCCTGCCGGAAGAGGTTTCAGTCTAGCTCAGCAGTTTTGGGTCGCAAAGCATACTTTGGTCTAACAACCTAACTCGGGGGTCATAATCAGGCAATAGGGCATATGAGAGCAAATGTGTTACTATCATTGATATTGTGGGTTCGCACTATAGGACTTTGTATCAGAAAGACGGTACTTTATTGCTATCCTCTCCTTTGTAAAGAAATAGGTAAAGAGAATTGCCTAAGAGCACGGTATGAGGCTTTTATTTTTGTTTTCAAGTTTTTATTTTATTTCCAGATCACAAATTTGTAATTTCAAACAAGTGTTGTTATCCTTTAAAATGAGTTTAAAAGAAAAAGACTGAATTAAGGGCAATTCTACCAGCTGTCAAAGTATATTTTGGGGCTAGAAAAACATTAAAAGGCATAGCTTTAATGGAATCGATTAGAAAAAAAAACCTCAAGACTTTGCTATCTGATATGTTACTTGTCTTATATATTATAACACCCTTTTACATTTATGAAAAGGGTATGCTAATAAGTAATTCCTGGCTATATTGCATTATTCGACAACCAGTCCCGAGTTACTTTCATTACATTAAATGGTAGCAGTAAACATGAAAATGATGTCTCATAACGCATTGATAAACTTTATCATTTTCTTGCTGAATTTATCACTAAGACAGCTCACATCTATTTCATATCATTTAGTAGATTGAACGTGTTTTCAAGGCTACTGACATTTCTGTTGGTTTTGAGTGGCTTTTAATGTTTATTTGCACTTGGGTAGGAACTGAAAAATCTCATTAAAAGACAGTCGTTCATTTCCATTAAGGGGCCATGAAATATGGATGTTAATATTTTTTCATCTGAGTCCAAGGTGAACATGAAGAAACAGTACTCATAGATCTGAAACCCTGACCCATTTGCTCAAGAAATTTCCTTAGTAGTAATAACTTTTCCCTGTTATTTCATTTCTTTTGAAATATGTGATAATTTCCAATGGGCAGAGAGCACCAACAAAGAGTGACATTAAACAAAGATCAGTTGCAATTTAACTTGCAACTTGGGAGACGTATTCCAGAGGTTCTGCAATGTTGTAAAACTTCTTGAATACCATTTAAAGCATAAAATTGTATAAAATTTGATGTACATTTTTTTAAAGATTTTATTTATTTATTTGATAGACAGAGACCATAAGTAGTCGGGAGCAGGCTTCCCAATGAGCAGAGAGCCTGATGCAGGGCTTGATCCCAGGACCCCCAGACCATGACCCGAGCTGAAGGCAGAGGCTTTAACTCACTGAGCCACCCAGGTGTCCCTGTACATTGTTTTTAACACCGAGTTCCAATCTCCCCTTAAATGCAGAGAGGCTGTCCTTATAGGCAGTAGTTGATTTATGTGTTTATTCATCTCTTTGTCCAGTGAATGTTTATGGACTGCCCAAGTAACTGTGATGTAAGATAAAAAGTGAAAAATCAAAAAGAGAGATATGGGCAAAACATTATTGGAAATAAAAACCTGACTGCTTTCAGTGTTCATGGCAGGGGGTTTAGGGATTTCTTGGCCAAGATCCTGCGAAATTATGAAAGTCCCTCAATTCTTTCCCCAGGCCAGATCAAAGTGATCGGCAAAGTTCACGTACATTTGATGTGTTGGTACACAGCTAAGCGTTAGTGCACTACTTGGAAGCAGAGCCGAGAGTGAAGGAATTATCAAGGTCAATGCCCAAGCTATTAGCTCTCAAAGATCTCTCTGCATATGTCATTGTAGTTAAGATCAAATGTTTTTGCCATTTCTAGTCAAATTTGAAATTTGGGAGAAATGGTATAAAGATGGTTTGATGAAAATTTAGCCAATTTTGTTTTACTCAAAAATTAGTATTCTTTGGGGCGCCTGGGTGGCTCAGTGGGTTAAGCCTCTGCCTTTGGCTCAGGTCATGATCTCAGGGTTCTGGGATCGAGCCCCGCATCAGGCTCTCTGCTCAGCAGGGAGCCTGCTTCCTTCCTCTCTCTCTCTGCCTGCCTCTCTGCCTACTTATGATCTCTGTCAAATAAATAAATTCTAAAAAAAAAAAATTAGTATCCTTTGACTTGAGTCAAAAAGATGTGTGTGTATGTGTGTGTGTGTGTATGTGTGCGCGCGCACGCATATATGGGAAATTGTGGGATTTAAAATCTTGCAGTTTTTATGGAAATGTGGATGGAGGTTCTGAGCCTGTGTAGTGCATGAGCTGTCTACCTTCCAAGCAGCTTGATCCAAGGACACTGCACAGCTAAATTCTGTGTGTGTGTGTGTACGTGTTTGCGTGTGCCTGTGTGATGTGCTTTCTTTAGTCACATGGTGCCACACTTCTCTGACAGAAGAAATGAAGGCAGTCAAGCAGAGTGTCATGATTTACTGTATCTTTACGTTCTTTAGGTTTAATGCCTTAGCTTAATGGCATTTCTGATTCGAATATGCTTACTCTGACAAAATTTAGAATTTAGTTATGACGAATCCATTCCACTAATTTTCTTTTCTCTTTCTTTCCTTCCTTTCTCTCTCTCTCTCTTTTGTTCTTTCTTTCTTCTCTCCTCCTCCCTCTTTTTCTTTTTTATTTACAGAACTTTGCCAATAAGGGCATTATGAAGGTTGACAAAGGATGCTATCTAAAGATAAAGTAGGATTAAATTAGTGAAGAAAGACAACGTAAAGATTAATTTAGTAATTTCTATCTTTTTCCAGATATTTTCTATCTTATTCAGATATTTAATCCAGAAGTTGTTTGGGAACCTAAATTATCTAGGTAATTATTTTGGTACTTTACTGTATTTATTATGTAAATACAGTCACCAAGTGGAATTTTAAGTTTACCAAAAAAAAAAAAAAAACATGCAGAATATGTACATGGCAAAAATGATTATTGAATATATTCAATATATTCATGTAATAAACACACTGTGTACTATGTGCAACTGGGGCATACACAAGAAAGCAAAAGACAATCAGAAATTTGTGGACTTCTATAAAGTACTTACCTTTTAGTTTAAAAATCAAAATTTTAAGTTGCTTTCAATACTTTTTTTTTAAAGATTTTATTTTTATTTATTTGTCAGAGAGAGAGAGAGAGCGAGCACAGGCAGACAGAGTGGCAGAGGGAGAAGCAGGCTCCCCACAGAACGAGGAGCCCGATGTGGGACTCGATCCCAGGACGCTGGGATCATGACCTGAGCCGAAGGCAGCGGCTTAACCCACTGAGCCACCCAGGCGTCCCTGCTTTCAATACTTTTAAAAGGCTATCCCCAATATAGAGATGAATTAGATTTGAGTGCAAAGTGAAGAAAATCTTTACCTCAAATGTTTCTTAGTATTTTGCCATCTATTTGAGAAACAAATTTCAAAAGAGGATGTTTACTGTTATAATAAAAATATTTATTATAAAAATGATTATATCTTTCTGTACATAGAGACAAAAACACAGTTTATACATCAATAACTTAAGTGGGCCTGAACATTCAGTATCCGTCTGCTAGAATCCTAAAGCTCTTCCGCAGATTTCACAAATACCAATACAATTTCTCTCTTAAAGAATTCTATTTACAGTTTATGTTATTGTGATATGAACATTTCTTCTCTAGTATTTTAAAGATAATTCACAGTGTTGGGGTTAATTCCTTAATCAACTGCTTTAAATCTGTGGTAAATACAAGTATATACGTGCAAAATGTT
This sequence comes from Lutra lutra, assembly GCF_902655055.1. NCBI lineage: Eukaryota > Metazoa > Chordata > Mammalia > Carnivora > Mustelidae > Lutra > Lutra lutra. Next base: position 39,306,152 of record NC_062288.1, read on the forward strand.
TAAGCTCAGTAAAAAGTCAAATGACCTATTGCAAGAAGTTTTGTGTAATCAATAAATGCATGAGCCAGAGTTCCACCATCAAGAAAAGTCACTCTCTAGGACTTCTCGTGATAAAGTCTGACATAAGCAACAAATCATTTGAGGCCTCTATGGCCACGACCAGAAGCACCACAATTCTAGGTCACAACAAAATTAAACACAAATGTTAAATTCAACATATATAAAGAGTACTGATTCTTTTGCAATGCAGAAAATTCTAGTTTTTTTCTATATCCTGGTTGACACATCAGTTGGACACAGATGAGCTTATTTAATCTTATGAAAGCCTATTATGTTGCAAAAGTGAGAGACCCATTTAAAAAAGCCATTCTGTTTTGGGAAACATCAATTCATCCTCTTGCCAGTAACTTATCTATGAAAATATAGACAATTTCTTGAAATACTTCGCAGGGGAAAAAGCAAGATGCCTGCCCTCTGTTTCCTTCCTTCCCTGCTTCCTTCCTTCCTTCCCTCCCTCCTTCCTTCCTTCCTTCCTCCCGTCCTTCATTCTGTGAGAATTATGTGCTAGACAGGCCTGTCCACCTGCCTATTATACTTGAAGTCCCCAAAAGTTCCATATGCATTACAACTTCCATTTATCAGTCCTCAGTCTCAATGATCCAAATGAAAGCCTCCTGGCATGAAAACCTCTTACTCTCAGGCTATTTGTTAAAACTGTCCCAAGAAGTATTTAAATTCTAATGTTCTTGAGCCATTTGATAATTAGGAATTGTTTATATAGATATGTTAATGCAGGAGTGTAAAGAATATAATTACACATATCAAAAATATACCTCTTTAAGCCTAGAAAGGGGATGCCATCATTAGATTACCACCATTGCAGGGGAGAGAACAGACCCTCCTACTGAGTTAGGTCCTGAATGCATGATTTCTTTCCCTAACATTGGTTTTTCCAACCCACCGTCTCATTTATAAACAAAGCAAGGCGAGAGATAATTTTGTTATCACTTTGGCAATTCTTCTCCCCCTCCAACCACCAACATCCTGAATTCAGTGCCTATTTTAAAACTCACCCAAGACTAGGCAGGCACCTGGCAATAAGTGTTCACTTATGACATGAAGTGTGAACAGGAGAGCAGCCTAATGAAGACACAGTATTTATCAGAAGAGGCTTTCTTCTGAGTTTCTACACTGGCCGGATGCCTTGGCTACAACTTTGAATAAAATGTTTCGACTCATTCTTCGTCAATCAAATAACATACAAAGTAAATGTTATTTAGTCACCAGCTTTTCCTCCCCAGAGAACATAGAAACACAGGAAATGTACCGTTATATACATTTCTAATTATGTAGTGTAAACTAAGCCCCAACCCTTTGATGGCAGGGAAATATTGGCATAGTGACTTCTGATATGCAATAAATACCAATATCTTATGCCATCAACAGCAGCCCTAAAATAGCAGTCTACTGCAAGTGCCAGCTTCTATCTCCTCTTCACTCGCATTCCCATCCTTGTTGACAAAGACAGGGCAAACTGAGGCCTTTCTTGCTTCAGGATTTGATATAAGCTCGTACATCGGGCCAGGTTGAAAGAATAACGCCTACATTACACTATCCTGGGTCTGACAAACAGGCTTCGTTCCTCTTTGCACCACTGTTCTGATCAGCAGGTTTTTGTGCTTTTGTTTCTGAGGAAATAAGAGCTCACACGCAAGCATTCAGGAAGCAGCACTGGCGCAGACCCACTTTGATCCCGTAAAGTGTCCCAAGCGACTCTCTTCACAGAGCCACTTTCTCCTTTGCCAAGTTCTTTGGTTCCTTGCTTGGGATACACCAGTCGTCAGCCTCGATGCTCATCTGATAGTGTTTGAAGGCTGATTTGTTAAAGACTGGGAGTTTTTCTACAGATTCTGAAGATAAAGCCTAAAAGAAGAAGGGGAAGAAAAGTCAACTCAAAGAAATTATTCGTGGCATAATTTGTACCTGAAGTGATTATTCAAAATAAATCCAGAGGTAAGTACTCAAACATTCAAATACATTCCTTTAGTTGATTCAGTTAGTAAGAGCACACCATAGCCCATAGTATGCTGGGCAGGGTATAAAAGAAAACGAAAAAAGTAAATATTATTTCCATCCTCTAGGTGCCAAAATAATATATACACAGTTATAAATTGGGGAACAGAATTCGTCTCCAATATTTACACCTGTCCCTTGTTCAGATATTGCTGATGTGATAGAACTGAATAGCAAAGCTATTATTTCTTTACAAAAACTTTTGTATTTGTGATAAAGAGTCCTAATCTGATACTATTAATTTATTAAAATCTGATACTATAACTCTATCATCTCTTAATCTTTCCCAGTACTTTGAAGACTTCTGCTCATTTAAGAAATGAATACAGTAACTACTTCAGACAGTCAAAGGCCTCTCAGCACATAATTCCCTTGCACAAAATGGGAACCCACAAGCTTAATGTTTTAGTTACTAATATCTGTAAATAAATTTTCAGTCAAAACTGCTGGAAAACAATGAACAAATCAGGACAGTGACCTTAACAAATACAATGAGGCTTTATCAGAAATAGAAAAAAACAAGTGCCAAGTTTTAAAGTTTAATCAGGAAATGCCAGACATCCCAGTGACAGCTCGTGAGCGGTTAGCTTTTCTTCCCTGGATTTCTAATAAGGTCAACTTAAGGTCTTGAGTATCTTGGTATCAGCTGTTTTCTGGGCTGGAACATTATTAGCATATATTTCCCATGAGTTTAAGTAAAACAAAGGCACAGCTATTCTCACAGATGCCAAAAGGCGTTGGTTTAAGAAATTCACATGAGGATGTCCTCACTGGGAGACTAATATGCTTCTTGAGAAAAAATTTTGCTTCACTTAAAGCAGGTAGCCTGGTCCCACTTCTAACTGGTAAATTACCGTATTAAATATTAATGAGTAAATCTACACATACCAAACAGAAAATAAAATGACATGTGGTTGTTATTTGCATTAACTCAGTTTGAGGTATTCACACCATGGAGCATGGAACTCAGGACCTTAAGAGCAACATTGCTTTCAGAAATATTGTTTCGGGGCACTGGGGTGGCTTAGTCGGTGGGGCGTTTGACTCTTTTTTTTTTTTTTTTTAAAGATTTTATTTATTTACTCATGAGAGACAGAGAGAAAGAGAGAGAGAGGCAGGCAGAGGGAGGGAAGCCTGATGAGGGACTCGATCTCAGGACCCCGAGATCATAACCTGAGCCAAAGGCAAATCTTTATTTTTTATTATTATTATTATTTTAAAGATTTTATTTATTTATTTGACAGACAGAGATCACAAGTAGGCAGAGAGACAGAGGGAAGCAGGCTCTCTGCCGAGCAAAGAGCCTGATATGGGGCTCGATCCCAGAACTCTGGGAGTCATGACCTGAGCCAAAGGCAGCGGTTTTAACCCACTGAGCCACCCAGGATCCCCTATTATTTTTTTTTCAAAGGCAGATGTTTAATCATCTGAGCCACCTGGCGAAGGCGTCCGGCTCTTGATTTCAGCTCAGGTCCTGATCTCGGGCTCATAAGACGGAGTCCCGGGCTTCCCCCTCATTGAGGAGCCCACTTGAGCTCTTCCTCTCCTTCTCCTTCTGCCCCTTCGCCCTCTTTCCCTCTCTCAAACAAACAAACAAATGAAATCTTTACAAAAATAGAAATATGATTGTTTCTACTGAATTGAAAGGATACCTTTAAGTAGATGATGGCGTCGGTTCCATATCCCGACATAGAGTAGAGATTCAGATCTCCTTGAAAGTACTTGGCATAGAGACGAGAAATTGGCAAGCCATAACCAAAACCAGCCTAGAGGGAAAAGATCAATTATTGGCAAAGAAGTGGACATGCTCGTGGAAATGCAAAACATAGGCAAGTGTTATTAGCCTCCTTGCAACTGATGTTCTAGAGCCAAGGTAAGTGATTTCTGCTTCCAGAGACCTCCGGTAAATTGGTTCACCTTCTTCAGCTTGATTTCTCCTGCTTTCTCCTATCCCCCACGCCCAATTTAACTAAATTGACTAACTTGCCTAAATACTTCCTTGTAATCCTTGCTCTGGATTTAGGACTAGGTGGCTGGGATGAATGTAGCCGTGTAACTGGTCTTACCAGAGGAGCATTGCGGGAATTATCCATCACGGGGGTCGGTGCGGTAGAGTACGTGTAACTAAAGAGACGGTCAATGATCCTCAGGGGAACGCCACCTCCTCTGTCCGAAATCTTAAACAAACAAACCAAAGCTATGCGTGAAAAACAAGGTGATTTGTCCATCTAAAAAGGTATTTCCTTTATTTGAAAGTCATTATGGCCTATGTACACCATAGACTTTGATCTGCTGCTCAAAGCAGATCACTTTACTATTACTGACACTTTTACGTTCTCTCAAGAAAAGAACAGCCCCACTCCAGGGGCACCTGGGTGGCTCAGTGGGTTAAAGCCTCTGCCTTCGGCTCGGGTCATGATCTTCGAGCCCGGCATCAGGCTCTCTGCTCAGCAGGGAGCCTGCTTCTTCCCCTAACCCTCCCCCCAGGCCTACTTACGATCCTTTTTTAAAGATTTTATTTACTTATTATGTGTCAATAAATAAATAAAATTAAAAAAAAAAAAAAAGAGAGACTCCAACGAACAACAAAAAATGGTTACCTTGATTGTCAGATCTTCTTTTCCCAAGACAACAATCACTTCAATTGGTGTAAGGGAAGGCCAGTTTTCCTGGTGTTCTACGGTTGCCCTCATTGCATTCTAAAGAAATCAAAACCATAAGGAATTCAATGGCAGAAGAATGAGAAACAATAAATAACTGTTTTTTATGTTTAAAATAAAAGCGGCACAGAGGGTAATTCAAAGTTCCTATTTTTTTTTTAAGTTAGTAGTAAAACAGCTCTGTAAATAGCCATTTATGAATGTGTCATGCAGGATGTATAATGAAAAATATTCATTTACCATGTAATATAGCTCCTGGGAGTAATGTCTAATGGAAAAACAATTCTGCTAGCTGTCAAGTTCTTATTTGTAAGCTTAATTTAAATGTAGAAATTGGTTTTTATAGTCCATTTCCTGGCTCTCTCTTTTCTGTCTTTCCTTTACATTTTACATCCAAGCACCAAAGACTATTACATAACAAATGAACAGTGAATCATTGAACCAATTTATTGGCTTTTATAAAACTTGCTGGGAAAGGTTGTTACTATTTAAAAGGATAGTAAATAATTCTAAATTAAATTTCAATTTGCATTTGATTATCATCTTAACTTTTACCAACGATGGCAAAACAACTCTAAGAGCTGGACCATTCAATTTCAAAATGAATGAAATCAAGGCAAAAAGTATCTTGTGTCCTTTAACAGAGAAGAAACTCAAGTTTGCAGACAACTGGATAGGTCTCATACAGATTAAGTTTTGGTTTACGTCACCCATTTTCCTCTCTAACCTCCTTGTGGTACATTATCTGTTTTCTGGTTTCTATATAATACTGAGTTCTTTTTTGTAATTTTAAAAATTTTTTAAAAAAGATTTTATTTATTCATATGACAGACAGGGATCACAAGTAGGCAGAGAGGCAGGCCCAGAGAGAGGGGGAAGCAGGCTCCCCGCCGAGCAGAGAGCCGGATGGAATGTGGGACTTGATCCCAGGACCCTGGGATCATGACCTGAGCCGAAGGCAGAGACCTTAACCCACTGAGCCACCCAGGTGCCCCTCTATATAATACTAAGTTCTAATCATTAGCTGAAGTAAAAGAAAACAGATCAGAATGTCTGTAGTACAATCAATACCTCATTACACTAACATTAGAATAAAGTAAGAAACAATAAGTTCTGAGAAAAGCTGTATCAGAATTAGAGGCAAATTTCACTTTTTTTAAGGCTTTCCTCCTCAAGGAGTCCAGGAGATTCATGGAAAGCATCATAAAGCTTAGGGTGTTTTTTCCTTTTTTTTGGTGTAAATATAGTTTTAGCTTTGTCTTAGAACCCAGGACAGGATTTGATTCTTGGTACCTGGCTACCTCAGACCAGTAACATTCACATCCTTGGTGAGCTTGTTAGAAATGCAAATTCTCAGATGTACAGAATCAGAATCTCTGGACCAGTGTCTAAAAATCTATGTTTAAAGAAGCCCTCCAGGGACGTCTGGGGGCTCAGTTGTTAAGCGTCTGCCTTCAGCTCAGATCATGATCTCAGAGTCCTGGGATCGAGCCCCACATGGGGCTCCCTGCTGGGCGGGAAGCCTGCTTCTCCCTCTCCCACTCCCCCTGCTTGTGTTCCCTCTCTCACTGTCTCTCTGTCAAATAACAAATAAAATCTTCAAAAAAAAAAAAAAAAAGAAAGAAAGAAAGGAAGGAAGAAAGAAGCCCTCCAGGTGATTCCAATGCATACTGAAGTTTGAGAAGCACTGTCCTATAGTCTTACGACGGAAAGTGTGGAATGTGAACCAGCAGCATCACCCGTCAGCTTATTACAAATTCTAAACCCCAGGCCCCAGTCTAGTGCCACTGAATCAGAATTTCAACGAAACCCCAGATGGTTCATAGGCACATTAAAGTTGATCATGGAGGGAACTGACTGCCTTCTGAGTATATTTTAGACTCACGTTGGAGCCCTGCCACCTGCAGTAACTCTGGACCTGAACATCTGGATTTGGAGCTGGACCATCCTGCAGGGGTGGACGTAACAAGGCCCCATTCACTGCAGCATTCACTCCCCGACCTTCCTTAACAATTGCATGTATGACTAGCGCTTTGTTGGACACTTGAAAAAATAATAAGAACAGGGAGCTCAAAGACATGGTGAGTCCTATCATGTGTTCTCCAGTACGTGTGGAGGCTCTGCTGAACTGTGGGGGCCCTTTCCAACATTAACTGCGGCTCCTTTCTGTTAGGAGCCCTGAAGCACGTTTGGGAGAAGATAGTGAGGCTCCCACTCAGTGGGAAACAATAAAGGAAATAAAAATGTAACCAGTGAATTAAAAACAAAACAAGATTGCAATTATTTGGAAGTGTCATACCTTGAATAGTTCAAAGAGCATATGATGAAGGTGAGAAGGTACATAAACAATGTGAATTGGTTGGCCTGGAGATTTTCCTAGAAAAAAATTTAAACTCATTTAGAACTGGTGAACAAGTATTTCAGGAAGACAAACTTCTGTATCTATTTGATTAATAGAGACTCCTTACTCCCAAGATTAGAATACACCCCATCTTCCTGTACTACCCTAGAACCTTCTAGGATCTACCCTAGAACTTCCCTCTTAAACAGTAAACACAGCTGGCTTATTTTCAAAATGCTATCACGGCTGCTGCCTTGTGCTCTATGATTAATTTCTGCATTTCTCTACAAATGTATGAGGTCAGATGAAGTGCATGACAAGCGTGCTCTAAATTAGGTTACATGAATTATTTGTTTCTGCTTTCAAAACTTTCATACTGTGCTATTTCAGAGTTAAAATCACCATTTTAAGAAAGAAAAAAATTCATGTAGCCACAGTATAATACTGAAATTAATGTTAACTAAAATTTTCGTATTTTATGGGAAAACAACACATTTGATTATTCTTGATTTATATTACCCAAACATTAAATCTTACAGGCTAAATATGCTTACATTTTACTGAGAGGCAAAAGAAAACAGAGAAACAAAAACCTCTTAATACTGTTTGAGAAGAAAAATCAAAGTATTATTCTTTGGTGTCCCAGGCCTTGGCCAAGTTTGAATCAGAAAACAGAAGGCCTGGCACAATTCCCTCTTTATTTTATCAAACAGTTCAAGCAGTTTGTCTACACGTATTATGCAACAATGCTGTTAATGCTTAGAGATATTTTTCAACCTTTATCTGTATTCCTATTTTTAATTTAGCAATCAATTACATGTACATATAACCCAATCCATGAGTTAGAGTTAGGGTACTTTTAATGTGAGCAACTTAATTTTAACTGTCCTGCTCTGAGAAGCACTACGGGATACAATAAAAACAGTGCCCTGCATTCGTTATATTACCACTTCCATGTGGGAAGACCCTATCTTTTCAGGTACCCTAGAGCTGAAGCCACTGAGTTATGCTTCCAAAAGAGTGGTGTATACTTACAGTGCACTTAATTTTTTTTGTAATTTAAAAACATTTTTAAAAGAACTTTTAACATGAGATCTACCTTCTTAACTACCTAAATATACAATATAGTATTGTTAATTGTAGGCATAATGTTGTACAGTGGATTTCTAGAACTTATTCATCTTGCATAACTGAAATTTTATACTCATTAAATAGCAACTCCCCTTTACCTCAGCCCCCAGCTTCTGGCAACCACCATTCTACTTTCTGCCTCTCTGGATTTAACTATTTTCCATACTTCAGGTAAGTGGGATCACACAGTATTTGTCCATGACTGGCTTATCTCTTACAGTACAATTTAAAGTATTTTTGTTTCTAGGTCTTATGAGTAACTTCTCCAGGAGGATATTTCCACTACCAAGTGGTTCCTCCTATTTCTGGCCTCCCTGACTCCCATATTTTGCAATAAGCTTTCTTTCTTTGATCTAAGATACGGAAACTAGGTTGCTACTTTAAATCTTAAATTATTTGTTCAAACCATTCCGTTTTATGAATCATCATTAACAACTGAATATACTCAATTGGAACTTTCCAACTGAGATGAAGAGAACTTTGGCTTCAAAAGAGAAGTGTACAAATTCTAGAGAAGGTCAAGAAGGGAGAAAAGGAACACAGAAGTTGCTTTGTATTTACAAGAAGTAATCATACTGGGAGAACAGTGACTTTCCCATAGATTAAAATATGGTTAATTTGTAGCTTACCATTTACTTGTGTGAGCTTTAATTCTGGAGATGTTAAATAATATTGGTCACAAAGCATCTTTGAACACTCAAAGGCATCTGAAATAGAAGGTTTTTTTCATAATGATGAAATGAATTTATGCCAAGTAAAATTTTCACATGATCTTCAATGTGTGTACTACCCTTAGTCTAGAATATTCATTGAGAGTACAGGTTTCTATATATGAAAAAAAACCTCTTTAATACTTTATTGAAGAAAAAATGAAGATAGTGTTGAAGTTATAGCTGTGGCAATAGGAATACGCACAATTCAGATACTGGATATGATATATAAGAATATGGCACATTAACCAGTAATGTTTGGATTTTTATAATTTTATTAATGAGTTTTAAACCCCTGGCTCTCAAAAGCAAAGGACCTCCATGACAATATTTATAAAAATATAAATGGATCACTCCGAATATAAAGTTATTCACAAACTCACTTCAACCAGAGATATGTCAATCGCATAGCGTATATTTTCAATAAGGGAAATGCAGAAATCTAGAGATTACCTTGGACCACAGCTGCCACATCGCAGTTTGGATCAATGCTTCCAATGTGAGTTGGGTTTCCTGTCTGTGAGTCACTAAATATAAGAACTGTTGAAAAACAAGAACAAAAGATGGTGTTATAAAAATCAGGATAATCATGATTATTGAAAAAGAACGTGAGCCCCTGAATAATGAAACATCTGGTTGGGGTATGGCTTATATTCCACACCCTTCTCAGTAGGTCACGACCACAAGGAGCTAACTTACTATGCTGGTTCATCAGCATCCGGGTAGAAATACGGTTCATGTAAAATCGATCCAAGAAATACTGAAGATTTTGATTGGTGACTGGGTCAACTGTACAGCCATCTTTATATTCTATGATTCCTTGTGCCATGGTCGGAACTACATTGTGGTGTCTATTTCGAACTTTGATGAGAGCATCTACAAAACTAAGCCAAAACACATTTACAGTTACTGAAAATTCAAGTAAGTTTCCTTCACTTACATCCCTTAGACTACCCCAAAGAAGGCTAAAACTTTTTTAAGTACCCATCTAAAGAAATCAAATAATAAAATGTAAGGTTCTCACTTACAGATTTGACTACAATAGAAAAGATAGTATCACAAACAGATTTTTTTTTCCTTCTAGCTTAATGTAAAAATACCAGCTTTCTAACTGGTGAATTCATTCTGGGAATTCATTAAGCCTTTTCTTTAAAAAATAATAATTAAAAGATAATTAATATTACAGAGAATTCTAGAGTGCCACTGTGGAAAAAACCCTCAAGATTTCTTCTCAGATTTATAAAAAGATTCTTCTTTCCTATTCTTATAGCCAGAAACGATCAGTTACTCTGAAAGATAATGTTCAATCTCCAGTAACAATGACATATATTAATATTATGTAATAGTAAATCCACCTGTGAATCTAATCATCTGACTGAATTTATAGTAAAAATAGGTTTCCTCAAAAATAAAAAGTTCCCTGCACTTGCTCAGACTCAGCATCATTTTCAATGCCATCATTCCTCTTCACTTTTAAAAAACCAGCAAGTCAAAACTTGTCATTTGTAAGGGAGAGGCTATTTATTATTCAGAGTGTAGCCCCTTTAATTTATGTCCAAAAAAAAAAAAATCTTAGAAGTATGTCTGAAAATAGTCAAAGTTTTGGACACATATTCAAATGCATAGAACTTACTCTGATAATGCTTTCTGGTCCTCTGGGCTTTTCTCGTGGAATTCCACCAAATCCATCAGGCTCTGGATATACCTGTAAAGGGACAGTCGTGCTTTAAGTTTTAAAGTTGAATAGTCAGATACAAGTAGCTAAATCATTTAAAAATGATTGCAAAAGAGAAAGTATTATGCTTAAAATTAAAACTTTTCTTCAAGACATCTGGAAAACACTGTATCTTAATAAAAAAACAACAACAACAACAACAAAAAACGAAGCTACGACTTTAACACTCAACTTTCTAACTTAAAATTGATATTTCTTCAATCATTCCAGATCAGTAGTCAGTTTCTTGTTTTATCTGGCAAGTGTTTTCTTTTTTTATAGCATTTAGAAAAAAACTTTTTAAGGAAGGCTTCATATTTTTCCTGCTATATTCACTCATAGGTGAGTAGAAGTCATGAAAGCATCAGTAAATACTATGGATGTTGTGTTTCAGATAGTAATTGTTTAATAATCTATGTTTATATATTTATTTATAATATATAATACTTATATTTATATAAGTATAATACTTATTTATATTTATAGTATATATTTATATTAAATAATTATAAATATAATGTTTATTTTATATTTATAGTATATAATATAGATATATATTTATTAATATATTATAAATATACTTATATAATATACACAATCATATAATATACATTTATAATATTTATAATATATATAGATTTCTTAAATCAGTAAAGCTGTGTAGTCAGTGAATTAGGGTGAGGCTCTGGTATATATCCGCCTCAGTGCATATCCCGGTTCCATTCTCTGAAAATTTGTTCTGTTGGGTGATCTACCCTCTCCAAGCCTCAAAATCCTTATCTGTAAAATGCGATGATAATAACTGACAATTATTAAGTGGTGACTGTGTGCCAGGTACTGTTTTAAGTACTTTTTTTTTATGGATTAGCCCATTTAATTTCACTCACATAAACTTTTGAAGCATATACTTTATTTTCCTCAGTAACAGATGGGGGAATTGAGGCATAAAGAATTTAAGATACTTGCCATGAATTCTACAACCAGTTACAGGTAGAGACAGGATTTGAACCCAAAGCCTGCTGTTAATTAGTTTGTAAGTAACAAAGATTAGATCCTCTAAATAGCCATCCTTCTGTTTATTTCTAGGATTGGATTCTGTGTGCAATATCAAACTCTATCTTTTATTATTCAAAATATAGTTATATTGTGAAAAGTATGTACTTTTTCAGGGCAAAATGTCTGTTCATAGCTTTATAACTGTCCTTATGACAACTCACACTAAATTACAAAAACAGGGGCGCCTGGGTGGCTCAGTGGGTTAAAGCCGCTGCCTTTGGCTCAGGTCATGACTCCCAGAGTTCTGGGATCGAGCCCCATATCAGGCTCTTTGCTCGACAGGGAGCCTGCTTCCCTCTGTCTCTCTGCCTGCTTGCGATCTCTGTCTGTCAAATAAATAAATAAAATCTTAAAAATAAATAAATAAATAAATTACAAAAACATCTTGACATTCTTCAAAATACTTAGTTTCAGGCCACTCGTTTTCCAATTATGATGCTAATATATTATAAGAATTCGTATACAAATAATTGTCTTAAAAATAGAGACTGTTTCGGAATGGTTCACCACTTACCAGCTTTTAACTAACTGCACTGAAGAGGTATTGACTAATCGATCAGGGAGGATATCAATTTCCTTCAGGATATTGGCTAGCCTCACAGGTAATTCTTGCCTCAAAAATGCAAAAGAAGTTCTTTCACACGCATTTTCTGAACCTGTAATAAATAACCTTTACTTAGTTTTGGGGAAAAAGTAGCTCTAAATGATACATTTGAATAGCATTAACTCTCCAATATTGAACCCACACACAAATCATAAAATTAGTTTCACCTGCCGTTGGATTACTGTTTAAAGTAAGAAGTATCTCCTTTTTCATGGTCTTTTTCTTTACTTTCTTTAAAAAAAAAAAAAAAAGACCAATATGAGGATTATTGCTTTCTTTTTTTGGAAGAGGATTCACTTCCATGAAGTCAGAATATCCCATAGCTCAATCAACAGCACAATGTCAACCCCACAACATCGTACAGAGAGTTCTAGATATGAAATTGGAGTAGAGGAATAAAAGGGTGGGTAGGAGTCATGATGTTTCCACATTAGTGGTAAATAATACCACATTTAAATCCTTGAAATAGGGGCGCCTGGGTGGCTCAGTGGTTAAGCCGCTGCCTTCGGCTCAGGTCATGATCTCAGGGTCCTGGGATCGAGCCCCGCATCGGGCTCTCTGCTCTGCGGGGAGCCTGCTTCCTCCCCTCTCTCTGCCTGCCTCTCTGCCTGCTTGTGATCTCTCTCTCTCTCTGTCAAATAAATAAATAAAATCTTTAAAAAAAAAATATTAAATCCTTGAAATATTCCTTATAAGATCACAGCAGAGTGGCGCCTGGGTGGCTCAGTGGGTTAAGCCTCTGCCTTTGGCTCAGGTCATGATCTCAGGGTCCTGGGATGGATGGGGTTCTCTGCTCAGCAGGGAGCCTGCTTCCTATCTCTCTCTCTCGGTCTAGCTCTTTGCCTACTTGTGATCTCTCTGTGTGTCAAATAAATAAAATCTTTAAAAAAATCACTGCAGAAAGTTTGTAAACATTTTTGGCAGTAATGCAAATATATGGAAAACCATAATGGTAAAGAGACAAAGAAATCTGTTAGCAATGCAGAGAGATGTATATACCCCGTAAACAGGTGGCAGGTGGCTAAAGGAGAAAATCTGAGTTAATTTGAGGCCACTTTATAACATTAAGAATCCCCCCCCAAAGTATTATGCTGTGAAGGAGGGGGATAAAGTTTTTTAAATCACTGCGAAATACTGACGCAAAGCAAAAAGTATCTTGACTGGAAGCTGTGGACAGAAAGATGAGCTCAAACCATCCAGCATCAGCGGGTCAGCAAGTGGCCCTGACCTTGTAGGCACAAACTGTCAGAAATAAGGCAGATCTAGGAAAGGGCAAGGTGCACTGCCGTCGAGGCTCCAAGGTTCAGCAGGATAATAGACTCCAGTTATTTTAAGCAATGAGCTCCGGGGCTGAAAGTTAAGGAAGCTTCCCAACCCCAGCGCCCCCACCCGGCCCTACTTCCCAGCTCACCAAAGTCCAGGAGCTGCTTTATGGACAGCGGGGACGGGCTGTAGCGTGAAAAATGCTCCACCTCGCGGGGCACCAGGCCTGCGCTGCTCAGCGAGCCGGCGCTGCGCATCACGAAGCGGGCCGCCTTCATCTTGATGCCCACCCGGCCTGGCTAGCGCAAGGGCTGGCTTGGGGGACGAAGGCCGAGGAAAACAGAACCTGGGACCGAGCTGGGGCGGTGCGCGTCTGGGCAGGGAGGGCAGGTGGGCTGGCTCGTCGTGCACCCTGCCTGGGCTGAGATCCTGGGGTGCTTCCGAGGAGAGGAGGCCGGCAGTGAGTGTGAGGAGCAGCGAGTGTCTGGAGACTCAAGTTCCCGTCTGGCCACCCCCGGCCGCCTCCCGGTTTTATTTGTTTCCCGGCACGCTACCCTCCAGCTCCAAAGGGGAGGAGTCACTGGGACTTGGAGACGCGTCCGGAGCTGGGGCCGCGCCAATCAGCTCAGATAAAGAACTTTGGGCCCCGCCCCCCGGGCGCGGGGTCCTGTCGCGGGAGAGACCTGGCACGAGTGCCCGGGACTGTGAGGAGTAAGGGGAAAGGTGGAAGGTGAAGCGGGCATCTGGAGGTATGTAGGCTTAAGATCAGCCGCTTGGACAGGAGTCCCGGACCGCGTGGGCTGCGGGCCCGCCCAGACTCGTCCTTGTTTACAAGCGAGAAGCTGTCTCAATGTCACGCATTCCTGACCAGGAACTATTTCCAAGAATCTGAGCTCCGGGATGTCATTGGCTCTTGCTCAGAGCGGGCTTTTACAGTAGCCAATCAGCTGAGTTAAAAAGTGAGCGTCTCTGCCAGTGGACAGTGAGGGAAATAAATAGCCTGAGGACTGGTTCTAGTCTTTTCTCCAGGAGCGATCTGTACAGCTCGGGAACTGGAAGTTCCTTCTGGCGACACTAAGGCTTCGGTAACTTCCCAAAATACATTTACTTTTTCCTGGTGGCCATAAAAGGCCATCAATTTTTGTTTTTCTCCAGGAGGGCAGCCTCTTCATTAGGTTTAACTCTGTTAATTAAAAACAAAGTTATAAAGGGATCAATTTGTCAGTTTAACTCGCCGCCTTCTACCATCAGAGAATTTATTCACTCTGACCTCCTGTATAGAATGTCCTTAATCCAAATATTTGTCCAAGACATTCTTTTCAGCTCTTAAATGTCTAGCACAGCGTGCTGCAAGAGGTCTTTCCTGGTGGCCTCTCCTCCATCCTTCTAATATTGCCTTTGTCACTTAGGACATTGTATTGTAGCTATTGATATTATTGTATTGACCTCTCTGAATCCCCTCCCGTGTAAACAATCAGGGTTGGGACCAAGTCGGGTTTATCCTCATTATTCCTACCCTGCTTTATCACTACTTAAGCTTAAACAGTCGTGGAAGCAAGGTGGAAGCTCTAAATTGCATCTACACTTGGAGATAGGTTTTGATACCACCATGATTTTCATACATATAATATATAAAAAAAATTTTTTTTGAACGAGAGAAGGAGAGTGTGTGCACTAGTGGGGACGAGGGGCAGAGGGAGAGAGAGAGAGAATCTTAAGCAGGCTCCACAAGGTCGATGTCGGCCTTGATCCCACCACCCCTAGATCATGACCTGAGCTGAAATCAAGAGTTGGATGATCAACTGAGTGAGCCACTAAGGTACCCCTAGGATTTGTGTTTTTGTACTCTGAATTCTTTATTACATATTTGCATAGCTTGATCAAGCAAGAAAAAACAAAGAAAAGAAAAAAGAAGAGCAAAACAAAAAAAAAATGGGTATAAGAAGTCAAACAATGAAATAAAACCCTCTCTGACAAAGCAAGAAAAATTTAAGGTAAAAATCCACCCCACTTTCCCCTGCCTGGATTACATCTTAAGAACAGAAGTAAAAGAATGCATTTGTTTTTCTTTCCATGTCTGTGGGATCTGGACGAGGCAAAAATGTATATTATAAAGAATTACACTCCTTAATTTGCAGAGGAAAGGCCAGGGAAAATGATGTATTACAGGCAGGTGTAGTTTAGGAAAGCCCCACCCAGTGCTCTCCTGGATCACGCAGCACTATTTTCCTACATGTTGCAGGACGACTAAAGATCAGGGGAAGTCATATGACGCTCACAGAAATGGCTCAGTGCTAAGTGTGTACTGAGGTCACCAAAATTTGTCTCCATGTCATCCTGTCCAATAATACTTACCAGATTACCCTCACAGTGCATTGCATTCTTCTATGTCATTTCTCTGTGATGGAAACTGTTATAATTGGCAACATTTGTGATAAATGGACCGGAATATCCAGGTAAAGTTGTTTACACAGTTGGCTAAGTCACTATGTATTACCACAATTAGAGAGTGACCTGGAAAGACAGTGGCACTTGTTCTCCGGCTGACCACAGATCTTGGAGGTTATCCAGTCTCTACAGAAATAAAGCAAAGAGAATTAGTATGTGGGTGCAATGGATATGGACAAATTTGTGCATTCATTCAAGTAAATGTAAATCATGAGAGGACTATCAAATGATTTGGTGCTAATGACCAGGGAGGAGTGTACACAGTGCTGAACAGAGCACCCCTGCTTTATACACCTGATTCCTGAAATTTTTAAGAGTGTGCTTAGCTAGCACCAAGTTAATTCTGTCCAGCTGGCTTAGCAGAACCTGGTCACATAAGGTCATTGGTAGAACTTTAAGAATGCAAGTGACACTTTTGTCGGAGGGCTGGAGATGTCCAATTTTACAAAATGCTTCAAGACCTTTAAAAAGATGGCTTTTCAACTTTTTAACCTCTAGGTATATATTGGAAGGGAGCATTAAATATATATATGTATATATATACATATATATATATATATATATGGAGAGAGAGAGAATTTCAAAAGCCATGATGGAAGGAAGAGAACGTATGTGTGTGTATGTTGCCAAATATCTCTCTCTCTCTCTATATATATATATAGATATAGATATATGTGTATGTGTGTGTAATAGAATATGTATGTGGAATATTTAAAGTTAAAAAATTAACAGCAGACTTGAAGAAATTTTTTACAAAATATGTAAAAGACAAATGATTAGTTAAGAAATATCTGTTTCAGCAGGGAACAAGATAGTCATGATGTTTTCTGTTTTGGGGATTATAGATAATGGCCTGGAGCTACCTTAGATTTGGCAGGCAAGGAAGGTCTCTCTGAGGAAGTGATAATTACAGGTGATTGAGCAGCCTTGTTTTGGCAATGAGAAGGGAGTATTAGGGAAAGCATATTGGTGAGGAGATTGGGGAAAGCAAGGCCTAAATCACCATTTGGTCTGTGATATTTCTTATAATTGGTATTTTTAGAGGCTACTTTTAGAGCCAGGAGCTGGACTAGATGCTTTGGTTGGTGTAAAAACATCTTCTTTCAAGAATCTCAGACTAACAGTGGGTGATGGAAAACAATGGCTAATTTATTTATTTTTTTAATTTTTACTTATTTGAGAGAAATCACAAGTAGGCAGAGAGGCAGGCAGAGAGAGAGAGAGGAGGAAGCAGGCTCTCCGCTGAGCAGAAAGCCCGATGTGGGGCTCTATCCCAGGACCCTGGGATCATGACCTGAGCTGAAGGCAGAGGCTTTAACCCACTGACCCTCCAGGCGCCCCAACAATGGCTAATTTTTAAAAAAAAAATTTTTTTTTAATTCATAGGACTTTCATTTAATCCTCAGAGCAAAAAAAAAAAAAATACAATTAAGTGCATATTAAAAACAGATTTGGTCAGTGTGTCATGTTGATGGTGATAGTAACAGAGCTCAGGGGTGTTTGGAGGAAGGGCTCTGTTGGGAATCAGGAAATGCCTCCTCTGATAACTGGCTTTAGGGATGACTTGAGAAACATGAGCAAGATTTGAGCAAATTATTGGGAGACAGTGAGGAAGGATGTCTAAGCCTGAGCAGAAGCACAGACATAGGAGCTAGAGATACAGTGGAGAAATGATGACTAGATTGGGACAGCTGCCATCTGGAGTACCCAAGGAAGAAGGAGATGGGAACTTAGGGTTATATCATAAAAAACCTTAAATGCTGATATGAACATGGAACTGTTGGAGCTCAAATTTCATAGCGGTTAAACAATTCAATGCAATAAAACTTCATTGAACATCCATTATGTACCAGACACCATGATTAGTGCTGGGGATATAAAGATGAAAAAAGCGTAGTTGCTGCCCTCGAGGACAGGAGAAAAACCTGTGAATAATCTAAAGAAAAAATAATGTGGTATCTATAAGGTGTGTGTGTGTGTAGGGGGGTGGTCAAGGAAGACTCCCTTGGAGGCGGTGACATGTCATCTGAGTTTTAAAGATTGAAAAGAAGTTCAAAGGCACACAAAAAAGGAAAGATGTTAGGGCAATGGGAGAGAGAATATAAGGAACCATTTTACTCCGGTGGGCTCTCCAGTTCTTGTCAAATCTGAGAAGGAAGAATGAAAATAAAAAGTTCTGTGATGTTGTAAGCCTGTATTATTGGGAGGGGGTGATTTCATTAATAAAAGCAGGGAAGTCAAAGAATCAGGAGGAAAGGGTAGGTTGACTAAAGAGGGGGAACACAAATGATGCGTTTATTTGGCAACACTGAGTTAATGAGAAACCACTGGGGAAGTAGTCATGGCGGTGATTCCTGGGGAAGGGAAGGTGCAAACTCAGGGCTGTTCAGCCATTGGTAAGAAGTGAAGATAGATGGGTGAGCCTCTGGCCTGTTTCTTTCCATGAGGCTCCCCTCTCCTACTATCCCACCGTTCTAGATCACTTTTTTTTTTTCTGTGCACAAAACTTCCTTCTGAAGAAGGCTTTGGTTTCATTCCTGCCTCCTTACACTTATAAAGGCTAAGATTCTTCCCCTCACTGAACCAACACCAAAACAAAAATAGTTCCTTTTTCTGTTTTGGCACTGAATCCTGAAGCTAACACATCTTGACTTGTGGGAAGACAAGAAGAATTTTTGCTTCAGAATACAGGCTGAGCATTCTTTCTCCCCACCCAGAAATTTCTTAATTGTGTCTGATGCTTATGTTGAAAACCAATAAAGGAAGGTGAGTGAAGGAAATTAAAAATTAACCAAAGAAGAAAAACAAATGTATAATGAACATATGAAATATGCTTGAACTAATGAGTGAAGTAGGAAAATAAAAACTAGTAAGATAACGCTACATCATAGTTCTGTCAGCTGGCAAATAACGAAAAAGGCTAATAACATCTCATGTTGGCAAATCCTGGGGAAATAAACATTCTCCTATACTATTTGTGGGAGTGTATAATTGGCAATTTTTTTTTGGAAAGCAATTGGCAGAATTTGCAAAAATTGTAAGGATAGTTACCATGTGTTTTAGTCATTCCACTTCCAGAAACGTGTCCTAGAGTTTTACCAACAGAGTGTAGAGATACATGTACAAGAGTGTTTGTGGCAATATTGCCTGCAAGAACAACAACAAAAACATGTGAAAACAACATGTGTACTCATGAGGCAATGGATAGAAATACATGATGTACCCGTGCACTAAGGTACGTGCAGTCAGCAGCAAGGAGGCCATCGGCTGACAGAGGCCATCTGCAGCAGCTTTTCGATCCGTGCAGTGTTTGAACTGAGGCCATGCTCTTCCCGTCCATCCCCAATGATGGACAAGCATCTGAGGCTGGCCATCTCTCCTCCATGTGGAACTCCGTTAAGGAATTCTTTGCTCCCAGGACCTCTTCTGGGTGGCTACGCTTTGTCACATTTGCTTTGCAGTGTGAGTCTGTACCAGGTCAATTCTGCTTCCTATGCCCCCTTTCCTTCACAGATGTCGTATATGCCACACAGTTTCCAAGCTTTCCCTACCCAGTATTGCTTCTTTCCTCTTAGTCTTTCACAGACCATCCCCCAACCAACCCAGCTGGGAGCTCCAGAGTAAACATTTCACAGTAGAGGGGTCCTGCCCTGAGCAAATATAGAGGTCATTCCTCTGGTCCTTGAATGCATATATAACTAGGATTTACAAACTTGGCAATTGGCATTTGGAAAAATCCCACATTAGGTCCATGGCCTGTGGGGTTACAGAGCTGTCATAGTGGGGAAGGCCAAGTATAAACCTCTGAAAATGCCCCTGACCAAAGTAGGAAATACAGACCAATATGGTATCCTGCCAGGAATGATTTAAGATTATCTCCATCATTATAAGTATTTCAAGTGTATTGGTTCTCTTCATGTCTCCACTGAATTCATCTGTGGAAACTGGGTAATTCCCTAAGAATGACTGTAGACTGTTATAAACCAATGGAGTGGTGGCCCTGTCTTGCTACACAGAGTGTGTTTTCTCAAGCAGATTAATATAGTTCCAGGTACTATATTATGCACAAACTGATTTGGTGAAGGCTCAAATGAAACTTAAGAGAGGAATAGTGAATGGATCACAGAAACCATACATAGGTTTTTATGTATCTGGAAAAAAAAAAAACATATATCATAATACTTCAATAAAGCAAATCTCCCAAATATGTGTAAGTATTTTTGGCTCCCATTTGTGAATCATGGTTCAGCTGCCCAAATGAGGGAAGGGGTCATGGACTAATAAGAAATGTTAGTGGAAAACATACATGGTTAATATTTTTAATATTATATGCATACACATATGTATAAACATGTATATAAAGAAAATATCCCAGAATGTCCGTAGCGGTTATGGGGGAGGGAGGGTCAGTTAGATGTATCAGTATTTCCATTGGCTTTTCTTGTGCTTTTCCAAATGTTAGCAATGAAACTTGTGTTACTTCTTGATTATAGGAAAAATTAAGGTTATTTCAAAAGTTGAAATGACAGTCAATATAGCTAAAGAATAGGCAAACGAATTTGGCATGTATCCATTCAGAATAAGCTTTTGACCGAATTGGAAGGCAGAATAAGGACAGGGCATTGGATCAGTGGTCTCCTGCCTTCTATTCTAACCCCCTTGGGCATACCAAGAAGCCAGGAGACTCCAGGCCTGAGGAGCCCATAATCAGCTCTTTCTCTCCCTTATTGTCCCTGCTATTGCCTTCTGTGGACTGACACGGAGCTACTGTCAACTGAAATTTTACTTCCAAGCCTGTGGCTTGTTCCTTTTCTCTGATTGCTGATCATTGCCTAAGTTTCCTGAGACTATCACCAAATAAGACATTTCTTCTCCTTTGAACCCTCACCCCTGTCCCGGCCCCTCCCCCCACATGGTGTCCAAACAGAAATCTCTCATTTGAAAATCCAAAATGCTAATAATTAAAACTAAAGTCCAGCCTTGGTTTGTGTAGAACTGACTGGCTGCCTCAGGCAGGCTTTCCTGGTATTCCAGATAATAAAAGGAGCACAAATCAGGCACCAAGTCATCTGGAAGACAAATCTTAGAGGTCACTTCCTTTTGTGACTTCTTTGCTTAACCCAGTGCAGGGGGTATGATCAAAAGCATGTCAACATCTCACTGAATATCCACTTGAAAATGAGAAAATTTAAGGGTTGCCTGGGTGGCTCAGTTGTTAAGTGTCTGCCTTCGGCTCAGGTTGTGATCCCAGAGTCCTGGGATGGAGCCCCGCATCGGGCTCCCTGCTCTTCTGGGAGTCTGCTTCTTCCTCTCCCTCTCCTGCTGCTTGTGTTCCCTCTCTCGCTGTCTCTGTCAAATTAAAAAAAAAGAAGAAGAAAATGAGAAAATTTAGTCAGTTATACACATGTTCCTTGTTGCCTGGTTAGTTCAGTCAATTCCTGGGTACTGGCCTATTAGTACAGGCAACGCATTGTATGTCTATATACTGCTAAAAAACAAAATTCAGCTGAGTAAATTTTGTAGACCTATTAAGCTTTACTAAACCATTCATGAACTGGGCAGCATCTGATCTAACAAGTAAAGGGAAGCTCTGAAGAGTCATACAAAATGGGAAGGTTTTATAGAAAAAGGGTGGGACAAGAAAGTTACTAGCAAAGGAAAAGGATTGTTCCCCGGAGGCCATTTTCCCTTAGAGGGAAAAGCAAGGGGCCTTATCATGCAGATCACCTCCTCAACTTTGGGGAAGGTAGGTAGGGATGAAGAGAGTCCAAGTGGCTGACTAACCCCGACACCCCCCACACCACCCCCCCAGCACTGAAGGGAAAATTCCTGACCAACTAGTTAAGAGTGCATTTCTGGGAAAGATGAAATTACAATTAGGTCAGATATTAAGCCCCAGTTTGGGAACTCAGTCTAAGTGATACCATTTTTGATCTGTGGTTTTCTTTTTAATAATGCTTAGCAGTAAAAGGATAGATAACCAGACGTCACACTAAATTTTTCTTTGTTTGAAAATACTAGTTTAAGCAGGTGCACGTTATATAAGTTCTTCCGTCTCCAGCCGTGGCTGACCCCACCACCAACAGATCATAACATCCTTTCCTGTTAGGTCTGGTTTGGCTCAGGATTCTTCTCAACATAGCACTCTAGAAATCAGCGAATCAGGGCATCAGATTTGGAAGGTGTAACGCCTTGTTATTCCAGGTCTAAACCGTCTCACATTTTGGCCTGCAACAGGACCCCTGCCCCCACTGTCCCCTTTCCACTTGGAAAAACTACCCCTGAGTGAAACTGACAACTACAAGCATGAAAATCCTTCATTAATCCAGCACTTTTCTCTTGCAGAGGAAAAACCAAGGCAGGAGAGTCATTAAGTCACCTAGGACACATAGCTAGTAGAGAACGTTGAGTTCTCAATCTCAGTTTAAAAGGGAATCTTTGCCACACTCTTCTGCAGCTTGGGAAATTTCAGATTTTTTTACATTAGCCTTTCTGACTCTTTAGAACTAAGAATGCATATTCCTTCTGGCCCAAATGAAGCAATTGTATAAAACTGAGTTCAAAAACAAACCAAAAGGAACTGGAAGATGTTATGCAGAGCGAAATAAGTCAATCAGAGAAAGACAATGTTCATATGGTTTCACTCATACGTGGAATATAAGAAACAGGGCCGAGGGCAGTAGGGGAAGGGAGGGAAAACAGAATGGGAAGTCATCAGAGAGGGAGACAAACCATGAGAGACTCTGGGAAATAAACTGAGGGTTGCAGAAGGGAGGTGGGTGGGGGGATGGGGTAACTGGGTGATGGACATTAAGGAGGGCACGTGATGTGATAAGCACTGAGGGTTATACACAACTGATGAATTATTGAACTCTACATCTGAGACTACTGATGTATAATAGATTGGCTAATTGAATTTAGATTTTTAAAAAAAGATGCTGGAAACTCAACAGCTTGTTTCCTCGAGAATATTGATTTTTTTTTTTTCTGGTGTCCTTCATATTAGAGCATCCGTTAGACTTTGCCAGAAAGAAAACTACACTATCTTTAGCTTTCACAGTAACCACACAGACACACATTCCTTTCTGCTTTTAGTCTTTTGAAAACTAAATGTGGACATCCAGCAGTGCCGAGTTTGGGTGACATGTTTATGTTCTTGACTGAAGAAAGGGGCCCGGCTGTGTTTCACTAGTCCTCTTTGAGTCCAGAGAACAAAGATGTGGGGGGTCCCTTTCTGTGTTCTTTCTTTCAGCCCTTGTACAGTAGGGTGCCCCCACCGCCTCTGGCAACAAACAGACACCGCCGAATGCACTGTATATTGGAACGAAAGGATTGTTTACTCATGCTAACAGCCCTAACTTATAGTCCCACTTCCTGTTTAAAAATAAAAAGCAAGTGATTCTTCATCAACATTGTGTTGGAAGGAAGAAATACAGCCCATCCTGCAGACGTTAGCAGATGCTGGGCCTCTGCGGGGCTCAGTGGGTAAAAGGTCAGTCCCACACCCACAGCCTGGGCTGTTCCGGCTGGCGGTAGAGTCAACAAGGGGAAGTTTAGTAGGTGAAGGGTCACTGCTGTAGACCAGCAGGCACTTTCCATGTGTCAGCTCTCAGGCATCTAGTTTCTGTTCATGGAAATCTAGCTAACTAGGGGAAAGGTCACACAGAGCAGAGGCAGCTGTATCATACAAAACCCAGGCCTGCCTCCACATTGTGTCCAAGGCAGGAGGCCAAGTGCTCAGGCCTCCTGGCCTTTAGGGATTCTGCTGCTCAAGTGGAAAAACAGAGATTGTAAAGTACCTTAAAGATCATCTTGTACTGAATGCGGCAAACCAATATAAACAAGCTATGGAGGGACAAATTTGCATTATGCAGAATAACTTCGCTGGGAGAGATTCTTGGGACAAGTGTACTGCAATAAAGGATCTGGTAGGTTTTCTTTTTAGTGGCTCTACACTACAGCAATGGATCCCAATTCTGGCCCCATGTTAGAATTACTTAGCCTTCACAATGACTGTTGCTTGCTCGTTACTGGTTGAATCAGACTCTAGCCAGGGGACAAAGCCATCTTCATTTTTCTAGAGTTTCAGGTGGCTCTAATGCACAGCACTGCTTTAGAATCCTTAAAACATGGCCATTTGAAATGACCCCACATAACAGAGAAATTCTTCATGTTTTTGGATTATGGGTCATGATGAATTAGTGGATCATGAAGTCGGTTTTATGGATCATAACTAGCGTGAACAAGCAATAGCATAGAGGAAAAAAAGTATACTCATGTTAAGTAGGATTGGGGGGTGGGCTCAAACTTGTTTCAGATCTATCTTGTATCATGATATAAGAATACCACTATTCTACATTCTAGAAAAAGAAGCCTTGGTGCCCTAGGGCGCCTGGGTGGCTCAGTGGGTTAAAGCCTCTGCCTTCAGCTCAGGTCATGATCCAGGGTCCTGGGATATAGCCCTGCATCGGGCTCTCTGCTGAGCAGGGAGTCTGCTTCCCCCGCCTCTCTGGCTACTTGTGATCTCTGTCTATCAAATAAATAAATAAAATCTTTAAAAGAAGAAGAAGAAAGAAGAAGAAGAAGAAGGAGGAGGAGGAGGAGGAGGAGAAGGGGAAGAAGAAGAAGAAGGAGAAGAAGAAGAAGAAGCCTTGCTGCCCTGAGCCTCCATGGAATTGCTCTAATTCAAATTGGTTGTTGGCTTTCTAAACAGTTTTGCTGCTTCCACAGGATGTTGTGGCTGTGAATTGGGAAGGCTGCCATGATGTTATTTTGGAAATGGTTGTGCAAACCCTTCCTCCCAGATGATTCCCAGAGTTAGTTCAGTATGAGTATTTCCTCTAGAAACATCAGGGATGTAAAGATAGATGTCACAACAAATACTCCAAGGTGAATTAATGGTGAAATTCAAATGAGAAAGAGGTTGGTTGCTTGGAAGTCTAGATGAAAACTTGCCCAGTGTGAGCTCTACTCTAAGAAAACTGAGCTAGCTTAGAAAAGGCCATGATAGCCCTTCTGACCTGTGGTATTATGGGGTGGTAAACAGGCTGTCAGTGACGATGTGATAATGTCTAAAATCAGCCAAATGGTAGGATTCAGAGTCTGAGTGGTAGAGGTGTCTCCACTGGAGATATTGAGCAACAGAAGAGAGGACTATGGAGTTGTTATTAGAAAATGAACACAGGGGCACCTGGGTGGCTCCATTGGTCAAGTGTCCAACTCTTGGTTTCAGCTCAGTCATGATCTCAGGGTTAAGAGATCGAGCCCCACATGGGGCTCCACACTTAGCACAGAGTCAGCTTGTCCCTCTCCTTCCTCCTTTGAGAACTTAAAAAAAAAAAAAAAAAATTAACCCAGCAACTGTGTAGAGAGAATTATAACAGTGACGAGGGGCTTCAATTTTTGCATAACCTCTTTCTTCCCTGTCCATTAATGTCCTTTTTTCTTCTTTCCTATTTTTTAATTTTCTTTTAAATGAGTGCTTCTGGGTTGTGCTACATCCTTGGCTGCTAAAGGACACATTGTTTCAGGATGGGAGCAGTTAGAGAATCTACACCCTACATCAATCTGAAAGGAAGTGGGAGGCCAGAGAATTATTAGGTATATACATGAAGAATCTGAATGACTGAAATTCTGTGTTTTATCCCCAAATTTTGACACATCATTTAAGGAAATTCTTATTTCTTTTTCTGCCTCTACAATAAGGAGAAAGAATTAATATAATATACTCTGTCCTTCAGGGAATGTTGTCTAATGGTTTAATCCACTAGTTTCAATATTTTGATTTACAAAAGAATTGGGCAAAATAAGAGTCTAACAGTGTTTGCCCTTTTTCAAGAAAGGAGGATTTGCTGTGTTCTTGCAACTAAAAAAATAATTAAAGCTAATTTCTCCAAGGACCGTGGAAAAAGTGGCAACAAATAATGGATTTGTCCTTCCAAAATGTTTCAAACAAGCATCTTATCAGTCACTTATCAGCCACAAATCCATTCAAGGCAGTACCAGACCAGCCGTAGGTGATTTTTCTCATTAAAGTAGTATTTAAACAGTTGTTTCCAGATGACATAGGAGACATATCAGACATACAACACCTGAAAGAAGAATTGGTGAAGCATTGATTTTTCATCAGTCAAAAAGTTTACTAAGCAGATGAAAAATAATTTGCCTTCACAGTGACATTTTCCTTAAGGTTTTGTTAATAGTCAAAGGCATTGTTTTTCCTTAAACACTCTTACCAGAAAAGGTTAGCTTCAAAACAAGGACATTCTAGTAAATTAGAGGTCATATCAGAAACAAACAAAAATTACACAAACACATTAAGTTTGAAGGGCTATTTTATCTTGTCTCTACCTCACCTCTTAACTTTCTCCCTCTTCCCCTCATGGTCATACGTTCCTGTGTTCATATTAATTCTGTTAACAATAATATATAGATATGGGGATCTCAGTATATTTATATTAGTAAGTTAAATTGTTCAGTTGAAAAAGGAAGCAGTATTTTATTATAGAGGAAGATGGGTTGAAGGCATGGAGATCCTAGGTTCTGCGTTTCTTTTGATACTGTCAGGGGTACGAATTTCCTTTGCTTTTTAAGGTCCTTCTAGCTGGACTAAGAATCAAATTGACCTGAGTCAGATTAACAGGAGAAAGTCAAATTTAATTTTGTACAAACAGGGAATCCACATAGACATAAAAATTCCAAAGACAGTCAGGCAAAATGAGGTATATATGTTACTCCGAACTAAGGAGAATGGTTGCGGGGGGAGAGGGGAAAGTTGTGAGTGGGGATCTGGGACTTCAAAAGGGAAGGAATGCAATTCACAGGAAGACAAAAAGGTAAATGTTTGGTAAACAAAGTTTAGTTGTGCCAGACAGAAACAATGGGACATCGATGACTTTGATCAAACAGGCCTTGTTGGGTTCTTCCCTCTCTACCATACCTAGTTCATGTTATAATGTAATTACCTACAGTGATAGCGCTCTTCCTGGAGCAGTTCCTCTATTGAAATTCTTTTAGGCAGTTGTGTAAAGCTAAAGAGCTTTTCCAGAGTCTGCTGGGTTTTGATTGCTTTTAACAAAAATAATCTTCATGCCAAAGAGGCCCAACTTGGGGCAGTCTGCCCTTGGATCATATAGTACTCATTCACCGAGAGTCTATGAAAAAACTCATTTGATTACTCAAGGGAGATCACAGTTTCCACATTGAAAAAGATTAATTGTTTTGTAGATAACGTCTAAGGTACATTCCCCTCCTAAAATATTCTTGTTTGCCCATTATTAATTTAATTTTTTAAAAATTTGATTCCATTATTGATATTAAAATTCTCACTGAAGGAGTCTGAGTAATTGTTGCCTTTCTGATTTTGGAAGAACTCTAAATAAATCCAGCCCGGGCCAGGCACATGATTTTGGTCCAACTTTTTTGCCATATTGAGTTTTGGGTGCTGCAAAAGCAAGGATGGGGTGGGTGCTGGTGGTTCATCATTAATGGTAGAGGGCGGGGAGTAGGGACCAGATTTCTACTGTCTGTGACCCCTGCTGGGCTTCTGGCCACCCTGTCCCAGAGTTCCCTCCATTCTGGGAGTAACCTGGTCTTCCCACATTCTGTGGATTTTGTGGATTTTGTGAACAAATTTCTGTTCTGATTAAAACAGTCCTGGTTAGATCCAATTAGAGATTTTAAAAGATTTAAACTAGAAGCTGGCAACCAAGATGCTTGAGTGACAGACCATGACATTTCCTCACATACTTGGAGGCAAATACCATTATGCCTGTGTATTCTTTTCCCCAGATTTTGCATGGTATTCCTTTGGTATTATTCTCAGTCCTTTCTCCATCTTTTAGATCTACGATGGTACTTATCTATAATGGATCTCTTCCTATTGTTCTGGAAACTATTCTTTTAATTGTGTAGACTGGGTTGAATTGGTTTTTAATGCTGCAACATTATACTTTTGGTTGAGTTTGTGGTCAACTAAAACTCCAAAGCCTGCTCTCCTCTGTCCCCCAGAAAACATATACACTTAATTAATTGATTTTTCAAACCCAATAATTTTTAAAATCCCATCAATCTTCCTTGTCCAAGACAGGCATCTTAATAGATTCAAATTCTATAATAATGACTATCATAAAAAAAGTTTGTGACATCCAAAAATTTGACAATCCAATTTCTGCCATTTGGCCAAGTTGTTTATAAAGATAGAGTCAAGGACCAAGCTCTCTGGAAAAACCCTAAAAAACTTTTTTCGTAAGAAAATAATATAGAACGCCAATTTTACAAGATCAATACCATGCTCAAACACATGTGGAAAATACTACATACTAAATCACCTTTTTTGATATTTAAAACATATATAGATGATGAAAAACATTTTAAGACATTTCCCTCCAGATTGACATTGATCAACTAACTTAGCATTTCCCAAACTGTGTTCCAGTAGATATTCTTTATAGGACTTTTAGAACCAAATTTATGGTGAGGTATAATGTGAATCTACAAATAAGGCATTCGGTCTCTTTACAATCTACTGGACCAAGAGACTTTTTCTTCACAGAACCTCTTTCAAGATTGGTATGGCAAAATTTAGTAAAACCAGGTCAGTGAATACTTGGGGCCATGGTTGTTATATTGGCTCCCTGTCTGCCTAAATTTCAAATTTCAAATTTTATGAATTGATCCAGCAAATGACACACTTTTACCAGTATTATAAGCAAACGTTAAAACCACTTTTTGAAGGGAGCTAATTTTCAAAAATAACTTTGTTGTGTTATAATCAACATTATTATAATTTACATACAATAAACAGCATTTTGAGAGTTTTGACAAATCTATACATACATCTCTGTAACCACCATCATATTCGCCACCATATTGTAGAATATTTCCATCCCTCCAAAATTTTCCACATGCTCTCTAAATGTCAATCCATTCTAACCCCAGCTCCAGATAGTCACTGATCTGCTTTTTATTACTGCAGATTGTATTTCCTTTTTTCTAGAATCTCCTATAAATGTTTTCACACATCATATACTTTTATACTCAGCTTATTTTGTTCAGCATGTTTCTGAGATTCATTCATTCATGTTGTTGAATGTATTAGTCATTCAATTTATGGCTAAATAGTATTCCACTTTATGGATATAATACAACTTGTTTATCCATTCACCCGTGATGGGCAGTAGGTTTCTGTTTGTAGATATTATGAATAAAGATTTTATGAACATTGTATACAAGTTTGCCTGTACACCAGCTGTGTTAGGAGTGTTCCAGTTTTTTCCTATCCTCACCAACACCTGGTATGGTTACTCTTTCATCTTAGCCATTCTAGAGGGTGTAAAGGAGTGTTTCATTGTGGTTTTAATTTGTACTTCTCTGATGACTAATGGTGTTGACCATCTTTCATGTCATTTGCCATTTGCCATTTGCTTATCCTCCTTTGCGAAGTTCCTATTCAAACCTTTTGTTCATTTAAAAATTGAGTTTTGTCCTCTTATTGATATCTAAGAATTCTCTGTGTTCCATATGTGTTCTTTTTAGATATATATGAAATATGATACACTTTATGTCCTATATGTATATATACATACATGTGTATATGCCCACATGTATGTATATATAAACATAATACTTGGTGTGTACACAAATAATATTTTGGATATATATTAGATATTTTTTTTCCAGTCTGCAGTCAGCCTTTTCCTTTCTCAAAAGGTGTCTTTCTAAGAGCAAAAGCTTTACATTTTTTTGAAATCCAATTTTGCAACTGTTTATTCATTTTCTTGCTTTTTTAACCTTTCTAAAGAATTTGGCTATGCTGTGATCATAAAGGAAGAAGTGAGTTTTCTTATGGTATTC
Organism: Lutra lutra; assembly: GCF_902655055.1. Classification (NCBI taxonomy): domain Eukaryota; kingdom Metazoa; phylum Chordata; class Mammalia; order Carnivora; family Mustelidae; genus Lutra; species Lutra lutra. Next base: position 39,336,006 of record NC_062288.1, read on the forward strand.
TCATGTTGGCTTATTTCAACCATTCTTATGTTGGGTTATTTGAACCATTGTATTAAGAATTTCTCCCATTCCCTTCCTTTCTCTTCCTTTCCTCAGACTCATCATGAGTTGGCTGGAAAAGAATAAGCATCATTATCTAATGTTATAGGAACATGGTTAGGCCCAACTTAAAAAGAACACAGAGAACATTTGCAATATATATAAAACCTTGGACAAGAATAATGCTCTGAAGGTTCTTAACCACCCTATTAAATGAGGCTTCTCACGTTACTATTTATCATATCACCTTGAAAATTTTCTTCAAAGCACAGTTATCTTTATGATCTCGTTTATTTGTTTACCTATTTCTTACCTGACTCTATACTACACTGTAAACTTTTCTGTCTTGTTCACGTGTAATGAGTGAATGGATGAACCAGTAGAGGCCGGGTTGCAATGTGGGTGACAGAGTTGACATAAGTTTGGGGTTCCAGTTCCCACCCTTTTAGCCCCCAGAAACTTGCCCTGTCCGTCCCTTTCACCCATGACATTTGTAAATTTCTAGATGGGGGTAAGATCTATACACAGAATCGTTAAGCCCATTCCTTTAGGGAAACAATCTCTTCTCTTACTTTAATGAGAACTGGGATTCTCTGAAACTTCTATGTTCATCCTTTCATGGGTAAGAGATGATTCAGGATTTGGTAATGGGGGAATTATTAAGAAGATTGCTTCTTTCTGTAATTTCCTCTCTAGCCTTTTAGATGGGTAATTAGCAACAGAATATTGGTTTTCTTAAGTTGTTGCCTAGTAGCATAAACTTGGCTAAAGCAGTCCTACTGGCTTTCTAGAAAAGGGCTTCTTTTACTGGTGTTTATCATTCTGCTGCTGAAATTCACACTGGGTGAAACTTGGCATGACAGCTCTCAGCTCAGTTGCAACTTAGAAGAAAACAGATTCTGCTTTGCTTAAATTGTTTTCGATTGACTGGGTAAGAATAAATTAAAGGTTCTTGTAGGTAATAGCTTCTGAATTCAATTAAAAATATCATCAGGCAGCTGCTTTTTTTTTTCTGAAAGTACAGAAATGATTTTGAGCTACTTAATTGATTTTCTTATGAAGTTTTATGACTGGCAGATTTAGCCTAATTCTTTCTCAACATTTTTCACTCACACCAATATAGGAATAGAAAATGGGAATCAGGAAAAAAAAATCTAATTATCCTGCTATAGTAAGAATCTCAGAGTTATAAAATCTTAAAGGTCAGTCAATCCATCTCCTAATTTGTTCATTCATTTAAACATTGATTCATTGATCAAACATTTATCTTTTAATTTGGGCCAGGTTCACTGAACAAACGTTTGATACTTATCACACTCAGGATTTTTTTGTTTACAAAAACCCTAGTTTGCTAGTCTGTAAGTTTCAAGCAGGCTGGAGCCTTGTGTGTTTTGTTTACTGCTGTACAATAAGTACCCAAAATAGAGGAGTTTCAATAACATTTGGTGGAGATTGGATGGCAGGAAAGAGGGAGGGAGGGAAGGAAGGAAGGATAGAGAAAGAAGGAGGGAGGGAGGGCAAGTTCATTTTGCCAGTTTTAATGGGGTGTTTGCATCTTGCTCAAGTCACTGAGGCATGCCTGAACTTACTTGGCTCTTGGATTTATAGGTTCACAAAGTTACTATTATAAGCTAATCAGTATCTGAGAGTCAAATTCAAAAGAGTCAAACTTTCAATGCAAACTCATATCGGGAATACCGAACATGTTCTCACCTTTGCACCTGCTGCAACCCTCTGCCTGGAAGCCTTTCTCTAATTACCTATGTGATTATCTCCCTCTTCATTCAGATCTCAATTGACATGTCACCTAAGTATATGCTTAGTCAATTTTTGTTAAATGAAATGTCTCCCCAGATGTGTTTTCTTTACTCATTCTCTACCTTTAGAAAATTTTAGGGGCGGGGGGAGGTAATCAAGAGCAGGAAGCATTGTATTGCTATAAATGTATCATGATAAAGAATGCACTTATCAATAATACACACTTTTGTTCTGCTGATGTGATTTTTAGAGACATCTTGGTCTATCAGTTACCAACTTGGAGCTCATGAGGCCAAAAAGGTTCTTGGAGCTCTTTTTAATATTTCCATTTCAAAAAGGCTAATGAAACCATGCAGTTATCCTTAATAGGGCTATGGGGGAAAACTAAAATAGATAATACAGAGGTTGCAAATCTTTTCCAGATCACAGTGAGTTGGTAATTTTTTCATAGTATTCCTAGGCCAAAAGAAATTTCTAACAGTTCTATTTATTAAATATATCCACACAACTTGATAGTTTGTGTGGTACCTGAGAGAAATTGCTATGTTTCCTTAGAAAATTTAATAGGTCTTTCAGTGCTCTTGTGAATTAGTTACAATATGCTGGGGTGTCTTGGCACACAGTTTGGGAACCATGGAGCTGACCAAGGGCTCTAAATTGTGTGTTTGCCATATTACTAAGACCAAGCCACTGTAATTCCAGCTTAATTTGGTCATTGATGACATCAAAGAAACAACTAGGACAAGAGTACTGAGCCAAATGCAACTCTCAGAGCACAAGCCATGTGATTTTAGTGCTTGAATTAAATGGGTTGAATCCCGCCACAATGACAGCCAGTATTGAGCAACCAAGAGTTCTGTGTTCTAAAGGACTGGATTCTTAGTTACTCTTGTTTATTAATAGTCTGTGCTTTCATAATACTACCATAAACTTTGCTGCTAATAAATCACTTGCAATCTCCATTAAGGTTGACAAAGAATGGTAATAAGATGGGCAGAACAAATTGTATCTTGCTTACTACATATGTAGCTTTTTTGGTAGACAAAATCTTTTAAAGACTCCGCTGACATGGGGGGTGGGGGCACAGATGAAATACATTTTTTTTTTTTTTAAAGATTTTATTTATTTATTTGACAGACAGAGATCACAGGTAGACAGAGAGGCAGGCAGAGAGAGAGAGGGAAGCAGGCTCCCTGCTGAGCAGAGAGCCCGATGTGGGACTCGATCCCAGGACCCTGAGATCATGACCTGAGCCGAAGGCAGCGGCTTAACCCACTGAGCCACCCAGGCGCCCACAGATGAAATACATTTTGAAAAGTCACGTTGGTGGTGAAAAGTTTGTGAACAATTGCTCTAGTCTTTTGGTTGTATAGGATTCACCTTTGCCTGATGAGTGAAGCATTTACAAATTCACTTTCGGGACAGAGAAAGGGTAGAAGCTGCCTCTGCAGAAGCCTAGTTGATTTCATCATGTGGTGATTTTGATGAGAAATGCTGTCAAGGGTGAGGGGGGATGACATTTTTTGATCTTCTTTCCAGACTTTGGATTCCTATACAGATGGTCCCTGACTTACAATGTGTTGACTTACGAGTTTTCTACTTTATGATGGTATGAAAACAATACACATTCAGTAGAACCCATATTTTGAATTTTGAATTTAGATCTTTTCCTGGGATAATGTAAGTGATAGGATAGTCTCGTGATGCTAGATAGCAGCAGTAAGCCACAGTTCCCAGTCAGCCATGCAATCAGGAGGGCGAAAAACCAGTATGCTTTTATGAATGTTCTGTACCTATGCAGCCATTCTGTTTTTCACTTTCAGTACAATATTCAATAAATTACATGGTATTTGACACTTTATTTTAATAGGCAGTGTGTTAGATGATTTTGCCCAACTGTATATTAATGCAAGTGTTCTGAGCTTAGTTAAGGTAGGTGAGGTTAACTTATGATGTTGAGTGGTTTTGGTATACTAAAGGCAGCTTCAACTTATGATATTTTTGATTTATAATGGGTTTATTGAGATGTAATCCCACAGAAGGTCAAGGAAGATCTGTACACATAAACCAACTTCTGCAGTGGGTGATTGAACTTGAGAGTCTAAAGATAGTTTAAAGCAATAATTATCTTCCTATAGTATGAGCTTGGGACTCTGCTTATTTTCATTCATAAGACTGGATTTTGAAAAAGATAGCTTACGTTCTCCTTCTTATTTTGGTGATGTAACAAAGATTATAGCAGAAGTTAATGAAATGGGGAATAAGAAAAAAATAAGAGAAAAATCAATGAAATAAAAACTGCTTTGAAAAATCAATAAAATTGGCAAAACTTAGGCTAGACTGACCAAGGAAGAAAAGAGGACTCAACTTATTAAAATCAGGAAGGAAAGTGGGGACGTGACTATCAACCTTACAGAAATAAAAAAGAATTAAAAAGAAATAATATGAACAATTGTATGACAATAAATTAGGTAACTTGTATTAAATGAAGATGTTCTTACAAAAGCACAGACTACCAAAACTTACTCAGTAAGAAATATAAAATCTAAATAGACTTGTAACAACAAAAGGTATTTAATTAGTAATAAAAAAATATGCACAAAGAAAAGTCCAAACCTAGACAGTTTTACTGGTGAATGCCACCAAACATTTAAAGAATGAATACCAATTCTTCATAAACTCTTCCAAAAAATACAAGAGGAGAGAACAATTCTTTTTTTAAGATTTTATTTATTTATTTGGGAGAGAGAGAGAGCATGAGAGAGCATGAGCAGGGGGAGGGGCAGAGGGAGAATCAGATTCCCTGCTGAACAGGGACCCTGATGCAGGGTTCAATTCGGGACTTGGTCCCAAGACCCTGGGATCATGACCTAAGCTGAAGGTAGAGACTTAACTGACTGAGCCTTGAGGAGGAAACAATTCTTATTCATCCTATGAGATCATTTTTATGTTGATACCAAGCCCAAAGATGTCAAAAGAAAGGAAAACTATGGGCCAGTATCTCTCATAAATGCGGATGCAGGTCCTCAACAAAATACTGGCAAACCAAATTCAACAACATATGAAAAGAATTATACATGTTAACCAAATAGGATTAATTCAAGTTTGCTTTTTACCTCTGAAAATCAATTAATGTAATATGTAATATTAATGAAATGAAGGACAAAATCCCACATGATCATCTGAATAGTTGCAACAAAACCATTTCACAAAATCCTATACCTTTTCATGATAAAGACACTTAAAAAATTAGGAATAGAAGTTCAGTTTCCCAACCTGGTAAAGGACCCGAGCAAAAAGCTCACAGCAAATGTTATATAAGACTGAAGTCCTTCCCCCTAAAATCAGACAACGATGTCTTCTCTCATTACCTCTAACCAACGTTGTACTGGAGATTCTAGCCAGAGCATTTAACCAAGAAAGTTAAATAAAGGCTTCAGGAGTGTATGTGTGTATGGTGGGGGTGGGAGCACAAAGGGGGGAGTCCAGTTGGCTGGCAAGTCTTCTGCTCCTCCAGTTAGGGAATTTGTGGCCAAGAGAAGACCAAATTATTGAAATGCAGGTGTTAGACTATTGGTACTGTCTATTCCCATGGTGCTTTTACCCCCTCCTTCCATCCTCTAAGTCTTACACATCTCACTCCTGTTCTCTCTCCCTATTGGTAGTGACCCTCTCACTGATTGGTAGACGCGGAGTGAGGAGCAAAATAACTATTCCATATACCAGTGTCGTGGCACCATTTGGTGGTTAGTGACATCTAATGCAGAGTCACTGACAATTATTAAACATACATTTTTGCCTCTTTTTAAAATCATAATGTATTCAATACATAGCTTGAATGAATATGAGATGAAATGACCAACTGTTGGCCCGAATTTGGGGAAACAGGTCTCCTATAAATTAAACAATGTACCTAGCTCAAAGGCTCAGAGAAGACATGAGTCATTGGTCCTTCTGATATGGAAATGATACTGTTAAGTACCTTTTCACATCACCTACCAAGTTTTCATCAGTAACCTCTTAGGACACCCCTCACTGCTAGGGTCCAAAGTGTGGCCTCACTAGATGGTGAGTGTTGGTGTAGTGAAGTGATGCATTAGTCTTGCTTCAGTGACCTGATTCATTGCCACATGCCTCATTCTCTTCCTTAGATCATACTGTTTACTTTTTCCTTTTACCTGGTGAAGGACTACAGCTTTCACAGCATAGCTCATTTTGAGCATTGACGTCAAGGACTTGCTGACTTCCAGGCAGTTGGTGGAGATCAGCTCACAGTTCTATCACTCATCTGCTTGAACAATCACAAACAGAAAGACAAGCAGACCCCTTTCCGTACTTGTGCTATATTTATGCTTAGCACTCTACTGAGACTTGGCAACAGCAAATGGAACCAGGAGTTATTTTGTTTGGATTAGGTCAACAGTCATCCTCTGAGATTTTCATCTATCTTATTTATTACGGTGCATTGGTCTGTGTTCCAACATTCCATCCAAATCACAAATGGCTTGGATAAATCCATCTTGATAAATGACAAGGAGAGCTGAATCACTGATATTTATTTACTTTTCAAATTCACATTTAAATCAATCATTATTAATAAAATGACATTGATATATGTCAACCAACATTATTTCTTAGTTAAGAAAATAGGGTTGGCAAATTCAAAGAATTCCAGTTTCCCTAAATTATCCAGAGCTGGGTAAGTAAGCAGCTGCTTAAAAACTGCATTCTCACTGTTCTTTGAATTTCAGTTATTCTGAGGAAGGTGTTATTATTTCTTTTTTGGATATGTTAAGTTACTACCTTTTTCTTTTTAAAGAAATAAAATAGGGAAATGAGACGTAATCTGCAGAATGAAGCTAGGCTCTTCTTATTAAAGTTCCTGTGTAGGTCTCTGGCCATACTTTGCATTTTGACTTTCATATGTTTCTTCTCTTTAAAAATATAGTCTCCTCTATCAGACATTCAAATTCTTTTATGAGTTCTAGTGCCTTTCCTTCTCATTCAACCATCACATTGTCCACCTCGCCTTACTGCACAACACTTCCTTCTTCGATCTCTGCTGTCTACTTTGGTCTTCACAACAATCTTGTGAGATAGAGCTGCAAGATACTGTGTGCCTTTCCATTTTACCTCTGATGTGAAAAGTTTTGCTTCTTATAATTAGTGTAGTTAGAACAGAAATAATTATGCTTCAGAATTTCCTAATGCCCTGTGAAATACCAGGAGAAATGGTAAGGTGTTATAAAAAACAGACTGAAGAATTTCCGACTTGAGAGTCAGAGCCATCCTGCGTATACAGTGAAATAAACCTGGAACCATGCCAATGAGGAAAAGGGTGGCATCTAGTAAATGCCAAAAAATCCTGGAGCTGCACATGCAACAATGCGTATTGGGTTTTTCGGCCCCTTCTATGTTTTTTATGCATGCCTCTCAGACCACATGTTGATCTTTAATTACACATCATTTACACATGTATTTCCATTGGCCAAAACTAGTTATGACATCCCAAACTAACTAGAGTGCTGAAAAATGCAGAGGAGCCTATAGAGTGTTTGGTGACTACTATGTGCTGTGAATGTACAAAATGATTTTGATGTTTAGGGAGTCAGGGGTGAGAAAAGATTTTATTTATTTATTTATTTATCTTTAAAAGATTTTATTTATTTATTTGTCAGAGAAAGCAAGCACATGGGCTATAGGCAGAAAGAGAGGGAGAAGCAGGCTCCCCACTGATCTGAGAGTCTGATGCAGGACTCGATCCCAGGACCCTGAGATCATGACCTGAGCCGAAGGCAAATGCTTCACCACCTGAGCCACCCAGGTGCCCCTGAAAAAGATCTTAGAAACCATTTTATCTAGACTATTTCCTTATAGAAGCAGAGGTTAGAAACATTGCATGACTTGGCCAAAGTTGCATATCCAAGGAGGGGCAGAGAGAGGAGTTGCTTACATAATAACTAGCATTGATTGAGCTGTGTTAGGTGCCAAGCAGTATGCCAACACATTGTTGTGCCTTATCTCCCTGAGCCCTCACACTAACCCTATGAAACAAACACTGTTCTTATCTTCATTTTATTATTTTTTTTAAAAGATTTTATTTATTTATTTGACAGACAGAGATCACAAGTAGTCAGGGAGGCAGGCAGAGAGAGAGGGGGAAGCAGGCTCCCTGCTTGAGCAGAGAGCCTGATGTGGGGCTCGATCCCAGGACCCTGGGATCATGACCTGAGCCGAAAGCAGAGGCTTTAACCCACTGAGCCACCCAGGCACCCTCTTATCTTCATTTTAAAGATGAGAAAATTAAAACTTGGAGAAGGCAGGTAAAACGTCTAAGATAACACAGTTCATAAATGGTAGATGGGAGATTTAAACCCAGGCTGCCTATGATCAAAATGCCAACACGCAATCTGTCACTAGATGTCCACTCTTTTTGCTCTGGTCTCCGAATCCTCCTTCTGATAATACCCACAGACTACATGGCGTTGGGATTAAATGTAAAAGTCCTGGGCGCCTGGGTGGCTCAGTGGGTTAAGCCACTGCCTTCGGCTCAGGTCATGATCTCAGGGTCCTGGGATCGAGTCCCGCATCGGGCTCTCTGCTCAGCAGGGAGCCTGCTTCCCTCTCTCTCTCTCTCTGCCTGCCTCTCTGTCTACTTGTGATCTCTCTCTGTCAAATAAATAAATAAAAATCTTTAAAAAAAAATGTAAAAGTCCTCCTCAAAAAATGATGCTACAGGAACCTTAAGACCAAAATTGCTCCAATATCCTTCCTTATCTAGCAGACAAGTTCAAGTTGCTTGTGAAAGTGGAGAGAAATCCGTGCTGATAAAAGTAGGCAAATCATGCTGGATCCTCAGGAAGAAACTTGCTCCTGGCTATGGATAGTGTTTTTCTTGTAAGATGTATGAGTATTTTCTGCCATGTGAGAAGTAGCTGATACAGAACACCAGGTCATGAGCATTAACTTATACCCACAGGGTAGATAAATGGAGAGTACAAATGTTGCAGTGTATAAGAAGCAAAGACTAAATCAAGTATCATGGTCATTTCTTGCAGTTCCTGTTCTTCCACCAGACAGCAGTGCTTGGAGGCTGAACTGTAATTGCTCACATCTGCTCATTAGATCAGGGAGTAGGCACCAAGGCCCAGCATGCTGTCCAGGAAAAATCAGTGCTGTTGTCATCAGAAGAACCGGTAGGAATCCCAACTCTTGTTTTTGTAAGTTGGGTATTTTGTCATCCACACAAAATTCTTCATTTATAGTGAAAAAGACAAAATTAGATCATAAAATTGTTTCTAATTAAATTATATGGTGGGTTGAGTGCAGTACCTGGAATATAGTAAGCATATAATCAAGAAATAGAGGTTGATGCTACTGTTCTTATTATTATTACACATCTTTGCCAGGGAATCACTACAGAGCCAATTTTTTCCCACTTCCAACTTTGATATTATTGCAAAACTCTTTATCCCAGTGGGGAGTGAAAATTTCACTCGGGGGAAGTAGAGGATGACTTAGAACAACACATCTTATTTATTTAACTGAAGTGACTGCTTGTCTGAATTCACCAAACTGCCAGGTTTAGACCCAGCTTGCAGTTGGAGGCCACCAATAGGAAGGCACGGGCCCACACAGTGCCTAAAACATATGGACACAGGCCAGGAGAATCACGAGATAATTAATCGAATATCAGTCCAAATAACTGTTTTGGAGGAAGAATAAGTTCCTGTTATCTAGTCTTGATGAGGTCTCCTGGGGAAGGAAGCATGCTGTCCAGGAAAAACCAGTGTAGTTGCCATCAGAAGAACTGGTAGGAGTCCCAACTCTCGTTATTAATTTGTTAAGAACTTTGCTTCCTTCAGAAGTGTCTGTTTGTTGGCAGTGGTGTTGTGTTAGTGTTAAATGGGGTAGTTATTTTGAGACTGCTGTAAGATGACATACTAAAGCGTTTTTAAAAAAATAATAACATATTCAGATAAACCCCGTCAGAACATAATAAGCAAGGTCTAAACCTTCAATCATACACAATAGGGAGTAATTTGATCGCACGAGAAATGCAGGAAGTTCCAGGACCCAAGCGTACCAGTCTTTGCCCACCTCCACCTTACTGCAATCTGAAATTTCCCAGTTAGAAGGTCAGTTGGGGCCAGGAAGTTATTCCAGGATTCAGGAATCCATTTTCCTCTTCAAGTTGAGATTGATTCCTATTGTTCCTTCTATCTTCACTCTCTTTTCCTCCCGCCCAGACAAACTTTACCTTCCTTTGATTGAGAAGGGGCTGATCAGAGGATGGAAGTCATTGCTGATCATGGTATACGCAAATTCACCATATGGGGTGACTTTCACCGTATTCCTTTAAAGAGGTTAAGTAAGTTGCACATGGTCAGTGTGTTATGGAATAGAGAAAGGTTTATTCTCCTGATTATATTAAGGGAAAGCACCGCATGTATGGGAGGAAATAATTTGACATGTTGTGTTCCATGCTATGCACAAACTGACAAAAGGAATTGGTGTTGCTGCTGTGGTGACTTAAGGAGGGGCGTAGGGTGGAAAGAATACAGAAAGGAGAAAGCAAGAAAAGAAACTAGGAGGAAAGAAGCTTAGGAACTAGCAGAATTCTCTTCTCTAGGCTCCCCGTCATCCCTGGCTCTTCAGTGTGTGTACGAAATCCAAATCCATGCCTAAAGTCATTGGAATTCCTGTGGGAATATGGGAAGAGTTTGAATTCTGAATCTGGGTTTCCACTTGTCTGATATAAGAAAAGCAGAGATAAATAGACACAGGCATATAGACCCTCTTCACACCTCTGACTTATTGGGGAAATGTCCCAATACTATTTAATAAAGAATTACCTATGGCCCAGTTTAATGTGCACATTTAAATGTGCACTGGCATCTCTATGAAACGGTCCCCATTTAACATCAACTTTGAGTGTAGGTCTATATAATCCATAGAAAGCATAATTTATGACTTCTGTTTCATCTAATTCTAGAATATGGTGAACTTTTGAGACTTACAGATGAAAATACTACTTTCTTTAAATCCTTTCAGATTGGAAACCAAACCAGAATCCATAACTGTTTCCTCCACTGCACATCAAATAAGCAGGGCTCTGTGGAGTAGCATCTTGGAACTCTTAGAATTTTTTGCATGAAATTGAAACTACAGAGAACACCACTTTATGGAAATGAATCCATCCCATGGCTATTGCTTATAAATTTTCTACTTTTTTTTTTAAAAGATTTTATTTATTTTATTTAAGAGAGAGATCACAAGTATGCAGAGAGGCAGGCAGAGAGAGAGGGGGAAGCAGGCTCCCAGTTGAGCAGAGAGCCCGATGTGGGACTCAATCCCAGGACCTGAGATCATGACCCGAGGCAAACGCAGAGGCTTAACCCACTGAGCCACACAGGCGTCCCTCTACTCTGTGTTTAAGCCACAGGAAGGAATATTATTTGCAGCTCTTCATCTGCATGTATTGATGCATGGAAGGAAAAAAAAAAAGCTTACTTTAATGGCATATAAATATTTATTATTTAGGCTATTAAGTCATCATCCAAGGCCAACGGTTACTACTTTGCCCCAATACTATCTGGAAGATACCACACATTTTCTTCACTCGCAAGGCAAGATACTCCCTTAGGAAATGGGGCAGGGAAAGGAAGAAAGAGGGGTATCTGTCCATTTGGAAGAAATGTGTGAGGAGCCAACCTAAAACCAAACCCATCAGAATTTTCAGGGCTTTGTGTGCAGTTAGAAATAGCTCCTCCCACTCATCTTGAGACTCTAACTATTATGGGTTGAATTATGCTTCCCCAAACTCAGGTGTTCAAGTCCTAACCTGATATTACCCCAGAAGTGACCTTATTTGGAGGTAGGGTCATTATAGAAATAATCAAGTTAAAATGAAGTCCATTGGGTGCACCTTAATCAATATGATTTGTATTCTTATGAAAAGGGAAAATCAGAAGACAGAGGAAGACAACATGAAGATGTAAGGAGAAGGACATGTAAACATTAAGACCAACCACCATCCACAAGCCAGGGAGAAATGTCTGGAACAGATCCTTGCCTCTCAGCTCTCAAAAGGAACCGACTCTGCCAACAATTTGATTTTGAATTTCTAGTCTTCAGAACTAGGAGATAATACATTTCTATTATTCAAGCCACCTGTTCTGTGGTAAGTGTTCTGGCAGCCCCCCATCTGTGGTATGGGTTATGGCAGCCCTAGCAAACCCATACACTGACCTTCCATCACTGAAGAAAACAAAAGGTTTTCAAAACCTAATCATGTTTCAGTCATCATAACTCTGCGAGTAGGAAACTTCTAGAAGATAAATCATGAAATTTGCTCTAGGTGATTGATGTCTAATGGGTAGACTTCATTAGGACTAGAGGTAAGAAAACCATTCCTTCATTTATACTTTTAACCATACCATTCATTTATCATGTAAAAATAATACCACTGTAATATTATGTTACTCCAATTCTGATACTTTCCCTATAAATTTTTAATTATTAAGAATTTACAAAAAGAAAATCATTCAGAATCCCACCACCTTAATAAATTAGTGTTCTGGGTTTTTTGTTTGTTTGTTTAATCTTTGTTCTGATCTAGATGCATCCCTAATCTCATTAGATTTAATTATAGTAGAGAAGAGATATTGTAGTTTGGTTTTCCCCTTTAATAGTAGTTCTAAACCTGGGGCTTTCCCCCCACACTCCACTCACAGACTGGGACTTTGGGCAATGTCTGGAGACATTTTTGGTTGCCTCAGCTGGGGTGGCAGTGCCTTAGTCTTCTAGAGGGGTAGAGACCAGTGGCGTTCCTGAATATCCTGCAATGCACAGGACAATGATCTGACCTTGAATGTCAATAGTGTTGAAGTTGAGAAACCTTGCCTTTTAATAAGATATCTGGAGTGTTTTCTATATTCTCACTATAAGGTCTTTATAATCTTTCCTTTTTGATTTGCTAAATATTCTATTGATTGATGTATTATAATGTATTTAGCCAATTAAAATGTAAGGTGTTATTTAGATGGTTTCTAACTTTTCACTGTTCTAAAAGTGCAGGTATCTTTTTATTTATATAGCTTTTTAGATGATATTAAAGAAAAATTCCAATGGTGGAATTTGGATTTAGAAGTATGAATAAACCAAATAGCAAGAAAAATCATGGTTTCTTTTCTAGGGAAACACTTTTGTTTTTCTCACTTTTAAGCTGTCCTAAAACTTTGATACCTGCAGTCCAGGATTAACCCCAACTCTTTTTCACACCTAAAGGAGGAGTAATCTTATCAGAATTTCTGTTTTCTAAGACCATTAATTGCTCAATACTTCATTTTAGAGGTCACGTTAGCCTGTTTTTCACTGATTTGATCATGACTATTCCTTGGCTTTGAATAGCTTTTCTCAAATGCCACCAGGTAAGATCTCTTTGATCCCTGTGCACTCCTAACTCAATCACACAAAATCAAGAGTTAACTTATCGCAAATTATCATAGGTTAACTTCTTAGAGGGGCTTCTCCCCTTGCCTTTGAAATCATGTAAAAGTTATTTGACATTACAAAAGAATAAGACAACAAATTATAAAGCACTAGCCTTGAAAGTCTTTTTTTTTTTTTGAGATTTTATTTATTTATTTGACAGTCAGAGATCACAAGTAGGCAGAGAGGCAGGCAGAGAGAGAAGAGGAAGCAGGCTCCCTGCCGATCAGAGAGCCCAGTGTGGGGCTTGATCCCAGGACCCTGAGATCATCACCTGACCAAAGGCAGAGGCTTAAACCACTGAGCCACCCAGGCACCCCTAGCCTTGAAAGTCTTAAGAGTGTGTAAAATGTGGGTAGGTTGTCAGGCTGAAACAAAGGAGGACCTTCATTCTTGATACTAAAGACTCCTCTCCAATCATTTAGACATTCCTACAAAGAAAATGAAAGGTGATGTTTCCCTGGTCCTGGGAAACCAACCAGCACTCTACACCCTCTCCCCACCCTCAGACACTCCTAAGCCAGAGGTTGTGATAGGCAGCTTTCTGGGCAGGTGGCGTCCAGCACCACCCCCAGTGATGGCACTGGAAGGGAGAAGCCTGCTGGATGACGAATGTGAGGGTGAACAAGGGTGGGTGATAAAACAGGTACAAAGAGACTTGCCTTCACTGGCCAGATGGGAAGGAGCAAGTCCGACATTAAGACTTGGAATTGGAGAGTTCTAGCTATTAGTTACATTGGTTACATTAAGTATTGATTATATTGTCCTCAACACAATTGGCTGCTGAGATTGATTGTAACTACTTACCTTTGCCATGCAACTTCCATTTCCATGGATTCCCAGAAACCAGGCAGCAACAACAGAGAGCAAACTCCAAGCCTTGATTGTCCCGAGACATCTCAGATCTGTCCTTTTTATTTTAAAGCATGCGTTAACAGCCAGAGTTTCCTAGAGGGAAGGGACAGCACGGGTAAACTTGACATTAGATTCCAGCAAAACCATCTCATATAATCCACAAAAACAAGTGCCTAGTATAAAAATAAGTCAACATACTAAATTGGAATAAAAGCAAAGCCAGATCTAAAGTAAAAATAAAAGTTAAGTGATAAATTCTATTTACTTTAAATCATCAACAACTAAACCAAGTACAAATATTTTTAACATCTATAGATTATTTTTAAAAATGCAAACATGAAACTAATTAGAGATTAAATTCATCTACATGACAGTATTTTACACCAGACAGTGAAGAGGTGTAAAGGACAATTTGTCATGGCCCTATGCTTAAATCCTTTGTAGGTTTCTTGAGGGAGAGCTTATAAAAGAAGCATAACAGGGGCACCTGGGTGGCTCAGCCTTTGGACAGCTGCCTTCGGCTCAGGTCATGATCCCTGTGTCCTGGGACTGAGCCCTGCAACAGGCTCCTTGCTCAGTAGGGGGCCTGCTTCTCCCTCTCGCATTCCCCTTGCTTGTGTTCCCTCTTTCACTGTGTCTCTCGCTGTCAAATAAATAAAATAAAATCTTTTTAAAAAGAAGCATAACAAATAGAAATGAAATTATTTTATTTATGAAACTGTTGTTTCACAAGTTAAGGTATAGTTTGCTTAGCCTGGTTTTCCCCTTAAAAAACAAGGGCTTGTATGCAGGTAGTTCATTTTGGGAAACAGTCCCAAGAAACAGCAGCAGAGGACAGCCAGTAGTGGAAAGAAGGAGGGAAAGCCAGCATAAGTGTGCTTTCTTGGGTTGGGCACTGTTGTTGGCGTCTGGGACTCTCTAACAGTGTAGACTGTGCCTCAGAGTGTGTTACCCAGGAGATGGAAAAAGAGGGCATGTGCCCCTTATCTACTAGCTTGCAACCCTCATGGGTTAAAGTTGACCTGTGAGTATTAACTCCCTTGTTTTTCCAGGCTGCACATGTGAGAGAGGATGACAGATTCCCAAAGGGTCCTTCAAGATGGCAGCAGAAAAGCCAGAGGTCGGAATGCAAGAGATAAGGGGTGAAGCCGATGTGAGGGGCTATCAGGATGCACCTGTAAGCAGAGGTACTGGCTGCAGCAGTGTCTGCAGTGGAAGGTGAGCCAAGGGGAAGAGACAGGGCGCAGGAAGAAACCACCACATCTCAACATGTCCGTTCTAACTGACTTGTAGTGGCTGCTGGGAGTCTGGGATTGAGAAGAATCCATACGCTGAGTCTGGACTTATCAGCAAAGAACACCATGTCCGTGAGGTGGGCGTCATGGCATTTCTTAAGTTTATCCCCATTTTACGTCCTCTGGATATACAGAGTCATAATTTTGCCTTCTTGTTTCCATCTTTGAAAGGAATGAAGTTGAGGAGGACTGTGGCGAACAGAGCAGTCAGAAACCAGCCCAACAGTTTGAAAATGCTCTCCCTCACAGGAATGTTTAGATTCCACTGTAAGATGTAACACAGAACAACATTCTTTTGTCGGTGTCTGACAAAACAAATCTTTCATGAGTTGGATTGGCAGATAATAACCAGTTCCTTTGGATTCATGTGCTTCCGATCAAAGAGAATAAACCATAAGAAGAATGGCGATGAGTGTTTTCCACATTAATATCATCAGAAGGTGACAGGATATTGACTTTTCAGAGAAGGAAAAAGAGGTTTGTGAGTTATGCATAATTCATAGATTTCTGAGTCTTATAGCGTTCTGGACACAGGTCTTATTCCAGCTACATCCCCGTGCCATAGAGCATTGGCAAGGTCAGCTCCTATGGTGTGTGTGAAGCTCCTTGGATGGGAGAAGTAAATGTTCTTCTGGATGCTGTTTGTCATCTGTCCCTTAGAATTCCTTCCCTGCCTTTGCCTCTGCCAACCAAGTGTGTTTTGACAACACTTTTGCTGACTTCTTTCTCCTACCTTCAGGCATAAGCTACCTTATTCTCCACAGTAGTTCTGTCACAACAAAGCTGCTATTGTCACAGGATTTTAATAAAGATTTGGGGATAGTAGAGGGATCAGAACACAGAGGAGAAGCTAACTGGATGGCTGACCTCAGTATTCCTAAAGAACGTGGCCAGTCCCTCTCTAGGAGAATCCATTAGTGGCCATCTTTCTCTTCAGCCATAAATGTCTCGGGGTGCTGGGGGGTCTGCAAGTTCCCATCTTCCCACTTCCTACATTTTGTGGGGTCCCTAATACTTCCTTCCCTTCTAGCTGCCAGGGGAAAAGTCAAGAATCCTTGTAATTTTATCATACAACATACAATCTGGCTTCCACCCTTTCTCAATATCTTCCTTCCAGACTAGCCCACAGGCCGTTCTTTACGAGAATGACAATAAGACTTGGAAATAAATCCTCCCAAAGAAAAGTGATAAGTCCTGCTACCTGTTCAGAACACAGCTCCAGTGTTTTCACTTAAAAAAAATTTTTAAGGCAATTTTATTTTCCTCATATACAAACAAAACTCCAATTTTCCAAAATAGGCCTGGATCTAATTTAAGTTTGAAGCCTATGGAATATTCTAGAGAAATGTCAGAATTTTGGATGGTCACAGAGGCTGAGGCTGGTGGAAAAAAGATTTTTTAATGGAAGAATATTTAAGTTTATCTACAAGCCATAACAGAGGAAGAACATTAGGACATTGTCCCCCTCCCCAGAGTACTGGAGAGAACTAAGCACCAGAAATTGTAATTGTGATGATTTTACTGATGAATCTTGAAGCTTAGAGATGTGTAATAAAGACATTGAAATAAAGGACAGTGAAATAAAGACACTTTAAAACAAATTGAGTATTTAACTAGGTAAAAGAAAGGGTGAATGGAAGAAACACAGAGCAATATTATTAATTAAAAATCTTGAGTCATGAACTAAGACCTTAAACCTTTTGCTCTGGGATTAGAAAGTCCAATTATTTCCCCCAAGAGTTTGCTTCCCACTCTAAGTTGCGATGAAATAAACTTCTTGGTGTGGGAGGTAGAATTTGAGAGGATTTATGTCTTTTCAAGTTGGAGGGCATTTGGAAAAAGCAGACCTTTGTTATTAATGCCCAAAAGCACTCAGGTGTTTTATTTGGCGTCATTGATGATGAATAAAAGAGATTTTGTGTGACAGAGAAAGCTACCTGTCCTACCAAATGTCAAATCACAGCACTTTGGAGGGCCCTGGGTAGGGATCATACTTATGCCAGGTGAAAAATGGCATCCCAAACCATAATGCATGTGCTGAAATTAATTAAAGTTATAGAGGAAACCTACGCATCCACAAGCAAATATTATCTCTCTGAGAATATTGCTAATGTTCTCAGTGAGAGGTAAACTAGGAAGAAAAATGGTCTTGAAAGAGTTATTCTGAAATTGGATTAGTTTCCCATTCAAGAAATATCATTGTGTTCCCCTCAAAGTGATTTTCCAAGTCAATAATGCTCATAGAACTCTTCATAATACTTTGAAATGACACATTCTTTTGCACAGCATTCTTGCAGGAAATTGATTTTTATTCTCCAAACACCAAAGTTGCATCCGGCGTAGCCAGGAACTCAGGGACAGACATCCTTGTGAATAGAGTTTTGCCCTGTTATTCCTAAGATTGAGTCAGAGAACCGGCTCAAGCTAAGGAGTGTTGGGTTTGGGATTGGCCATGCTCTGGGCGTCAACCTCAGTGTGGGCCCTATTGCTAGGTCTGGTGTTCTGAAAATGAAATGTGCTCGGCTCCTTGCAGATAACATCCCTTCATCTTTGCCACTGAGTCCTTGCACAGCAGTATCGAGTAAATTCTGTGGCTTTGATTGTCCCCATCCATCCACATGTTACTTCTCAAGCCCCCCACCCCCCACATCCTATAAAATGTCGTCTGCAGAAATCTTTACTGGCACAGATATCACCCCAGGTTTCAAACCTGCTTCCATCCTAATGCCCAGGATTCCGACTGGCCCTGTTCTGCGTGGTGCGGCCAGCCAGCATCTAGCTTTGGCCCGGCATGGCGGCCTCACTGAACTCTTCCACCTGCTCTGGGTACTGTAGCCCCAGCTGAAGCCGTGCTCCCTTCTCCGGCCAGGATGAGTTTCCCAGGCAAAGTCCTCCAGGTCAGCTCAGAGGTCTTGAACATTCTTTTCTCGGAAGAGAGAATGATTACTCCAGCCTGGTTCAAGCATTTAAGAAGCCGAAGTCAGCTCTGCCTCTGTCAGCCTTACTGTGATCTGGTGGCTTCTTGCCTTGAGGATGTGACTTACGCCACAGTGCCACCATCTAGGTCCCCGTCCTGTCTGCCTCGCAGCTGCAGCTGGGTTGGAGTCCTTATCTTGACTACTCAACCGCTACCCAAGCTTCTCTGGGACTGACTGGAAGTACTGCTTCTTCTTAACCCTCCTCTCTAGTAAACAGAGACCTGTCCTTAGGTCCAAGTCCCCATGTCTGAGTGGCTGACGCCCACGACTAGACCCAGTCCAGGGTTGGTTTCCTTCCTAGTTGGTACTTTCTCCTTACTTCACCGTAGCCAGCCCCATGTAGCTTGACTGCTACCCCTCTCTGCCCACTTGCCTCAGCTCATGCCAATGGACTATCACTCTAATGACGCCTTCTCCCTGTCCCCAGGGTCTTGCTGGCTCTCTGTCATAGCCATCTCTTTCTTTTTTAATAGCACATCAACATCCAGTAACAATAAAATTATGCGAGCTTTATTGAACACTTCCTAAGTACCAATATTTGACCTCTTATCTCTAAGTCTCAGGACATCTTCAGGTATGTCTTATCATCCCATCTTCGTTATGAGAAAAACAAGTCTTGGACACCATCAAACCAGAAGGTCGCTGAGTTGGAATCAGGCTGGATCTGGCATCAAAACCAAGCTCCTGCATTTTACCAAACTGCCCCCTCCGCCCCGCTTTGAGAAGAGTTGCTGCATTTAATCTTTAATCCTGACCGGTACTATTACGTTCATTTACAGCTGAGTATGCTGAGACTCAGGGACCTCACGAGTGAGGAAGCCAAGACACGAGTCAAATCTGACTCCGGAAACGTTCCTCTTTCCACTACGGGATGTTGTCTTCTACAATAGCACCTACTTTTTAATAAGTTGCATACTTGCTTTGTGAACACTCAGAGTTTACCCTGCTACCACTTGAAGTGCCTCTATAATAAAGTCTTTTGTTTAAAAAAATAACAATAATAAATAAAGTCTTTTGTTATGGCATCTGAAATGTGGCTTTAGACGACAACTTCTTCCCTTCAGCTCCTCTGTCTCCTTCTCAGCTTCCCCCTCCACTTGTCCTTGGAATGATTCATCTTTCCATCTTCTCTTCAGCAGGCATGGGATTGTCCCTGAGGATGCTTACAGAACTTAAAATATCAGCCAGAATGCCAGCTTTAAATTACAGTGAGAAATGGAGCTATCAAGCTCTCCGGTGACTCATGCTTGTTGATCGGTCCCCTCTCTCCCTGTGGGCAAATCTACGTGGGATGTTAAATTTATAATTGGGAGATGAATTGGAACAAGAGAAATTAGATGAGGTGACTGAGTGTGACAGGTTACATTGGTCCAATGCATTCATTTCTGCATTTGGGATTTTGCTGCCACAAGCTCCGGCTGGTTGAACCGTTGGACTGGGACACAAACTCCCAGACGGCACAACTGTAGAGTGTTGAAAAGTTGGTACTGTGTTTGATATACCTAACTTTAAAAAAATTTTTAAACTGAGATGCACAGTTAGTATGAAAATATTTATGGAATATGTGTAATGTGTAAAAGATAAATACAGTGAACATCCACTTATTCATTGTCCAAGCAAGAAAAGAAGGGGCGCCTGGGTGGCTCAGTGGGTTAAGCCTCTGCCTTCGGCTCAGATCAGGATCCCAGGGTCCTGGGATCGAGCCCCACGTTGGGCTCCCTGCTCGTCGGGAAGCCTGCTTCTCCCTCTCCCGTTCCCCCTGCTGTGTTACCTCTCTCTCTGTCAAATAAATAAAATCTTAAAAAAAAAAGAGAGAAAGAAACAGAATATCACCAAGAATGTTCAAGTCTCTTGTGTGTCCCATTTCTTTTCTCAAATCACTATGATCTGGCATTTTGTGTTTATCATCTCATTCCTTCTCATAATGGCATTACCTTTTCCCCGACTCCCTAAACAGCATGTTGGTTTTATATGAATACAATCATGTCAAATATATTTTTTATCAAATTGTTCTTTAATTCATGTTGTTTTGTGTAGCTGAAATTTATTAAATGTCACTAATACATAGTAATCCATGGTAGTAACACACAACTTATTTATCTGTCCTGTTGTTAATAGGCATTTGGGTTTTTAAGAATTTGTTGAAATAATAAATAGTGCTGCTATGCACAATTTTGGGCATTTGGCTTGGGGCACATGTGCATGGATTTTCAAAAGTGGAATTCTTGGGTCATGGGGTATGCAATTTTCAGTATTATTAGAAAATGATAAATCGTGTTTGGTTGTAGCTATTATAGATATTACTACCAGCAGTATAAAATCCATGCTTTTCCCACATTCTTACCAGCATGCAGTGTTGCCAGACTTTAATTTCCATTGTGGGTATGATTATTTTATCTCATTGTAATTTGAATTTACACTTCATCATTTCCAATAAAGTTGAGGATCTTTTCTTGTGTTTATTTCATTTTATGATTATGCACCTATAGAATTCTTGTTCAAAATTTTACCCTTTGTTATGGAGTTTTTTCATTTTTAATTGATGTTTAGAAAGTTTTGTGTTCATTTTTCATTTTTCAACATATTTGGATGTTAATTTTTTTTGTCAGTTTTATGTGTTGAAAGATCTGTTTTCCCAGTTTGTACATTTTTCCTTTAACTATATTTATATTTTTGAATGAAATGATAGAATTAACTTTTCCCTTATGGTTTGTATGTTTTAAGAAATCCTTTCCTATATGGATGTCATAAAGATATTCTCCTTTGTTTTGAGTCTTGCCTTTCTAGTCTAAGACTTTAACTTAATGGAACTGGTTTTTAAATACAGTGTGTGATAGGGATACAATTTTGTTTTTTCACTTGTGGATACCCAAGTGTACCAAGATAATTTATTGAAAGGTACATTCTTTCGCCAATGAGAAAATCAATATCAAAGACCCATATGTAAGTAGATCCGTTTGGGGCTTTCTCTTCTGTTTCATTTGATGGTCCTGTGACAATACCCTCTGTTGTAATTATTACAGTTTTATAATAATTCCAAGTATGTGATAAAGTAAGTACCCTTTTTTCTTCTTCATCTTGGCCTTTTGCACTTTCATAGAAATTTTTAAATCAGTTTGTCAAATGACAGTGTCTTTTGGGATTTTGATGGGAACATAATTGAAATTACCAATCTGTTTGGGAAAAATAGGTGTTCATATGGCATCAACTCTTCTTATCCATGTATCTGATTTTCATATCTATGTTTAGTTAGGTTTTCTTTGTCTTTCAATAAAGCTTTATAATTTTCTGATAAAGTTCTTGCACAGTTTTATTTATTCCTAGACATTTAATAATTTTGATGTTATTGTATATAGCTCTTAAAAGTTTGCATTTGTTGAAATTTATTTTTATATATTGAGTTTTATATCCTGTAACTGTGCTGAATTATTTTATTAACTTTAGTAATTTATCTGTAACCTTTTTTAGATTTTTAATTCACAGAGTATATCCACAAATACTGACCGTTTTCTTTCTTTCTTTCCAGTTCTCACGCCATTTATTACTTTTTCTTGCCTAATTACCAGCTATACCCTCCAATACAATGTTCTACACATGCTGCTAATAGATACCCTCATCTTGTTCTTTTAGCAATAATCGCACCTTGGATAAACCTCATTGGCTACGATACTGCCACTGCGCAAAGCTCCTCATCTTGTTCTTAAGATCAAAAAGAATGCTTTAAATATCTCACCATTAAATATGGTGTAGGTTTTCTGTAGCTGCCCTTCATCAGTTTAAGGAAGTTGTCTGTTATTTCTAATTTACCTTATTTTCTTTTAATTTAGGAAAGGATATAGAATTTTATCAATTGCTTTTTCTACTTCTATTGAGATGATTATGTGGTTTCTCCTTTCATTTCAGTAAAATTACACACACACACACACATATATATTTGATATATATTTATATCAAACTTGTACTTCCAGAATCATCCAAACAATGCCATACTGTAAAATATACACACACACAAATACACACCCATACTTCTGGATTGTGTTTGCTAATATTCTAATTTTTGTGTCTATGTTCACAGGAAGATTAATCTGCAATTTTGTTTTTAAGCTTCACTGGGTTTTGTATCAGAGTTTTAGTAGTTTAATAAAGTGAGCTAAGGATAATCCCATTTTTCTACACACTGAGATAGTTTGAACAAGGTTGAAATTATTTTTCCTTGTACTTTTGAAGACTTTCTTCTTTTTTGAATATTTGTTGGAAATTGCTGGCAACACTAACTGGGCCTGGGTTTTGCACAGGAAGTTTGTTAACTTCTGATTCAAATTTTTTTATAGTTATATGACTGTTTATATTTCCCATTTCTTCCATGGTTACATACATTTCCTGAGTAAATTTGGGTAAGTCATTTTTTTTTCTCAAGGTTTATCTACGAAATCTGAGTTTCCAAATGCATCACATCAAGTTGTTTATAATATCTACTTATTATCTTTTTATTCTCACATTACTGATTTTTTTCCCTAATATTGTTTATTAGTGTCTTTTTACCTTTTCAAAAATGCGTCTACAGAAACACTTGTCCATTTTTTGTGTTCTGTCAAAGAATCTTGATATATTTTCTTCTGGGCATTTTTTCCAGGTAAGTTTTCTATTCTCTTAGAAAATCATGTCAGCAATGGCATTCAAGAATGAATATTGCACTGGACCTTAAAAGGTCATTTTTCTCTCACAGATACTTTAAATGCTTCTTGGTATAAATTTGGGTAAGACTCCACTTGGAAAAATAATTATGAAACCAGTTTAACTGAGGATTTAGGATATTAAATGTTCCCTGTACGGTCTTAAGTAGGAGACAGATTGGGTGCTCGTACAAACCTCTCACAACTTGACCTCCATGAGCTTTTGCAGACATGTCTGAACTGGTTGGTTTTCAAATCCTCTCAGCAATCTACCAGTACAAAACACAGCAACCATCAGAAAAGGACAAACAGAACTCTGGCTGCTTCAACCAGGGGGTAAAGATGAAGAGTAGGGTTAGGTCTGAAGGTCACAGAATCCACGTTTCTGATGTTACTTTGCATTGCGTTCCCTCACCTTCTCCCCGTTAGCCAAACAGAATCACGTATTGGTATCCAGACAAGACCTGCCCTTGCTTGCTTTGCTTCAGCTTTTTCCTCTGCTTGGAATTCTTTTCTCATATCTCTTTTGCTCAAAACACATCTATCCTGAAAACATACAATGAACACTTAAGGTCTCTGCCTTGCTTATATCCCTCGTTCTTCGAGTTCCTTTCACTCTTTGCTCACAGTCATGGTTTTTTCCTGGTTCGTTTGTTATACACAAACCCTCTACCCTTACCCTTGCTAATATGACCAGAGGGGACACCTGAGGTAGGGTGATTAAACAAAAACTTCATTGTATTTTGAGAAGGTGCCTCAGATTTTTTCTTGGGGAGAGAGAGAGAGAGAGAGAGAGAGAAAGCAAGAAACAGACTTTTAACTACAGAGAACAAACATGGTTACCAGAAAGGGGGGGGGTGGGAGGATGTGTGAGACAGGTGATGGGGATTAAGGACAGCACTTACGATGAGCACCGGATGATATATGGAAGTGCTGAATCTCTATACTTACACCTGAAACTAATATAACACTATATGTTAACTATACTGGAATTTAAAATAATTTTTATTTATTTTATTTTATTTTTTGGTGAGGGGGCTGGTCAGTTTTTCCAGGGAGAAATTTAATATCCGGCTTGAGGGTATAAATGTGTAAATGCGATTGCTGATATTCAGGGAGTCCATCAAGGTTTCTCTGAAAACATCTGTTTTCACTTCCAGAGCCTTATTCTCACCTTCAATTATGCCTGGAGCTCCATAGCCTTCTGGTCCTCAGCAAAGTATAAGTGCTCACTCTTGTGCTGAGACTGGGGGCAAGTGAATTCATGCTTTGGAAGTTCACCTAAGGGTTGAACTGTTTCTTATATAATCTTTCAACAGTTCTGTTTTCAGGCCACCAAACCCAGGTCCATTTTTTATTTGGGTCTTTTTTTTTTTTTTTTTTTAAATATGTTCCATATCCAGCAGGGAGCCCAATACAGGGTTTGAACTTATGACCCTGAGATCAAAACCTGAGCTTAACCAACTGAGCCACTCAGGAACCCCTTGGTCGTCTTTTTTTTTTTTTTTTTTTTTTTAATTATTATTTTTTTTATTTTATAAACATATATTTTTATCCCCAGGGGTACAGGTCTGCGAATCGCCAGGTTTACACACTTCACAGCACTCACCATAGCACATACCCTCCCCAATATCCATAACCCCACCCCCCCTCTCCCAACCCCCCTCCCCCCATCAACCCTCAGTTTGTTTTGTGAGACTAAGAGTCACTTATGGTTTCTCTCCCTCCCAATCCCATCTTGTTTCATTTATTCTTCTCCTACCCCCTCAATCCCCCATGTTGCATCTCCTCTCCCTCATATCAGGGAGATCATATGATAGTTGTCTTGTCGTCTTTTTTTTACTACCAAGTTGTAAAGGTTCTTCACATATTTTAAATACAAAACCTTCATCAAATATATGATTTGCAAGCTTTCTCCCCCATTCTGGGGTTGTCTTCTCCCCTTCTTGATGAGGTCCTTTGAGGTACAAACTTTTTTATTACTTATTTTTTAGGGATTTTATTTATTTAGTTGGCAGAGAGAGAGACACAGCTAGAGAGGGAACACAGCAGGGGCAGTGGGATAGGGAGAAGCAGGCTTCCCACTGAGCAGGGAGCCCGATGTGGGGCTTGATCCCAGGACCCTGGGATCATGACCTGAACCGAAGGCAGACACTTAATGACTGAGCCACCCAGGTGCCCTGACGTACAGGTTTTTTTATCATTTATTTTTTAAATTTATTTTTTAAGTAAGTTCCTTGCCCAGAGTGGAGCCCGACACAGGATTTGAACTCATGACCCTGAGACCAAGGCCTGAGCTGAAATCAAGCGTTGGATGCTTAACCTACTGAGATACCCAGGTGCTCCCAGAAGTTTTTAATTCAATGAAGTCCTATTAGCCATTTTTCTTTTGTTGTTTGTGCTTTTGGTGTCATAACAAAGAATCCACTGCTGAACCCAAGGTCAGGAAGATTTACACCTAACAGGATTTCTTCTAAGAGTTTTGTTGTTTCAAATCTTATGCTTATGTTTCGAATTCATTTTGAGTGAATTTATTTGATATGGTATGAGGTAAGAGTTGATCTTCATTCTCTTGCATGTGGCTATTCAGGCTTCTCTGCACCATCTGTTAAAAAAAAACCAATTCTTTCCCCCACTGAATGGTCTTGGCATCCTTGTTTAGAATCAATTGACCATAGATAAGTGGGTTTATTCTGGGACTCTTTAGTTTATTCCATTGATTTTTATGTCTACACTTATGCCAGTGCACACTGTCTTTATTATTGATGCTTTGGCGTAAGTTTTTAAATCTGTTATTATAAGTCCCCCAATGTTTTTTCCAAGGTTTGGTTTTATTTTATTTTAATTTTATTTATTTCATTCTGGCTCCCTTAAATTTCATATGAATTTTAATATGAACTTTTCAATTTCTGCAAAGAAGCCAGGTAGAATTCTAACGGATTGCGCTATTTCGGTTGATTAATATAAGGAGTTCCTCAGCAATTCCTTCCATTTCTTCCATGAACTGTCTCTTGTCTAGGGTGATATGTATGTCTCCTCCCATAAAATTATTTTGGAATGAAGGTAGAAAAAAATCAAATTCTGTGACTTTAAAATTTAAAACCTTTATACAGTGGAGACATTTATAAGAATAGGAAAGTACATGTTTTTAAAAATCTCGTATTTTAAATTAAAGTGATGTCATTACATGGTAGTTTTCTAGAATCTTCCATTTTTTCTATGGGCCAGAATATGGAGCACAGAATTTGAAATAAGGAAATTATTGTATTAAAACATACAAATCTTATCCTTTTCTTGGGGGAATAAAAGCCCCATTCAAGAAAGGACGTATGTAGCTTATATTCAGTTTGTATTCTGAATGAAGATCAAAAATAAACTTTTAAAACTCTCTCCCACTAGAGTGAAATGCTAGAAATTCCATAAAGCTTGGCAAAAAGAATAGTTTTTGAGAGGTAGTAAATATTGTTCTTTGCACTTTAACGTTGTTGGTATTGATACCAATAACACCATTATTTACGTAATTTTTTATGACTTATGAACTAAATTCACATGCATTATATCTCTCATTGTATCTCCTCTTCTATTTTAGGTTATTTTTATTTCACTACCACATTAA
The DNA here is from genome assembly GCF_902655055.1 of Lutra lutra. Classification (NCBI taxonomy): domain Eukaryota; kingdom Metazoa; phylum Chordata; class Mammalia; order Carnivora; family Mustelidae; genus Lutra; species Lutra lutra. The sequence goes on from NC_062288.1 coordinate 39,362,713, forward strand.
ATAGGCCTTTTTGTATCTACGTTACTTAATTTCTATAATGTGTGCTTTGGGGGCTGTTGTCTCCTATTTGACCTATAGTATTCTAGCACATGGAGCAAAAGTTATTAACCTATTTTGTGCCATGGACATTTTAGCAGTAGGAGATAGATTCCTAATCAGAAAAAGATACTTAAATGCCTAAAGTAAAATACATAGGATTATAAAGAACACCAATTACATCCAAATATAGCCATTAAAACATTTAACACCATATTCTTATAGAGTAATTTGTGAGTGAAAGACTAAAAAATTTATCTTCAAGTATGCAAATCACCTTTAAGTTATCTTTAACGCAACTTCTACACTAAATAAATATTGTTCATTAGCTAGCACAATACCTAGTGTTGCCTGAGAATTTTATAATCCAAATTCAAGTTTCAAGTCAGGGCAGCCTTGACTGAGGTAAAGAAAAATGGAATGAAAGGGAGGGTCTAATAGGCAAGAAGTCAAACAAAAATTAGCTCAAATCTTTCCCGGGGGCTTTCATAGAGAGTACTCAAAGGACAGAAAATGCTAAAACTTGCAATAGATTTTGCTTTTCAGGCAAAAACTTCATTCAGACTTGGAATATACTTATCAACAAGTGAACAAATTAACTGAAGAAATGTAATTTTGTTATATTAAAACCCTCTGAAATTGTGTTACAGAGACCATTACGAAGGACATCTCTGTAGGGTCAGGATTCCAAGCTGCATGTGACATGAACAGAGAAATAAAATTTTGTTTTGTTTTTGCCTCTCTTCCTTTCTATCTGAATGAACAGGTATATTAATCGACAAAGGACTTTTTAGGATATGACTTAACAGGAATATTGGATGGGCTTCCCTGGCTGAACATGTCAACCCTTCCAATCTGTCCTTTGACCTTTTCGATTTCATTCTTTTGGACCCTGTTCTTTAAAACAACAACAACAACAACAACAAAATTTCACCATTTTCCAGATTTTTCAGTGTCTCTGGGAAGCATTAAGTCTAAACAGCTATCATTAATGATCAGACAACTCCTAGCAGATTAATTACTACATGGATGATAGCTAGATTCTTAACACCATGAAGTAACAAAAAAGGGTCTGATAGGCAAGGCACAGGATTTATAACCAGAAGACTTGGACCAAATTCTTGGCTGTACTACTTTCTCTGAGCATTGGTTTCCTAATCTTTGAAAAGATATTGATGATAATGTCTGTTCTGCAGAGATTTATAAAAAACGTTATCTAAAATTGCACTGTAATTCATAAATACTACCATGTTCTTTAGTTCTTTTGTGTAGGCCAGAGTCAGGAAAGTGACTAAAAGATGAAGAGAAAAAAAAATACTAATTTTTGTGGATTTTGTGCAAGCTCGGCCTACAGGCCTCATTTTGGGCCTCAAAAGTGATAGAAAATTTAAGAGGCAATTTATATCAGAAGTTTCTGCCTGGAGTGTGTCACCTTGAATTTATGTAACCATCTAACCAACCAAGCACTTGTTCCTGGGCCGATGCGGAAAAAGCAGGGACTGGTCAGAGACCTCTAATATCCTCATCCTTCCAGGCTACCTTCAGAAGTTGTGGAGTTTTGGATTTATCCTTTTCCATTAGGTTTTCTTCCATTTGACACTTTCAAACCACTGTTTCCCAGAATGTTCAGGCCCCTAACTGAAGAGACACTTCTTTGCAGAAAAATCCAAGATTTCCTCGGGCCACAAAAGAGATCGTTTTTGTGACAGAAACTAGAAAATTACCTGAGCAACTCTTAACACATGCATGCATGAATTTGTTGTTTATTTATTGGGTGGGAGTGACAAAGAAAGTAACACAAGGCTGTTGACAGGGGGAGAGGTGCATGGCAACGCAGAGTCCAGATCACTGGGAAATCATTAAAAACAAGCCACAGATATTTTTCACTTCAATGCATCTGACAATGCCTGCGCAAAGACTGGGGGAAAATTCTCAAAATCAGATTAATTTTAATTACGGAAAAAATATCTGGTGGATGCCACACACTAATATTAGATGGTCATTCCAAACCCACATGTGTGAACAGACTACCTTGAATTTTCTGCATTTGGAAGAGCACGATTTTAGTGTTTTCTTCTTGTCTCTCCATTCATTTCGCATTGCACTCACCTAATCACAAACTATGTTTGAGAAGGTAAGACGCAAAACTATAATTAAAAACCTATCAGCGGAATGGTGATTTTGTCTTCCTTTTACAGAATCAGAAACATTAGAAAGACGACGATAGTCAGAATCGGGAAATTTCTGTGAGGTGGAGTTTCACTTAGCCCCTCTCCATATCTGTAAAAATGGCAGTAAGCCTCACTTGCCTAACTTACTCCACGAGGTCGTGAAGATCACATAAAATGATCACGAGAAGACTTCATTTTTTCACCAAAAAGGTGCCATGCAAGTGTAAGGTATTATTATTTTATTGTTAGTTTGATTGGTATGCTCCGTGCTTCTCGGTCTGCCGTTTTGTTCGATGTGTTTCTTCCTCACCGTGCCCCTTTTAGAAGCTGCTCCCCGGAATGGAAATAGATCTTCTTTTATTGATCATTATATCTAACTGTCTAATGGAAATGTAGTCCCACATCTGCTGGAGACACTCACCATCACGCCGAGGACAGAGTAGTGTAACCTTGTTATAAAAGAGTGTCACTGTTCGCAGGTGATGTGAGGCTTCAACCCTGTCTTCCGTCTGCAGGATGATTTACAGCGTGGGCTATAATGGGAGATTATAATGCTGCAATCAGAGGACAGGGCTCCCACTGCATTAGGAATGGGCCATGCATAATTCTGTTCACGGGACGCACCGTCTTCCCTTAACGGTCTGAATAATATAGTAGCAGAACAGCAAAAGAAAGTCATTTAGGAAATAAAACCAACCTGTTATTAAGTGATGCATAACACCGACCATCCTCAGACTAGTCTTTGTTCTCATTACATTTTTATCTTTCTATGAGAGAAATTAACAACAGTAATGCCTTCTGGGTGCATGCTATATTGCACCTTATAAAGCGTTTTTATGAAATATACTTGAATCCCTACTGCATATTAATAAAGTGAAAGGGGCAGAGGCTCATTTTAATTTCATAGAAAGGACGATAAGGTTAAAAAATAGGTTAAAAGGCTTGCTGAAGATTACACACCTCATTAGTAGTAATTGTGAATCAAACCTGTTCTGCTTCAGTGTTTCTGTTTTTCTTTCTCCCCAGCAACTATGTTCTAAAAGCTTATACAACACTGCTAACACTCCAAATGGCCCTTAACTATACATCTGAGTCTTCTTCTGGTTTGAAATAGAGGAGATACGAGGGTTTGTCCACCAACAAACACACACAATCCTGAGTAAATGAAAAGGAAAGTAACCACAACAATCACACAAAAGGAAAAAAAAAAATCACCATAATTATTTTTAGAATATATTCAATTATTTTGAAAAAAAAGGGCAAGATGCCTAATTTTCTAGTTGGATATGTATCAGTTCGTTGAGTCAAGTATCCAAGTTGGGACCGTCTTTTTTGGTGATTGTTAAATTATTTCTGTTCCGCAGGTGGTACAAAATACACGCACTTTATTTTAAGAGGGAGAGTTTCGGGAGATTTGCACTGAACTCACAGTACCTTCTTGGTTTCCCTGGTGATAAAAAGCCTCAGCCATAAGGACAGCTCTGTCAAGTGAGGTAGCCAGTTCACAAAGGGAGGAAGATTTGGGCCTTCATTTCGGAGGCTTTATTGCAGATACTATTAACCATCTTAGAAGAGTTCCATTCATATATATCTTTGAACACTGTCCTTCATTAGGTAAGAGGACAAAGCGGACATACCGCTCTGATGGGCGGCATCAGAGACATCCTTGCTAATGGCCCTGGCCCATGCTTATGTGATATAAAGCAGTTCTAACTAACAGTAGGGACATGGCAGAGAGGATTGCTTTAAAAACTGTGAAAGGGGGGGGCCTGGGTGGCTCAGTGGGTTAAGCCTCTGCCTTCGGCTCAGGTCATGATCTCAGGGTCCTGGGATCGAGCCCCACATCGGGCTCTCTGCTCAGCAGGGAGCCTGCTTCTCCCTCTCTCTCTCTGTCTGCCTCTGTCTACCTGTGATCTCTGTCTGTCAAATAAATAAATTAAAAAAAAAAAACTGTGAAAGGTTTGTACAGAAAGAGTATGTTATGCATCAAGATGCATTGTCCTTACTTTCACATTATGCTGCCTTCACACAGCCTAAGTACGATGGAGATTTGGCAATTATCTAGGTGATGTGATCAATGTTAATGGACAATCTGGTTAATTTGGCTTTTAAAATGAGCTTTTTAGCAACAAGAAGTGAAATGCCAGGAGAGCTCTTAAACCTTTAATTTTTAAGTTAAATTGCAACTCTTGACTTTATTTTCCAATTACCATATAATGTTTCAATAGTCTTTTTGCAACAATAACACTTTGTTCTTAAAGAGTCCCCGGCATTCAATTAGTTCAGAGTACATTTGGGTATACGCGGGTTATCAGTTTCTATCCAGCTTTATGAAGTGAATTTGTGCCGCAAACATTGGTAACTCTGTTACTTTCACTGTCCTTATTCTTCTTTGAAATCTAACAATAGAGACTTTTGATTTCCTTGTGCAATTATACATATATATTTATATATATATATATACATATATATATAATTCTTCATACATTTAGAAGGATAAATTTTTATGTTCCTTTTTCTGAAAGTATCAAACTAGACTTATCTTCTTCCACTGTTGGACCACATTGCATTTATTTTTGTAAAAATAAATTTTATTTAAGTGACTATTAGGCACAGGCTGGTATTATGCAAAGCACTGAATTTGGTTTTAGGTGGACTTTTATGAAATTGCCAACATACAGCTGCTTTTGACCTAAAAAAAACTTTAGTCTCATGCCATTTGGTCTGATACAGAAGAGATGCTGTGACTATTGGTGGAAAAAGAAAGATAGGGTGAAGAGGAAAGTTGTTTTGCAGTGACATTTCGAGTTTAGCCCAACATGATTACACTTCAAGAGAGATCAAGAGACTATTCCAGAACACAAACAAAATGTACAAGAGTACAGAAGTAGAAAAATATGAAGTGTGTTCTGAGAGTCCCAAGTTGTTGAGTTGGTCTGATGCTTCTGTGGACTGGGAGAGGAGCTTGAAAAGAAAGCCTGGAGTGGGTCACGAAGCATTTACATGACAGTGGAGCTACTGCCTTTTGCCCTCAAAATTATGTTTACCAACTAACTGGTCCTTGGGTAGATTTTCAGTCTGCATTCACTTCAGTCAAGTACTTCAGAAAATACCAAGCCATGATTTTAGCTTAATATTCATTTAAATTGGTTTTAGACCAAGGCCTCAAAGACTCACCACAAATAATATTTCAAAGACAATATGCAGCCCACAATCTAAAATCACAAAGCATACAAGCAAACAAGGTACTACGAGTAAGAAAAATTAAAAAAAAAAAAAAGGCAGAAACAGAGCCATAACACAAGGGATGAGAATTATAAACACGTATTTTATAACAATTCTGTTGTGTAAGTTTATAGCAGTGCCAATGTAGTCTGTGTGATATATTCGCATAGTTTTTTGTAGCAGTGCCAATGTAGCTGTTGTGTAAGTTTAAACAAATAAGGAAAAAGCTTACAAATACCTCCAAGGTATAGGAAACTATAAAAAAATTAGTATAGCAGATTTTCAAAAGAATCACACATAACTTTTAGAAATAGTAATTATGATAACAACATGAACAACTAAAGGGACCAACTCTTAAAATCAACAAGGAGGGGCGCCTGGGTGGCTCAGTGGGTTAAGCCGCTGCCTTCGGCTCGGGTCGTGATCTCTAGGTCCTGGGATCGAGCCCCGCATCGGGCTCTCTGCTCGGCAGGGAGCCTGCCTCCTCCTCTCTCTCTGCCTGCCTCTCTGCCTGCTTGTGATCTCTGTCTGTCAAATAAATAAATAAAATCTTAAAAAAAAAAAAAATCAACAAGGAGAAAACAACAGCACAATTAAAAAGTGGGCAAAAGATCTTAACAGAAACATCACAAATGAAGACATACAGACAGTAAATAAACATATGAAAAGATGCTCAACATCCTATGTTCTTAGGGAATTGCAAACTGAAAAAACAATGAGATACCACTACGCACCTGTTAGAATTCTAGGCCCAAATCCAAAACATTACTAATGCTAACTGCGGGTTGGCCAGTATGTCAGTATGACAACAGGAAATCTCATTTATAACTCGGAATGGTAAATGGTGCAGCGACTTTGGAAGACAGTTTGGCAGTTTCTTACAAAGCTATGCGTAGTCGTACTATATAATCCAGCAACCGCACTCCTAAGTATTTACCTAAATGAGCTGAACACTTATGTCCACACAAAACCTGCATGCAAATGTTCATCACAGCTCTGTTTATAGTTGCCAAAACTTGGAAGCAGCCAAGATGTCCCTCAGGAGGTGACTAGATAAATGGTGGTATTTCCATGTGATGGGATATTAGTATTCAAGAGAAATGAGCTATCAAGCCATGAAAAGATATGGAAGAATGTTCCTTGCATATCTCAAAGTGAAGGAGGAAGCCAGTCTGAAATATGATATTTTGGAAAAGGCAAAACCATAGAGATGTGAAAAGATCAGTGATTGCCAGGGGCCCAGGTACAGAGAGAAGGGGGGAGGGATGATGAGGAGGAGCACAGAGGATTTTTAGGGGAGTAGAACCCGGCTATACATTACTGTAATGATGTATATATGACATTATGCACTTATCAAAACTTATAAAACTGCAAGACACAAAGACTGAATCCTGATATGAACTACGGACTTTAGTTAATAATAATGTATAAACATCAGTTCCTCAATTGTAACAAATGTACCACACTAAGTCAAAATGTTAATAATGGGGAAACTGTGTGAGGGGGAGTAGGGAGTGTTTGAGAACTCTGTACTCCACTCAGTTTTTCTATAAACCTAAAACTTCTCTAAAATATTAAGTCTATTAACTTAAAAAAATTTTTTAACTCCAAAGACAGATTTAAGTGTAGATTAGGCACAGCTGAGAAGGAAATTAATAAACTAGAATACAGGTTAGAAGAAAGTTCCAGAATTGAGCAGAGAAAGGAATAAAGATATAAAATATAAAATATAAAAAAAAGTCAATTGCCACAAAAGTTAGAGTGGGAAAATTTAGCCTGTTTTTTAAAAAAATAGACTTTATTTTTTGAGCACTTTTAGGCACACAGCAAAATTGGTGGAAGGTATGGGTAGGGATTTCCCACATACTTCTACCCACTTTCTACAAACAGCCTCCTCTACCATCCAAAATCCCACACCATAGTGGTACATTTGTTAGGACTGAGGAACCTACACTGACATCACTATTACCCAAACCCATAGTTTACATGAGGGATCACTTTTGGTGTTACACATTTTGTGGATTTTGTTAAACGCACGATGATTTGTATCCACCATTATAATATCATACAGAGTAGTTTCACAGACTTAAAAATCCTCTTTGCTATACCTTTTTATTTTACCCTCTCCCCTAACTCCTGGTAACCACTGACCCTTTGACTATCTTCATAGTTCTGTCTTTTTCAGAATGTTATAGAGTTGGTATCATACAGTATGTAGCTTTCTCAGATTGGCTTCTTTGACTTAGTAATATGCATTTAAGATTCTTCCATGTCTTTTCATGGCATAATAGCTTATTTCTTTTCAATGCTGAATACTATCCGTTGTTTAGCTGTATCCGTTTATCCATTCACTTACCGAAGGACATCTTGGTTGCTTCCAAGTTTTGGCAATTATGAATAAAGCTATTATAAATATCTGTGTGCAAGTTTTTGTGTGGACATAAGCTTCCAACTCTTGGCAAATACCAGTGTGGACAATTGCTGAATTATATGGTAAGAGAATGTTTGCTTTTGTAAGAAACCACGAACTCTTCCAAAATATCTGTACCATTTTGCATTCCCACCCACAATGAATGAGAGTTCCTGCCAGCATTTTGTGTTTTTAGTGTTTTGGATTTCAGCCATGCTAATAAACGTGTAGTGGGATCACACTATTGTTTTAATTTGTAAATTTCTCATTATATATGATGTGGAGCATCTTTCCATATGCTTTTTTGGGCACCTATGTATCTTCTTTGATGAGGTGTCTGTTCAGGTCTGTTGCCCAGTTTTAAAATGGATTGTCTGTTTTCTTATTGTTGACTTTTAAGAGTTCTTTATACATTTTAAATAACAGTGCTTTATATGTTTTTTGCAAATATTTCCTCTGTGTCTGTGACTTTTCTTTTCATTGTCTCAGCAGTGTCCTTCACAGAGCACAAGTTTTTAATGTTAATGATGTCCAACTATTAATTCTTTTTTCATGGACTGTGTCTTTAGTATTGTATCTAAAAAGGCATGGCCATACCCAAGATCATCTAGGTTTTCTCCTATTTAATCTTCTAGAAGTTTCTTGTGCACTTTCACTGGAGTTCAATTGGGATAAGAAAGAGAAAACAGATTAGAGGCAATGTTTGAGGAGAAAATGGCTAAAAATTTTTCCAAATAAAGATGGAGAAAAAAGGGACCAGAGGAACACTACCACTGACTATGCATTCACTGTAAATTACTTTTGTATAAGAATTAGGCATAGGAGAATGAAGAGTTAAATGGTATGAACTTTTTTTCCCCTCTATTCTTATTGCTTATTGAGAATTAAAGAGTTTAAAAAGCCTCTCTGAGATCCACTCACCTTCTTTTAGGGTGTTGGGAAAAACTAGGCCAAGAGGAAGAAAATAGGCAGATTAATCCAATCTAACCTCCTTGTCAACTGGAACTCCAGGTAAATAGAATAATAATATTTACCAAAAGAAAGGGTTCTTATCTACAGAATGCTTTGGCAAGATGTCCTTGCTGCAGATTACTTAGTAAATAAACCCAGAATCTATAGCTCTAATGTATGGTTACCTAAAGAATCTCACATAGGTCATTTAAGTCTCTGGAATATAAAATGGGGATATTTTGTAACTTAAGCACTCCTCCTGCCCTGTGAGGTAAACCAGCGAAATCTTACCTGAAACCTAATCCATCATTCTGGGTCAGAGAGTACGTGTCTGATGTGGGGAGAAAGGACCATGGAGTTGCCTTTGACATCCCAGACCTCTACATGCATTGACCTTGCCTCTTGATTGCCTATATCCTGAAATTATTAATAAATCTTGTTACTGCATAAGTACTCTTCAAGTGAGCCTTATTTGCAATCTAATCTTGTGTATTGACCCACTCATGAAATCAACAAAGGGAGTTTTGAAACAGAGTACATGGTGCGATACAGTGCTTCATTCTATTGAACCGTATGGGTAGACTTAGGTGAAATGAAATAGGCAGCAAGGATTAGCCCTTAGGAATTATGTTGCAACATTCTAGGATCTGTGAATATCTCTGTGTTAACTCTGCTACAAAATCAATATATATATAATATAACAACTAAAGAAAATCCTTAAAAAACATGACAAAGCCATATGCCAAAATAGTACTTGTAACTATCTGTGGGTAGTGACATGTGGGGTAATACTCACTTTTTTCTGTATTTTATCTATTTTCCCCAAATATTTTATAATTGCATGCATATTTCCTTTTATAATCATAAAAGATAAACTTTAAAAACTAATCAATCTTGTATGATACAAATTTATTGCAACTATGTTAAAAAAAAATACCCAGCAAAAAGACTGAACAGAAACATGCCATATGTTACCTAAGGTTTTCTTGAAATTGTTGGGATTTGAATGACCTGTTTATATTTTTCAATGTTTCCAGAATTTGTATAATGAGAGTGAATTATCTTTGTAATAAAAAAAAGCCAATTTTTCATGGAAGAGTGTTCAATATGAAGTAGATTTTCAACAGGGCATTTCTCCTTTCCTGTGTGCCCCTTTTCAACCTACTTAATTCCCATAAAGTAACAGTTACTGTGTAATGGGCATAGAAAAGGTGCAAAGCTTATAGACCTCAGTATTAAGAATTAATGATTTCAAAGGCACCAATGCTTTTTTGCTTCTATCAGTTTCTCTAAAAATACTATTGGTTGTAAAATTCTATATATAATTATTTAATACTACTTATACATGCTTTGTTTGAGCTATTTGCAATGATGAAGAAATATGTCTAAAATTTTAAAATATATATATATATCTTTGTCACTACCATCTTAAGAATAGGCTTTTTAATGTACTTTCTTTAACCACTGTGGTCAGTATTAAAGAAATGTGATATTTCTGACCTACAGGTCCAAAAATAGAAGGCCAAGTCTCCCTTCTTTCTTTTTCCGTCATGCTCTAAGATTACAGCAACTTCTGGAGAATAGTTAGTCCTACATTTACTTTTATTTTCTTGAATAGCTGTTTCAGGGATATGGCTCAGGAATAAACCAAAACATTCAGTCTACTGACAGAGCCAAAAACATAGGCTCAAAAGCCCATGTGATCATATAGCTTTGCTCAGTTTCATGGATACAGACTAACCTTAGCTGGTTTCTGCTTGAAAAGACAATGGAACTTCATAAAATCTATCACCGTTCATTCATTCATTCATTCATTCATTCAATAATCCCTATGACAAGTCTGGGGAAGGAGAGATTCAGGAATGTTGAGTGGTGAGCAAGACTAATGCAATTCCTGATATTGTTGAATCTGACATTTTAGTAAGAGTAAGTATATATTTAAATATATATTTATAACCTATGATAATGGCTATGAAGGATCCTTTGGAGAAACAGTGACAGGGGGCCTGATTTAGATTGAAGAGTCAAGAAAGGCCCCTCAAATGACATTTAGGCAAACCCAACATCTGAGTAGGAGAAAAGAGAGTGTCTGAGTTGGAGGGAAGAAGACAGGAGAGTGTTGAAGGAACTGTGGAAGGCTGATGTGGTTAAACCAGAGAAAAAGTGAAGGAGCTTAGGATGGAGGACAGTCCAAGTGTCCAGGAACTCAGACATTTTGCAATACTTATCCAAGAGCAATGGAAATTCATTCAAGGATTTTGTGAGGCGAACGTGATAACCACTACACTATAGAAACCGGCCTCATTCAAGGATTTTGAACAGAGGAAAAACACTTCCTGGAGAAATAATAATAATAATAATAATGATAATGATAAAAGCCATCCTCACATTCAAAGTAATGTCATGTCAGAGTTGAAGTACTACATTTCATCTCTTTGAGGACCCAACTGCATGTGGCCTGTATGAACATCAGGCATAAAGTTGGAGTCTCTGGAAGCCAGTACTTCTTAGCAGTGAAGACTTCAGGCTTTAAAAATCAGATCATTGGGTGCCTGGGTGGCTCAGTGGGTTAAGCCTCTGCCTTCTGCTCAGGTCATGATCTCAGGGTCCTGGGATTGAGCCCCACATTGGACTCTCTGCTCTGCAGGGAGCCTGCTCCCCCCTACCCCATCTGCCCCTCTGCCTACTTGTGATCTCTCTCTGTCAAAGAAATAAATAAAATCTTAAAAAAAAAATAAGAAAAAAAAATCAGACCATCCTACTTCTGCCACTTCCTAGGTGCATGACTCTAGGTACGCTTCCGAATAGGTACCACTGGAATAATAATTTGTTGTTGTGAGAACTAAATGAGTAATGCATGTAAAAGGTGTACATGGTGTCTGTACACGGTAAGTGATCAAAAATAATAGCTATTATTTCCTGACTCACAGCCACAGGAAAAAAATAAATTCATCACACAGTGGACCTTTATGCTCCTTACATAAGCTAACACCGGACGCATTTTTAGTGAGCTAAATTGTACTCAGTGTTTTCAGAGTAATGAGCCAAATACATTAACTGTTCTGGAAACAGATGAAGCCTGACTATTTTGACTAAATATAGAGATAATTAGAGTCTAGACTCTATCTGTTGATAGGGCTTAGGGAAGCATAATGAGAATCATCACGCCATAATAGAAAAATACGTGAGGCTAAAACAAATCAGAAATTTCACAACCCAGATGAAAAACAACTAATTTTATTGATGTCAGAAATACATTATTAGCTGAGTCTTCTTATGATGTTGTGATGTTTGTTTCATGTTGTAACAGCTTCTTAATAGTGTAATCAATTATGTCTTTCTGTTTTGCTACTAAAGCCTTTCTTCCCCCGCCTGCATATAGTTCAGTAAAATAATCAAGTGTCAGATAAAACCCTTCTTCTGTAGTTATATAATATGCATTAGAAGAATTCATTCTTTAATGTATAGAGATGAAGGGTCCTTCCTTGCAGGTACTTTCTATTCAAAGCCAGTGAAATATTTTCTATAGCAAAGGCTTTGACTAGTTGGCCTGGTGTCAGGACTAACTATCTACCAATTTGCAAATTGTTATTAAGCAATTTATGTTACCAGAAAACTCCAATCTTATTGAATAATACATAAATAAGTGCACGATGCCAATATGTTGCATAGAAAGGAGAAAAACATGGGCTACAAAATATCGGACTCAGCCCAGCCTCAGGACAGAGAACCAGATGTAAATGTGAGAACTGTAGGGCAGCTGTCCATCTCCAGCAGCGTGGGAAGAAGCAACAGGACACCACCAGTACTAACTAAGACTGTCTTCATTTTATACTGTAAAGTCAGGGTGCAGTCCAGGGTCTGTGAGAGCAAACTATGAGCAAATGAAACAACTGAATCAGGGAAGCTTCATTAAGGCTAAGCTTGGAAATTGATTAGTAAGTAGGGTTCATTACAGGTCTGCAAATAACCACTGATCGTTACCAGCCGTGGTTAATTTCTCACTAGTCCCCGGTAAAGTGAGAGAGAGAGACAAGATGGCAAGTCTTTCACGAGTTCTTTAGGGGTCCATTCTGAATCTGTGTCCTTCTGCTCTTTCTTAGTGAAGTAACGGTGACAGAAGATGATTTTTTTTAAAGTTAATATTCTTTACTTGGCAAGAAAGAAAATTGATAAGGATGATATCAGCCAGCAAAATATTTAAAAGTTTATTTATTTAATATGTGAATTCTGAAACGCTAGGATCCACTAGTATTTAAATACTGCAGAAATGATGATCAGGAAGATAAAAAGTCAAAATAAGCCTCTTAAGCCAAAGTCTGGAGCTCCCACAAAATACGATTGCTAAGCTACCTGTGTTGAAAGCAGGAAAAGTTGGAATCTGTGGACTTAGGCCAGGACAACATGCAAAACAATTAATCAATGATATCACACTATCTTCTCAGAACAGACTCTGGAGTGCTGTGCCAGACAGGAGTTAATCTTTATTTTGAAGCCATGTGGCTTGGAAGGTACAAGGAAACTAGAAAGAAGCTAAGTGGCCAGGGTGTTTTGAACCCTTGGGACAGCTGCTCTTTACCAATTGGTGTAGAAATCTTTCTATATTTTAGCAACTGGAATGGCCTTATAGTTAGCTAAATGTCACCCTTAGGTATTGACAGTGAAGATATATACCTTAAATACCAGCAGGAAGAATGACTGAGGATGTTAACAAGCAGGCTCACCATTCAGTCTCATCTCCTTTCACAGATTGTTCCATAAATTATTCTTTAATGACAAGCTTTACCTGTTTCTAAAGGGAGATCTGGCTTTGATCTAATTTCCGTTCTGGAGGATACCATGGAAGCCAGTTTGATTTCAAGCCCTGTTCTTCAAAAGATTAATCTTACTATGGATCTAAACATCTAGACTCTGCCTTTTGTAATTTATGAAGAAAACCAGCTCAGTTTTCCCATTCAACTTCTTCTCTAGATAGTAACTCTGCTAGGTTTGACCTGAGGGTTAATAGTAAATAATCTTTTCAACAAATCTTGGTTTTCTCTATTTTTAGAGGGGAAAAAGAAAAGCTCTAGGAGAATATGATCTGTCCCAGAGCCATTGGGATATAGCAAGACACTAAAGGGACCCCAGAGCCCCCAATTCTCAATGTTTATACTGTCTCCAACCAAGATTGTTTGTATATTTAATTCCTTTTCACTTTTCTCAGAACTACTTACCCTGTAGGGTGCATCTTTGAAATAAACTACTATAATTACTCAACTCACATCCTGAGAAAAATGCCCTTCTCTGCACCAATAGTATAACATTCTAGAAATTGTACTTATAATCTTTTAAAAGGGAGTCAATAATACTTAATTTACAATCAAATCTCAAATGATCTTTTATTGTTCTATGGTTGCTGGGGTGGAAACATTCACAGTCTCTTCAAGGAATTATAATGTAGTTATAATACACTTTAATATCCTCAGATAAAATGTGTTATATCAATGCATTATAATTAAAATGCATTATTAGAGAATCTCTATTTGCTTTTGCTATATTTAACATTTTTAATTTGCAACATATTGCTATCTCTAATTGCTCTTTCTCAGAATTACTGTGTGAGATGAATGAAAATTATACTTGCGTGCATCATCCTTTTTTAATCAGAAAGGAATGGAAGTTCAGAAGACTTGTTTAGGTCATGCAAATGAGAGATAAAGACCAGATGTGAGAAACTTCTGGTTCTGGCAATAAGGTAATACTAGAAGACTTGAAAAACCCCAAACACACTAGATAGTTGACTCAAAAAAAGCAAATGAAGTCCCTAGGTTCCAGAAATTATGGTGGGCACAGAAGATCAGCAAACTAAGGGTAGGAGCTGATCAGCAACAAAGTGTGGGTGAGAATCAGGGCCTGCTCTTGATAAACTAGAAGCCTAGTTTCAATGTCCAAAAGGGATGGTAGACAAAGACTGTTATGGACTGAATGATTGTGTTTTTACCCTCCCCACATTCACATGCAAAAGCCCTAACATCCAATGTGGTGGTGGTATTTGGAGTAGAGGCCTTTGGAGGTATTTATGGTTAGACGAGGTAATGTGGGTGGGGCCTGGTCTCATGGGATTAATGCCCAGAGCTTCTCTCTGTCTCCGCCCTGGGAAGACTCCGTGAGAAGGCCATGTGCAAGTCAGGAGAGTCATCACCGGAACCCTATCCTGCCATCACCCTGATCTCAGACTTCCAGCCTCTCCAACTGAGAGACAGTAAGTTTCTGTTGTTTGAGCCATCCAGTCTCAGGCATTTTGTTATGGCCACCCAGGCAGACTATACAGGGTACAAATGAGGAAGAAAGCTGGAACTCTTTCCCACACAAAGCTGATGGCCTAAAAGGGCTGTACCTTCAGTAAAAGGGTAGACTAAGAAATAAATTTGTTTCCTAGAAAAGAGAGATAATAGATACTTTTATATATGTATTTCTGGCTGGGTTCTACATAGAGAAATCAAACCAAAAAAGTTATCTCCAGTAATTTAATACTCTAGACCTAAAGTTCAAATAGATTTAGGGTTTAAACTTAGCCTACCCTAGTAGATGAAACCCTCAACCCCAGATTGAGGAATTAATATAAAAACTGGCCCTATGGCCCAACTTACTGCCAAAAACCTAGCACTTTGGACACTCTCACAATGCAATCCATACGAGGTTCTCATAGAAAAATATATGTCATGCTAAAAAGGAGATTTTATGATAAAAAAATTACAAAGTACACAAGGAAGACATGCATGATGAGGGGGAGTGAGCAAAAACAGCAGAATTACTACCCACAAACTAGAGATAATAAAATGATAATCTGAAACAGAATATAAATTATGTTTAAAATAATTCAGATATGAAAGAATTGAAAAGCCAAAGAGGAACCAAAAAATAGGAGAAAAAATAGCCACATTAGAAGATAGAGAATAGGAAAGAAAAATATAGTAGATAATCTTTTAAACTGATAAATGAACAGTAGATTAGAGAGTTGAATAATTGCTGAACTAGAAATTCTGAGGATATTGGATAGAATGGGTGCACCAGATTGGCTTTGTTGGTTGAGTGTCTAACTTTTGGTTTTGGCTCAGGTCATGATCTCATGGGTTGTGAGATCAAGCCTCATATCAGGCTCAGCACTCAGCAGGGAGTCTATTGAAGATTCTCTCCCTTTGCCCCCCAAATAAATAAACAAATCTTAAAAAAAAAAAAAAAGAAAAGAAAAAGAAAAAGAATGTAGTACTGGAAAATTATGAGATGGACAAGAAAACCAATTATGACTTTTAAAACATGGAAGGTAGAATATGAAGGTCCCTATTCCCCTCACAGGAGTTCTAGAAGGATAGAATAGAAAAAATGGGGAAGGAGCTCTCATGAGAAGCTATGGGAGTTTTCCAGAAATGATGAGATAAGTGAATTCATAGAATCAAGAACCACATGGTTTCTAAGGATGATAACTAAAAAGAAATCTACATCTAAATATATCACAGTGAATCCTAAAATCTTAAAAGCAAAAACAAAAGACACTTAATCAACAAGTCACAGCTATTAAACAGAAAGCTTGTCAATGGAAAAATTAAAGGCCAGAAAACTGTGGAATGATATAGTCAAAGTGCTGAGGGGAAGTAACTATCAACCTAGATTTATATTTTCAGCTAAATTGCTATTTGAGAATCTCTTTTGAGCAAAGGCTAAAATGTTTTATCACTTGATGTTTTATCACTTGTTAAAAAGAACTACAAATGATGTGCTTCATAAAGAAGGAAATTGAATTCATAAAGAAGGAATGGACAAAAGAAACAATGATGAGCAACCACATTCATAAATACATAGATATATCTAAGCATTTCCATGACAATAATGACAAATTTGAAGATAAAGAAACAAAAATACTAGAAAACAATAGAATGTCAAAATTCAAGTTTAGAGTTTAAGTAGTCTAAGAGAGTAAATTATTGACTGAGTTTAGATATTGTTATGTCAAGAATTCATGTTAAAATTTAAAAATATCACTGAAAGAAGAAAAATAGAATATATAACTTTATATGTAAGGACAGTGTAAGGACACTGTAAGGACAGTGATGTATAAAGTAAAATTTCACTTAAATAGAATACTGAAAATGAGTAAAATAAACAAAAAGAGGGGCACCTGGTTGGCTCATCTGGTTGAGCGGCTGCCTTTGACTCAGGTCATGATCCTAAGGTCTTGGGATCGAGTCCCTCATCAGGCTCCTGGCTCAGTGGGGGAGCCTGCTGCTCCCTCTGCCTGCCACTCCCCATGCTTGTGTTCACTCTAGCTCTCTCTCTCTCTCTCTCTGATTAAAAAAAGAAGAAGAAGAAGAAGAAAGAAGAAAAAAGAAACAAGAAGAGTATGTTAACTATCAATCCATATATAAATCCATAATCATAATAAAAGTAAATAAACTAATTTTGCCAGCTAAGAGATAGAATTATTTTTTTTAAGATTTTATTTATTTATTGACAGAGAGAAACACAGGGACAGAGGGAACACAAGCAGGTCGAGTGAGAGAAGGAGAAGTAGTACGCCTCCCTGAGCAGGGAGCCCAATGTGGGGCTTGATCCCGGGATCCTGGGATTATGACCTGAGCAGAAGGCAGACACATAATGACTGAGTCACCCAGGGACCCCTAAGAGATAGAATTAGAATGAATTTTTTTTATCAATTCCATCCATTGCTTATAACAGATACACTTAAAATGTGACATGGAAAAGCTGAAACCAGGAGGATGGAAAAATTATTCCAGGAAAACACTAATAAAAAGAAAGCTGGATAGCTATAACATAGCTAACATAATAGTCTTTAAGTAAATTTAAAAAAAAAATATATATATATATATAATAGGAAAAATCACACTATATAGTGAAAAGGAACAAAATCAACAAGAAGATACAAAGTTCTAAACTTAAAAATAATAAACTTAAAATAATAAAATCAATTGGCAAATTACAATGAAAATTTGACAAGTCCATAATCACAGTGTAAGACTTCAATGCAGTTCTTCTGTAATTCATGGATTAAGCAAATAAAAAATTACAAAGATTTAGACTATGTTTCAGAAGAAGGAACAAGCTTTATCTAATATATAGATTCTTATACCTAACGGTTAAAGAACACACATTCTTTTAAACACGTGTACATCATTTACAAATATTTACCACATAATGTTTCCAAGACAAGTCTTAGCAAACAACGCTTGACTTAGATTCTATGTCATGTAGAAAATACTCTCAAATCTCAGTGCAATAAAATGAAAAATGAGTAGCCAAAAAGATATCCTTCTGTGTTTAGGAACTTAAAAACATACTTTTAAATAATTTATGGGCCAATGAAGAGAATTGTTATATCAAAACTTGTGGGTTCAACTTATAGTCTTTAAATCTTAATTATATATATATGTTAGGGGGGAAAAGGCTGAAAATTAAGAGCCTTGTAATTTTAGAAGTTAGGGAAAAGGACATTTACAAGTTAGCCTTCCATATGGGAAAAATGAGCTTTGGCCATATTTTGTAAATTTGTGGCGGTGACTTAACACTCAATCAATAACTAAAAGCACCCCTATAACGCTTCATGCTTAAACACCCCAATGGCTAAACAACCTTCAAATACCGGTTCTATCACTTACTGGTTGCATGGCCTGCAGGCACATCATTTGACTTCTGTGGGCTTAGTTCTCTCATATATAAAGTAGGAATCATAACATAGAGGGAGCTCTCATCATCTCAGTATTTATTATTCAAGATTTTATAGAAAAACAAAACATGTCGGGGCTCCTGGGTGGCTCAGTGGGTTAAGCCGCTGCCTTCGGCTCAGGTCATGATCTCAGGGTCCTGGGATCGAGCCCCGCATCGGGCTCTCTGCTCGGCGGGGAGCCTGCTTCCTCCTCTCTCTCTGCCTGCCTCTCTGCCTACTTGTGATCTCTCTGTCAAATAAATAAAAATAAAAATCTTTAAAAAAAAAAAAAAGAAAAACAAAACATGTCATACTATGAAAATACTGATTAAAGAATTGACTTTCTTTGGAGCGCCTTGGTGGCTCAGTTGGGAGAGCTTCTGACTCTTGATTTTGGCTCAGGTCATGATCTCAGGGTCCTGGGATTGAGCCTTATGTCAGTCTCACTGCTCAGCAGGAAGTCTGCTTGTTCCTCTCTTTCTCTTTCTCTCTCTCTTTATTCTCTCTTTCTCTCTTAATTAAATAAATAAAATATTAAAAAATAAAAGAGAGAACTGATCTCTTTAATTGACCCCTCCTCACTCAAGTGCCTTGGCTTTTGCCTGTCAATGACTTTGTTGGTCAGACTCTCACTGAGTGTCCAAAAACAGTCTGCATTTTCAGGTAATGGTAATGACCTTTAGAAATATAGTGCTAAGGACTGGAAAATGGAAATGTAAACAGTGCAAATGGTGCAGGATTTCATGAAGTCAACAAAAGTAGAGAGGTATTTGAGTTATACACAAAGCCACTGATAAATATTTGGCAGAATTAAACACATTAACATTCCATGAAAAGAATGACATGATAGGCATATCAAAGAAGAATAATTTTTATATCAAAGTTCTGAGGAAATTCATGAACAATTCAAATAATTTTACAAAACCAACATTCTTTATGATCATGTTGAAAATATAAACGTGAAGTGAAGAATATTGCATTATGTAATCATGTCATTTTCTTAGAAAAAATACACCCCGCTTCATAAAAACCCCATTGGAATGATTCTTTGTTAGGTTTAAGATTTAGTACAAACCTGGAATTATAAAAGTGTTGTTGAGGAAAGATAAAATAAATATATGCCATGTTGTTAATTTTTAAAGATAATTTTTTTAAGATTATTTATTTACTTATCTATTTGAGAGAGTGAGAGGGAGGGGCAGAGAGAGAGAGAGAAGCAGGTTCTCCACTAAGCAGGGAGCCCATCACAGGGCTCCATCCCAGGACCCTGGGATCATGACCTGAGCTGAAGGCAGACGCTTACCCCTCTGAGCCATCCAGGCTAAGATAATGTTTTGATCACACGTTTTTCCCCCAACAATTTACCACAAAATGATGGTTTCCATTTCAAGAGGCATCTCTAAACTGGTCTTCTCCAGCACCAATTATATTTTGATAAGAAGGACCTCTTGAGCCTAAATATGAGGCTATTATGAACCTTAATTGGGATAATTTATGGAATTACATTGTGCCTGGCCCATATTAAGTGTTCTATAAATCTTAGCAGTTCACGATCCCGTGCTAAGTTTAAGGATCTAAAATTAAAAAAAAAAACAAACCTCTATGTAAACTCTCAATGGACTTCTCCAATATTGTTACCTAACGTCATCCTTCATAAACTCCAGATCTTGTTCGAAATAATGCCTTCTCCGGCTTCCAAACACGTCTCCAACACGGTTTGTCTCGTGTTCTTTTTCTGCCACCCACAAAATCTGCACATCCAGATTCTTCAGGTTTCTGACTCCTATAACTTCTTACAAGAGTTCTTCTCTAGCCCTATAATTAGAAATACTCCCTTCTTCCCTGTAGTCTGTATTCTCATGGTAAAATGTATAACGCAGTGATGGCCCATCCCATTTGTTTTAAAAAGGGGGCGTTCATGTCTTCTTTCTCTTACTTGATTGTAATCTCTATTAAGCTTAGGTATCGTGTTTATCTTCCTCCCCTCACAGCCCCTTGCATTGTGACTGGCCCAGACTATCCCGTCATCCACCCATTCATTCACAAACATTTACGGAGGAATGCCAAAAACAGTCAGTTTTTAATTACTGTGCATTCAATGAGTGAATGAATTCAGCATAGGACAGGGTGTTAAGCAAATATAATGGGGAGTTTTTCTTCTGGCTCGCCAGCAGGATCTCTTCCCAATCTTTTCTAAACTATGATAACGTACAGGCTCCTGAGTGTGTACCGTTTCGGAGATGTGCTTCAGGGAGTAGCATGTGTTATTCATTACATCACATATAACCTTTTCAAGTTTACAATCAATCTTGCTTGGAAGGCTGGTGTCATTTAAAAAGTACGGCAGTGTGCTGGAAGGACAGACCATCGGAGCTGGCTACAGTCTGTGAATCCAAATGCCCTGTTTAAAGGTCCAAACATGAAGAAGGAGGATGTACTAAACACATAATTTTCCTTCCAAGTGATTGAAAAGGGATGGTACATTGAAGCTTTGTTGGGTTTCAATGCATTGATTTTCTTGCTACCTATTTTTCTCAGGTTTGTCAGGTACTTAAGAGTCTATTTTAAGTTGCCTGCAGACTCCTTTTCTCATGTTTCTTAAAACTATTTGTGATTAAATCACCCACGTTGTCTTCCAAGCTCTAATGATTCTCTTCCTGTGAAACCTGATTTTTTTTTTCTCCCTTTACTTCATTCTGTTTCTCATGTCTTTATTTTCCAATACATTGCTTGCTTTCGGTATCCCCATCAGTTTTTTTGTTTCTGGATTCTCTGCCCGTGGTTCTATTTGTTCACCTGTCTATTCAACCGACACAGGGTTACGGGGCTCCTTCCAGGGTCAAACTGTGCTCTGGTCAGAGACAAAACCTCTACCTACACCTAGAGAGAACGCGGTCTAACGTGGTGGTGGGAGACCGGGGATGTAGCCTATCAGGACAGAATCAGCAAGCACGGCATACCTGCTTGCATATATCAGGTAGGCATCTCTATCAAAATGCTGAAGAAGTACCTTAATTATGGGGCAACACTGATGGCTAAGGATTCTTGGAAGACATTAATATTAAACTGGGATTTCAGGTCAGCAATGGGGGGAAAGAGGAATTTCTGGGAATAGCAAAGGCAGCAGTATGCTAATTGCAAAGATGCCTGATCGAGGGCAGTGTTTCTCAGCGTTGTCTGTGGACAAAGTGCATCAGAATCATCTAGAATGTTTTAAAAAATCACAGGTATGTGGACTTCACCTCCAAATCCATTGAGCTGGAATCTCTGGAAGGAGGTGAAATCTGTCTTTAGCAAGCACCTCAGATTATTTCTAAGCACGGCAAAGCTTTCTACCTCCAGAGATAAGGGAGCATGGGTAGGTTACAGGTATATGGACTTGACCCACATAAAGGGATGTAAGGAAAAGGGCAGCTGGTAGTGCCCCCGACAATTATTAATATTATTTCATATCTTATAGGGTTTGCATTTGGGACGTGGTTGCTAAAATTTTGGTGGATCTACTCAGTGTCAGACATGGTGCTAGGTAGCCTCCGGATGGAATCAAATTTATTCCTCAAAACAATTCATTCATTTTTTAATGTCTCTACACCTGGGCGGCTGAGTACTGTTAGAGAAACGCATGCAACTGTGTGGATGGGTTTCACCACTAGCATGAGGTCTTCGCCTTCCTTTAAACCCCCCACATCGGCTGAACACTCTATATTTCTCTAGCCATCTCTCATCATCGTTTTAAAATGCAAATTAGGTCTGGGTGGGGCCCGAGGGTCTACATTTCTAGCATGTTTTCAGGGAATGCTGATACTACCATGCTGGATCTCAGGTCGGCAGGATTAACTGGAGGAGAGAATGACTGGGAGACGGGGTGCAGAAACCCCATCAGAGAATACAGAGAATAACGATTCTCTAGGGAGGGCAGAAAGAAGTTTGTGGGTCCTTGTCTTGGTGTAGGATTTGAGCTTATCTACTAAGAATTAGGACAGAAGTCGTGTAGTGGGAGACTCAAGGGGAATGGAGAGAGTTTGTAATAGTTGTGGTAAAGAAAGAAAAATGTCTGGGTGGCTCAGTCATTTAAGCCTCTGCCTTTGATCCCAGGGTCCTGGGAGCGAGCCCCGCATCGGGCTCCGTACTCAGCTTGCTTCTCCCTCTGCTTGCCGCTCCCCCTGCTTGGGTGCCCCACCCCTTTCTCTGTCAAATAAATAAATAAAATCTTAAAGAACAAAGAATGAAAAAGGTTTTAGTAGCTCAGCTCAAAAAAGGAAGCCCACCCTTTCCTGCTTCTTGGCTTTATCAAACTTCCCCGTGTCTTTTCTAACTGCAAACCCTCTCTTTCTACTGGGTCCTCTCAGTAACACATAAACGTGTTTTCCTCTCCTCCATTCTAGATCAACAAACATTCAGACCACTTTTCTGGAACTGTGCCGTCACCTCTTGTCCCCAGACCGTGACCGCCTTCTGTTCTTTTCCTCTACAGAGCTAAAAATCTTCAAAGACTCTTTTATATTCTAATTTTATTTTGCTCCCATTCATTCATCAACCCATTTTTTATGTAAAACATTTTGTTTTTACCTACTTTTTAAAGATATTAGCTGACCCTCCCAAATCCAACCTCCATTCCATTTTCCATGGAAACCGCGCCCCAATATTTAGCTGTGCCCTGGACTGCCTAGAAAGACTATTTCCCAGCTTCCCTTGCTGTGGGCCCATGTGTCTAGATTCTGACTGATGGATGGGAAGCGATTTGTCTACCTGAAGAAATTATTCCAGAAGAGGATATGCCTTTCCTGTTTTTTAACCCCTTCCTGTTGGTAGAATGTGGATGAAACAATTCAAACACTGGCAGCCATCTTGGATATTGAGAAGAATTTGGGGATGGAAGCCACACATGCCATAGGAGTTGCAACAGTGGAATGCCATTCCAGACTGAACTGGCAATCCCCAGATATCTCAGACTTGAATATGAAATATACTTCTGCCTTACGGAAGCCAATGCTATTAGAAGCCTTTTAACATCAGGATCCGAACTAATATTCTACAGCAATCTGATGATTCTTACTTACTCCTGATCCCGTTCAAGCCAGCAGTGATCAGTTTTGCTACTCCTTGGGACATACAACACTGTTGACCACTCCTTTTCTTCTAAATATTCTGGCCTTTGAACTTCTATGAGTCCATATAATCTGGATTTTTAACCAAAATCTCTCCTGCTTCAACACATTCTTTCGGTCAGAGTTCCCAGCCATGGGAACTTGGGGAGCTCTGAAAAAATGCTCCTGCCCTCACTGTTCTTTCTGAGTTTTCATGGGGGACTCCAGCATGTAATCATTTTGCCACAGCCTTAAGTATTGCTGGACCTAAGGCCACTGGAGACTCCAGGTTCTTATTTTGTGCTCTGCACACTCACCCTGACCCATCTCATCTGCTCCCCATTTCAACTAGCATCTCCACACTGAGGACTTTCATCCTGCTATCTCCTAGTTGTCTCTCTCGAGCTTCAAGACCCATAGGTACAACAGCCAATTGAACAACTCCAATGCATATACCATTTACATCACATGATTATCACATGCAACTTTTTTCATTATTTCTGCCCACTCCACCCCCAAAAGTTCCTGTTCTCCTCCTGTGTTTATTATCTGTCTGAATAACGCAAGTATCCACAGAGTTATAAGAGCTAGAAATTTCACTTTCCTCCCAATTCTCTTCATTCGCTTAGTGTCCCCGTCTAATCCATCATTACACTTAGTTTCTACATTTTAATAGCTCTTATATACAATCACTTTTCTCCACCTCCACTGGTATTTCCTGGTTGAGGTCACCACTATTTTTTGCCTAGACTGGTTTCTCTATGGAGTCTTGCTCCCTCCCAGTCCTTTCTCCACATAGCAGCTGGAGGGAACATTCTATTTTATTTTTTAAAGATTTTATTTATTTATCTGACAGGAGAGAGGGGGAAACAGGCTCCCCGCTGAGCAGACAGCCCGATGCGGGGCTCGATTCCAGGACCCTGAGATCATGACCTGAGCCGAAGGTAGAGGCTTTAACCCACTGAGCCACCCAGGTGCCCCTGGAGGGAACATTTTAAAAGACATCCAATCATGACACTTCTTGGCTTAGACTCTTCAGGGGTTCCCCTTTGCTTTGGGATGGAAGTCAAATGCCTTTCCTGGACTCAGTGGACCCTTCATGTATATCTCTGCCTTCCCTTCTCTCAACTCATGGCTCACCATTTCTCTCTACCTCTAAGATACTGTATAGGTAAAGGGAACTGAAGGTAATTTCCCCAAATTCATATATCCCTGCATTAACCCCTTCCTGTACCAAAATGTCCTGCTTTTTATCTCGCTGGCCGTATAGTCCCTAAACTTCCCTGATTATAGGGAACTATGTCTTGGTCACCATTTGTTACCTGAAGGATATAGCACAAAGTCTAGGGTGTAGTCAACAGTACAACAAGTATTATTGCCTATCTACTATGTTCCAAATGTCATGGAACTTATGTCATGGTGGACTCAATATTTGCTGAATAAAAATAGGTTCTTAATAATTTCCTATCTGGGCTCAGAGAAGTTTAATAATTCTTCAAGCATCCAAGGAAAAAATATAACCGAGACTATGTTTGATCTAGTTTTGCTGGCTCCAAACTCCTGTTTTTCCCACACTAACATGTACAACTTCTACACAAAGACTCTTTGTGAAGGGACTCACCTAATATTTTCAAATGTTTTCTAGTTTATCATGGATTTCCTGGTTTTTCTAATTAGTCCGTGGTTTCTAACTAGCTTATAAAACATTAGTCTGAAGTTGGGTTCATCTGAAAACAAAACAGTTGGTCAATTAAAGCAATTTAGTAAAAAAGAAATAAACAATTGAATTTCTTGGAGGGACACCAATTTTCTTTCTAAGTAATTAATTTTACATGTAGGCGTAGTCTTACACTCCAGAATGTTTTCTTCCTCTTTCCATTTGGAATTGAAATTTGAAAGTGGCCTTTCTTGTGCTTCGCTTCCTCAAATTACACAAAACATTAATTATAGGGAGATAGGTACCTGGAGGAGCCAGGTAAGTTAAGTAAGTGAATAGGGATGAATGTTGTATAATAAATATAACAGCATGCACATAATGATAAATATGTCGTGATAATTTTGAAAAGATATGCAAGACTGTAGGGGTGGTAGGAAGAGATGATTGTGGAAATGATTGACCCAAAAGGAAGAAATAAACTCCAGATTCTGGGGAAGAGAATAGAGGCAATAAAAGGATTCAGCAGAGTCTTAGAAACTATGCTTTCTCTAGGAGAAAACTCTCTTGGGGTGACCAGGTGACTGTGGCAACCATCTTGAAATGGAGCCTAAGGCTGAATAAATTCTGTAAGGAGTTTCCTCTACAGATTGAAGGGAAGCAAAGATATAGGTAGAAAAATTCCTCAGTGGAATGAGTCATGAAAGTAGCTCATTCCCACACCTCCATGCAAGCTGTTTGCCCCAGAGTCACACATTTGGTGATGGCCCATCAACATCTGGGAGGAAGAACAGTAGCCATCCGACCAAGAAGCCATCATTGTCCCTTAGCACAGGGGCTGAGGGGTGGATGAAACCTAAATGATTCCCAGAGGTTTATTTTACACAGAGTCAAGGCCCCAGAAATCTGGAAGTTAAAATGAAATATCTACAGGCCTTATGAAAAAAAAAAAAAAATCACTTTTTTTTCCTTTTAGCCTAATAGTGTTTGGTTTTCCAATACTTTCAGCTGAAAACGAAAATTTTTAAACTTACAAAAAGTTGTTCAATTTTTTTTAAAGATTTATTTATTTATTTGACAGACAGAGATCACAAGTAGGCAGAGAGGCAGGCAGAGGGAGAGGGAGAAGTAGGCTCCCCGCTGAGCGGAGAGCCTGATGTGGGGCTCGATCCCAGGACCCTGGGATCATGACCTGAGCCGAAGGCAGAGGCTTAACCCACTGAGCCACCCAGGCGCCCCTAAAAGTTGTTCAGTTTTACTCAAAACAAATTAAAATGGGAAGAGATGCCACTTTTAATCTATTAGATCAAAAGATCCAAAATTCAGTACCATGGATAAACTATGAAAAAAGTAGACAATGTGGGACCATTTAATACAATGCAAAGGGCAATGCAGGACTATTTCATACAATTAAAAATGGGTGGTTGCCCCAGAAGACCCATATCTAGAAATTTGTTCTTCAAATGTACTTAACCATGTGAAAAACAACATATATATGAAGTTAGTCATTACGGTACTGTTTGTAACAATTAACAGTAAGAATCAACATAAATGCCCATCAAGAGGTTAAACGAAGTACGATACATCCATATGGCGGCATGCTATAAAGATGTTTAAAAAGACATTCAGGAATTTTTATTTGGATGTGTAACATTTTTGATCTATGTTGTTTTGTGAACCAATTAATTTTATATAAAATTTAAAAAGAGAATGTAAAAAGAGAATGAGGCAGACTATATACTCATATATATGTAAATCTCTGGAAGGCCAAGTAGCAAACTAATGAGTCATTAACTATTTGGGAAGCAGGCTTGGGAACATAGCCGACAGGGAACAAGTTTGAAAAGCAGATGTTTTTTAGTGAATAACCCTTTATTCTTTTCATTTCGGAGTCATAGAAATATTTAATTATTCAAAAATTTGATATATTTATTTAAAAGAAAACAGTAGAGTCTTAACTTATTCATTAGAACGAAGCACACGTGTGGGGATTCTGGCACTGAAGTTTTGACGATGTATGTTGACCTATCAGGCTTCTTCCACCTTCTAGAATCTGTGGTCTGTTGCAATTCTGAAAGATCAGGACTGCAGTGCTCAAAAGCGATATTCCAGGATTAAGGTGGCCCCTACAGGACAAACTGAGAATTTTTTGTTACTTTGTTCCCCCTGTAAAGGCAGAGGAGTGTAAGACAGATAGATGGTCCGGGATTGGTACCCTGGGTTTCTCTCTGTTGTGGCTAGAAATTAAAGTTTTCGTAATTACTGATGTAAACTCTGCAAACAAATCCATTTTGTAGAGAGCAGTCTGGGATGCCTGTGTGCTAAAGAAGAAAATATACCTATGCTGATTCTCTCCCTGTCATTCAGACCTTTGTAACTAGGCAAAGATCCCCTAACTTCCCCAAGCCCTGGTTGACTCACTTGTAAAACGCAGCTACTACCACTCTTGTAAATGTGGTGCTCACTAGAGTTTTCATTTTGAAACTCAGAGAAACAATAACTCCGTGATATTAAACCCGTAGGACTATCCCACGTCCTCCAGAATCACTCAAACATGAAATGAGCTGCTGAAGACCACAACCCAACAAGACCACTTCAAACAAAGAAAAATTACCTAGGGGAAAGAACCACAATGGCCAGATTATACCATAAGGCACTCCAAAACATAGTATGGGTGAAGCTCTAGTCACCACCATTGTGTTCCCCATTTTCTGCACCTCCCATGGAGTTCTTATCATGACATCGGTTTTTAGCAGTGAATAACTGGTATATGGATTGAGGCTGATTAATGTTATGGTTTGCTAGAAACTTCTATAATTTTTATAGTAAATATGACATGTACTACAAATTACTGTAATTGTGAGGATTCAAGCCTAGATCGGACCTAGATTTCCCAGATTTGAAGTGATAAAGACTGGATTGCACCCTTCCAGAAAGGGGATGATAGATTTTTTAATGGTCTCTGTAGACATGAGGATTTCTTTAGATGTATATATGGGAAGAAGGATTAGTGTCTGGATGCTGGATACCCATTGCGGTATTCATTTTCCTTTATGTTTCCTTTATGTTCCTAACCCTAATCCCCGAACCTTCACCCCAACCCTCAAACCACATAGTGTGGGTAAAGTTGACCCCCAATCTGGCTCAAGAAGAGAGACAGGACTCAGACCTGGACTATCAGAACACTATAATCCTTACAATCAATAATGTAAACATAAAATTCAACTTGAGTCCATGGAGGATCTGGTTCAGTAGTTTTTTGTTTTTGTTTTTGGTTGTTTTGTTTTTTTTTTTTTTTGACAGAGAGATCACAAGCAGGCAGAGAGGCAGGCAGAGAGAGAGAGGAGGAAGCAGGCTCCCCGAGAGAGCAGAGAGCCCGATGCGGGGCTCGATCCCAGGACTCCGAGATCATGACCTGAGCCGAAGGCAGCGGCTTAACCCACTGAGCCACCCAGGCGCCCCTGGTTCAGTAGTTTTTGCTAACCTTGCAGCTGTAAAGTTTTAAGACTGAAACTGCCAGGGGTCATCACATGAAAGGAGCCCAAGACAGAGACGTAGTTTGGAGGGGAGAGAGAGAGAGATCAATAGTTCCAAGAAGTTCATGTCTAGTTATATGAATAATAAATTTCTTCTTTTCATTTCAGTCTCTGTGAGTTGGGTTTTCTAACATTTGCAAGTGAAAAAAATCTCAAGTAAATCCCCTGGGTTTTCAATAAATGAAAAGATGCTTAACCTCACTGAAAACATGGTAAATAAAAATAAAACTGAACTGACATATCTGTTTTCAACTATCCGATTTGCAAATATCTGATATCTTGATAACTCATTATATTGACCAACTTTAAGGAAATAGTAATTGTCATACTTTGCCGGTGAAAGGGTGAAGGTGGTATAATCATAAGGCAGGGAATTTGGAAATGTTTATCACAATTACAAATGCATTTGCCTTTTAGCCCTACAATTCCACTTCTGCAACATGTAAAATGAGGAACTATTTATTCATTAAAGCACTGTCTGTAACACTAAACATATCGACCTAAATATCAGCCAGTAAGAGTCTGGATAAAGATGATACATCCATGCAGGGGAATATATGAAGCAGTAAAAAAAGAATGAGGCATTTCTTTTTCTAGTACTCTGAAAACACCTTTAATATTTATTAAGAGAAAAAAATTTAAGTGCAGATATTTGTATCAAATGTTTGTTTAAAAATGAGGGGGAGAAAAGAAGTATCTTTCCATAGTTGCTTGTATGTGTATGAGCATTTCAGGAAAGACAGAAGAAAAATGAGAGGACTAGCTATCTGTGGTGTGGGGCAGGGGAACATAATATTTAGAGGATAGATTCAGAGGGAGATTTTTTTTCACTGTATACCTTTTATTGTGTTTAAAAAATTGGGGGAGCTATATAAACTCTTCACAAATATCTTCAACATAGTTTTTTTTTTTAAAGAAAGATAAAAGAACAACAGAGTAGGTTCTGGAATTGTAAGTTATATGCGAATGCCAGTGCCGGGATATCAGCCACGTAAATTGAAGGAGCAGGTTTTCTTCCATCTTCTAGAACCTTAGCTTTAAAGAGCTGTGTGTTGCGCAGCTGAAAAAAGGATACCCTGTGGCAATGGTGGCACCTACAGGACAAGTGGAGAATCTTCCATTTGGTTCTTTTTCTTTTTCTTTTTTTCTGAGTTGGCTATTGGGCATGATAATAGGTGGTGCAGTCACCACTGAGTTCCTGAACAAAAGTGTTTTGCTAACCTCTGTAGATTTACTGCCATGTACAGCTGCATACAAACACTGTCCCTATCACTTACTGTCTGCAGCTTTAGACAAAGGCACTGATACCTTCTCAAACCCATCGTTTCTTCCTTTGTACAATCTGGATAATACCATCTACCTTATCATAGTGGTGCCTACTAATATTACACATGAACTGTGGTCCTGAAGTAATATCAACACTGTCCCCTCCATGGCCCATGATTGCTCAATGCCTGAGGGGACCCCAGGCTTTAATAGGAAGCAAGATGTTAAATAAACACAGCCCCCAGATGGTGGCCAACAAGGGAAGGGAGGTGGAAAGAGAGAGATAGAGGGAGGGGTAGACTAAGAGAAAGAAAACAAGGCTCCAGGACATCCTTCAGACCCTTAGATCCAGGCATACAAGAAACTCTGAATTTATCCCTGACTTTTCAGTTGTCAAGTCAAGAAATCCCTTTTTTCTAAAGCCAGATTGAGGGTTAGGGTTGTTTTGTTTTGTTTTGTTTTGGTTGTTGTTTTGGGGATTTTTTGCCCCTAATCATCTTTTTTTTTTAAGATTTTATTTTTATTTATTTGAAAGAGAGAGACAGAGAGAGCATGAGAGGGAAGAAGGTCAGAGGGAGAAGCAGACTCCCTGTGGAGCCAGGAGCCTGTTGCCAGACTTGATCCCAGGATTCTGGGATCATGACCTGAGCGAAAGGCAGTGGCTTAACCAACTGAGCCACCCAGATGTCCACCCCTAATCATTTCTAATATTGCATAATAAGAGTTTCCCAACCTCATTCATAATAAAGATATGAATTAAAAATGAGATCGTATTTTCCACCCATTGACAAAAAATAAAACTAAAATTGATCACCCACTCTCTTGGTCAAATCGGGGGGAAATGTTTTATTTTACTGGGAAGTGTGCAAATCTAACAATCCCTAAAGAAGGCAAATCAGACATGTATGCTTAATTGCAGGTACATGTATCCCTTGACCTAGCAATTATGCTTTTGTGTAATTTGTCCCACAGACATAGATCCACATGTGCAAAATGAAGCATGGACAAGGTTCTTCAGTGCAGCCGTGTTTGGAAATGCAAACAATGAAGACTCAACCTAAATGGTCTTCATTCATAGAAACGGATTTCATTCATAGTGGAGAACTCTAAATCCATTAAAAGGAGTAAGGTTTTTTTTTAAGAACTTATAATGGGAATCTCTCCATAATATATGGCTGTGTAGGAAAAAAAAAAAAAAAGGAAGAGAAAAACATAAAAAGCCAACTGGAAATAGGATTAAAAAGAGATGAGAGAGGGGCACCTGGGTGGCTCCGTGGGTTAAAGCCTCTGCCTTCGCTCAGGTCATGATCCCAGGGTCCTGGAATCGAACCCCGCATCAGACTCTCTGCTCAGCAGGGAGCCTGCTTCCTCCTCTCTCTCTCTGCCTGCCTCTCTGCCTACTTGTAATCTCTGTCTGTCAAATAAAATAAATAAAATCTTTAAAAAAAAAAAGAGAGAGATGAGAGAAAGGAACCTGTGTTAATATTTAGTTGCATATGCATTACAACCTCTGGAAATATAGACAAAAAATGAATTACCATGGTAACGCCTATGAGGAGAAAATTGGTAGGCAAGAGACAGCAATAGAGGGAGATTTTTTCCAAGAAGTCTTTTTCATACATTTTAATTTTTGAAACCTGTAACACATAACCTATTCAAAAATGAAACACATAAAATTTTAGAGGAAGAGTCCTAACTTGTTGTTGAAATCATGGAAATCTAAATCCATGAGTGTGTGTGGGGGGAGGGGGTTGTCCTTAGATTGAATTTTATGTAGACTGGACTGCATCTTCTAGAATTTCTGATCCTTTTTAACTCTTGGGAGATCAGGCTGCAGAACTAGAAACATCCTGTGGTTATAGCGGCACCTATAGGATAAACAGAAAATTTCAACCTGTTTGTCCTCTGGGGCTGAGGAATGGGAAAGAACGTGAGAGGAGTTTAGCAGAGTATAGGTGAGGAATGGTGATTTTCCCCATTACAATTGCGAGCTATTGTGAATATAATTTTTACATAAACATTTTGGAAGCTTAGACTTTAGAATTAAACGATGTTGGTTCCCAGTATTGGCTTTGTCACTATTACTCCTCAGCTGTGTGGCTTCAGGTAAAGGAATTTAGTATTTCTGAGCCATAGGTGTACTTTTGTAACATGTAAGCTGTGCTATCTAAGTTGCGGGTTAATGCCTCAGAGAGTTTTAAGAGACTTATCTTGCTAGAGAAACCCCCAAATCTGGCAAAAAAAAAACATCCTGTGATTATTCAACCCTTCTGGTAATCCTAAATCTCCCACATCCGTTCCAATACAAAGAGAGCTGCTAAAAAGAAGCAGCCTGCAGAAAGGGCGACCTCCTCCTCCAGAGTGACCGGCTCACAGGGACCGTGGAAGGTATAGGACAAAGGAGATCTTTCCAGAGAACTGACCAGAACAGCCAGGTCACATTGCCTCCAGGTCAGGGATACCTTGCTCTTCCTGTTTTGTGGGTCACACAAAGTGCCACAGACCAGAGACCACATTATGCCATTTCCCATTCTCCTCGTCAAATGGATGTTTGTCCTGTTGTGGGTTTTTTTTGTTGTTTTGTTTTGTTTTCTGACCCTTCACGTGTGTATTATAGTTATGCTGGAAACATAGTTTGCTGGGCTAGGAGGAGTCCCACCTGAACAAGGAGACTGTGTATCCCCAGAAACCTTGAACTTGGGGTAATAGTTAGATAAGTCACTGTGTCTCCCTCTGGGAGGGGGATGAGGACAGTTTCACAGCATGAACTACAGTCCTGTTACAATTATGGCATGGATGCTTTTTAAGGGACATGTGTGGAGAATGCACGTATGTGTGTGGACATGGTGGTGTCAAAGGAGTAGATCATAGCACAAATCGTACTGTTCACCAGCCAGTGCTCACTCATCTTTCTCCATGTAATGTCACTTTGATCTTTCACCTGACAACCAGAATGCCCACACCTCACTCAATCCACCTGAATTGGGGATTTTGACTCCATCATGTGACTCGGGCCTGGAAAACCAGAGACCTGAATCTCCTGTCCATTGCAAATCAACAAGAATCAGGGCAGAGACTGTTCTGAAGATGGCACCAAGATGGAAGGAAATTGGACCAAGAGAGTGAGAGGAGGGGCCAGGCAACCAGTGAGAGAGAGAGAGAGAGAGAGCATGCTAAGTAATGAGAAATCACAGGTTTTGGTGACATTTAAACCTTTGAATTAAGGCCCACTGGAAATTCTACATCTACTTCCAGATTTTTAAAAAAGATTTTATTTATTTATTTGAGAGGGAGAGACAGCGATAAAGAGAGAGAACTTGAGTGGGGAGGAGAGGGAGAAGCAGGTACCCTGCCGAGCTCCTGACTTGGGGCTCGATCCTGGGACCTCAGGACATAACCTGAGCCGAAGGCAGACACTCACCAACTGAGCCACCCAGGCCCCCTATTTCCAGACTTTTTAGTCATGAGAAAACAAATGTCTTCTTGCTTATGCCATGGAGTTAAGAGAAATCTTAACCCAACAAAGAGTAGCCTGCAATTGTTCAATTTCTGAGGTTATTCTAGGCCCCTAAACCTCTATCACTTGTAATCAAAGCGATTCTAACTCATTCAAATGGCTCTTCCTCCAAAAAATGCTCAAACTCTCTTACACTGACAAAAATAAAAAATAAAATTGAGATCCTTTTTTTTTCTTTTCCAATCTCAGATTGATTGACAAAAATTCAAAGCACACTGTGCTGGCCATGCTGTGGGGAAACAGACCATTTCATACAAGGCTGGCAGGAGAATAAGCTGGTCATCAGCCCTGTGAAGGGCAATTTGGAAAGACCTATAAACATTGCAAATGCATGCATGTCTCCTCAAATACTGTCAGGTAATTCACATACATGTAAAATGAACTATATACAAGGCTACTTATTTTAGCACTATTTCTAATAGCAAAGAAATCAACTTACATGTTTATCATTGGAGAACTGAGTCGATAAATTTAGGTGCATCCACACAATGGAAATACTTTGAAGGTATAAAAGAAAGAGAGGGAGAGAAATGTTTAGGTACTGATACACAAAGATTTCCAAGATACAGTATTATGCAGAAAAATGAACATAGAGGAAAATGTTGCAGTACATATACTATCACACAAAATAAAAGAAGATAGCTTTAAAAAAAATCTTTTCTTGTATATGACTAAAACATACTCTAGAAGAACGAAAGAAACTAAAAATGTTGGTAAACCTTTGGTGTGGACTTAGTGGAATGGACATTTTTTTCACTATGTTCTTTTTGTACTTTTCATTTGTTTTTCTGAATCACAGAAATGTATTACCTATTCAAAAATTAAACAAATTAAAAATTGAAGATGTCCTAACAAGTCCCCAGGAACTACAGAACAATGAAAACAGGTTATGGATCCTGTCGCTGAACTGCATAAGTTGTAGTTGCCCTGTTGCTTCTTCTAGAAGTTCTGATCCATTGTAGCCCTGAGAGATCTAGGCTGGAAAGCTGGAAATAGATGTTCTAGGATGAGGGTGACACCTGCAGGACAAAGTGAGAATTTTTCTGTTGTGGTTTTGTTTTGTTTTGTTTTGTTTTGTTTTGTTTTTGTTTTTGTTTTCCTTTCATCACTTTACTTGGACTGGCAGAGAAATTTAGCGGGGCATGGAAGAGAGGCAGCTGAATATGAATTTCCCACTAGAGCCGCTAGATATTAAAGTTTTGCTAATAATAATAATACAGATACAGCAATTTTTGTGTGAGGGACGCAGGGAAGCATTGTAGAATAGAGGGGTGAAGGTAGACTCCTCTTGACAAATATTGGCCTTATCACTCCCTACTGTATGGTTTTAGACAAAGGCACTTCACGTTTCTGAGCTGTACAACCTACACATATGAAGTAAGGATGATGGTGCTTACGTTACAGGGTTGTCGTCTCCTAACATTTTAATGGAGATTCGCAACCAGAGAAACCTTAACCCAACAAAGAGCAGCCTGCAATTGTTGGATTTCTGAGGTTATTCCAGGCCCCCAAACCTACTCCTTCAGGAAATGAGATGTTAAACAGATGGGACCCATAGAAAAGCTCGTCCCTAAGATCCACACCTCAGATGGGCCCAGGAAAGATAAAGAGAGGAGAGAGTCTTTCAGGGTGGTCACCCTCTAAGACTAATGAGCTAATTTCACCTGAGTCAGAGGTCTTGGTAAGTGGTCGAGGTCAGAGGCCACTGTGGTCTGTTCCCTGTTCTCTTTTCCAAATGGAAGGTTTTATTTCAAGTGTCACCGTCTCTCCCTATAAATGTATAATGTGACTTATGGTTTTCATTTAATCATTGCTTGCTCGACTATGAGAAGCCACATTAGGACCCAACTAAGAAGAATATTTGTCACCTGGAGATTTGGGATTGGAGCAATAACTACTTTCTTTATGAGTGTAGTAGGGTTGTTTATTCCATCTCCTTCTGGGATGTGGATGAACATAGTTTATATTTTAAATAGTAGCTTCATATTGATAGGGCCATCTTTGAAGATCTATGCATGGGTAGGAGGGTGTGTGAGCCTGTGACCCAGGACTGGACAAATACGAGAGCACAGCCCTCTGCCCCCAAGGACAGGCATGAGATACAAGTGAAGTCCCTGAGAATCAGGCCTAGGTCTTTGTGCCAAACATGGAGCCACAAGGATGAAAGCCTGGTGCTGCCTGGGGCTATTACAAGAGGGGAGACCAAGGGAAAGGGAAAGTGGAGAGAGACAGAGTAAAACAGAGACAGGAAGACACAGAGAGACAGAGAAAAACCAGACCTGATAACATCCTTTGAGTCATTGGCTCAAGGTGTGTCTCTGTCTCCAGATACAACCACGGACTTTTCTTTAGTATGAATCTTACTTCTTCTTTGTTGCTTGAACCAGATTAAGCTGAGTTTTCTACTACTTGCAACTGAATGAGTTCTTACTAACTTATACCAAAAAATGTTATACCCCCTCATAAAAAAAGAGAAATACATAAGAACACTACACAGAGATATAATTTTTCACCTATTGTATTGCCAAAAATCCAAACACTTGATAACATGTGGTTGGACAAGTCGTGGAGTTGAAGGCATTCACAAAGAGGACGGGATCACATGTAAATTGCTACAATCCTTAAATGGGGAAGCTTGGAACATGAGTAGAAGTGATTTCATTGATTGACCACTTGATTTTTAAGAATGACCACTTTCATGCACTACATTGTGTGTAATATACTTGTACCAGAGAAAGACCAATGTTCTGATTGTTCTCTATTTGCTTACCCACCTCATTTCCATTTTCAGGCCTTTCCTGCCTTGCTTTTTGATCCATGAGGCTGACCTCACTGAGTGTCTCACACAGGTGGGGTTTCATCCAATGGAGGGGTGGGACATCAGACAGGAGACTGAGAGGGAGAAGAAGACAGGTCATGATGTTTATTCCACAGGTTCCTGCCTTGACAAGAGTGATTCCAGAAGAGATTTTGTTTCTCTATCCCCATAGCTAATGTCAAATGGTGCCTTTCATAGCGACGGCCATCACCAGACTCTGATGACACCAATTCTTCTTCATGGTCGCTCCAGGCCAAATGCTGGTACCAGATTTCTGCTGCAGCTAATCCCCTTTTTTTCAGTTCCCTTAACCTTACTTATCTGTGATAGTTTGATGTTTCAGGATGAAATTAGCATTTAATCAGTAGACTGAGTGAGGCAGATCGCCCTCCATAATGTGGGTGAGACTCGTCCAACGAGCTGAAGGCCTGAGTAAAACAAGGCCAATTCTCTGCCCCTCTAAGAGAGAATTTTCCTTCTGAAGGCCCTCAAACTGGAAGATCATCTCTTCCTGGTGTTCCAGACTTTCTGATTTTCAGACTCACTTTGGAACATTGGACCCATAGATTGGATTTGTCCACTTCCATAATCATGTAAGCCAATTCCTTATAATAAATCTCGTTGTATATGGATATATAAGCTGTTGATTCTGTTTCTCTGGAGAACCCTAATGTACCATCTGCCTTAAGATATTTCCTTCATTAAATTCTCTTCCGTTAAACCCCTTGGATATGTCATTTTTGTCCTGTGGGGGCCATCATTGACTGATGCATTAACTGGTATCAAAGAATGACCCACAGAAACAAACCTTCAGAATGGATTCTGTTCCCTATTTCAATGAACTCACAGATATCCTCTGCCAGAGGAAGTGGTGTGCTAGTAATCCACGTTATGTGACAATATCATAATTACTCAAGTTGTCACCGGTATAGAATGCGGTACAAGTGGATGGCAAAGCATGGTCAAATGACTACAGCTCTTAATTGCTCTGGTAGCAATGGTGGTCACAATTTCTAGTCTGGCTGCTCCTAACTGCCTTGGAGAGCTGATAAAAAAAGCGGTGGGGTGGGATATAGGCCTAAAGACTTTGACTTCCCACTTGAAGAACAAGAAGAGAATGAAAAAGTCTCAGCGGTGGCATTAAATAATGGTTTTTTTCCCATTTTAACCATTTTTTAAATTAACATGTATTATTGGTTTCAGAGGTAGAGGGCAGTGATTCAACACTTGCATGTAATACCCAGTGCTCATTCCATCACGTGCCCTCCTTAATGTCCATCACCCAGTTACCCCATCCCTCGACTCATCTCCCCTCAAGCAACCCTTGGTTTGTTTCCTGCAGTTAAGAGTCTCTTATGGTTTGTCTCCCTATCTGATTTTGTCTTGTTTTATTTAAATAATTCTAATTTAAAGGGCACAAGTGACTGAAAATTTGGTCCAAAGACTAACTGAATATGTTGCAGAGAAAAGCACTACTTAAGTGTTTAACATCTCCCGGTATCATATGCCAGTTTAGGCATTAGATAATGAAGGAAGGATTCTGAGACTCGAAATAGGAATATTTGGGTACCTATACATGAGGCTGTGAATTTTGAACACTGAAATCTTGATTCTGCCTGCCCCGAATAAGCAGCCTGTCCCTTCCCTCTCCTTCCCAAGGGAGTTTGACCTCCCATTCATATACTTCCCTTGTTGACTTAAACCTCCAGCAGTTATGTCACAGGGGAGGGGGGGGTGTCAATTCTTCCTCCACTCAGTCTCACCATCCCTCCTTTATCTCCAGACCTCTCATGAGAATTAAACACTTGGATTGCCCAAAAGTACAAGGTCTTCTCTGGGAGGAGACAAAGTATACTCATTTGTGTGGACAGGAGTATTGGTAACAAATATTGGCATTGATTCCAAGTGTGTTAGATGAAACATGAAGTTGTATCAGGCCAAATATATTAATATGAATCCTCACAAAGGATCTGCTTAATGTGTTGGCTCAAGCACCTGAGTGTAGTTACTTGAAACCTAGCCAACGGGCCTAGTGAGGGACTTTCGGAGCAAGTTGTAGAGGACATACTTCCAAGGCTTAAGTTGACCGGAATGTGGAGGTGGGTCTATTTATGCAGAGGTTGCATAGCCCCCCACCCATCCCAGTCATAACCAGCAAGAGGACCAGAAGACGTTTCCCGAGACATTAAGGAGTGCCTTGGCTGAAGGGAACAGCAGCATCCTTAAAAAGCACTCAAAAGAGTGCTTTTCTGACCTTTGCATCATGACCTTTGCATAAATAGTCTCGATGCAAAAAGCTAGGTTTAGTAGGCATGTGATAATGATGGGCTCTGCCTCCACAGAACTGAGCCTGATTTCCATGAACATAAGAGGATCCTGCAATGGTAGATGTCAATGGCTTTGCTTGACCATCAGCGATAACACAGGAATGGCTGTTTTAATAAGTTACAGCGTCCGTGTGGTCATCAGAGTACTTTGATTCATAGTTCAATCACAATAGTCGATATTGTGCTCATTAGGACTGGTAAACAGGGAGTAGCAAACACTATTGGTGCCGTCGATCAAGACTAATGTGCAACAACTGTTCTGCTCTTGGGGCTTCGGATCCAACAGTCCCACTGCTACTTGTCAAGTAGGAATGCTGTATGAACATTCCACAAGCCCCAACATCACAGGGCAGATCTGGAGGTTTTTTTTTTTTTTTTTCCATTTTATTAAGTTTTAAATTTTAATTCCAGTACAGTTAACATACACTGAAGGTTTTGAATTACAGCCTCTTTGCTCAACACCTATTATCCCCTTGGAAAGCACTCGTGGCTTGCAACTGGACCCTGGCTGAGTCTGCATTTCTGACCACTGGACCCCAAGACGCCGTGTGATCCAAACTCGCTCACTACCATTGTCTATGCTTCGGTGTGCCCTGCTCTGAACCCCAGCATTCCAACTTTAGAGAGCGTATCACCTGGGCTTTTCTGCCCTTTGGCTTCTAGTTGGGACTGGAGAATGTGAGGAGACCAGAAGTCAGGAGGAGAGAAAGGCCAGAGATTGGGTACCCAATGCCTCTCTGTTTCTGAGATTGCTTATCTATAAAATGGAAATAACAACCAAATGTAAGGAGCTGTAGAGAGGATACATAATATCACTTGTGCACATCTGTAAATGCAGGGTGAGTGCTAAGTGTGGAAAGCAGAATTTCTAAAACACAGAAGATTCTCGGGGTGGGTCTGATCCAATCTCATGACTCCTTAAAAGCAAAGAGCTTTCTCCTGCTGGTGGCAGAAAGGGAAGTCAGAAAGATTCCAAGCTCTGAGAAGGACTTGGTGCCATGCCCTTATTGGTTGGAAAGGAAGGGACTGTGGGAGGGGAAGGAAGCTCCTGGGGGATCAGGGAGGTGCTCCTGGCTTACAGTGAGCAAAGAAACAGAAACCTTGGTCCAATAACCCCCCAAACTGAAATCTGCCCACACCCTGAATGAACATGGAAGTGGACCTGCCAGGAAGAGCCCAACAGAGCCAACAACTTAACTCTCCCCTTGTGGGTCCCTGAGCAGAAAGCCCAGCCACAGTCCTCTGGACTTCTGATATACAGAACATGTTATAATAAACGGGGTTGTTTAAGCCACTAAGTTTGTGATAACTTGTTATGGCAGCAGTAGAAAAATAATACAGATCGCTATTTGTATTATTATGAAGGAGTTATAAACAATAGAATTGGAATCAAACTAAATACCCAGCAATAAGCAATTCTGCATTCATACAGTACAATACTATGTAGTTGTTTAAAAAAACATAATGAAGCTCTTTATGCATGGCTATAGAAAATTCTTATATTTAGGTTATGTGGGAAAAAAAAGTATAGGGGTGTCACCAGGGTGGCACGGTTGATCAAACATCTGACTCTTGGTTTCGGCTCAGGTCATGATCTCAGGGTCATAGAATCGAGCCCTGTATCAGGCTCCATGCTTAGCACAGAGTCTACTTAAGATTCTGTCTCCCTCTCCCTCTGTCCCTCCCTACGCTGCGTGTGCTCTCTCCCTTTCTCTCTTTAATCAAATAAATAAATCCTTAAAACAAAACAAAGGGGCACCTGGGTGGCTCAGTGGGTTAAGCCTCTGCCTTCGGCTCAGGTCATGATCCCAGCGTCCTGGGATGGAGCCCTGCATCAGGCTCTCTGCTCAGCAGGAAGTCTGCTTCCCCCTCTCTCTCTGCCTGCCTCTCTGCCTACTTGTGATCTCTCTCTGTCAAAAAAAAAAGTAAATAAAATCTTTAAAAATAAATAAATAAAACAAAACAAAGTATAGAACAAGTCTGTATCATATGGTTCCATTTACATAATACGAGGAGGTAAATTACATATTTATATTTGTATGTGCGTATGTATTAAAACTCTCTGAGATGACACAGCAGACTAATAACTGTAGTTATGTGTTTTGAGACATCATGAATAAGAACTAGGCAGATGGGGGCCACAGTAGGAGGGGATTATTGTATACCTTTTATGCTTTCTGACCTTTGCATCATGACCTTTGCATAAATAGTCTCAATTCAAAAAATTCGAAATGATTTTTTTGAAAAAGGAAAAATACAATCCTTATCTATACTTTGGAGCTACAGAACTCTAAACACATGCGTGGGTTTATGATTGTGAACCACTAGCCCCGTAAACTGGTTTCTTTATCTTCTAGGATCGAGGGTCTGTGGCAGCCCTGAGAGATCACCGCTGAAGGAGAAGAAAGAAAAAGTCTATGGTTATAGCGGCCTCTGCAGGACAAACTGAGAATTTTTGTTCGTTGATTTCAGGTTTTTCTGAGACCTACATTGGAAAGAGTGAATGCTGAGTCCCCAGTAGTCTAGCTGAGCAGGAAAGTTTTAATAATGACTGATACAGACATAGTCACCCAGGTCCCACTGGGTAGGAAGCGCTGTGTGGCTTCACATTTTCTCTGTGTCATATAGGTAAACGGTCTGCAGGTTCTGGGAGCATGAGTGTCTGTCTACACATGCACAGACCTGCCCCTTTTGAACAGTTATGTTCCAGAGTCTAACCGACAAATCTTATAATAGGAAAGAGTGCATATCATGAGCTGAATTTGAGGCTGGTTACACAGTGAATTTTCAGTAGCCAGTAACCAGCACATTCTTGCACTTTCTGAACCCCCCAGTGTCCTTGAGCTCACAGGGCCTGCTGCCCTGCAAAGGGTCACCCTGCTTCAGCCCAACCCCCACTTTGAGACTTATTTAGCTTTTCTCCACTTTCCATGAGCCAGCTCATGGAAATCACGCAATTTAGCTTTCTTGAATCTCTTAATATCAAGCCAGCATAGCCCATCTCCCCACTCTTCACTGCTCTCAAGAGTCGGAGCCATTCTTTTTGAAACTCTTAGTGTGTCTGTTTGATTTTGCAAGAAAAATATCACAAATTATGTTTATACATTTTTTAACCCAACTGACACTAACATGTATTTATCCACATAATGACATGACATTTTCTCCTCCGGGATTGTAATTAAACTTGAGCCTGACCTTTCCTCACCTTCAGAGCATAAAGGTTCTTCTGAGTCTCTGTTGGCCTTATGTCTATATGCACAGCATCACATTTTTAGAGTGATAGGCTCCTGCATGTGTGTGTAAGACGAAAGCAAAATAGAATTTGAGGTCAAGAGCTGGAAGACATTAATTAGGAATTTTAAACCATGAATAAATGTAAAAGTTTTTATAATTCAGTGTAAGGCATACTTACTAGGTTAACAAGCTAGGCAAGCATGATTATCTAAAGAAAATAAGTACAGAGTTATGTTTATACCTAAAATAGTAGGGTTGATTCCTGGCTCCCACTATGTTTAAGCCAACTAGAGAAGAGAAAACCAGACAGTGAAAGGATGTGATGATTATGATTTGAAGTAGTGCAGGATCTAGACAGAATTAGGGGGAAAACAAGGGAAGAAAGAACCCTGTGCTTCCAAGCAGATGGTGCTGCATATCATAAATATTGTGATGAAGATAATGACCCAGGGGGTTCTGGGCTGGTCAGATGACACTCTCGTGGGGATTCCAACAACCCAGATGACAGGAATTACAGAGCAGGACTAGTCGTGATTAGTAAAAAAATCTACGCTGTAATTGACATGAGATAGGCTCAACCACAGAATAATGAACACAGGATATGGCAAATAAAGCAGTAACATATAATATTGATAATCGCAGAATATTGCTAAAGGATTCAGACATGAAGTTGGTAAATTCTAAGCCATGTGGCAATAAATGGATATATGGATATCAGGTTCCTTGATATTATTCAAGTTAAAACAAAGGGAGGCCGGAGGCAGTCATCACTGAAATGGATATTTGCAGGATGAAAAATTAGATGGCCAACACCAAACAACAATTTAAGAGTTAAACATGGAAAGATTATAGAAAAGCAAAACCATACTGATGAAATTAGGAGAGATGGCCTGAGCATAAGGCACACTTATAAAACAAATTGTTGTTCAGACAAGCGTAGATGAAATGAAGATTGGAGCATTTATAAGGCAGCATCTCCCCAGGAAAAAATCACAATTATGGGAACAACTAAAAGTGTGGGTTGGATGTAATGATGTCCCAGTTGAGATAAACATGGTTAGAATTTGTCTGCTGAAAGATATGGAGAAGATTCTTGTATACCAGAGTGGACTGGAGAGAAATAGGGGGAGAAAAAGCATATATCAAGAAATCTATTAGAAAAGAAAGAAAAGGAAGACAACTTTCTCCATTTATTATGGACATGAGAAGCATGGGCAACCTCCAAGAGACAGAGTATTAGACTACCTACGTAGGGACGAATGGGCTTCATGCAGCCCCCAACCAAAGAACCTCTCCCGTTCCAAAAGAGAGAAAAAGGAATGGATGGTTGAAAAAACAAAACAAAACAAAACAAAACAGGGAAAAGCTCAGATAGAGGATTAAGAGAAAGCCGGGAACTCCTAAGTAGAAACTTGGCATTCTTTTATCTTCCCGGATCAGAAGATTTTCTCTCTATTATCTGTTGAAATGTAATTGAATTTTTAATGTCAAGATTATTAGATAAAGGATCAGAAATATCAATAGTCTCAGGAAAAACGCCCAAGAGTATGTAAAGGCAATAAAAAGGTAAAACTTAAAATGTTAGGAAGAACACTTAGGGAATTTATTTAGTATTTTTATTGTGGGAAAATGTATTATAACTTTGAATCATTTCTTAAGTGTGCATAAAGATGAGCTATTTAGATTTTCTTCGTGAGTCAGTTTTGGTAAGTGAAATTTTTCTAGATATGTGCCCATTTCATCTAGGTTTTCAAGGTCACTGGCTTCAAATCATTGCTACAGTGGCAGCTCAGTGGTTCCTTTGTGATATTTTTGTGAACTAATTATGGACTCATAAGAAGTTAC
The DNA here is from genome assembly GCF_902655055.1 of Lutra lutra. NCBI lineage: Eukaryota > Metazoa > Chordata > Mammalia > Carnivora > Mustelidae > Lutra > Lutra lutra. The sequence goes on from NC_062288.1 coordinate 39,406,490, forward strand.
AAAAATAGTACAAAACGTTCCTTCATGCAAGTCCTCCTAATAGTAACATTGTACAATATGAAAACCAGGGAGTTGATATTGGCACAATTAACTACACACAGAGCTTACTTGGATTCCACCAGTCTTTACATTTTTTTCCCTACATTTTATAGTTCTATGAAATTGAATCACTTGTATAGATTTGTATAGCTACCGTTGCAGTCAAGAGATGGAAGATATGTTCCATCATCTCAAAGGTCCTCCAGTGTGCTGCACTTCTATAATCATATCTCCTTAGCACCTCCCTCCTTGACCCCTGACAACTACTGAGCTGTTCTCCATCTCTGTGATTTTGTCATTTCAAAATTAAATGAATGGAATCATATGGTATGCAAACCTTAAATATTGCCTTTCCCTCACTCAGCATGGTGGATGATGTTGAACTGCTCTTTATGGGTTGATTTGCAACCCATATTCCCCCCCCTTTTTTTTTTAAGATTTATTCATTTATTTGAGAGAGCAACAGCATGAGGAGGAGGAGGAGCCGAGGGAGGGGGAGAAGCAGACTTCCCGCTGAGGTTGGAACCCTATGCTAGGCTCCATCCCAGGACCCTGAGATCATGACCTCAGCCAAAGTCAGATGCTGACCCCACTGAGCCACCCAGGTGCCCCCATAGTCCCTCTTTGGTTAAGTGTCTGTTTCAGTCTTTTTCTAATTGTGTTATTTGTGTTTTTATTGTTAAACCTGGAGAGTTCTTTATAGCTCTTGGATGCAAGTCCTTTGTCAGGTATGTGATTTGCAGATATGCTTTCCCAGTCCGTGGCTTGTCCTTTTAACCTCTTAAAGTGGAATTTTTCATAGAGCCAGAGTTCTTAATTTTGATGAAGTCCAATTTATCAATGTGTTTCTTTTGTGGATTATGCTTTTGATGTCATATCTAAGAATTTTTTGCTAAGCCCTAGGTCACAAAGTTTTTTCCTAAAAGATTTCCTCTTAAAAAGTGTTACAGTTTTACATGTTCTCTTATGTTCCATTTTGAGTTAATTTGTGTGTAAGGTGGCAGGTTTACAACCCAGTTCATCTTTCTTGCTGTGATTGTCCACTTGTTCTAGCACCATGTGTTAATAATACTATTCTTTCTTCATTGAATTGCTTTTGCACCTCTGTCAAAAATCTATTGGCCATACTTCTATAGGTCTATTTTTATGCTGTCTATTCTGTTCCATTGATCTATGTGTCTATACCTCTATAAACCTGTCTTGATTACTGAAGCCACACAGTAAGACTTAAACCAAGGTAATCTGATTTCTCCAACTTTATTCTTCTTTCAAAAATATTCTTTAAATATTTTATTTATTTATTTGAAAAAAGAGAGAGAGGGAGAGAAAAAGAGTAGGGAGAGGAGCAGAGGGAGAAGCAAACTCCCTGCTGAGCAGGGAGCCTGAGGTGGGGCTCCATCCCCGGACCCTGAGATCATGACCTGAGCTGAAGGCAGAGGCTTAACAGACTGAGCCACTCAGGCGCCTCTGTAGATGCTTGTTATGAGATTGAGGAGATTCCCCTTTATTCCTAGTTTTCTGAGAATTTTATCATGAATGGGTGGGCATTAAATATTTTTTCAGAGCTTTTTCTATGCCAATTTATATAATTGTGTAGGTTTTCTTTTTTATCTGTTTATGTGTCCAGTTACATTGATTTTTAGATCTTGAACTAGCCTTTTATTTCTGGAATGACTCTTGCTTAGTTGTGATACATAGTTCTTATATCATAAGCTATACTTATGTGTACATACATTATATATGTAAGATACAGAATATGTACATATTGCTGGATATGATTTTTAATATTTTGTTGAAGACTTTAATTGTGTAGTTTTCTTATTTTGTCCATCTAATTTTGGTACAAGGGTAATACAAGCTTCATAAAATGAGTTGGGAGATGTTTTCTCCTCTTTTATTTTCCAAAAAAAGATATATAGAAGATGTTAATTCTGATTTAAATGTTTGGGAGAAATGTCCATTTAAACCATCTTGGCTTGCAGGTTTCTTTTTCTGGAGCTCTGCAATTTCTAAATTAATCCATTTGGTAATTATCAGACTATTCAGATTATCTGTTCCGTTTTTAGTGAGTTTCAATAGGTTGTGGTTTTCCAGAAACTGATTCATTTAATCCAAGTGATCAAATGTCTGTGTGTACAGTCAACAGTAGTATTTCCTTATTATCCATTTAATATGTGCAGAGTTTGCATTGATAGTCCCTTTCTTGTGCCTAACATTGGTATTTTGCATCTTTTCTCTTTTTTCTCTGTCAGTCCTATTATAAGTTTATCAATTCCATTAATATTTTTAATCAACCAGCTTTCAATTTTATTGATTTTTCTCTACTGTTTTTGTTTTCAATCCATTGATTTCTATGTCTTAATTACTTCCTTCCTTCTGCTTGTGTTAATTTTTCTCTTCCTTTCTAACTTCTTGAGGAGGAAGCTAAACTTACCGATTTAAGATTTTTCCTTTTTTCTAATATTAGCACTTGGTGCTAAAAATTTTCTTCTAAGCAGTTTGGCTGCATCCTACCCATTCATTCTGATATGTTTATTTTCATGTTTATTTGCTTCAATGTAATTTTTTATTTCCTTTTAGAATTCTTCTCTGACTCACCGATTATTTGAAAGCACGTGGATAAATTTACAAGTACTTAAAGATATTCCTACTTTCTTTCTAATGCATTTCTAGTTTGATTACATTATAGTCAAAGAACATATTTTGCTTGATTTCAATTCATTGAAGTTTGCTGAGGCTTCTCATAAAACCAAAGATGCTCTTGGTGAATATTCTGTGCACAGTTGAAAAGAACTTGTGTTCTGCTGTTGCTGGGTGGAGTAGTCTATAAATATCAATCAGATCTCATTGATTGATGGTATTTTTCAGTTCTGCTATATCCTTACTGATTTTTTTCTTTATATTTGGTTATATCAACTACTGAGCATTGAAGTCTCCAACTGCAATTGTAAATTTGTCTATTTCTCTTTTTCACTTCTCTCAGTTTCTGTTTTATGTATTTTGAAGCTTGGTTGTTTGATGTACACACACTGAGAATTGTGTTGTCTTTTTTGGTGGATTGACCCTTGTCAATATGTAATGTGTCATTTCTTCTTTGGTCTGAAGTTGACTTTACCTAATATTAATACAGCCACTCACACTTTATTTTAGTAATATTTGGGTGGTATACTTTTTCCACTGTTTTACTCTTAACTCTATCATTATATTTAAAATGAGTTTCCTGAAAAGGTGCTCAACATAACTGAACACCAGAGAAATGCAAATCAAAACCACAATAAGGTATCACTTACACAGTCAGAATGGCTAAAATAAAAAAGATAAGAAATATCAAGTATTGGCAAGAATGTGGTTTTCCCGTGTACTAGTAGGAATGTAAATTGATGCAGCCACTGGGGACAACAGTGTGGAGATCGCTCAAAAAATTAAAAATAGAACTACTGTATGGTCCAGTATGTGCTGACTGTACAAACATACATTTGATCACTCGGATGAGATGAATCAGTTCCTGGAAAACCACAACCTACTGAAACTCACTAATAAGTTTATTTGTTTAATAAATAAATAATAAATTACTGGGTATTTACCCAAATAAAGCAAAAACACTAATTCAAAATGATACATGCACCCCTATGTTTACTGCAGCATTATTTACAATAGCTAAAATATAGAAGCAACTTAAGTGCTCATCAATAGATGAATGGATAAAGATGATGTTGTGTGTATGTAATGTGTATGTACATATACATGAGATCCTGACATTTGTGACCCCATGGATGGAGCTACCAGGTAATATGCTAAGTGAAATGAGTCAGACTGAGAAAGATAAATACCATATGATTTCATTTATATGTGGAATCTAAAAAACAAAACCAGTGAACAAACAAAAAGCAGAAACAATAATTACAGGGATCAAACTGGTGGTTGCCAGAGGGAAGAGGAGTGGAGACATGGGCAAAATGGGAGAAAGGGAGTGGGAGGTACAGACTTGCAGTTGTGGAATGAATAAGTCACGGGGATAAAAACAAGCATAGGTACAGCATAGGGAATATAGTCAACAGGATTGCAATAGTGTTGTATGGTGACAGATGATACGCTACACTTGATGGTAGCAGAACATATACGGCTGTTAAATCACTATGTTGTACACCTAGAACTAATGTAAGAGTGTGTGTCAACTGTACTTCAATAACAATAAATAAATAAATGAAATTTCTTGCTAATAGCATACAGTTTGGTCATAGTTTTTATTCATTCTGTTAATATGTTATTTAGTTATACATTTACATAGCAGACAATGTTATAATTTTACTTTCAATTGACTAACGATAATTTTTAAAACTCATAAGGAGAATGATATTCTATTTTACTTACCCATATATTTACCCATTCTATGGCTCTTTCTTTATTCTTGATGTTCTAGGTTTCTTTCTATTATTATTTTCTTTCTGTTGGAATAATTTATTTCAGCAATTCTTTTAGGTCAGTTCTGCTAATAATTTTTTTTTTACTTTTTCTTCTTTTTATTTCACCTTTATTCTTAAAATCTATTTTTGGTGGATATAGAATTCTGAGTTTATAGTAATTCTTTTCTTTCAGCAACTGAATTTATTTCCCCACTTCCTTTTGACTCCTATCATTTCTGATAAGAATTTCACTGTTATTTGAATTGTATTATTTGAAATGTGTTTTTTTGTTTTTGGATCTTTTGTGATATTTTTCTTTGTTTTTTTGTTTTCAGAAGTTTGATATGATGTGTCTGGGAATGGACTCCCTTGGGTTCATCTTGTTTGTCATATACTCAGTTTCTTAAATCCATCATTTATGTCTTATCAGATTGGGAAATTTTTCATCATTTTTTTAAAAGATTTTATTTATTTATTTGACAGACAGAGATCACAAGTAGGCAGAGAAGCAGGCAAAGAGAGAGAGGAGGAAGCAAGCTCCCCGCTGAGCAGAGAGCCCAATGTGGGGTTCGATCCCACGATCCTGGGATCATGACCTGAGCTGAAGGCAGAGGCCTTAGCCCACTGAACAACCCAGGGGCCCCCATCATTTTTGTTAAAAAATTTCTCAGCCCCACACACTTTCCCCTTTTCTTTTGGGACTCTGAGGACACAAATGTTACATCTTATATTTTTGTTCCATAGGGTCCTAAGGTTCTGTTCATTTTTTTTTTCTTTTCAAAGATTTTATTTACTTATTTGACAGACAGAGATCACAGTAGGCAGAGAGGCAGGCAGAGAGAGAGAGGAGGAATCAGGCTTCCTGCTGAGCAGAGAGCCCGATGCGGGGCTCGATCCCAGGACCCCAGGATCATGACCCGAGCTAAAGGCAGAGCCTTTAACCCACTGAGCCACACAGGCACCCCTCTGTTATTTTTTTAATTGCCTTTTTGACTGTGTTCAGATTTTGTAATTCCTATTGATATACCTTCAAGTTTACAGAAGATTTTTGCATCTATATTCATGAGAGATACTGGTCTATAATTTCCCTTTCTTGTAATGTCTTTGGTTTTAATTTTAGGAAATGTTGGCTTCATAAAATTAGTTTGGAAGTATTCCCCCAGCTTCTCTATTCTCAAAAGGATTGTATTGATGTAACTTCTTCCTTAATTTTGTTGTTGTTGTTGTTGTATGTGTGTGTATGTTATGTTAGTCACCATACAGTATATCATTTGTTTTTGATGTGGTTTTCCATGATTCATTGTTTGCATATAACACCCAGTGTTCTGTGCAGTCCATACCCTCCTTAATACCCATCACCTGGCTCACCCATCCCCCCACCCCTTCTAAAACCCTCTGTTTTCCGGAGTCCTTAAATGTTTGCTAGAATTCAGCAGTGAACCCATCTGGTCTTGGCACTGGTTTTTTGGGAAGGTGATCAATTATTGATTCAATTTCTTTAATAGATGTAGGCCTATTCAGATTGTCTATTTTTTCTTGTGTGTGTTTTGGCAAATTGTAGCTTTCAAAGAACTCATCAGTTTCATCTAAGTTATCAAATTTGTGGGCCTAGATTTATTATAGAATTCCATTTTACCCTTTTAATGTCAGGCAATCTGTAGTGGTGTCTTCTCTTTCATTTCTGATATTAGCAATTTGCATACTTTTCTCTTGATGAGGCTGGCCAGAGGCTTGTCGATTTTATTGAACTTTTCAAAGAGCCAGCTATTTGATTAATTTATTCTTTTTATTGATTTCCTGTTTTCAATTTCATTGATTTCTCCCCTGATTTTAATTATTTCTTTTTTCTACTTATTTTGTATATAATTTGCTCCTTTTTTTCTTAAATATCCAGCCAAATATAGAAAGCTCTAACTCAGCACACCTGGGCGACTCAACTGGTTGAGTCGGCTGCCTTCGGCTTAGGTCCTGATCCTGGAATCCCAGGCTCCCTGCTCAGTAGGGAGTCTGCTTCTCCTTCTGCCCCTCACTCCCCACTCATATTCTCTCTCTCTCATTCTCTCTCTCAAATAAATAAATAAAAATCTCAAAAAAAAAAAACCCTTCTAATTCTGTAAGATGACAGTATATTAACTACTTAACTATAATTTAAAGATTAAAGGAAAACAGTACTAAGAATATAGCTGAGAATACACAATATAAAAAGAGATAAGTTATGACAAAAAAAATAAAAAGGGAGAGAAAAAAGGGGTAGTTTTTGTATATAACTAAAGTTAAATTGCTACAAGAATAATATGGAGTGTTAATTCATAAGATGTTTTATGCAAGCATCATAATAACCACAGAGCAAAAACACAAAAGATTCACAAAAGACAAAGTGGAGGGAATCAGAGCATACCACCATGGAAAATCACCAATTCATAAAAAGAGTCTCCAGGAGAGGAAAAAGGGAATGATAAAACTGCAAAACAGTCAGAAAGCAACTGATAACATGGCACTGGCAAGTCCTTACATATCAATAATTACTCTAAATGTAAGTGGATTGAATTACCTAATCGAAAGGCACAGAGTGGATGGATGGATTAAAAAATGAGACCCAACTATATGCTACCATCAAGAGACTCACTTCAGCTTTAAGGACACTTTCAGGCTCAAAGTGAAGGGATGAGCAAAAATATTCCATGCAAGTGGAAACCACAAGAAAGTGAGGGTGGCTATGTTTATAATCAGACAAAATAGACATTAAGCAAAAAATGGTGAGAAGAGGGCACCTGAGTGGCTCAGTGGGTTAAGCCTCTGCTTTTGGCTCGAGTCATGATCTCAGGGTTCTGGGATCAAGTCCCGCATCGGGCTCTCTGCTTGGCGGGGAGCCTGCTTCTTCCTCTCTCTCTCTGTGCCTGCCTCTCTGCCTACTTGTGATCTCTGTCTGTCAAATAAATAAATAAATTTTTTTAAAAATGGTGAGAAGAGTAAAGTAGGTCATTATATAATGATAAAGGGGGTCAACTAGTCAAGAAGATACAACTATTATAAATACGCATGCACCCAACATTAGAGCACCTAAATACATTCAGCAAATACTAACAGATCTGAGGGGAAAAATAAGGAATAAAATAATAATTGGGGTCTTCAATACCCCATTTTAAATAATGAATAGATCATCCAGACAAAAAAATCAATAAGGGAACACAAAAATTGAACTATTTTTTAGGCCAAAGAGACATATACAAAGTGGCCAACAGGCCAAAGAAAAAGCCAAAAGAGAAATAAAAAAATAAACAAACAAAATGGAAATACAAAATATCAAAATTTATAGGATGTAGCAAAAGCAGTTATTTGAGAGAATTGCCTACAGTAAGAAAAAAAGAAATATCTCTAATAAACAACCTAAGTTTACATCTCAAAGAAAAACAACAAACTAAGTCCAAATTAGTAGAAGGAAGAAAATAATAAAGATCAGAGCATAAATAAATGAAATAGAGATCAGAAAAACAATAAAAAATATCAACAAAATTAAGAGTTGGGTTTTAAAAAGATAAACAAAAATAATAAAACTTCATTTAGGCTAAGCAAAGAAGAGAGGAGTCTCAAATAAGAAAATTAAAAATGAGAAAGGAGACATTACAAATGATTCCACAGAAATACAAAAAGTTACAAGAGACTACTTTAATTATATTCCAACAAACTAGATAACTCAGAATAAACAAACTCCTAGAAACATACAACCTACAGGACTGAATCTTGAAGAAATAGAAAAACTGAACAAATCCATAATGAGGGAGGAGATTGAATCAGTAATAAAAATAATCTCCCAACAAAGAAAAGCCCAGGACCAGATAGTTTCCCTAATAAATTCTACCAAACATTTAAAGAAGAATTAATGCCAATCTTGCTCAAAATCTTCCAAAAAAATTGAAGAGATGGAAACACTTCCAAACTCATTTATAAGGCTAGCATTACTGTAACACCAAAACCAGATAAGGACTCTACAAAAAAAAAAAAAAAAAAGAAAAAAAGAAAAGAAAACTAATATAGAACTAATATATATGTAAAACTTTTCAACAAGATACTAGAAAATTGGGACGCCTGGGTGGCTCAGTTGGTTGGACGACTGCCTTCGGCTCAGGTCATGATCCTGGAGTCCCGGGATCGAGTCCCGCATCGGGCTCCTGGCTCCACGGGGAGTCTGCTTCTCTCTGTGACCTTCTCCTCGCTCATGCTCTCTCTCACTGTCTCTCTCTCAAATAAATAAATAAAATATTAAAAAAAAAAAAAAAAAAGATACTAGAAAATTAAATTCAATAGCACATTAAAAGGATCATACACCATAATCAAGTTCCAATTATTTCTGGGGTACCAGGGTGGTTCAACATATATGCAAACAATGTATCATGGAACACTACATCAAAAACTAATGATGTACTATATGGTGACTAACATAACACAACAAAAAAAAAATAAAAACATATACTCCAATAAATGTGATATATCACATTAATAGAATGAAAAGTAAAAATTACATGATCTTCTCAATAGATGCAGAAAAAGTATGTGACAAAATACAATAGTCTTCCACAATAAAAACTCCAACAATTTGGGTATAGTAATTATATCATTCAACATAATAAAGGCCGTATATGACAAATCCGCACCTAACACCATACTCAACAGTGCAAGCTGAAAGCTTTTCTTCTAAGATCAAGAACAAGACAAGAGTACCGACTCCTACTACTCGTATTCAACATAGTACCGGGTGTCCTAGCTAGAGCAATCAGGCAAGTTAAAGAAATAACAGGCATCCAAATTAGAGAGGAATAAATAAAACTGTCTTTATTTTCAGATGATATGATTTTATATGCAGAAAATCTTAAAGACTCTACAAAAAAAAAAAACCCACAAACCCTATTTTACACACTCAAAAAATTCCCTCAAACTGGATTAAAGACATGAACATAAAACTTGAAACCATAAAACTCCCAGCAGAATTCATAGGTGGTAAACTCTGTAACATAGGTCTTAGCGGTGATTTTTTGTTTTAAATCTGACACCAAAAGCATAGTCAACAAAAACAAAAATCAACAAATGGAACTACATTAAAATAAAAAGCATCTCCACAGCAAAAGGAACCATCAATAAAATGAAGACAACCTACAGAATGGGAGAAAATAACTGCAAATCATATATCTGATGGAAGGGTTAATATCCAAAATATAGAAAGAAATTCAACCCAAAAGCAAACAAACAATCTAATTAAAAAATGAACAGAAGAATTTAATAGACATTTTCCAAAGAGGACATACAGGGAGCCGATAGGTACATGAAAAGATGCTCTGTATCAGTAATCATTAGAAAAACACAAAGAAACCACAACGAGATATCACCTCATACTTGTTAGAATGGCCATCATCAAGAAGACAAGAGATAAATGTTGGTGAGGATGTGGAGAAAAGGGACCCCTTGTGCACTGTTGCTGGGAATGTAAACTGGTGCAGCAAGTATGGAAAACAGTATGGAGGTTCCCCCAAAAGATAAAAAATGTGATTCAGCAATTCCACTTCTAGGTATTGATCCAAAGAAAATGAAAATACTAATTCAAAAAGCTTTTGTATACTCATGTTCATTGCAGCATTATTTACAATAGCCAAGATATGAAACAACCTAAGTATCCATGAATGGACGAATGGATAAAGGTGAATGGAATATTATTCAGTCATTTAAAAGAATGAAATCTTGTCATTTTCTTCTTTTTCATTTTTTTTTTTCATTCAACATGGAATGACCTCAAGAACATTACTTATTATGCTAGGTGAAATGAGTCAAGTAGAGAAAGATAAATACCATATGATCTACCTTATACACAGAATCTAAAATAAAAAATAATCAAGTTCATAGAGGCAGAAAATAGTTTGGTAGTTTTAAGAGGCAGGGATAGGGGTCTGAGAGAAATGAATGAACTTTTTTTTTGCATTTAGCTTAAATGACTCGTGTAAAATTAAAAAATATATAATGACTTATTTTCCATCACAATAAGAGTTTATGGGCTTTAGAAAACACTCTATGTTTTAGCCATTGTGAGCAGTTACTTACAATACAACATTAGCTTTCCAAATTAATAATAATAATAATTAAATTTAACCATAAAAATCATGACCCCTTGAGTAGAAAGCGTTATAGTAAACATAACTTGAAATTTTGTATTTCATAAGAAAAATTTAAATAGTCAAAAAAAAAAACCACTCAAACAGCTGCAAAGGCTTTAGAAGTTATGTAATTTATGTAACTTTTGTTGGCTTCATGGTTAAATACAGAATTTTAATTGATTTCTTTTAATTGTAAGGAAAAAAAATTCAATTTCAAAAAAAAAATTCCAAGCCAATTAAGTGGCAAAAGCATAGGTTTTTTGTTTTTTTTTGTTTTTTTTGTTTTTTTTTTTTCAGGAAATCATGATGGAACCATGTCTTGTATGGGGTGGGGCAAAGGAACTTCAACTATTACCTTGTACCTTATGCAAAATGCAGTCTACAGTTTAAAGCTATAAAATATATAAAGTAAAACCTAAGGTTACAAAATGTACACAAAAAAAGATTAGCTAAATCCTTTTTATCTTGAGTTAGGAAAAGAATTTTTACATTACCAAAAGCACCATCTGTAATAGAAAAATGATTAATTGAACTTCATCAAAATGTAAGACTTCTGTCTAAAAAATCTAATATTATTTGATTTTAAGAATTATTAGAAATCTATAATAATTAAAATAGCATGTACTCCTGTAAAAGTAGAAAAATGGATCAATGGGACAGTATAGAGCAAGAGTTTGCAAATTTTTCTTAAAAGGACATGTATGTGGGGCACCTAGGTGATTCAGTCAGTTAAGCTGCCAACTCCTGTTTTCCACTCAGGTCATGATCTCAGGGTCCTGGGATTGAGCCCAGAGGAGGGTTTCGCACTCAGCGAGGAGTCTATTTCAGGATTCTCTCTCTCTCTCTCCCTCTGTACCCACCTTGTTATCTCTCTGTCTCTCTTCTCTCAAATAAATAAATAAGTCTTTTAAAAAGACAATATATGTTAAATATTTTAGGGTTAGTGGCTAAGAAGAAAAATTGAAGTTCTTATTTGGTATCTATAAACCATTTGAAATGAAGCCAATTAAAAATGTAAAAGGCTTTCTCAGTCTACAGACATTAGAAATACAGGTGGCTATTCATATTTGATCCATTAGCCATAATTTGCCAAACCCTGGTATAGAGATTCCAGAAATAAGCCCATATATATATATATATATATATATATATATATATATGAATAAGTTTTTTTCCCCTTTATTTGTTTGTTTGCTTATTTTCCAAAATCATGAAAGCAATGCAGTGGAGAAAGGATAGCCTTTTTATTTATTTTCATTTATTTATTTATTTATTTTTAAATATTGTATTTATTTGATGGAGAGAGACACAGTGAGTGAGGGAACACAAGCAGGGGGAGTGGGAGAGAGAGAAGCAGGCCTTCCGCTGAGCAGTGAGCCTGAGGCAAGGCTTGATCCCAGAACCCAAGATCATGACCCCGTCGGAAGGCAGCTGCCCAAGGACTGAGCCACCCAGGCACCCCAGGATAGCTTTTTTAAACAAATGGTGCTGAAACAGTTGGTCATCCCTGTGTAAATTCATGAACTTGAATCCACACCTCACTCTGATACAAAAATTAACTCAAAAGAGATCTTAGACTGAAAGCTAAAACTTGAACATACAAAACTATCCAAAGAAAACGTAGGAGAAAATTTGTATGACCTTGGATTAGGTAAAATTTTCTGAGATAAGACACCAAAAGCACAATCCATTAAAGAACACAGTAATAAATTGGGCTCCATCAAAATAAAAAACTTCTGTCCTGTGAAAAATACTTCACACTGGTCACAATGGCTAAAATTAACAACTCAAGAAACAACAGATGTTGGTAAGGAGGTGGAGAAAGGGGAACACACTGCTGGTGAGAATGAAAACTGGTGCAGGCACTCCGGAAAACAGTATAGAGGTTCCTCAAAAAATTAAAAATAGAGCTATCCTAGAACCCAGCAATTGTACTACTAGGCATTTATTTATCCAAAGGATACAAAAATAGTGATCTTAAGGGGCACATGCACCCCGATGTTTATAGCAACAATGTCCACAACAGCCAAAATATGGAAAGAGCCCAGATGCCCATGGAACAGATGAATGGATAAAGAAGATTTGGTATATATATATATATACATATATATATATATATATATGGAAAATAGTTCAAAATGACAACACATTTTTTGTTAGAAACTAGGTTAGGAGGACTGAAGAAAGTGGTACTATATTTTTTAAGTGCTGAAAGAAAAGAATTGCTAACCCAGACTTTTATACCAGGTTAAAATATTCTTTAAATGAAGTGGAAATCAAGACATTCTCAGATGAAAGAAAAGTGAGCAAATTTGCCACCAGCAAAGAATGAATGAAAAGAAAAGAATGGCTAAAGGAATTTTTCTAACTAGAAAGGAATAGCTCAAAGAACCTTCAAACAACAAGAAGGAGAGAAAAAGATGGTAAGCAAATGTATGGGTAAATATAACAGGCTTTCCTTTCTTCACTTGAGTTTTCTAAATTATGTTTGGTAGTTGAAGCAAAAATTATAACACTGATATGTATAGTATAACAAAATATTTTTTAAATTACATTATAAACAGAAGAGGAAAAAGTAACACAAGAAAAGGTAAGGTTTCTTTACTTCATTTGAACTGGTAAAATGATAACCCCAGTAGACCATATAGAACAACCATTTTAAAAAGTATACAAAAAAAAAATGCTCTCAAAAACATATGTAAATCAAAATGGAATTCCAAAAACTATTCAATGTATCTGTAGTAAGGCAGAGAAAAAATAGAGAAATAAAAACAAAAGAAGAAAAATAAAATAAAATAAATGAACTTCACACTTTGACATATGATTAATTTCACTAAATGTAAAATTTATTTTTAAATTGATAGTATAAATCTATCAATTTTTAAAAGACAAAAATTGGCAGAGTTGATCATAAAACACAACTTACTATAGTCTGTTTATGAAAAAAACTCACTTCAGATATAATGATACTGACTAGTTGAAACCAAAAATATGGGAGAAGATATATTATGTAAACATTAATGAAAATAATATAAGAATGGCTATATAATTCCAGAAGAAGTAGACTTCAGATCAAAGAACATTACCAGAGAGGGAGAGGGGACAGTTACAGAGCAATAAAAGAGTCAGTCCTCTAAAAAAAGATAGTGATCTTAAATGGGTATGGGCCAAACAACAGAGCTGAAATTATATGAGACAAAATTTGATAGAACTCAAGGAGATAGAGACAAATCTACAGTTATAGTTGGAGACTGTTAACACCTCTGCAACAATTGAGAGAACAACTAGGCAGAAAATCAGCAGGATATAGAAGTCAATAACACCATCATCTGACAGGATCTGATGGACGTATAAGGAACACTCTTCGCAGCAAAAGCAGAATACACATACTTTTTCAGTTGCCCATGGAACATATTCCTGGTTCATCAAACAAACCTCATTTATAGAACTAATACGTACATTAGAATATAGAATAAAGGGGCACCTGGGTGGCTCAGATGGTTAAGTGTCTTCCTTCAGCTTGGATCATGATCTCCAGGTCCTGGATGGAGCCCCATGTCAGGCTTCCAACTCAGCAGGGAGTCTGCATCCCCATCTCCCTCTGCTTCTCTCCCTGCTTGTGCTCTGTTTCTGTCTCTCTCTCTCAAATAAATAAATAAAATCCTAAAAAAAGAAAATAGAATAAATTTTTAAATCAGTAATCTAAGGTTCCACCTTAAAGACCTAGAAAAAAAAGGAGAAAAATAAATCCAAACAAGCAGAAGAAAGGAAATAATAAAGATTAGAGCAGAAATTGGTAAAAAAAAAAAAAAAACAAAAAAAAAACAAAAAAACAAAAAAAACAGAGAAAATGAAAGAAAAGTAACAATCATTAATATAGAAAACAACTTGGATGAATCTCCAGAGAATTACACTGAATGAAAAAATCCAATCCCAAAAGTTTACATAATGTATATTCTATTTACATAACATTGTTGAAATAAATTTAAGAGTTTTATTTTTAAAATGAAAAACAGATTAGTTGTCAATAAGGCTTAAGGGGTTAAGTTGTCAACAGGTATGAGCAGAGGGAAAGTAGGTGTGGATATAAAAGGGCAATATATAGGTTCTTTTTGTTGATGGAAATGTTTTGTATTTTGATTGTATTGGTGCCAATATCCAGGTTACTATATTTTACTACTGTTTTGCAAGACATTATAATTGATAGAAATTGAATAAAGGACACATAGGATCTCCATCATTTTTTACAACTGCATGTGAATCTACAATTATGTCAAAATAAAAAATTGAATTAAAAAGGAATATATAATCACAATTTTTTTTTCAAAGATTCCATTTATTTATTTGACAGAGAGAGATCACAAGTAGACAGAGAGGCAGGCAGAGAGAGAGAGAGGGAAGCAGGCTTCCCGCTGAGCAGAGAGCCCGATGCGGGACTCGATCCCAGGACCCTGAGATCATGACCTGAGCCGAAGGCAGCGGCTTAACCCACTGAGCCACCCAGGCGCCCCTATAATCACAATTTTCAAAACTCAATAGTGATTAAACAAACTCATCAATCAAAAATTATTAAAAGATTTGTACATACAGTTCACCAGTGAAGGAAAAGAGGGCATGAAAACACTTTCATCACCATTAATCATTAGGGATGTACAGATTAAAAGCACAATGAGAGGGGCACCTGGGTGACTTAGTGGGTTAAGCATCTGCCTTCAGCTCAGGTCATGATCTCAGGGTCCTGGGATTGATCTCAGATCAGCGGGGAGTTTGCTTCTCCCTCTCCCTTTGCCCCTCTCCCTGAGCTCCCTTTCTCGCCCCCCAGCTTGTATTTGCTCTCTCACTCAAATAAATAAACAAAATCTTAATAAAAGCACAGTGAGATACCACTATACGCATATCAGAATAGCTAAAATAAAGTTAGCACTTATTATTGTTGGTTTATAAAGTTTAATATCCTTGTCATACAAGCCAATAATCATACTCCTCTGTTCACACAAAAATTAAACATAAGTGTTTATAACAAATTTACATATAATCATCGAAAACTAGAAATAACCCAAATATCCTTCCATTTGTGACTGGATGATCAAACCATATTACATCTACACAATGGGATACTATGCAGCAATAAAGAAGTACAGATTCCTGATACAATAATGTGAATGATTATCAAAGGAACTGTGCTAACTGAAAGAAGCTAACTCAAAAAACTGCAGTATTCTATGATCCCATTTACACGACATTCTTGAAAAGACAAAACTGTGGGGATAGAAAAACTGGTGGCTTCAGATGATGGGGACAGGGAAGGAGGTGTGACTATGCAGTGACACAGGGAAACTCCAGAGGAGATAGAACTGCTCTCCATCTTGAGAAAGTAAGATGGTAGTCACATCAGTGTAGGCATCTATGAAAATTGGAGTAGCTGGGGTTTGAATACCAGGAGACAAGAATGCCATCCTTGGAGCTCCTCTTTACTAGCCATGTGACCCTAGACATTTTGCTCTCCTTGTCTGTTTCTCTTTTTTTCCCATTTAGGAATAAGGAAAATGACCTATATGACCTCTAAGACCTCTTCATTAAAAATGTGTACTATTTTGACATTGTAGTATAGGCCAACAACTGCCACCCTGGGAATCTGAAATCTTAAATTTTAGACAACTCTGCCACTTTCTAGCTTTCTTCTTTTAGATACGTTTCTCTACTTTCTGAGACTTCATTTATTCTACAAAATGAAAGTGGGTAATATGCCATTCCATATATATGCCACATTGTCTCATTCCATTCATCTACTGAGGGACACTTAGGTTGTTTCCATGGTGGCTGTTGCATGGTGTGCAGATGTCTCTGCCAGATACTGATTTTATTTTCTTTGGTATGTATCCAAAACTGGGATAGCTGGATTATATGATAGTTGCATTTTTTTAAAAGATTTTATTTATTTATTTGACAGAGAGAGATCACAAGTAGAGAGAGAGGCAGGCAGAGAGAGAGGAGGGAGCAGGCTCCCCGCTGAGCAGAGAGCCCGATGCGGGACTCGATCCCAGAACCCTGAGATCATGACCTGAGCCGAAGGCAGTGGCCCAACCCACTGAGCCACCCAGGCGCCCCGATAGTTGCATTTTTAATTTTTTGAAGAACTTCCATACTGTTTTCTATAATGGCACACCAATTCCATCTCCACCAATAGTGTACACGGTACCCTTCTCTCCACATCCTCATCAATACTTGTTATCTCTTGTCCTTTTGATAATAGCCATTTATGATAACATGAATAAATCTGGAGGACATTATGCTAAGTGAAATAAATCAGACATGGGGAGACAAGTACTATATGATGTCACTTAAATACAGGATCAAAAAAAAAAGGCTGAACTCATAGAACCAGAAAGGAGAACGGTGGTTGCTGGAAGGTAGAGGAATGGGAAATGTTGGTCAAAAGGTACAAACTTTTGTTCTAAGATGAATTAAGTTCTGGAGATCTGATGTACATCATGGTGATTTTAGTTAATAACACTGTAGTGTATACTTGAAATTTCCTAAGAATAGACTTTAAATGTTCTCACCATATAAAAGGTGACAATGTGATGGATGTGTTAATTAGCTTGATTGGGATAATCATTATAATGTATATGCATATTAAACTTTATGGTGTAAGCCTCTGCTTACACCATAAAAAATCACAATGTACAATCTAAATACATTAAGTTTTTATCTGTCAATTGTAAGTCAATAAAGTTGAAAAAAATAAAAATTAAATTAAAAATAAACTTTAAAATAAATTAAAAAAAAACAAGATAAAAATGATAATATTTACCTTCCAAAATTGCTGTGAAAACCACATTAGGTATTATTTTTTAGAGAGCTTGGCATATCAAAGGTGAGTAACAAGTCTTAGAAGTAACCACATATATAGGGGCGCCTGGATGGCTCAGTGGGTTGAGCCTCTGCTTTCAGCCCAGGTCACAATCTCAGGGTCCTGGGATCAAACCCCCGACCCCATGTCAGCTCTCTGCTCAGCAGGGAGCCTGCTTCCCCTCCTCTCTCTCAGCCTGCTGCTATGCTTACTTGTGATCTGTCTGTCAAATAAATAAATAAAATCTTAAAAAAAAGAAGTATCCAGATATACAAAATTAAATGATCTCTAAATTCCTTTAGAGTTCCAAAAATCTATATGGGCAACCAAAGTTAGTTCTTAAAATTATATATTACAAAAAGAAGGGAAGAAAAGAAGATTTTGCTGCAATTCTAACATGTGCTCTCTAGAGGTCTCTATTACCAAACAAATCAGCCTAAGTTCTATGGTTGATTTTGGAATTTGAGAAACTGAATCTATTACTCTCTTGTCAAATTCAGTATTCTCCAAAGACATTTCTTGGCCCTTTGGAGGCCACATCATTTGATTTTTTGATCATGTCAATCTTTCCTCAATCAGGGTACTGAAGACCCGTCTTCTAACGCTCATGAGCAACTTTGGACTGAGAATAGAGCACACAGTATCTATAACCATGTCATAATTTTTTAAAGGTGAATCTAACTCTTCTCTCTCTATGTCAAAAGCCACTGGCCCCAGACATTACCCTGTTCCTTTCTAAACTCAGGTTATCTGTCAAAATAAACAATGAAACCAAAAAATGGAGGGAGGTGGTAGAAGAAAGAAAAAAAAGAAAATCTCAAGGCAGTGTTTTTCTTAACCACTGTTAACTCACAGCATGCTTTACATTTCAGGCTGTTTCCACGGCAAACACATGTATTTAACTAAAACAAACGTTTCACAAAGCAATAATTATCCTTACAGAGGGAGACACACTTTTATATTTTCTATTATAGTCTGTCCTATTCTTTTTAATAGCGCTTTTGACACACTAGTTAGTTCCATGAACCACTAAGGTTTGGAAAAACGCTGCCTTAAGGGGATGCAAAAGCTGAAAAGAAGCACTTTGGTCTCATGTGCAATAGTACCACTGGACCTCAAAAGATTTTGTCAAGTGACAAGTCAAAGTGGCAAAAATATGCACAATGTGACTCCATTTCTACAAAGAATGTGAGTAGGCATATATACTTAGGTATTTAAAGGGGTTGGGTAGGATGTTGTGCCTGATTGTGCCTTCTTTTCCGATTCCAGTTAGAGTTGGCCATCAGGGAACTTCGTAAGATTCGGAAGACAGAAGCAAAACAGCAGGGGCACCTGGTGGCTCCTGGGTTAAGCCTCTGCCCTTGGCTCAGGTCTCAGGGTCCAAGGATTGAGCCCCATGTAGGGCTCTCTGCTCAGAGGGGAGCCTGCTTCCCCCTCTCTCTCTGCCTGCCTCTCTCTCTCTCAAATAAATAAATAAAATCTTAAAAAAGAAGAAGAAGGAGGAGAAGAAGAAGCAAAAGAGGAGCCATTACTTTCAGAAAGCTACCGTGGTCAGATATGGTGGGATGAGGGGCAGGTCAAAGCTCCCCATCCATCTGGTCTTTCTGATATCTGGTCCAGATGTCTAACAGCAGCCCGGAGCTGGTTAGAATGTTGGGTCCCCCAATAATGGGTCCATGGTCAAAGGAGCAAGACTGATACAAAGCAAAGGTCAAGCAAAGCTTTATTTTGCGCCAAGCATCAAGAATCAAACCGACCGTCAAACAGACCGGTCAGGGCCGCCCCTTACAGAGAGGGCAACCCCTCCGTGCCCACAGACTAACGTTTATAGAGCAAAGGCCATGTGGTTGGGCCTGGCCACACACAGGTGGCCAATGAGATTGTAACACACAGAGAAAGCCGCACAGTCATGCTAGGTCACACACAAGTGACCAACTGAATTACAATTCACACCATAGTAGCTATTTGAACTATCCTATTACCATGGTGAGAACTGGCACCCAAAAGGTGGGGCCCACACTCCTTGGTAGCTAGGGAGATAGTATGCGTGCTCTACTGATTGGGTGTCTCTGCCTAACCCAACTCATCCCTGCACTGGGGCTGTTATTTCCACCTAATCCTGACCCACCCTTGTATTTGGGCTTTGTTACCTGGGACTGGTTTCCCGGACTTGCTTTTAAGTAAGTTCCCCTGTGGGCGGGGGCAGGGTCAATTTAGGTTCTACTGCATAAACAACAAAATGGCTGTTCAACCGAGGTGGAGCCACTCTGGCTAAATAGGCCCTTACAAGAAGAGGGTGCTTGGCTCTGGAGCCACAGAGATGAAGTTATGCAGAGGGAATAGCCTCCCACAGTCTCCTGCACGAGCTCATGCTGCGCAACCCACACTAGTGGTCGGACACACTTGGCTTCTCAGCTTTCCCTACAAGCTCCTGGACTTGGCTTCCCCACGCTATTGCTTCCCACACACTGTGGGATTTCCCTTCCAGGCTTTCATCTCCTCACTCCCAGCATTTTGTAAGTTCCGATTTCTATAATAAATGTCTTCTTTCCATAATTGTCCTCATGGTTCTGCTTCCCTGACGAAACCCTGAATGATACAGGTAAATATGAATCAGTTGGCAATAGCTACGTCTGAATAGAAGAATAAAAGTGATAGGAAATATAAAGGACGATGAAAACTTTTCGCTGTAGGATGTCTAAATCATGTAAAGTTTTACAATCGAGTATAGTCATGTATTATTTACATTCTCAGAAGAAAGAAGGAGAGAAAAGGAAAAGAATGCTTTTAAGAGAACAAAATGCTCTCAGACACAAAAGTGTGAGAAAGAAAATAAAACCACCATTTTCTAAACATTCTAGAATGCAGGCAAGTGGCTTTTATATTCAGATAAGTGACTATGAAGGTAGGAGTGAAAAAAGACTGCTGTTCTAGACTTTTCACAAATTCGTTATCATGGGGGGAAAGCGGAAACCCTGGGCTAGAACATGCTTCCCACACCTCAAAGTGTATTCACATCCCCTGAGGACCTGATTCAGCAGGTCTGGGCGGGGCCTGATATTCTGCATTCCAAGGACATTTCAAGGTGATGTTCATCATACTGATTCACGGGTCACACTTTGAGTAGCAGAGACCCAGGAAACTAAAACAACGTAAAATCCAATGCTGTGTATGAACCTAGATCAGATATTGGAACCTAGGGTGGTGGGGGAAACAATGAAAGTCACTTGGAGGGTGACTAGGAAAATGAGACTGGGGACTGCATATTAAAAGGTATTATACAATTGAGGTTAATGTTTTGGTGACATATTGTTCTTTTGGTTACACGGAAGAATGTCCTTAGGAAAGATATCTTGAGGCATTTAAGGTGACATAGTTGATATGTGCAACTTAATATAATTGTGGAGATAAATTTTTCTTGTCAGTAATATATATATAACAATATATTATCATTACTATGTATAATACAGATAAATATATATTCTATATCATAAATTATATATTTTATACACAATTATTTTATCTTTTTTCAGATTTCATTTATTTATCTGAGAGAGAGTGAGTGAGAGAGAGAACACAGGTGGGGGTCGGGCAAAGGGAGAAGCAGACTCCCCGCTGAGCAGGGACCCAACTCAGGGCTCGATCCTAGGACCCCAGGATCATGACCTGAGCTGAAGGCAGATGCTTAACTGACTGAGCCACTCAGGCGCCCCTAATAATTATATATTTTATAATAAAATAAAATAAAATAAATTATACTATTTATATATTTATAAATATAAGTAAATACATAATATAATATTGAAATATATATAACTGTGCATTATATCTATTAATGTACAATATTATATATTACTATGTATATTGTAATTTATAATTTAGTTATTCTTTTTCCTCAAAAACACAGAAAGGCAAAGAAAGAGAAGGAGAGACCACTGAGTAAATGGCCCCAAGCACCCAGCAGAGGAGTTGAGATGTGCTGTGGCGGTTTGGAAATGACAGTGCTCCACTTAACCTGAGCCCTTTGCCCCTGGAAAACTGCCATGGTTAAGAAAGGTTTACTGCAAAGAACCACCCTCCCCACATAACTTAAATAAGATTTGGAGATGAGCTCCTTGTTTACTTAAGAGAAAGCTGATGAAGACCCTCCAAATTCCTATCCCTTGTCGTAAAAGGTCAGTTGAATTCCCTGTCCCTATTGCCAGTTTGAAACAAAAGCCCACTTACATACCTTGACCAAACTTTAGGCAAGCTTCTCTCTTTCCACCAGAGCCCTGAACCTGGGCCCCTAAGGGGAAGCAAGCATCGAAATAATTCTTCCTTAACAACATCTCCTGTTCTACTGTCTGATCATGCCACCTGCTCACCCTACTCCCTCACTTCTAGCTTCTTCTAGCCTGTTTTCTTCTCCCCATAAAACCAAAGTCTTTTCTGCCTGACCACTGACAGGCTTATAGATGTTATGGTGAGGAGCTTTGTCCTCCCCACGACAAAGTCTCCTTCTTACTGGAATAGATTTTTGCCTAAAGTCTCTACTTACTTAAGTCCAAAAAAAATTTTTTTTTTAATTTGACAGAAGTGTAAAGTGGGAGAGATAGTTTCTGTGCATGAGTGAGAAGTGGGAGAAGGAGGCACAGGCAGGGAGTCGCCGGATCAGGGGAAATCTTGGAGTAGGGACTCAAGAATTCCAGAAAGCACCTGCTACAAAGGAAAGGCGGGGGGTGGGGGGTCCTGGAAGGCCCTCGATCACGGCTCAGGTGACCCTGCTTTGTGACTCCTCAGTATAATCTCAGAATTTATGTCACTCTTGATGTGACTGGATATTTTTTGGAAGGTGGCAAAGGTGCTGATTTGCAGGAAGTGGACAATGGGTAATATCTAATGGCTAATATAATTAATAGTAATAGGAACTAGTTACTGAACTCCTAGAACGTGCCAGGAGCTAAACAATGAACTTCACATACCTTATCTCAAATTCATACAGCTCTGAAAAATGGGCCTCATTCTCTATATTTTATACCCAAAGGAGCCATGTTTTTGAGGCTATTAAATGCTGAAAGTGATAGTGAACCAGAGGCCCTTTTCCTGGATGCCTGATATGAAAAATGCCTTTGCTTACTGTCTTTGCATCGGTGTTTCTAGAAACTTCTTTGTCTCGCAGTTCCGGGGGGAAATCCAAGATCTCCACCCAAAGCCATGCCCGATCATCGCACTCTTCTGCTCGGCGGAGATAAACCAATGAATTCTCAGTCTATCCTACAGACGCCACCCTCGCCATAAGACAGGTCTCAGAACTCATCTCTCCATATTGCAACTTAACAGAAATTCTCAAAGAAGGAAAAAAGACCAGTCATGCCCTTCATGCAACCTAGATTTCAGTATGACTCTCAGGGTTCTCTGACTCCAGTGCATTATTTAGAATCCTTCTTTTCTTTTATGTTTTCATTTTTTTTTTAAAGATTTTATTTATTTATTTGACAGAGAGAGATCACAAGTAGACAGAGAGGCAAGCAGAGAGAGAGAGGAGGAAGCAGGCTCCCTGCTGAGCAGAGAGCCCGATGCGGGACTCAATCCCAGGACCCTGAGATCATGACCTGAGCCGAAGGCAGCGGCTTAACCCACTGAGCCACCCAGGCGCCCCTATGTTTTCATTTTTAAGGCATTTTCTATATGTTTGAATTGATACTACATTTACTTGTCTCTTAAATTGAAAGGTATAAAAATGAGCAGTGAAAAATCTTTTTTGCACTACTATCACCCATCTGTCAAGTTTTTATGCCCCAAATAGAAAAACTACTATTATTAGCTTCTTCTGTATCTTTCTGGAGCAATTTTATGCATATGCACGCAAATAGAAGGATATATGCCTTTGCCGTATTATTTTACACAAATATTAGACAAGCTGTTGTGCAATTTCTCTGGATTAATATATCTTATAGGCCTTCTGCATTTTTAAGCAACTGCATGGTGTCCCATTTTATGGTTGTATTATAATTTGTTTAATCAATTCTGTACATTTTAGGTTGACTTTGAATATTTTGGGGCCTAGTAAGAATATTGATACTACCACCATCACTCTAATAGCAAGCACGTATCCTAAGTCTGGCACTGTTTTCAACATGTAACTTATATTAACCAATTTAAGCCAAACCACGCATTTTGTTATTTCCATTTTACAGAGGGAGAAACAGAAACAAGGCAAGTTCATCAGATGATTGGCCCAAGACACCTGCCAGCAAGTGGTAGATCCAGAATAAGAAGTTGGAGAAGGCAATGGGGGTCTGAAATGCTTGGTGGGGGAGTCCAGTGAGTCTTTGGACACGGGGATGGACGGGGAAGGGAAGCCATGGAGTAACTCCTACCCCACACAGGAGAGAATGACCTGCTTTTGAAGACAACATTCATTTAGGCTGGGTATTGCCAGCTCTCAGGACCCAGGCCACAGTCTGGACATAGATGTGTTTGGTTGTGTCAAAGAAGAGTAGCAAATAAGAACCTCTCCTTTGGGATTTTGGGGGTAGCATTCTGGGATTCAAAGTAGAAGAACAAGAAAGAAATTGGCTCCAAGGACCCAGAAACATCTGCCCAGGCTCACAACTCCTCCATGCTGGTGGAAAATACCTGTTGGGACTAGCGGTCACTTCTCGGGGACACCACTTTCCTATCATTATGCTTATCTTCTAGTCCACACCACAGCTTAAATGGCATCACTGTGTGGCTCAGGTTTCTCCTCAGCCAAGTTCCATTATCAACCTTAATTACTCTGGTCTCTGTTTCCATGACAGTCTTAGTCTGTTTAGGCTACTGTAACAAACATACCCTAGACTCAGTGGTTAAATGACAAAGATTTATTTCTCACAGTTTTAGATGCTAGGAAGCCCAACGACAAGATGCTGGCAAATTTAGTGTCTGCTCACAGCCCATTTCTCTGGTCACGGACAGCCTTCTTCTTGTCATGTCCTCTTATGGTGGAAGGAACGAGAGAGCCCTCTGAGATCTCTTTTAAATGGCACTAATTCCACTTATGAGGGCTCTACCCTCATGACCTAACATTTTCCCAAAGTTCCCACTTTCTTGTAGCATCATGTTGGAAGTTAAGATTTCAACATACGAATTTTGGAAGGACACAAGCTTTCAGTTTATCACACTGATCCTTCCAGCACCTTGATCTCCTGCCTTCTTAACCTAGATGATCTCCCTTATGCCGCCTCAGTGGGTCTGCTGCCAGCACAGAAGGTGCCTTTGTGCAAATTTGGAAAATTCACAGCTAGATGCATTCTAGATCTGGAATCCAGAAGAAGAAAGCTGCTCTTCTGCTTCCCACTGGGTCTGCACTTTTATGGAGTAAACATGAGAACAAATTTGAGTCTGGCCCTGGCAACACCTTACCTCAGGCCCGCCCCTCACACCTAATCGTTTCCTACCCTGGGGCCTTTTTATTGAGGCTATGTTGTGGGCAGTTGGTAGGAAATTGCTGGACCTTCATGCATGTCACTCAGAAGTGGAGAGCGGTTCTCGTTCTGAAGTAACCTTCACTAACACGAGGGAATCAACGGGTAAATGTTTTTTTCTTTAGGCACACAGTCCTGAGTTGCATTTTTAGGCAACACACTGTCCTCATTTTCTATTGCTGCTGTAGCGAATTGTCACAGATTTAGTGATTTAAAATGACACAAATTTGTGATCTCAAGTTCTGTAGGTCACAAGTCCAGGTTGGCTTGGTGGGTTTCTCCGCTCTTAGTTTCACAAGACCAAAATCAAAGTGTCTGTGGGTCAAGACTCTTCTCTGAATGCTCTGGGGAAAATCTGAATGCACACTCATTCAGAATGCTGGAAGAATCTGGCTGGTGCGATTACAGGACCAAGGTTCTCATTTCCTTGCTGGCTGTCTCCAGGAGGATGCCCTTAGCCATAGGTCCCTTCTCCAGAGACAGTAAGAGTATGCTGAACCCTTCTCACATTTGAGATCTCTCTGACCTCCCCTTTGCGACATCTCTAACTTCTTCTCTTCAGTCTCTAGCTGGGAAAGTTCTCTGCTAATGAGAACTCACATGTGATTAGATTATGCCCACCTGGATAATCCAAAATAATCTCCCTATTTTAATACCAACTGATTAGTAATTTCAATTACATGTGCAAAGTCCTTTCACTAGAGTATTTAGATTAGTGTTTGGTTGGATAGCCAGGGGGTGGGTGGCTTGGGGAACGTCTATGGAATTCTGACTACCACAGACTACCATTAGTCACCCACAGGGGTGGCCATCTTGAGAACCCATCTTTGTTTGTTTGTCTGCTTTTTAAGATTTTATTTATTTATTTGGCAGAGAGAGAGAGATCACAAGTAGGCAGAGAGGCAGACAGGGGTGGGGAGCAGACTCCCCACTGAGCAGAGAGGCCCGATGAGGGGCTCCATCCCAGGACCTTGAGATCATGACCTGAGCTGAAGGCAGAGGCTTAACCCACGGAGCCACCCAGGTGCGCTGAGAACCCATCTTTTTATTTGCTCTGGATTCTTATCTGCTCTGATCTCCCTTGTCTCTTTTTTCTGCTTCCCAGATCACCCTCCCCAATAAAGTATTAGCATTTAAGATTTGTCTCAGACTTTGCACAGTGGGGAACCAGTCTGCAGTGTTACCAGTGGCCCTTGAAAGAGCCCCTCAGGATGGGATTCTGAAACTGGTTCACTCGCAAGTCAGATGGCAATAAGGACCCTGTTCCTGGAGTCATAGCATGGTGATAACTTCTGACATGTGTAGCATTTCAATTATGAAGTTTGTCATCCATAGTTAAATGGAGTGAGACACAGGTGGAATGTAAGATTTGAGGTAACCGCATGAATTGTGGGGAGGGTTCTTTTTTTGAGATCAATGTAGATTCACAGGACAGCTGTAAGACATACAGAGAGATCTCATGGACACTTTACCCCTCAATGGCAATATCTTGTAAAACGGCCAAAATATTGACATTGACACAATCAAGTTACAGAACACTTCCATCACCATAAGGATCCCTTGTGTTGCCTTTTATGGCCACACTCATTTTCCTCCCACTGCCTCTGGCTTCTTATCTCCCGGCAACCTCCAATCTGTTCTCTGCTTCTATAATTCTGTCATTTCTAGAGTATCGTCTAAATGGAACCACTTCGCTATGTAGTTTGGGATTGGTTTTTCACTTAGCATAACAATTCAGAGACTCATCCAATTTGTTGTGTGTCAATAGCTTGTTTCCTTTCATTACTAGGTAGTACTCCATGGTATGAATGTACCACGGTTTGTTTAACCACACCCATTGAAGGGTAACTGGGTTGTTTCCAGTTTTTGCTACTAATTTTTATTTAATGCCATATTTTATTTGATGGCATTGTGGTCAGGGAACATATTCTCTAATAACTTAACATTTCAGTTTTAAATTAAATTATATTGAAATAAATTCAGTATTTACTACTTCAGGGGATCCCATGGCATTGAATAATCAGTCACACAGAGGGGTGACCAACTTGATAGTGCAGGTTTTCCTGTTTCAATACCAGTGTCTCTCATTTTTGCCCCCTGGTCATATACTCCTCAGTTAGGTATTGGCACATAAGCCTTTTCCTCAGGCATTGCTTTCTGGTAAATCCAGGCTAAGACAGGTGGTATTGAGTTAACCTCTTCTGGGGACTAGCCAGAATCTCAGAATATGTTCTGTGTACTAGTGCTGATAGTCGTACAGCAGATAGCTAGAAACAGGGAAGCTGTGGAGGGCTTTCAGTCATTAGTTTAAATGGCTTTGCTCGTGGTAATTCTTCAGGGCCCAAAGAATACAGGGAATTATTAAAGGCAAACCTATAATCTAGGAGAAAATGTAGATGGATTTACAGAATAGGACAACACAATGGGGAATATGTCTTGGAAAAAATCATCCTGAGATAAATGATTTAAGAGATCACATTTAAAAATTCTTAAAGATAGAAAATTCACAGCTTGGAATCCTGACGTATATAAAATTAACCATCATGGTATGTGTGAACTCTAGTGAAATTAGAATTTGGTAGGAGTTGTGAACTAAATAAAGACTTAACCAATAAATAGTACCCTCAATTCAGGATATCACAGACTGTCAGGCTGGGATCTGTGGTCATATAAGGGCTTTTTGTCAGATACGAACACAGAGTAGAATGGGAAAGGAGATATCATGTCTGGCAAAATTTTTCTTGTTTTAAAAGACGGACTCAGGGTATTTCCATGGCTTAGCCACCTTTCAAGAGCAGAAAGGGATATGAAATATGTGAACATTCTGATGCTCTCAGAAGGATTTGGAGGAGTTGAGTAAGTAGACTACTGAAGGAGGCAGTGTTGGAACTGACCTTGATAAGGTTTGGCACTGCAACTTTGTGACCTATGAGGAACACATTGTTTCTCAACAGGGGATGAGCCCAGAGCCAGGGAATGGTGCTGAATTTAAAATATTGAGAGCTCTGGATCCTTACAGAGAGAGGTGGGAAGAAATCTAGGAGCAGTCATGCTGAACATTTGTGTGCTATATTTAATTTTATCAACTCTAATATTTCACATAAATGCCAAGTGGGAAGGCTTGAAAGTGACATTATATCAGGAGTACCACCAAGGAACAAAACCCTTAGAATTAGCTGGGTCAATCCAGTCTGTCAGTGAGATCTGCTACCTCACTCATAAATTAAAATACTTCGATATAAGGAAGGATATGGCAGTTAAAGTTTAAGATTTATATAAATTGCCATCCCCTTTATAGTCTAGACCTATATCAAACTACTACTAATGTCCCTCCCAGTGCTAAAGAGGGCATGAATAGATACAAATGGATAGCAGCACTAGAAACTGTACTTTTTTGAATGGTCAAGGCTGAGAAACAAAAATATTGATGCTCTGTTACCTCACCAGGCTCAAATCTCTGATACTATGTTGCTATTTGGGATGGAAAGGATGTGCATCCTGAAGACTGGACCATCTATCCACAGCCACACTTTAAGTAACTTAAAACTTTCACAGACATCCAAATGAGAGCGGAAGTCTGGCAAAGAGCTCAGAGCTGAGATTCAAAGGGACAGGAAGTAGTAGAGTCTTTGAGTGGGGAAAGGGTGAAGCTTCTCTATAGGCCAGAACCATATTCAGGGAATGGCAGAAATATTTTAATTAGTAAAGGTTTCTGGAACACACTGTAATGCTGCATCAATGGGCTGTGGAAGGAGCTAGCACTTTCTTAGCAACAGCACCTCATTGTACCAAGGAAAAGCATGTAAGTGTACCTCTGAACCTTGGTTAAACTGAACAGAAAAACAATTCATTATGATGTTATTATGTAGCTCACAGATCTGACAAGAAAGTGAAAGGCTTTGGCTCAGATAATGGGCAGGATTCCTGCTAGATTGGAAAACAGATACCATCTCCGAGGTTGTGCCGCAGGACCGGTCTGTTAAGGTCGCTGTGGTGGCTGCGCACCATATTGACTCTGACGCCATGAATTATCTCTAATTTTCTCTTTGTTTTTGTATTTCTTCTTCTACATTCAGAATCCCAGATAAAGAGGAAACATTTACTATTCTTCAGTTTACATGTGAGATGAAATCTCTCTGCCTCTTACAAGGACTCATAGGCTCTGAGTTTTTCTGTGTTGTGTTTTGCTTTATAATGTAAATGGACTTTATTTGCTGGGCAGAGATCACCTGCAAGTGTCTCTTCTCTATCGCCTCATGGGCTGCTCAATATCTCACATGCATTCTTCCTCTCGTGATCTGGAAAAGTTTGGAGTTATTTCGTACTTTAAAAAAAAATGGGGTGCCTGGGTGGCTCAGTGAGTTAAAGCCTCTGCCTTCGGCTCAGGTCATGATCCCAGGGTCCTGGGATCTAGCCCCGCATCGGGCTCTCTGTTCAGCAGGGAGCCTACTTCCTCTTCTCTCTCTCTCTCTCTGCCTGCTTCTCTGCCTACTTGTGATCTCTGTCTTTCAAATAAATAAATAAAATCTTTAAAAAAATAAAAATAAAAAAAATCTTGTGTGTGTATCTATTAGAGATTGAAGGCCTGAAGTTTTCTTTATGGGAAGGTTTTATATTAATGATTTAGTTTCTCGTTAATTTACCTTATAGCAATTGTGAATATTTGACTATTATCGGTCCATTTCAATACTTCTTTTTTTCTTTTTTTTTTTAAGGTCTATTTATGTATTTGAGAGAAAGAGAGAGCAGGGGCAGAGGTAGAGGGAAAGGAAGAGAGAGTCTCAAGCAGACTGCGCACTCAGTGTGGCGCTGAGGCAGGACTCAATCTAATGACCCCGAGATCACAACTTGAGTCAAAACCAAGTCAGATGCTTAATTGATTGGACCACCCAGATGGCCCTTTCTGCAGGTTTTCATAAATGTTTTTTTCTAGAAACATAATCATATCATCTACATTTTCATATTTATTGGCATAAAATTGCTTATAATGTATTAGTATACTATGATTTACTTTTTTTTTTAAGATTTTATTTATTTATTTGACAGACAGAGATCACAAGTAGGCAGAGAGGCAGGCAGAGGGAGAGAGAGGAGGAAGCAGGCTCCCTGCCGAGCAGAGAGCCAGATGCGGGGCTCGATCCCAGGACCCTGAGATCATGACCTGAGCTGAAGGCAGAGGCTTAACCCACTGAGCCACCCAGGCACACCCTGTGATTTACTTTCAATGCCTGGAAGGGCCTGAGAAGGGCCTGAGAAGGGCCACCCTTCTCAGCTCTGATATTTTCATATTAATGCACTCTCTCTTTTCTTGATTAGTCTTGCTAGATATTTATCAATTTTCAACAAATCAACTTTTTCTTTTGTTGACTTTTGCTATCAGAGGCTTATTTTCTACATAATTGATTTCTGCTTTTAGTTTTATTATTTCTTTCCTTGTGTTTCTTTGGGTTTGCTTTATAGGTTTTTATCTTCTGGAGACTTCTGGTTTCAGCTGTCACAGGTAAAAAGCTTGGAAGTTTTCACACATCCTTATAGCAAGGAAGAAGCATATATAAAGCTTGAACCATAGGAACAAACAACTTAACCTAACTGATGATTTATACTCCAAACAGTGATAACAAAATATGCATTATATCAAGTGCAAGTGGAATTTACAGAGCCAGACCATATGCTGGGCCATAAAACAAACCACAATACAGTTAAAAGGAATTAAATAATTTAGATATCTTTTAATTTATGGATTACAAAAAACTCTAAGGCCAAACTCCATTATCTAAAAAGAGTCTCAAATCCAGTCTCTCATCCAGAAGAAGGGAAAACTCATAATGTATTTCCTAGTTCATGAAAACAATGCCACTAAGAAGCTGTTTATCTCACTTATTACTTATTTGTCATCAGTTCCCTCCAGTTACAGCAGCTTTTCTTCAAACTCTATTTATGAAAAGGGAATAAAATAATAATTTTGCTCCCATATATAACTAAAGTAAAAGAAAATTTTGAGATGCTTAGAAGCTGCCTGCTGTTATCAGACAATGTAACACTGAAAGCAACCTCCTCGTCACCCAGGACATGGTCATGGGTGGTCACCAAATGGTCTCAGGTAGGATACCAGATGCCAGAAGAGAGCACTGGTAGGAAAAATGTTAGAATCCATGTTACCAGATGAAGACTGAAACAAGGTCTGTTAGGCAGAAGCTTCCTACCCTTAAAGAAGCTGATAGGGAGCAGGGGACACCAAAGTCCTTGACCGAATTAACATATTCCCAGAGAAGCGGAGGAAGAAATCACTTTCACGAGAGAAGTTAGAAGACGAATGGCTAAAAGGAGCAAAATGAGAGTGATGTGGGGGCCAAGAATCCTCAACCTTAGAGAGAAAGGGTATAACCACCCCCCCACCAAGGGGAGGAGGCCAAGCCTCTTGCGCCGATTTAAATTTTGAGCTGGTAAAATGTAAGCTCCTTGGACCTAATCAGGGTGATGCAAAGAAGCACCCAGAAAAAGGTGAAGCATTGTTGGAGACGAGTGGATGGTTCGGGTTCTAAGAGAGGACAGGGGTGCCTGGGTGGCTCAGTGGGTTAAGCCTCTGCCTTCGGATGGGGTCAGGATCTCAGGGTCCTGGGATCAAGCCCTGCGTCGGGCTCTCTGCTCAGCAGGGAGTCTGCTTCCCCCCTCTCTCTGCCTGCCTCTCTGCCTACTTGTGATCTCTCTGTCAAATAAATAAATAAAATCTTTAAAAAAAAAAAATTGAGAGAGAGAGGACAAAGGACAGCTCCCTATAGGGGTACAGGGAAATTTAGCTGTGGCTTTATCTAACCTATGAAAACCTGGAGAAGCTTATCGAGGGTCACTCAGCACCTCCTTCCCCCACTATTTCTAAAACTCAAGTAGGACTTAGAGAATGAGACTTTTTAAAAAGGCAAAACCATGAACAAGAGTTATGCTGAGCTCAATATGGCAGTAGGAAGGGGTTGATTTTTCAGATACCCTCCACCGAGGTCCTTCAACAGACTCCCCCGCCACCCAGACTGGAGCTGGATGAACTCAAATGACTAACATTCTGGCTTGCTGCTGGAACCAGATTCTAGGGAAAGGGGTCCAAAAGGTAAAAATTATAAATTGCCAGTTGGGAGAGGATAGGGGGAGAAAAATTTCCCCTAAGGATTACCAGGATTTGGGCCTATGGGATAGCCCTGTCATCCTAGATAAAAGGGCATAAATATACCAAGTAGATGTGAGGAAAAAATTGAAGAGAGTAAATAAGGTACTTTCAAATCCCTAAACTACTCTGGATTCATTCTGTGTTGGAACATATAGCTCTAATCTGAAATACAGAACATTCCTTTACACTCTATGGGACTCTATGGGTATGCTCGAGAACCAAATGGCAAGGGTGTTTAATAACCGACTGTACCACCTCAACTTTCATTGCTTAGGATGTTGTATTGGGCCAATTACCAAATAACCCCAAGAAAAATAGTGAACATAAAGCTCTTCGAAAGTATATGAGATTTCCTATTTATCCACCTCCTGCCATCCTACATCCTACACTTGATATTATTTTTTTTCCAAAACAAGCTATTAATCTTATTTTTAAATATTTAAAAGCATGATCAGTATTATCTAGAACTTTACCAAAGTCTAGTTTTAGGAATGAAGGTGATGTGGCAGAGACCGCTGGTTATTCACCAAACTCTGATGTCCTTTTTTTTTTTTTTTTAAGATTTTATTTCTTTATTTGAGAGAGAGAGTGTGAGCAAGAGAGAGCACAAGCAGTATGAAGGGCAGAGAGAGAAGCAGACTCCCCATTGAGCAGGGAGCCCTATTTAGGGCTTGATCCCAAGACTTCAGGATCATGACCTGAGCCGAAGGCAGAAGCTTAACTGACTGAGCCACCCAGGTGCCCTGATGTCCCTTTTCTTAGTAAAACTTGTGCTTGGGCTCCTGGAAGCTCCAGCAGAACATCTCCCAAACCCTTTAATCTAGATGTGGTCACATGACTGAGTTCTTGCCAATGAAGTGTATGGAGCCGGACCTATGTTGCTTAAGCATCTGGGCCACAAAATGTGGGCTTGCTTTACATCCCTTCCCACTTCCCACAAGCTATATGCCCCTTGCCTGTGACCGGCTTACACCATACAGATGAAGGCCTGGCTCGGACAAAGCAACAGGGTGGAGGGAACCTGAGTCTCTGGTCGAGTGTGGCTTCCATTGTCTTTAAACCACTGTAGTTTTGGAACTTTCTAGTTATACTGCCTCAAACTTACACCAAACTTATAAAGCAGAATTTAATAAAAAGTCTAGTGACTTGACAGGTGGGAGTTTTACATTTCTCTGATTTTTCATTTTGTAAATTAATAACCTAAATGGTTAACTTTACTTTTTTTCCATTTAACAAAGGCATCATAATTTTTTCTTAGTTAGAAACCAAACAGGGCTAAGCACTTCTGTGAACCCTGGGATCAGTTACCAAATTACAGAACCATCAAATTATATAACCTTGCTATAGAAAGTGATAAAAGAAATGTAATTCCTGGGGCACCTGGGTGTCTCAGTGGGTTAAAGCCTCTGCCTTCAGCTCAGGTCATGATCTCAGGGTCCTGGGATCAAGCCCCTCATCAAGGTCTCTGCTCAGCGGGGAGCCTGCTTCCTCCTCTCTCTCTCTCTGCCTGCCTCTCTGCCTACTTGTGATCTCTGTCAAATGAATAAATAAAATCTTAAAAAAAAAAAAAAGAAATGTAATTCCTTCAGTGAGGAAGTGACCCAGTTAAGGTCTCAAACATTTGCTCAGAATATGTATTAGAGTGTTATTATCTTCCTACCTGCCCTGTACATACAGGTACCTGCACACTAGGGAAAGCCCTCTATTTAGGAATCTTAGAAAGAGAGAGAGCAAAAAGAAGGTCAGAGCTTATCATACAAATGACAAGAATAAAAACAGAAAAAGAACTGTGGACTTAAAGTTAAAAAGAACCATATCATAAGAGGTCATTTTTAAGAGGCTTTATTTAGCACTGACTCTAGAGACCCCAAACATGTTCTCCATTGGCTTTGTAAGGCTTAATCACTCATAACTAGTCTCACGCAAATTGCTGCTAGAATTGATATCTTTTTCTTCCTTACCACCCATTATTACAAAAGTGTCCATAGAATTATTTGTAGGGCTGACAGAGTTTACGATTCAGAGAACTTCCCATGATTTGGAACCCCATCGTGGATTAAAATCTTAAAAAAGTTCAGAGTGTTGCACTCTGGGGAGGGTGCAGGGGAGGGAGGAGGGCTGCATAACCCACACAGACATGGTGGATGGAGGCCTGAGACCCAGGTAACCGCGGCCCTGACCACGGGTGCCTCAGGAACAGGTATAAAAGGCAGGGAGAAAATGCCTGGGAATGAGTATGGGAGGCTTCTGAAGATCTGATGGTATTTGTACATCCTGCTCAATTTCCCCTATTATCATATTTATTATCTTTGGTATAATGAGCTGGTTTGCACAGGTTCTGATTTCTATAGAGATGATTTATCAGGACCTGCATGCATACATGTGTGTTAACTCTAAGGTAACTTTTAGAAACCCTTTTCCTGACATGGGATGTTATTATTTTTCTATTAATATTTTTCTATTCTTCTGAAGTAATTATGCTTTTCCATTGCCTTTTTGTGCAGCTTTCTTCTTTTAACCGTAAGAGCTAAACAGCTGCTACCATTTTTGTCTTACCATACTCTAACTTCAAAAGTAGAAAATTAAAAACAAAAAAAAGCAGGGGAACCTGGGTAGCTCAGTTGGTTGAGCATCTAACTTTTTTTTTTTTTTAAAGATTTTATTTATTTACTCGACAGACAGAGATCACAAGTAGGCAGAGAGATAGGCAGAGAGAGAGAGAGGGAAGCAGGCTCCCCGATGAGCAGAGAGCCCGATGCGGGACTCAATCCCAGGACCCTGAGATCATGATCCGAGCCGAAGGCAGAAGCTTTAACCCACTGAGCCACCCAGGCGCCCCGAGCATCTAACTCTTGATTTTGACTCAGGTCATGATCTCAGGGTCTGGGATCCAGGCCCACACCGGGCTCCAAATTCAGTGCAGAGTCTGCTTGGGATTCTCTCTCTTCCCCTCTCTCTGCCCTTTCCCCCACTCGTACTCTCTCTCTCTGTCTAAAAAAATTAATAAATAAAATCTTCAAAAACAGCAAAACAAAACTGCGGCACCTGGGTGGCTCAGTCTGTTAAGCGCCCAACTCTTGATTTCAGCTCAGGTCATGATCTCAGGGTTGTGAGATCGAGCTGGGCACCCAGTGAGAAGGCTGCTCGGTTCTTCCTCTCCCTCTCACTTTGCCTCTCCCCTGTCTTAAACAAAAACAAAAACAAACTACCCCGGGAAAACTAAAAATCTGTAAGAACACAATGCTGAATAACAAATACTTCACAAGATTTAGTAATAGTCCTCTCTAGGTATGTGACATTTTTTCTAATGCTTCATCCATGCTAACTCATTTAAATCTTAGGGCAATCCGGTGAAGTAGTATTGGTTTCCAAACTAGGAAGCTTCCTGGATGGCATTTGAAACTCATACCCAGAGGGCAGAGAAAGACTGAAAAAGAGGTAGGACATTCCAGATTGGTAGATGACGGGTATAAAAACGAAGGGAACTTAGACACAAAGCCCATCTCAAGCAGCCACAAAAGTAGATCCATGCCCACCTGCCAGAATCTTTAGAGTGTATCTATAGGTCTTAGTGAGGTCCGGTCATGTATACCATTCAGATGGGCTAAAACAACACATTGCTTTCTTAAGGCTCTGTCCCTGAAACAGCTCTAGTTCTGAGAACAGAGGACAGAATGTACATTCCAAGGACAGGGGATGGGGTGAGGGACCCCCTATTGCCTGGGACCAGCTTGAGGGTCAGCCAGCAGTCATGTCCTTTCAATGACCCCCTCCAACAGATAGGTATTATTAATATCCTCATTTTACAAATGAAGAATCCAAGGCAGAGAAGTTAAATAACTTGCCCAAGATCAAGCAGATGTTATTTGATCTAGATATCCTGGCCCAAATTCTAATTCTGAGAAGTCTATGCAAAGTCAGTTATAGCAGACTAAATAAAACCCCAAAGGAAGATATAAGTGCTTATATAGCAGGTGAAGCACTTGAGTCCTGGCATCAAACATCCTTACAAACATCCTTATAAACTTTAAGAGCTTCAGCAAGTTAATCTCCCAAGTCTCAGCTTGGCCATGCAACAGCCATCTGGATGATGATCATGATATCGGATGGGGAAGAGCCTTGCAAAGCAAGAAACTACATCCCTGGTACTCAGCATATAGCAAGTGCTTGAAAATTATTTGCTGGATATCAGTTATTATAATAGAAGAGCATACACTGATAAGAGTGGCAAGATTTTCATTCATGAAAGCCAGACCTTATGCTTTTCGACTCTTTCAAATCCCTCTCTCTTTCTCCAGCCCTTGAGGTCCATCCTATGGATGGATCATATCCATTAAGCATAAAGTACACTGATATTGCTTTGATGATGATGTTAGAACCAAAAAGAAAAAAAGAAAAAAAAGAAAAGATCTCCCTTGCTCTCTTCTCCTGCCACCCAGTCATGGTCATTTACAGATATCCCAAGGTTTAAAGAATAGTTGGCAATCTGTGAATGGTTGTTAAAATTATACCTGAAAGATAGCTGTATCACACAAGTTTATATCTGATTTGGAGAAAATGGCTTGAATAATAGATTCTGATTCTGACTTGAGGCACTGTGGAATGAGTTGGCCATTTCACACACATGCTTCCAAAGAAGCGTGAAATGTAGAAC
Source organism: Lutra lutra (assembly GCF_902655055.1). Taxonomy (NCBI): domain Eukaryota; kingdom Metazoa; phylum Chordata; class Mammalia; order Carnivora; family Mustelidae; genus Lutra; species Lutra lutra. The sequence goes on from NC_062288.1 coordinate 39,443,189, forward strand.
GTCACTGAGGCCACGTATCTAGTAAATTCATGGATCAGACATGTTTTAGGAGTTGAGTGAATGTGTCAACCCTTAAGTTAGCCCTCATGCATGCATAAAAACCTCAAAATTCCACTGGAAAATAAATCCTTATCAATAAACCTTAGTGGTTGGAAATAAAAGTAAACTATACGCTTCCAAGAAGAGAGGGAAACACTCTCAAATTGTTAGTAAGCCAATTACAATTGATTCAGGGAAGAAAATTGTTTGAAATAATGACAGGAGTACTTTACCTTAAATTAGGGCTGGTTTCAAAGTTTCCCGATTCCCTGTATCTGATTTTTTTTTTCTTTTGTTTTCTTTATTTCTGCTTCTCTGGAACTTTCTGTCTCTCTTTCTTTCCCTCCACTCTACCATAGAAATGAAACAGGAAATATATTCTTATCTGTTGGCTCTGTCGAACGAAACATGGATTTTTATTAATCTGTTGCCCTGAAATATTTCAAAAGGATTTTCCTCAAAATACACATTTGTATTTGTAACTCTTTCATTGTACAAAAAAAAAAAGGTTTTCAGATTCTTTTTTATTTTATTTATTTATTTGACAGAGAGAGAGAGAGATCACAAGCAGGCAGAGAGTGGGAAGGGGAGAGCAGGCTCTCCGAGCAGAGAGCCGGGGGGGGGCTCGATGCCAGGACCCCAAGATCATGACCGAAGCCAAAGGCAGAGGTTTAATCCACTGAGCCACCCAGGGGCCCCTAGGTTTTCAGACTCTTAATGGTGGTTAATAATCCCATTCAAGGTGATCTTGTATGACCTTATTTACACTTGACAAGTGTTAACGTTAAGAAACTACTTGAACAGTTCAGCAATTTGACAATCTATTTTCATCAACATGAGTGTTCAGTGAGGGGAAAAGCTTGACTTAAGAATGATGATGTAATATGAAGAATGTCAAAGTAATGAAAGATACACAGTAGCTTTAGGCAGCTCATGATGTTTTATCTTCTATAACTTTTAGTCCATATGGTAAGAAAACCTAAATAAGGAAAGATATGTGAGAAAGAGAAATTTAATGTATTCTAACAAAAGATGAAAAACTAAACTGAACTTTAAAAAGTCTGGAAAAGTTTATTCACTGTTATTTTTTTAAGATTTTATTTATTTAGTGTATGCAACAGGAACAAAAGGCAAAGGGAGTGGGAGAGAGAGAACTTTTTTTAAGAGGTTTTTTTTTAAGATTTTATTTATTTATTTGACAGAGAGAGAGAGATCACAAGCAGGCAGAGCAGCAGGCAGAGAGACTGGGGGCGGGGGAAGTAGGCTCCTGCTGAGCAGAGACCCGAACTCTGGGCTTGATCCCAGGACCCTGAGATCATGACCTGAGCCAAAGGCAGAGGCTTTAACCCACTGACCCACCCAGGCGCCCCAAGAGAGAATCTTAAGCAGATTCTGCACAGAGCTTGGAGCCTAGATCCCAGCCCCAGGCATAATCCCACAACCCTGAGATCATGACATGAGCGGAAACCAAGAGTGGGGTGTTCAAATGACTGAGCCACCCAGGCACCCTCTGTTCACTGCTGTTATTAAATCGTTTTATGCAAAGTGAGAGAAGCAAAGCAAGAAATTATCCTGATGCTGGGGCTGCCTGGGTGGCTCAGTGGGTTAAGCCTCTGCCTTCAGTTCAGGTCATGATCTCAGGGTCCTGGGATTGAGTCCCGCATCAGGCTCTCTGCTGGGCAGGGAGCCTGCTTCCTCATCTCTCTCTTTCTCTACTTGTGATCTCTCTCTGTCAAATAAATAATAAAAAAAAAAGAAATTATCCTGATGCTCAATGACAAATGGCCATACAGCTAGCTTTTAAAGATATTCATGAATCATCCTTTATCCACTTCAGATCAGTATTTAAAATTTGAATACACATGCATATTTTTGCAATAATAAAAAGTTCAATCTAAAATATTGATTTGGAAGTCTTTCAAAATATGGTAGACAAATGCAAGAGGCAAAAAAAATGGTCCATGTAAATCTTAAGATCTTGTTCTTAGAGGAGAGCATTAAAACATTGAAGGCTTTCTCATGTGCTAATCGGTTTTCCAATTTCCAACTGGTTTTCCAACATAAATGGAATGTTCTCTTTCTTTCACTATCTTCCCATAAATGAATTCAACTTATACTTTATGGCTCAGCCATATTTTTAGAAATCATCTGGTCAGTACTGTGAAGTACATTACTATGTTGGTTTGCAAACGTGGCCTCTGTATGCATAAGGCAAGAAGAGACCGAAGAAAGAGACCAAAGAAAGATTGAAAGGCGGCAGTTTTTATATCCAAGAGAACTTACATTTGAGGCTTGTCTGGAGCAGACACAAGACAAGTAGATCTCCACACTCACCTGCCAGCATCTTAAAAGTTTGTATAGATGCCTGAGTGCGGCTCGGTCACATATCTAGATAGTCTCAACAATGCATTGCTCAAGGTTGTGATCTTGAAAATGGCTCTCCCTGTAAGAACAGTGAGCAGAAGAGGAGAACAGCATTCTAAGGACAGGGACGTGGGTGAGGATCCTCTGATTGCTCGGTCCAGTTTCCCAGTCAATGAGTGGTCAGGTCCTCTCAGTGACCTTGCCTGACATATCGTCCACAAAGAATTTCACCTAAATGCTTAGCACATCAGGAGAGCAAGAACCTGGAGGTCACGAGAGCCCTGCTGGCAACATGGCTCTATCCATTCATCACAAGCCTGAAGGACACCTCCCTGGAGAACAGATAGGAGGGTGTATATTTCCAGTTCCAGAGAATACTGTAGCATATCATTAGAAGACCCCTTGGGAGGGATTCCTTCACGGCTCATTGCATCTCAATGGAAGCAGAATGGCACTGTAACTACCTAAGTGGTATGTGCTGGAAGCAGTGTGCAGGGAGCAAAGTGCAGGATGTTGGGTATTTATCCGAGAAGGGAGAAGGCACAATGACCTTCATTTATCCAAACCCCATCCTTATCCTGACTCCCGTTAGCAAGGAGGTGCAGCCTTTCATCCATCTATGACTTCTTGTTTCTCATGTCTACAATGTAGAGCGTAACCATTGCCGAGTGATAAGATTGAGTGTCTGGTTAGGGAGTTTCAAAAGGAAGAAGATTATAATATATTGTTTGTTTTTAAGTGGCTTGATCCTGTTACTGAACATCCCTCACATCTAACAGGCTGATTGGGACATATAATGCGAACTCATCACAGAGCAATTAGAAAATAAGTATAGACTCAAAAGAAAAAAAAAATCCAGAGTCGAACGACGCAAAACAGCCAGCATCAACATTTTGTGTAACCCTTTAGTCTTTTTGCCGTGCCTATCCTATCCACATAATAACAATGTTTGCCATTCATTTAGTATTTACTTGTTGCCAATCACCATGCTAAGTTCTTTACAGGTACTACATCATTTAGTCCTTATTACAGTCTTAGGAGATGGGCACTATTATACCCATTTTACAGATGAAGAGATATTGAGGCTAGAGTGGTTTAAGTGGTTTGTGCAGAATCACACAGCTAGTGAATCACAGGAACTAGTTAATCCGGATGTACCTGACTCAGAGCCTGTGTTCTGGACCTGAATGTTATATCTCTGATTTATACATCCCTTTGGTACAAGAAAATTCTGTTATTTTTATACAGACTTTTATAATTTTTCTTAAAGTATTACTCTATAATAAAGTAAGCATAAGAGGAAAAAGAAGTTAGAAACATGTAATATATAAAATTTGTTTTCTAAAATACACAAATTATTAAGATTTCACTTTTCAAATAGTCAAATAATATTAATAGCACATGAGAAATAACAAATAATGAAGCACCATAAAGGAAAATGCTCAGACTTGTGGTCAAAGACACACAAACAGTACCAATAAATATAAATTTACTTACTTATAAATAAATACAGATAACTTTTTTAAAGAGTTGGGAGAATTATGGCAGATAGAGCTGTTAGGATTAGGAACAATCTTTCTGAGGAGTGGTTACAAGAACTATAAAATACTGTTTCTAGGAAATAACCTAAAGAAATAATTTACCCAGAGTGTGGTTACTTTCTTTTGGCAAGGTAAGTTTATTTGGTTCCTAGAAATATACATTTGAAATAAACAAGTAAGGAGGAAGAATACAAAGAAATATATACTGATTTCACAGCTGATAAAAATAAAGATTTATATTTATAAATATATCTTCATAAAGATTTGTATTTAGACACTGATGGAAAGTGAATTTAAAGCAACACAAATAATTTATGTTTTATAATCACTGGAGTTGTACCCATAAATTTAAGTGCTTAAATGATTTTTTAGGATCTAAAGTGTTTTACTTTTGCTGTATAGTTATTTTCATGGTTGCATTTTACTATGGATTGTTAAAACATAGGCATTTTGCCTTAGCATCATCCTTGAATGAAAAGCTGATGGAAGGAAATATAAGAAGGGGGGGCAGACACAAAGAGGCAAAAGAGAAGGGGTGGAAATATGGTGATTACAGCACAATTACATGACAAATATAGGTAATTACAGTATAAGTGAAGCTGCAGTTGGAAGTTATTCAAAAGGCATTTAGAAAAATCTAAAACTATACAACTGATACCTCTGAATTCATTTTTCCAAAACTGAAAGCAAATTTTATGTGTGTGAATTTATTTATTACAGATTCTTCACACCAACTATATAACAACATAGGCAACATCCTGTAATGAAGTGTCCAAAAGACAAAAAGCAGGAGGTGCCTTAGACATTGGAATCATTGATTTCCTCATAAGTCACTCTTCGATTTCTAATAAATCTTCAAATATTAATAACGCACCCATTTCTGGACATCTTTTATTGTTTTTATTTGGCACAAATTGACCAACTTCGGTCAGATAATAGAAAAACACATAAAACATATCTCATCTGATATATATCCCATACAAAACCATATATGACATTTGGCAGTGGTTTTAAATTAGTTTCCTTACAGGTTTTTATTCTGAGCACAATGTAAAGCATATGTTGTCTTAAGTGGAGAATATTCTCAAGCATTTTTTTTCCTTCGGTTACCTTACAATTTTAAAAGTTGATTCAGATGATTCACATTTCTTTTCTGGGGTTTTAGAGCCCTTGGACCACTGAGGTTAATCTTCAGTTTTATTTCTTTCAACCAAGATATAATAGACTGAAGAATAACTTCTGCAGGAGATTCTCAGGCAGATGAGATCTGCTGTGTAAGAATATTGTTGGAACCAGGATGAAGTGGGGCTCTAGGAAAGTAAGTTAGCCAAGGGAGCCAGCTGTGCGGCATCACCTGTATCTAGTACTGATGAATGACAGGTGCATGACGGCAGAAGAATCTGTCTTGAAGGCTGGAAGTGACCCCAAGGTCTGATTGGTCCCTGAAGTCTGATAATATCACAGATTAGACACTTGAATTTAGAGACTACAAAGCTCTAGGACTTTTCATGCAGACTTAATTAATAATAGCAAACTAGAGCTAACATTCATTGTTTCCAGTGATATGCTAGGGGCTATGCCAAGTGCTTCACATGGATTAACACATCAAAATATCACAGGCGACAAGTGTCATTACCCCCTTTTTGACTTCTATGAGAGTTGAGTCTCAGAGGAGTCTAGTAATGTGTGCAAATACACAAAACCAGTAAGCAGTAGATTTCGCTTAAGTTCACACTCAGAGAGTCTGATTCCAGAGTAGGGGAATTGGGCCACACCACTGTCTCTCTGGAGGGCTCTAAAGCAATCTCTTAAAGGCTAACAAGTTAGAAATTTGCCCAGCATGTTTTGTAGTAGCCATTTAACTCCTTCTTGGAGCTGTTCTTTCAAATTTTGGAGCATTAAGTAGATTAAGAGGTATGTTTGCAATGAGCAGTTTATAATTTGTAAGGGGTTTAGGGAAACCCTGTACTTTCTGCACAAGTTTTTTTTTTTTATAAACCTAGAATGCCCTAAAAAATAAGATCTATCAATAAAAATAAGGTCTATGCCTGCTACCTAACTCTGTTCTCAAAGGCACATTGTCAAAATTCGTGTCTGATGATACACATCCACCCAGATCTCTTCAACAAACCCTTGCAGGTCATAAGAATTCCCCAGCTGTAATGTATTTTCTGTTTGATCTCTCATAGCAGATGTCTTCCATTATTCTACTTCTCTGAATCTTATATTAAAACCAATTGTGTCTTTTGAGTTTTTGGAATATAGTTTTTGGAATATAGAGATCATTCATCTCTTATTTATTTACAGTCTTATACCCAGTATCTATACTATGCCTGGACACATGATAATGAAAATAATTATAACTACTTATTTAAAATTTGTGCTGGGGTTATATTATAAGCCATTCATAGTGAATACAACTTGACAAATTCAGTTCTTAATCCTGGCCTAGATTCTTATAATGAACTTTGAATTGAATTAGTCTTTGCTCGTTCTAATCCCCAATCCATAGAAGCTCCTAGATGACCTTTCCCAAGTGTTATTTCCTGCTCAAACATTTGTAATGGTGGTACTCCACTATCTCCTCTTCAGCCTTCCTCAAGTTCCAGCATGCTCCCTCATGAGTCTGCCATCTTCCAAAAAATTTGGGCCACTTGACATTTGCTGAGAACATGTTCTTTCTCTTTTCCAGAGCTTTGTTGATGCCCAAAAATGTTTTTCCTCTTCATTTCAATTGTTTAAAGCCCTATCTATCCATTTCAGCTATCATCCATATTCAAAATTCTAATTTTCTCCTACCATCTCCCCCATTCTAACCAGATGAGCTTATCGGAGTTCTCTTAACATATTGTATTGCTTTGGCCATTTTCTTATTGTTTGCCTGAAATTATAGGTTTGCCCCTCTACCTTCAACTGGATTTTAACTTGTTGTGAAAAGGCATTATATTCTCCTCATGTTTGTACCATCTGAAGCTCTTAGCACAGTGCTTTGGAGGTAGTGGGCAACAACTCCCAAATTGGGAAGATATTAATAGCAGTCCGGAACTCACAAGCAGGAAGTCAAGTGGACAGAGATTCCAATCTCAGCTGGATCACTCAGTAGCTGGAGAACTTGGGCAAGCTAGTTAACTTCGAGACCCATTCCTCTAACTGCGGGATGACATTTTATCTACTACACGGTGCTAAAGAAAAAATTAAAAGAAAAGTGTATGTAGAGTTTAACATCTATTAAGTATATGATACATGGCAGTGGCAAGTATTTGTTTCACGATTTTTTTTTCTCTGAAATATCCTGAATTCCTTCTATCTAATGACATTCCACTTGTCTCTCTTTTAGCCATATTTACGGTCACAATAATTTGCCAGGCAGGCAAAATTGGAAAAAGGACGGCCATTTTACAGACATCAGATATGACATAATTTTTACAATCACATCTATATTTATTTTGAAATTACTGTAGTAGTTGTCGATTAAATAAATTCATAAATATTTACTGAGCATCTAGTATGCATCAAGCATTGTTAGAGGTATTGGGAATACAGCAGTGAATTAGACACAGTACTTGTCCTCCAGTAAATTCCATGTTAATGTTGACAACAAAGATCCCACAGATATTCGAGAAGCACAGTGAAAAACTTACCTACAAAATGGTGCCAAACCGGCATTGATTAGAATCCCAAACTCCATTTCTGGGTCTCAAAACTTAGCTGTTAACAGTAAGCACTGGGGGAGTTCAAGAATGGTTACCCAGATTTTTTAAAAGCTAGGGTTCTAAGAAGAGCTGTTGTGGAGGCAAGCTATATCTGTATCTTTTTCTTCTGGGAAAAAAATAGGGCGAAATCAGCCTATGTCTTTGTAGCAGATGGATCTGAGCTTTCTCTATTTCTACTTCAATGACCTTAAAGTAGTTGTCTGGGAGTGAAAGTTGTTCCATGTCGTTATGTGAGCAGCAGCTCCCAAAATACTGAAGCTCTTCTGTTTGCAGCAACTTAGGTGAGTCCTGCGGGTGACGCGGAGACAGACGGATTAACCTCCCCAGGTGCTCTGCCTGCCGCGAGCCCTCGGGCCGGCTCCACCCCTCCGTTGCGAGACCCGTGCGAGAGCGCGAGTGGAGGGCCCTTCCGCAGGAGGGGCGCGGGGCGTGGGGCGCGGGGCGTGGAGGGCGTGGGCCGGGGGGCGGGGCGAGCCCCGCAGCCTGGGTGCTCCGAGGGAGCTGTCAGTGTTAGGCTCGCGGAGAGAGAGGAAGTGCTGGGTCCCCGAGGAGCGCGAGCCAAGCGGCCGGCGCAGCGTGAGACAGCACATCCTGCGCGCGCCGGACCCGCCGCCCTCGGGAGCCGCTCGAGCTTCGACCCCGCAGCCCCCTCCTCGGGAGCCGCCGCCGAGCTCGCTCCTGGAGCCCAGTTCCGCCTTCGCCGAGCGCGTCCAGGTAAACAAGAGGGAGGGTGTCGGGCTCGTCTGGTTGCCACCTCCGCGCCCCTCCTCGACCCTCCCGGCACCGGGGTCGCCGCGCCGGCAGCCGGGCAGTAGTTCCGGCCGCCGCAGCCGGACCCTAGCCTCGGCCCCCTCCCCAGGCTCCTGTGTGCTCCGCGGCGCCCTAAGGCAGCCAGAGCCCCCCAGCGGCAGTCCCCTGCTGCAGCTCCCCGGGAGAGCCCAGAGGCGAGAGCAGAGGAGGAGGGGTCGTGGTGTCATCACCTTGTCGCCCACCTGGCGGGCTGGGAGGGTCATCCCAGGGCACCCCGCCTCGATCTTGTCCTGGGCAGCAGAAGGCTAGCGGCGGTGAGATCCGCACCCCTCTGGGCCACCAGCTGACGGCCCCTGGGGGAGGGGGAGCTGCGGAGGGAAAGGAAAGGATGCTGTTTGATTACATTTTCAGCTGTCTGTAAGGCTCTTAGATGCTGTTGCTACCCGACAGGTCGGAGGGAGCGAATGTGCTTCCAGCAGGGCATTAATTAAACACTCACGCAAGAAGATGTCAGTTTCTCTCACTGCTGCAAAAAAGTGTGGTTGGGGGATGTGTTTTCGTCAACACCTTCCCAGGCGCGTGGCCCTCCTTCCCCCACTCCCACTCCGGAATCGCTCTGGCCTCATGAATCTGTGCGTCGTCATCATAAGGGCAGTGATCCTCCAGCACTGATGGGAACTGAGTGCGGGAGTCTCATGACTTGTACCTCGGTTAATAAGGTTAAACAGAAACCCAGGATCAGGACAGGAAATTACTTAGGAGATCGGAGACTCAACAAAATGCAGAAGATGGAATATATTCTGTCTTCTACCACATCTAGGTAAGGGGCAAGAACAAGTAGCCAGCCATTTTCTTGCCTGGATTGCCTTTCAAGTGTGCACTGAAGACTTATTGCTGTTCAGGGTAGTGAAAAATTGCTTCCAAATATTCCAGATAAGGAGAAAGCATAGCTGACAGTAAGACATGGGGAACTGCAGAAGACATCATGTGGCTAATATTAGCACCGATAGGGGTGATGGTCTCCCTACATATTTTCACTGAAAATTACAGTTAAAGACAACCAGTGGTAGTGCATTTGAAATGGAGAATTCGGTGCAAGTTGCATCCTGAGCGTGCTGGTGGGAATGTGATTAATACTTCCTCCAGTTGTTTAACATGCCCGGTTTTCTCCCAAAGTTTGGGTGTGAGAGACAAGGACCCAAACTCTGCTCTTTGGACCATGTTTCTCAATAAAATATACTCAGACACTGCTCCCACACAGTCATCAAATGCTCTCTTCTTAGGCATCAACTTGCCAGTGTTTAACTTCTGAGGACTCTGTGCTCTAAGAGACTTTTTTTTTTTTTTTTTTTGGAAAAATCTTGTAGGACCGTCTTTAGGAAGTTAGGACAATATGTCTGGGTGTCCAGTTCAGGCTCTTTCCAGCCTGTCCAGCTCTGGGCCCAGCTTTGGCCCAGAACATCTCCTATGTCTCTCTTTTTTTCCCTTGTCTTGAGCCTTAGGCACTGATGCACCTGCTTCCCTCCCCTTGGCCTCTAGGTCTTTGCACGTCTGCTGCACAGTGTCCCAAAGCAGAGGTGTGGCTCCGCTCCTCCATGCATATCCCAGCCTTTCCTCTTCTACTGAAGCATGTTCTGAAGCTCTTTGGTGTTTGAGGTCTAACATCATTAGGTGTGATCACTGTTACTGGTAGGGACAGAGAAAAGAAACTCAACCCACAGGAAAGTGGGGCAGTTCTTACAGTGGTGGTCCGTAGTTCCTAGTTTCTGACAAACTTCTGAGATGGTAAGAGGAAGTCACACAGCATTTTTGCCATCATGCTTTATGTCTAAAAGGGGGCTCTATTAACTCTCTTCCCAGTCCTTCTACTTCCCCAAACACTTCTTCCCAAGTCTTTAATAAATAAGCCTTTCCCTTGACTCCAGCATTGAGTCAAGTAATTCTTAGAGATCCATCTTTGGTGCCGCTCTGTCCAGTCTTGTAAGATATATACTAAGTCATGAAACCATGACTCTCAACACAGACTGTGCACAGGCTTCATTCAAAGTTAGTTACCTAAACGGGCTGCTCATTCTTCCCCATCACCCTGTTTCTTTCTGTCACTTAACCTAGCCCCAAATAGCAAGGTCCTTTGCAAACTTCGTCGTTTCGTTCTGTCTACACGTTGCTCTACTGCTTAAAACAAAGGTTGATAATACATTGAGCATTTTACCAGTGCTCGATACATTTACTGAATTTATTACTTCACCAACACATTTACTAAAATGTGTTGAGCACTTGACCAGGCATTGGATTTTAAGTTATTTCTCCATGTATTAAGTTATTTAATCCTCAGAAAAATCTTATGAGTTATATATCTTTAATCCTGTTTGACAGATGAGGACACTAAGACACAATGATAATAGGTAACTTTTGGAAAATTGCTCAGCTACTAAATTATAGAGCCAGGATTTGAACCCTGGGCAGCCTGAATCTACTCTTCAGTGCTGCAGAACAATTACACTGGTTAATTTTTGTGTAGAGATTATTAATCTCTTATGTTATCTCATTTAAAGTTTTAATTTTAATTTCTAGGCCTTTGCCCAGATCCATGTAAAAAGCATTCTTGACTAGGAACTTTTCACAGATACCCTGGACTGATTTTCTTTGCTTCCTCTTGATAGGAAGCCTGGGACCGGAATGTGAGAGTGAAGCTGGCATTGTGACCTTGACACCGCTGTCCAGGTGCAAACCCTGAGGCGCCCATGTGTTCACAAAGGCATCTACTGATTCTTTGTTCAGAGGAGGCTGCTTCAATAGGAATCGTAGGCATTGTGGAGGGCAGGCCTGTGATGGTGTTTAGGGGGTCATTGAGCTCGATCATCTTGATGTGAAATTTAATGCATATGTACCTAAACGCAGCTTTCTTGAGGGAAAGGGGTATTTGTGACTAAAAAGAGATTAAGAACCACTGGTTCACATACACTGTTTAGGAAAAGGGGTAGCAGCTGAAGTCACTCTGCTGACATGTGCTTGAAAACAAGGCAAACTATCCTCTAAGCACCAGGAAAAAGTGTTCATAGCTATCAGCGTTGTGGCATGTCCCTACTGAGGCATGCTAGGGGGTGCCCTGATGCAGGTGTGGCTTAGGCTAAGGCACACTGCAACCAAGTAAGATCTCCAAGCGTGGCAGGCAGCTTTCGAGCTGCTTGGAGTTCATTGGGTGCCTTTCCTGTTTATATTCAGGTTCATGAAATCATTCCAACGCTCCTGTAAGGCTGAAATCTTTATCTTCATTTGACAAACAAGGAATCTGGTACTTGGAAATATGAAGCCGTTGGTCAAGGCCACCTGAAGCCCATTTGGTGGGAAGGCTGGATTTCAAGTGCAGGTTGGCCAGATTCCGAAGTTTGTTTATTCTGTTCCCATCCTATCTCATTGTTTTTCTGTGGGGGGAGGCAACGCGTACTGTTTTAGTGTCGCTTTTCACTGTGGCAGGACAGAGAGTCCCTCAAGAACATGCTCACGTGCTCATACGAAAAGCCCATCTGTATTATCAAAGGGGATCAAGGAAATTAGACATCTCTTGGTGTGGTGGGGGGTAAGCAAGCCCTGCTTCCCCTTGAGGCGTGCTAAAGCCCCCTACATTTGATTCTTAAGTGTCACTAGGTATCTTGCTGAACATGGAATGCATAGCAGTTCCCAACTGAGACAGCCCAGAAAGCTGACTTTGCAGGAGGAGGTGTTAGCCAAGGCTTTATTCATTGCAAAGATGAATTTATTTCAGGGCTGAATGTGAAGCTGCTCGGTGTTCTGGGGCTTCTCTGATATAGTGACTGTGCCATGATCCAGAACACTAACTTGGTACTAAATCTTGGGAGGACCTCTGCTTCCCAGACAGGCTCTGCGTCCTTTAATTTTCAGTTCCTATCAATCCTGAGATCCTAACAAGCAGCTGCTCTTGCTTCCAAAGTATTACTTGGGCCCTAACATTCCTATGCTCACCCATATTGTTGCTGTACTCTTAGAGAACGAGCCATTGTTTTCATTTTGGGACACAGACCAGCTAATGCCATCGGTATGGCACACACACAAAGCAGAAAATTTATGTTAGAGTCAAGGGCATTCTTTATGATAAAAGTAATGAGTCTCTGGCGCTGTGGAGAATGATTGCACTTGATCAACAGATCTGCCTGGGAACAGATACCAGTGTGCTTTCTTATGCTTCAAGGTTTTTTTTCCTCCTATAAACTCTTAAAGAATTTTTAAAAATTCTGCTTCTCTCTTACACACGCTTTAAGTTGACATCTGACAGTTTTCATCGTGAATTTAAAGATTCACAGTGAATGCGAGTTCCAGAATATTGTAAACTTGGATGTTTAAAAATAAAACGATGATGTCATTCTTTGAATCCAATTAAAATCTAAATACTATACCAACCTCTATATCAGAAGTACCTGGGAAGCTGCTCAACAGAAAGGTATTTTTATACCTTGTGGTCAAGCATTGCAGGCAGATTTGGGGCATCAACTGTCACAGTAAGATTTGGGGCTTTTTTTGGTCAGGTCATGTGGAGGAAAGGCTTTTGCAAAAAACGGAGGTGGGAAAGGAGGCCCTGAATGATTCTAAACCACAGGCACATTCTCTGGCAGGGTCAGTTTTTGGAAAGAAATCAGCTAGAAGCTTCAGATCTGGAAATTAAAATGTCATTAGTTCTCATGCCTGCCTGGTCTTTAGAAAGCCTCCACGGGCACCAGGCGCACGCAATGCGGATTATCAGAGCTTGCATTTATCTAGCACAGGTGTTGTTGGTTATGAGTCATTGTAGGCAGTGGCCTGGAGTTGGGTCCACGGCCTTCTGTCCATGTGGCTTGGACTCAAAGTGGGCAGGACTGGAAGGACTGCAGAGCTGATGGCCCCATTTCCTGCCCTCAGGCAGGTGACTGTGGATAGCTGTCTTTCCTCTAGAGAGTGATTTACAGAAAAGATTGACTAACTCCAGTGGGTTTGTACTTATTTTGTAATTTTGTTTTTATGATATTTATTTTATTTTATTTATTTTTTAAAATATTTTATTTATTGATTTGACACAGAGAGATCACAAGTAGGCAGAGAGGCAGACAGAGAGAGAAGAAAGGAAGCAGGCTCCCCGCCGAGCAGAGAGCCCGATATGGGGCTCAATCCCAGGACGCTGGGATCATGACCTGAGCCGAAAGCAGAGGCCTTAACCCACTGAGCCACCCAGGCGCCCCAAGATATTTATTTTAGGGAGAGCACAAGTGGGAGGGGTAGGGGGGAAGGGAAAGAGAATCTCAAGCAGACTCCCCACTGAGTTCGGAGCCCAAGGCATGGCTCCAACCCAGGATCCCAAGATTGTGACCTGAGCCAAAACCAAGAGTCAGACCCTCACCCAACTGCATCATCCTGGTGCCTCTCTAGTGTGCTTTTAGATTAGTGGTTCTCAGGGGTGACTGTCCACCATAGGGACATTTGGCAATGCCCAGAGACATTTTTGTTTGTCACAGTGGGGAGAGAGAGTACCTACAGGTCTCCAGCAGGGCTGCCACTGAACAGCCTCCAGAGCATAGGTCAGCTCCCATGACGGAGAAGTCTCCTGCCCAGAATGTCAGTAGACAGTCTGTTTTCCTATTGAAATCTTTCTTGCTGTAATTTAAGCCCATTTCTTTGCTTGGTCTTTGACAACATAAAAGAGAACAACATCTAAGAGGCTGTGTAAGACACAGGAAAGAGGAAGCAGCCAGATATCTCACTGAAGCTATGGAAGCCTCAGTTTCTTCATCTGTAGAGTGGGGATAATGATCCCTAACTTGCAAAGTTATTGTAAAGATTGCAGATAATGAGAGAACACATGGTACCCAATCAAGGTGTGGAAGATGGTTTTATTATCCAACAACAGTTACATCATTTTCTAGCCTTCTTTTCTCAGGGATGTGTGTGATCTTGCCTTCCTTTGAACTGAAGGTATGCTCTTAAATTTTTTTTTTTTTTACCTTGAGTTATACTACTTATGTGCCTGCCTTTTTCTGGTTTTAGACTCTAGGCTCTCTGAGACATCCTTGTATCTTTCAGCAAAAAGTCTTACACATGGTAGATACTCAACAAGCTTTGTTGACCCAAAATACTAGCCAGAATAAATCCCACTTAATTTTCTTTTTATTATAAGATTTAATTCTTTCCCTTTGGATCATTTTAATGTGTTTAATAAAAACATTCACTTCCTGAAATGTAGTTTCCATGGCACGTCTGGGCCCAATTTGGATGTAGGCTCGGTAATGCCTAGACTTCTGGAATCCTTGCCTTCCTGAATTAGGATCACGTGGAACAATTCTGCTGTGAGAAGGGGAGTCTTTTTTTTTTTTTAATTTTTTTTTTAAGATTTATTTATTTATTTGACAGACAGAAATCACAAGGAGGCAGAGAGGCAGGCAGAGAGAGAGGAGGAAACAGGCTCCCCACGGAGCAGAGAGCTCGATGTGGGGCTCGATCCCAGGACCCTGGGATCATGACCTGAGCCGAAGGCAGAGGCTTTAACCCACTGAGCCACCCAGGCGCCCCTTGAGAAGGGGAGTCTTGAGAGGGACTACTTTTCATTCTAGAAATGACAGGCAGGATGGTTTGAGTCTTGTGTTTCTTTTAGGAGCCCCTTGGGTTATTTCTTTTGATCTGTGGTTTGATTTCTCTGGTGGGAGGTTTGGTTTCTTTAGTTTCTTTCTGGTGGGAGGAAGGGAGATTTTGATTCATTTGTCAGATTTCTATTTTATACTCATGTCTAGAGCGAAGCCAAGAGTAATGTGTATATTTTAAATAGCTCTAATGAGTAAAGGATGACACAATATTTTATATCCTGCATATACAGTCAGTTTGCCTTTTAAAATACAGGCTAGGTGGTCTACTCTGACCTGAAATAGTACCCATTTCTTTGTGTAGCAAGCTGAAGATTTTAGGAATTGAAATGGAATGAAGTCTTCTCCTGTTAAAGGCGTTTTAGATTCTGTAATGTGCATTTGGAAGCTTTTGTAAGTTTGTCTAGCTGTTGAGTGTTCCGGGGAGCACACACTTGGGGGATGACCATGCGACTATGCCTCAGAATCCACTTGTGGAATTTCAGAAGTTGGTGGGTTTGGGGGGCTGGAAAGGTAGCAGGCTCTGTGGGGGAATGTGTGTTTTGACAGTGTCCCCTTTTAAAATGACGGCACATCTCCTGTTTCACCATCTGCCCTGGTAGTATCAGAATAGCAAGGGTTTGTGGGAATTGGTGTGTATTTTGTGGAAAGAAGAATAACAAAACACTTCTCTGCCTGTTTCCTTGAAAAGTGTGACTTTGTTCACTTTCAGAGGGTATAGGTTACCGCTGATTTGGAAAGGGGATCTTCCCTCTTTGAAGGCTTTCAGGCATAGGGGAAAGTGAGAATCTATTTACAGGAGTTAAAATGCCAAACTAAATCTCCCAATGCAAATATGGACCACCCAGGGACACTGTAACAGGCCAGGTTTGGGGTTTTGAATACAGATTTTCTTGCTTCCTCTTTTAAGCTTTTTAATATTTTCAAATGCTGCTGAAAAGTAATTGGCATATCAAACAAGGATGAAACCCCATATCTTTTGCTGTAGCCTTTAAAGGGGGGAATCATACTCCTTTCCCTTGAGAGCTCCTCCTTTTAGAAATTAAAAAAAAAAAAGCATGAATTGCTAAAATTTGAAGGCCAACAACAAATTGTTAAGTTTTAGTTTCAAGTAGATAAAAAAGTCAGGTTACAAAACAGTCACAGGACAGGAGGAAGATACTCTTTTCAGACGTTCCCTTGTCCAAGGACATTCTGGCCAGGCAGAGCCATTTACTTCAGGAAAATGAGCAGAACTTTGCTTTGGGGGACGTGCTGAGGTATTGGCAACATCACCTCTTCACATTGCCGATACCCCGTCTGCCTTCCCAAACCCAGGGAAGGTCGTCTGGGCAGCACATGGAAAGAGTATTTTCTAAACTCAGGGGGGAAGATTCAGAATGAAAGTGGCTTTAACCAGGGCACATGTTCTGGTGACTGGGGGGTTAATAATGAATGACACCTGGTGCTTTCTTAGTCTTTATACCTGTTAAAGAAAAAGCTACTCGTCCACTTGTTAAAGGAATGGTAAGACAGGCTTTATTCAGCGACACTGTTTTATTTTTTTTTTAAAAGATTTTATTTATTTATTTGACAGAGAGAGATCAGAAGTAGGCAGAGAGGCAGGCAGAGAGAGAGAGAGATTGAGAAGGACACAGGCTTCCTGCTGAGCAAAGAGCCCTACGTGGGGCTCAATCCCAGGACCCTGAGATCATGACCTGAGCCGAAGGCAGAGGCTTTAACCCACTGAGCCACCCAGGCGCCCCAGCGGCACCATTTTAATAGATGTCGGGATCACTGCACTGGGAGTTTGCAGTAGGGGAGAGAGATCCGAAGGAACTCTGAATACAACAAAGGAGAGTGGGATTTCTAGCCAAGGAGTAATGCGGGGGTGGGGAGGGAGTGCATGAAAAATTACTAAGAGGACATGTCCAAGGTAAGTGGGGGGTAATCAGGCTAAGCCCACCTAACAGGATTCTTGCTGAAGGCAAGCCAGGGTGATCAGATACCACCTGGGAGATGGCAGAGGGTGAGGAACCTCGTTAAACATCCAGTAGATACCAGGGATCAGACATTGAGGGTGGGAGAGTCTGGCTAAACTGACTTTTCATAGGACTTACCTAAAATGGGGCTCTTGAGAACATGCCGATGGATAGGGCCAAGTTGAAAAAGAGCTCAGAGGAGCCTGCTTAGCCTTTGGTCAAGGGAAGAATCTTGGTCACAGCCTCTCACTGAGCATTCCATAGCAAAGCACAGGTGGGGATGGTAAAGGGAGGGGGTGTATCTTCAGTTACCAACACTAAATCACAGAAGGTGGGAAGTAACGAGAAGGCTGGATGGGTGGAGTGGAGTCGGGCCATGGGAGTGTATAGATCAGGTTAGGCTGCACCACGGCGCGGTAACAAATGACTCCAGCACATCAGCATGGCAACCCAGCAAGGTTTTTCTTGCTCCTGTTACGTGTCCGGTGGGGGCCAACAAGGGACTGCGTTGACCATTTCCACCCAGAGACCTGTGCTGAGTGACCCTTCCTCTTGGTATATACTGCCCCCACCTCGTCCATCCCATTGACTAAAGCAAATCAAATGGCCCTGCCTGCCTACAAAGAAGTCGTTAAGTATGTTCTTAGAGTTGGGGAACAGGAATTTTTGTGATTAACCTAAATGACTATGAAAGGGAGAGACTTCCCTGGATTCTACCGATTCCTGCTGCTGACCAGTTTCTAAAAGACATCCTGGGACGCTCACTGACATACAAGCATACATGTAATGGCTTCACTATTCAACATTAGTCACACCTGAAAGAATGCCCATATAGAGTATGAAATTTATTGGAGTGACCTTAGTTTGTATTGTGAATAATAACAGCGTCCTGGATTTAGTGAGCTTACAAATCTAGATTTTACTGATAATGAATAAGAGAACTACGTGTAGGTAGGGGTGAAAGCTAGGTTCCTTCAGCAGGTTTTTAGTCCTAGTGAAGAACATGTATTTAGTACCTACAGAGGGCTAACCATGAGCAAGACTGAATGCTTTGTGTGTACATGAAAATGAGCAAGTATCGGTCTTTTCTTTAAAAAGATGATTATTGGGGCACCTGGGTGGCTCAGTGGGTTAAGCCACTGCCTTCGGCTCAGGTCATGATCCCAGGTCCTGGGTTCGAGCCCCACATCGGGCTTTCTGCTCAGCAGGGAGCCTGCTTCCTCCTCTCTCTCTGCCTGCCTCTCTGCTTACTTGTGATTTCTCTCTGTCAAATAAATAAATAAATAAAATCTTTAAAAAAAAAAGATGATTATTATTAATTTTAAGTAATCTATATACCCAACGTGGGGCTTGAACTCAACATTGAGATCAAGAGTTGCGTGCTCTACCTGCTGAGCCAGCCAGGTGCCCCAGAACAAGGTATAGATCTTAGGCACTGTTGTCTAATCATGGAAAAATAGAGAAGTTTAATATATATATAACATATGGATATGTGTTATACATATATGGCATGGCTATCACATAAGGTAAAACATGGTAAATACCTAATAGAGGTATAACAAATTTACAAGAAGGGAAGTGATTAATAAAGTGAATAATCACTTCTTTGAATTTTCAGGATGACCAGACACCACTGTCAACCAGGCAAAATCATTAATATTTTATCTTCGTCTTCCTTTTTTGCTCTTGGGTCTAATTTGATCCCAGAACAAATCATAACAGCGGTCAAGAGGCAGTATGAGAGTGTGACCTCTACAGCCAGGGTTCAAATCTCAGTGTCAGCCGCTGCTAGCTCTGTAACCTCGACGACTTATTTTGCTTCCCTGCACCTCATTTTCTTCAACTGTAAAACAGGAGTGATAATAACAGGGCCACTTCCTAATGTTGTGAGGTTTGAAAGAATAAATCCTACTTAATTTTCCATTTCTTATAGGATTTAAATTTTTTTCTCATGGATCATTTTGATGTGTTCAGTACAAACATTTGGCTTCCTGAATGGATCCCCTGTTGGGTCTCTGGGCCCCAAATAAATGTGGGCTTGGTAATTCCTAGGATTCTGGAAGCCTTGCCTTCTGAGTCAGGTCAGGATCATATAGAACATTTCTGTCTGTGCCCACCAGAGCAGTGCTGGGCTTAAGGTACATACAGTGAAAGGGCCAGATGGTCAGTCTGCATTTTCCCTGGCTTGTGAGGTGATCTTAGTCTAGAGACTATTAAGACTATCAGGTAGGCCTCTATTCTTAAATTTTATTTTTTTATAAACATATATTTTTATCCCCAGGGGTACAGGTCTGCGAATCGCCAGGTTTACACACTTCACAGCACTCACCATAGCACATACCCTCCCCAATATCCATAACCCCACCCCCCCTCCCAACCCCCCTCCCCCCAGGTAGGCTTCTATTCTTATCTGGGAATTCAGGACTGCTGAGGACACATTTCCTAGTGCCCCGACTTCTATCCCCAGCATTTCAAAGTGATGGTAAGTTAAAATCTAATGTGGTACAGATCCACTGTGGCTAAATGGCAGAAACATTCTGAGCGTCTGATTCCAATAAGTTAAAAGGTCCAAGTGCTTGGGCCTAGCGCCACAGGTAAAGGTTTGAAGAACTAGGGGCTGGATGTGGTACAGGGGAGTCTGTGTGGCTCATCTTGGCCGATGTACACATTTTCTCTCCTCTGTGTCTTCTTTGGTGCTCCCCTTCCCCCACCAGTCCTCAAGTACAACTTGGCTGGATGCTGCAGAGAGTGTCTGGGCTGTCAGCAGGTGAGAGGGTAGATGTGAGGACTCTATCTTTCACAAACATGTATTGAGAACACTTCTCTACTGTAGCCCAGAATTCTAGGAGAAAGCAAAGTTTATATCAAGATAATGGAGGGGGCACCTGGGTGGCTCAGTAGGTTAAGCCTCTGCTTTCGGCTCAGGTCATGATCTCAGGGTCCTGGGATTGAGCCCCGCATAAAGCTCTCTGCTCAGCGGGGAGCTGCTTCCCCCTCTCTCTCTGCCTGCCTCTCTGCCTACTTGTGATCTCTCTCTGTCAAATAAATAAATAAAATCTTTGGGGAAAAAAAAAAAGATAATGGAGAACCTTCGGTTGACTGAACTGTTAAAGAAATAGACTGGGCTACCTTTAAGGTAGTGAGAGTTCAAGCATATCACCATCAAGTGAGGATTTCCTGTGAAGGGATTCTTTTATCAGTGAGAGTACCAGCCAGACCTGTATTTGGTAATCTCCATGTTCTTTTTTCTCTGGATTTAAGAACGTGTGATTTTATGTAGTAGAGAGAGCTTTGCATCACTCTTTATTTATTTTAGATTTGTTTATTTATTTGAGAGAGAGAAAGAGTGGGTGTGTGCTGGGAAAGGAGTAGATGGGGAGGGGGAGAGAGAATCCCAAGCAGACTCCCCACTGAGCACAGAGCCCTACACTCCTCTCACCACCCATGAGATCAGGACCTGAACTGAAATCGAGAGTCACTCAGCCTACTGAGCCACACAGGTGCCCCTGCTTTGCATCGCTCTCCTCACTGGCTGGGATCCGTCATTCACTAGGACCGCCATAAGTAAGAGGGCAGGTGTCAAACTGGCACAATGAATGTTACCATCTGTGTCTACTTTCTTACCCACAGAATTGTTCAAGTTGTAACTTTCCGTCATTCATTCTCTCATTCAGTAATCATCCCTTAAGCGCCTTCTCGACACTGGGAATCCTATGGCAGTGTGAGGGTGGTAGTAGGAAATTGAACAGCTTATGACAACCATGAAAGACAAACAAAAAAAGCTTGCCTCTAACTTCACTCCAGACTGGCCACATCATCTTGCCATTGAGGGCTTGGCATTTACTTGTTCATTTACTTGTTCATTCAGTAATCTTTTAATGTGCCCTGACGGTATTCCAAGTCGGCTCTGTCCTGCTAACAGCAGAGACTAGACAAATCGATCATTTCAAAGGCAGAAAGCCCCAACTACCGTATTCTTTTTTACAGCACGAAGAAAAAGCAAACTATGAGCCTCCTTGGGGTGGGGACTGGGTAGAGTCCTTGCTCTGAATGCTTATCTTACGCAAAGAACTTATTACAAATGCTGAAGTACCTATTTTGAGCTTTTGCTTTCTCACTTTTTCATCATATACAGCAAAGGTGTGATATGTAAGGGAAGTGTTAATTCTAGTTGTTTGCATTGCTTAACACATTTGAATAGATTGAGTTGGTTTAACATGGAAATGCTTGATTTTTTTTCAAGACCCTTACAGGTTTTAAAATAGATAACTTGCTTCCGAAGTGAGGAGAGACCAAAGAGCAGAAACAATTCATCTGAGTTATGACCTGAGAGTGAAACGTCCAGCACAAACCTTTTCAGCTTGTCCTTCATCGCACCCTGCCACCTTGAGCCCATTTGACGTTATGCTGCAGTCTAATGGAACTGTTTGCCATTCCCCAAATGCAGACCGCCACCTCCTGTCACTGCCATTTCTCTCATGCTCACTCTCCTTCTGCTAGAAATGCTTCCCCCGTTCACATTCTACCCATGTGTCCATGTGTGGCTCTCACGGCCCCTCCCTTAGGAAGCTCACTCTGTGCTCCAGTTCCTGCGTGCCCTGCATGTGCTCGCTCTGTCTACCTATCATCTATTTTAAAATTTTATTTATTCATTTATTTGACAGAGAAAGTGTACAAGCAGGGGGAGAGGTAGAGGGAGGAGGAGGCTCCCCACTGAGCAGGGAGCCTGGCAGGGCTGGATCCCAGGACCTCAAGATTATGACCTGAGCCAAAGGCAGATGCTTAACCAACTGAGCCACCCAGGCACGCCCTTCCTTGTGCTTTAAACCTTTATCATGTACTTATCCATTGTCCCTTGCAGTGTAGCTGTTGTTTTCAGACTGTACTGTATGTGGGGGAGGAAAAATAATTTTCTCTCTACTCTTCTAGATTCTTGTCTGAGAACCTCCCCTTCCCCCTATTTAAAAAAAAAAAAAAAAGATTGACAGGAGGAACACAAAACACATTTAATAACTTGTATACTTCCTGTACACGTGGGAGAGACCCAGGAAAACTGAGTAACTCTCCAAAACATCTCAAGCCACTACTTAAATAACATTTCCAGCTAAACACAAAAGAAGATGTTGGGGTTATGGGAGATGGCAGGGTAGGGGTAAAAGTCATCAGGATTGAGGGTGTTATGAAATTTTAAGTCTGTACCTTCTTCACTAATAATAGTTTGTGGAGACTGAGTCATCCTCCTCTTCCTGGTACAGAAAGGAAGAACCCTTAGAAATGGAGACTTCCCTTATACATTTAAGTGACTCTTACAAAAAGGCAACTTCTACTAAGCTTTTAGAGCTTCTCCTATATCTGTTGTTTCTTAAGAATAACCGACTTAAGATAATCCTTATGTCAAAAAGTCATATTTTAGGGTGGCATGGTCTGTTCCCTTTCCCATGTTATAAGCTTTTTGAGGTAGATGTATCTCGATCATTTCTGTAAGCCTCACAGCATCCAGGAGGCACTTTGCTTTGTAGAGGCTCAGTGAGTATTGATTAAATTGCATTAACATAAAGATGAAGTTAGCATTATGGAGACAACTACTTGGGCTTCCTGACTCTTAGCAAATTAGAAAATTTTGTTGATTAGTGCGCTTCTCTTTCCTTTGCAAGTGTCTGGGGAAGGAACCATGCTCAGATATCCAAAGTAGTCTCACACCTCCTTCCATCAGGTAAATCATCCCACTCTCTTTTCCCTTCATCCTCTACTGCTTTCCTACAAAAGGGACTGGAGAGGTGGAGAGAAGGTGGCTGTATGTGCATACACATGTGGATTCCTGTTCCCATGTTAAGAACATGAGTAGGTGACATTCTTGGCCACTGACACTCTCGCCTGCAGTCAGCTCTCCTGTTGCAGCCGCAGACATGGAGGTATCTTTAGGACCAGTCAGCTATACAGATAGGCAGGATTAAGGTCTTGAATCTTAGTTCTGAGGGTTTAGATATTAGACTGTTCTTATATAGCCAAAATTCTCTAGTGGTCTAGTAACACATTCACACAAGTACATGTTATATGTTAGGCAACAAACATAAAGCCAACTTACTGACGGGCCAGGAGAAACCTAACTTCTCATGGAATCATAATGCCCTTGCTTACAGGTCAGTTTTTTGAAATCTGAGAATTCAAGTTCTTAGGTTCTTGGTATGGGAGGTCTGAGCTGGGCATGGTTGGGACAGTGCTAGCCTGAGGGGATTAGGGATAATCCTGAAGATTTTGTCCAGAGTTAACATGGGTATCAAAAAATCAAGCCGATAGTCCAGTCACATAATACATTCAAGAGGACTGGGAAGGGGGGCAGATTCCAGGTGTGGCAATTATATGACAACTAAGGACACCAGATCACGCAAAAAGGGTTGAGGAGGAGAGTGGGGAACAAACCTACGAGACTCTCAAAGCCAGTGGAGCTTTGACACTTTATAGAAAGCAAGGCTGGGAAGAGAGGGAGGAGCTCATACACAGTTTTGAAGCCAACTTTGTTGACTCACTCAACATTTATTACCAACTTTCTACCAGTCACTTTTCTAAGTATTGGCAGTACATCAGTGAACAATATAGACAAAATCTCTGCCTTTGCTGGAGTTTAAATTCTGGGGGAAGGGACAAACAATGAAAGATACTTAAATATGTTATAGAATATGTTAATTGGTAATACCCTTAATGAAGAAAAATAACGCAGTAGAAAAGTGTGAGAATGCAGGTGTTGTGAGGGGAATAGTTTACTCTCTTCAGTAGGATGGTCAAGTAAGGCCTCAGTGAGATGAAATTTGATCTAAGCTTTGAAGAAGCCAGTCATTCAGATACTTAGTATCAGGCGGAGGAAATAGCGCAAGACCCTGAGGTGGGAGTGTACCTGATGTGTTTGAGGAATAGCAACAAAGAGGGTCTGGAAATGAGGTCAGAAAAGTAATGAGCCTGGATTGTGTAGGGCCACCAGGGCCATTGTAGGACTTAGGCGTTTACTCTGAGATGGGAGCCATTGGCGAGCTTTATGCAAGGAAGTGACATGATTTGGTTTGTGTTCTGAAGAATTACTGTTACAGCTGAGAATAGCCTGCAAGGAGAGTGGGCGAGGGTAGGAACTAGGAGACCATTGTGGAGGCTTTTGCAATAATACAGATGAGAGAGGTTGGTGGTTTAGATAGGATAATGGTGGGGGAGGTGGCGAAGACAGGCTGATTCTGGAAGTGTTTGGAAATTAGAGCTTGAATAATTTGCTAGTGGTCTGGATATGGGATTTGACAGAGAAATCAGGGATGACTCCAAGATTTTTGGCCTGAGTTAACTAGGAGGCTAGCTCAGGAGTTGCCTTTAGCTGAAGTGTGGAAAGACTGAAGGTTGGATGATGTACATGGAGCCAGAGCATGGGGAGTGGTTGTCATAGCTGGTGTTTCAAGGTGGTGGTCTGATGCCACTGTGATGATGCACAGAAAAGGTGATGTCAACTGGTCAGGGTGTCCTTCTCCTGGACATATTTCAGAAAACCTGAACAAGTGTCACAGCACTTTTCCGTTTTCCTTTAATTATAAATGTTTTTATAGTTGTTCACCACTCATTATGTGGTGGTTTTCCATGACATTTGGTCAACCCTACCTGTGACGTTTTGGTCCTGTGGTTATAGTTCTGACTTGGGTGATGGCCTCTGTTTTAAGAGTAGGTCTAGTTTAACTCTCAGAAAGTGTGCTACCTTTCTATTATTTCCAAATTCTTGGAGTGTACCTGCTGTCCTCATCTCCCACCACACCAAATGTGACTTGAACCAAGAAGTCACTTTTACGTCTCCACTCTGCCATTCCCCAGGGCTATGACTGGTTGGCATAGGTCTAATCAGAGTGATGTTCAATCAAGGACATCAGCCTTGATGGTGACAGGCATTCCTTGGGGTAATGGTGACACCCCAAGGAATGGGGGGCAGTCTAAGGGGCAGAAATGGATGTAGATGTGGCCATGACAGTTACTACTTACTTTGGATATTTTGCTACTCCTTAGTATAGTCTTAAAAATTGAGATATAATTCTTCTTTCTCTTTAATTCTTTCTGCCAAATTAGTTTTCTTCAAAAGCCAATATGCACAAGCCTGTCTCCTATTTTCACTCAAAGAGACAGATGGTTGAAACCGACTCTAGCTGAATTTTTTTTTTTTTAAGTCTTGAAGCAAAAAATACACATGAGTATCAGAAAGGTTTAAGCCTTTTAGGACTGATTGAGAAATCTGTTGTGAACACTGTCTCATACCACTGAGTTATCTATTCACATCCAGAAGACTGTGTGTGCAGGGCCTGGCAAGAGATTTTGCAGCCAAGCTTTTCAGATGGGTATTTGCTTTCTAAAAGGAATATAAAAGTTGTGCTGATGGGACAAATAGCAAATTCCCAAATCCCAGGGTCATTTGGCATCCATGCTGACATGATCTGCAGGAAACGTGTCATGGTCGTGCATTTCTGGTAGCATTGATTTTCTGCACTCTTACGGGCATTCATCGGTAGCCAGAAAAGCGGGTTAATCTTTGTAAGTACATCTGCCTTGATGTGCTTGTGCCTTGAAGTATCCAGAGATTTATTTTGTATTGTTTTTGTTGTTGTTTTGTTTTTTACTTTCTTTCTCTGGTAGGTTTAAACAAATAGAGCTGAGCTTGCTTTGGTCATTCTGCGGTAGAGCGTTCCCACCAGCGCTCTGCGGATGGATTTCAGATTACATGTGAACTTGGATGTTAATCTCTTGGCTCTCAGGGTGGTCAGAGCCCAGGTCAGTCTCCTGTGATAGTGAACGGCTTTCTCTGTTTACCCCAGTGTGCTGTACGTACAAATATCGTCATGATTTATGGGTGTCATGTCATACAAAATGTTGGCCGAGAAAGGACAAAGGTAGAGATACATTTATAATTTACAATTTGCCAGTTTTAAAATTGAGGTAGCTTAATATACCTCAAACTCTTTTAACTGCAACTGACAATAATAAATAATATTTATACGTAATACTGAATATATGTGCATCCAAAACAAGTACCATGAACCAGTGATTGCCCTTCCCGTGTGCCGTGCATTCTGGTAATTCCGATCTGCTCATCACAAAAACTACCACTTGTGACTACCAGCTAACTTGATTTTGTAACTCAGCAGTGGGTCATAACCCATGCTTAAAAAGGCTATTGTCAGGATGCCTGGGTGGCTCAGTTGGTTAAGCAGCTGCCTTTGGCTCTGGAATCGAGTTCCACATCGGGCTCCTTGCTCGGCAGGGAGCCTGCTTCTCTCTCTGCCTCTGCCTGCCATTTTGTCTGCCTGTGCTCGCTCTCTCTCCCTCTCTCTCTCTGACAGATAAATAAATAAAATCTTTTAAAAAAAAAAGGCTATTGTCATGCGTATTGCAAGCTAGGAAAAAATTACCTGGTCTTGTACTTGTTCAAATCATTCCTGCTGTCTCGGAGTAGTTCCGAGCCCGTGAAAGCATGGTGGGGCAGCCCTTTGGCTGTAGGGTGACCAAAGGGTCCAGGTTTGCCTGGCATTTTCCTGGTGTTCGCCCTGAAAGGCTGGCCTTCAGAGAACCCCCTCACTTCCTGGCAAACTGGGACGGTTGGTCGCTCATCCTCTGGGATCTGGGATCTGGCTGCACTTCCACCCTGACTTGGCTCCATCTGCTTTCGTATTCAGTGCTCCAGCCATATCACATTACTTGTCCCGAAGACTGACCATTCTCTCTCCCACCTCCCCGCCTTTGCCCATGCGTCCCTCCGCCGGGGAGGCACCCCTCTCCTGCCGTCCTCCGGTCTCGTCTTCCTCTGTGACGGTCTCTTATGTCACCCTCTCCGCGGAACCTTCTCCCCACATCCTTGTGAGCACAGTCGTACCACAGAGTACATTGATTTGCGGGATCTTTGTGTTTCTCCCAGCTTTCTTATTCTTCATCGCGTGTAGAACAAACATGAGAAGGAAAACTGCTGAAAGGACGTGGGCGGCTATGGCAAAGAAAGAACACAAAGGAAAATGAATGAACCAAGGTGGACGCTGAGGCCAGGAGGCGGTACAAGGGAGGATGGGAAATCCTGCAAGTACAGGCGCGTGCAGCAGTTACGAGCATGTGCTCCGGGGGCCGGGGTTCAAGTCCGGGCTTTCCACATGGCCGAGGTGTGGACCGGGTCCCTCCTGGGCATGTACTTATCCGCTCATCGTAACATCAGCCGGGATTGATGGTTTCTAAAATCAGGCAGGCTTAATTACAAGTTCCTGAGAATTTTGTAGTCAGTCTGGGAGAGGGATGAATTAATTGGTTTTAAGATGTCGAGATGTCTTAATAACTTATATTTTTAGGAAATTAAAACAGATTGACTCTGGAACACTTATATTGCTGAGTTATATTGAGAAAATCTATTCTGACTTCATTATTTCAGCTTTACAGTTTTTCCATCCCTTATTTTTATTAATGTGTCTGGATCATATTTCTTTTGGTATGACAGTTTAAATTTGTTCTTCGTCATGAGGTGCAAGGGCATCCGGGCGGCTTGAATTTCCCTGTTCTCTGTCAGCATAGGGCGCCCACTCGGGGCAGACCCACTGTCCAGAGCTGTCTTGGTTTGACTGGGCTGCATGGGAGATCTGGCCCTTTTATGGGAAGAGCAGAGTCAAAGCCAAAGCTGGTCATGTCTGAAGATTTGCCTCTTACCAGTTATTTTAAAGATCAGCCCCACAGGTTACCCGAGAGTTGTTTATTTTTAGACATCTTCACTCCTCATCTTTGCAACTCAGAGAAACAGCTTCAAGTGCAAGAAGGCTGTGTTCTAGAGCACTGATGCATTTACATCACTGTTCAAAAAGAACGCCCAACTGTCACTATGACTATTTATCCTTAAGGCATTTTGGGCAGTAGGTTCTAGATTTCTGAATTTGTTGGTTGAGATAAACAACAGAGGCTATCAATTATAAATAGAATGGATTTTTGGTAAATAATCCTTTTAGGCTCAGAAAACCGAGATTAAAAATGTAAACCAGGCAGGACACAATTACATCAGTGGGTATATAATGGTAGTGATTTAGGAGAAAAGATAGTTCAGTGGATCAGGCAATGTTAGGCTCATGTGTTTGTTGCACGTTTGTACTAGTGGGTGGCAAGTCAATTCCCACCCCCTTCCCGTGGGAATAGAAATTGGTTGCATAATTAGGGAGAACTTCTGAGTTTGGTCATTTAAAAGCTTAGTGCACTGACACAATTTAATGATGATTAGGAAATTCCTGATAGCAAAATCACAGATTTTTTTTAAAGAGTTATTTATTTGAGAGAGAGAGAGAGAGCATGAGTGGTGGGAAAGGGCAGAGGGAGAGGGAGATGCAAGCTCCCTGCTAAGCAGGGAGCCAGACTCCAGGCTCCATCCCAGGACCCTGAAATCACGACCTGAGCTGAAGGCTGATGCTTAACCCACTGAGTCACCCGGGCACCCCACAGATTTCTCATTTCTATCTAATGGTTGTTTAGCAGTTCAAGAGCTATTTCCTGGGCACTCACTGCCAGGCACTAGAAATACAGGCATAGATTAGACATGACCTGTCCTTTTGAGGGGCTTTCTGTGTAGCAGGAGGAGAGAATCCCATAAACAGGACTTAACCAGGCAGTGAGGCACGTGTTCCAGCAGACCATGCACAGGGTGCTCTGGGGTCACCAGCAAGGAGTCCTGGGCCTTGGCTTAAAGCCCCCGGAGGCCTTCCTGAAGGGAATGTGATTGAGCTGAGACAGATAAATAGGAATCATCAGGTAATGAATGGTGAGAAGAGCATTTCTGGAATTTGTAAAGGTACAAAGGAAGGAAACAGCTTGATATATACCAGTAAAATGTGAACCGAGAAGTAGAGGGATACGTGGACAGAGAGATGGGCAAAAAGAGCAACTTCTGTGCAAGGTAGGGAGCTGGGACATGTTCTGCATTTTTTTTTTAAAGTTTTTATTTATTTGACAGAGACAGAGAGAGGGAACACAGGCAGGAGAAGTGGGAGAGGAAGTAGGCTTCCTGCAGAGCAGGGAGCCCAATGTGGGGCTTGATCCCAGGACCCTGGGATCATGACCTGAGCCAATGGCAGATGCTTGTTGACTGAGCCACCCAGGTGCCATGTTTTGCATCTTTGAAGGAAGTCATCGAAGTGTTTTAGTCAAGGGAGTACAGTCATCAGATCTGAGCAAAAGGAGAGTCCCCCTGACACAGTGTGGAGGACGTGGAGAGTATCAGGGAATAAGGCTAGTATGGGGACAGGAAGATCAGCGAGAAGAGCAGTGTGGTTGTCAGATGAGCCCCATGAAGACTGAGATTGGGCAGCATGAATAGACGTGGATAGGCAAGGGCAGGCTTAGAAATATTAGGTGGTGAAATTGGGAGGCCTGGGGGAGACTGTGAGGATGTGGTGATTAAGGATTTCAGGGCTGATTAAGGAGAAGGCAGGACCATGAGGGGGCAGCATTGCACAACACACTTCATTGGATGGCACTGGGATCGTAGGGCATAGCAGGAGACTTTCTAGACCCCGAAGTGTGGCTTCACTACCCACAAAGGAAAGAGGGAATGTGTCTAGGTGGGGAATCTCAGGGTGGGGGCTGGCTATCTATAGCTAGCAGTTACTGGGTGGAGTTTTGCTGGATAGGCAAATCAGGTGGGCTCTAAATGGCTAAAATATTCTTATCTGAGCCATGCGTAAAGCAACTGGATATATCAGAGTTTGTGTTTGGTGCCATAGGGTGTTGAGCTGATGGTTCTAGCTTGATGTGAAGAAGTAAACAGTGTAGGGAACAATACATGGGGGACATCTTTAACCGTTTACATAACAGCAACTGTTTGTTCAATGCCCATTAGGTGTCCAAGATGAGGCCGAGGAGCCACTGGGCAGGTTTCCAAGGAAGATGACATCATGGTGTGTGGAGAAGTTGCCCCTTTCCATGGGCTCCTCAAAGTGCCCCTTTAGGTAGACAAGCTCCTTTCTGTTTGCTCTGAAGTGCTTTTGGACTTCTAGGAGCCCAGATATGTAGTCTCATAAAGGACAGTAGGGGTAGCCTTCTTTATTTGGGTTCTTTACCTGACCTCTGGCCTAGGCAGGCAGTATGTCTTTCACATCTATCTTGACCTGACGTTGGGTGCTTCTGCAGGGCTCTGTGCCCTGCCTCACTTCTTAATTCACTCTAGTTTCCCTCCTCATACTCCCCGGAGGGCTCTCATCTCCTTTCTTCTGATTCTCTTTCCGGGTTCCTTTTCTGTCCTAATTCTTGTGACAAAACACTGCCCTCTGGTTGTCCAAACTGTCCCATCTTTAGTTTCGTACTCTTTCAAGGATGCTACTTGAGATGCGTACTTCCTAAGGACTCTCGACTTCTCCTGATATTAACTCCCAAGATAAGCTATGACGTGAATGGCTGATTCCCTTAATTGAGGAATGATTCTTTTAACAAAGAGAAGCTTGTTGAGTCTCTCAATTGGTGGAATGCACTGTCGGGGTCAGAAATAACTCAAAATTTCCCAGAACTTTTTGGCAAAGATATCAATGGTTTTTGAGGCCTGTGAGTTCTGAGAGCTCTCATCTCTACTCTGTTAACTAGATGAGAGGGCAGATACCCTCTGGATTGATTTTTCTCTCTAGCATAATGGGCCTCTGTGCGGAGGGCTTGAGAGTCTCTTCTGTGTAATGTGCCGCGATTGCCCGTGCCTGATTTACAGCTTCAGCAGGACGATTGGGGGAACTCAGAATCCTACAACAGGGAAAGTGCACCAGAGATAATATGCAGACACAACAATCTTAAATATAGCTCACAGATCCAACAGGAGCGATACGAGAAGCTTAATTTAGAAAGATGGCCTGATTTTCCAGTCAAGAATTAATCCAATGTGAGTAAAATTGCAAAGAGCCCAAAAAAATCAACGTAGATATTTAACTATATGTATGTACTGAGATTTTTATCCTCCCCCCGATCAAAAACCGTAGTTCTCTATTGACATAAATAAATCCTTTGTACGTGGATGAAACTCTTGCAGTCTTGGGGCTACCCAGTATTGGCTTTGGTGGTGTATTTGGGAATTTCAGAGGCAAAGCCTTTTCTCCTGGTCAGCTCTCCCATGCAATTTACATTTGCTACCACCAGGTGGTAGTAGAGAGTGACTGCCAGGTTGGACTGATCAGGCGCTACCGTAAAAGCCTTCTGTTTAAGAGCTTCCTTTTGACTAAAATGGGTAAAATCTTGAATAAGTAAACACTGAAAGAGAAGCATTATTTGGCAAAAGTATTCAAGAATAAGGAGCTCTGGTATTTCCAGCTCTGATTTGTCCACTTAATGGTAGTGACCTTAGATAACTGCATCTCACTTTCCCTATTTATGGGTAAAATACTAGTACTGGATCATATAACCTTTGAAGTTCTTGTCCTGAAACAAACATGTAAAATTGTAATGGTTAAAAAAGCAAAATTAAAAGAACGAACGAATTTAAGGCTTTTCACATAACAGGGAAGTCTACATTTTCTTAGCGACCATTAAGCTTACCATGTAGTGAGGGGAGGGGGAGAATGAGGAGTGAGAGAGGGCCTCCCAGTTTCTCTTCCTTATCAATGACCTGGCTTAAGCAAGTCAGAAATGAGAAATCTTTTATATATAGTTATGGAGCCTGTCCCCCTAGCCTTCTGTAGGAGCCTTCCTCCTAGAGCCCTCTGCTTGGGGTCTTTACAGCAACACTTAGCAACATTTCCTTTTAGTCTCTAGAGGCTTTAGAATCAACTCCAGCTTATCAGAAGCGGGTAAGGCAAGGTGTGGTCTGAGGCTCCCTGGGGATCCCAAGATGTGTTTGGGACTCCGTGAGGTCAAAACGATTTTCACAAAATGTTATTTTTCTTTGTCTCTTTTGCTGTATTGACGTTGGCAGGGACGGTGTGAAAGTAACAGCAGGTGACCCTGCGGATACCTTAGCAGGAATTGAGACAGTGACGCCACGCTGTACCAGTGCCGGCTTCAGACTCTCCTGCCACACGCTCGCAGTTTAAACAAACAAGAATGTCCCTCATGAAGCAGAAACAAAAATGTTAGTTATATTAAATCTCCACCCTTGAGCGCAGTCCTTACTATGTGATCGATGGGAACACAAAAGTCACTTCTGCTGCCTCCCAAGGCTCAGTGGTTGTCTCGATACGGGATTTGTGCAACAGTGTGAGTTCTGAGCTACACTAGCTGCGTTCTTCCCTGAAGCACTATGTTTACCTGAAGGAACAATTCACAAACTGTGATTATTCAGAATTGGGTATTTGGCAGCAATTTTATCAACAGTCAGTGGCATGAGCTTGTCACAAGAATGTAACCGGCAGTATTTGTGGCTAATGACAAAATGTGAGCTTTCATGCAAAACTTAGAATTTTGGAAAATTTGTGTCTGCCACCATGACAACCTGACCTTTCCTAGAGACTTTTCTGAAGAGTTTGGTAGCAGCATTGCCAAGTTTGATTTGGGGGATATTGTACAATTAAATGTGCCAACATTTGAGAAGTCTGCATAATTTTCTAAATAATTTTCTAGGTAACAAATTCATAATGTCATAACATCATACATGAATGAAAGATTCATTCAATGTTGAAGATAGACCAATAAATTTCAATGTAACAGAGTACAAAAAGTTCATTGATTGATATCATTGCATATTCACATGGCAACTTTAAGAAACTGACATTTGTTGAATTTTGGTGTAATACTGAAGAATATCCAGAATTACCTTAAGAGGCTATTTAAACACTCTTCCTTTTTTGGAATATGTATTTATGTGAGATCAGATTTTCTTTACAAGAACAATAGTATATCACAAGACTGAATGCAGAAGCCGCTGTAAGAATCCAGTTGACTTCTATTACGCTGGATATTAAAGATATATGTGAAAATGTATTATACTCTTCTTACTATTTTTTTTTTGCCTTGGAAAGTATGGCTATTTCTTCATGAAAATTTTATATTACTAAATAACAAGTTTAATGTTGTTATTTTAAAATGAATTATTAAATATTTCCAGTTTTATTGGTTTTAATTTTTAACATGGTTAGCGTTGTTAGAGGTAGCCCATATAAACAAAAGCTCTTTGAGGTCACTGAGGAGGAAGGGCATCATAGGATGCTGAGACCAAAATGTTTGCAAACTGCTCATCTGTGGTGCCAGTAGACCAGGCCTAGGCATCTGTCTACTATGAAGTGGATTTTATGGAAGTTTTGTTTTTACAGTGTGCTAATGGCTGTGAAAATTTAGCAAATAACCCTCCCACATCTTTCACCAGTCAACCCCCTCTTGAGACTTTCACAACCGTCCTTTTACAGAAGGTGAGGCATTGCTGTAAAAATGGACAGATGGCTGTGGTCCGTAGCATCCCTTGGCCACGTATCCAAGTGGAAGAAGGCGGCTGTATTTTATGAAAAGCCAGGCAGGTGAAACAAGGTTGTGCAAGATCAAATTTCGTATGCATACCTAGTGGCAGATGAGAAGTCCAATGGCTCATAGTAAAGAGCTGACAGGAGCAATTGTTTGCAGGCAGAAAAAGAGAAGTTGTTTCTGGGTATTTTTTTCAATGAGTCTGGCAACAGCTGGGCAATGATTTAAATCTCTTAGGATTCTGACTTAAAGCTTAAAAATACATTTGCATATGCCAGCATTAGAAATGGAATCTCAAAGTGCTGCCAGTGTAGACAACCGAAAGGAAATAGAGGTCTGTAGTGTTCAAAAGCTAAGCCTTGGGAGGGTCTCTTACTTGGCAGCTGTGTAAA
Source organism: Lutra lutra (assembly GCF_902655055.1). Classification (NCBI taxonomy): domain Eukaryota; kingdom Metazoa; phylum Chordata; class Mammalia; order Carnivora; family Mustelidae; genus Lutra; species Lutra lutra. Next base: position 39,476,964 of record NC_062288.1, read on the forward strand.
CAGAACTAAACCCTTCACTCCTCCTCTGTCAGATTCTTGGTTCTGGACAGGACTAAGCCATCTCATGATGGAATGTGCCAAAGGGAAAATGTAGGCTGTGAGTCTCATTGGGTTCAAGAAATGCTGAAAATCTTTTTTTTTATGGATGTGTGTGCGCATAAGAAGTGTGAAGGAGGGTGCCTGGGTGGCTCAGTTGGTTGAGTGATTGCTTTCGGCTCAGGCCGTCATCCTGGAGTTCCGGGATCGAGTCCCGCATTGGGCTCCCTCTGATCCTCTCCCTTCTCATGCTCTCTCTCTCCCTCTCTCTCCCTCTCAGGTAAATAAACAAAATCTTTAAAAAAAAAAAAAAAAGAAAGAAACCAAAGTGTGAAGGAGATGCTGGGTTAACTGGAAAGACAAGGACAAGTGTGAAAATGACTTCTGGGGGCACCAAGGGGTTCAGTCAGTTAAGCATAAGACTCTTGGTTTCAGCTGAGATGTGTGATCTCATGGGTCATGAGATCGAACCCTGCATTGAGGTCTACGCTTGGTGCAATTTTGCTTGACGATTCTCTCCCTCTGTCCCTACCCCCATTCAAATAAATAAATAAATAGATCTTTGAAAAAGTACCTATTTCATTTTTCTCTTCCTCAGTGTCCATGTTTTTCTCTCTCATGTCTTCCCCCTTCCTTCCTCTCCCCAGCTTTTCCTCCATTGAGACTTAGGCCCATGAGGCATTTCTATGATGGAAGAGCAGGAGTGGCCTTCCCTGCACCTAAGTTCATTAGAGAGCAAACTGTGTCTCCATATGCCTCTCCATCCTCTGGGGAAAGCTGGGGACATAGGGGAGGATGCTTACCTGGACAGCTTGATATGTAACTGCTATGTTCAACAGAAAAATTGAGAAGAAATTTACTACTACTAGATTAAATGACTACATTTAATTAAAAAATTTTTTTTTAATTTGAGTAACATTTCTTTAACCACGTACCTTCCATTTTATAATCCATTAGATTGAGAAGCTCCTTCTATTTGCTCAGAAGTGCTTTAGACTGTCTTGGAGCACAGACTGGGTTTTCTCACTCTGATTATATTGCTACTAAATCAATTGCATGCTCTACCTTTAATGTATTGGTCACTGTAATGTTTATTGAATGATTTCAGTGAATGTTGAATGATAACTTTGGTTATTGAATGAGGATGGACTTAGCGATGGGGGAAAGAGTTGGCAGGATTAAAAAAAAGTAACAACAGTAATAGTAGAAAAGGAAGAGGAGTAGAAGGAAAAAGGGAAGTAGAGGAGGAGGAGGAAGAAGAGGAGAAACAGCTTTCTGTTTCTAAATCTGAAGATCTAACTACTTGGATTCATTTGCCAGGCATTATTGTAAGCTTTTTACTTACATTGATTCATTTACTTGGATCAAATGGCCATTTACTTGGATCAGAGATGGGCTGAAGCAAAAGTTATGAGAACTGAGACATTTGGTGGAGGTGAGTTATAGTGAAGCAAGGGAATAAAGAGTAAACCAGGGTTAAGGGAACTGTGTTAGCTACAAATATTTTATGCCACAAACATGCTTCTATATAAATTACTTTTGATTTCTCCATCTAATTTGTTGAACTACTCCTAATATTTCCACTTCACTGCAACCAAGTATATCTATGATTTATATTTTGAATCAAAAGTAGAGATTTTCCCCAAATTGTATAGCTTGTCCTCATTAGTCTTGTCTTCCAGTGTTTGTTTATGAGACCTGTTTTCTAAAACAGTATAAACGTTAGATGTCAATGTTTTAATCTGGACAATGTGATGTTACAAAGGAGTTGTTTTTCTTCTGTTATTGTTCAGTTCAGTCATCTTCCTATGTCCAGAACCTTATTAAGCATTTGTTATTTCATTTTCCTCTCTGTGGTTTTTTGTGGGTTTTTTTGTTTTATTTTTTGTCATTTCCCTTAGAATATTAGAGTCTTTGTTATTGGTTTCTAAGAGATCATTTATGCCTGAGGATGTTAACTGTTTGCCATGCCTTGCAAATGAAGTACTACCATGGTTTCTTGCCAACATTTTAGTGTGATGTTTTACTTTTTGGTTGCACAGAAGTTGTGTATTGAAATATAATAATATTCTGCATTAAAAAAAGAAATCAGAAATGGGGAAATGAAATTTGACAAAAAAAATTATAGGGTTTGAGGATTTGTGTATGGAGCTCAGAGGAATGGAGTAGCTGATTTGAACTTTTGGATCTCTCTGGTTGTGGTGGGACAAATAACCTGGGGGATAAGAAAAGAAAGAAAAGTGGTGAAATGGAATTGTACACAGTGATAGAAGAGCTGGAGAATTTGCAGGAGACTGAGGGTTACGATGCAAAGGTGGAAGGAGCTATGAAGCATGGGTTGGATAAGAGAGTGTAGGCAAGGGGACTGTCACCAACAGAAAACACCTTTGGAATATAGGACCCTGTGATGAGGAGGGCTGAGCAGGCATCATAAAGGTGCATCATCTGACCTCGGAATGGATGTAGTTGGTGAGGCTGAGCTGTAACTGGCCCTAAGCCAGGACGGAGTTAAGCTGTAGTTGGCTGGTGGGTGGCAGACTGGGTTGATGATCAGACAGGAAGGAGACTCACATACACCCAGACCCCTTGCCAGCTTGAGATGAAAGAGGCCAGCTCTTTGTGCACATGAAGTAAGTGAGCAACAATTAGCAGCTGGCCGCTCTGGCTCTTATTTTCTTAAACTGAGAGCATTCGGATTGCCTTTGCAATGACCTGCATTCGCCACAGGAAGACCTATAACTCACGTCGCCCGTGCTTTGCTCCGCAATTTGCCTTGCTTGATGTGCAGGGAGTTTGAGTAATTCAGAGCAGCAAGTCCCCCCTGGAAGGCCTGTGGAGCTCAGCGCTGACACTGCATTTCGTGTCCCTGTTGCAGCCATTTACTACGTGTAAAGGCCCATTCATTCACCCTAATGTGGACTTTCCAAACCCCTTGCGAGGTGTTCTCTTGAGGTTTCTTATTCTCCTAGGTGTTGATGCGAAGTGTCTGTTTTGAAGTAGATCCAAAAAATCTGTAAGTGGAAGGTACTCTATAGCTGTCTTCTGCCGCTGTGGCTCTACAACTTATAAAAAGTGAAGTGTGTTATTTGAAACATCACTACCTCCTATTTTTTAAAAGTTCCCCTTGGTGTTTTTGTTGTTTATTTAAAAAATTTTGGCTCTGTGGTTGGTAACACCAACTGAAATGACCAACGTTCAGACATATTTATTAGTTGTAAGAAGAACTTTGCCTCTTTGCAGAAATGTATGGAAAATATATATTATTTCCTACTCGTGAATGAAGTTTTACTACAAAATCATAACAAATATAAGATGTGGTAATTACATGGTTTGTTCCTTCATGAGCATAGTGGATAGCTGATGTTGTGACAGGCCTTTTTGGTGGACCAGAGGAAGGCCAATGAGTTTTCTCTGAGAAGTTTCCACCGGCTGAGGATAGCACCAAATGACACACCTATGCTATAGGTGTGATTGGACATTTCATTTCTGACATTTCTGACAAAAAAAAAAAAAGTCAAAAATGAAATGCAAATCTTCCGACAGGGGAAGAAAGAGAAGCTGTCACTTCTCAGGCGGCTTCTGGAATTAGGTTCTAATTTTCTCCTGCCGGGATTTTTGCCCACTGCTGTTAAAAATTATTGGCAAATAATATTTTAGTGACAAACTTGACTTTTATCAGCTCCATGGTTTCTCTTGGAAATAAAAAAATCCAAAGATCTAAGTACTTGGATTCCTCTTCTTCCACATCAACCATCAACTGGAGCTGGACAGAACTGCCTCCTTCAGGCAAGTGCTTCCTCTCAGGCTGCCCTTCGTCCTGGCTTTGCTTCTTCATGTGGTCTGCCTGGCTCCCGCAGGACCCAGAGTGTGTGACTCAGATTTCAACTTCGTAGGTGGATGACTCAGAACTCTGCGCTCCCGTTCCAGTTCCCATCCAGCTTCTCTTCCCATCTGTAGTATTTTATCTATGTTTTCTTTCTGCCCAGACACTCCGCTGACACCCAAATTACAGCCTGCTACGCGTTGTTTCGATTTCCTTCTTGCCTTCTCTTCCCAACTCCACTGCCATCCTCCCTGCTCTTTCAAAGGTGAGTTGTTACTGAATCTTCCTCTTTGGCTTCCATACCCAAAGGCTACCAAGAGTTACTTCTTCCTTCTTGGTGCGCTTTCATCTGCCCACACTCCCCACACTCTGTCTCTCCCTCCACCTGCCATCCCAATGCAGGTGTAGTCGCTCCAGACTGATGTTGGCACCAGCCTCCCAGCAGCTTGCCTTAGTTCCAGTTTCTGCTCCTGTCTGTTTCCCAGACAGGGACAAGAATAGGCATAAGCAAATTCCATCTTTATTTTGTCACTTTCCCATTCAGAGAGCTGCAGCGATTTCCCATCTCTCATTACACCAAATGGAATTCACTTTTCTCTTTTCCCAAGGCTTCCCCTGTTGTCCCACATATCCATTCTTACCAACTAAAGTTTATATTTTTCTGGGCTTGAATTCATCCACGTCTCTTTGCTGGCTGGTTCCCATTCTATAGGTCTTAGCCTATCTGTATCTTCCCTTCTTTGCTAGTTCCAACCTCCTGTGATATCCAGCCCATATTCTACCTCCTCCTCAAAGCATACTCTTGCTCATTCTAATAGATCTTAATTACTATTTTGCTCTGCATTCTGCCTAAACTTGTACATGGGGGTCAGCAGAATGGATTGACTCTGCTGCCTTAGGTCTTGCTGAGCCTCCATTATCCAAATTGCAAACAAGGCATTAATCAAAATACTGGTCTCCTTGGATTGTTCTGATTAAATGTGATAATAAGATAAAAACGCCTAGCACTTAGCAATCTATAAGCCAGTATCGCAGAGAACATCTCCAGCCGCACCACATGCCTACGAGGTTGAATTATGTAGTCCTTGAAGGAGACAATCTGGTTTTGCTCATCTTTGTACTTTGATGTCTTATAAAGTGCTGAACACATATTAGTTATTCAACAATTTTTGTTGAAAAATGAAGATAGGATGTGATCATGAATTGATTACAAAGATTGATTATCGTGATTACTACTGGTGTTATATCATAAGTCTTTGCCATCACACCATGAGCAGGAATATGTATAGTAGTTAGCACAGTATGTTTCTCAGCTGTGTGTGTTCCTTGGGAAGTGTGTCTTAGGGTGACTACAGGTTCTTGATTACCCATCTTCTAAAGGCAGTGGCAGGAAGTTTGAAGCATTTTTCACTGTTTTGTGTTCTGTGGTTCTTTTTTGCCTTTCATTGCTCTGTCATCTACTGAGGGATTCATTATATATTCATCATAGCTGCATATAAATAATATGGAAATTAATACTCATGACATTTACAGATGTTTGTGTGTGTGTGTGTGTGTTTTCTTTATTTTAGGAATTTGGGTCAGAGAGGGTTTCTTCATTTCTCAGTGTTTCCCTTTTCTTAGTTTCCAATTCAGAGCACAAAAGAAACAAATATAATCATTGGCAATTTGGTGAGTCTTTTCCAAACTCATTTTACTTGCAAATATTTCTGGCACCCTCACCACTGGTATCACCATCCCCATTAACGTTAAAATTAAATTTCATCCAGATAAACTTCCCCAAGAACTTGCCATGGTGTTAGCTACTGTTTCATGTGTTCATAAACATTTTTGGGCCACGGAAAGTGCCAGGATAAGTATAATCACATTCAGTATGCAAATCAAGCTTTTATAGAAATAGGATTGTACTGGAGATGAAATTAATTGTGACAGTTCGGGAGGAATTTTACAGAAAAAGAAGATTAACACGTTAGGTCTTTAGCGGCTGTCTTCCCTGATGCATATAATGTTAGGCGAAATGAAATCTCTGTGCCCAGGCTCAGTGGAGACATGGTTATTGAGTCCATAGATATTTGAGCAGGACACATCTCTAAGGGTTCATGACAGACTGTTTTCTTTTCTCAGTGTGGGGATGAATTGTTTCATTTTCATCTGAATTGGAAGTCATGGTGAAAGTGCTTTTTTGATTCTCTTGGTTTTTTTTATTTGTTAAGAAACTTGTACAGAAAGTGTCTTGCTTATTCTGAGGTTGCTATGATTCTTACCACCAGCAGAGACTATACCATTGTATTGCTTCAAATATTTATAAATACATAAATTTTGGGAAGTATTTATGTAGCATGAGACCTAATTTGTTTCTTTGATTCTTCGACATAGGCTAAGTAATACAACCTGCTATGGTCAAAAAGTCACGTTTTCAAGCCTTTGAATGTGTGTTGTTGTTTTTTTTGTTTTTTTTGTTTTTTTGCAGTGATAATACAGAAAAGTTATTTTTATGCATTCACATTTTTTTCTTTTCTTACAAGGAAACCAACATGTCTGACAAAAGTGACTTAAAAGCTGAGCTAGAACGCAAAAAACAGCGCTTAGCACAGATAAGAGAAGAGAAGAAACGGAAAGAAGAAGAGAGGAAAAAGAAAGAGGTAAATACTGGTTATTGGGGTGTTCCAGCAAACAAGGAAAATCACTTGATTCTGAGGGGCCAGTCAAAAGGATACAAAGAATGCTCTAGAAGAATCCTTTTATGATTTTTGAATAAAATGAGTAGATATCTACATACTCAGACTCCCAAGGTCATTGTCACCTGCTATGTGCTGCTGGTCAACCATCACCCATGGGCCAGAGGTACCCAAGCCCAGGTTCACCCCAGACTTGAGTAGAACGCTGGAAGTGGTCTGTGAAATCTCTACTGTTAGATATTTCTTAACCTTTCTGTAACTTGGTTTCTTATCCTTAAAATGGGAATAGTAATATATATATTTTTGTGGGGTTGTGAGAATTAAAAGAGTTAATCTTGTAAAGCACTTAGTAGTACCCAGGTTCTGCTTAGTGTTTAATATGTGTTAGTTTTAAGAAAAAAAAAAAAAGTTATAAAAAAACCTCCAGCAGAACATTTTAGGAGAAAAATACAAAAATAATGCCAGTGGATTTCCATGGCTTCCTAAGGGGTATGAGTTTTTCAGGGTAAAACAAGGATTGTAGATCTAACAGAAAGAAAGCTGCATTTCCCTCCCTTGGCGAAAGGGTAGATAGGATAGAAATAGACTCTGCTCCATGGACATAGAACTATGACATGTTAAGGCTAGGAGAGAGTTCAGAGACTTTCCACTGAAACCCTTCTTTATGTCAACAAAGCAACAGAAACCCAGGGATGAAATGTAGCTTTTCTGTCTGTAACACCCAGATTCCAGGGCTCTTGCTCCCCAATTCTGTGTGTTGCCGGCATATCATGTTTTCTTCTACTATCTCCATCCAACAGATGATTTATTTTTAATTCTCCAATTTGTCATGGTCGCGCGGAAATAGCCCACGTCTTGGACAAAAACCAGATGCCAAAGGTAGTTTCGAATAGCTTTCTGAGAAGGAAACTTCATATAGTGTGATACACTTTGTGTGTTTAGAAACCAGAGCAGCTTCCGTACTCCAGAGCTCTTCTGTAAGGAAAGAGAAAATGTGTTTTGGTGCCTTCCAATCTAAGTAAGTGTTGTTTCGTACAATAAGGCGGGGAGGCCAAGGTAATAGATTTGTAACAATTATTTTTCAACAAAGGAAAACATAATTGCCATTGCGTTTTAGCCTTCTGGCATCTCGCATCTCTCTGTTCCATTACACTTTGATTGATGCCCTGGTTTATTTTGTCCTTGACAGTGCACATAACATTTTTCTCTTGGAGATCTTTGCTGTGATATATGCAGTCTTTGAGTGAGGCAGAGGTGAGAATTGACAAGGAATGGCTATTCATTCCCACGCAGAGCCAAAAAAAACATTCGGTTATTATGCTTCCTTTCCTTCAAATGTCAACACTTACTATAGTTTTAAAGCACCTGTTATCCTTTACTAATAACCAGTTTCCTTTTAAACTGACATTCTAATATCCAACTTGAATTTCATAGAATTACTATAAAATGTGATGTGATATGGGGAATCTGGCTCCAAATTATGCTGTCTGCTTCATCTTTGTCATTTTACACATTTGGGAGGAAATTACAGGCAAACAAGACTGATCGAAACAGGCCACCCTTTTTGTTTCTGTACCAAGCAGCTTTGCCTGATGGAGATTGGGTCTGTTACACAACAGATGGAGCCCCGGGAGAGAGGGGCAGTGGCAGGTGGTGGGACGCGTGTTACACCTGAACTCTTCATATTCTTGGGTCTAGAATTAAAGTCACATAGTCTTAGTTTCTTCCTTTGCACAGGTTGAAGCCTGTGATACTCTAACTTTGCCTCAGGGACTCCTGTGCCATTCAGAGTCCTCATTTTCCATCTCAAAGTTTTTAATTCGAAAGATCCCAGTGGGGCCAGACTTTGGGTTTCACTGGGCTATACCAACTTTAAAGCCTGTCCTGGCCCTCAGCAACCTATTTCTCCCTGCAACAGATGTTTCCTTGATTCAGTCCAAGTACCTTCTGTAGGCTGATGGCTTGGTTTCTCTGAGCAGGTGTTGCGGTAAGACAGAGGCAGTAAAACTCAGTGGTTATGCACAGGGGATTTTGGGTTAAATGCGGCTGGGAAACCTGGCTCTGCCCTTCACAGGATGGCCTAGAGGGAGTATGGGACTTTTCTGATCCTGCTTTCCCTTTTGTAGAATAGAGAAGAGATCACTGCCTACCTCACAGAGTTCTGTGAGGAGGATATGAAGAACTCCTGGAGAGCAGGGAGAGGTACACAGGAACTGGTCAGTAAGAAATGGCTGATATTCTGCTTCTGAGATTGACTACCAGAGTAGGAGACTGCCGCCCGTAACAGTTGGCTTCTTCATTTATCGGGACGCTACAGACAATGCCATCTTCCAAAAAATGCCCCATTTTTGGAAAGTCTTTTAATTCAAGGCTTCTGGTTTCCTGGAATTATAGCATTTTGCAGCTACAAGAAACCTGAAAATAATCTATTCTGATCCTTTCTTTTTCAAATGAGAAAACTGGGCCCCAGAAGTCTAAGTCTTAGAGGTAGTAGCCCCCGCTTATTTCCAGGCTCAGCAAGGATCCCCTCTTCCAGCCCATGGTCCCAAAGAGAAAAAGAAGGGGTCATTCTTTTCTTTTCCTTTTTTTTTTTTTTTTTTTTAACCCTTTCTCCAGCTTGTAGTGATTATTGGGTCCTGGACAGACATGACTGCGTTCTCTGTTCTCCCCCACCTCCTTCTCCCTAAATCCACATTCCAGCCAGTCTCAGCTACATACACTGTCACCTGTGGGCCAGCCACACTGTCTCTTGATGGAGAGTTTGTGAATATTCTCCTCTGCTTGTACCATTCTCCCGCTTCTCCCTATTGTCCTTCACGTGGCTGTTAACTCCATGTCCCTCTGTTGTCCCCTCAAATGTTATAACCTCCAGAAAGCCTTCTCTGATACTTTTCTCCTCACCCCCATGATTAGTTAGTCCTGCCCCTAGCCTTGACCTTATCAAACCATTTAGCACAGAGCATTGTATTTGCATCTTCACTTGTCTTTGTCTCCCAGTAAAGTTCAGGGTTCTGAGGACAGGGCTGGTGTTTTTCATTGAGTCAATGTCTAGTAAAGATTGGGCCACATAGTAGGACTTCAGTAAAGGATTATAGAGTGAGTGCATGAATGAACACACAAAGTAGAGAGCACTAATCTGGGATGTGGCTCACAGACACCCTTTCCAAACATCTGGAATTTTTTCCTACAGGTATCATTGGAAATTTTGATCTTGAGTCTATGGGATGCTCCAGGCCGATGTCACTGATTCCTTTTTAAGTTTAAGATTTTCTAGTTTTTGTGGTGTTGGTAGAGAGTTAGGAATAGCCTTCATCTAACAGGTTGGATTTTCTTAACTCTCTTTAGGCTTGTATTTTAAATGAAGTAAATTTAGACTAGAAAGGGACAAAAATGCTGTTTAATGGTAATCTGAGTGACTGTTTTTACCATGACTGAAAATTGGTGTGATTTAGGACCACCCAGGTTGATTATCTCCACAGAATCTAGAAAACTGTACATGTATAAAGTTACCACTCTGCTGCTTTGGATGTCAGCGGCTTTCTTGGTTGTGGTATTATGGAAGAAATCTGATTTTAAAATAAATAAAATGGCTACCATTTAAGATTCAGACCCAATTTCAGGAAAAATTGGCTTTAATGTCATGAGGTGTGCTTAAGGGGGCCACCCTGAAGTTTGGTCCTATCCTTGGCCTTCTGCTGAATCGCTGTAAGGTAGGATGGACGGAGGCTTCCTGGCCTGTCCTCACTTTTTCCTTTAATAACTATGGAGCCATCTTTGAAAAACTGACAATTCTCAGCTGACAAATTTTCTTTCTTTGATTTTCCTCTCTGGGTCTCAGCTGTGATTACTCTTCACAAACAGAAATATCATTTGCTGGGAAAGACACCTAGCACACTTTTTAATTGCTAGCACTGCAAAATCACTCCTATCAAGCCATTAAAATAGATTAGGATTCTGTCCTAATTATATAGGGAAAATCTAAACTTTCATGACTAACGTACTTGGTATAGCTCACTGCCTTGGATGGAGTAACAGTTTATTTAGTTCAAGGTACAAATTGGTAACAGTTAGGAATTGCCTTAATTTCCAGTAAGCTCCAGTCTAATTGTGCATCTTTTGTGGTCACCTTTGAGTGTTGTTAGCTTCTGTTACATCTAGATGGACATTTAACCTATTCATATTTGTCGTGAAATTGCCTCTTTCCTGAAGAACTAAGGAAGGTAGAAGGCAGAGAATGAGTTATAGAGGCACCTAATAAGAAAAGGAATGACATTTTGGAGGTGGAGTTCAGAGGTACAGTTTTTCAGTGTATGCAACATGGTTATGCATGTTGACGTGTGAGTTACCCTCTTGTGCATTTCTTGACTGCTTAATGATTAAAGTTAGAAAACATTAAAAAAAAATTCTGTGCTTCTCTGCATAGGACATACATGACAGAAGTTAGAGATGATATGTCTACGTTCATTGGGAAGGAAAGGATGAGGCAAATCTTGTTCTGTTCGCTTTGTTTAAGCTCCATGAGAGCCTCTCAGTTTCATTAGCCCCAGCACTCTGTTGTCCTTCAGTAGGTTTTTGTTGAAAGAGTGAAGCAAGGTTAATGAATTTTTTGTTGTTGCTAGGATATCCACATGGCTTTGTTAGGAGCACTGGGTCCCTGAAGTTCAGGGTACTCCCTCTAGCAGCGGTGCTGACACAGAGCTTGCTAACTGGTATGCAGTTGGCAGAAATTGGCCTGAAGGATATATAATTCGGAAATTCTATAGTTATAGAATAACAACGACCAAAGACAGGTATTAGTTCATTTATTCAGTACATTTTTAAATGGAGCATCTAATGTGTCAGGCCGGGATCTAGAAGTGAGGATACATGGTGAGAGGAATAAAACATGGACCTGCCCTCGGTAAAGTGGGCAGCCCCGTTAGGGCTGAACTCCTCACTGTGAAGCCATCTTGTTTCCTATTGGCTTCCTAAGACGGATTTTGCTTATCTTAGTTTTTGCGTTTGTGTTTCAGTTGCCATGGTGACTCCCTTCCCTTGGATTTCCTCTGTCCTTCTCTCACCTCTGTGATCTGTGAATGTTGGTTGGGATCCTCACCCCGCAAGGTCCTCTTCCTCATTGTAGCTCTCTCTTGGCCTCCGTTGTGCACATACACTTTGGAACTTGGTTCAGTAGTTTCAGTGTTAACACCGGAAGACAATGTGAACTTTGCTGTCTTCACAGATGGAGATGAAACCGCCATTTCAGAATTTTGGGTTCCATGAGAGTGCCGGAAATACCTGCGAGCTCTCATTCGCACCCATCAGCCCCCAAAGTGAAAGTTTTCCCTCAAATGACAGAGAGACTTCAAAAATAGGAGAACATTCTAAGCCTGAGGCACATAATAACACAAGTGTCAAGCCCAGCAGTACGTGCAAAGATGCGTTATGCTTATAATCAGTGTGTAGGTTATCATCCGGGAATAAAGCGAAACTCGCATAAACTTTTTCTACTTTAGATGCCACAATGTAAATTGTGCTTAGGGGGCTTGAAATGTACTCTGCACCCTTGAAGCAGATAATACACTTGTTAGGGTACCTAACTCGGGGAGGAAGTTGTGTCTGGTAACTGGATAATAGGTTTTTGACAAGCTTTAAGACTGCTTCGCTTTTGTAAACTCACACAGATATGTCCCTAGGTAGTTGCACATCAAATACGATGTTACCATGTTTCAGATGTGTGACAAATGCCTTATCGTACTAAGTAACTGTGTTAGGAAAAAGAAAAGAGACCTGAACGTTTAATGACCCCAGAAACCCACCACTATTGATGTCACTGTTCTATAAAAACCACAAATGGGAGATAGTCTCTGTCTAAGAGAGGCTTACACAGGAGGTGTTTTTGTTTTGTTTTGTTTTGTTTTTTGTTTTTGACAGGATTTGGGAAAGAAACTTCTAAATGACTTTTCGTTCTATATTTTTCTAAATGATAATTTTTTCCTTTGAGTTAATAGGCTTAATGGAAGCCTATGAAACTCAGAATTAAGTAATGCGTATCAATATTGCTCACATGCCTTAATAAATACCGTAGTCTGGTTTATTTTAAACCATGGCAAACTTAGATCGCTGATACAAAGAGTATATTTTACAGTTACAGATTTCATAACCAATTTTATTTTTTAGCCAGAGCCCAATAATCCTTTGTTTGCATAATTCCAACATGGAGTGTGAATATTACAAACATACCTTCATCAAGAACTGATAGTATGTCTTCCCAGAAGGGACAGCGAGGTCGAAAAAAAAGAAATAGAATTATCTTAAAAATCCATATTCCAGTCAGAAATATTTAGCCCTGATGGTTTCTTTCGAAACTGGGCAAGAGAAGCTTTCATACCATGTGACAGAGGCAGGGGAAAAAAACCTCCAACCAAAAGAGAAATCACCAGGTTAGCAATTATTAAATGGAGCAGTTACAGTGTTTTTTCATCCTTTATGCACATGATTATGTCTATTTAGGGATTTTGCTTGGTCTTCACGCCATGCATTTACCATTTTCAGTTTGAGCCAGGAAAAGCATACATTTAGTTCTGTTGTTAACTTTTCTTTCTGGCATCTACTCTTTTTAGGCTGATATGCAGCAAAAGAAAGAACCTGTTCAGGACGACTCTGACCTGGATCGCAAACGCAGAGAGACAGAGGCTCTTTTGCAAAGCATTGGGATATCACCGGAGCCCCCTCTAGGTACTTAAGCTGTGCTATTGTTTTCTTAAATTTGCCTTGCATGGGCTATACCATGTCCAGCGTTTACTATTCTTTTATGTCTCTTTTATTTTTATTTTAAAGGAAATTCTGTGGCTTACGGTTCAGGTGTATTTATTTTTTGAATTGAGGAGGCTGGAAGGAGATGGGGGGGCAGACTGTAGAGTTGGTAGCAATTTGCTGCTTGTTGACTGATTATGTGGTCAACCTTCTCTACTGTGGACTAGTAGATTATTTTATACTTGTTAGATGAGTTGCCACATGGTAAATACAAGAAATCGTGGAGTTTTTTACTTAAATTTTTCTTCATTTTCCTCACTGAATCCCAGCATCTCTCTGCCAACCTAAATACTGTGAATCTGGTTATGAATTTCATAACCACCACAGGCATAGAAGGATGCCATGATGAAAATAGAAAGCTCAGTGGGAAATGTGAAGGAAAACTGAAAATAGTAACAGATTAGCAGCTACTTAACAAGTTTAAATTTATTCGACTCTATTGTAGATCATGGTTTCACTGCTAATTGACATTCTCCTTGCAACTCCCCTCCTCCACCAACTCATTCATTCGTAGTTAATTGTCCATGATCTCGTTTTTGTCAGTAGGGTTTGGATATTGAACTATTTGTTTCATTTGTGTTAAAGGTAAACCTCTATATGATGTGTTTATTCTGTCACATAACTATATATCTTTCATGTGATAATTTATTTTGTTTTCTTTATCCATTTGCTTTCCATACATTTCAGGGTAATCTTAGGGTGTCTGTAAAACTACACGATACCCAATATAGTTTAAAAAAAAAAAAGAAGGAAAGAAACTTTAAAAATAATGTATATTTAAAAAGGTAGGATCAAGTCTCCATTTCAAAATGTTTCATTTTCTTTGAATCCCATCATTGGCTTTTATATTAAAATAAGTTTTCATTTATTTCCGTAGTTACTTAAATGAGGAATAAAAGTTATCCCATGTATGACAAAATGACAAGTATTTTATAAATGTACATTTAATAAGCCTATGAATTATTTAGTATTGCTGGATATAATCTAATATACACACACAAACCTAAACCACCATAAAAAAGCATTTTATACTGAACCTCAGTTTGTATTAAGTAAAATCCTATGTCTCACAATGGTAGAAGAAGCCCCTATAGGATGTTGATTAATCTGTTTGGCTTCTCTATGGTATAGAAGATGTAACCTGTGGGATGTTTGACTGATGGGCCTTCTTTGAGGAGCTGATAGACTTTTTAGTACTTAGTTGGCCTGTGGCATAATTTAGATGTTTTACAATAATCCATTATAGTTTTGCCTCAAAAAGGCCTTTGAAATTCTGTTGCGGTGTGAGCACTGGTCAAACACCATAGTGATATGTCCTGCTTTCCTCTCTCCTATGTGATGCCACCAATTAAACTCTCAGGACAAAACAGTTACATATCTCTAAACCATGACCACCATGACCGAATTCTGAGCTACCCCTGCATTCGTGCCAGGGCACCTGGCAGGAGTAGAGCCCATTTTCAATTTTCATCCATCTCTCCAACTTACCCTCTGACTTCCTGCAGCGGGTAATCAGCGAATTAATTGTGGGACCACATGAAATTCCTAGTTTCTTGACAGATCCGCCATTGTGTTACAGGATTTGAACAAAATAGTTAAGCCCTTTAGTCTATTAAATAAATAAAAGGAAATTGCACATGATTGAAACCAAATGGGAGTCCACACTTCTGTACTGAAGTTCCTCTCTGCCCATATGGCTTCTTTGGCATGTGGGTATTGAGAACCCATTGAATTCATCTGGCCTGGAGCCATCTTGGCTGTTTGGTGCAGCTTCTATCGGAAGGACATTTGGCTTGTACCTGAAGAATGGAGAAAAGGAAAATACATTTGCATTTCCTGTAGCTTTTTTTCTTTTCTATCCTGGCTCTCACGTGGTCAGCTTGCACTGACCTCCCTCTTTGAGCTTCTCTCCTGTCTTCAGAATGACAGTTTACTTCTGTGCCCGTGGCTGTGCCTTCCAGGGCTGCCGGAGGCAAAGGAAAACAAGTTCCCGAACCCAGTAAACAATACAATGGGATGAAACTATTAATTAAATGTAAAAATAAAGCAGCCTGGCATTTCCCTTTGTTTTGAAAGAGATTTTTAAATTACCAGGTTCACCGTTTAGCCTTTCTGTATCTGTCACTTAGTCTCTCAGAGCCAGTGCAGTTTGTGTTCCATGGAGAATGGACTGCCCTCCAATGTAGACATGCAACAGTCTTGATTGACTCTCCCTGGCCATTTAAAATTAGTCAGAATTACTTATTTCATAATCTTTCAAAGTTTTATAGACACCCATTTTACTTTTTAACAGGTCACATCTATGCTAACAAAATAAAGTGGAGAATTGGAATTATCCGGATAGTTCACCCTAGAAAGATATTTGACTTGAAATATCTGGATAGCTGTTTTGATTCTCCATTTCACTTTGTTAAGGTGGACATGGCCTTAGAATCCCAAAGTTAATTTTATCTAAATTCATTTTAAATTTGAATTTCCAAAATATGAAAAATTCACTTGACTTTCTTCCTTTTCTTTCCTTTTTTTTTTTTTTTCCTTTATCCCATCTTAATCTCTCCTGGCCATACAACCATTTTAATTTGGGCCCATTTGTTTTGATCTGTCTGACACTGCTCTTCCCCAGTGCAGTCGCTGCATTTTTTAACATGGGATACCTGTTATTTTCATTATTTAGTCCCAACCCCTATGTCTCCCTCCTCGAAATCAGTGAGCACTCCTAGTGAAGCTGGAAGCCAAGACTCAGGAGACCTGGGACCACTAACAAGGTAAGAACTGTCTCTTTACAAAGGCTACAGTGGATGTCAATAATATTAGAAAAGAGAGACCTGAGAAAACCACTGCCACTCTGTGGTATACTGTTAAATGTCCATGAATACCCTGCCGGTTTATGTTTAAGTTGATGGTGGCTTGCATTTTAGTGGTATAGAAATGAATTTGAACACTAGAAATGATGAACTTAGATGTTTCTATGAATGGGCTAATAATTGAACACCATGTGTCTTGTTTGACAAACACAAACACATCCATTAGCTTCAGCTTAAAAAAAGAAAGAGAAGGACCAAAGGCAAATGGAATATATATCCAGCTTCTCATTATTCTACTTTGGTTTTGGTTTCCATGGGAATTTTTGTGAAGTGAACACTGAGATGCTCTAACCCTAAATTTAATTTTTTAAGCATGTTGTTTATTGGCTTAATAGAGTTGACTAATTTGAGAACTTGGTCCCCAGAGTGTTTTTATTATCGTTACTAATTTTATGATCATCAGCGCTGACTGTTCTGTGAGTCAACTGCCACATTTTTATTACACTGTGTATACTCAAAGGATTATGAAACTTCTGAAAGTGGACATATAGATATTTTCTAATTTGACCACTGAAGGCGTATCCAAAAGGTAAAAATGTGAAGAGGGAAAAGAGAAGTCTCATTAATGTGGTTAGAGTCATGGTAACTTCCTTAATCCAGTTGCCTTCGATAAGATGGCCATATCCTGGGGCACATAAACAGGTGATATAAATGGGCGGGGTGTGGGTTCTGTGGCGACTGGTCAGGAAATGCCCTTTTATAAAGGCCAGATGGTGTCCTCACAGCTCAGGCTGGTTGAGCTCATGTGGGAATGTGGACCCAATTTTTCCACATCTTTCAGTTTTTCTTGAGAAGCTAAAAATTCAAGTTTTTAATCCAATAGTCTCCTAAATGTTAAATGTTAATGGCTTTGTTAAAGTAGCTGTGGGCCAGATTTCACCCATGGGCTGGCAATTTGTGAACTCTGTCTTTGACTCTTAATTTAAAAAAAATTATGAAATACTTTACTAAAACTTCAAATGAAAGAAGAAAGAATCATCCGCTATACCACTGTTCTAACAAATCAGCCTTTGCCTTGTCTATATACCTTTCAGTCCTTGTGCACCTGTGTACATTTCTTGCTACCATGTGTGTTCCTGGATACGAGGTATAAAATTTTGGATTTTTCTTTTTCCATTTAACACATTATCATAAGCATTATCTGTTGGAAGTACGTTGTGTCCCTATAGGTCTAGGAAATTTTGGTAGAGAAAAAAGACGGAACTCAGAATAGTCTAGTAGTAGCCTGAGTTGTAGGGTTTGTGTGTGTGTGTGTGTGTGTTTCTTTTTTTCTTTCTGAAACCAACATGTAGATAAGACTGGAATTGTCTCACCGTATCTGTCTATTGGCATGTTTCAGAATCGAGTGTTTTGTTTTAACAAAATTTGGAAACCAGTGGACACTGCTTTCAGTGTGGGGAGAATGGAAGTAGAGGTTTTCATGGGCACCAGGCTGGTTTATTTTAGCAGATCGCCTTTCCGATTTGAGGGCAGCACACGTCTTCTCTCATCTTTTGGTTTGAACACTTCAAAAGGTCTTTGAGGGGAGGAAAAAAAGTAACAATAACACAGTTATATAAGATCTAACATTTGTACAAGAGCTGGCACTATATAATTACGTTCCTTAGGGGGTCCACTGGCCTATCATTAAGTTAATGTATTTGCCTACTTCTGTACAATGCTGGTGTGGTGTCATTAATGCTTCACTTCAAGGGGTGAAGTTGGCAGCATTAAATTCCATTACTGACTTCACACTTGGTGAGCTCTTTTGAAAACTTTCTAGAGAAAGTTGACCTATGCTGTTAGTGCTCTGGGGACAACAGCAAATATTTCTTCTCCAGAACAGCACTCTTCTTTTCTTTGCCCACTTATATGCATTTTTTTTTTTTTTTTTGGTAACTTAGTGAATCACTTTGGAAGAAGTGAATCACAAATCCCAATGAACTTGAATTCTAGGAACATTCTGGCAAGGATGGTCAATAAGAAGTGAATGAACGAATCCCTTGCTGAGCATGGGTTTCATAGGAATGCAAGAAAAATGGCATTGGGGAAATGATGATTCTCAGAAAAACTGAACACAAATTTTGCCTCAGGAGAAGATATTAGGACTAGCTAAGTAAACCCTGCCCTTATTTTGGACTAAGGAAAATTCCATGTAAATTCATGTTTTTGGTTCCATAAATAGATAGGAGAGTTAAATTTCAGAAGAACAGTATACTTCAGTTTTTAAAATTCCACTTGGAATGTATTTTTCTGTAGAATAAACATCTTTGAAAACAATTACTATTAACCTTAACACTTCATAAAACATAGGACTGGGAAAAGAGCTTGCTAAATCCTCGGAGTACAATTCTGTAGTCACAAATTTGCTGAAGTGTATGGAATTTGGGCTCTTTGAAAAGTGGAAAATCTTTCAGAAGATAACTCAGAAATCAAATGAACACATCTGGTCCTATGAAAAGGTGCACATATATTCTGTCATCCATGTGCCAGAATCTCAAACCAAAACTGAAATTTTCTCTACAGAGCCAAAACTGACAAAAAGTTCTTATGCAACCCCCTAATTTGCAAATTGGCACACTTAATATGCCCCGTTATACTAAAAAGGTTAAAACAGGGTTTTAACAAAATCAAGTATAAAGAAAATTACTTTTATTGATTTTTAAGATCAGTTGAGTTAATGTTTTAAAAATAAGCTAATAGAAGGTAGAAATATATAATCATTTTTCAATTATACTAGTGTAATTTAATTTTAAAGGGTCAGTTTGTTTTGCAATTTCTGCTTCTGCTGCCGTCACCTGCTTCTCATTTACAGTTTACATTTGTGGAATTTTTCTTTCTCTTAATTTTGTAGAGGCAAGTAATCATTGCTCAGTTAATCATACTGGGCAAAGAACAAGCTCTCAGATATAAAAAAAAATCAATTTTATTAATAAAACATTTGAAAGCCTAGTTTTAATTACAGATTTAAAAATCCTGAATATACTATGTACAACTGAAATCCAACACAATATTAAGAAGGTATTACGCTATGATTAATTAGTATTGATTTAAAAATTCAAGGATATTTTGTTTTGTTTTTTAAAGATTTTATTTATTTATTTTATTTATTTTTAAGAGATTTTATTTATTTATTTGACAGACAATGCAAGTAGGCAAAGAAGCAGGCAGAGAGAGAGGAGGAAGCAGGCTCCCTGCTGAGCAGAGAGCCGGATCTGGGGCTCGATGTGGGGCTCGATGTGGGGCTCGATGTAGGGCTCAATCCCAGGACCCGGGGATCATGACCTCATGCCTAAAGGCAGAGGCTTTAACCCACTGAGCCACCCAGGTGCCCCGATTTTATTTATTTATTTGACAGAGAGAGAGAGAGATCACAAGTAGGCAGAGAGGCAGGCAGAGAGAAAGGGGGAAGCAGGCTCCCTGCTGAGCAGAGAGCCCCATGCGGGGCTCGATCCCGGGACCCTGAGATCATGACCTGAGTTGAAGGCAGAGGCTTAACCCACTAAGCCACCCAGGTGCCCCCCAAAATTCAAGGATATTTTAGTATAGGAAAACGTGTTGTTGTAATTCAGCATATGGAAAAGGTCCAAGAAGGAAAAAGTGATCCTTGTCGGGTATAGTTAAATGATACTTGTGAAATTAAAACACCTATTGTCATATTTTAAAACTCTTAAAAATATTAAGAATAAAAATATTTTTCTCAAAATGATTAGAAATATTAATCAGAGACCAACAGCCTATATCTTTTATACACAAGAGTGAAGCATTTAGTACTATATAGCCCTTAAAGAAGAATGACTTATGTTTAGTTGAATACATGTCTTTCTTCCACAGGAAATGGCAGGTTCCTTGAAGTCAAGGAGTAAGTGATATTTGAGATTGTATCCATATAGTGAGTTTTTGGTAAATGTGGGTTGAATGAATCAACTATTATCCTAATTTTTACAGATGAGGACACTGAGGCACAGAGAAAACAAGTAATTTTTGAAATTCACACAGTGCTAGGTTTTAACCCAGACAGACTGATAGAAATTTTCACAATCTATACCACTACCCCACATGATGTCTAACAACAGTTGATATAAGTGATATAGACATCACTGACCCTGAAAGATATTATTAGGATTAAATAAATTAATATCTGTAAAGCATTTAGAAAAGAGTCTGTCATATACTAAGTATATGTGAGTTTTAGCTCTTATTGTTGGTTTTTTCTTTCTTGCAATTTATTCGTCACACTTTTCCAATGGAAAGAGATAACATAAAACATGTTGGTGTCATTTTCAAATTTGATAGTGCTCTGTGTTCATCCAAGTAAGCATGTGAAAACATTGAACATGACAAGGCCAAAGACAGATTGTGGTCTGTGTCCCTGGAGACCACTTTCTGGGTTGCCCAACTCTTAATGCCTAACCTTCATATATTCCACCAGAAATGTTTATCTAGGTAATAATAATCGTTTGCCCACATTTATTCTTCTCCTTCCCATGAATTGCTCATGGAGGGCTTTGCACTAGGGCCCTTCTCATGTTTAGTCAAGATTCCTTATTCTTCTCAGTGATACAGCTAAACTGAAGGCCATACTAGCCTGTACAAATCTAGGAAAGTGTGTCGACCTCGTCAAGGTCACCAGGCCACCAGTGTGGAGGCAACACCCTGTCCCAAACCTGACTCAAGGAAGAAAATTTTCCAAGTGATTTAAAAAAGTAAAGCATGTGTTAATTTGATAACATATTATATAATCTACAATTACAGTAGGAGCACATATCCTGCAACATCTTTAACAAAATAGTCAGAAGGGGAAGTTGCTGATGTCTGTCTGTGGTGAGAAGTAGCATGGGGGATGAGGATAGTAACAGAATTAATTTCTATCTTCTTTTTTAACCATCTGGGCTTGACACTTTATTAAGTTCTACTTTCCAAACAATTGGGACATTCAAGTCCCCCCCCCCCATTTTATTTTTAATAATATCTTATTATTATGGAAACAACATCAGTGCCTTTTATACAATTAGAACATATGTATAGGCCAAAACTAGAGAAAAAAAATTTTTTTTAAGATTTTATTTATTTATTTGACAGACAGAGATTACAAGTAGGCAGAGAGGCAGGCAGAGAGAGAGGAGGAAGCAGGCTCCCTGCTGAGCAGAGAGCCTGATGTGGGGCTCCATCCCAGGACTCTGAGATCATGACCTGAGCTGAAGGCAGAGGCTTTAACTCACTGAGCCACCCAGGCGCCCCAGCAGTTAGCACTCTTAACACCTTAGTGTGTATTCCTTCGCACAATGTATATGTCATCATGTATATGGTAAATGATGTCATTGTATAAACTGTTGAATTTGCTTTTCTAATCAAATGCCCCTCTTTTTCCATTTCAATATGTTCTCATCTTATGTAATGTCTGTATTATTTTCAGCTTTCCCCAAGTGCCCCCCACATAATCCTATTGTATTTAAAATAGACCCATCCTCCCAGAGATCAGTATCTATTAAACAGAACTCTTACATGCATAGATTTGCTTTAGGGAGGTAAGGCCCCTCCCAAGGGATCTTCAGGGCAGAAGAAATGTCTTCTGAAGCACTTCACAGGGGAACAAAGGTACCAAGGTCATTCAGGCTTTCCGCCTCCTGTGCACTTGAGATTAGAATTTGGAACCAAGGAGCAGATGCCTGCAGACCCTGTGCTGTTCAATTTAAACATTAGGCTTCTATATAGTAAATATCATGTTTCATGTTGATAGGATACTTTGGTAAAATTTAAATATTTGATAAACTCTGTCCCTGATCTACCTTCTAGTGAATGTAAGTAAGGAAATGAGAGTAATATGTTTGTAGTCAAGCTCTGTGGGCAGCACACGGTTATCACTTTCTTTTCTCCGTGATTTCAAGAGAGGAAGGTGTGCTGAGAAGCAACACCACTTTATTGCCCAATAGAAAATCCTCAGGACTTTCATTTGTATCCACAATTGGATTTCATAGGATTCTCTAGACTCCATAAGCCTCAAAGGACTTTTGATCCTTTTTTGGTGAAAACATCACCATCTTCTAAGGGGTTGCGATGAATCAGAGGCTAAAGAGAAGAATCTAAGGTTTTGGTAAAGGTGAAAAAGTACAATAAAATAATGTAAAACATTGGAGGACATTTAATAAGCCTATAAAATCTTTATATATACATTTTTAAAAAAACCTGTCATTATGTAAAGAGAAGTTGATAGATTGCCACTAGTTTAATTGACTTCAGGAAGGCTGATATCACCGATTACAAAACTTGTTAAAAGTCAGTCTCCTTGGAAATTGGAATAAAAGACACACTATAGGATTTTCTTCTTCTGTAGCTCATTAGCTGGTTGAACATTTTTGATCTCTTACTCCTCTGTCTTCAGGAGAGCACTCTGTAAAAGCATCCACACATGGTTACAGGATCCCATAAACGAGGCGCTGCTGAGCTTTCTTGTCGAGAGACTGTTTGCTTGACAGCAGATCCTCTGGGAAAGTTCTGGGGAAAACATGTCCTTCCTCCATGGTGGGAAATCTTAGATTTTGCTTTGGCTCCAGCTCAGATGGGGTTCGTGCACAGCTCACTGTGGCTGGTAGTGGAGTTCCACATTAGGACTCGGATATTAGTCAACAGAATGAAGAGTCCCACACAGTATACCAAGAAAAAAAATTTTGAAGAACCCAATAGAAGTGTGTATTGCACTATTCTAGTTTTATTTCTGACATCAGAAGATCTTATCATCATCACTGTCGTCCTAAGTAAGGAAATAATTGAAGTTGGGAAGTAAAACATTAGCTCATTTCAATGCCAACCTTAATTAACTGACATCATGTAAATGACAGTGATAGATTGAGTGATATGACAGATTTTTAAATGTTCTTATTATTCAGCAGATTACCTTTGGAAACAGCACTTAGAAACATAGGTGTTTGGGGGTAACCCCAACTGGAGACTTTCTTTCTATTTGGCACTCTGCTCACACAGGCCCAGACCATTTTCTGTATCTGATTAGTGCCTACTGACTTGTTTGACAGAGAAGCCTCCTGGAAAAAGCATTCAGACACCCTGGGATTCAGGGAAGTTTGGTATTCTGCCCTCGAGCTGTCTCTCCACCTTAGAGGAAAGAATGGGAAGAGTTGCGTTTCGGTGCAGTTGTTTCAAGGATGAAATAAAGTTGCTGAGTTCATTTGGTAGAAAAGATAGCTGGACTTCTTTTTAGTCTCCGTGCAAATCTCAGCTTGGGAGAGATGAAGGATTTTAGGCCAGACATGCCCCGATTTATTCTTTCACTTTTTAGTAAAATGAAAGTAAAAACTATTTCTTTAGGAATCAGCTTGCCCTCCTTCAGCCTTCATGCCCATCAGCAGAAATGGCAAGTAAAGAACATTCCTTTGTTTCTTCTTTTATCCACTCACTCACTAAATAGTTGAGGATTTATTGTGTGAAAGATACAGTAAATGTTAGACCTGCAAGGAATATAAAGATAAGGAATTCTTCTCACTTCTAAAGAGCCTGCTTCCAGCAAATTGACAGATTTAATTTGAGGCCATCTAAGGAAATGTTGCTAAGTAATTACAGCTCTCAAATATTTGTACTTGGAGAGATGAGCAATAATGTCATAAACCATTATTCCCAAATCATCTGTAATTAATTTGTAGTATATTCATTTGGGACAAGTGGTTCTGGTTCATTACTACCTTACATAGAGTCTTGACACATATTTGGTACTCGGTAAATATTTATTAATTTGCATGTCTGTGCATGTGCGAGCACATGCATGTGCGGTGCACAGCTTGCAGAACACTGGGTGGGATGGGTGCAGGTTGAGTTAGAGGGATGAGAACAGAGGTAAAGCAGCTGTAGCTCAAGGTTGTTGGCCCAGTTGTCCGAAGGTGGACGTTGCTGAAGGGGAATTCCCAGCAATGGTTATAGGACTGAGGTATAAGGCAGGGACTTTGTCACAGAACCAAGGCAGAAATCCAGTCACTGGATTCAGGGCAAAAAGTCAGAGTGGGTCCAACACACCGTTGGCTTGACGTTGAGGTCCTTGGGCTTTATGACAGTGCTCATTACTTCCTGTAGGTCATCCTCAGATTTGGTCTTCAATCCAGGTTTTGGACTGTAGATTAGTATAGAGAACTGCAAAATAAGAGGCCCAAGTATATCTCTATTCCTGTCCCAGAGAGATACAAGTTATTTCTGAATGAGGTTATTGAGGACAAATATATCTTGAGAGTATGATATTTGAGCTGGACCTTAAAGAATGCATATGCTTTGGGCAAGTGAATTTGGGAGAAAGAGCATTCCAGATGATGGGAAAAGTGTCCACAAAGGGAAAGGCTGGGGGAGCCGTGGGAGGCAGAATGCATGTGAAGGAGCCTGTGGGAAAAGAGCTGAGTCTGAGACAAGGATGGCCTTTGTGATAGTTGCCACCCCTGGCTCCCACAACAAGTGGCTGTGTACTGAATTCATGGGGTAACTCGTTATGACCACAGGTACCTAACCACAGGTCTAGGTGAGGTCTGGGACACTACTTTTACAATGCTTTCAAGGTGTGAGTACTAGTGGGCAACTATTGGTCTGACATAAATGCCTAAAGGTCTAAACTAAGGTTGCAGGGTGGAAAAGGAAACAAAAGAGGAGACGAGAAGGGTAAAAT
The DNA here is from genome assembly GCF_902655055.1 of Lutra lutra. NCBI lineage: Eukaryota > Metazoa > Chordata > Mammalia > Carnivora > Mustelidae > Lutra > Lutra lutra. The sequence goes on from NC_062288.1 coordinate 39,501,795, forward strand.
GGCTCTGGCGTGCAGATGGGTATGTCCAAAAGGCATGTGAAAAAGTGGACTTGGAGCTCAGTGGTGATAAGGCCTTTGTGGTTATTTTGGACAAAAAATGGAGAGACAGCTGTGGGGTAACCAGGGTTAGAGTATAGAGATGAGGGAAGGAGTGACCCTGATCGGAAGTGCATGGCTTTATGGGGATGGAAGGAATAGGGTCATGTTAAAACTGGCCATGGACTTTAATGACCTAGAGGATGTCACCATCATATCATCATCCTCATCACCATCGTCACCTTCATTTTTGTTATTATTATGGCTTGTGATGCTTTATTTCCATAAGTTGAGTTTCTGGAGGTAAAACCAGTCCAGTCCAGGAACAATTCTATGTTAATGGTTCTTGCTGCCCACTAGTGTACTGCTTTCCAAAAGAACTATACTGATTTTAAATGCCTCCAGCAGTGCATGTGAGTGGAGTGTTAGCGTGACAAATGACAGAGTTCTTAATTCCTGCCTTCCAAATATTTATCAGACTTCACTTTCTTATAACCATAGAAAAGGTTAAGGCAAAGACACTCTTTAGGGAAGAATTTCAAAGCTTTCTACTTAGAGGTTTAATAAAGATGGAAAGAGTGGAAACTAGCAACTTACTAGTTGGTCAGAGTTGAAGAGGGAGAAGTTAAACACTCATCAGGGAGCAGGGTATAAGTAACACAGACTTCATGTCTTCCACTCCTAAGTTATACTCTGAACAAATGGCCAGGGATTATTGTTATTTTGGATTGGTTTTGAATATTTACTTCTATCTAATAAAGTGAAACTGAGCAAAAAAGCTGAACCAAAGGAGGGAGAATTTTATAAGAAATTAGTGATGAATTGGTAGAAAGTTTAAAATATAAAGTTTGGTTAGTCTCTGACTAGGTCAATGCTAACTTCAAGAATTTTGATGTTTTGTCTATTTTTTTTTTTAGATTTTTATTTATTTATTTGACAGAGATCACAAGTAGGTAGAGAGGCGGGCAGAGAGAGAGGAAGAAGCAGGCTCCTCGCTGAGCAGAGAGCCCGATGCGGGGCTCAATCCCAGGACCATGGGATCGTGACCCGAGCCGAAGGCAGAGGCTTTAACCCACTGAGCCACCCAGGCGCCCCTTGTCTATTTTTTTTTTTTAAAGTAATGAAAACCACATTGTCTCCCAAATTATAAACTAAATATTACATGGTAGGCCTTTCTAGATGAGATGCTGAGGGCTACATTGGCTGGTATATTTAGGGTCACATTAGTGAATCGTTATTTTCCATGGTGTGGGAAGCTTCTGTAGCTAGTATTTTGAAACAAGGCTGGGAACCGTCCAGAACTGCCAGTCCAGCTATGGGACCATACAACCATGACAAGGCTCCTTAGTCCAGAATAGATGGAGAATTATTGGGTTATCCAAGATCTGTACAAACAGCAGTTTCCCTGTGCAATATCAGAAATCGTCCCTTAGATCGTCAGAGAGTAAGAATATAACCTAATATAACCTAATATAACCTAAGAAATAACCTAAAACTGATGAGTACAGACAAATGCAGCACTTAAAAATAAGCAAATAACACCAGGATGATTTTCCATGTAGGAACAGCAAACAAAATCTAACTGATGTACTTAAACGAAGATGATGTCAATCAGAAAGGGTTTAGTTGGGCATCCCAGTAACGGGATGGGGGTAGGGGAGACTGATAATATGGGGCTACATCTGGTCCTGTGGAAGGAGGTGGACATGATCGGTGGTAGGGCAAGGCCAAGCTGTAGGAGTAAAACATTCAGATGCACTTTCTCCAATCCCAAAGACCCTGCTGGTCTTCGGGCTTCCCAGGAACTGGCCTTCAAGGAGAGAAGGCTTTATCAGGCGTGTATAAGTGCTCTCCCTGGCAGTTACTGTTATGATAAGTTGGTAAACTGATGTCTAAAACATAGCAGACTCTTAATTAGACCCAGGAAACCAACTCAGTGGCTGAAGTCCAACAAACCAGGCCTGGATGAAAATGAGTTTATGTCCAGATCCTCACCCCAGCCTTCCAAAACCAGGTCGCATGGAATCTCTGATCTTTTCAGAGGGAGGGGGTTTCCCTGCTCTGGCTTCCAGGGATGATCAAAGTACAGTCCAGGGCCTGGCTGGCCGGCACAGAGTACACATTCATCGAAAGGAAATGATAGCTATTGTTATTATTAATCGTTCTTATAGCATTTGTTTATTTTTTTTTTCAGCTAACATTTTTTGAAACTTTAAACTGTGCCAGGCCCTGGGCAAGTAATGACAACTATTTCCTTTTTGTATTGGTTATCCCCATATCATTACATATAAATATTCATACGTCTCATTACTGCACTAAAATGTAAGATTCTTAAGTGCCCACTGGTATGCTGCTTTCCCAGAGCACACCTGTGTGTTTTACTTTCTGCTGTGTTCTGCTAAATTATTATACATATTTTTATCTCTTGATAAGAGTTGTAGTTTCCTTAGAATTCTTTTCATCCTCTATCACAGTATTTTGCCTATTAGGTCTTTAATATTTATTGAATAAGTAAATGAATGCCCTTATCAAAAATATTCTCTCCCTGCCTGCACTGATTGGTCCATTCCAGAAATGACTGAAAATGAGAACTGATTACTATGGTAAATAGGGTGATTTCTATATGAAAATATTTTGTGGGACTATGTTATGTTCACTTATGTTTATTTACTTATGATTTCACTCCTTCTTTCATTAAAAAAAAACCATCTGGCATGATTTCAAATTGCCCAAGAAGGTGTAGGGGAAACCATCATTTTATTTTCAGTGATACACTAGCTTGATACTAAGATGTTCAGGAAGTTAAGGTATATGTTGATTGGTTATAAAAGTATACCAATTGGAGAAGAAAGAACTGAAAGGCAGTTTAATCATCATCTGATATTTTCAAATATGAGGCAGAAAAAAAGCTTTAAAGGGTCTCTGGGCTGCTTCCTCCTTTTGCAGAGGTCAGAGACTTTCATCAGGACACACAGTGGAGCCGACCCCAAATGCCTTCCTCTCACCTCCCAGAACAGGTGGGGTCCTGTCCAAGGTCCTGCCATCCATAGGGAAGTTTCTCTGCAAGCTTGCACAGAAGGAATTCAGCAAACATTCAATACACATTTAAAGATGACCCTTGGAGACACAAACAACATTTGCCCATTTGATGTATTGGCTTTAAGTGCTTTTTCTTTTTTTTTTTCTTTTTTTTTTTTAAGATTTTATTTATTTATTTGACAGAGATCACAAGTAGATGGAGAGGCAGACAGAGAGAGAGGGAAGCAGGATCTCTGCCGAGCAGAGAACCCGATGCGGGACTCGATCCCAGGACCCTGAGATCATGACCCGAGCCGAAGGCAGCGGCTTAACCCACTGAGCCACCCAGGCGCCCTTTAAGTGCTTTTTCTAAGAGAAAGTGCGTTCTGTACAAGCCTGACCACCCCACAGATAACAACGGGAAAAATGAGAAGACGATAAAACTAGCATACTTGATTGCATCGTTGGCTTGACACCTTACCTCGCCGCTCATTGCTGATGATGACTCTTTCACCGAATAATACATGTGTGACTGGGGGGGCAGGACTGCGGTGGGTCGGTTACAGAGACCACCTTGGTTGCTCTGCCTGAATCAATGCCAACCTCGGACTGCTGATCTGTCAACTCCTTAAGTGAGGGATTCTGATGGAATCATCATTTTTACTTCTTAAGCATACAGTGAGTTCAGATGAGCTGTCCGATAAGTAACAGGACAGCCAGACCTCCTGGGAGCGGCTGCATTCTTCACCTGCCTGGCAGAAGTGGAAAAGGTCAAACAAGGTCATCCCATCCGAAACTTCCAGGCAAATTGAGGGCAAAGTAGCTGACCCCACCCCTTACAGGGGAATGCTCCTCACAGACAACTGCAGCCAGAGGTTGCTGTTCTGTCTATAGCCAAAGAAATGCCCTTAAAGATGAGAGGTTTGATCCCCAGGGACGTGTGAACAGCCGCCGTGAATCACTGTAATGGAGTCTGTTACTTCCACTATTTATAACCATTACATTCGCCAACAAGGGGAAGGAATCCGTGCCCAGAACCTGGAAGGCCTTGCTTTCCTTGAGCAGAGAAGAGTCAGGAGCAGGGGTCCTCACCCTTGGCTGCACATTTAGAATCACCTGGAGAATTTAACGAAATACAGATGCTTGGGTCTCACTCTGCACATTCTGATGTAATTGGTCTGAAAGGGGCCTGGGCCTTAGGCCAGGCTTGAGTTAATCATGGGTTTAGAGGCTGACATATTTGAGGATCAGTGACGCTGTCTCTTGCTGACTAAGGAAAGCACTAGTCTGGCCCAGTCATTCTGCAAATGTGGCTCCAGGATCAGCTATAAGCCTTACCTGGAAACTTGTTAGAGTACAAATGCACCCTTGCCCTACTGAATCAGAATTTCTGGGGTTGGAGATCAGTGTTCCATATTTTAGCATAAGCCCTCCACATCATTCTGATCCCTATCAGAGTTTGAGAACCACTGATCTAAGTCAAGACCTTGCTACTCCAAGTGTGGTCTGCAGACTGGCAACATCTATAATCCCTGGAGCCTGTGAGAAATGTCACAGACCTACTAAACCAGAATCTGCATGCTCAAACGGTGTTCCCAAGTACATGTGTGTGAACTGAGATTTGAGAAGCGCGGGTCTAAGGAGTAGCGGCAGGTTAGTGTTCTCTCTGGACTTGAGTTGTCAGGTTTCGGAACGTTCCTAAGAGGACATGAGCACAGCTGGAGCTGGTAAGGGCAGCTGTGACCTGCATTCTGCTGCCTCAGGAAGAGGAACTTAAATGGCATCTGTCACACACGTAGGGTTTGACTCAGAGAAATTTTAATAGTAGATAAGGGGTGAACATGGTAGTAAGAAATGAAGCTACTTTTGGGTTGGTTTTTTTTTTTGAGATTTTTATCTTATTTTATTTTATGTCAGAAAGAGAGAAGGCACAGGCACAAGCAGGGGAATGGCAGGCAGAAGGAGAAGCAGGCTCCCCACTGATCCTAGAACCCTGGGATCTTGACCTGAACCGAAAACAGACCCTTAACCAGCTGATCCACCCAGGCATCCCGAAAAGCTTCTGTTTATCAAATAGTTGCTTGGAGCTTTGTAGGTATAACTGTGTGTTATCCTCGTAGAAAATCAGAGAAAGACCATCCATCTATCCATCCATTCATCCATGCGTTGAACGACTACTGTGTTATGTAAGTGTGGATGCCGGGTACTTTTCTAGGTGCATCTCTGTAACCTAGGGATACCCCCACCCCCATTATGAGGCTCAAATCTGGATCAAAGAGCAAACGGTAGTACATAAATGGATGTATAATACAAAAAAACATAGGTGTTATGAAGAAAGGAAAGCGGTGTAAGGGGAGGCGATGAAGGAAGTGCTACAAAGTAGTGAGGGGAGGAAAGCCTCTCTAAGCAGATGGCATTTGAGGGGAGACACATAGACACTCTTAGGGGGGCAGGACATCCAACAGGACACAGGGAGGGAGGAGAGCTGTGGTTAAACGTAAGTTTGGAAGATGGCCACAGGTCAGGTCAGCCTAAAATTGAATTGTCTCATAAGCCACGGTAAGTCTTCACAGACAAGGAAGACGAGGAGGGCTCCTCAAACTTCAGGGTGCCTGCAGATGGCCCAGGACTTTGCTGAACCGCCACGTGCAGTCAGTGAGTCTGAGGTGAGTCTGCGGTGAGCCTGTAACCCGCGCTTCCGACAAGCTCCAGGAGAGGCTGGGGATCCTGGCCCATGGGCCTTGCTGAGATGAAGCGGAGGGGACAGGGTTCGGGACAGTTTCCTGTATGCACTCTGTTTATAGAAGAGCTGCTTTATCCCCCTTGATTTTGAAGGAGAAATAACATGGAAAACTGAATGCCTTGCTAACTGGTGAGACTGTGTTGTCTCTTGTGAAATATTTAAACAATGTAAGAGACCCCCGGCATCTTGAGACAAATGTTATTATCAGTGATCATCTCAGTGTAATATATAAATAAAAAAACATCAAAATACCCATGAGCCTCAAAATCCAGTGCGTTGTTCTTACAGTAACGGACCTGAAGAAGCCAGAATTTGAGCAGAGGAACCTGATGGCAGGCTCCACCTGGCCTGACCACCTCCCCCAGACGCTCTGGCTCTCACCCATTTGCCGCCTTGCCTTTGGTTCTTTTCACCCCATGGGAGATGCTTGGTGCTCCCAGGTGTGGTTGGGCTCTGGGGTGTCCAAGAAACATGAACCAGTTTACATTCTCAAATCAGTCCAGCTTGAGTAGAAAACAGAACAAAACAAAACAACAAAAAAAAGGGGTGAGGAGATATGTAGAGCTTGAGTAGTTAGCTCTGGGCTTCCCTCCGTGAAAACACTCAGAGCTTCCAGTACCAAACAGACATTCAAAGGGAAGGACGATTCCTCAATTCCTCGCTTTCTTTTGTCACTTGATATTCATGGGGTCTTCCTAGCACCTGGGGATGGAGGGGCGGGGGGAGTGGGGAGATGTTCTGTGTTGTATATGCCATTGCCTTGATGAATGACATGGTTTGCTTTGGTTTGTTTTCCTCCCCTTTTGTTAATTCTCTGTGTTCTTTTTCCTTTGTGCTGCACGATTAGGACCCTGCAGTGGGACACAGACCCCTCAGTGCTCCAGCTGCAGTCAGACTCAGAACTTGGGTATATGTCTGCTCTTTTGTTACTCCTTTTATTATTTCTTTGCAACCCTTGTGTTGAAATGCTGGAGCTGTCGTTTCCCAGGTTTTCCCTCCTTCTGTTGAGCTTCCAGTTGGATAAGTTTATTTCCTCCCATTAGTTTCCTTATAATGTGAAACCTTGAAGAAAGTCTCTCTTTGTGGAAAACACCACAAAAAGGTGGCTTTTGATTTCTCCTTCTAAATTCCTATTATCGCAAAATGTTACTTTCCTGAAGCCAAGATACAAACATACACCCACACCTCGGCTTCAAGCTGGGGCGTGTGCGTTCTGTGGTGGGAGCTGCACTTAACTAGATCCTAATCATCCTTCCCCTCTACTAACAAGTTGCCTTGGGTTAATTTTTGTTTAAAATTGGTATTAAAATGTCCTGTCTTTGTTCGTTTCCTTTTCTTTTCACTTTTTTGGGGACTCACAATAAGCATTTAATTTAAACCACAATAAGCATTTAATTTAAACTAAGTTTGAACACGTGAAGATTCCTGTTTAAAGAAAAAGCAGATTTGTTGCATTTCTCAGTATTAAGAAGTTGCAAATATTCTATGATGGATGAGGTCTTCTACATTGTAAAGATTTTTTTTCCTCCCTGAAGGAAATGTACCGTCCCAGGTTAAAAGATAGCTCCAGAATGGAAAATTTTCCCCCAAAGACTAAAACACACAAGTCTGTCTTAGAAAAGGAGTTTACTTCTCTTGTAAGATGGAAGTTAGCTGTGGGGGTGCATAATATCTTTGCAACTGGGTGTTTGTACCAGCTCATGCTCCAGCTCAGGAGATCCGGTCCATTTGTGTCTCTTCCCAACTTTTCATTCAGTGAAATCCGCTTGAAATCAGCCATGGTGGGAGCAGTTACACCGTAACAACTGGCAAATGTCACAAATCAGGGGCACGCTCCCTTGTTTTCGCAGCCGTTAAGAGACATTTGCCAGTATGCCACCGGGTACCTCCGTATGTGACTAGCACATTTTATTACAGTGTTTTACAAGAGTATCATTTTCCTTCTTTCTATATTTAAGCCAATGCATCTCAAAGTGGGCCTTTGTTTATTTAGTTATCATTTATTTTGAATTCCTGAGATTCCTGGGCACATTATCTGTGGGTTTCAATCAGTGTCCGTGCCTACTATAGGTGGACACGAGTTGGAGGACTGTCTGGGCGTCAGGTTAAATGTCATCTGCCCCTGGCCCTTTGTGTATTCGAGAGTTCTCAGCAGACTCACAACACTGGTAAACCAAGGAAATACTCTAACACTTCAGGTAACTGAAAGCACTCTTCCAACATCACTAAATTCTTGGCTATTTAGTTCTGTAGTTCATTGTATATCATGTTTCAATTTTTATTATTTGAATAACCAAGAAATATGGCTTAAATCAAGCAAAGGAACGTGAATATATAGTGTGTTACAATTCAGAGGAATTTCAGAGTGCAGTCCTTCAGTATTTCATTGTGTTTTTAAAAAATGGATGATGGAACTGGCAGAGACTCTAGCCTATGCACTTAACAGATTTTTAGACAGATTGTGGCCTTGCTAAATTACACTTGCTGATGTGGAACAGTTGGGAATTATCCCATTTAGATGTGTTTTCCAAGCAAAAATTCAGTTGACTATGCAGATTAAAACTTGTGACTTATTCTGGGGAGATGGCATATCTGTGGCTCCCACCTTGCCTGCCACATTGTACTTCAGATCAGGCCCAGTGAGTCAAAGAGAGATGAGAGATGAGATTTTCTCAACCACAGAGTGGTCAATGGTGGAGAGCTTGTAAGGAGCATGCAGAGAATATTTGAGAGAAGAGATTATTTTAGTCAGATTACAATTTTAAATACTGATTAATGAAAATTTCCCGTTTCTGATAGTCCTTACATGCAGGGCAGCCTTCCCCTCATACACAGTTTGATAAACTATACTTCAGGCAACAAGATTTTTCTAGAGATAATTTTATTTCCTCTTCTTGATCCTTGGCATGGGGTTGATCATAGCCCAGAACTTCATCTGTCACCAGATTACTCTTTTTTTTTTTTTAATCTTTTTTTTTTTAATTTTTTATTTTTTTCAGCATAACAGTATTCATTATTTTTGCACCACACCCAGTGCTCCATGCAATCCGTGCCCTCTACAATACCCACCACCTGGTGCCCCCAACCTCCCACCCCCCACCCCTTCAAAATTCTCAGATCGTTTTTCAGATTACTCTTTTAATTTAAATATAGTGGACATTTTTAAAAACAGCTTTATTGTAGTATAATTGACCAAAAAATAAGCACACACATTTAAAGTATTCAAGTTGATGTAACATGTGTGCACATCTATGAAATCATCACCATGACCAAGATAATAAACATATGCATCATCCCTGTAAGGTTCCACACACCCCTTTGTTATCCTCGCACTGCTTCTCCCCATCCCCCAAAACAGCTGATCTGCTTTCTGTCACTATACTTTCATTTACATTTCCTGGAATATAGAATAAATGAAACCATGTGGTGGGTATGCTTCTGACTGACTTCTTTCACTCAATAGCTATTTTGAGGTTCATTCATGTGAGGTGTGTATCAGTAGTTCATGCCTTGTTCTGCTGAGTGGTCCATCATATGGACAGGCCAGTTTGTTCATCCGGCCACTTTTTGATGTGTATTGGGTTGTTGCCTGGTTTTCTGCCCATTACAAATAAAACTGATGAACCTTCATGTACAGGTCATTTTATAGACATACACTTTCCATTCTTTTGGGCAAATATCACCAGATTGAATGGCTGAATCATACAGTGGATGTACATTTAACTTAAGAGATGGTCAAGGTATTTTCAGAGTGGTTTTAGTGTTACACATTCTTACCAGCAGCACATGAGATCCTCAGTCCCTCCCCATTCTTGATGACACTTGATTTGGATTTTTTTTTAGTTATTGTTTTTTTAACCACTATTAAAGGAGTGTAGTAGTATCTCATTGTGGTTTTAATTTGCATTTCCCCAGTGACTAATGGTGTTGAATATCTCTTTATGTGTTTCTTTGCCACTTGAATATCTTCTCTGATGAAATGTCTGCTTAAATCTTTTGCCCTTATTGTTTATTTGTTTTCTCATTTAAGAATTTTGGGAGTTCTTTACATATTTTTTTAATTTATTTTTTCTTTATTTAAATTCAATTAGCCAATGTACAATACATCACTTCTTTACATACTTTGGGATACAAACCTTTATCTGATAAATAGTTTGTAAATATTTCTCTGCATTTGTGGCTTGTCTTTTTCATTCTCTTAACTGTGTCTTTAAGAAAACAAACCTGTTTAATTTTGACAAATTCCAACTTACAAATTCATTCTTTTATGGATCATGTTTTTGGTGACATAATTTCAATATTCAGGGATTTTTAAAATAGGTGGTAGAATACAATCTCTTATGAAAGCATTTGAGTTTGGGGTTTTATCATGGGGGGAAATTTAAAAATACAAATTCAGTAACTTTAATAGTATGGACCTATTGAAGTGATCTGTATTTTTCTGAGTGAGCTTTGGCAGTTTGTGTCTTTGAAGTAATATGTCCATTTTATCTCCATTGGCAAAATTATTGACCTAAAACTGTGTTTGTATTCCTTTATTATCTTTTAAATATCTGCAGAATCTATAGATACTGTCACCTCTCTCATTCTTGATATTGGCAAATTTTGTCTTATGTCCTTTTTTCTGGTATGGTAGAGATTTATCAGTTTTATCAAATTTTGTCTTATGTCCTTTTTTCTGGTATGGTAGAGATTTATCAATTTTATTGATCTTCTTAAAGGACCAGCATTTGGTTTCATTGATTTTCTCTATTTCTCTATTTTCTATTTCACTGATTCCTATTCTGATATTATTTCTTCTGCTTACTTTATATTTAATATGGTTTTCCTTCTTAAGTTTCTTAAAGTGGAAGCAGAGGTCATTGATTTGAGATCTTTCTTCATTTCTAATATAGGTGGGTAGTGCTATAAAATTACCCATAAGTACTACTTAGTGGCATCTTGCAAATTTTGGTATATTTTTGTCATTTTGATTTAGTTCAAAATAGTTTCCAATTTTCCTTTTTATTTTGTCTTCAACTGATGAGTTATTTAGAAGTACCTTATTTAGTTTCCACCTGTTTGGGGATTTTCTATAGATCTTTCTGTTACTGATTAATTCAATTCAACTGTGGTTAGAGAACATATTTTTTAAAAGAGTTTTTTGTTTACTTATTTGAGAGAGGAGGCAGGAGAGGGGTAGTGAGAGTGAGAGAAGGAGAGAGGCAGACTCTGCGCTGAACCCAGAGCCGGACATAAGGCTCTATCTCACAGCCCTGAGATCGTGACCTGAGCCAAAATCAAGAGTCAGCTTCTTAACCTACTGAGCCACCAGGTGCCTTGAGAACATATTTTGTATTATTGGTGTCCTTTTAATTTGTTCAGACTTACTCTATGTTACTGAGATTCTTTGGATCGTTTGGTGTACAGTTTTCAAAAAATCTAGAAAAACCTGACCATTAAATGATGGTCAAATATTCAATTTTTTTCTGTTCCTGCTGCTCTTCTGGGAACTCAAATCACATGTATATTACAGAACTTGAAATTTTCCCACAGTTAGATTGCTCTGTACTTATTTTTCTTTTCTATCTGTGTTTTATTTTGGATAGTTTCCCTTGTTTTATGTGTGTGTGTTCACTACTCTTCTGTTTTTGCAATATTTAGTATTCCATCAAGACTGAGTGAATTTTTAATTTCATACATTGTGATTTACAACTCTAGAAGTTCAATTTGGGTCTTTAAAAAAAACTTACATGTTTCTACTTAACTTTTTAATACTTGAAATACAGTTTTAGTAACCGCTTTGATAGCCTTGCTTGCTAGCCCATCATTTGTATTAGTTCTGGGTCAGTTTCAATTGACTGACTTCTATCTTTTCATTATAGTCATTTTTTTCCCTGCTTCTTTGCAGGTCTGCTTATCTTTGGTTGATGTCAGATATTGTGCATATAGTTTGCACCATTAGTTTGTTAGGTATTGAATGTATTTGAATTTCTATAAATCTTCTTGAGATTTGTTCTGAGGTACAGTTAATTCACTTGGCAATGGTTTGATCCATTAAAGTCTTTCCTTCAAGATTTGTTAGTTGGGACTGGAGCAGGGCTCAGTCTAGGGCTAATTAGTTCCTGCTATTGAGGCAAGACACTTAACGCGGGTTCTACACAATGACCCCTAAATCTTGTTTTCTAGCCAAGTGGGAGGGAACAGGTACTAAACCTGTTCCTGTGTGAGTGCCCAGAACTCTTACCTTTGATTTTTTCAGATAGTTCTTTCCTAGGCCTCAGATAGTTTCCCCACATACTTGTACTGAGTCGGTACTAAGCTGAATCCCTCAAAGGCAACCCTTAGAAGATCTTTGGAGTTTTCTCTTTGTGCAGTTTAACTTTCTATTATTTTGTCCTGTCAGTTCTAGCCACTTTGGTCTCCCTAGACTCTCTGCTCCATCTCCTGAACTTAGGGAGCCTGGTAGATTTCATGTGGATTTCTTCCCTGCAACATGGCCTGAGAATTCTCTCAATGCAGTAAGCTGGGCGTTTACCAGAATCATCTTCTGTTTCCCCTCTCTTGTACATCACAGTTCTTTGTTGCCTGACCTCCAGGATCTTACAAACTGTTGATTCATTTAAATTGCTGCCTCCCCTCTTTTTTTTGGTTGTTTCAGGCAGAGAGTAAATCTGGTTTCTATTACTCCAACTTCATTAAAAGCACAAATATTGTGTCACTTGATTCTGATTTGTATATTATCTTGTATGTTTACTAGATCAGTAAGTAAATGGCAATGTAGAGAAATAAGGGAGATGATAAGGCATTCAGAAAAAAAAGCCTCAAGAAAATTACAAATAAAATGAGAATGTAAGTTTGACTCTGGTGTTTTTTTATTCTTTTGCTTTTTGTTTTTTTTTGTTTGTTTGTTTGTTTGTTTGTTTTGCTTTTAACCAGGCAAATACTTATGACAGCACCCAAAATGCTTTACTCTCTTAGGCTATTGTGATAAATCAAGTGAATTGAAGATGATAGAAATAGAGAATAAAATAAGAGGATAAAAAGAGTAAAAGGTCACAGAATAGAAAAAAAAAAGTCTGAATAGGCTGGGAAGTGAAATTCGGGGTTCCAATAGAGAAATTTGAAAGAGGGATTATATCTCAAATATTTTTGTTGTTTTATGAGGAAAACTTAGGTACAAATAGCACTGTGAGATTGTCAGTCTTTAGGGAGATGTGCTGAATCAGCATAAAGGGTGTGGGGCTAGGATGGAAGCAAAGATGCTCCATGATGAATAGACATCAATGAGCAAATGGTATTTTGTGGCCCTTCACTCAAAACTTAAACCCAATAACATACAGGACTGTTTGGTGCCTTCTGATTTTATTGACCCCTCACAATTATATTTCCTCCACATCATAGTATATTGAATTACTGGTGGAGTTTTTAAAATATTTGGAAGCAAATTGAGAATGAGAAAAAACTGAAGCTGTGAGGGAATTGGCGACTCCTTCCCTGAGGGAGGGACGTAGGGATGCCTTCCACGCTTGGGAGACATTGGTAGAAGGTGATGATCTCTTCTTTCTCTCGAGTTTCTCTTTACTGTTGGCTGCAAGAGAGGGTGAGTATTCCTCCCGAATCCACCAGGCACCATTCCCAAACTGCTGTGGTGAAAAAGAGAGATCACTCTGTCAAGAACAGAAATTAAACCAGCTCTATGAAGGCACTAGAAAAACATATATTCTTCAGGATGGTGGTAGGTGTTTGAGAAAATCTAGCCAGGCAGTTTTAGAGGAATTTTCACATTTTAAAATCATTTCCATTTGCCTAACAGAACAGTAATAACTTCATTAGCCTTTGGTGAAGTAATCCTCTTTTTCCTTATTCCTCAGGCTTTGTCAAATGGTCTTATACATTATCTTTAGATCTCTGGCTTGAATTCATTTTTAAGGTTTTCTGTGTAACAACGTGTAGTATTTTCTTAAGAATAGTGTGAGTTGTGTTCTTGAGCAAATGGATAGTTTCTGCCTTTTTAATAACACCCAATCACACTTTCTACAGAAATGGAAATATGGAACAGTAGCTTATAATGTGTGTGTGTGTATCAAAGGGTAATGGTAAAATGCATTTCAGAATCTCTAAATAGAGAATAAATTTTGATCCATGAAAAACCTTAATAAATTCGATTTAACAGACCCAGTTACAATTTCGTCACAAGAGCGGGAGAAGTATTTTACTTACTTACTTCATGTGCTACTCGTTTATCCAGTCCTCAAACCTTTCTTGGGAAGCTGCCTGCTATCTGCCAGTCTTTGTTCTATGTTCTCAAGAACCTTGAGTTAGCAATTAGAGGATAGTTTCTGTTTCACAGTAGCAGCAGGATTTTCATAAAACTATATTCTTTTTTTATTCCACTTCAGAAAAGTGAATATAGCCAGTTGGCAAGGGTGTGTGCTTATACTTTGGTACTAAGGGACTTAAAGTATTGTATAATTTTATAGCTTTATATGGCAACTTCTACAGCAGCCTGCTCATGAATATGGAATCAATAAAAGGCCTTTTCTATCAAGATTTTATCATTATTTAATCTTTTTACGTAATATTAGAGAAAATATACTTCTGTGCCTTCTGTCCTTATAATTCTAAGCTTTCAACTTCCTTTGTAAAGTGGGCACATCATAGGTTCTGCTGTATGGGTTCCGCCAAGCCTCCCTGGTCCAGACAAGCTCAGACTATAACCAGGACCATTCCGACTCCTCTCTCCTCCTGGGAATTTGCAGGATTTACTCGTGGTATGAAATTCAAGGCAAACCCTTTGGCTGTGCCTGTTGACTGAGCCAGACTTGACATTTGCTTGTGTTCAGGAAAAATACTTCAGCTGCCAAACTAATATCTCTGCACAGTAAGAAGTAAATATCATGGAAACGGAATAAATACCTCCTCAGATGATTTTTTAAAATGCTAACACAGAAAATGGAAACTCCTCTTTTTTGAAGTAATCAGAGAAGATCAGCCCTCAGGTTGCTTCCCAGTTCTTGGGGGGAAAACACCCACTCGGAACCCGGGTGATAAACGGAGTGTAGGGAGAAGCTGCAAGGCCAGGTTCACTTCCATTGGGTGATGCCCCATTGTCACCTTTCCCCTGTGTGGTATCCCCTTCCCAACCGTAGGTATCAGTCCTTGAGATGTCACACCTTGACACCTAACTGCGCTACAGTATGGTGTTTCGAGAACAAATTAACCTTTACCGTTGTTTCAACCTCTTCCATATTGTGTGAGTTTTTGTGCCCTTGGCTCCCTCTATTCCTTCTATGGATGCAGCATTTTCTCATACGGGCTCTCATTGGGTGGCTCCAATGGCCATATTTTCTGTTTTGTCTTATATCACATAGAATTGGAGAACGCTTCACCACAGGCTCATCCACTGAGGTACTCATCTTTAACCCCAAAGCCTGTCTTTCTCTGGATTCCCCTGTGTCTTATAGTCACACCACTCACTTTTCCTCCCTTAATGCATGAGGGCTTGAAAGAATCACCAATCGATTCCTTTTCCTGCATCCTCCATAAACTGCTAAGATCTACCCTTTATCCTTTTCCAGAGTCACCAAACTACAGGATGTCCTTTCTGTTCCCAGGGCCATCACCACCTTGGACCAAGTCTACATTTGATAGACCATCAGTCACAAATCCAGTAACCATGTCTCTGGCTGCCTCCTATGAATTAATGCTTGCCTGGATTCTCTGTTTGGTTACTGAACCCATCCACCCTTTGTAGATCATTTGTCAGTTCCCGTATACTCCGCTTCTAAGGTCCCACACATAGTCTCTGGCCCCTCACTTGCCAAAGAGAGAGATTTAGACACCATTCTTCATGTGGTTGATATATTAATGTTCCTTTGCAGCTGTCAGTTTCTATAACAGTGACTGTCAGTAATTTCTTATTATCCACAGCATGAAGTTCAAGTTCTTTAGCCGAAGATTTTAAGCTCTAAGAGTCTGGTCTCAATGTACCTCCCTAAAATTGACCTATTGCTCTTCAGTTCAAAACTTCTCTTCTGAAAACCTAGTCTCTCCAGTACAAAATGTGAATTCGGTCTCCAGATCTTTGCACTGGACCAGCTCCTGCCTGTCCTTCAGGACTCACATCGGACCTTCAATCGCAGTGAAACTTCCTTCATTTATTGAAACACATAGTAATCTGCCCTTTACACTCCCCTGTCCCTCTTACTGTATGAATTACTCATATTGACTCTTACTATTTTCTACCTTTCATTCCTATTTGCCTTTTGATGTATATGTTCAACTTCTTTTTCTGCCTGTAATGCTAGGATCTGGCATGGTGCCATGCTTCCGAAATTGTCTGTGGTTGCCGGTAATGCTGGCGGCTGAAGCGGTTCCTTTGCCAGTTGTCCAAGACCCTGAACATACCCACGTAAGCTGTTTGCACAAGGAAGAAAATGGAGCCATTACCATTCTTGCTGTCTTAGGGAATCTTCTTTGAGAGAAACCTTGAAGAATCTTAGAAGCAGCACTAGAAAAATTCTTTGGCAGCACCATTAATGTATCATGGGATGAAATACTCACATGCAAATAAGCAAGAACAAAACCCAGCAGGACTGAGTGTGGGTCCAGTGAAGACATTCCTTTATTCCTTAGCCCTGACCCACTTTGGCATCTGGCTCAATAACTCCTTGTCTCTGAGATCTGCTCCTGATTTGATCTGCCTGAGTCCAAGTCTCTTCCCTGCTCCAGACTTCCTGTTACTGCAGTGACCCTTTTTGGTTTCCTGGCTTTTGAGGCCACAGACTGGCTTTTTACCAGCTTAGGCTCCTGACTGCTACCTTACCCATGGTCACTCCCCTTCTGCCGCTGGATCGAATCGGTCTCTCATCTAGCTTTATGATGTGCAGCCACTGGACACTCTGAGACTGCTATTCCAAGATTACGATTAAGAGCCCTTTGTGCTTCACAATTTGTAACTTTATAGACCTGCTTAGGCGCCTGAAATATACTTTTACTTTGGCTTTTCTGTGTCTTCGTACAGACGTTTGCATTGTGACATTAGAGGAAAGAAAAATCTTACTCCTGTCATGCTCTGTCTTGCAGCTTTACTTCCCAATATTGATGATGAATTATAAAATGAATCATGCACTCTGATATAAACAGACCTTTAAGAATTAGCTGACGGTGTCTGTGAAATTCTTATGACAGCCATCTCACTTAAAGCTTTGGCTGTCTGAAGCCAGTTCTCTGATACTGTCGGGTTCCTTTAGGAGTTCAGTGGAGATGGTACAGCAGTACTGTGCCGGGGGCATCCTCCCTGTTCAATTAGACTAAGGCCTTAGCTTCTAGGATTTGGCTATGGGTTGGGGAGCCCCAGGTCAATCTGGCTAAGTAGTGAAGTCTCTGTTCTCAACACGTTGCCCAGTATTTCTAACTCAGTGGTACTCAGGCTTTAGTGAGCATCAGAATCACTGGACCCTGATCCCAGAGATTCTGTTCTGTGCAGTTCAGGTGGGGCCTGTGAATTTGCATTCTAACCTGTCCCCATGCGGTGCTGCGGCTGCTGGTCAGGGACCACACTTTGGGATCCACTGCTCTGGGACTTCTCCCATCCAGCTTCTCTCTAGATTTCTTAGACGTGGTCATGGTGAATCCAAGTATAAGAGGCCTTATTGTACTTCTTAAGTGACATTGAATTGCTTTCTTATGGCAATTTAGAATATGATACATATTTAATTCAGTACATTTAAAGTTCTATTAAAACCTCTTATTTTGGAATAAATCATTGAGGTGAAAAATATAGGGTATAATTTAATAATACGCCACATCCGCCGTGGCATTTGACAGTTAGAGGCTCAACATACGTTTCTGTATGATGCCTTCTTCCTTTTCCTTCTTCTAGTCTTATCTCCCTTCCTCACACATTTATTTAGTGCCTGCTCTGTACCTGAAACTGAACTGAGGACCAAGATGCAGAGCTGAATCAGTAAGGAATGAGTAAGTTTGCAGCCATGTGAGACATGGGAAGAGGTGACTGCCCTGGCCAGACAAGGGGCTGTGGTGGACATAGCTGCCCCACAGTGGTAAGATGATGAGCTCTGCAAGAGGGGTGCTGGGTGGGCAGGAAAGCTATCCCAGAGCCAGGACCAAAGAGTCAGTATGGAATTGATAGCCTACTTAGAAGGAAAAGGAATCAAAGTAGCACGAGTGCTACAGTGGGTTTTTTCTCCCCCCTCTTTTGCTAAGCAGTTTAATTTGCATCCTTGTATAAAAGAATTATGAACTGGTAAGTCTTGACTAAAAATAAATATGATGCTCAAAGTTCATACTTTTTTAAAAAAGATTTTATTTATTTATTTGACAGAGACACAGCGAGAGAGGGAACACAAGCAGGGGGGTTGGGAGAGGGAAAAGCAGGCTTCCCGCCCAGCAGGGAGCCCGATGTGGGGCTCAATCCCAGGACCCTGGGATCATGACCTAAGCCAAAGGCAGACTTAATGACTGAGCCACCCAGGCACCCTCAAAGTTCAGACTTCTTCTTTTTTTTTTTTTTTTAAAGTTCAGACTTCTAAAGAAAATAACTACTGGCTACTTCTCTCTTAAACATAGTTTAGAACAATCTTGTCAGCCGATAAAATTGTAGAAATATTTTCCTACAAAAGGGGAAGTTGAGGAAGTCCTCGATCACAGGGTTGTACAAATGGATGGATTCTGGATCCCCTGACGTGCAGGCCTTAATATGTATCCAGGGCAGACTCAGAATTGAGGACTCAGAGAGCACGCTGAAGAGGAAGGTCTTTGCTGTGGAAGGGTGCCACCTCCTGGCCAGCCTTTCTGAACCAGCTAGGACTGGGAACAACTGCGTGGTTCTCGCCTGGCAAACACTATCCTTCTATTATGTTCTGATACTTGAGGCCTGGGCACGTCTCAGGAATCCTCTCTCATGCTTATAAATGAACACAGGTGCTTGGCCCTCCACTCTGTTAGGTTTTAAGAATGCACCTCACTAAGGCGATGCTCGTCAGGCACAAGGAAAAAGAGGAGAACAAGGTCAACAGAGTACAGTTTCTAAGAACATAATCCTTGGACTTGGAGTTTGATGGAGCCAAGGCCTGAGTTGGTCACTTACTACTTTTGTGATTTTTGAGCAAATGACTTCATATCACTGAACCTCAATTTTCTCAGGTACAAAATTGGAATATGATGTAAAATTATAATGAGGATAAAATAAGATAAATATATGAAATTTCCTTATATGCATTGTAACTACATAGTTACTGAAGCAACAGCAAAATAGCCACAAAGAATAAAAGCATCTGATACAAAGGCAGCTTGATCAATCTGGAGACTGCATGGAAAGACACAGTAATCTGTCAAGATTACCGCAAGAAGTATTATAAGGGATTGCTTTAAAATTTGAGATCAAATCATCCATGAGTTTATTATCGATGTATCAAATGATGGACACATTGGGAGGATCACGTGATCACAACTAGGCTTTTAGTTCTTCTTGACGGCTTGGGTAGAGTTGGGACCCTGAGCTGTCAAACACAGGGTCAGTGAGGGACTGGTTGAAACTTTTCAATAACTATTGAGAAAATAAAATATTTTGTTTAGTAAGAAAAGCTCACTGATACAAGATAAGTTTTGAAAGCAGAGAAGTTTCACAGTAAAAGTACTTTCAGTTAAAGGAAAATAGACTCTTCCAACCAGCAAAAACTACACATGTGCCCATACAAAGAAATTAGTAGTGTGATTCTTACGTCTCATTGACAGAGGAAAACTCCAAAGCTGCTTCTTTTTTTTTTTTTTTGACAGAGAGAGAGAGAGAGAGAGAGAGAGAGAGATCACAAGTAGGCAGAGAGGCAGGCGGAGAGAGGGGGAAGCAGGCTCCCTGCTGAGGCTCGATCCCAAGACCTTGAGATCATGACCTGAGCTGAAGGCAGAGGCTTAATCCACTGAGCCACACAGTTGCCCCCCAAAGCTTCTATCTTAAAGACTCTTTTACTTAGAGCATTCATAAATCTGCCTTCTCTGATTTTTTAAAACAAATATAAGCATTATGATAATCAACCAAAAAGATAAATTAAGAGTAGAGACACTTAAGCCAGGAGCTGCTTACTATGTGCCAGGCTCAAAAGTAAGTGCTTTGACAAGTTTTAGCTTCATTCACTCTTCACAGCCACCCAGTGATATATACCCATTCTGTAGATAAGAAGCTTGAGGCTCAACAAGTTTGTCACTTGTCCAAAGCTTGCACTGGCCATTTAGCTGGTAAGTGGCCAAGCATAGATTTGAACTGAAATTCGTTTCTCAATGAGTACATGACTTAACCCTTATGCTGTACTGTCTTACCAGTTGCTTTTGATTTGCCGTGGTGGATTATTATCAAGTTACATGTTTGCTGCCTATTTCCAGTGCCTGCTGCTTGTTATCCAACAAGATAGTCTACGGCTTCCCTCCTGTTAGTTAGAAGCCCTGGAATCCCTGCCTGCAGGTGTGGGTACCTTCTAGTGCCTTGCACAGATGCCCATAGAAGTCTAGGATCCGGGGTGATCTCTTCATGCCAGCGGTGACCCCAATGGAAATGGTGGGATCAGTGGGGCACCTGGGGGGCTCAGTGAGTTAAGGGTCTGACTCTTGGTTTCGGCTCAGGTCACGACCTCGGGGTCGTGGAATGGAGCCCTGCATGGGGCTCTGCGCTCAGCATGGAGTCTGCTGGAGATCCTTTCCCTCCTCCTCTGAACCCTCCCTTTTCATAAATAAAATCTTTTTGTAAAAGAACTGAAACGGTGTAACTTTAGTACACCTGTGTTGGATATGTGCACATGTCTCTCTGCCATCTCCTTCCTTGAGTGAGGCAGCCTGTCCTCTCGGGCCTTCAGGAGGCTGCTCTGGGCTATGAAACAACAAGAAAGGCAGCACCCCCACCCATCCTGTGGTGTCTACTCATGCTTTGTTTTCCAATTGCTTCAAGAAAGACCCATTTCAGCAAAGAAAGTGTTCTTCTCTGATGTTCAACTAATACCTGAATTTCCTACTTTGAAACCTTGAGCCTTTTACTTTGTTTGGCAACTTCGTTTCTAGCATATCTGTTTATTTTCTGCTAATTCTGTGTGAGGAGGCTGCCTAGAGGGTCAGGAACCCAGCCTGACCCTCTTTGGAGGCCTAGACTTTGGGGTGAATGAGGCCCGTGAGGCCCAGGCCTGTGTGGGGCTTGCTGAGACTTCAGAGGGGGCCAGGCAAGCTTGTTCTCTCCACCTGTGTCTGTTTGTGTCTGCTCTGGGCACATCTTAGCCCTCAGTTGTGTGAGTGACTCACAGAAAAGAAGAAAATTTTGTTTGCCTAGAATGCTTGGGAAAACGTACATGGACGTTTCTAGCTGTGATGTGCGTGATCTTTCATGTTATTATTACTACTAGAACCAAAAATACAATGAGTCTGTGCCATCTGCTAGTTATAATTAGAAACAATAATATAACTAGAGATGGGTCCTAGAAAGCTAGGGAATGTAGTTGGGATTCCCTCTAGAAGCTGTTGAGTTGTGTGTTTTTCACCTTCACTCCTTTCCCACAGAGACACTCATACATACTCTATGTCCAGAAATTTTTAAGAAACACGGTAGAATATGTCGCATGCTTGTACTAAATCTATTGGTGAAAACTAATGTTCCGGAAATTGTTTTAAGGTATATGTGTAAATTATGCACATATGTGTACATAATATATATGTAGTACATGCATCCTATGCATGTAGTGCAGATACAATCCCAATAGCAAGTACTAGTAATCTCTCCATTTTACAGATGACAAAACTGAGGCACAGAGCGGTTAGGTGTCTTGTTCAAGATCACACACAGCTTGGAAGCGGGGGGCTAGAGTCCATATGCTTAGCCACCAGACTCTGCTGCCTCCATGATTTGGAGGTTTCCTGGGTGACTCGGGAGGCACTTTAGATTTTTGCAGTAGTTCAGAATTCACCATTAAGAACCCTAGGGAAGAGTTGGCTTGGTGGAAAGGGCACTGGAGCAGGATTCAGGCCAGCAGTGTTTTGGCCTCGGTTCTACCATTTGTGAGTTGCATGTACTTGCACATGTCTCTTACACAGCACTTCCCTCTCCTCATCTGTAATGGAAATGGTGATAACATCTTTCTCTCTGCCTCACAGAGGTGTCGCCAGGACTGATGACACTGCAGATGTTAAAGACCTGAAGTGTGACCTAAATATTCAGAAATGAATTTTCACATGGTCACAGATTGGTTGGGGAATTCCAAGCCAAACCTTTATCACTCTTAGCCCAGCACCCTCTTCACCCTATGCTATGGTGATATCTTTAAGCAAATTTGTGCTGATCGCTGTTATCTCCTTCTTGGAGAACTGAGAAGTGTCCCACTCCCCCTTGCATGATCCCCTCGTTACTATCATGGCAAACATGCTACTCCACTCAGAAATCATCTTTCTTTTCTTCTGACTTGACAGTCATTATTTTTCCTTTGTCCATTGCATAGAACAGGCTAAGGTTTCCTATTACCAATGAAAATTCCCTTTATAAATTTAAATCAAGCAAAATCAAAATCAAAATCAAGCAAAAGCAAATCCAATTTGATTGGAAGGGGAATGGAAGGGGTCTTCTCTGAGCTAGACCAAGATAGACTGAGGGTCAGCATGCGGGACCTACCTGACATCACCAACAAATTGGGACCAAAGTGGGGCAAGAAGCCACAAACCCCAGATGCCATCCTGTCCTGGCTTATGGCCCAGCCACTTGCACTGAGAACTTGCAGGCTGAGATTTGTGTTGGTCCTGTGTGTTATTACTGATCGCTCTTCTGCAAGGAATGTCTTCCTCCCTTGAGCTTTTGTCCTTTGTCACTCACAGGCGAAGACTGCACAGGCTGGGTGTGTCAAAGGTTACCCAAGTGGATTTCCTGCCCAGGGAAGTTGTGTCCTACTCCAAGGAGACCCAGACTCCCCTAGCTACACATCAGTCTGAAGGTAAACTCTGTCTTTTGTTTGCTTTCCATATTATCTCTGGGAGAAATTGCCAGTGTCACATCCTTCTGGTTCATTTTATATCTTACCATAACAGATCTTCCCAGGACATAAACATAATGACACACTGTGAAAGTCTTAAGACTCCTTTGGCACAGGTTTTAAAAGCTCTGGACAGGGAGCGCAACGGTACTCCTCCAAAGGACCCGTGAACTTTAAAATGGATTACTTAGGTGACATTTTTATCAAAACTGTATGAAGGGGGAAAATCATCACGGGGTAACATACTAGAAACTTTTCTGAATTTAATCAGTAAGAACAGTGTGAACATTAAGAGGCATCATTTTCAGGAGGCAGCAAACAGCAGCACCCCATCAGTTCCTCCAAATCAAGTGTTTTGGGACACAACCACACCCAGTCGTTGGTGTCTGTAGTCTGTGTGGCTCCTTTCTTGCTGTGATTGAAGGGTCGAGAAGCTGTGACAGAGCACTCACAGCTCACACAGATAAAACTCCTTAATCTGGCACCTTAGAAACACTTGGCTGATCCACGATCGACTTTGCCACTCAAATGAAAACACAATAGAGTTTCTTACCATTTAAAATTTAAAACCAGTTAAAATCTCTACACTTCTTTGTGCCTACCGGAAGATATCGGGTGGAAAATTCACATGCACATCCCAGTCCGTCAAATAATAATCTCAGAGAAATTGGAGCTGCTAAAATGCTCCCCCGAGAAACAAGAAATCCCATGTAAGCAGAAGAGGGAGAGGTGCGTGCTTCGGATAAGAGGAGGTTGCCTCCTTGGAAAAGAGCATTATTGGTATAGCCAAGCAAATTCTTTTTTTACTTTGTGGTATTTTATTGTTTGGTGTGGAGAAGAGAGTGGGAGAGTTCCGGGTTCATGGTTGTTATGTAGTAAATACTGAACAGAAGCACGAGAATGAAAAATGATTTGCATGCCTTGCTTGGTTTACAGTGAATGTATGGATTCGTGCAGTTTGGTTGGTGCGAGCTACAGAGCTTTTCAGTTTGGGTTCCAGGCACATCATATCCAGAGTGAAATCTGGTGCCTTGAAGTAGAGTGCTCCCTACAGGGCTTCTGGAACCCTTTCCTGGGTGATGCTGGCTGCTGCTGGGATGAGCCTGGTGACAGGGCCCTAATCTTTCAAATCTGAGAGTGAAAGGATTATTAGAAGCAAAAAAGGAGCACCCTCTGGTGGTGAAATTTTAAACCCGTCACTTCACCAGACTCCAAGAACTGCATATTAAAGTGGCAGCAAACACAGAGTTAGAAAAGCCTTTGGGAGTTCACCTAGTCTATCCCTTGGACCTCCAGGCAAATCAGAAAGATTATTAAAAAACAACCTCACCACCCAACCAAAACATTTGTTTGAGTTAATTTGCTGCCAGAGGTATTTGCAGAGCTGTGCCCTGAGGTATGTTTATTTAGCCGAAAATCTGACCCATAACCTAAAGTTATACAACTGAAATAGGAGAAGGAGTGAATTCTATTTTGAAAATGTGTAGACTGCAGATATTGGAAGGGGTACAGACATATTTACAAGGGAAGATAAATTAAGGATGAAAAGGCCTCGACTCTCAACTTTGAAACTAGAACACATCAAAAGAAAAAGCCTGGGCATTCTGTTTTATTACTGCAAAGAGAGCTTGGGCGCCCTCGTTATGCTGTGGTCCAAGCAGCAGGAAAGAAGGAATTTATTTCTCCGCCATTGGCAGAAGTTCTTCCTGTTTTGTTAAACAAGATTCATAGAGGTTGTTTTTGCGGCGGTGGGTGTCTCGATGGTTCAAATCCCACAATACAGATTTGAACTCGAAGCTAGCCCCCGCAGCTCTAGACACTAAACAATGCCCGATAGGTCCAGAATGGCAGAACTTCAGACTGGGGTTCAGCAAGTTGTCCTCGCGCCGCAGACGCTTCTTCGACCCTGGGCCGCCCGCCGTCGCCCAGCTGCCTGGCTGACAAAGATGCCCCGTGCTCGCCTTTCACCTGCTGTGTGAAGGGAGCTGGTGGAGGGAGGACTGGGGGGGCACATCGGGCAGTGGGAATCCACCACTTGGCAGGTTTGGGTTGGCTTCTGATTTGGGGCTTGAGCCACGGCAATGTTTTCCTGACAACGGTAGCCGTTCAGAAGTAGGAGGTGATGAACTATTGGATTTTATGACACAGTGAGGCTCTTGGATGGGTACTATTTAAAGCTGTGGTGTACGTAAGATCTGTGGCGTATTATCGCCCATAGCATATGGAAGAATGTGTTTTTTTAAGTCATACTGCAACTATGGAAAATGTAACAGTAGTCAAACGAGTGATCTCAGAGCATCGATGTGTTCTATATCCAATGGAATTCCAGTGCACTAAGTTTTTGCCATGTTGCCACTTTACTCTTTAAAATGAAGGGGAAGGGACTTTTCCCAAATTTAAGTCTCTTTTCTCCACCACGTACTATAATGAACATTCTCTTAACTTGTGATTACAATGACCTACTCTGAAAAACACTCCGGAGAAAGATTTAAACCAGGAAGATTAAGGATTGATGTCCCTATGAATACTATTTTTCAATACATATTTAAGTCATGAACTACAGAAAAATAAGGCTGAAAATAGGACACCCTGATTTGGGAAGCAGGATATCTCTATTCCCCAAACATTTTAAACACACGTTTTTTATTCCCAAGTTGTAAGAAAGGAAAAAAAAATCATGCTTCCCTGCCAGACTACCCCTGCCTTGTGTGTTATTAATACGTCCTGGACTGCCCGTGATCTCCAGACATTAGTTAGGAGCCAGTCTTCTGTATCCTTATTACAGTGGGTAAGTGGCTGGCTCTAACAAGGCACCCAATAAATGCTGTTGAATGACAAAGATGATGCCACAAATATCTTAGAAACTCCCAAGTTCTGCAGTGAGCCCTGGGAGGATGAGAATTTCTTAACTTGCTGGTAATGCATAACCCACTCTGGAGGGAGGAGAAGAAAACTTATACAACCTGTTGGTGGTGTTTGAAGTGTTCTCTGATCTTCCTCTCCTCTTCATATCTCATCAACGGGAACTTAATGGCTTCCGGTCAGCTCCCTCCCTTCCCACTGCTTCCCTCCCATGCCTTGTTTCTTATGCCCAAGAAAGAACAATCTGCTTTCGTTGTCCGTAGTGCCGCATGGTGTTGGCTTCCATACACGCACGTGTACGCCTCCCATCCCAGAATCCTCTCTCTCCTGTCTGCCTTCCTTTGGGAAGTCAAAGGAGGAAGGAACAGTCAAGGATTATCTCCTTGGTAATTCCACTTCTGGTAGGCATCACTCCTACCATGAGCTTAGTCCATCTAATGATTATCTAAATGTCTGTCTTGGGTGGGCTGCATGTCCTTCCTTCCCATGCCCAACATGGTGCCTGGCTCAAGGAAAGGGCTCAGTATCAATGGAAGAAATGAAGAATGCCATGAGGCTGGAGGAATAAGAAGGAAAGAAGAGAAAGTATTCACCATACTTTGGTGGGGAGGGAGTATGACCTATGCATTAAGGTTACATTGGCTTTATGGGGTTTTTAAGGAAAAGTCCTGAGAGTGAGCTTGTATGGAGAGGGGAGTTCAGGGTTTCCATTTCAGCCAGGCCTCTAATTTTATTCTCATGAACATGAGCATTAACTCTCCATGAACATGGCACAGTTGTGAGAACAGAAGGAGAAAATCGCCTGTGTTGGCCAGAACAGAGCAAAGCAGTCACCAAGCTGTTACTGTGGGAGACACTACTTAAGTACTTGAAGTTTGGAAGAGATGTGAGGGGAGGTGGCTAAGGAAGGATTTTGTTTCACTTTTGCACTTTTAAAAATATATATATTTTCTTGATTGGTTGAGGAGAATTTCTGCTTTGGCTTCCCATCCTCTCCAATATATACTTAATCCAAAAGCTGTAAGTGTAAGAATGTTGACTAGGGTAGTCTAGTCTAGCACTGTCCAATAGAAATGTAATGAGCAAATGACTACTTTTGTATCTTGGGGGTAAATACCCAGTACTGCAATTGCTGGGTCTTAAGGTAGCTCGGTTTCAACTTTTTGAGGAACCTCCATACTGTTTTCCAGAGTGGCTGCACCAACTTGCATTCCCACCAACAGTGTAAGAGGGTTCCCCTTTCTCTGCATCCTTGCCAACATCAGTCATTTCCTTACTTGTTAATTTTAGCATTTTGACTGGTATGAGGTGGTATCTCAATGTGGTTTTGATTTGTATTTCCCTAATGCCAAGTGATATAGAGCACTTTTTCATGTGTCTGTTGGCCATCTAGATGTCTTCTTTGCAGAAATGTCTGTTCATGTCTTCTGCCCATTTCTTGATTGGATTATTTGTTCTTTGGGTGTTGAGTTTGATAAGTTCTTTATAGATTTTGAATACTAGTCCTTTATCTGATGTGTCATTTGCAAATATCTTCTCCCATTCTGTCAGTTGTCTTTTACTTTTGTTGACTGTTTCCTTTGCTGTGCAAAAGATTTCTATCTTGATGAAGTCCCAATAGTTCATTTTTGCCCTTGCTTAATGTAGTGATCTGGAGGGGCACCTGCACCCCATATTCATAGCAGCAATGTCCACAATAGCCAAACTATGGAGTAGAGCTCAGATGTTCATCGACAGATGAATGGATAAAGAAGATGTGTGTGTGTGTGTGTGTGTGTGTGTGTGTGTGTGTGTGTGTGTGTAGTGGAATATTATGCAGACCTATAAAAAATGAAATCTTGCCATTTGCAATGCCGTGGATGGAACTAGAGGGTACTATACTAAGCAAAATCAGTCAATCAGAGAAAGACTATTATCATATGATCTCACTGATATGTGGAGTTTGAGAAACAAGGCAGAGGATCATAGGGAAAGAGAGGAAAAATGAAACAAGACAAAACCAGAGAGGGAGACAAACCATAAGAGACTTTTAATCTCAGGAAACAAACTGAGGGTTGCTGGAGTGGAGTGAGGTGGGAGGGATGGAGTGGCTGGGTCGTGGACATTGGGGAGGGTATGTGTTGTGGTGAGCATTGTGAATTGTGTAAACCTATACCCCTTAAACAAAGAATACATTACACGTTAATTAAAAACAAACAAACAAACAAATACATAATGACCCAGCAACACCTGGGTGGCTCAGTTGGTTAAGCAGTGCCTTCAGTTCAGATCATGATCCCAGGGTCCTGGGATCTAGCCCCACATCTGGCTCCTTGCTCAGCAGGAAGTCTGCTTCTCCCTCTGTCCCTCCCCGTGCTCTCTCTCTCTCATGTGTGCACTCTCTCTCTCTCTAACAAATAAATAAATAAAAGCTTTAAAAAAAAGAAACATAATAAGTCATCATTAATTTTAATAATATGTTTTATTTAACCCAGTATATTAAAAACATTATCATTTTAATATGTATCAATATAAAAATTACCAGTGAGATATTACACATTCTTTTTCAAGTCTCCAAAATCTGGTTTTTATTTTATACTTAGGGGATATCCCAGT
This sequence comes from Lutra lutra, assembly GCF_902655055.1. Taxonomy (NCBI): domain Eukaryota; kingdom Metazoa; phylum Chordata; class Mammalia; order Carnivora; family Mustelidae; genus Lutra; species Lutra lutra. Next base: position 39,530,046 of record NC_062288.1, read on the forward strand.
TCAGACACTAAGTTTTCTTTTTTTTTTTTTTTTAAAGATTATTATTTATTTATTTCAGAGAGAGAGAGAAGGAGAGAGCATGAGCAGGAGGGAGGAGCAGAGGGAAAGGGAGAAACAGATTCCCTGCTGAGCAGGGAGCCTGATTTGGACTCAATCCCAAGACCCCAGGATCATGAACTGAGCCGAAGGCAGATGCTTAACCAACTGAGCCCCCAGGCACCCCCAGACACTAAATTTTCATTGGAAATACTTGAACAATAATTAGACTTCTTAAAATTTGCAATTGAAACAGCAGAATCAAATGTCATAGTTGCTCCAAACATATTTAAAAGCTTTTAAATAATGGACTCAAATATCAGTTTTTTAAGTTAAATATAAGTAAAAATGCAGTTCCCCGGTTGCATTAGGCACCCTCAAGTGCTCAGTAGCCACACGGGGCTAACGGCTCCCAGACTGGACTGCTCACATCTACCACACACCGTCGTTTCGTAGTTCAGAAGCTGAGACCCACAAAGTCAGCCTGATCTTCACTTCGCCATGGCGGGCCAGAGACACCTGGGGGAGGAGACACCCCCTCGTTTGTAGAGAACTTCTCCAAGGGCATGATGACATCATGGATTTTCCTTCCTTTTGTGAGATATGCTGTGTCTAAGCAGGTGTTAGATGGCTGGACAGGAGCAAAGTTGTCCTCCAAGCAGGGCAAGTTCACAAATAAACCTCATTTAGTCATCACAGAGACAATTATGAGAACTCCCGCTGGGTTCTCCCTTCATAGTTCAGAGTTCAGGTAATGGGATGTTTGCTCCTACACTCTCTTCGCATTGTACAAGGGACTGCCAAAGACTGTGTATGAACTCCTTGTTAGTTATCGACACCTATGCCGCTCCCCTCTCCCTTCTCCCCACATTCTGTGTGAAGTGATTAATGAAAATGATCAAGATTTGAATTCTAAACCATGTATGGTTGAGTTCTAACTCTTCCAACACCTTGGTGGCCCCCAAGAGCATTGCTAAATAAAGTCCTTTTCCAGAGAATCTAGGTAGAAATATTTATTTGGAACCTTAAATATGAAGCCAGGCAGTTCTTAGGGTTATAATTTCCTGGTGGAAGCCAAACCCGATACCCCTAGAGATAAGTTGGGAAAACACAGGCTTTGGTGGTATAACCTTGACTCAAGCTCTTCAGCTGGCCCACAGGTTCCTGCACCTCACCCTCTATCTCTAAACTTACTCTTTAAAGAACAGGCAGGTATCCGGAGACCAGCCGTGGTGACAGCTGGATGCAAATTAAAATTCCCTAGTGAAGATGACACACACTACTCTTATTTTTCGTTTCTGTTCTATAGACAAGAACGGACACTGTTCCAGAAAGATACTGACATCTGCTACATTTTGCTTCCTTGAACAAGGCCTGGCATTTCCCCTTTGACACTTGATTAAAGTGTTAATCCTCTTTCAGAACAACTATAGAGGGTTCAAGCCTCTTGTTAACAAGGTCAGCAGTTGAGGGATCCTCTCCTAGGACATTCATTTTCTTTAACAATGTTAACCTCATATTATCTTGGTAAGTCTCTTGAAAGACAAAAAAAAAAAAAAAAGGAAAGAAAAAAAGATGGGCTCCTTTAGAAATACAGACACCCTAGAATTTTATTTTTTTTAGACATTACATATATTGAATAGACAAAATTTCTGCTTTAAAAAAAAAAAAAGATAATTGCTTTCCCTATCCCTGATACTTCTTTTCAGCTGTTGGTCAGGAGAGCTTTGATGGTTTAGTTCTTGATTTAAATTACACATTGAAATAGATACTGGCTTAGATGCTTGGCCAATTTTAATATTCTAAAGCAGAAGCCTCATGCTAAAAGTTAACTTATTTTTTTGAGCACCTAGGGAGAGTGCCATAGGTGGTACAGTCAAATATATTCATTTATCCAAAATATTCCTTCCAGTGAAAACAGAAGGGTGCTAAATGACAACTAAAAATAAAGCCAGAATTCAATAAAAAAGACAAAATGTAGAGTAAGACTTGGTGCCAGTGGATACCATCTTATTTCCTGTACTTCTGTAATCTGTAGTCCAGGGGGAGGGACATTGAGAAAAAGGGCCCCAGAGCATCATGTGAACTTTAGCTAAAAAGGAGATGAAGATGTATCTTCATTATAGTACCGTACTGGAAAATAAAATGTTATACCTTAGGAAGATGGCCCGGTACTTTGTTTAACCATCAGTTAGCCACTTAATTGACCAACATATCACATTCTCTGCATCAAGGGTTAATGTGCTGATGGAGTTCAGAAGTAAAAGCTTTTGCATGGAATGAAAACATTGTCCCTTGAAAGCTGCTATGAAGGATCCATCCCTTTAATATTCCATACAACCTTAGGATAACTTAAAGAGCCTCTTCACAGCAGGAAGATGAATAATGAGGCAAAACATGGGCCTGGAAGCTCATGTTAAGAACACAAAAGCTGTTTTGAGATTTTTTTTTTTTAAATCTGACTCCAAGGTTCACACAGGGTAGGTACATCATCCAAGTATATTTCACTGAGAAAATCACTAACACCCCAATTATAGACCTGATATCAAGTAAATATGTAATCACAGATCACTAACTGCTTTTCCCAGATCCATTTACCGATCCAATCCCCTTGATCCTTCAAGGCATACCTTCTCATAGTCCTCATTCCTGGTCAGATGCACGTTAATTCTATGTACCAGCAGTGCCTGGCATAGTGCTTAATATTTGGGGTGGGAATGGATGGATGGCCTGACTTAGCGCAAAGGTTAATAGCAACTGTCTGCCTAAGGAGCCAGGTAATAGAAGAAATAAAAGTAGGTCAAAGGGTAGGAGGTAGGGGAGGTGCTCTAGAATTCATAATTTTAAGCACTGGAAGCTATAGTTGATTTAAGCAGGAAAGAACTTGAATGAAAGGATATTCTATAACTCACAGAATCAACATGAAGTTTGAAAAAGCACACTCAGAGGACAGGCAGAAACCAACCGAGGGAAGCTAATTATTAAGGAGACAGCCCAAACCCACAATACATAGAGTTTTCAGTAAGTCTGTGAGTTTGCTGGCCATTACCTAGGGGAAGCATGACAAGCAGGAGGAAAATTCAGCATAAGTAGTTATTCTAGAGAAAAGACGTTGATTCCTCTCCCCATGATAGAGAAAGATGAAAGTGAGTGACCTCGCTAATTACCCTTTCAAGATATGGTCCAATACTGAGGGTTTAGGTTGACTCTGGTTGGGCAATGGCCCAGACACTGAGTCAAGACCACTGAGTTCCTGTAGAGCCTGTATTCTTGCCACCACTGTTGTCAAATCTAAAGACCTCTTCTATGTGTCCCTTTTAGAGTTACTCGTCTGCTCTGGACATCGTTGAATCAGTGGGACCATAATTTCTAAGTTGTGTAGCCATTAAATGGTAGAAGCCTTTTGAGTCACCTGGCCAATGGAAGGAGTGTGTGCATGGTAGCCGTTCTGGCCCATGCAGCATTATGGCTCTTAGTATTAGATAAACAGTGTATTTGTCATAGACTTTGAAGTTTACCAGACCACTAGACCTATAGAGACTTTTCTGAAATAGCAGGTCCTCTATATTCGAAGGTTTTTCTCCTATCTTCTAGTCTACTGTCTTAACCAGGTATGGAAGGTAACCCCGCTCCCTCTGCAGGTCCTGCCGGCATGACGCCCTGTGCGGCAGGTGGGATGATCAAGGGCTGTAGAGAGAGCCGGAGAGCTGGCTCGGCCCTGGTGTAAGATGATGAAGATGCAAAAAGAAAGGAGGTGGCTCTTCTTTGGCTGTCAAGCAAGGCTTAGTATAGAATATGGTGTGGGGTTACTCCCAAGCCTCCATAGCTTTCCCCATATTCGGTTTTTCCGTTATTTGCTAACGAGCACTGTCCCTTGCACATGAGCACCTTGGTGAGGATGGCAGTTCAAAGGGCTTGTGCTCCAGAGTCCACAAAATTTAAAATTTGCTCTTGATTTTGGCAGACATCTGTGTATGCAGCCGTTTGTCACAACCAGAGAAATTGCGGGGGTCTGCGCCTTCAGCTAAAATACAGAGATTTGAGTTTGTCATCCCTTCTTTAACCTGTCCATTCCTATTAGCGGCATCCAGCTCACCCCAGGGTCTCCACATTCTTCATACCATTCACACTGTTCAGTGGCAGTGACACTTTGATCCCTTAAATCCTTCTTTTCAACGGACACTTCATTAAAGATCACCACAGAAGAAAACCTACCCAGCTATTCGTTGTGGCTGACAGGTTCACATTCCCAGAGTCTGAGTTTTCATTTTCTTTAGCCCCTATTAAGGCAAATAACCAACACCAATTCCCTGAGTGATTGTCTTCTGATACTCGTATATATGCCAATCTGGTTCCATGGTTGCCAACAATAAAAATTAGCCGCAGTTAACCTACACAGAAAAGGGGTTTCTTGGAAAGACAGGAGAGACTTGATAGAATTGATGAATTAGAATTGGGTCAGCAATAGAGAGACGCAAAGCAGCCCTAACTTCTACTGTGACTGTACTTGAAATAGGGCTTTTAGGAGATAGTTAAGGTGAAGTGAGGTCCTCGGGGTAGAATCTCAATCCCATAGGATTGGTGGCCTTGTAAGAGGAGGAAGAAAGAGATTTGTCTCTGTCTGTCTCCACATGCACACAGAGGAAAGGCCATGTGAGGACACAGTAAGGAACGTCTGCAACCCAGGCCGGGAGTTCTGACACAACGAGTCGGCTCGTAACTTGATCTTAAACTTCCCAGCCTCCAGAACTGAGAGAAAATAAATTTCTGTTGTCTCAGCCACTCAGTCTATAGTATTTTGCGAAGGCAGCCCAGGCTGACAGAGACAGCAGCTGACAAGGCCGTGCCACGGACTCCGTTCAGCCTGGTAAGACCCAACATCCTGGCTTCCTGTCACTGGACACTCACAGTCACATTCAGATTGCAAGTCCGTAGTCACTCCTGCCTTGGAAACCTCTGCTTCTCCTTGAAACCTGACAATACTGGCTGGAGCTTTAAAGAGCAGTATGGAAGTCCACTTAGCTAGACCTAGGTGACACGCCCTGCATTAGCTGTGAGGGGCCAGGCAGAGGCAAAACTGTCCTCGCCCGGTTTCTGTAATGCTCAGGGAGGCTGTGACTCTACTTTGATTTGTCTTGCTATACTCCCTGCCAGAAGAGACTGTTTGGTTGCTGGACAGCCCCAAACACATATTTTTTAAAAATGCCCACTCTGATGTGAGAAGAAAAAGGGGGAGGTAAAAAATTATATTGATTATGTGCCCAGCACACTCATGCACTTCCGGTGTTGCTGTAGCATTTGCTCATTGTGAATCGGAAGTACGGAGAGAGCACGGCTCATTGGATTTGCCGGCAGCTGTCTATCTATGGTACTACTGGCTGTCAGAGGACGATGGGGAAATGGTGTGAAAGAAATTACTTTAGTGCCATCTTTTATTTTAAACAGTCTCAGTTGGAATGTGCAGTTAAAATTGGGTGGAAATGTTGAAACGTCAGTCCCACTTTCTCCCTAAGGTCTTGGCCAAGTGTAGAGGAGAGAAAGGTGAAGTTGACATGATCTCATGGCCTTGGTGGAGTGGGGAGGAATAAGAGGGGTCCTGACCTCATGCCAGTCCTTGCTAGTATGCTGGCTGACATCTGCTGTTCTATGATGTGATGTTCTTTGACTTCCTGGGCATTGGTGCCCAGTACCACGGCACATGACTGGTGGACTAGTATCTGTTCTCTTTGTGTGGCAGTGTTCCTAGGAGTACGGGCCATTTCGATCTTGATAATTGGCTTTTCTCTCAGTCTTCCTTGCCTCCAGACCTTGAGTCAATGCCTGATCCTCTATCCAGGCGCTGGCCTAGAAGTCAGTCCCCAACCCATGCCGTGTAGTCTCTTTATCTACTGCAACAGAGCCTCATGGCAGACCGGCCTTCAATTCAGAGTCCATGCCTCAGATGATCTTAGGGAGGCTCAGCTGCCCTCATCCGTTCTTCTCTCTGTTTTATCATGCTGACCACCCCCACTAAAGCTGGGGTGTCTTGTGGTAAGAGACCTGTTGCATAATGGTCTCCTCCTAGTTCCCCAAACAGGAAATATGGTTCAAGGGTCTCTGTGCTCAGTTCTCTTCTCTGTTTATTTTGCACTGCACCCCCTCCCAATTCTTCTCCCCAGAAAGTAAAAATCCAGATATATCTAAATATTTCTCTCTTCTTCTCTTTGCATGCTCCTTTCCTTGCCACTTATCTGGAAATAAACTCCTCTGTGTTTAACCACCCCCCCAACCAGGCTGGGGGAAGGAGTACACAGAAGGAGGGATCTTTACAGTTTTTGATATTCTAAATGGTAAGGAAAAGGAATTTGGAATATTCTTTCTCCTTTAATTAAACCTAACTCTCCTTTGAGAAGAGAGCTGAATCTTCCCTTAGCTGCTTTATTTTCATACTTTTGTATCAAATTCTAATCTTTCTTCTAGCAAATGAATGCCATAGGTAGATTAGAGTGAAGATCATTATGTTCAGAAAGACAAATAGAAAAACACATTAATACTCTTCAAATACAACTCCCACAGCACACCAATACTGATCATTGCTCTTGATCAGCAATAGATTCAAGAAATATCAGGATTAAAGAACCTTACAGGGTAGAACAAACCTTTTTATTTGGTTATAAGGATAACAGTTGCTATGTTGACTAACTCAAGAGGTATATAAAGGCTTCACTTCCAGCATGACAATACCGGGAGCTTTGTAGATTTCCTTCTCAGTAAAATTAGCGTTATTTAAGGAAAAACAAAACAAAACCACCTATTTAAAGTTTCTGGAAATGATCCCAAGGGCATACAGTAAATGAAAAAAAAAGTATTAAAGAAAACTTACTAAAACTTGATAAGAACAGGAAAAATCTGTGATATTTGAACTCTCTCCTCTCTCTTCCCAGTATAGTTTGAAACAAAGTCCGCTTCAAATAAGTGCAGCAACGACAGAGCTGCCTCTCCCACCAGCTCCCAGCTGGAGAGCTACCGTATCTTCCTGGGAAGGGCAGGACATTAGCATGTCCATATCTGCCACTAGCTACCTGTTATAGAGCCTACTTTCCAAGGAAGGGCAACAGAGAAGTGGGCATTCTCTTTTTCAGCCTAGCACAGACTTGAAGGATGGGGATTTTACCTTGACTTCAGCATTCTATAGATTTTGGGGCCCTAATTGCTTTCACCCAATTTATATGTAAGGCAGAGTTTCCACTTAGGGAGAGGCAAGCCAAATAAACCAGAGACTACAGCAGGACCTCACTCTGCCAAGCACTGTGCTCTGAAAGCAGGGGTATCATTCAGAGAGAAGTGTGCCACTATCCCTTCCGTCAGTGCTAGAGCCTGGGCTCAGAGATTTTGTTCAGACATAGAGCTTAGAATTTCTTCCCAAAGAAGCTGAATTCATTCACAGCAGAGGGTGGGGATGTTCAAGCCAAAGGACATTCTCAATACAGTGAAGGTTACGGTGTAGAGCAATTAAAAGGCAAATGGTAGATGCATTAGAGATACAAGTTAAACCATAGGTTGGTCATAGGTTTACCAGATGGAACCAAGGAAACAGACAGCTAAGAAGAGCCCTCCTGGGATCAGACAATCTCAAAAATTGATCTCAAAAGCTATTTTTGTAAAGGAGTCTGAATGTAATTGGATCAATCCATGGAGAAATTTGTGCCCCAGGACATTGCCAAAAACAACAGAGTAATCTGCCAGCAATTAAGTGGAACTTATAGTCAAGGAATGGGATGGTTAAAGAGACTGCAAAAGACCATCATTCCAGAATGACTTTGCACATGTCCAAGGCTGCATCCTCCAAAGAACAGTATCCCATATGGCTTCCCACTATGTGGGAAAGGGAGAGAACAGATGTTAGGAAAATAACCTAGTCATGAAGCATAAAGAAGCAAATAACAATAACCAACTCCTGTGGAAGGGGAAGGGGATCAACCAGAAGCCAGAATTTCTGTAATATTATTGAAAATAACCAGTTTCCAACAAAAAAATGTGAGGCATACAATGAAAATGGGAGGTCTGATTGGGAAAAAGCAGGCAAAAAAACCCTGCCTATGAAAGTGAGCAGGTATGGGATATAACAAGTGAAAACTCCAAAGTAGTAGTGGTTTCTCTCTCTCTCTCCCTCTCCCTCTCTCTCTCTACATATATATGTATAGATAGATAGGTATACTGAGAAAGAAATATGAATATATAGATTTTTTCAAAGAAATAAAGGAAACCGTACTTCAAAAAAGAAAATGAAGGTATGATTACAGTATTTCATCAAATAGTGAATCTCAACAAAGAGATACAAGTTATAAAAAAAGAATCAAATGGGGGCGCCTGGGTGACTCAGTGGGTTAAGCCTCTGCCTTGAGCCCAGGTCATGATCTCAGGGTCCTGGGATCGAGCCCTGCATTGGGCTCTCTGCTCGGCAGGGAGCCTGCTTCTCCCTCTCTCTGCCTGCCTCTCTGCCTACTTGTGATCTCTCTCTGTCAGATAAATAGGTGAAATCTTTAAAAAAAAAAAAACCAAATGTATTCTGGATTTGAAAAGTATAAAAATTGACAAAATATTCATCAGACAGCACAACAGTAAATTGAACTGGCAGAAGAATTAGCAAACTTGAAGAAGGATTGATGGAGAGTATTCAATCTAAACATGAGAGAGAAAAAAGAATGAGGAGAAATGAAGAGATCCTCAGCGAAATGTAGATACCATTAGGTGAATATAATTATATATAATATATATTATATAATATATTGAATATATATTGAATATATTGATATATATACACACAAAGGTGAGACAGAAAGCAGAAAACAATAGTTAGATAATGGCCAAAAACGTCTCAAATCTGATGAAAACATTAATCTACAAACACAAATTCCAAGTAGGACAAATGCAAAGAGTTTCACAAAATACACATTCTAGTATAAATATTGAGAGCAGCAAGAGAAAAATGAATTCGCACTTACAAGGGAGCCCAACAGGATTAGCAACTGACTTCTCATCAGAATAATGGCAAGCAGAAGACAGTGGGATGACATTTAAAGTGCTCAAAGGAAAAACTGCAACGGTAAATGGGAACCTAGCAAAACTGTCTTTTAAAAATGAAGGTGAAATAAAAACATTCCCAGATAAAGGAGCACCAAGAGGATTTGTCGCTCCAGAACCACCTTAGAAGAAACACCAAAGGAAGTTTTCCAGTTAGGAGCAAGCGATGCCAAATTCACTCCCACAGGAGAAAACAAAGAGTGCAAGGAAAGGGAATTAATTGTGTGCCTACGGAAGACAATATAAATGCCTATTTCTTTCTTCTCTTAACTAATTTCAAGAGCAGTTATGTAAAACACTATGCATATCATTATACTGCTGGCCCTATAGGAATGTATGTTGCTGGGAGCAACACAAAGGAAGTGAGAACAGAGCCACATTTGGCCCAGGGCAATGACTCCAGATAATAATTTGAATGCGCAAGGACAAATGAAGAGAACCAAGTGCAGAGGCTAAATAAGAAAAGTTATATGTACCGAACTGTTTCCCTTTCTTCTCTTAATTTCTTTAAGATACATAAAATTATATAAAGTAATAGTTATAGCAATAGTAATAGTTATAGCAATGCATTGTTATAACCTGTAAAGATGTATTATGCATAACAATAACAGCATGAAACCAGGGAAGGCAGAGAGAGCTATACAGGTATAACATTTCTACATTTCATTGGAAATAAGTTAATGTAGGTCTGAAGCAGGAAAGAAATCAAGAAATAGTGAAAAAAAACTTAAAAATGAAGGTGTTAGAAATTATTCACTTAATATAAAAGGAAGTAGGAAAAGAAACATTAAAGAAAAAATAGACATGAGCCAGAGAAAACAAAAATAAAATGGCAGGTATAAATGCCACTCTAGAATATTAGTGAGTGATGGAGTGGGAATGACAGTGGGTGCCTGGATGGAACCAGACCTGCCAGAAAGGGATCCACAGGGTCCTGACTATCATAGATTCAAACAGCAGGCAAGTGTGTGTGATAGAGGGGTAGATAGCTGTGTAGACAAGCAAATTATAACCCAAAGAGATAATGCCTTTGTCTACAAAGGAATGTCTAGGAATGTAACAGTGTACCAGGTGACTAATACAATTTGCTAGGAAGGTACTGGGAAAGTTGTAAAAAAAAAAAAATTAAGAAAATACTAAGGCGGCAGAAAAATATGGCATGTAAAGGTAACACAGTCTCAAGAACTTCTGACAGTGGGCAATACGTTTTTTTTTAAATGACAGTATGAAGTCATCTGAAGTAAAAATCTATCTTGAGGGTCAACTGAAATCTAGTGGTCGTGACCATCTGGACTGCTGTATGGGGAATGATTCTGAGGCCCCATCCTACCTTATCTCAAGTAAAGATATCTTCCTTGGGCATCAGATGGGAAGCAAGCCTGCCCTGTGTTAGCAAACACTGGTTACAATCATCCCGGAGGAGGGTCAGGACTGAGGCAGTGTAAAGCTCAGAGTTGTTACCAGTTATATTTTATTACTTATGTCTATGGAATAATAACTCTTTTGAGTATTTTGTTATTTAAAGAAAGGTTCCAATGTCCAGTATTTTCTTTTTTTTTTCTTTTTTTTTTTTGTCCAGTATTTTCTTTGCTAATTTTCTATAGTGGATAGTGACTAGCATTAAAACTCTTACACGAAAAGGAGCTGTATCTGAGCACTAGCAAGCCAGTGAGGAGTAAGCAATTTCAGGGAAGAGGAACTACAAGAGTAGAGTGAGTGATGGCAACCAAGGAGAAAGAAACAGCTCTTGTGGCATAAAACATGCAAAAAAAGTTATAAAAAAATAACTAGCCCAGGACATGGAAATGAGGGCAGGAGAGCTCCTTGCAGTCTCCGTACAATTTAGACAGGCAAGGGGTTCCAATTTGGGGTATTCAGTTGAGGCAGTGGAAATTCAGCCGTATGACCTAGGCTTTCCTGGAGCCTGTGGTGGTGGGGGGTACAGTATGAAGGAAATGCCTACTTTTCTTTTCTTCTGATTTCCAGGAAGAGCAAGATTCCCTCAAAACCCTTGACTCTTTTGCCTTTCTTTTCTTCTTCTAATAGTAGTAGAAGTGTATGAAGGTTGGCAGATGATAATTAGTGGCAAGCATTTCTTGATTGGATGTAGCCCATTTATTAGTGCTTCTAGGCATGGGAAATGTGGCATCTTTATACTATTGTCATCCCCAGACCAAGTAGAGGTAGTGACATCAGTAAGTGTTTGCTGTGCCACCTGGGAGCTCTTCCAGGGTCTCAAATCTGGGGGAAAGGTGCAGTAAGCCCAGTTTTGCTTTCATATTAAGTTATAATTGCCAAGCTATCCCTTATCGGTAGTAATGATGATAGTCTGGTCTTTGTTTTATTCCTGAACTTATTTCTCAATGAATTCAGAACTTGGACAGGACGGAATGGTATTACTAATTTGACCCTTCAAAACCCCCCACCATCTTGGTTCCTGGCCTGGAAATCTAACCCAAGCCTCCCCCATGGTAAGAGAGAACTGCATCAGTTGAACACTCTTTCTGACCACATCTCTTATTTCCTTCAGTATGAAGCTCAGTAGCATAACATTCCTGGCCTCTTGCCACCGCTTTACTCACTCTCCTCTACCCTCAGACCCCGCCCCAGAGGAGATATGGTGACTTACCTGGTTGGTAAGTTTAGAAATATAAGCTGGGAAGTCTCGGTCTTTTGTTGAAAGAGTGAGGATACATAGAGCATAAGTTACATTCCGCTCTTGTGTGACATTTGTCATACTCATACTCACCTGGGAGGTCTGGCAAGTCTGGCCTTAGCTGTGAATGAGTGGGTAAATCTGCCTAATTCAGGAAATTAATTAGCTGGTCTGTTTGGCTTTCTCAGTAAACTACAGTTCCTGCCCAGTCTTTATCCATAATGAAATGAAAAGTATTATTTTGATCCCACTCCACTTCTGTCTTCATCTTATTTCTCATTTGGGTGCTATTTATTTGGTCCTCTAAGAATCTCAACAAATATTGGGGAAATCATGGCAAGAAATCAGTTCTGGAGAGATGAAAGTACTGAAAATAACATAAATTAGACAAAAAGAAAATAATCAATGTTCAGGGGGGAGGTTTCCATTCTAGCAACAAGGAAAGAGCTCATTTCTCAAAATGGATCTCAAGGTCAGAGGGAAGCAATAATAAAGTCAACTTCATGTTGAGCTCTGAACTTCTCTTACTTCTCTGTGAATGTGTGTAATGCTGGACCTGTGGCGGTAGGACCATCTGTGCAAATTAGGAAGTGATTTGTGAGGGCCAGGATCAAGGAAAGTTGTTATACTTGGTGACTTGTTTAAAAAGAAACAAACAAAACCCTGGTTACTATATTATTGTAGAGGCCTAACATGGAATAAAATTTCCTGTAAAATTATCAGTTCAGGATTCTAATTTTGATAACAGTTCAGATAATTTTGTTGCAGGAAAACCTATATTGGACTAAGAAGCTTTCCTTTTTGTAAAACCAGGAAGTTTTTGGACTATGGGGAGAAGAGTTGGTCTTATTTAATAGCCCGAAAGTTGCAGTGTGAAATTTCTTCCTTGTGGTCAACAAAGCAAGTGCCCATTGTGTTTCTAACTGTGGTATACCGAAGGCTCAGGCTGTTGCCAATATTTTTTCTGGTACTGGGAAGTAAGACTTAGCTGATGGTTCAAAGAAAGTGGAAATAACCTAAGTCCCTCTAGCTGATTATTCTCTAATGTCATTTGGTGAATGGAAACCCATTCACGTTCCTGATTAAGCAGTTGGGGTCAGGCATACAGACATGTATGGAATAGCACATAGTGGGTGATATTAACTCCAAGGCTAGAAGCAAAATTATAAAATATGTAAGAATATGATGAATGTGTCTGAGTTCACAGTTTATTAACTGTTCCCAGAGGATGGGATGTGCTTTGTGCATCACTAATCTCTTTATTCTCTTGGTTCCCTCGGTCCTGTGGCTGAGGACACCCACATTCATACATGTTTCCCCATCTTTCGGTCCCATTTAAAATACCCTTCCTTTCTTACTTTTCCTACAGCTTTGACTTAAGACAATCATCCTTCTTTTGAACACCAATGGGTTCAAAATGTTGATATGTTTAGACATCACAAAATTCATCTCTCTTTCCAACCCTTTTCCTAAGACGACATTATGAAGATAAAATGAGAAAATGATTGGAAAATACCTTTCCTTAAACTATTATTTCAGTGATAGAGATCGATTTCACTGCTGGAGGACTGAAGAAATATATATGTCATACCAATTTTCCCTTCCTGAGATGGATTGGGACAGTGTTCCTGCCAAAATTGGGGTTTTCTTAGTAACAATGTACTTTCTTGGGATGCCTGTTTTCCTAAGAGGACAGAGAGTTATGCCGTATTTCTTGAAGTACCTGGATCGAGAGTTTGAACAGCTGTCATCTTCTCTCTTTAGCTCATGCACAGTGGAAACCTCTGCAGAGTCATCTAGCAGAACTAAATGCTGTCCCGGTAGCCTTCAGGTTCTCTAGACAAGCAGTGATTTTGGCTGCCAGAGGGATTCTTGGGTGGGCTGGTGGTGAAGCATCTTCCAATAACCATTACTAAAAGTGTCAGCCTAGGTAAATTCATGTTCATCTGGGTCCATTTTATCTTATTTTGTTTTAATTTAACCCAGATTGTGAGGTTCAGATGTTACGTTGAGCATGAGTTTAGGGAGGTATGGTGAAATTTGAAGAGAGGGGAAAAATGTTCCTTGCCACCCTTAGAGACAACATACTAAGGAAATGGGACTTTTCCCCTCCCTCTCTATTTTGGTAATCCTTGGCTTGGCATATTTGGGTAAGAAAATGAAAGGTTTGCCTACATAGTTGAAATCTCTCGTCATATTATATCATCTGAAGCCTATTTGTACGTTGGGATCATTTTATTTGGTTTCGGTTAGACATAAAAGTGTTCTGTGGTCTCCTTTTTTTTCTTTTTCTTTTTTTTCAAGGCCTTCTGGCTTTTGGAAAATTGAGTGATTTCATCCCTGTCCGGGTTTCCTAGTAAATCTTGTATTTTTACTCAAATTACTCGATCAATTAATTATGTCAGCTGCCCGAGATGTGCCTTTTTATTAATAGCACCTTTTATCAACTCATTGGAATTAGACACTGAGACCATGGTCTGAGACTGGTAACATCTTGCAATAATTTACATCTTGCAATAAATATTACTTTAAAAAATAGCACCACAATTGCTCATTTGTGAACTTTTTTGGATGTGTCCCTGTGTGAGAAATTGCATTTGTATTATTATTAGTTCTGACAAACTGGATTAGGTCTTGGCTATTGTTAAGTGGTTCTATCTGTCCTCAAATCTACTGAGAGACGCAGCATTTTTAATGAATTTAATTAAAACTGCATGTGGTTTATAGGGTTGCCTCCAGCCAATATGCCATTCTTCTTGACTGAGCGGAGTTTCTGCAAATGCATAATGATGTTTTATATGAGAGATGTTTGAAACTCCCTCTTACTAGCCTCCAGGTAGTCTCCATGGAATGACATGGTGATGAAATATTAAAATTAAAAAAAAAAAAACCCTTTCTACTTAACTGAGTCGTGTTTACACAAACTAATGTATGCATAAGTGTGTTAAGTATGTTTGTCAAAGCTGGGAGAGACATGGATCATATTTCAACACCAGCAATATGTTGGCAGTGAAAGATTTTTAAGAAATTCCAATCTGGCAACACTTTGGAAGATCTGCTATATGTGTTATTCTTTGAAGTATTACAAAAGAGGCTGTTATGAAATTTCCTCTTAACAGTTAAGTTCATTTCCCCAGGTAGCTTTAACGATTCTTCCCTCATAAGCAGAATTATAATAGAGATGACCTCAGCATCAGTTTTAAACATAGCCTTGGAAGATATTGATGATAGAATGTCATATCTTTTTTAAAAATAAAGACAGCTGCTGCATTTTCTTAATATTCTTTAAAGAATGAATTATTTAATACATTTATAGAGTTAGTGAAGTCCTCTGACTGCAGAGACTCAAATTCTGGTTCTAGAAGTTGATCTTTCTTTGATGGTGACGATAAGAGAACAATAGGGGAGTAACACATCTTGACCCATTTCACCCCAGGTGTAATCTTTGAAAATAGTAAACACTATCAAGGAATGTAACCTTTTATATGACCTGTATTAAGTACATAACAAAATGTCTAATGATTTTGTGGAGCCCAGCAGGGCCATGGTCAGGAGACTTTGTAAGACTGCACAGGGGAAGTGGCTCAGTGATCCTGGGAACATGGGACTGGGATTTCTTGAGAAGTCAGTGAAACAGACAACAAGCATGAAAATCAAGAGAGGTCAGAGAAATACCCGAGGTAAACCCAGCTGACCGGCTGCGTCCACAGAAATGTTCTCTAGGACTGCTCGCAGCCTTAGTTTCTTCAGGTGAAGAAACCTCAGAGGGCGGCAGTGAAGACCAAACACAGCACATGTAAAAAGAAAATTCCATGCGAGATGCTTAACATAATGCTTGTTATAAATATTCAGAAATCTTAGCTTAAAAATTAACATTTGCATATATTCTAACAAAATGTCCAAATGTTTCCATAAAATATCCCATGTATTGATTCACGATCACCAAATACCTTCTCACTTCCACGAACCCTTTCTTTTTCCACGTGTGAGTGGCGTGTTACGTTAGAATTTTTATCGTGTGATCTACACTTGCTCTTTGCTTCTTAAAACCGGTATTGTTTTAGGTAGCAGTATCTCTTTCAAAAACATCGTCGAGTGACAGGACATTGACAAAATTGTATTTCCTTGTGCTGCATTTTTCGTCCCCTGATTTGGGAAGATAAAAATTTCTCTGAGGAGGGGTGCCTGGGTGGCTCAGTGGATTAAGCCTCTGCCTCCGGGTCAGGTCATGATCTCAGGGTCCTGGGATCGAGCCCCACATCGGGCTCTCTGCTCAGCGGGGAGCCTGCTTCCCCCTTTCTCTCTGCCTGCTGCTCTGCCTAGTTGTGATCTCTCTCTCTCTCTCTCTCTCTCGCTGCATCAAATAAATAAAAAAAAAATTTCTCTGAGGAAAAGCTGAGCTATCAAAGGTCATATTATGAATTCTACTTCTAAGATTTGGGTGGCATTAGTTAATAATAGCTGCGACCCTTTATCGTGCTCCTGTTACTGGCCCAGAGGGACATGCCGTCCACATATTTTCTCTTTACTCCTCACTCCTATGCCAGACAGATTGCACTCCTCCACATTTTGCAAGGAAATTATGATTCAGAGAACTTAACTTGCAGACAAATAGCCATGCTGGGATCCCTACTCTGTGCTTCCTGACGTGAAGCTCCTTCCCGGGATGCCACTTTGCCTCACACCAGACAGCTCTTTCCTGTAGAAGAAAACACATTTTCCCCCCAAAGCATTTTCAGGGTTATCTTATTTTGCCATTAGAAAACTGATCAAATCTGCTGCTTGGTGGCACAAACCCTGGCCCAGGAGGCAAAGTGGAAAAAAACAGTTCTGGAAATTCCAGATAATTGAGACACAGTAGGTGAAAAGATACCTCGGTTTCACTGAAGGACATATGGAAGAGAGTAGCAACAATCTCAAAGAACACATGAGAAGTACGCCCTTACTGTGCGAGGCGTTCCGTTTCCATGATGACCAGACACGGAGAAGGGAGTCAGTGTCCCGGTTCTATTCACTCGATCTGCATGTGCTTAATGTAGACGACAGGGCAGCTTTCAGCAAAAAGTAATTCAAAAGGACAGCTCTCGTCATGTCACCCCCTGCTGAAAAATTCTCTGCGACTTCTGGCTAAGTGCAAAATGCCACGTGGGCATCGGAGGCCCTCCAGTGTGTGACACTAACCTACTTAGCCCGTCTCCTGTCACGCCCCACTGTCCACGACTCAGTCTCTCTGTTCTGGTCGTGCGGTTCCTTAACCCTGGCTGCATGTTAGAAACACATAGAAGCTTTAAAAATAGACAGATATCTGGAATCTCCCCGCTGCCTAAATTCTCATTTAATGGTTCTGGGGTCGGGTCTTCAAATCTGTCCAGGCAATGAGGGCAATGAGAATGCACAGCCTGGATTAGGGACCAGTTTTCTAGTCAAAGGAGATTGGGAAAACAACTTCTTCCTCCTGACGGCACTATTCATTGAAGGTCTTCTTTTCTCCTGAAATACCTTTTATATCTCCTCCCTCCTACCTCCCCTAGCTAACTACATCTTTTATTTTTTTTATTTTTTTTTTAAGATTTTATTTATTTATTTGACAGAGATCACAAGTAGGCAGAGAGGCAGGCAGAGAGAGAGGGGGAAGCAGGCTCCCCGCTGAGCAGAGAGCCTGACTCGGGGCTTGATCCCAGGACCCTGGGATCATGACCTAAGCCGAAGGCAGAGGCTTAACCCACTGAGCCACCCAGGCTCCCCTAACTACATCTTTTAAATTCTTCCCATCCTATAAAGGCTCTTCTCTAAAGAAGCTTTTTCTCACTTCACCCTCTCCCTTCAATGGAATGCCATATCTCTCTCATTTAAACTTCTACAAAATGTCTTTAAGCCCCTATTTTAGCATCTGCATCTCCTGCCATAACCTCCCATCACTTTTCCTCATGAGCAGGGCCTAGGTTTTACTGATTTCTTTGTACACTACAGACTCAGAAAAAAATTAAGTACCTATATTTCAAATGTTGCAAATAATCTTTACACAGATTCTTGGTGAAGATAGTATCATTCTCCATTTCTGATGATGTTTGAATTGAGCCCAAGACTCACTCAAGATCTACCCCATAACAATAAGAATTCCATTTTAGGGTCTACAAGCCCCCGTAAGTTTTTAGAATGGTTCATAGGTCTGGGTGCTTTGCTCTTCGGAAAGGTTCCAGAGTTTCAATTAGAATCTCAGAGGTTCTGTGATCTACTGACTTGTTAAGAGCTACCATCCAATGGAATAAATCTCCTTAACTCAGCATGCAGGGATGACATTGGCCCTGTTTGCTGGTCACTAAGGTTCCATTTCTCTTCCTACCAGGGTAGCATAGCTTTAGAACACCTCAACTCTGTTAGGTTGAATGGCTTCACGAAAATATCATTCGTCTAAAGACTAATCAAGCATAGCCTCTATCATTCAGATGATTAAGCATTTTTTAAATGAAAAAATAAAATTAGATTAAAGGTGCCTTTTTTACTGGCTCAGAAAAGGTCAGAATTACCTTGCCTAGATGATAGGAGTACAGTGGCCCTGCCATTGTCTAATACCTCAGAGGAGAGAAATGTTCAAGTACTTATATGAGTGAGTATGTGTGTGTATATGTGTGGGGAGGTAGATGGGTGTGGGGTGTGTTTATTAAAATATAATTTTTCTTAGACAAAAATTGCCAAAGATCTGGCTGTCTGCAAAAGGAGTAAAATTCATTTTGGTGAGCCACCTCTGAGTTTCATGGGTTTCATTATTTGCTGCTGAAATATTTAGGACTAAAACAACAACAATCAAAACATGACTTAGTAGCTGTTAGAGGTAATTTTTCTCTTCTTGGGCACCAAATAGCCAGAAAAGCATCTGTCTTCTCAATTGAACTGATTTGTAATTCTAGAATGTAGGAGGAAAAAACTGGAAGGCCTTCCACTTAAATCTGTAATTTTGGTAATTCTGAGGTAATGTGACGTAAGGAATTTTGATCGGCGCTTAGTTCAGCATGGGAGATCTCCTTTCAAGGAATGAGAAGTAGTTGGAAGGAACTACAGTTGGGGTTTGACATGACTAAACTGAAACAGAACACAGGAGACAGTAACTAGTGAACCTAGTAAAAATTTATAAGCTGAAGGTATGGGTTAGCAATATATATATATATATATTCACACATGTATACGTACTTTAAAATAATTGCCAAGAATGAACATCAGACTAAATCAAATGAAATTTGATGTGTCTTCCTATGAAAAACACCAGCATTAAAATTCAGGATTTCCAAAATGCAAAAATTAGGAGGTGATTATTCATATTTTCACAAGGGCTCTCCATTTTGTAAATGTAAAGAATCTACTACAGTGTTCCATTCAAAATACCTCTTATGATATGTTAACATTGCCATTTGGCTAATTTAGGTAGTTCTCCAACTTTAGCATGTGTATGTTAAACACAGGCCGCTCAACCTCTACCCCCTTTTGAGTTTCTGATTCAGAAGGTTGGAAGCGTGTCCTCTAAATTTGCCTGTCTGGCAAGTGAGGTTGATGCTGCTAGGCACCACAGTTTGAGAATGGCTTGTTTACTAAAATTCTACCTGAACATAAGAGACAAATCTATGGAGTAAGAGAAGAGACACCTACCAAGGATTTTTAATGGGTGTTACAGGCTGAATCGTGTCACCCCCAAATTCATATGTTTAAGTCCTAGCCCCTCACCCCATACCTCAGAATGTGACTGTATTTGGAGATGGTGTCTTTAAAGAGGTAATTAAAATGAGGTCCTTAAGGTAACCCTAATTCAATGTGGCTGATACACTTAAGAGGAAATTTGGACACAGATACACACAGAAAAGAGCCCATTGTAGAGACACTGAGAGAAGACAACTATCTACAAGTCAAGGAGAAAGACCTCAGAAGAAACCAACGCTTCTGACACCTTAATCTTATGTATCTAGCCTCCAGGACTATGAGGAAATACATTTCTGTTGTTTAAAATTCCCAGTCTGTGGTACTCCAATATGGCAGCCCTAGCAAACTAACACAGATTGTGATCTTCAAAAGGAAATAGCTATTTAGAAAGCTTCTTTTATTGTTTTGCATTTGGGCTAAATAGAAATCAAAATTAGTAGTGAGTAAGAGAAGCAAACAAAAATGCCAACTTGAAAGTTCTTAAATTTGTTAGTTTCTTCTTAGTTTCTTAACTCTTTATATATTTTGGCCCAGTGGGCTTTGAAAAGGAAGGGTCAACAAATAACTTCTTGGTTTTGAATACTAAACACCAGCATGTGTTAGAACTCTCTCATAGCTGCACGTTCATTTCCAAAGTAACATACCTTTATTCGTCCTGGAAGCTTCGATATTGAGAAGTCAGAGGAAAAACTCAACTACTATATGCAGATAATTTAAGAAGTATAAAGGAAGGAATGCTTTGATTAGCACTTGCAGTATGGACATGTGACTCAAGAAAGTCTTGCTCATACATTTCTTGATCCTTTTCCCTGGGTTTTATACAGAGAAGGGAAAGATAAGGAAGGATATGATGTCTGTTTAGCAGAAATATCAATAATACTTTATGAAAGGACCTTTTGGATTTCATACAGTTTGGTTAGTAATTTTCTAGTCCTTTTGTTTAAGAATCCACAAATGACAAGTGTGAAATATCACTGCCAGTAAATCCCTTAAAGTTGCATGTAACAAGAAATGCTGTGTGGGCTTTAGACTCTCATAAATTTCTTAGCTGAGAACACGAACCTTCCTCCTGTTGCTGTCTGGGTCTGTCCTGTTGCTGGCACTCTGTGAATGTCACCTACCAAGCATGATGATTTAGGTACAAAGACTGCTGACAGTGTGTAACCTAGAGATCTAGGAAATACCGAAGAATAGCACAGCCAGACTCAAAAGATTTGTTTCTTTCAGCTGCCTAAGTTAGTGATGTCAATGAAAAATATAGTTAATATAGACAGATGCCAAACAAAGAAGTGGGAAGAACAGGAAACAAAAATATTAAGTGAAGTGTGCTGACTGGATTGGGACATGGAGAATTAGGTTTGGAATCCTGAAGCAGTCCACCCCGCAAAGGGTTGAAATAAGGATTTTGAAGTGAAATTAAAATTTACGTGGTCTCTCAGTGGATATAACCATTTCCCAAACAATATAGAATATCTGATGACGCCTTGGGTTTTGTCCTCTGCTGTTGCATATGAAGAAATTTGCTAGCTATTGAATATATTGGTCTTATACTACTGTCCTGTGATGTTGTTCATTACCTGCCTGTCCTCATCCATCTGGACCCAACCTCCTGGAGATGTAAAATTATTAGCAGTGCAAATATAGGGTGTACAAGTGTGTGTCTCCTTGTATACCTAGGTACTGACCATTTCTTCATGGGTTCCTGTAGGTAGTAATAGTGTAAGTGTCCCATTTTATGCCAGTTATGATGTAAGGGATTAAAATGGAAGCAAGCCTGGCTGGCCCTGGAGAAGGACTCTGAGTTCAGGGAAAACTAGAGAAGGAGGCCAGAGAAACTGTCTTCTCCATTCTTCCCTTCCCAGGGCAGTTCTTTGCAGGAAAAGCCAGCAGAAGGCACTAAGCCTCCACAGTCTGTAACTTGACTGCTGGGCTAATTATAGCAAGAGCTGGGCCACCACAGAGAAACTAGTGCTGGCAACAGCTCCCTTGTTGAAGAGGACTACTTTCTCAGGCAGTTCCAGACACAGCGGGTAGGGGATTTAGATGGGCCTAGAACAGGAAGACCATGCACTGAGTCTTACCCAGTGGAGAGCTATGAGCCCTAAGCTAGTGTCCATTTAGCTAAAAGGAAGGTCTTCACAGAGAAATTACTGAGCTTAAGGGTGTCATAAACATCAGGGCAAAATATGAGGCAAAGAGATAAACTGGAGAGGGTTACTAATATCAACATTAATAATAATAAGTATTATGTCATCTGATGTCTAGTACATACCTGCTATATGTTAAGTCTTTTACTGAGTAGTTTTGTTTTTGTTTTTTAAAGATTTTATTTACTTATTTGACAGCGAGAGAGAGACACCATGAGAGAAGGAACACAAGCAGGGGGAGTGGGAGCGGGAGTGGGAGCAGGAGAAGCAGGCTTCCATCAATCTTAGGACTCTGGGATCAGGACCTGAGCTGAAGGCAAACACTTAACAACTGAGCCGTCCAGGCGCCCCTATACTGAGTGCTTTAATTCAATGTTTTATTTAATCCTCTCAGCAACCTTATGAGTTAAATACTATCATTATTCCCACTTTAAAATGAGATGGCTGACAAAGAGAAAATAAGAAATTTGCCCAAAGTTACACAGCAACTCAACACTGGAAAGTGCGTTCAACATAGCTCAGTCTGAATCAGAAACTCATACTCTTTCCACTAAATCAGGCAGCCTGAAAACAAACACAGGAGAGGCCAGTGAAAAAATCAGAAGGCACGTGTGGCTTATTATTTTGTGGCATCTCTGCATGTTGTGGAAACTACAAAAGGCTGTCAGTTATTATCTCTACCCTCCAGAAGCCTAGAATGTCCATCCGTGATCTTTCTCATCAATTCTGTTTCTGTTCTTTTTCGTCTCATGCATAAGCTAAAAAGTAACATTTGCTTTGTTTGTAACCAACTGAAGGGCTGATTTTTAAAATTTTAAAAACTGATGTGTGTCAAATGTCGGTAAATATTGCTAGACATACGGACTGGGCTGGGGTTACATACTAAGAATAGTGAAAATTACCGAGAAGCTGGATTTTTAAATAGGTGCTCAGTGCCATTGCTTCTAACCTGTAAGACAAACGTGGAAAATCTATCTCTAGTTTATCAGTGGTGGTGGATAAACTGGGATTTTATCAGTTAAATGCCAGGGTCCATGGAACTTTAGGAAAAAGGAAAGCCTTTAATTGGGTGAGGAAAAGTAGAATTTGAGTTATAACCTCTTCCCTGGGCCGTTTATGAGCACACGGTCATTAACATCTCTCCCCAGGTTCTGAAGCAGGAAGCAGGAAAGGCAACAAACCAGAGAAAATTCTGGGCCCCCTTTGAACTTTATAGAAAGGCACTTTATAAATCTTAGGAAGATGAATTTATATATTATTTGTTTAGAGTGACTCTGAGTTAAAATTCTTTTGAAGGAAGGGCCTACTCGATACTCCATTGTAGAAAAGCACCTCTCTCCTCCCTCCCACCCCACCAAGCAGGATGGACCCAAGTTTCTATGTTGACTTGTTCTCTGTTGCCTATGATTTCTTCTTGACATCCTTTCTTTTGGACCTAGATTAAAAGTATTAAGAAATGCTCTAGAAAGGGAAAGAGACTATTCAAGAAGAATCTAGCCCTATGTCATAAAATGGAATGAATACTCATTTCGTGTTGACTAAACAAGACTTGCATTAGCTGTGGACAGTCACAATTTAATTGGCAGGCAGATCTGCTTTCTGTGCAGAGGAGGATACTTGGATGTGTTCATTTTTAAAAATGTGTTCCAAACCCCTACAGTTGAGTTATTATTTTTTTTTCGTAATAATGATATGCTTTCAGTAGCATGTCATTTTCTTTACCCTTCTAGAGAGATAACATGCAATTAGGGAGTGATGTCAGCCTGTAACATTTTGGTGTAAAATTTTGGTCACACCAAAATACCGGCTCCTTAACAAAGCGGGCAGACACGTCCTTTGGCAGCAGCTGCTCGCCATGTGATATAAAACTTCCTGTCACTATAATTGATGTGTTTTTATTCTTTCCATTTCCTGAAGCCTGATCAGAATTAAAATTGCTGTTGGAATTTCCTGTCAAAGCAACTCATTTATTCACTGAGCCCTGCACTTTGATGGGACATTGCCTTCAGCAGCAGTCAGGTGGAGATTGCTGGGAATTATCCTCTCCACGCAGGGCTGATGGCCGTGCACACCCCACCTGCAAGTAGACACAGATTGTCCATCATGGGTAAACGTGTCCTAATGAAAACTCCACATGCAAAATATTAATGATTGGAATATCAAACCTGACCACCTGCAGGGGGCTCTGGGTTTTCTGTTAATTTAGGAGGTCCCACAGAGTTTTTTTTTTAACTGATCGTCTCGCTGTTGGATTGTTGTTCCAAGACCCTCTTGTGTTTCTGATCTGTCACCTGGTTTAGGTAACATGACTAAAAGGCTGACATTTCCCTAAGCCCCGTTTCTCCATCTTTTCTCTGCCTTGTATGTTATTTACATAAAGAACATGGTGAGGTGACCAATTATAAAGGATGCGTGGTTCTGAACTGTGTCCTAGTGGGCGCTTGTTCATAGACCTGTGGATTAAGACCACTACAAAAATTAAGGGTGTGGGCAAAAGAGTAGGCAGTGTAGGATCCACATTTTATTTTCTTGTTGTTTTGTTTTTATACCTGAAAGAAAAAGCCACAAAATTACTTCCCTTTGCAAAGGAAAGAAGCCTTGACGTTCCTCAGGAATTATTTATTTACTTCTAAATTGTCTTCTTTTCTGGGACATTGTAAGAAGACTTACTGAATAAATGTTACTTATATTGCTCTTTTTAAAATCAAAGTATATAGGGAGAGAGAATTATGAGTACCATTTTATGCTTGTTGATTGTGTACATAATGCAAATAATTTCTTTTTTTCTTAAAGAATTACTTATTTTAAAAAGAGTGAGAAAGAGGGAGCATATGTGTGAGCAGGGGGACATGGGGCTCAATCCCACTCAGGGCAAAATCCGTTTTGATTTGAGCCCAAATCAAGAGTCAGGCACTTAACCAACTGAATCAGGTCCCCCAGGCGCCCCTGCATTATGTAAATAATATCTGAAGAAGTACTTCATTTGTTCCTCTCAATCAGCTCATGAGTCAACGCATCATGTGTCATCATTTCTCCAACTTCAAAGATTAGGGACATGGGAGAAATGGCCTGAGAGCACATCCTGACGTTGCATCATATATTGGAAGGTTAACGAGGCTTATCGATTTCCAATCCACTGCACTTTTTTGATATTGTCTAGCTGTTTGATGTTTTGATAACTCCTTATTTTGTATTCATAAAATATACTGAATTACATTGAAAATAAACAAGTAAAATCACTATTTTCATCGTGAGAAGGTAAAAGAGGAGATTGATGAAAGTCAATGTCGTAAACAATGAGGACTGTTTTTGCTTATCCTGGTGATGAAGCCCTGAGAGTTCTTCTGAATGGGACTCTCTTTAAAAAAATCATTCCTTATTGAAAACAATCTAGCTACTAGTGTGTATTTTTGTTTGTTTGTTTGTTTGTTTCCCAAGTAAAGGTAGGTTTTTAAGTTTCAAATTCTCCAAACACTTTAAAACTATTTTCTCTGCCAAGAATGTAAATTCCATGAGTCTGGGACTTTGTTTTGTTCATTGTATATCACTTAGGACAGTGCCATACAAATTATAGACCATCAGCTGATATTCATTAAATAAATGAATAAACTCCTTTGTGTCAAAACAATAGAGAGGGGACCCTGTTATATCCGGAGGTAGAGTCCCCAAGCATAGTGGGCTCTCTCTGAGTAAGGGATCCCAACTCTGCTTGTACATTAGAATCACTAAGGGAGCTTTAAAAACAAACGAAAACTGAAGCCTGGATCCCTCCCTGGGCTATTAAATCAGAATCTTGTGTTGGTTACTCTTTAGCAGAAATGATATGAAGCTCACAGGTCAGCTTCTTCACAAACCAGGTATCCTGGAGACCGGATTCCAGGCTTCCCCACTCCAGACTGTCAGATTTGCTCTGTTGGTCTCCTCAAGCCAGAAATCATCCAGGATATTCTTACTTTGTTAAGTTGAGGCTCTCAATTAGAACTTGAAAAATGGAGATTGGAACAGCAGTTGGTGGGAGAGCAAAACCAGTCCTCTGGGCACACCATGGAATGAAACTCCTAACCAATTAAAAATCACGGGTAAGGATAACCCTACATGTGGAGCCACTTTTATTCAAGATCTCCAGCATGTAAGGATATTCTAAGCAGGCAGATGAAAAATTACATCACTAGATTTCTTATCTTAGAGCAAGTCTGGAATATTCTACTTTTTTCTATGAATATCTCCCAGATATTTCCCACCCCTCCTTGTTACCTGACCTCTATTCTACCTCTGAATCTCTCTCACCTTCTCACTCCCCAAAGCCCCTGATTTTAGAGCGGTTGGCAGAAATAGCAGGTAAATAATATGTGTATTATCATGGGAGGGGCTCACCTGTATTATGTACGCTATCTGTTCCATGGAGCACATGGTTTTGCCCTGGTGATGCCTGGAAAGAGTTCACCTACGTATTTCCTTTGCCTTCTTCGGCCACAAGCTTGGAGAATTCGTCTATAGAGGGCGCCTGAGGCTACATGGGCAGGGAGTCCCATCCTACTTTATTTCCAGCAGTGCTCCATAGCCTATCCTCAGCATAGCACTGGAAAGGAATCCTGGTTTGTGTTTTTCTTCAAATTTCCCTTCCCTTTTAATTCTTGTTTCCTTCTTTTGGCATTCTGATGTTCTTTGCCACAAACCATTGCAAAACAACCCGTACAAGAATTTTGCCTTCTTCTTGGCGAGGGTAAAAGGCTGTTTGGAAACCACAAAGCCAAATCTCCAGGGAACAGTAGCTTTATTAATGTAATAATGACCATCATCATGGACTGGTTACAATACACACATTGCTTTAGAAAGCAAAATAAGGATAACCTGGAGTTTGCTAGAGAAGCTGCACTTGAGGTTAGATGTGTACAGTTAAATTTGGAGTCAAACTGAGGTCATTGCTAAGGAGATTTGGAATTGGAAATTTGTGTGGAAAATGGTTGCCTCATGGAAGCTATCCACTCACCATTAAAACTCATTTTGCATGATATCAGAACAGGAAAATACGAGGGTTCAATACCAAAAGAAACTTGGGCTTTTCTTACTAGTCCTGGTTTCTTTGGGAAGAAGGTTCTATGGTATTTAATCTTTGCCATCCATCCTCCATTTCTAAAGGAAACCCTAGTAAAAAAGGGGATGAAAATTTTTTTGGGGGGAAGGTATATACCATGCATCTTCCATGGCATTTTCATTGTTAGTAGCATATAGGGAATGAGCTGTACATTGTTAAAGAAATAACAGACAATTTATACTTTGCTCTGTGCCCTTCCAAAGAAGCTGAGTATATTAATGAAATCTTTTCCCATTTAGAAATGGTATACAAAGAAAATCTCAAATACTAAAAGAATGTCTAATTTCCTTTTTGGTTGTTTCTCTGGAAGAGAGGAGGGAGAAAAGGAAATAAAGTGTGACAGACGAACTTGGCAACCTCTGCGTTTCAGCAACCACGTCAGCTTAGATGCAAATGACCGGTGACAAAAGAACCAGACTAAGTGTGCCTGAGCCTCTGG
Source organism: Lutra lutra (assembly GCF_902655055.1). Lineage (NCBI taxonomy): Eukaryota > Metazoa > Chordata > Mammalia > Carnivora > Mustelidae > Lutra > Lutra lutra. The sequence continues at coordinate 39,557,171 of NC_062288.1, forward strand.
GAAGGGCAGACTGCTGACAGGGCAGCGGCGCCTTCCAGCTGATTGTAGGCCCAGATAACTATCCCCTTCGGCTTAAATGGTGCTCTGCAGTAACTGACCGGTGCCCAGTGGGGCTGCAGCAGGGTTCTTTGGAACCTGTTCAGATCAACTCCGCCTGTGAGACTGGTTTCCTGGAACCTGAGGTATTCTACAGGCTGTGGTCAAAGGGACAGGGTTCTCTGAGCGTTGAATAGAATGTATCATTGCATCTATTCGCTACACTCACCATATTAAAGAATAATGAATGAATGAGAACTATGCCGTGCTCTCCAGGCTGAAGCAGAGTGCACACTGAGTATCACTTCTAGTAGTCTGTAAGGTCAATGGGTCATTTTGTTTCAAGGATAGTCTATACTCTTTTCCAGCTGACCCCCCAACCCCTCCCTAAAGCAACCCAGTTGCCCTTGAACCATTTTCAATATATTGCTTTTTATGGACCCTAAATCTTTTTTTTTTCTTTTCAGTCTTTTAGTACTGCTGTATTAATTCTTTTTTTTAATTTCTTTTCAGCATAACAGTATTCATTGTTTGTGTACCACACCCAGTGCTCCATGCAATACCTGCCCTCCCTAATACCCACCACCTGGTTCCCCCAACCTCCCACCCACTGCCCCTTCAAAACCCTCAGGTTGTTTTTCAGAGTCCATAGTCTCTCACGGTTCACCTCCCCTTCCAATTTCCCTCAACTCCCTCCTCCTCTCCATCTCCCCATGTTCTCCATGTTATTTGTTATGCTCCACAAATAAGTGAAACCATATGATAATTGACTCTCTCTGCTTAACTTATTTCACTCAGCATAATCTCTTCCAGTCCCATCCATGTTGCTACAAAAGTTGGGTATTCATTCTTTCTGATGGAGGCATGATACTCCATAGTGTATATGGACCACATCTTCCTTATCCATTTGTCCATTGAAGGGCATCTTGGTTCTTTCCACAGTTTGGCAACCGTGGCCATTGCTGCTATAAACATTGGGGTACAGATGGCCCTTCTTTTCACTACATCTGTATCTTTGGGATAAATACCCAGTAGTACAATTGCAGGGTCATAGGGAAGCTCTATTTTTAATTTCTTGAGGAATCTCTACACTGTTCTCCAAAGAGGCTGCACCAACTTGCATTCCCACAACAGTGTAAGAGGGTTCCCCTTTCTCCACATCCCCTCCAACACATGTTGTTTCCTGTCTTGCTAATTTTGGCCATTCTCACTGGTGTAAGGTGGTATCTCAATGTGTTGTTTTTTTTTTTAAAGATTTATTTATCTGACAGAGATCACAAGTAGGCCGAGAGGCAGGCAGAGAGAGAGGGGGGAGGAAGCAGGCTCCCCGCTGAGCAGAGAGCCCGATGTGGGGCTCGATCCCAGGACCCTGAGATCATGACCTGAGCCAAAGGCAGAGGCTTTAACCCACTGAGCCACCCAGGTGCCCCATCAATGTGGTTTTAATTTGAATCTCCCTGATGGCTAGTGATGATGAACATTTTTTCATGTGTCTGATAGCCATTTGTATGTCTTCATTGGAGAAGTGTCTGTTCATATCTTCTGCCCATTTTTAGATATGATTATCTGTTTTGTGTGTGTTGAGTTTGAGGAGTTCTTTATAGATCCTGGATATCAACCTTTTGTCTGTTCTGTCATTTGTAAATATCTTCTCCCATTCCATGGGTTACCTCTTTGTTTTGTTGACTGTTTCCTTTGCTGTGCAGGAGCTTTTGATCTTAATGAGGTCCCAAAAGTTCATTTTCGCTTTTGTTTCCTTTGCCTTTGGAGACATATCTTGAAAGAAGTTGCTGTGGCTGATATCGAAGAGGTTACTGCCTATGTTCTCCTCTAGGATTCTGATGGATTCCTGTCTCACATTGAGGTCTTTTATCCATTTCGAGTTTATCTTTGTGTACAGTGTAAGAGAATGGTCGAGTTTCATTCTTCTACATATAGCTGTCCAGTTTTCCCAGCACCATTTATTGAAGAGACTGTCTTTTTTCCACTGTATATTTTTTCCTGTTTTGTCGAAGATTATTTGACCATAGAGTTGAGGGTTCTTATCTGGGCTCTGTATTCTGTTCCACTGGTCTCTGTGTCTGTTTTTATGCCAGTACCATGCTGTCTTGTTGATCACAGCTTTGTAGTAAAGCTTGAAATCAGGTAACGTGATGCCGCCAGTTTTATTTTTGTTTTTCAACATTTCCTTAGCAATTCGGGGTCTCTTCTGATTCCATACAAATTTTAGGATTATTTGCTCCAGCTCTTTGAAAAATACCGGTGGAATTTTGATCGGGATGGCATTAGAAGTATAGATTGCTCTAGGCAGTATAGACATTTTAACAATGTTTATTCTTCCGATCCAAGAGCATGGAATGGTCCTCCATCTTTTTGTGTCTTCTTCAATTTCTTTCATGTGTGTTCTGTAGTTCCTCGAGTAGAGATCCTTTACCTCTTTGTTTAGGTTTATTCCCAGGTATCTTATGGTTCTTGGTGCTATAGTAAATGGAATTGATTCTCTAATTTCCCTTTCTGTATTTTCATTGTTAGTGTATAAGAAAGCCACTGATTTCTGTACATTGATTTTGTATCCTGCCACGTTACTGAATTGCTGTATGAGTTCTAGTAGTTTGGGGGTGGAGTCTTTTGGGTTTTATGGACCCTAAATCTTCCTTTTAATATGAAACCAGCTTCAATTGACAAAAAATGCCATTTTGAAGATGTTCAGTTCTCTGCCACAAGGTTGCTTCCTGAGAGTACTTACTGATGGAGGCTGTGGAATGCAGAGGACATGAATGGGTGAATGAAGCCTTGCGTGGTTAGACAAGGGGCATCTGCTTGAGGGTCGGCCAAGTACCTGGATAATTTGAGCTAAGAGACCATTTCTTTATTCTAAACTTATACTAGAAATGACTGTGTATAGGTTTGGCCTCAGTCAACAGCAGGAACTGATTTCTCTGGTGAGCATTTAGGAGAGTAAGAGGCAAGACTCCACCTTACCTCCCAGCTCTAGTGGACCAGTGCCCAAAGTGGCCAGCTTCCCTGACGCCACAGGAGCTGCCAGGCAGTCTTTGTTTAGAACAAACTGTGTAATCTCTTGTTTCTTTAGCTGCTGTCTGCAAATATTGGTATTTAAGAGTGGTCCTCAGGGGACCAAAGAAAGATGGTGAAGTTCAGGTGGCTGCCTTACCTTTCCACTAAAATAATTGTGTGTAGAATATGAATCCAGGAGATAATTTCATACTGACTTCTTGTTCTCCAACAGAACATATTTTCTGCCATTGAGAAGAACTGAAATGGTTAGCATGTAGAAAAATACATGGAATATTATGCTAAAATACGCCTGTCTAGGGATCCATTTAGTTCCCCCCAAATAGCTCCTTTCTTTGTGAATGCCAGTATGTTTATATATATTTAAATGCCCCATTTGCTACACTGGTTTTAGCTTCTTGTTAGCATCACTTCTTGTTAGCATGATGTTCTACAGCACAAGGCAGCTGGAGAAATGAAACATATGTTGAAGAATTTATGCAGTGTCCTTAGTTTCTTTCATTAAGAGAACCAAGAATAATAGGTGTGTATTATAAGTTTGCTGTGTTAAGCAATACGTTATAGCTATGTTTGACAGACATCTTGTTTACATTCATGTTATATATTGGGGAAACCATAGAATTTTAAGAAACATGGCATTTTTAAGGTAATATTTATACCATGCTTCCATGCAAGGGAAACGTAGTCGTCTAAAAACATGATGTGTTTTAAATCCACTTGTCTCCTCCTCCTAACGAAATATTCCCTGTGCTTTCTCCTTATACTAGGGAGTTCAACATGTTCTTTATTCAGCCTATTAGCATTACTGCCCAGGAAAAACCCAGCTGCATGCCCTTAGTTTATTAAAACAATAGGCCATCTTATTTCAGTTTGGTTTAATCCACATGTGAAAATTTAACCTCACCTTTCCTTTATGGAAGAACAGTATGGAAGTTATCTCTTTAGTCAGTTCAGCGTTTTTGCTTTTTAAAAAAGCAGTGGTTGTTTCCAGGCTGACTTAGGAACCTTCATTAATGTCACTGAACATTGCAAAATGGTTCACCAGCCTAAGGTTTCCTAGTGGTGCTGGCCATCTCTAGTGCACAGTGCTGAAGTACCCCATAGCCCTCCCTAGGTAGCAGGTAATCTCTCCTACCTTTACCTCCACTGAGAAGAAACTTGAAGTGTTGGACAATTTAATATAGCTAGTGTTTCAGTAGTAAGTGTTGTGAAAGTGGAAAAGAAGAACTTATCTATCTTCTTCCACTTTTTCAGCTTAGGTCACACTCCAGCTCTCCAAAGTGCTTTGCCATGATTTGCCCTGATGCTTCAAACCTGGGAGGAAACCTTTTCATTTTGAAGGGTGAGGCACCTTGTATTTCCTGATGCATTCTTGTCTCCCTCCAGCAGAGCATGGCAAAGCTCGTCATACCTGGTTCTAGCTCAGTAGTAATCCATGCCAAGGACTCGAACCCAGATGAAGTAAAGATGGAGAGAAGATATGGCACTGTGATAAAAGGCAGACACACACAAGGAGAGACTCAGAGTTTGAAGTGTTTCAACCCATGGGAAACTGGCTTTCATGTGAATATTCTATCTGAATAGAAATGATAAAATACCATCAACATCATCATCATCTTACCCACACAATTCACAATTGAATGCTTTCCCTCTCCAGGTTCTGCTAAGTGCTTGATATCTCTTCTTCATTTTGTCCTTACAATGACTTTATGAGGCAAAAGGCTGATCATTCCTCTTTGACAGATAAGAAACCCGAGGCTTAAGAGAGGTTGCACAGCTCATCCAAGGGTACAGCCCATAACTAGTAGAGGCAGACTTTGAATCTTTCTTTCTTTGACTCTGAAGAAGAAGAATGCGCATCATTGGCAACGTGTAGTTAGTGGAATGCCAGAATGCTAGGAAGTAGTGGCTGCTCTTGTGGAAGAACTTGGCTTAGGGTAGAAAGCAACTACCATAAAGAGTCTAAAGACAAATGCTTCCAGAGAGCAGCAGTGGTGATCTAAGAATGTGTTGACAGTTTAGCCACATTTTGTGGCTAAAATAGAAGATTTTAAAAAAAAATCCAGTTTTGCTTTGCTGTGTTGGAGACATAGATATTCTTCTGATAACTGGGCTTAGTTATCCTTTTATTTTAAGGGATATATAGGACTTAGCCTGCCCCAAATATGGCAACTGCCTTTTGGTACAGGGCCATCAACATTATACGGTCCACACTACATCACTTTCAGAGTCCTGCTAACAAGGACGTGGACTCTAGACAGACCTCAGGTTCTTGATTCCAGTTCCTCTTTCCCTGGCCATCAATGGAAGATGGAGGCTGCGGGGTTTCAAAGCAACTGCAGGATGGAATGATGGACAGAGGAGGAGGCTGTGTTCCAGGAACACACAACAGTGAGCTACAAATGATGTGCTTCACCTGAGGGAATCTTGCAAGAGAGTAGCAACAGACATTCAGCACTGAGAAATTGGGCAGATTATTAATAACAAAAATGAAGGGTGCCTGGGAGAGGAAAACTTGCATTATCTGTCAGTGACAGGCACAGGACCCAACAGAAGAACATTCTTTTTAAATTTACAAGTTGATTAAATCTGACTAGATTTAGATTTGGGAATATCCTTTTTGTATATAGAAGAATGGGATGTGACATTGGATTCCTGGAAAATCCTTTACTGAATCCCTGAACAGACTCTATTAGTTAAAGATATACAGATATAGATCAATATGTAGCTTCAAAGAAGGAGCTATCTGTCTACCTCTTGAATATTTCCTCTTTAATCCATTGGCATGATATTCCCAACACTTTTTTTTTGTCACATCAATGTCCTATTCAATAACTGTCAGAACTTTGAAATTGCTTATTTCATAAAGTCAAAACTCCTTATCATTGAAATTAAGAGGTTTTATAGACTGATTTCAACCTACATTTTCAAGGCTCATGTCTACAATTTCCCTATAGCCATAACTAGTTTAAAAACATGGGCCAATTTATTGTTTCTAACCTTTGTTTAATATGTTATTCTCAACTATAGTGCCCCTACTATTTTCTTTACCTAATGAAATGCCAATTGGGGTATAAAGTTGATGGCATAGAATTAAAAACTGTAGCAGGAAATAGACAAGGTGTAAGTTGGCTTGGGAAGTAACTGAAGTCATAAATAGCAGTTAGCCTGAGAGCGTAGAAGTAAAGAAGTTAATGTGTTACATGTGCAGAAACTGCGGCAGAACTTGGCCCACTGGGTCAGAAATTGGGATGATGTCAGTCAGTACCTTGGATAGCTCCTGGGAATTAAAAATCTGAGCGCTCATGGGGTTCTGCACTTTTGAGTTGTAGACCTAGTCAACTGCAGACCCATAATCTCTGGGCTTTTTTTTTTTTTTTTTTTTTTTTTGGTAAGAGCCCACTTTCTTTCTGCTCTCCCCTAACTTATCAATTTAGAGATTTAAAGATTTATTCTAATTTTGGCCCTTAATCTGGTCTGACTTGTATCCTCACACCGGGCCCTTGATCACGCTGAAGGATTTATTCCACTTTATTGCTGGAGCCATTCTCTGGGGTCTTTGTCTCTCTTGGGGCAGACTTAGGGACTGAGCTTCTGATAACCTTCCATTTTTCTTTTTCATGGATGACAGTTCATTATCCTGCCAACATTTCAACTAGGTTAAAATTTGCCCATCTTCCAAGGGCAGATTTCAACTTTGCTTTGAGATGAGAGGCATATTTGCTATTTGCCTCTTTACTGCCCAGCCCAATGTAAAAGGAACTCTCCTTCACCTCAACTATATCACTTTGTAACCTGTGCCATTCATTTCAATATTAACGATAAACTGTCTTTTATAAGCTGTTCTTAAATCTGCTTGTGTCTTAATCTGCCTGTGTCTAAAATTTCCAGTTGCCTTGCAGGCTTCTGGGGGCATGCTTCTTAGCATGCTTCCCACTCAGGATGCCTTTCAGATTATTATGTGAACTATACTTTTGGGGGGAGAAAGAGAATAAATTTTACATTTTCTGATAGACATATTCTGACAGTAGCACTTTTCAGGACTTTTTTTTTTTTTTCTGACAGTAGCACTTTTCAATTAGGTGTTGAAGTTTCTACTATTTCTGGAAGCCTTCTCCTTGATGTAGTGTAATGAATACAGCATGGGCTTGTGAGCCCGAGAGACATGGGTTTCCATTCTTGATCACCACTTATAACTGTGACCTTGAGCACATTACTTCATCCCCTTTCCTGAGTTATAGTCTCTACATTTGTAAATGGGAAAACTCCATGTGAAAACCATGGAAATTAAATGAGATAGAGGTAAAAGGTTTTGATCACTTGACACACAGAAACTCAGTTTTTATTGATGCCTTTCTTGTTTTCACACAGATATAGCTCTTCCTTTTTAATCAAAGTTTTCCAGTGGTTTTAAAAACACTGCCTTTAGGGGTTTTCTACTGTGTTGCTCACCATGAGTCCCTGATTGTGGTGAAGGATTTATCTTCTACTTCCACTCATTCCTAGAACAGGCTCTTTTCCTCAGTATAAAGTCAATTAGCATTGCTATAAGAAACAGATCTTTAAGTTTAATGCTTGTATTTTGGGAGGCAGGGTAACATTTATCTTTGTGGAAGTCAGAGTGAAGTGAGTTTGCTCTTGCCCTTTCTGTTTGCAGAAAGCCACCTTATCTAGCAACCTGAAAGAGCCCAGCCCTCTAGGTCTCCAAGAAAATAAGGCACAAGTGCCAAACAAGGAGCCCTCAAGACATACAGTGGGCAGCTCAAGTCTTTTCATGACTTGCAAGGAATTGATTCTCAGAGACTGCAAGGGGGTGGGAGAGAATGAACCTCAGGAGAATAAACCTAGGTATTTATGAAAGAAAACCAAAGCATTTTAGCTCGGCTTCCATCCCTTTAAACAATACCAGTCACAGAAATGTGGTTTCATAGTCATTTAAAATACAGTTTACAGAGGAATTAAGCTAAATCACTTAAGCTCTCCAAGCAGCTGCAGTTCCCAGCTTCCTTACAGAGATCTGCTTGCAGAGCGTCTCCTTTGAAATCTGCAGCTCAGAGACAGGGCTGTTCTGTTGATCTCTGAGCTACTTGCTTTTTCTTGTCCCATTCTTCTCAGGTAATGCAAAAACAGTGGAAAATATTTGGATACAAGCATACTATTCTTGCCCCATCTTTGAGTATGTTAAGGGGCATTATTGTCATGAGTTTAAGTAACTGAGGACCAGAAAATGAGTTAGGGTCATGAAATGAGTACTTTTGTAAGCCAGCATAGAATTCCCAGAGTGACTCGATGCATTCTGGGAAGAAACATCAAGGCTTCTGTCTTCCAGGAGAGGAAGCTGACACTCAGAACTTTCTACAGTTTATCTGTCTAACCTCCCATTACTTCCCCCCATGTACGCCCTTGGTTCTGGCTGGGCTGGTCTCTTCACTAAACTCAATATAGCTGTCCCTGTACTTGTGGTCTTACTGTTCCCTACTCTTCGAAAGTTTTTCCCTCTATTGTTTAATTTTCTCAACCCTACCTATTCCATTGCTCAAAGCCCAAGACCCACCTCCTCACAAAGATTTTGTAGCCCTCCTCAGTACGAGTCCCCGTTTTCCAGTTTTCACCATGACTGTACTGGTCAGTCAGTTTGATACTTGTTCCATGAATTCTTAACCAGAATGTAATCTATTTGAGGAAAAATGTGTCTTATTCAACATTTTGTGTCCCAGAAAGTGTTGCATATATGTAGCACTCAATAAATATTATTTGACAGAATTATCATATGGAAAATTAGAAAATCATATGCATTGACCCCACTTTTTTAAAAACAAAATATGGTAGGGGCGCCTAGGTGGCTCAGTCAATTAAATGTCTGTCTTTGGTGCAGGTCGTGATTGTAGGGTCCTGGGATCAAGCTCCACATCTGGCTCCTTGCTCATGAGGGAGCCCGCTTCTTCCTCTCCCTCTGTCCCTCCCTCCCCAGCTCATGATCTCACTTTCTCCCCCTCTCTCTTGCTCTTCTCGTGCTCGTTCTCTCTCAAAAAAAATAAATAAAATCTTTAAACTAACTAAATAAAAATATGCTAAATATGAGGGGTAAGAAATAAAAGGAGTGAAACAGTCTTTTAAAAATATGCAAGTAGAGGGGCGCCTGGGTGGCTCAGTGGGTTAAGCCGCTGCCTTCGGCTCAGGTCATGATCTCAGAGTCCTGGGATCGAGCCCCGCATCGGGCTCTCTGCTCAGCGGGGAGCCTGCTTCCTCCTCTCTCTCTGCCTGCCTCTCTGCCGGCTTGTGATCTCTCTGTCAAATAAATAAATAAAATCTTTAAAAAAAAATATGCAAGTAGAAATGTAGTGTATAGAAGCTTACATAATTGTTGAATATGTTTTGCCCTCTATGATTTAAATTTTAATAAATACAAAGTGGTATGTAGGTGTTGGAAAATTCAGTTAAGCAGTCTTTCAGTATCTTGTTTAAAGCAGAAAATCATACAGTGTTCTCTTTCACTTTGTTAAAACAGCAACCATATGGGGAGATGGTGTTTCTGATCATTCTTCTAAAATTTAATATAAATGTATACACTTTTGTGTATGGTTTCATAAAACAATAAAAGTATTTGTTTATGGAACTATATGATGGGAACTTTAGCTTAGCAAGTAAGTTATTTTTCCCCATTTCAGTCTAAAAGCAAGCATTTAGCCCTGAATAGTGATCTATAAATAGATGAAACATCTATTATACTTTTAAATATCTAATATTTCAAAAGCATTGGTAGGCATTATTAATGAGATAGTTTTAAAAATTGCGGGGGAAATTATGCAGCTGTCTGTGTCAGAAGGCAACAAGAAAAACTGATGATGCATGGTGTTCCTTCAAAAAGAAGTAATATGCCAAGTAGTTAAATATTACTGCTTGAACAAGTCTTCAACCCTGGTGATTTTCTAGCTGATCTGTAGAATGTAGTCTGGCCTTTTGGGGGGAAGGTTATGTGCGGAGGGTTTTCTTCCATGACCTGGGTGTAGGAAGGTATCCACAGCCCTTGTGGATTCAAAAGCAACCCAGAATCTGAGATTCCTGGGTGTGAGTCTCCCTGGCATCTGCTTAGAAAGAGTCTGGAAGGCTTTAGTACGTCCTGCACAGAGCTTTCTTTTTTTTTTTTTTTTTAAAGATTTTATTTATTTATTTGACAGAGAGAGATCACAAGTAGACAAAGAGGCAAGCGGAGAGGGAGAGAGGGAAGCAGGCTCCCTGCTGAGCAAAGAGCCCGATGCGGGACTCGATCCCAGGACCCTGAGATCATGACCTGAGCCGAAGGCAGCGGCTTAACCCACTGAGCCACCCAGGCGCCCATGCACAGAGCTTTCTATAGGGTGCTCCCTGTGGAGCAGTGCTGGGAAGCCAGTGTCCTGCTTTATCAACAGTCAGTAGTAAAAAGTGCCTTGTTGACTGTGATCTTGACCTATTAAAAAAAAAAAAAATCTCAGAAGACTACCTTGAAGATGAGACATAATCTGCATTACAAGATGGGCAGGTGAGGCTGAGAGAAGGTCTGTAAGACTGCAAGGGGAAACGGGAGAGTTGAGCCCTGCTCTCCAGTGTCTGGGCTGGGGCTATTAACTAGAACAGAAACCAAAGGGGCAATGTAAAGAATGACGAAATAGCAAAGTTTGCAGACTTGGGCTGCAAACAATTCTAAATGAAAGGGAAAGAATGGCAGAACAAAAGTTCATGGGGAGAAGAGGAGTCCGGTGATGAAACAGTGAAGTGAGCCCAGCCTAAAACTCTGGAGTAAATGGGAAGAAAGTTGAGCTCTAAAAATATCCAAGTTGTATATTCTAGTAGGAATGAGGATGTTTTCTAACCACATCCTTTGCTGTGGGAACCGTGCTATGGTAGATTACATGGGAAACGAAGATGTGTTCAGATACATTTTTCACGGATTCATTTAACACATGTTTATTGAGCGTCTTCAACATGCCTTCCTTGTGCCAGAGCTGGGGACACATGGTGGACAGCACTGACCTGCCCACACTCCTCTGCTCTCCCAGAAAGTAAAGGCTTTTGGATTCTGAAGCACGAGTGGGGAAGGAGAAAGACCAAGAACTGGTAGAAGAAGGAAGGGGTGAAGCGGGAGTGGTTTTTATGAAATATGAGTGAATCACAGTCTTCTTGTAGATAAAACCCCAATATGCCTGCTAGTTGCTCTTGAAATCAAATCTAAACTCCTTACCATGTCTTTCAAGGCTGGCATTACCTGATCTGAGCCTTGCTCTCCTTCTTTATTTATACTGCTCTCTTGCTCATTGGTCATCTTCACGGGTTTCTTTTCTACTCCTTCTGGACATACTGAGTCTTTCCCCAACTCAGTCTTCATCCTGCTTCTCCTCATCTCATCTATCCTTTCCCCAGCTCTCAGAACAGCTCTGGGGGCTCTCAGCCCATAGGTAACCTCCTTAGTCATGTCCTCCCAACCCAAAAGTGCACCCACTTCCCCTCTACTCACTACATGACCTTTGGACACATCACCCTATTTTTTATAGCATTTACCATAACCTATGATTATATTACTTACTTGGTTATTCACCTATAAGCCCCACGAATTCGGGGCCCCTGTCTGTCTTGCAGCGCCCAGCACAGTGTCTGCCACCTAGCCACAATAATTAGTGTTGGATAAAGAATGTTTGCTGACACTCTAGCTTCTCCCCACTCCTAGGAAGGCATATTGTGATTTCCCAAAATGGAGGTCTGCTGCACTGTCTCTCTGAGTCTTTCCTTCTTCCTTCCCTTCCCTTCCCTTCCCTTTCCTTCCCCTTCCCCTTTCCTTTCCTTTCTTCCTTTTTTTTTGGAAGATTTATTTATTTATTTTAGAGAGCAAGCACAGCAGGGGGAGGGGCAGAGGGAGAGAGTCCTCAGGCAGACCCCTGTTTGAGCACAGAGCCCAGTACTACAGGCTCTGGCTGAATCCCAGGACCCTAAGACCATGACCTAAGCCTACCACTCAACTGTCTGAGCCACTAGGAGCCCCTCTCTGAGCCTCTCCTAATGGTTCTTAGCAGAGGAAGACCCGGGTTGAATTTGTACAGGACCACAACTATGCATTCACTTTCCAGGGGAGGGAGGCCAGCCCTGTAACTTTCCTTTCAGCTGAGCTGGTAAAACCCTAAATCCTGGACAGTATCTCAGCAAGGACCTTTTCCCCCACATATTACAACTGCTTATGTTTTCATGTCCTCTTAGCCTTACCACATCCCTCAGCTTCCGTTAACTCCATTATCCAATTCCAAGATGGAGCTTGTTTTCCAGCTATAATACTAATTTGTTCATTGAATAAGCACCTGAAAACCTTACAGGTAATTCCAGGTGTTCTCTCATACTCACAGCCTGAGGTAGAGCCGACTGATTCTCCTGCAGCTGGCCGTTCCTTCTCTGCAAACGCAGCCGCAGGATAGCTACACATAGCGATGGGTCCCTGTGGGCACAAAAAGCACAAGATACTGCCTGTGGGATGAGCTCCAGGTACCATCTTTCTGCTCCTTCCAGGTTTCTGGAATCTGGACCCTTTTCCTCCAGGGCCCCAGAGCTCTGATCACCCTCTTTTATACTGAATCACCTCCTGGCTCCTGGACATGAACTTTGCATTGACCATCCAAGGACCACAGTCTAAGGACAGCTTCTGTCTGGATTCCTTAGCTTTCCAGCCCTTGTCTTGTCAGGATCTAAAGTCTCCCCTTGCTTACATGCACCTTATCTGACCCCCTACCCCCAGAAAGCCCCTGTGCTCTCATGCGGCCATGTTGGAAAGGTCTCATAACACTGGATCTGTTCCCTCATGACATGTGCCTCAGTTTCTAACCACATTTTTATTGTGGACTTACTAGTTTAGTGCCTATCCTCAGGCCCTGCTTTTCCCCCCACTAAGAGATTACTAGTTCCAGGAGGGACTAGTTATTGTACAAATTTAGTGGCTGAAACCAACAAAAATGTATTATCTTACTGTTCTGAATGTCAAAAGCTCTGGAAGAGCCTCATTCCGCTAAACTCAAGGTGTTAGCAGGGATCCCATTCCTTTCTGCTGCCTTAGAAAAGACCCCACTTTCTGGTCTTAGACAGCTTCTAGAGACCACCACATTTTCATGCTTGTGTCTCTCTTTCATCTTCAAATCCAGGAATGGCCAGTCAAGTCTTTCTCCTATCCCTTCCCTCTGGCACTGTCTCTTCCACATTTCAAGGAACCCTCCCTTCGATTACATTGGACCCACTTGGTAGTCCAGGTTACTGTCTTTATTTTAAATTTAGCTAATTAGCAATCTTAATTCCATCTGCATCCTCATTTCCCTCATGCCATGTAACATAACATATTCATATATTCAGGGATTAGAGCAGGGACGGCTTTGGGGTGCATTATTATGTCTACCCTAGGAACAGCTTGCACTTTTGCTAACCAATGTCTATTCTTCATTTAATAGACATAGAATTTGGCATTCCTCTGTGCCTGGCATAGAGGAAGTATCAGCATATTAATTAATTAAATGATTAATTTATAGGCTAGGAAGCACGGGCGGAGAAGGGAGATAAGTATTAGGATACAGCTATGATAGAGAAAATCACAGATTATTTCATCAAAGTAGTCCCATTAAATAACATTTGTATCTAAATGTCCCAGTGGTTCTTGAACAAATGAGCAGATTTGGCCTGCACTTGTGGTATTCAGAGCCCTTTGGAAGTGGAGTCGGTTGAGGAGACTGGTTGGTCTTGAGCTAACCATACTGTTGGGTCCCTACAGGACTTCCCCTGGACTCTTTTTCTTGCCTTGTCTGTATCCTGTCATCCCAGTAGGGCTGCTGTAGGGCTGAAAGCTTTGTTCCTTGCTTTGTTTTACCTATCAAAAAGGACTCAACTCAGAATTCTTCTCCCTTCTTCCGTGTCCATCCCATACTTAGTCTGTCACAAAGCCTGTGAGTTTCTTTACACTTGTTTGATTCCTATCCCTTTCTTTTCACTCCTAGAGGGAAAATCCTAACTCTAGCCATTGTAGCATCATACTTGAAATAGCACATAATTCCTAAATTGATTCCTACTCTCCCACTACCCCATCTACTCCCACTGTCACCCAAATTAACTGGCATTCAGAACTTCTGTGTCCAGGCGCCATATATTTTGTATTTCTTATTGTATTTTCTGATAACCCTAACCCTTCATCCACACATGTATGAGCCACATAAAGTGAGAGTTTATCTGTGGAGGTAGTGAAACTTGGGCTAGTCTCTGAGGCATGGATGAGGACTGACAGTGGCTCAAGGGATGGATAGGGCCTCCCAGGCAGAGGGGCCAGTGTTAGCAAGGATTTGAAAGCTGGTGTGTTGGGGTAACTAGAGCAGAGTGTCCCCATAAAATAATAGTGGGAGGGGTGCCTGGGTAGCTCAGTGGGTTAAAGCCTCTGCCTTCGGCTCAGGTCATGATCCCAGGGTCCTGGGATCGAGACCCGCATCAGGCTCTCTGCTTAGCGAGAAGCCTGCTTCCTCCTCTCTCTCTCTGCCTGCCTCTCTGCCTACTTGTGATCTCTGTCTGTCAAATAAATAAAATCTTAAAAAAAAAAAAAGAATAGTGGGAAATCAGGATGTGTTGGGCTTTGGATACCTTGTCAAGGCATTTGGAAGTTTAGAGATCAGTACCAGCATTATGACCATTTATAGGTTAGAGACTGGGTACAAGCCCTAATTCCACCACTGGTTAGCTACATGCACTTAGAAAGGCAACCAGATTTCTCCACTGGTTCTTCACCTTTTCAGAGGGTAGTTTTGAAAATGAAATGAGATAATGCACGTAACTCACAGCCGCACACGACTGGCACAGAGTAAACCCTGGCCGTCATGACCACGGCCATCACCGTCTTCACCATCACTGTGTGTGATCATTATTCCTTTGGACAGTGGCGAATATGAAAGATTATAATCTTTTAAGATGGAAGGTGAGAAGGGCTAGTGTGATGAAATCTATGCTTTGGGGCCGTGACTCTTACGGAGTTGGCAAAGAAGAGTTCCAGATAGATGATCTCACCCAAGTGTGGGTGCCGCTGCGACTCAACTCAGAGCTGGAATTATGGGTATTAGAACCATACAAAAAGCAAACAAACAAGACTGGCTGATCCCACAGTTGCCGAACCCCCAGGACAGGGCAGGGATCTTCACTGACATGTTTAGAGGTTTGAACTTGCCAGTGACCAGAGCAAAGCGATGAGAAGACAGGAGGTAAGTCATGACGGCAAAGAGAAATCAGGTTGAGGCAAGGGACGCGTGTCCAAAGCCTGAAAATAAGGCAGAAGAATGGAGCGGAGCCAGCGCCGAGTCTCCAGAGAGGCACGGCTTGTGTGGACTTGGATGATTCCTTCACGGGTCGGGGTCGGGGATGGCTGGCTGGAAGTGAGAAGAGAGAGAGCAGGGACGGAAGGTCGGGAATTCAAGCACTGCTCCCCAGAGCAGGCTGACAGATTAGGAATGGGCACAGGAAGGTTGGAGAGGCTCAAGCTCCTCTTCAGAAAAATGGCTGAACCAGCTAGGGAGACAGAAAATGCTGGGAAGCAGTGGTTCTCAAATGTGAGCAAACGTCGGAACCACCAGGAGGCTTTGCTAGAACTAAACTGCTATTGCCGCCCCTTTCGTTTTCGCACACGGCAGGTCTGGGTGAGGCCTGAGAATCTGCACGTGCCCTGAGTTTCCAGGTGCTGCTGCTGCTGCTGCGGCTGGTCTGGGGGCCTCGTCTTGAGGATCCACTCCTCTGCAGGGGATTCCTCTGCAGAGAAATTCGAAATCTTATATTTTTAATATATGTGAAATAAAATACTATGTGATGATAGAATATAATTATATAATATAAATATTGTATATATTTCATATATACTATATATATATATGTATATATATATATATATATATATTATACAAACACACACATGTGGCTAATGTTTCAAAGCCACTGCAAATAGTTATACATGATCTATATGAAAAGTTCAGAGTTTCTAGGGATGCCCGGGTGGCTCAGCTTGTTGGGTGGCTGCCTTCAGCTCAGGTCATGATCCTAAGGTCCTGGGATCAAGTGCCGCATCAGGCTCCTGGCTTAACGGGCAACCTGGTCTCCTGTCTGCTGCTCCCCCTGCTGTGCTCTCTCTCTCTCTGATAGGAAAAAAAAAAAAAAAAAAAAAAAAAAAAAAAAACAGAAAAAAAGAAGAAGAGAAGTTCAGAGTTTCTAAAGGATACCCCTCATCTCTAGGATGACTCCCAAGCACCCAAATCTAAGAATGTGTAACCTTACCCGAACTCTTCAAGATTTCTCATTTAGTGCTAGTCACTGATACCGAGACAGGAGGGAAAAGCCGTTCTGGAGTGAAGGGGCTACTCTGGTTTGTTCTGTATTCCACAGCATGAGGACATTTTCCTGCCGACGACATCCAGTCCTTCCCATGTGGCTTGGGTTAGACAGCACATCTCTCCTGCCTCTTGACTTGCAACAATGTAAAAGAGTGCATTATTAATAAGGAGACAGTCCTGTTCTGATTGTGTGAAGAGTCTGTCAGCAGAAGGGTTTCCCTCAAGGCAGCCATGTAGCAGTAGGGAAGGAACCGTCCTAACTGGCTTGCAGGCTTGCCCCTCTCTCTGGACCAGCGGGAGGCACAGTGGCCCCCAGCTTCCAAGGCAGGAGCAAGACGCACGTTCTGGGTCTATGTCTCGACCTTCGTTAGCACTAACCCTGATCAGGGCTAACATCCCACAACTTTTGTCCTTCCTCTGCCTTTGGAATAACTTCTAAACAGTGGGAGGACCGTCCTAAGGGCAGGAGATCTGTGGGGTGCAGACTAGGTTCGACTTCCTGTGTGTTAGGATTGTGGCAATGGGCTGGTTTTACGCATCCTTGGAAAGAGCTACTCCCCCATCCTCCTGAAATGAGAGTTAACTTTTGCAAATTGGTAGAAAAGAAAACTTGTGAAATTCCCTAGATTCATGCTCACCTCCATGGGCAAAGAGTCTGTTAATGTTTTTATGTAGTCCTTTTCCTTTGGTTTGTTTACTTAAGCAAGCTAGTGTCTCTTTCAGGATTTGCCTCTTCGTTTAGGAGCCAGAGCCTGGTTCATGGCTCTACCCTGCGTGGGGAAAACAGATGTTCGTGTAGTTGTAGCTTCAGGTTTGTAGATGGATATTATTTATGAGTTCTCTTGAAGTGAGTCTGAACCTTGACCCTTATTCCGTAAACTGACCTCTGTCTCCAAGCAAGGTGGTCATGATATGAGAACCTGAAAAGAAGGGCATTCAAGGGGTGAAAAGAGTTTCACAGGGGATTCCCAGCACAGACAACACACAGACTGAAGTAAACGGTATCCTTGCCAGTCTTTCAGGTTATGAGCTTGGTTTTGAGTCTGTTTACTAAAAACGTGAGAAGGCCAGAAGCCCCAGTTGTCTCTTCTGGGGAAAAACACACAGACACATACAGACACACACAAACACACACACAGAGAAGCACATTTTATCTTATGGCTGCCATGATCTGATAGCATCTTATCTCATCTCTCCATTTCCTTAATCCACCAGGAAGCTTTGAGCTCCTTCCAGCAACTGGGTAAGATGGGGCTGCTGTTCCTGTCCGTAGCTTAATTATTTCTCTTCATCATGATTTTCTTGATTATTTATCTTATCCTTTTGTATTTTGGTTCTTTTTATAAGCTGCTTGAAATCCTTTTAGTGGGTCGTAGATTAAGGGAGGGAGCAAATAATTAAAAAAGAAAATTCAAAATGCACATCTTGCCCATATTGGGTCAGTCATGTCATTTTTGTATGCAGACGGAACATTTTCGCCCTCTAATAAAATTGGCAACTGAACATGATATTAGTCATAATATGAAATAATGTTCCTTTTTAAATGTGATGATCATCCTGCTTTATTTCCCCATCTGCAAGATGAGAATGATAATTATCCCCTTGAAAATATCATATGGTCAAATTAGTTAATGTCGGACAAGCATTTCAAAATGAAGATACCTAATAATTTATTAGTGGCTCCACTGGTGTACAATTTGAGAATGAAATCTGCCTGGGAGGAATTGGCATTTGCGTTAATTCATGTTTTCCTTAAATTTCTTAGGAGGTCTACTGTGTATTCGTTCCTCTGGCTCCCAGCTGTGCCCGCCTGTGGCACGTGGTCCTGCAGCCGTCACCCACAGTGGCCTTGCTTGGGCAACCAGAGTGTGGTGCTCATGTCCTAAAAGGGAAAGCAAGCCCATAAAATCGCCAGTGGACTTCTTTAAATTGACCCACACGTTGGCTTTTTAATCAAAATGGGATTCTTTCAATTCAGTCTTGTAGCATTTTATTTTCTACTCTCCACCCTTCAGGATACATTGTTTGACCCTGACAGGAATGATCTTAGTTCTAGCTTAAAAGAGACAAGTGAATGTGCTCTTTTGAGTGTTGTCCTTTCCTTCCATGTTACGTAATAAACCTCTTCCCAATCCAGAAAGCGTGAGATTACATATAGTCGCAAAGACAGCCAAGGCGGACACACACACACACACACACACAGTAATAATAATTATAGTAATAGCTCTCGTTCACTGAGCACGTATGCCAGAAATCTCACAATATCAACTCCAGGCCAACTGAGAAGTACATGCAGATAAGGCACCTGAGGGTCAAAAGGTTTACCTGGCATGTGCCAAGTCACCCAGCTATAGAGAGATGTAGTGCTGGGGCCTGAACCAAGCTGTATCTCCAAAGCTTCTATTTTTCTATGTCATTTGTATTTTATGAATCCAAATCATTAATGAGCATTTATGTTGTATTTCCAGTCACTTCTGAGAAAGCTAATTTTTGAAATAATTTATTGGCTACTAAAGGAGCCACATCCTGATGGAGTGGAATGAAACCAAATGACCCTCTTCTTCCCCCATGACTGTAAAAATCACACAAGTCGACCTGTGTGAGGAACTTCCAAAATACTCGATTTGTTTTCTTGAGTCCCCACTGCCTCCCAGACTCTGGCAAATTGCGGTCAAGTCACATCTGTAAATTTCAAGCTTAGAATTCCTCTGTCAATGAAACGAAATCAGAAAATTTCACTTTTCTCTTTAAAGGGCTCTACATTGATATAATATAAATCCCCACATTAGCAAAGTCAGAATATTTTACTTGTCTGCTTTTCAGTTAGGTGAGCGTATTTCTTCTGTTTAAGTTGGGACATGTCAATAAAAAGAGTTCCCCATTCCAGCTCCCAGGCACAGAACCTGAAACCCTGCTTGGTCGTCCTTTCATTAGTATGCATCCAACAACAGAAAAAAGTGGCAAACTCACCGAAATGAAAGATTGATTTGCCTTCACGTAAATAACCAGTTATCCCTCCTCTGAGGATCTGTGGGTGCGCACGGCCTTGAGAGCTGATTTGTCTTTGGGAGTGTACACTCAGTACCCTAACATAGTGTCTGAACTGCCCAACAGAGAACATTTAGAAGTCCTCCTGGTCCCTGTATTCAAAATATTTATTTAAAAGAAACTAGCCACAGATGGAAATGTTTCTAACTCAAAATTATCTTTCTCAAGTGTAAAAACATTTCTCAAAAAAAAATATTTCCCATATAAAGTCAGTTAGCTGTGGGCTTTGGGACTTTATTTTCCATTGCCAATGAAAGCCTTTGATTGACGAGCTTCTCCTTGTCTTAAATTTGAAACGAGTATGTAAGCAGAACTCGGATAAGAGTGGAAAAACTGGCTTAAATTATGTGAATTTCAGAAATATCACTATGTGTTTATTTGTACAGTTTCCTCTAAAGGGGAAAATTTTGTTTAATATTTGAATATGTTTATTTATAAAAACTGGTATAATCAGTAGACATTTGTATTCTATTAGAAATGCGTTGTTCTCCATTTTCTTTAGGTATTTTCTATTCTAAGGGCTTAGTTTTCATGTCTTAGAGTGCTTACCGGAACATTTCTAAATGAGCAAGATTTCACAGTTAAGCTTTAACATGTGATTATCAATAGTTTTCAGTGACATACGTGGAAGTTCTCCTGTGTCTCTTAAACCAGGCTTGGCTGCTTTGCCCCAGTTTAGATCTTGCACACTACAGAAAAGCGGCCAGTAGAGGGAGCTGCTGGCTCACTTTTTGGAAAACTGCTCACTGCCTGATTTCAGCACTTTTAAAAACATACATTGAAATTATTTTTGTTCAGTCAAAGCAATCAGAATGAGAACACTGTCTTAAATTTGTCAAAATTGTTTCTTTGTGTCTTTTGCCATCTCATCTCCCCAAAGGCATCAATAAAACTGGGCAATTAGTTTTGCTTCACACATCTGCAGAGCCCTTAGCTGACCCACTGTAAGGATGAGTTCAGGGCAACCGGGTGTGATTATCTAATTTTTCCATCAGCTTGAGGTTCTTATGTGAAAGTTCTATTCATGGAGAGCCAAAAGAAGGGGAAAATAAAAACTTGTTTACACTTTCCCTTTCCAGCTAGCTTTGCCAGTTATCCTTTGACCTGGTACCATGACAAGAAACCATATGCGCAACCTTGGCCCCAGGGGTGTGGGGGTGGTGTGTGGGGGGGGTGGGTGTGGACTGGGGAGGTAATGTCCCAGGCCTCGGTAGGCAGAGATAGGTGGGAGGTGGGGATGAATTTATAGACTCGAAAGCACCCTCTCCTTGAGTGCAGGCATTTCCCTTGCATATAGTGGTGATGCTAGGAACCGATCTGAGGAGGAACCTTCCCATCTCTACCAGGACCACCATTCTCTGAGATGAGTTACTGACAGTCCCTCCGTATTTATAAACCGCTATGCAAACACAGTTTCAAGACAAAAATTTCTAGCCAACTTTCTCCCTAGTCTCCTTCCAAAGAAAATGCTACACCTAAGCTCTTCTTATAAAGAAATTCTAGAACCTCCGCCACATACACAGGTATCTCTCCAACCCTTCACTCAACCAGGAACACCTCCCAAGTCGTTTAAGACACGGTGGTACAAAACACCACAGTGATCACATCTGCGGGTCAGGAGGCGTCAGGGAGCGCCGGAACATCCTGATAAAGTTCTTGGTGAATCTGGGCTTTGTTTAATGTGGTTTTTCTTCACCATGTGGGTACTGAGCACTCACTGTCCTTCGTAGCTGGTAGGTGCCACTTTTGGCTGGTCCTGTGGCTGGCTGCAGTTGCCTGTCCTTCCTCAGGTGAAGAATGTCTTCCATTAGCTAATGGCTGCGTGCTTCATGAGGCATTCTGTCCCCGGGCCTGGGGCTGCAGGAGATCATCAATCAAGTCTCTCAGGTGAAGCCTCGTGGACCAAGGGGAAATCTGTATAATCCTCAACTGTAAACACGGACCAGTGGTTGAGGTTTGGGGTTTGCACAACATTTTAAAATGTCTATTTGAGTATCTAAAGTAAACCTTTATTTTAAAGAGAAGCTGAGGCCCAAGAGCCTCACTGGGTGGCCTTTGGAACGTCAGTTGATCCTTCTGCCTCTGTTTCCCTTTCTTCACACTGAAAGGAAAAAAAAAAGGTAAAAAGCTTTATTTTCTGTTTCACAGAATAATCCATTTTATTTGATTATGAGTGAGAAGTGATCTAGCTAATTTAATTTTTCCCAGACAGGTTTTCTTTATGCCTCCCCACATCTCATAGACCGTATTATAACCCCCTGCCCCCAGATTCAAGTGTCCACTAGTGATCACCCCCTAGTGGTATTTTTGGGATGTGGGCTCATGGTTTTCCTTTTGTTCATTTCCTCTCTCTGCATCCTCTTACATACTGACCAAGAAAGACTGGTAGAGATGCTCCCATTCTTCCTGGTGGAGGCAAAACAGCTTCTGGCTCATGAGGGAAGTCATGGTGTGGAAGGAGAAGGGTGGGAGCGAGGACGTGCGGGTGCATGTGTATGTATGTGTATCTGTATGTGTGTGTCTTTTAGCAGTTGGCTTTTTTGTCCTGATTTGTTGCTGTTGGCACCTTTAAGCAGTCAGGCTGAAGAAATTCCTCAGGAAAAAGAATGAACTAACTTCGTAGAGGTGAATAGAAGGTTGCCAAGGCCTTGGGGGGGACATTTATGTAAAGCTAACTTTTCTCTAGGCTGCTTTGGATTGCTTATTTTAAATTCTTTATGATTTGGACATTTTTTTGTTTATTATCTTCCCATTCTCACATTTTTTTTCCCTTTAAAAATATAAAAAATTTCATTTCCTTGAATTCATGCCTTTTCCATCTTAATAGGCAGAGTATCAGGACTTAAGTCTTGTGAATTCCTAAAGAGTACTGCTCACCAGTTTTAGAAACTCCTTTTACTCTAGCCTTGAAAGATGAGATGGAAGAGACACCAAGAAATCTGTTACTTTTCACAGGGCAGGTAACCTGGAGATACTCATGAAATGAAAATCTAATTACACCAGGATGATTTTTTTTCTCACTGGTAAACTCAGAATTTTACTATAGATTCCTATATTTTTATATAAAGCCATGCATTCTTGTAAATTAGCAGTTAATTCTACTGAGATAGCTAGATAAAGTTTTCTATAAGTTACACTACCAAAGAAGTAAAATACAATCCAGACATGGAAGTTGATTACACGCCCAGTGTCACTGACCCACAGGTTTTTTCAAAGAATGAGAAAAAAGTTAGTTCTGGATTGTCTAGTTAGACCTGGGTGGCTCAGTGGGTTAGGCCTTTGCCTTCAGCTCAGGTCATGATCCCAGGGTCCTGGGATCAAGCCCTGCATTGGGCTCTCTGCTCAGCAGGAAGCCTGCTTCCTCCTCTATCTCTGCCTACCTCTCTGCCTACTTGTGATCTCTGTCTGTCAAATAAATAAATAAATAAAATCTTTAAAAAAAAAAAAAGAGAAATATGCCATACTAAGTTCAGTTTTATATGTCACAAGCAGTCCATTTCTATTTTCATGACTGTAGCTTAATTTCACAGAGGGTTAATTAGGTGTGGTTTATTTTCATATTTGTAAACATTTAGCAATCAGCTTCTTTGCATAGGAAAATATGTAAAACAAAGTAAAAGAAAAAATTAGGACAGTTCGTGAGAAAGCCTGAGCTGGTGCGTTGTGTTCCTGTGGAGGAAGAGTTGGGCCCCAGGCAGGAACCCAAGTCGGCTGTATACGGAGAGAAGTCAACCTGACGCCCTCCCTCTCTGAGCCATCGTGCACAAAAGTTAAGAATCTGGATTTGACTTTTAAAACAGTACAAAACCAACATGAAAATTGGCATGTTCTTCTCATATATAATTTGGGGAAAAACATTAAGTGAGAACGGGAAAGAAGTAGTTATCTTTTTAAAAAGTAATATTTAGGAGCAAACGGAAAGAGCCCCCAATGGCCAAAGCTGGAACGATTTGAGCAACAAAATAATAGCAACTCGTTGAATTGGATTGGATTCATAACTCGAAGTTGAGTATTGGATTATAACTCAAAATGTAAAATACATATCCATGAGTCTTTAATGATATAAGTAAATAATGGAGTAACCAAATAAGTCAGGGAGAATAGACAAATCTCCCATACAAAGGCATCCCAAATAATTTATATAGACACTTCATCCTCAAGGGGGTGGAGCACAGCCCACTCATTAAGGGGATTACCCGTCGTAACTCCCTTCCATGGAGTAGAGAGTATGGAAAGAGGGTGGAGAGAGTAACTTTATGATGGAGAAACTAGATAGACAGTACCTCAGCCAGGTGATCAAGGTTAACATCAACGATGACAAATCATGTTGATAACATGTGCCCTTGGTATGATATGATAGAAACGACATTTTACTTCTGTTATTTTCCTCCCTTAAGCCCATAACCTCAGTCCTATTGTGAGAAGAGCATCAAACTCCAGTAGTAGGGCATCATACAAAATACCAGACCCATATTCCTTGAAACTTTCAAGGTTATCAAAAAACAAAGAGAGTCTGAGAAACTGTCACAGTCTAGTGGAGCCTCGGGAGGCTCCATGGCTAAGTGTAACTACTGATGTGCCCAGATGGGATCCTGAGACCGACACATAACATCAAGTCAAAACTAAGAAAATCTGGATAAAGCGTGGACGTTAGACAGTGGTAATGTATCAAGATTGATTGTTACAAATGACATAGTCAAGTAAGATGTTAATGATAGGGGGCGCCTGCATGGCTCAGTGGGTTAAGTGTCAGACTTGATTTTGGCTCAGGTGGTGGTGATCTCAGGGTTGTCAGATCTGCCCCACATTGGGCTCCATGCTCAGTGCAGAGTCTGCTTGAAATTCCTTCGCTCTCCTTCTGCCCTTCTCCCTGCTCATGCTCTTTCTCTCTCTCTCTAAAATAAAATAAATCTTTTTTTTTTTAAGGGTGTTAACTATAAGAGAAACTGGGTGAGGGGTTTATGAGAAGATTCTGTACTATCTTTGCAATTTTTCTGTAATACTAAAAATTCCCTAAAATTTAAACTTTTGGGGGGTACCTGAATGGCTCAGTTGATTAAGCATCCAACTCTTGATCTCAGCTCAGGTCTTGATCCATGCAGGGTGTGGAGCCTAATTAAAAATTTTTAAATAAATAAAATTTAAAAGCCTTTTTTTGTTGTTGTTGTTGTTAAAGCAATCCTTATTATCATATATTAGCCCTACATTTCAATGTAATTATTTTCCTAATTTGACTCTTGGTTGATTTTTGAGAGATGACTTAAATTGCATACAACATGTTCTCCAAGCTTTACTATTTTATATATTTATAATTGTTAAAGGTGTGATTTGTGGAGTATGAATACCATGATTGCCTTTGCTTATAAATAGACCCAGTATTCTACTTTGTGAGAAGTGTATGTTAGGGTTCCAAGGTCTGAGAAAGTTTGCTCCCCACATTTAGGATTCCCATGACCACCCACAGAGGAGGAAACTCTGAATAACTTAGTGGTGAGTGGCCACTTTAACATTCAGTCAAGAATTATATAATTTTCAGTGGATGGTTAAGAAATAATAATCAAGCGGTCTCTCTCTCTGTGTATACACAGTCCCTGCTAATATGATAGCTACCTTCATAAAATTGAGTTTATTTTAGACTTGATCAAAATGGCATTGTAATTTTTTTTTTTTTGCATTAGTAAGTATAGTGTTTTTCAAACATGTTCCCTGTGAGATGAAGGAATGAATTTTTCGTCCCAAAATCGCGACTGGTCATAAGAGATGTAAAATTTATCATGGATATTGGTAAACCTACCAAACTTTTTGAGGCTTTATTATTTCACAGCTATAAATAGGCTGCTATTATGACTGCAAAGAGTTGAAAAATACCACAGATCTCCAAACATGCCACACATTTGTAGGACAAAGAGGTGTTTTCTGGGAGAGCCCTTTTGTGTGGCCCGATTGGCCCGATGGTCCCCCTTTCACATCCATTATTTCCTTTGTATTTGTGTTCAAAGGCTGGCTCCTTTCACTTTTTTCATTTTCGTGTTCAGCTATAGTCTGAGACAGATTTTTCTGCCTACAGCAAGAAACACATGGTCTGGGCGTCATCATCAAAAATCTTTGTGTGATCTGGGGGTCTTTGAGGAGCCAGTGGGTTCCCCAGTCATTCTCTTGTCTGCAGACACCCTGGTTGTCTTCCAGAAATGACATCCTGGGAGCTGAATGTGCACCATATTTAAGAGTGTGCTGACTGACCAGGGGCTCATGGGACTATCACACAAGCGATGATGAATGTGTCATTTTCCTTCTCCGAAGCAACTCTTGTCACAGTATGGTTATGAGCAGTGTGATCCTATGGTTTCCTTTCCTTTAAGCCAGTAAATCCTTGCTGTCTTCCTCTTTGAAGGAATATTTTAGTCATTTTGAAAGAACCGAGAGCCAGCAAGTGCTGTATGCAATTACTGCGTATTGTATCTAGCTTTGAGAGAAAATAATGTCCCACTAGATTTTACTTCATCTCTCAAACACACACAATAATTTAAATTCTTAACTAGAACACACTTGAATTTTCCCATGTTTAATCATTAAAAAGGCAAAACTTAATTTCATCAAGTGCAATCAAAGAATTTTTCGTAGTAGCAATTAAAAACTATGAAACTGGAATTTCAATGACATAAAATTGAACAGCTGCTATGTTATATTTTAATCTTCCTTTGAATCGAATGACAAATCAAATTTTTCTTCAGGATTTTTTTCTTTTCTTTTTTTTAATATTTTTAATATCAAAAGGTGGTTTCAGCAATTCAGAAACCTCCTTAAAAATGCTCCAGTGTGTTTTGAGATGTATTTCAAATGTTACTCCCAAGTGAGTAATCTTTATGTTTCTATAAGACACTGAAGGCAGCCTAATTTGGAGAAGGACTGATTGGCTGGCTGGCTTTGGCTCAAGGGGACTTCCAACTACACTGAGATATTTAAGGAAGGAAACCCAAACCTGTTTTGCCTGGTTTGCCACTCTTACTGTACTCCATGTGTGGCATTTAAATTAGAGAAAGTAAAAGCCACACAAGAAGTTCAGGCCCTTCTCCTCAGACCTTCCTGTTTCCATGCCGGGGCAGAAGGGCTGTGAGCTGGGATGTATGTAACACACATGTAGTTAGCCCGCTGGCCTATTGTTCACTCTGTAGGCAAACATGCACCCTCCACTTTCCCTCCTTGGTTTCTAGGTGTGGATACCAAGGAAAAGCAGCACCCAGCCAAGCCATGACTCCCACTTTTGAAAAATGTTTGAAGATTTTGAAAGGGTGGAGCTATTTAATTAATTATTTTATGACATCAAAACCTTTTTTATATTCTTATTTCTTATATTATCTATCTTTCTACCTATATGTGTGTGTGTGTGTGTGTGTGTGTGTGTGTGTGTGTGTGTGTAATTTTTTAATTTTTTTTCTTCCTGGGAAAGTTATCTGGTCTTGAGCACTGTTACCGTCACTTCTCAAGACTCTTATTTTAGTTCCTTATTCTCATCAAACCTCCGTCCTCACTCTATTCCCATAGCAGATTTTTCTTAAAGTCTAAAGTCTGTCTTTTGACTTGCAAGTTTTGATTTCTTCAGGGACCTTTAATTTTATGCCTTTTTTTCTTGGTTGGGGCAACGGGAGGTAGTTGTTCCCACACCAGACAGGACTACACATAAAATGACTTAAAGGATAAATCAGTCTTTGGGTCAAACTTGAGCCTATCATTTTGAAAAATTAGAATTAAATGAGGTGCCTGGGTGGCTCAGTTGGTTAGGTGACTGCCTTTGGCTCGGGGCATGATCCCAGGGTCCTGGGATAGAGTCCTGCATCAAGCTCTCTGCTCAGCAGGGAGCCTGCTTCTCACTCTGCCTGTCACTCTGACCACTTGTGATCTCCCTCTCTGTCAAATAAATAAATGAAATCTTTTAAAAAATTAGAATTAACTGAATAATAAGGGAACTGCTTTGGCTAGTAGAATTTATTTGACCAGGATTGAGGAGGACAAGAACTTTGAGTCTGTGTGAAAACCAAATGACCATTAGGACATGGTTTGTCTAGCAACCTGAAAGACTCATTGACAGTAATTTTTAAAAAGAAACCAGAGAGACCCCCCCTGCCTTGACCTGGCAAATAGTCGTCATGCCCAAAGGAAGTCAAATGTTAGAAGACAGCTAGTGACAAAGACCTTGTATTTTGCCATCTGTGTCTCACAAGGCTTCTTATGCAGCTTAATGAGACTGTGTAAACCATGCTTTGTAAACAGTGAAGGACCATCCACTTGTAAAGTTTTCTTATTATTGCTAAATTATAGGTTGTGTTATATGGAGGAAGACTGTGCTTGGAGAATCATTTCTGTGGGAGAGCAACATTTTATAGCTTATTTGCAAAAAGTTCTCTACACAGTTAAAACAATGGTATGTCATTAGGAGGAAGCAATTTAAACTTCTTCATAATACCTGTTCATCATTTTTTAATTGCTTTGAACAAACTGCACACATATGGAAATTATATGACTTCATCCTACAAATGGCATTTGAGTGAAGGGGAAAATTATAATGAAGTAGTACTTATTAATACATTTTTAAAATTCAGGCCCTGCCTGACAGTCACTTGCAGGAACTTCGTGTTGACATGATGGCTTTCAGGAATCGGCACCAGGAGGGCATGGATACAACTGTGTGTGTTCGTCACACAGGACACCTCTTTACAGCTACATTGTTTGTCAAGGGAAAATGGGAGAGGCTCATGGCTTTGAGTTTGGGGGCCACTATTGAGAAGTGTTCCTCCCTGGAATGTGACGTCATCGGGCTTTTTGGAGAGCACACATGGGCACTGAAGGGATGATTCAGAGAGCATCTCCACATGTTTCTTTGCATTGCTGGGTTTAGGACGTGAGGAGAAGGGTCAGAAGATACAGTCTTCCGTGTTTTGCATCTCGAATTGTGCTTACATCACTTTGGTCACACTGATCTACATCTTAATCTCTAGATGCGTGTTCCTTCTGATAGAGCATCTACTGGGCACATGGGACTGTTGAGCCCTTGAAATGGGGCTGGTCCAAATTGCCATGTCCTCTACGTATAAAATACACACTTCATTTTGAAGACTGAGAGTGGAAAAAAATGGAAGCTCCTAATTTTTACTAATTTTTATATTGGTTGTATATTGAAATGGTAATATGTTGGGCATATTAGGTTAAATAGAATATATTAAAATTCATCTCATCTTTTTATTTTTAAATGTGGCTCCAAGAAAATTTTAAATTACATATATGGTTCGTCTTGTATTTCCATTGGTTGGGCTGGGCTAGGTACTAAATGGCATTTTTCTACTTTTGAGGATAATGGGGAAACACGTAACGTCAAACATTAAATGTTCAGTGTTTATTAAATTTCTGCTCAGTTTGAGAGAAGGCTTAGATTTTTGAGCAAGTTCCACTTGTTCATTGATAAAGCTTGGATCTAGTTGGTGTGGAGGGCTGGTATGGCACAGTGGTTCAAGCTGTAGTGACTTCAGCGACAGAATGTGGCCTCTCGTGAATTGTGGCCGAAGCCACCTAGACTGTGTGGGCAGGGATGGAGCTGACATTTTTGACCTGTCTTACATCAGGCTTTCCCTGCGTTCCTCTGGTGACTCTAATGCGGCCTTAGCCAAACCCGTGTAACCGCAGCGGACTCTTAGAGATTGCTAAAGAACAACGCTCTCATCTCAAAGCTAGAATGCAGTTCAGCATAGACCCTGGCGACTGAAAATCTCAGACCTCCTCCTTTGGTGACTTAGGCTTCTGGGGTAGGCACAAAAATGTCTTTGGCTTGTCAAATACGGATTGCAGCATTTGCTTTCGTATCTGCTCACCATCCCCTCTTTCTGAACATGTTCATTCCCATTAGGGTATTCTGGGTGGCTGTGTGGTTCACATAAGTGGGGACAAGAACTTGCCAATATGTTATCAATGTCTTGAGCTTAAAAATACATGTTTGGATTTTCACCAGAGTGAAAATTTGTGTCTAATCACCCCCTTTCCACCTCCCTTTTGATGAAAATCATCAAAATGCGAGATGAAAGGATCTAATGGGTTGTCTGAATGTTTTTCCCAGCCGTGTTGGAAATGATTGAGGCATTGGCTCTTCAACATTTCCTCTGAGAAAGCAATTCCAAAGGTTGGTGTCAACTTACAGCTTGGTAATGGACTAATACACATTATCCTGTATGCAACTCTAAATTATAGCCTGCCAGCAGTGATTCTGGAAGTTTGGAATAGGTTCCTTCCCAAGATTCTAAACAGAAATGGCTTTGAAAGTTGTGGGCATGAGTCCGTCCAGCCCTTCTAAAGGCAGCACAAATGCTGTAACATTTCTATTGATTTTTACATTCAACTCTCTAGAAAATAGAAAACAGCCAAAATTTGACAGGCACTTTACAAAATGATCTGCTCCTTCAAAGATGCAGAGCAAGAGCCGTGTTCACAAGTGACCTTGGGCTTAAACTTGGAACAAACCTTCCTTGTTTCTTCTTTTGCCTTTTTTATTATGTAGAGTGGAATTGCATTTTACTGGATTTAAAATAATGCTTTAAATATTGTTTTATCTTCTTTAGTTTTCCTTTTTATCTTTTAAATATTTATGGCCCCAAACTCCCAAAAGGAGGCTGCAAATTTTGAATTCAGCTAGGTGATGTTTAACCTGGTGTATAAATCAAAGAAACCCCCATTTAAACAAGGAGCCATGTTGCATGTAATTAATTGTCAAAGATAATGCCCAGGGTTGGAAAAGGTAACTGGTGAAGAGGCGCTCTCTGGCATTGCTACAAGAGTTAAATTTGTCACAATATTGCTGAAAGGCAGCGTGGCAATACTTCTCATTATAAGCTTTAAAACAGTGTGTGCACGGAGCAGTTTCATTTCTAGGAATTATTCCTGTGGGAAGTCATTAAGAATGAGAAAAAAAGATTTGACTAAACCAGAATTCTTATTGTAGCATTGTTTAAATTATTCACAGTAGATGGGTCTGGGTAGAGGGCATACATACAGGTGCTCTTTCTTCTATTTTTTATTTTTGCAACCCATCCATTCATTTGAAATCATTTCCCAATAAAAGTTTTTAAAAATCCAGTTCTCAGATAAAAGGCAACAGACAATAGCTGTCCTTCTTTAATGCCTTCCGAAAATGAGAACGAAAATGAAAAGTAGCTCCTTTTTTTATATGCCAACCACAAAACAAAAAATAGAGATACATGTATTGCTGGGGGACTAGTTGAGTGCATTGAGATGCATCATACCACGAAACCATATTTAGCCATTAAAAATGTCAGCTTATGATGATACTTTTAAGGGAAAAGATAAAACCAGTTTATAGGATTAAAAAAAACTTACAAAATGTCTGTGAGTGTAATTTGATACTGATAAAACAAAATCTATTTTCTACATATGCACAGGGAAGACTGGAATGATTACACCAAATTATTAATTGTGGTTATCTCTGGATGATAGAACCAGGGCGGTTTTGTTTTTTGTTTTTTGTTGTCATTGTTGTTTTTTAAAGAAATCTATTTATTTCTTCTGAGAACATAGAGCCACTGTTGTTTCATGGAGAGTTTTCTGAACCTCTTTTTGAGGACGTTCATGTTTTTCTAATCCTTCTGTATGAGGTTAGATGAATAAAAGGTACATAAAATTGTAGTGAGGTCAAAATGCAAGTGTGGGATAAAAGGAATTACATTGTCATTCACTGTGATTCAAACCAACTTCTCTGTATAGGACTTTAATAGCTATCTTGTTGATAATCTGGAAGATGCACCACCCCCTTCCCCCCCACCCCTGAGACTATTTCAGTATAGATCGTCCTTGTCACACTACCTTTAACTTAATGCCCAGTGCCTAGCTAGATACGGGGCATGTTGTTCAAACTACTTCTTTTACTTGTGAAGGTGCTTTGGAATTGTAAGCCATCTTCTCATATGTTCAAAATACATGAGAATACTAGGAAGTCTTTGTGAAAATATTTCAACAAACTTACCCCCCGCATGAGCAAAGACTGGTGTGGTTTAATAATTCCATTTAAAGGTTCTTATTGTACAGTACACAAATCTTCTTGGGCTACGAGGGAAAAAAATATTCATTTTCTGAAATGATGTCATGGAATTCTTAATGCATGTAATACAAAGTTATGAACTCTACAGCCATTTATATTACTGTATATGTACACATGCATACACTTGATAATTCATCCAAGAGATATTTGCTCTACCTTCGAGGAACTTTGAGTCTAGTAGGTAAATGGCCATGCAGTGCAAGGCAGGATGTCGTCATAGTCACAAGAGAAGTCAATCTAAGTGCTGAACAACTGTCACAAAGGGAGAGAGAAATGTGAGGGATAGGATCATGGCAAAGATAGCATTTGTGTTGGGCTGAAGGACATTCTTGGGCAAACTGAAAAGTCAAATATGAATGATTAGCTGCGAATGTGGCATCAATGTTCAGTTTACTGAAGTGGATGGCTGTCCTGCGGTCCTGTGTGAGTATATCCCTGTAGTTAGGAAACACACAGAAAACTATGGATGGGGAATAGAAGGAAGAGAGTGCACAAATGACACAGCAAATGGGGCAAAATATTAACAATGGATGGCTTTGGGTAAAGGGCACACGGGTGCTCTTTGTTCTGTTTTGATTTTTGCAATTTATCCATTCATTGGAAACCATTCCCCAATAAAAAGTTTTCAAAAATCCAACTTTCAGATAGGAGGCAACAGAGGAGAGCTGTCCTTATTTTCTGCCTTCCGAAGACCAGAGCTGATGCCAGCTGCTTTTTTATTTCCCCAAATATGGTTGGTTCATTCTAGTTATTTGTTGACTTCACCAAACCACTGCATAATTTCACACAACCAGGACTGAGGGCAGCGGCATCTGTCGTACAGAACCTGAGGCCTGAAATAGCAGGAAGGCCATGTGGTCGGCTGGGGTGCAAGCCCGGGCCCTGCCAGCCATGCCGAAGGTGGCTGGAGCTCTTTACTATCAGACCTTCCACTGCGGGGTAAACAGCCAGGACAAAGAAAACGGAGAGTCTGACTTAGACAACAAAGCTTTCTTCCTTCCATTTAATGCTGCCTTGCCTCCTCCCTTGGAATAGCACACATTTCTTTAAAGATATTTCCCCACGGCACTCCAGCCACTTCCCTGTCATCACTGTGAAATTGTAACTTCAGCAGCAGGATGCCACGTCCTTATTTCCGGGTTCCAGATAACCTCCCCTGGGTGTTTTCTCAGTGTGGCTCACACCTGAACTCTTCCACATCCCTCACCATTGAAAGCCACCTCTGTTCAAGGATCACATTTTCCAGTTGCTTAAGTTTTATGGACCCTCCAGAGCCAGAACAGTGGGAGCAGGAAGCGCCTGGAGGCCGGTTCTAGCGGGAAAGTGTTGTGGGCAACCCACATCTCCTGTGCCCCCCAGCTCTTCCTCCTGGGAAGCAGCATTAGTTAGAAACACTGAGGTCCGCAGACCCCTTCAGGCTGGGAAGAGCTGTCGCCTAACGCCCATGGGTTGCATGCAATGCTACGTGTCCGCTGAGTATGCCAGCCTGCAGATTAGATCCCCTGGGGTCCTGGCTGTGACTCTGCTGCTTACCAGCCATCTGGCCCAGGCCTCACTAGCCTCAGTTAGGACATCCACCAAATGGGAATTATAATGGTCCCAAGCTCCTAGCTTTGGCGTGAGGACAATATACAGCAGCAATGCATGTCCAGTAGGAAGCGTGAATGGTGGTTACTGCTGTGGCCGCTGCTGTGTGGTCCTGAGCACTAAGTGAGCAGTCCGGCTTCTTCCCCCTCCCCTGAACACCTTGGCGGTGCATAGTTGGTTCAGCTGTGTTTAGAGACATTTCTCTTTTGAAGACGAGAGTCTTGTAATCGGGTAGGAGTGAAGCGTTCTTTGAGAAACAGTGAAGGACCCAACAAGTACATCCAGCGGGCACTTTGAATTGTCAACGCCCACCCCAGGCAGTGATTTTCCTTTCCTAACGCGGTGTGCGTCCTGCTTTTCCAGTCTACCAGGCCCTAAGCTCCCGGGGTGCTCCTGCGGAGAAAGCCGCTTTCCTTTCCTCTCTGCCTGTTGCCCTCATCACCAAGGCTTGGCTCGGTGCCGTCTCTCATGCACGTGCCTCATGACGAGGGCAGAGGACATTGCATCTCCCCCACTTGACTCTACATTTCTGAAAATTTTTTCTGAAATTTATTTTTTGAAATATTTCTGAAGTATATCTGAAATAATTTCAAAAAATTATTTTTTGAAAATTATTCTGAAATTTCTGAAAATTATTATATTTATCCTAGACCCTGCGTAGCGCTTGGCACGTCTGCTGCTCAGTGATTATTGTATTGGGGTTGTTTACTGTTGTTTGTAAATTCTTTGGAAGTATAATAAGCATACAGAAAGGGACTCCAATCAGGAGTCCACGGTTTGACATTTTAACAAAGTGAACACACCCATGTAGACAGCCTCCAGATCCAGTGTTAAAAATATGAGCCTACAACTAGGAACAAGACCGACGTCCACCTTTGGTCCTTGCTCCTACCACGGGTCATCACTGTCCCACCTCCCAACATTGGAGTCTGGCCTGATACTGAACTTTGTACAAAGGTGACCTTACAGTACATGTTCCTTCATGGCTGGCATCTTTTGTCTAACCTTATATTTGAAACTCACTCATTCTTGTGTGTAGTCATAGTTCATTTCCTTTCACGGCTATCTAGTATTCCACTGTGCGAATGTACCACTTCTCTTTTTTTACTGACACGTAGTTGACCCATGATGTGACATGAGTTTCTGGCATACAACATGGGGGTTCCACAAGCCTACCCATTATGCTGCTTACCACAGGCGGCCCTCCTGTCTGTCACCATGCAGTGCCATTACTGTACCATCGCTGTAGTCCCTATACCGGATCTTTGGTCCCCGTGATTACTCATGCCATAACTGGAAGCCTGTATCTCCCACTCCCTGTCACTCATTTAGCCCATCTCCCTGCCCCGCAAATGTACCATTTATTTTTCGGTCCTACTGTTGATGTCACATTGGAGAGCATCTATTTTGTAAACCAAATTGAATACTAACTACTGGCTTTTAAGAAACACTTTCTAAAGGAAGGGTGACTGGATAGAAGATTAAATTCATGAATGCTGGAGAGACAGCCCCGATTTCTCAGTCTGGGAAATGAGCGGAGACTCAGGGCTCCCAATATCCAGAGCTGGTAAGGTCTTTTAGAATCAGGACACCTCGCTTTCCCAGCACATGAGTTCTTTATATTGCTTTAGCCCGGCTGGTCACTAAATTAGTAAAAATCAGATAACTTTTGGGCATGGTGGTGTTCCTAGGATTCTGTTTTGCAACTGAGTTTTACTAATGATTGTGGTAGCATTAATTATAATTACTTCTCAATTTCATTTGCTGCTAATGTCTTAATTTCCAACATGTCTGAGAAGGTTTTTAAAGCATTTCACTAGCAGTCTTATAAGTCATTTGTCAATAAATGATGAAAAGGTTTGGCTGTTTATATTCTGATGTTATCGTTTTAATAGGCAACTGTCTACATGCCACCCACCATAGAAATGCTTTTTCTTCCCCCCACCTTTTTTTTGGGGTGGGGTGGTGGGGGAAGAAGGTGTCTAAGGTCGAGGGAAGTCTGGTTGCTATGGATATCTGAAATTTCATGTTTACATTTTAAGAGGTAAGCTGAAACCTTACTATTTGGTCTCCACCTGAGTAGCGTTCACATTTAGAAATTACAAGATTGTTATTGGCTATCTGGAGCTTGAGGATGTGGCTGTGTACTGGCTGGCAGTTAATTAAAACTAGGTTGGCTCTCAGTATCAGAATTATGCAGCCTGTTTTTGTAGGATGCCCGTGAAGTCTTCACTACCCTGCAATGTGTTTTTGACGTAAAAAAAAATATTTGAAAAGGAAACATAACACAGGGCAGCTTGTCCTCATTTACTGGAGAGGTTGGTCACTCTGTGAGCTTTTCAGAGTGTGACTGTGCCACAGTGTTCTTTGTCCTTCAGCTCTGTAGGCTCTGGGCTGTCATACTTTGATGTGCCCAGGATAGCTGATAGGAAAAGAAAAATGCCCTTGTATTTTCAAGGCAGGAAGGTTCCTTCATGGGTGAATATTGGGGATAGTTTAGAAAAGTTTATCAAATCAGAGTACTGGCCACTTTAAGTGGCAAGTGAAATCACTTGAAACAATTATTTTAATTATTATTCCTCTTTTAAATATGTTAATTATACAAGTAAGTCATGAATACATTCTCAATGTTTAAGCAAAATCTAGCAATACAGATAAAGAGAAAAATCCCCTTGATAATTCCTCATCAGTTCTGGTTTCCTCCTAGTAGATAACTCTCTCATGAGGTTACTATATATTATTCTAGATCAGAGATCAACAAACTATGGCCCAAGTTCCAATCCAGCTCCCCACCTGTTTTTGTAAAATAAAGTTTTATTAGAACACAGCCATGCCCATTTGTTTACATATTGTTTCTGGCTGCTTTCACACTGTACTGAGTCATGTAGCTACAACAGAGACCATGGGGACTATAGAGCCTAAAATACTTACTATCTGGCCCTTTACAGAAGAAGTTTGCTGACCCCTGTACTGGATCTTTTTTCTTTGCAATTTTATATATTTAGAGTAACATGTAATTTTATGTGCAATGTTTATATATATAATTTTATTTTTTATAAAAATGATATTATAAGGTGCATATTGTTCCATACCACACATTTTTTTTCATTTAACAATGGGCCATTATGATCTGTCATCCATATCAAGACATGTTGCTCTACCTCGTTATGTTTATTTAGCTGTAGCATATTGTTTGTAGTAAGACCAAGTTAAAGTTATTTCATCATCCTATATTGCTAAACATGTGGCTTATTTTCAGTTTTTACTGTTAAAAATAATGCAGCATTAGAAACTGGCAGAAATCTCTATCTTTTCCCCACAAGTATTGAAAAATCACATACAATATAGTAGCACATTTTTATCACAGAGAAGTTGCATAATAATTATGGAATCATAGCTAATATGAAGAAAAGAGGGACTGAATAACTTAGGAACTTAAAAGATGACAGTGTCCATTACTTACAACAGGCATTTTTTGTTTCTGATGGCTAAGTGGTGCCTACTCTGGGAAAAGGTGTGAGAAGGATTGAAAGTCTCTTTACCTAAAGGACATAAGAGGGAATTGGAAGTGTTTTTAGGTTGGGTGTTTGCAAGTTTGCCCTCACTTGAACTGTGGCCTGAGAAAATGTCAAGATTACAGTGTATGTATTAGAAACATTAAACCACAGAATGTCAAGCTTCTGGAACCTCCACAGTGTTCAAGCTGAGCCCCTTCAGTTTTTGGATGAGGACACTGAGCCTCACAAAATTTAAGTGATTTATTCAAGATGACGGTAATAGGTTTTGATCATGACTTAACCTGTCCACTGACTCCAATTCCAGTGGCCTGGAATTTTTTTAAAGATATGTATGTGTGTATGTATGTATTAATTCATTCATTTATTATTTAGAGCAGGGGCAGAGGGAGACGGAGAGAGAGAATCTTAAGCAGACTCTGCACTGAGCTTAGAGCCCAAGATGGGGCTCGATATCATGATCCTGAGATCATGAGCTGAAATCAAAAGTCAGATGCTTAGCCAGCTGAGCCACCCAGGCCCCCTGTGGAGTTTCTATAACTGAAGGGAAATAAGATTTATAGTAGCACATGACTTAGAAGTCTTACAGTTTGTAAGAAAATTTGTGTTTCTCAGCTTTTAACATACATGATTTAAGTATGAAAATTCATATTAGAGTAGTTTCATTTCTGATAAAATGTGAGGTATCATGCCCTTAGCAATCACGACAGAGAAGAGTCTGAACTGATCAATGGCCTAAGCTGTTTGGAAGTGTTTCTTCCTGACAATGTAAGACCATTTGTTCATGGACCTTAAAGTGTTACTGGGTTAGAAATAGACAACCTCAGTTGGAGTCATCTTAGCACCTTGATGTGTCTCAAAAGATTAATCCCATATACACACATAATATTTTCTACAATTGTAAAGAAATTTTTGCTTCTTATAAAGCAAAAATCATCATTGATGCTCATGTGAATTAACAGTTTTGGCATTTTAGAAATGCCAACAGTGGTTGGCAAAACCTACATTTGCATGAAGAAATGCCTTTTAAACATTTCATACTTTTGGGTTATGATAGACCCACCACCCATTTGAATCCAAACTCTTGCAAGGTGACATGAAACTGTAGTAAAGGGAGTGACATGTGTTTTTAAACCTCAGGCAAAATCTGGTAGATAATTAGTGTTTCCTAAATAACTGCTTAATGAGACACACGCCTTTAAGTAACTCTTTCTATGATTCCCACCGTCTTTTCTCTTTCATTATTCTGAGCTAAATTAATTTGCAGTCTAGTGGTAATAAAAAAAGGTCAAATGAAACACAATACTCAGAACTACCTATTTCTTATTTTATAAGTTCAGTGTGGGTTTCCATTGGTGCCACTGGGATATTTGCTTAGAAAACAATCACAGTTGCTATTCTTTACATTAGGATAGAAGAGATTTTTGCCATTGGTGATTGTCTTTGTTTAAGTGCCAGCAATAATCACTTGGTGTCTTGGAACAGAGAAAAAGAGGGGAATGGTTAGAGCACACTCTGCTATTTAATTTCTTGGCCTAGAAACCATGTGGAGACAGACAGAACAGCCTGAGAACAACCAACCATGGCCAGTCTCAATGACTGGAAGACGTGAAACAATGTTGAACATTTTGTCAGAATAATAGATGGTCACTAAGTATTTTTCGAGTTTCTACAAGGTACATTATTAGGGATTAGGGGCACATATTAAATTACAGACAAGAGCTTTGTTTCCCAAATTATAGCCCTTGGTAGGAAAAGCAAGGCAAACAAACCGTAATCAACATCCAAGTGGGAATTTCTTCTTAGTAGGTCTAGGGGCAAGACTCTTATGGTGTCCATTATTTAAAACTGTGGCTGAACATATAAAATAATGAAACAGCTCATTGAAAGCCAATCAGTTATTTATCTACAAATAAAATTGTTTGATAAATCGTTCTCTCTCACGGACACAATTATGTTGCTGTTTTGGCTTCATGTAGACAGAGAATGAAGGCAGCCATTCATAGAATAAGACTGAAGTTATAGAGTACAACACCAAAGTCATGGAACAAAGAACCCCCAGAACTGGAAGGGACTTTAAGGTCACCTAGTCAAATGCCAATATCATCAAAAATATTATCCACCTGGTGGATTTTACTTGTAAATTTTTAAAATCCCAGACTGACTTCCTCTTACCTCTCCTTGAATTGTAAATTTTGCTACCTCATACCATCACTTGAGAATGCAAACCTTTTTTAATATTAGCATAAAAAAATGA
Organism: Lutra lutra; assembly: GCF_902655055.1. Lineage (NCBI taxonomy): Eukaryota > Metazoa > Chordata > Mammalia > Carnivora > Mustelidae > Lutra > Lutra lutra. The sequence continues at coordinate 39,596,093 of NC_062288.1, forward strand.
AGATAAATATTCATGAAACTCAATTTTTTAAAAAGCTACATATAGCATCTCAAAGTTAAAGAAACCACTGAAGCTTTTTGTTGCTTTTATTTTTAAATCTTAGCTGAAGTATACGATAGCACAGATAATCCATTCCTTCTTCCCCCTTAGAGGGCTAATCAGATGTGATCTCATATACCTCAAATTTGCCACAATACTCTCTTCCAGTGACTAAACAGGCAAATATTAAAGTCAAGAATAGCATATATAAATGCAATAAGAATAGTTATTATAGGAAAGTAATTATTGAGAAATTAATAAAATATATGTGTTTATCATACAATAGGAGGAACCTAGAAGGATTCAGTTATATACAGAGCAGATAATGCTAAGAAGGAAAGGTAGTGTTCAGGAAACAATGCCAACGTGGTAACTAGGTGGTTAGCAATGACTTGTTTCCCTGAACTTGGTCAATGAGAGCCCCAAAAGAAGAGCTACAAGCCCAACAGTTCTTCAAAGTAAGATCCTGGAATGTTCAGACTCTTACAAGTAGACATTAAGATATTGCCCAGATTTATACAGACAACCGCATCTGTGGTTTTCATCTGAGGCCGGTTTCCGGGTGTGTTTATAGAATATACATGAAGCAAAGATGGAAAGAAACAGAAAAAAATAATCTGGAGAAGAAAGATATTTCAAGGAATAGAAGAAAATTACCCCCCCCAAAAAAAGAATGCTTTAACTGATATATTCTGAGTAGTAAGAGATGATTTTACACTCATAAAGTAAGAACAAGATGCTGTAAAAAAAAAAAAGGCACCAAAAACAAGAAGGAATTTCACAGGTCAAAAATACAGTTCATGAGGAAATAATCAGACATAGCCAGAATATGAGACAGTCTACAAGAATGTGAGTCTCTACCAAAAGGGAACATCATTTAAGAAAAATCATGTGTGGGAGTGGTGGGGCAAAGATGGGGGACTGTGCTTTATTAGTTTAAAAGATTCTGAAGTGGTGTTAAAATCAAATTCAGTATGTGAGCCTTACTTGAGTTCTGGTTCAAAAAGAAAGCATCTATAAAAGACATTTAAGGCACAGGTAAAGATATGTGTGTATAGATTAGATATTAGGCAATGTCAGGATATCATCATTACTTTTCTTGGTATAATAATGGCATTATGGTTAGTAGGAGAATGTTTCTTGTTTCATGAAATGCTTGCTGAAGTTATTAGGAATGAAGTGTCATGATATCTGAAACATTCCAAATGGTTCTGCACAATATTGAAACAAAAAATATGCAAAAATTTTATGTTTTACTTTCTCTTTATGACAGCAATCCATTTTCAATGTAGAATAAATAGAAAATACAGAAAAACAAACAACAAAAAAAGGAATGTTTACAAGCAAATGTAAATACAACTTAACCCAACACTGCTAACACTTTGGTGCTGTGTGTGTGATAGCAGCTCAAAATATATAGTATGTGTTAATACATTTATAACATATATGTTATTTTGGGTATGCATATGTACATAACAAAGTACATGTGTATTCGAACATACAATATATTTTTTCTTCCAGTACATCTTTTTACATTAAAAATGTTAATCATGTAATTTTTTAATGGTTAAGCGTAGTGTACCATATGCATGAATCCTAATTTACTGTACCCACCTTTTAAAGTGGAAGGAGATGTACTTGGTCTTACTCCAGTGTATCTCTTCCTCCTTATGCTTGGGACTTTCCTTTAGTGTGCGTAGCTTAAAATGCTCCTGAATTCCCTCTTGGTGAGACCTTAGCAGTTTGTTTTGTTTTCTTATCTTCCTTTCTGTCAATGGCATTTTTCTCTCATTTACATTAGCCCAGAAGGGCAAAGAGCATTTTTATCTTGATGGGTAAATCTTACACATAACAAATTGGTTGCATATCTTTGCTCACTGATACTTTATGTAGCAGGCTAATCTGATAAACTACCTATTTTCAAGTTATAATAACAGTCATGGTGGCGGCAAACTTGATAAAGTTTCTGGAGTCTCCAAAGACAGACGCTGATTGCTTGCGGCTACATTGCGTTTTAGCTAATGCAATAAAGGATCGTTTCTCATATTGAGAAGATAAAGACTGGGGGTAAAGAGGATGGTTCACATATTAGGGAAATGCAGAATAATCACATATGGCAATTTATTGCTGTAGAATGTAGAATATTTTTATTGTAATATCTTCATTTTGAATCAGGCCATTTGGCATCAAATAGATTCAGCTTCTAATAATGGCCGTGCTACTTTTTAACCTTCACCAAGGTTTTAACCTTACAATTCTCTCTGCCCAGTTTTTTCTTGTGCAATAGGCATTGTGAGGTATGTACAGAAATCTCATAGATCTCTTAGAAGGATATATTAAAAGTCACATGTTAAAAGCTTTCTGTCAACTCTAAGGTACTAGTGATGGTAGGGTGGGTTGTGGGTAATAATAGTAATAGTAGCAAGTATTTATAACAGTAGCATAAAAGAGTAATAGTGGGAAGAATATTAGTAATGGGTAAACTTACTGAGATATTTATAAGACCAGTTTCTTGTGTAAAAATTTTTTTTAAAGATTTTATTTATTTATTTGACAGAGAGATCACAAGTAGGCAGAGAGGCAGGCAGAGAGAGAGGGGGAAGCAGGCTCTCTACTCAAGAGAGCCCGATGTGGGGCTCGATCCCAGGACCCTGAGATCACGACCTGAGCCGAAGGCAGAGGCGGTTAACCGACCGAACCATCCAGGCGCCCCCTGTGTAAAATTTTTTATTTAAATCAGATGCATTTATGGTAGTGGCTTTTTAGGCACTCCAAAAACCATTGTAGAATAAATGATTTGTTTATTTTTAGAAGTAGAGGGGGGTAAAAAGAGGTATTATTTGCCCCTAAAATTTTATAATGAAAATTGATATTTATTCTTTGTTTTACTGTCTCTGGAAGGGTTTTATTTTGTAGTAAAGTGCAATATCAGTTTAATAATAAAGTCTCTTAAGTAAAGTATTTCTACTAAATTTATAGCCCCTTAGATCCCTACTCAAGATTCCTAATTTTGTATAACTGTTCTTTTAATTTAAATTCATATTTATTATCAACTTTAGTCTGGATTATAAAGGAGAAAGTGTACACTTTTTAAAGTAAGTGATATGAAATAGCCATATGTAATTTAGCTATCTCATATAATAAATTCACTTCAGAATAACCCTTGTTTTTTCTTTATTTTAAAAAATACTCTTGGGAAAAGGAAAGTTTCTGAAGCATTAAGTTAGCACTATTCATTTACTTAACATTAAACATTAGGTATTTTGTAACCCAAGAGACACTCAAAGAAATGAAAGTGTCTTTTTATTATGAAGGATTAATGGGGGTAGATGTTAGTTTTGGTTTTTTTAGTGAAGAACTAGTGGGGTGGGTATTTTAAAAAAAAAAAACACCAATTTATCAAAATATAGAATAATATTTAAGGCACAGAAATCTATTCTTCTACCTATTAAGATTATTTCATCTCAAATTAGAGTTTTGGAAAAGCCCATAAGCATGATGCCATGAGGTGCTAAAATAAACATGTAGGTAAGTAAGCTCTTAAAATCCCACCTCCTCCACAAAGTCTGCATCAACAGCCTAGAAGAGGTGGTTCTGGTCACTCGCAGTCTTCTACATGTTCAAGCAGATAAGGAATATTATGCCCTACTCATTCTGCGAGGGCACCATTAGAAAATACATTAGAGCAGAAAGAGTCCTTGTCTACACCAATTACAGTTCATTCACCAACTAATTCCCTCAACAAATACTTTATAAGCGTCTACCCTGAGCCAGGCCCAGGTTCTAGGTGCTGAGGATACTATGGTGAACATGGCAGGCAGAGTCCCTGCCCTCATGTATCTTTTGTCTTGGCTGAAGGGGAGCGTACACTGATGAATTGATACAGAGTATGTCCGATGGTCGTGTGCACCAGGAGAAAAGAGCACAGTAAAGCCAAGAGAACGCCAGGTGGAGGGACATTCCCCTTTCCATAGGATGGACAGCAGAGCCCCCAGTCATCTGCTGAAGTTAGACACAGACGCAGAGAAGGAACAAAGACAGCCCTGGGTCCCTGGAGGGAGTGAGCGTAAGCAGAACCGATACAAGGGTCCTGGTAAAGGCAGCAATCTTAGTATCTTTGAGGGACAGCCGAAGTGAACCAACTTCTCTTCATAGCAGTTTCCTCTGGGGTCACACCAGAAGCAGCAGGACCACAGTGAAGGAGGGTGTGTGGGGATGAAGCGAAACAGAATGTGCAGCCAACCCAGCACATGCTCTGGAAATCACCAGTGCATTTCTTCTGTAAATATCTGCTCTTGTTGGTGTGTGTGCTTGTCTACATCATTATGGTCTCTCTTCCTTGACAGTGATGTGTCTTTTAAACACTAAGGCCAAAACCAATACCAAATTGTGCTGCAGAAGATGTAAGACAACCAACTGTGTTATTTAGTGTAAAGATACCCATGACCCACCGCATGAAGTGCGACTTCATGCTTCCGTTGTCTTTCTCAGGTCCTGCCGCCTCTGGTGCACTCCAGAGCCTCTGCTGTTAAGGCTTTCTCCTATAGATGGCAGGTCTGGGGGTGGGACATACCCAAGATACCTCCAGACCAGCTCCCTTCCATCTGTTACCTCATCCCTAAGAAACTCCGTTCCCCATTAGGGGATGGGGCACGTTCCGTTCCCTGCTCCTCCGAACCCTGACCTCAATCTCTAGTTTCTTCTTTTCCAGTTTAGGCAGGCCAGGAGTTAAGGTAGTGGAAATCCTCTACAGAAGGGAGTGGGATAAATTTAGGAGCAGGGTGGAGGTTTGTACCTGAGAGAGAAGAAAGGCAAGAAAGGAGAAAAATACTTTTTCAAGCATCATGGAAGAGTGGTTGAGAAGCTTTTAAGAAAAGAAAAACCAATAAGCATTTCTATGTGGTTTGTACTGCTGCACTCTAAACCTTTCTATCTCTTCAAACCTCCCATAAAGTCTCCTTTAAAAACAGGTTCTTTGCATATGGCTTCTTTTAGGTAGCAGTTAAAGAAAAGCGGTGAATTCCATTTGAGGGTCAGGGCAGGAATTAATGAAAAGCCCTGTGATCAAGAGTGCGGGAGTCAGAATTCTGCAGAGGCAGGAAGCAGGAGCCAGAGATGACCATGCCCCCATGCCAGAGACATTCTCAAGAGGCTCTCAAGGGCACTGAACATCTGAAGCCCACAGTATCCTGATCTTCAGGACAGGATCACCTCCCATGACAGACACGTGTGCACAACACTGGCTTCAGGCAGCATCCCAAGCAAAGACTCTGAACTCCCTGAGATGGTAACAGGAAAGTCAGACTGAAGCTGAAGATCTTAGCGAGCCCTCAAGCCTGCCAGAGAATGGACATGACAGGAGATGTCACTTTGACAATGGCCTCAAATGGATCTGTGCTGCTACCATTCAGCACATTCTCAAACTGCATTGCTGAGTTCCCAAGACCACCTTCAGAAACGGCACGGTGGGAATGGCTCCAGTAACATCAGCAGTCCACTGGCTTGGTCTTGCGCCAACTCCTTTGATTTGTTAGTACACAAAGGAAGTAGGTTTGGCATCACCGCCTCAGGCTCTACGAATCCAGGGCTGTACAGAACGTTTATTGCACATCTAGTGTGAGGAAAGACTTGCGCCAGGCTTCTAGATGAATTAACAAAGCTAGCTCTTCCAGCTCCTCGAGATAAGTACTGCCGTTGTTATTCCTAAACAAGGAGGCATGATTTGACCCAACTAGAGGTTTCAGGAAACTGGACCATGTGGGATAAATGAGAGTGCTGAGGGCCAATTTTGTGAGACGTGGGAGCTGAAGAAGCAACCCATTCAGTAATTCTTCAGTAGCAGATGGGCTGCTAGCTTTACGGATGCCTAGCATCTTTGTGGGGCTTCTAGGGGGATGATGTAAGTTCATTTACATCTGTCTGATGTTTCCTTTTGGACCATAAGTCTCCTCAGTCAGGTCCTACAGCTTAGGTCTCCCTGTCTCTGCAGCCGCGTTCCACACAGGACGCTGTGTGGCCCGTAGCAGGCAAGAGTGGAAGCCGAAGACGATGAAGGCCGGCAAATGTTGGGCTGTGTGAAGAAATAAATGAGATCTGAGTTTGAGCAAAGATCAAATTGAGGTGAACAAAAAGGAGAATGCAGTCAAAGTAAAAGAGTTTGTGCGAAAAGTATGTGTACTTAGATAATGTGTTTAGAAAATGAAGATGCATTTCAAGGTCTGGTCTTAGAATGTGCACACCAGTCTTTGGAATTTATACATGTACTCGTGCAAAAGTACTCTGATCCTCAGAATACCCAGCTACCCATGACTGCCCTGGGCAGGGCTAGTGATGGATGGGGGAATGTGACACAGACACTTCCTAGAAACCCCATCTTTGAAGAAAGCTAATTTATTGCACATTTGAACGCTTGGCTCTCAATGGCCATTAACTTAAGCCTGGCTCACCAAAGTAGATGGCTTTTAATGAGGAATTGCTTTCCTGCAAGAAAAATTCTTCAGATTATTGGAAAAGGAAAAAATAAACCCCGGGGGATTGTCAGAACTGGTAGAGGGGGCCCGCGCAGTAGCCTGGCTGGGATTTCCTTTAAACGCTGAGATGAAAGTCATTCAGCATGGAGCTCTCAGCAGCAAGGATTTGAGAGGATTTTGTTCTTGTTCTTTACTACTGCCAGGAACTGTAATTAGCAGGCAAATGTAAGAGATGGAGATATATATTTTTTTTAGTTGCTTTAAGTAACCTCCCCTTTTAAAAACCCACACCCATCATAACCAAAGTGGACCTGAAGAGCGGAAGTCCAAATGAACAGATATTGCCTATAAATCCACAAAGCAGTGCACCTGTTAGTTTTTCCTTTGGGCCTGAAGATTAGTAAAGGACCTTATCTGTTGGAATGGCCATCGCCAAAAAGACAAGAGATGACAGATGGTGCTGCTGAGGTGGAGAAAAGGAGACCCTTGTTCACTGTTGGTGTTGTAGTAAATGGGTGCAGGCACTACGGAAGACAATATGGAGGTGCGTCACAAAACTAAAAATAGAACTACCATGTGATTCAGCAATGCCGTTTCTGAGAATGTATCTGAAGGAAACGAACGAACGAACTTGAAAAGACCTCTGCACTCTCATGTTTGTCGCTGCATTATTTGCAATAGCCAAGACAGAGAAGCAAACCCAGTGTCCAGTGATGGGTGAATGCATAAAGAATATTACTCAGCCATGAAAAATGAGGAAATCCTACCATTTTCAACAACAGGGATGGACCTTGAAGGAATTACACTGAGGAAAATAAGTCAGAGAAAAACAAACACTGCATGATCTCACTCAGGTATGAAATCTAAAACTCCCCCCCAAAGCACCAAACTTATGGAAAAAGAGATCAGACTTGTGGTTACCAGAGGCAGAGGGAGAATTGGGGGAAGGTGGTCAAAAAGCACAGATGGCCAGTTTTAAGATAAATAAGCACCAGGGATGGAATGTATGTGATGACAAGAGCTAACACTGCTGTGTGATAAATAGGAAAGTTGTCAAGAGAGTAGTAAATCCTGAGGGTTCTCCTCACAGGGGAATAATATTTTTTCTTTTTTCCTTCTTTTCATTTTATTGTGTCTATATGAGAAGATGGATGTTAGTGACAATCATTTCACCATATATGTAAATCAAACCATCATTCTGTACACCTAAAACTTACACAGTGACATATGTCAATTTTCTCAGTAGACCTTGGACTAGTTTGCAATTAATTTCTAGTTTTTCTTTTTATCAGTTATCTTATCTCCAAAATCCTTTAACAAGTGTATTAGAAATCCCTGATTTTTAGATGCTTTCACGTTGAATTTGTTTCCACTCTTGGTAAATACTCATTACATTCCTAGGAGGCCCGATTTTTTTCTTTTAAGAGAGAAATGTGCTTCTTAAAGGAAATATGCAAAATGGTTGGTTAGAAAATGTGAGGGTTTTTTATATTTCTAAAAGGGCTCTTATTAAAAGAGCATTAGGGGGATGCCTGGGTGGCTCAGTTGGTTAAGCGTCTGCCTTCGGCTCACGTCATGATCCCAGGGTCCTGGGATTGAGCCCCGCATCGGGCTCGCTGCTCAGCGGGGTGTCTGCTTCTCCCTCTCCCACTACCCCTGCTAGTGTTCCCTCTCTCACTGTCTCTCTCTATCTGACAAATAAATAAACAAAAATCTTTAAAAAAAAATTTTAAAGAGCATTAGGAACATGTCATGATAAACACTTGCCATCCTTAGACTATGAAAATGTCACTATGGACCATTTTTGAGGCACCTTCTGAAAACTCTGTTTTGCTTTGGTTCACTCTAGGTTTTTGTTATTGCCATTTCATTTGGTTTGTTTTGTTTGTTGCTTACTTGCTTTTTCCAAGAACATTAACATGCTTGCATTGACTCGTCCACATCTACTCCTTGCCTTGTTGTCCAAAAATATACTTGAGTGTGGGAAAACCAATGGAAGAACTTATTGATGTGTCTGGTCAGTATGTGCCACTGAGTCTTACATGTATATAAATAAATGGCTTGTGTTGCTAGGAAGGAATGATGAACCGTGAGTGTCCCTTATCATCATCCTGTTCCGCCGTCTGCCAGTCTCACAGCCGAGTTTGGCAAAACTGAATGAAGGGTCATGACCAGAGAGTCAGTAGCTCCCATTCAGTTCAGGAGACAAGGGGATGGATGGAGAAGCAGCACCAGGGTCAGCTGGGAAAAGTGCGGCTGTAAACAGAAGGGACCGTCAGGAGTGAAATCAGCTGAGAAACCCCAACAAAAGCAAACCCATGAAATACCCAGAGATGCCATGACAATTAACCCAGTGTAGAATAATCATGACCCACTTAAGTTTCCGATCGTCTCCACTTCAGGCTATGTGAAAAATTCAGTACCTGTTGCAAAGCGTCACTGTTTCCTTCAGTCTTTCTCTCCCTGCGGCCAGTCCCGTAACTCTTCAAAAGAAAATGATCTGTTGAGCGAAGAATGAACAGGGTCGAATAAAATAGATCAGTGTATTTTGGTGACAGTGATTATACCTTTTAAAGTTTTCATAAATAGCACTTTACTATTATCATTATTTTCTGCTCAGTAGATAGCACCAGTTCCAGAAGTTTTCTGATATAATTGAAATTGATTTTTTTACTAAGCAGCATATTTGGTATTTCTTCAATGAGGCTTCAGCTCTCCTCCCCCAGGCCTGCCCCAAATCTCTGGTGAAGAAAACATGACTTCACTCCACCTTGTCCCTAAGATAACCTTGGCCTTCCTCTTCACAAAGCTCTGAAGGCCTTAAAGGGAGAGGCAGGGGGGCTTAGGTCTTCACAGTTCTAATAAAACATGGGCAGTCCAGCGAGGATCAATCTGGGGATAGCCTTCTCCGGATTTGGCTTTTGAAGGTTTGCTTAGGACCTGAGGAGGTTTTTTTCTTTTCTTCATTACCAATTCTTGTCTGTTACGGTTTTGAACAATACATCCAACCTTCTTCTTAGAGCTCAGGTTTAAAATATCTTTCCTCGTGGCACAATTATAAACGCACACTTTACCCACTTTGCAAATGCCTCCAGCTCACAAAATGAGAGAAAATCTTTCCGTGACATGGCGGTATCACCATCTCTTTTCAAGTGGGAGGGCTGCCTGCCTGCACAGCAGATTGGCGCTGCGTTGTGGTGTTTGTGCAGCCAAGTGCTGCACTTCTGAAGGGTAACTTGTGTAAGCGCTTTCTGCCTCTGGCCTTGGAGACTTCCCCCAGACAGCCGAGCCAAGGGGAGGTCAGGAAGGACCCCGCCCTGAAGCTTCTTTTCTGTAAACGTTTCCCTGTGGTTCTCCACAGCCTCATGGAATGTATTCCTTTCAATCTCCCTTGGAATCATTTGCGTTTCATTATTTGCAGATGGAAAAAAAAGGGGGGGGGGCAAAATGACAAACAGGAAAGGATCGTTTTATTTAATATGCGTATGGTCTCTGGCTTGAGTCTGAAATGTGTGCTTGGGCTCCAACTGACGGAGTCTGACAATAGGACGTAGGGATCTTTCTTACTGTTTCCTACCTTCTTTTCTTCTTTCCTTTCGTTTCCCTCTCCCTTTTTTCTTCTCTCCTTCCCTTTCTTCATGTTCTGTCTTAAGGCCGGTTTGCCCCCACACTGCCCATTTACCCTCTTTTCCTTATGATGGAATCTTTTTGTCCTTCTGACTCTCAGATTTGTTCTAAATCACTGTTAATGCATTTATCACTTTTGACATAAGGTGGTAGATTTTTTTTAGCTTGTATTTTCCTCCCCTTTGCAACTCTCTTCTTTCACTAATGGTGGGGAGTGACAACTAGTGATTACAGGAATCCTGAAAATGCCACTGGGAACTCAGCAATAAGAGGTGCTTCATCAAGATGAAGATGTGCATTCAAGCCCAGAGCCCAGGCACCCCCCCAACTCCTTTTAGCCTCACTTTACTAGTAAAACCAAAGCAACCTCTTTCTACTTCCTGACCTGGAGGTTCTAGCGGAAAGCCTCAGTAAGCCCAAGGGTGCGCATGGCCCCACTCATGGGCGCTTTGATGCTTCCCTCCCACTTGCAGTCTGCTCAGAAGTGAATGCTGAGTTATTTCTGTACCAGGCAAAAAACCTTTTTGTGTAAATAGAGATACAGAATTTGTAGCTGCTACATAATAAGCGTAAGGAAAAAAAAAAAAAAAAAAAAAAAAAAAACCCCAACACAAATAATTCAGTGTATTTCCACGTTACCGTCTTGTTTCCTCTTTCTCGTTCTTCCCCCGTCCTTTTTCTTAAACTCATCACGCTGACCTTTTTCTCTTCCTTTCTCCATTTCGGACTTACTTAAGTGTGTGGCTGAGTCCAGAGTGCAGCTTGGGGAAGGACTGATCACATCAGACCTTCAGTGTCTGCTTATCCAGAGGAGCTCGGCGGAAAGCCAGACTGCAAACCCGCTCTGGTCTCCGAGGAACGGAGCAGCTGCCGGCCTTCATCGGGCACAGTCGTGAATTACCATGAGAGGTCCGAGAACCTTAGCGGGTTCATGCATTCATTCAGGAGATGTTTGCTCAACACTTACCAGGGGCCTGGCTGCTCTAGTTGTGAGGATGCTACAGAGGACGGAGCAAGCCAGCGTTCTTCCGTGCATACCCACGTGTTACAGTGTATTTTCACAGTCTCTTAGGCAAGAGCAGGTGTTTTTAAATTTTTAAAAATGTTTTAATTTTTCTTTTTTATTTTTTCAAGAGCAGTTCTTACAAGTAACTCTAGCATCTTTTAGAAATACAGTCACCAAAGTTTTAATGACTGTAAATATCTCGTTCCCTTTTATGAATCTTCTATTTTTTTTTTTTTAAAGAAATGCCGCAAAATCAAAGTGAACTCTTTTAGTCTCATTTTATGTGTGTAGGACAGCCTTATTGCGGGATGAGTTTTACTTTCTTCTCCCCCATTTCCTTGGCTCTATTGGGCGGGGGGGGGGAGGGCAGAAAAAAGAAAGAAGGAAAAAGAAAGGAAAGAAAAAGAAAAAAGACACATGTTTAGATTTTCGCCACCTGGTTATGGTTAGTTCTTTATTTTAAAATCGCTTTCAAAACAGATCAGACATTACACTGTTAAAAACAATTTTCACTGTCGGTATTGAATATCATACTGCGCTTGTAGTAATAACTGATAGATATCTAGAATAATCTTCAATAGGACTGAGACTATAAAGAACTGTCAATCACTGAGTTTAACTTTAAACACAGATGATTTGAATTCATGTTAGCAGCTCGAGGAAGCCAAGAAGACGGGATGGTGCTGCTTGGAGAAAAGATGATAGGATTACCTCTGCAGTTTGCCTTTCTCGCTGGTCTTTTGAGTCACTAAATCAAGGCAAAGTTTATGAAAAGCCTGTGGCTGAGGTCTCCCAACTCTTCATTCCTGCTGAGATTTTCCTATTATAAATCTGCTGTCAGAAATAAGTGCTTTCCTTGTGACTTAATTCTATGCAGGCCCAAACACCTTGGTTCAACACTTCGGCTGGACGGCCTTGACGGTCTCGAGAGCAGCAGAGACCTCATTAACTTGAGCTGTTACAAAGAAAAGGGGTTCACATGCTCTCTGTCATTCACTGCTCTGGCAACAGCCCACAGATGTGGAAAGAAAACCATGAACTCGAGGGGGGTCATAGGGCCCGAACTTTGAGGGGTGGGAAGGGCGCAGCCGCTGAAGGAGAGAGAGGTAGGGTTATCCATTTAGCAAGAGACAATTTCACTTCTTAATTTTTTCCATGCCACCTCATTTTTAAAAATCGGTTATTTAAAAATATTTCTGTTGCTTCATCATTAGCTACACTTACACTGTCCAGTACAGGAGCCACCAGCCACATGAGGCTATTTAAATTTAAAATAATGAAAATCTAATAAAATTTCAAATCCAGTTCCTCAATTTGTACTCACCTCCTTTCAAGTGCCCCATATACCCATCTGGCTCAGGGCTCTGCAGTCAGACAGCACAGATAGAACATTCCCCTCATCACAGAAATGTCCATTGAATAAGGCTGGTGTAGATGTTTGTAGACTGTCTCTGGGTCTCTGGTCTCTTGACCCCTTTACATCGATCAGGAGTTTAAAAGGTTTAGGCAGTAAGGGCTGAATGCCTTTTTAAGCATAATTTTAATTTTAAGCAAAATTTAAGCATAATTCCATTCTGAATATTCTGATTTTGTGTTAGCTGTCTTCCTGTTAAAGCCATATGGATGGTTGCTTTAATTTCTATGTCTTTGCGTATCATATGTGTCTGTGCTACACAGCTTGTACTCCCGTGGGGGTCCAGTCCGCAAACTGTTCATTATCAGCCCGTAATGGACTAGGTGAGGAACTTGAGCATAAGCGTTTGGACATTCTTATGGGGATTCAGCCTTGCAGCGACTTCCGGTCATTCACGTTGACTGTATTTTATGAAAAGATCAGTCTGTGAGAGAATGGAAATTTTTAAAAAAGAAATAACTGGCCACATCACTTTGCTTGAGAAGCAAAGTTGTTATGAAAACTTTCGCCTTTGGAAACACATTCATCAGTTCACATAAAAATTTCAGACAGGATCAGCTTATACGAGAGGAACAAAAAGCTCAATTCAGAGTAAAAATTATATTAAATGTATAGTTATTTGGCATGACTCTGAACTTAGTCTATAGTAGTTTTCTCCTTCAGCCTTGAATGTATATTAAGGACGTGAAGGCCAGGTGCCCTTTTCTGTAAATCAGCTCCACTTGTATGGAGAACTCTACCACAGGGGGCCGTGACCAGAGCAAGGGGGCAGGGCGTCTGCAATCAAGAGACTGTGCTTGTTTATTATTTTTGGCCAAGTCGGAAAGATTTGTGCTTTAGCTCATAAAAGTTGCAACTACCTGAAAAGTATTACAGTATTTTTTTTCTTTTTCTTTTTCTTTTTCTTTTTTTTTTTTTTATAAAGATACTAGCAGGGCTTGAAAAAAAAGTACTACAGTATTTGACTTGAAAAATAAGTGTCACTGTATCTCAGCACAAAGGAGAAGCTTCCCTGTGCTGTGAAGAGTTGTTCTGTACCATATGGAGTAGGCTTGGCCTTGTTGCCCTTCCATCCCTGCTGTCTGCTCATTTCAGTGCACTCAGCACAGAATATCTGTGGGCTATGCATGTTGAGTTACTGAATAAGTAATATGTAGTATTAAGTGCTTATCTGCTGTCTTCTCCCACTGAATTCTGAGCTTTCCAGGGGAAGGAGCTATGCTTAGCTCCCTTTAGCTCCCCCGACTCACACAGTGGTTACAACACAGTGGAAACAAACACACTTAACGATCAGGTCATTCAATATGATACCAAATCAGTACTTCGATATTTGCCTCATCTGAGTGTTCCGTAGTCCTGGATGTATGGAGTTTAAATTCCAGCAAGGTCAATGACTTGTGTAACCAGAAAACCCTTATTCTGAGCTACTGCTATTCCTCAGATCTAAAACGATAATACTGGCTTGTGTTGGAAACAATATAAGGAATAAATTATTGTGAAATATTTTACTAAGAAATAAGGCTAAAATTCTCATTACATGGACTATTGCTACCAGAAATTAGCCAGTATTCACTGGAGCTTTCCGTAAAGCTTCGTTCCATGTGTCAGAGGAAGTTGGGAATTGCTGCTTGGGCTTGCAGAACCAAAACCTGCTCCTTGCAAAAAAGATCTCAGGGCAGTCTGCTTCCCTCCCCCCATTTCCATTTCTTTGTGTCACATAACTGACCCCAAAATCAACATTCCTCCCCAAATAAATAAACCATTCAGTTTGTTTACCTTCTGCTGCTGCTTACTCATTACCTCAGGATTTCTGTGTTAGTCATTCTCCGGGAGCAACCACTCTCTGGGTCTTGTCTGGGAGTTCTTGACTGGGAGCCCTACTGATCTAAGGAAGGAAGAAGCTGACCCCTGAAGACATATGGATGTTCCCTCCACCAGTGACTCACATGAGCTGGATGTGTCAGGATGGGGGAAATGACTCTTACAGCCCCAAGCCACCTTCTGGAGGCAGCTCTCAGGAGTTAGGAAGCTCATTCCGAGCAACAGAATGTTCTGCTGGCTTATAGGAGATTTGGAATATAGGAATATAGGAAATGATGGGATTTATAGGAGAAAACACAGACAGAAGTAGGCTCTGAAAGGAGTGAAGCTGTCCACCATTAAGCTCACAGAGCTCATCCTCCTGGCCTTGGATTTAAAGCCACATTCAGACCCACGAGAAACACCACCCTTCATGAGAGTTTCCACTGAAATGAAGAAGTATGAGCTGAACATTACCGGCCCATCACAGATGCAGCTGTGTGTCTACAGAGAGCCTGTGGATCTGATATACCGTAAACCAGGATTTCTCAACCTCGGCACTGTTAGCATTTGGGGCTGCTTAAGTCCTCTGTGGGGGGCTGTTCTGTGCATTTTAGACTGTTTAACAACATCACTGGGTTCTACCCACTAGATTCCAGTAGCAACCATCCCCAGATGTGACAACCAAAAACATCTCCAGACATTACCCAGTGTCCCCTGGGGGGCAAGATCACCTTGGATTAAGAACAACTACCATATGAAGATGCTCATAGGGTTCCAGATGTGCTGTTATTTCTCAGAAAGATCTGGTAACTTTGTTTTAGAGGTCTCTGGGAAAATAATTAAGGAATGTATACTTCATTTTATAACCAAAAAGTATGTATACCACCACTTGTATGAGATGCCCAGTTGAGTTCTGAACAAACCAATCAAAACTCTCTTTTCTGGACATGAATTTTATGAGCCAGTCAAATGAAAGTTCTTGCCATGTAGAGAATCTGAAGATAAATCTTATTTAAAATATACCAATAAGAATTGACATTGCCTCTGTCCTAAGATGTGTCTTAAAGAACTTGTTCGTTCGCACAAATGGCTAACAGACACATGAAAAAATGTTCAACGTCACTTGGCTTCAGAGAAATACGAATCAAAACCGCAAAGAGATACCACCTCACACCAGTCAGAATGGCTAAAATTAACAAGTCAGAAAATGACAGATGTTGGCAAGGATGCGGAGAAGGGGGAGCCCTCTTACACTGCTGGTGGGAGTGCAAGCTGGGGCAGCCACTCTGGAAACCAGTATAGAGGTTCTTTAAAAAGTTGAAAATAGGGACGCCTGGGTGGCTCAGTGGGTTAAGCCGCTGCCTTCGGCTCAGGTCATGATCTCAGGGTCCTGGGATCGAGTCCCACATCGGACTCTCTGCTCAGCAGGGAGCCTGCTTCCCTCTCTCTCTCTCTGCCTGCCTCTCTGTCTACTTGTGATCTCTGTCTGTCAAATAAATAAAATCTTTAAAAAAAAAAAAGTTGAAAATAGAGCTACCCTACAACCCAGCAATCACACTACTAGATATTTACTCCAAAGATGCAAATGGAGTGATCTGGAGGGGCACCTGCTCCCCAGTGTTTATAGCAGCAATGTCCACACTAGCCAAACTATGGAAAGATTCCAGATGTCCATTGACAGGTGAATGGGTAAAGAAGATGGAATATTACTCAGCCATCAAAAAAAGAAATGTCTTGCCATTTGCAATGATACGATAGAACTAGAGAGTATTATGCTAAGTGAAATAAGTCAAGCAGAGAGACAGTTATCATATGATTTTGCTCATATGTGGAATTTAAGAAACAAAACAGAGAAACATAGGGGAAAATCAGAGAGGGAGACAAACCAAAAGAGACTCTTAACCATAGGAAGGAAACACACTGAGGGTTGCTGGAAGGAGGGGGGTGGGACAACAGGGTGACGTGTATTAAGGGAGGGCACGTGATATGATGAGCACAGTTGCTATATACAACTGATGAATCACTGAACTCTATCTCTGAAACTAACACTGTATGATAATTAACTGAATGTAAATCAAATAAAAAAAACTTGTCTGTTAATTTAGCATGCAGAAATATTTATTAAGCATCTAATTCATGCCAGGCATTTGAGCAAGACAAATCATAACTGCTCTTTATTTGTTTAGACCACAGTGAAGACAGATAGACAGTCATCAGTTACTGATAGATGGCTAGGTTGCTCTACACAGAGAAGCAGCTAAATGAGACAGGGTTTGGGGAAAGTGTTCCAGAGCAGATGAAGTTGAAGCTATATAGCTATGTTTTGAAGGATAAATAGGAGTTAACTGGATGAAGAAGCTGGCAAGAATGCCCAGGCAGAGGGAGCAATCTGTATGCAGGCTCAGAGGGGTCAGGTATTACAACACTGAGAGCTATGAGAGGCTCTGCCTGAGCAGACGGTTCCCTGGGGCAGGGCAGGAAATGCAGTGAGAGAGTCAGAGCCAGATCTTGCAGGGGCTTTGGGTGCTGAGCCTGAAGCCATGGCGGAAATGCACTGGCAGGATTGTAGCGGGGACCGGACCTCTTGGCAGCTCCCTTAAGCAACATGATAGGGGATAAATGGAAGGGCTCAGACCGGAAACAGACCTGTGAGGAGGGAGCAGCAGTAATTCGGGAGAAATTGATAGGGATCTAAAACAAGACCATGGCAGTGGGTTAAGGAGAAAGAGAGAGAAGTAGAGCTTTTAGAGATTAAAATAAAATCTATCGGTTGATTGAATTTGGAGACTTGACATAGAAGGGACATTTCTAATGGATCCCATGCAGAATTCTGGCTTAGCCGGATCATTGATGGGTTTTTGATCCCAAAGATAAGAGAATCCGGGAATATCCATTTGGAGAAAGAACAGTGAGACAGACTGGTTAAAACCTTGAGTTCTGAAATTAAGTTTGACCTGCATTTATAGTCCCAGTTCTGCTATCTACCAACTGCATGAACTAGCTTGGCTTGCCTAACTTCTCTGAGCCTGGCTTTCCTCACTCATTAAGTGGGGCTAACAGTAGTACCCACCTGATAGGTTTCTGTAAGGAGTAAGTGAGATAACCATTAGGAAGAATGACACCTAGCACTTATTAAGTGCTTAATAAATGTTAGGCACGGTGTGAAGAATGGCCCTCTGGTTGTACAGTGCAGCATCCCAGAGCCCAGGTGCCCAACTTCAGAGTTTGTGCTTGGAACCATCCTCACATCCTGCCTCCAGTAGGCAAGTGCAGATCAATTAAACGGTTGCAGCGTGGCCTGCACTAGGGGAGCAGTTTGTCATAAGGATGACAAACTAGGCAGGAGATTAATCACAGGAGATCTTCTGTGCCAGACTAGGGAGTTTGACCTTGATCATATGTGAAGAATGAAGAAATACTGGGATTTTAAGCAAGGAGAATACTGTCACAAATTTTGGTTTAGTTTAGTTTAGATTTCATTTATTTATTTGTCAGAGAGACAGAGAGAGAGAGTGCGTGCCCAGGCAGGGGAAGTGGCAGGCAGAGAAGCAGGCTTTCCACTGAGCAAGGAGCCTGATGTGGGACTTGATACCAGGACCCTGGGATCACGATCTGAGCTGAAGGCAGACGCTTAACTGACTGAACCACCCAGCCGTCCCACAAATTTCATTTTAGAATAATCACTTCAACAACAGTGTGGAAGGGCTAACCTAATACCACACAAAGGAGTTAGAGGAAAAGGCCCTTTTCCTTCCTTGTTCTTGTCTCCCTGACCGTATAGAAAACTTTATTTGCCAACTTGCTTTGCTTATTTACAAGTAAAGGGGAAATAAAACAATGAGGAAAACATGAGGTGTTCTGAGTGTGTTGGCATGAAATTTCTATTAGTTGGTCCCCATGAGCTGCAGATAATGTGGATCCGGAAGGCTTCACTTTGCCTTAAAAGGCCGATCCTTGACACTGTACAAAGCAGGGAAGGAAGTGCCTTTGTAGTTGGAGAGGAGCAACCAAACCTATGGGACCACAGCAGGCTCCAACCCAGATGCTAAACCCTATATCGTCTAGACCTGTTGGAGCGATTTGGTCTAATTAGCTATCCAAAAAAGAATCTTCAAATTTTAATAGTGCATAGTCGTGCTTGCAAACTTCCCTCTGCCAAGTATGAGCTCTAGAAGTGAGGGTTCGAGGGCCCACAGTGGCTTGGCTGGAGGCCGTGAGGGTGTTTTAATGACTTTGTATGGTTTAATGACTTCATTCAGGAAGAAACATTTGGATTAGAGAGGGGTGATCAATGAGGTAGTAGCCATCTTGACAGGTGAAGCTTGACGAGAGCATGTCAGATAATCTGCAGAGGAGTATTTCTGCTTCAAATCTAATTGGAATTGGCACTTTCCTTTCTCTCTTTGACAGTCTTGCTACTAGAGCATGAGGGGTGGGGAGAGCTCTGGGGGACAGCTGGCAGATTTGAGTTCCAATCTAAGCTCTGACTAGCTGGCGGTGGGAACTTGGGCAGAGACTTGAACTCCATGGATGGCCATAGCTCAGGCATTAAGAGAAAAGACTCGGTCATTAGGAGGGAGGAAAAAGAAAGGGAGGAGGAGGAAGAGGGGAAGGGAGAGGGAGGAAAGAAGAAGAAAATGAGAATGGTGATTTCCAATGACCTAGTTTGTGATCTAATTATCTGAGCACCTCTCTCTGTGGTTCCTAATCTCCCAACAGTACTTCCATCATTCTTTATGGATCTTTGCAGGTGTACATCGTTATGACTCTGAGATTCTGTGAAAGTTCTAGGAATGATTTGGAATGGCAGAAGATGATGGCAAAGCCTTCCTGTATTATAGGAGGTGATATTTCAAAATCCGGAGGCTGCCTCAACAGAAGCCAGAGGCAGGAGTGAGGATTGGTGTGTGTCATACAAAAAATCTGTGATGATCAAATCACAGTGGCCATGTTTGTTTTGTTCTCCTTTGCTGGTCCACCTGAAGACTGCTTTATAGCTAGGACTGAAGCCGTAGCCTGTCTGGTACTGCTACTGGGTAATGTTTATTTTTAAATCTAGTGATTTTGTTGCTCTCACTGCTCCATCAAATCCCCAGGCTTTAGCCTAGCTTTCAAGCTGTCTGTCGCCTAGCTTCCTGCCTTACCACCACTCTTGTCTCTTGCTCCCTTGTTGTCCAGCTTTCTTCCCTCACCCTGGAATGTGTGTTCATTCTCTCCTGACTTCACACCTTCCTTCCTCATGTACCCAGAATGATTCAGCACAGAAACAAGGGGTTCCTTTATGGCCCAAGCCCTGGGCTCAGAACTGGGAGGACAGAGAGAAGTCCATACTGAATTTAATGTTCATATGCTTTTGAAGAGCGAAATATGGGGTGGAATGGAAACCCAGAACATCTCACCTAGAGCATATACATGTCACCACCCATCTGCTTGCCCATCTAATCTGCTTTCTGAAGCCAAGCTCATGCCTGCAGGAAACCCCAGTCTACCTGAGTGCTCATCTAATGACCCACAGCTGACACACTCACTCTAGTCTCGACAGGACTTAGACTCCCTCTCACACAATTTGAATCTTTATTTTCTATTCTGTTGATAATGTGTGAGGTGCTTTGCACTCTTCATCCCCAAATCCTACCACAACCCCACAATAACTGTCTCTGTGGGTCTTTCCAGCCCTTTGTTTCTATGATGAGTCTTAACTGGAATGTCTCTCTTCTCTTTTCTATTGCATAATCTTCTTCCAACCTTGCACATTTTTGTGGCTGGGTGGGCCATGGGACATAATTATTATTACAATTACCCGACCTTAATAACTAACACCTTGTAGCCTTTTAACCACCAACAAAGCATCTCTAGATCCATTATCTCATTGTTTTACACAAGAACTTTGTTATGTAATTAGCGCAGATATTAATTAGCATCCCTGATTTACAGAGGAGAAAATAAATCTCACAGGAGCTTAGAAACCCATCTTTTGCATATCATATTACAAAAGGTCATAAATAAGATCATGTTGCCCCTGTGCTATCTCTGGGGAAGAAATGTGTAAGTAATTTACCTACCTCAGAATTTCTGATGGGAAAATCATCCGCCTGGGTTATGTCACTGCTTAGTACCTAAGGTTCCTTAACCCTCTTTGACATTAGCTGAAGCCTTGTGGATTTACAGTGCTTCTTCTCAACAGAGAGCTGAGCGGATCAAGAGTAGCAAATGTGTATGACCCCACTTACCCTGGTATTTATCCTTATATTTACTCCTCTGTCCATTGTTATGCATTTGCAATGCTCTTTCATATTCTTGGAAAAATAATCTGCATTCCTATCTCTCCATCCTGGTGAGAGGAATGGTACCACCATTCCTCAAGATCCCACTAAAATTAAACTCCACAAAAAATCTGCTTCCTTTTCTTCTCTCTCTGCCTGTACTCTCTCTGTCAGCAGTCAACTTTACCCCTACCTACCGAATTCCCATAGCATGTCTCCGAGCAGTCTCTCTTCTGATGTAGATATTTACATGCAGTTGTCATTATCTTGCTCAAATGCCCAAGTCTTTGAGTTCAAGCATCTCTCTAGATTCGTTTCTGTGGCCCTAATTGAGACGGAGCCCATGCTTTGCACATAGCAGGTTCTCAAGACCATGCGTCCAGTTGTAATCAAGAGAAGAATTATTATTTAAAAGAGCAACTTCATTTGGGTGAGGACACCCAGCATGAAATGAAAATAACTGAGAACAGGCAAAAAAAAAAAAAAAAAGAAAAAGAAAGAAAAGAAAAAAAAATCAGGACTGCATGCTCTAACCGCCTGACAGATTCTCCATTCCAGATAGGACGCTAGTGGTCATTGTGTCTGTTGTCCCAGTGTCATTTTTACATTCACACTGAGCCTTTGACGTGAAATCTCTCCTAGCACCGCTGAGGTGGTTCTTCTGTTTGGGGGGTGGGGGTGTTCAAGAGAAAGTTCCGGAGTCTCAGGTGAAGGGCTGCTCCATTTATTCTCTAGCAATTCAGATTCCTTTGACCAACTTGGTGTTTCAGCAGCTTGAGAAATGAAGGAAAGAACCATGTCTGTCTAGACTGACCAGAAAGTAAAAACAAGGAGCACTTTGAAATCTGTGAATCTGACCACAACTGAGAGTTGTACTTAGTCCAAGTAACTGGAAAATCAGTTTCTTGGATTAGACAAATGCTTCCCTTAAGACTCTCAAACTGCCAGCTTTCTTCTTTTATAATTAATAGAAAATTATTGCACTGACAGACAAGGGACTTCATATTTGAGCCAATGGGAAAACTTGACGTTGAAGCCAGGGGAAATAATTCAGCCCCAAATAGAGTTGTTAATGCCGGGATAAAAGCAAACAAGTGTGCTAATGATCTTCCCTTAGAATTGGATGGTGATGAATTTTGATATATTTCCAGGTGGAAAATATATCAGTTCTCTCTGGGCCAGGGACTGGACACTCGAACGAGAAAATGCTGAAATGAAAAGTACTCACATGATCTCATTTCCACTTTCTAGAGGATACAAATGCTGAAAAGAGAGTTAGTTCCCATTTCAAGGAACAAGATCTTCGGGTTAGAGGCATCCATGACAAGATGGTAGTGAGGTAGGAGGAGCCCTGATTTCCTTGACCGGGACCGCCATCCCTTGGCTGGCTATAGGAATCACATGCTGGTTTCAAGATGTAGCCCTTCTTTGCTGTTCTTCATGTGTTCAGTCTTCCAGCAAATATTTATTGCCACTTACCACACACCCTGCTCTTCTCTGGGTGCTTTGGGTATAGCAAAGAAAGGTCGCAGTCCCATCGGAGCCTTCCCATTCTGTGGGAGGAGACAGCAGATGCATATGTAAGTAAATGTGTAAGATCAGTTAGTTATCCATGCTATGAAATGAAAAAAAAAAAAAAAATCAGGGTCAGAGGAAAACAAGGGCCGTGCGCCAGGGCAGAATGGGGTGAGGCATTGCTGTGTTATACAGGTTGCCTAGCGAAGACCTCACAGATGATATGACATTTGAACAAGGACCCTAAAAAGGAAATGAGGAAGACACGTGCATACTTGAACAGAGAGTGTTTGTGGCAGAAGGAATAGCAAATGCAGAAGCCGTAAGATGTGAGAGTTCTTGGCAAGACCAAGAAGAGCCTGGGGGCAGCTGGCTCGGTTGAAGCAGGGTCAGCAAGGGAAGAGTGTAAGCCACGCATTAGGATCTGGGGTGGGCACATGCTGTAGGCACAGCTTCTTGTCCTGGTGAGAACAAGTCTGAGCAGACCGCCCTGCAGGAAACAGGAACACTTCTGACTCCACACATGTAGCGTGAAGCAGCCTCCTCACGGTGCTCAGACCATACAGAAATTGAAAGAGGCAAGGAAAGAGAAGCGGGGGGTCTCTGTGATAGAACCTGGGTGGCCGCTGTGTTTTCAGCTGTGCCGCAGAAGGACTTTGCCACTTCGTGAACCTTGTTCTCTGCCGGTCACCCTTATTCTCTCCTTCAAACCCACTGAGACATCGCCAGCCCTCAGAGCCTCATTCAAGCAAGGACAAGACAGTGGGGACACCGTGTTGAAACAGAATAGGATTTGGAACTTCAGAATCTTGGGTTTGAAGTCTGCCTTTATAATTCAGTAGCTGGGTGACTTTCAGCCAATCATGTCACTTCTTTGAGTTTCCATTTCCTCATCAGCATCATCAAATGTGCTTTAAGTAGATTCGCCAATTAAAAAATCAACATTATCCAAAGAGGGCAATTCTGTAATCAACAACTGAGGAAACTGGCTCAAGGGATTAAGGAAGCCATCAAAGGTTGCGATGAGATGGCAGAAGCAGGATTTGAACCTACGTAGCATGGCACAGGGCTCACGCACTTAGCTCTTGTTACCATGCACGACAGTGTGCGTGCCACAAGAGATCACGTAGAGAAAATACAGAACACACAGTAGGGACTCGGTAATTATTGGCAGCTGGCTGTTTGTACTTGACCAGGTTGTAAGTAACAGAGAAACTAGCCAGAACAGCTTAAGCCAAAAGGAAACTTGTTGGTTCTTACAAATAAAAATCAAGACCCCAGATTCTAAACACAAGCTGGCTGCAGCATGCGGTTCAGTTTAGGTTTCAGACTGTTAGTTACCACCATCCGCCTCTTGGCCGTGTTTTATCTGTTGATTCTTGGTCATGCCCTATATGGGGTGGCAGGACAGCTTCGTTTCCACATTACTGTAATACCAGGCCTGTGGAGGAGATGGGGAGGGCGACATGTGTCCTGGTTTAGCCAGAACGGTCATGCAGTCCAATATGAAAGAGTATCCACCTCCACCCGCACGTCCCAGTTGGCCCTGACCATCCCCATTCGTACCTGCCAGCCGTGCTTAAATATCCATCGCCTCCTCCCTCTCTCTCAGAAGTACCCCAGTTTGGACACTGGATTACATGATCATTCTACTGATTACCAGAGAAAATACTGAGATTACGTCTCATTGGCCATTGTCCCAGATACAAAGTTATCCCCTGAATCTTTTTTTTTTTTTTAAGATTTTATTTATTTATTTGTCAGAGAGAGAGAGGGAGAGAGAGCGAGCACAGGCAGACAGAATGGCAGGCAGAGGCAGAGGGAGAAGCAGGCTCCCTGACGAGCAAGGAGCCCGATGTGGGACTCGATCCCAGGACGCTGGGATCATGACCTGAGCCGAAGGCAGCTGCTTAACCAACTGAGCCACCCAGGTGTCCCTATCCCCTGAATCTTAAGTAGGATTTATTTAGCTGGGAGTGGGGAGGGATGGGAGACCAAAGAAGAATAGAGGGACTGTTAGTCCAAGAGGTGGATTCTGGGTGGTCAAAGCCACAAATGTCCATTACAGTTCCTTTTTCTTCCTTTGTGCAATTTGGTAGGATTTAGCAGGAAACTGAGAGAGTTTGGGAGTTGGGAGAACATGGGTTTGAATCCTGGCTCTGTTGCTTCCTCTAGCTCCATGACCCGAGTCAGATCGTCTTCCCGTTTTAAGCCCAGTTTTCTCATGTGTAGAGAGAACTCACTGTGTCTGTGTCGGTGAGTTATTATGAGGATTAAATAGGTTAATTGACATAAGATCTGAGAAATTGATAGCTCTTGTTTTTCCATGATGCCTAGAAGAGATCCAAGCATATATTAGGTGTCAAGTAAATATCTAGTGACCAAGGACCAGGACAAGAAACAAAGGACCATGACCTTTTCAATAAATACTCAAGAGTCTGTCAGTGATGACGAGACCTAGTGATCAAGGAAAGGAACCTTACAATTTGAGATTGAATTGAGGAGATTTGGGATCCAGCTAAAACAATGAGAAACCACTGGGAAAATGTACTCTTTAGAACTAAAGAAATGATATTATTTGCTTTCAAACAGTTAAAAAAAAATACTTAACAACCATACTGGGGTAAATAAATATGAATAATTACTGTGTCCTTCTCCCAAGAAATGTAAAGATGTAGAGTCTTGGGTAGAGAAGTAAACACATAAAAGCACAGGGATGTCCTACTTAAATACAGAGTAGATAAAGTGGAGAATGAGAAAAGCCACCATCTTAGTTCTTTGGATGAGGAGAAAGTAGTAAAGATACCCAACTGAAGGGCTTTGAAGGGCTCAAAGGGGGAAGAAATCCCTTCCAGTAAGGGAGAACAGGAGAGATTTGATGACCTGGAGGTCATTTGAGTCAGACCTTAAAGTAAATCTGGATCTTACAGGTGGGGAAGATGTGAAGGTATCTCAGGCCTCAGGCACTCCAGCCAAAATCTTGCCCTTGTGCTTTTGCTTCCTCTACCGAGAATGCTTTGCCCACCTATCCACAGGGCTTGGTCCCTCACTTCCCTGGGGCCCATTTTCAAATGCCATCTCTCCATACGGACCTCTCGAGCTACCTGTGTAAAAATCGTGATACCCACTCTCTTTCCTGCCTTGCTTTTCTCCTTGGCTCTTGAAATTCCCTAACCTACCACATTCCACAGACTCTCATTGCTTATCTTGGCCACTATCTCTCCCCTCTTCTAGAATGCAGGCTCCATGAAGGCAGGAAGTTTTGTCTGTCTTGTTCCCCGCCCGTGTCCCCAGCACCTGGAAGAGTGCCGGACACATAATTAAGTACTCATATTTTGTAAAAGGAAGGAAAGGAGAGAGTCTAGGTGAGGGAGAAACATGAACCAGAGGGTGGAAAGAATGTGGAAGTTAGGGTAGCAGACACAGTATCAATAGAGGAAATTCAGGCAAGAAGAACATGGTGGGGCCAGACCCT
Source organism: Lutra lutra (assembly GCF_902655055.1). Taxonomy (NCBI): domain Eukaryota; kingdom Metazoa; phylum Chordata; class Mammalia; order Carnivora; family Mustelidae; genus Lutra; species Lutra lutra. Next base: position 39,621,705 of record NC_062288.1, read on the forward strand.
AGAGGACTGGCAGATGTGGTCCAGGAAGCCAGCTTTGATTCTGCATGTGATGAGAACTCTCAAGGCTTTCGCTAGGAAATGTACAGAAACAGTTCTGTGCTCATCAGACTGTGGTGTTTGTAGCAAGGTTCGGCAAAGAGGAAGGCTGGAGGTGAGAGAGTCAAAGAGATGGAAGTAACAAGATTTGATCCTGTGAAGAAAAGGAATGCTAGAGAACGGGTACCGATGGGTGACCTGTATGTGCCGTGATTGATGTGACAGCTGCTCTGACATTAATAGTCAGAGCTGCCAGTTCTTAGAGATGGGAGACAGCACTTTCTCCTTAAGAACAATTTCTTTATAGGCAACACAATGTTTCTAAATGACTTTTACTTACTTTTCTCTGTTTTTACTACTTACCATAACGCAATAACTGTTTCAGTACCTGGAGACCTTGAGCTTTACCTTCCTCTGGGACGTATCTGCCTTTGCTGCTCAAAGTAGAAATGATGACTTCTCTCTCCCCGGGAGCCCCGTTTTCCTGTCGCAAGCAGTGCTCCTACCAGGAGGAAGTGCAGAGATTGCACATTTGGAAAAATGGGAGAGGAGACAAATAGAGTATAAGGTTATCCAAAATGAAAAGTAGTTAGCACAAGGGATTTAAATCTGAAAAAGGGAAACTAGAGCTTCTCCCTTTCCAAGCAGCCAAGAATGACATTTGCAAGTGTTTTTTAATTAATGCCCAGAGCGTGTGTGTGTGTGTGTGTGTGTGTAGACATCTATACAGATAAGGTTATTGAGGATAGAGTCTGTGCCCTGTACAACTCCAGGAACCCCTAGTCCCATATTCACATGGAACCCAAGGGGAAGGCTGCTTTCTGGAGCTTCGCAATGGACGGTTGTGTTTCCAGGAAACACTGGTGGAACAGTGAAAGGGTCAACAAACCTTCCAAGAAGGCAGAACAGAGGACTGATTTGAGGGTTGGCCCCACTCTTTCAAAATCTTTCTCTTTCTCAGGTCCTGCTTTAGTTTGCCATTAGAGGTGAATTTATTTGTGTTACTATTCTCTATACCATCCAGCTGCTCTCATCTGTGGCAGAAGACTCCATGACTTCGTGCGGAAGCTTGAAGAGACGGGGGCCGGAAAAATATAAAAGACAAAAGAGGGGGAGGACGGAGGGTGCCATTTCATGCACAGTGGAGTCAAGTACTAGTCTGCTTTGAGCAGCATTGGAGAATTAAGTTGGGGTGAGATGGGAATAGGCCTTAAATGCTGAGCCAATTTAGGCATTAGGGGGGTATTCAAGGTTTCTAACAAGGGAAATTTATGGAAATACGGATCAATCAAGCCTTCCCATAACCAAACATCAGATGGTCTAGTTACCCATGGGCTCCCACCTGGGCATCTCCAAGAAGGGCATCGTTCTCTTCCTGGTCTCCATCCTTCCATACTCGCTGGCTAACCCACGTCAGCTTGGTTCAACACATATTTACTGCATACGTGTTATCTATCAGCCACAGTTACGAGTGGCAGAAACAGCTGCTAAAAAGTACTATTCTCTGGCTTCCTCTCCGTTTTGAACATTTGCTTTCATTTCCTCCCATTTGCAATGCCTTGGGTGTCATTCCACCAGGAAGTACGCTTTCCAAGTACTGTCATGTTAGAGCCTTAGGAGAGAACTGATGTGGCCGACAGTGCTAACAGGAGCGCTCTGTACGATGAGAAATGTATGTTTTCTTTACTCTGGCCAGATTTTTCTAGACCAGAAAGTGAAGGCTTTTTAAATATTAGCATGTAGTATATTTAACAAAGTGCTTACTGAAAATCCCACAAAATATGTCTTTCCTGCATATTTTTAAAGCACAGAGGCTCACCTCGGTTTGTGTAAGCATTCAGTGGTGTGCGTTATACTTTATTTTGGCCGCCGTGGTACAGATCGGGAGGGTGGCTCTCTTTGGACTCCTGGCAAAGTCGGCTAACTGTACACAAAGTTGGTCCAAGGCTAGGGTGACTTGTGAGTTCTGTGCGAGAGCCCTCACTGTCTGCTGTATAAACACATGTCTAAATTCAGTCCGGTTCCTCGTGCCCACTGGCAGCAGAACCCTCCTAGGACAAGTTCTCATCGTCTGCTGCTTGGGCTCCATCTCTAGTTTCCCTTCTTACTGTCTCCCTCATTCCAGGCTTCCCCAATACCCTCCAACCTCTGTATTCTTAAACAAAATCAGACCTATTCTCTTGTGTTTTTAAAAGGCTCTGGTTTTCCTGTAGGGATGGTTGGCAACAATAATTTTTATCAAGAGGCCATCTCTTGAATATATTAGAATGTGCATAAAGGGCTGGCTGGGCAGGAGATAAGTGAGGTTTCAGAAGCCATACCTGTCATTACCAGTGTCTTGAATTCCTTCTGAAATTTTAAATAATGTGGACTAAATAAGATTTTTGTTGATTAAAAGGGGGCTACTGATCTCCAGAAAGAAGTCCAAACTTGCTCTGTCATGTAGGGTCCTACATGATATGGTTCATAACTATCTTTCCAGGTCAAGCACCTGTCTTGATGTCGTTCATCTCAGTACTTGACATTGATGATCCTAACAAGAGAGGTCTTTGGGGATTTTTCGTCTGCTTGTGGAGATAGGTGCATAAACTTAATTTCAGGTGGTCTGGGATGTGTCCTAGAGGTAGAGTGGTGGAACAGTGAAAGAGTCAACAAATCTTGTTGGGAGAAAGTGTTAAAGCTCCTGAATTGCCTGCATGGGCTAGTGATAATTACCTCCTGAATATTGACAGGAAGACCAACCCAGACACAAAAGATTTACATGCAGTGTTTTTGAGGCATGAACCTACCAGGACACTGGGTGATTGTGCATTGTCCAGAATGGAAGATGAGATGGAAAATACAAGGAGGAGTTATGGGATTTTATACTAACATTTTTAGGGTGTTATAGAGGGTGTGTGTGTGTGTGTAGAAAGGACACATAGATGTGGTTTTTTTTTTTTTTTTCTAAATAACACAATGAAACTACCAGAAATATAAAATAAGACTGGTAGTGCAAAATTGAAAGGACTTAGGGTCTCCTTCTTACAGGCCCTGATGCCAAAGAGAAATTGAAGGTGGTTTGTATTCTGGTGTCCAGCTGGGAACCCATGTGAAATGGTGGTACCATTTAGCAGGGTAAAGAATCTAATCAAAGAAGCAGGTCTGCACAGAAGGTAGGAGGTCTGCTTGGAACATGTCAGGTGTGAGGTACCTGTGCGTTGCTCATGTTGGAACGCACAGTATAGACTCTGGAGACTGGAAGGGATATGTTGGCTGGACATACCAATTTGTGGGTGATGATGGAAGATGTGGCTAGATGTAGTATCCAGAGCAGCATTGGATATGAGAAAAGATGAGAGCAAGGGCGGAACTGCAAAGAATACCGTCATTAGAGGGAATTATTTTTTAGTTGAGAATCAATCTTAATTTTTCTGTTTTTCTTTGTTCCTATTTTCCTTTGTTTTTCTATTGAAACATTTAAAATATGTTTTTAAAATAGTCATCATCAGAAATATTTATACATAGAATTATATAAAAGTAGCTAGGGCATCTGTCCTTAAGTTGAAAGCAATACACCTAAAAAAACCAAAACACAAAAAAGTGCCTTTGCCTCTCTTCAGGTCTGCTCACCGACAGCAGCACAGTCACAGACTCGATTTAGATCTGATTCTGTGTCCTTGCCATCCTTTTTATCTTTTGGAAACGACTTTCTCTTCCTTTCTAAGCCACAAATTATTTTATCCATTCCAGCATTTACGATTTTTCACATTCAAACTGATGATGTGTTTTAGTTAAATTAGCAGTCATTGTTTTTCTAAGTGGCACATAAAGTCATTTTGCATCTTAGAGTCCTTTGCCTGCTCTAGTCAAAGTCACGTGCTATTGCTTTGCGTCTTTCCCTTCATCAGGATGTCCTTTGGACTTGAGAAAGATGGAGTGAAACAGCCCATTTTGCTCCCCAGTCTTCCTCCACCTGACCAGACTTTGTCTTCCATGAAGTGACACATGGAGGGGGCCCGAGCCCCCTCGTGAAAGGCCAGGAACTAGGCAGCAAGGGCGAGGGCTGGGCCCTCAGGCCCTCTTAGCCTGGGTTTTTGCAGGTCCTGAGAGAGCCGAGGAAAGTGAGAACCCGTTGACCTTATAAAAACAAGCCCTTTTCTTCACAGAGGGCCGCCCTGTGTTGCTCAGGGTTCTGGTTGCAAGCAGCAGGCCCTAACTCCAGTGGGATTTATTGGAAGGAAATCTGGTGTTGACATCACCTCTGGTGAGATTTATTGGAAGGAAATCTGGTGCTCACAGGATCAACAGGAGGCAGAAGGAATGGGCTTAAAACGGAGCAGAGACCAAGGGAACGCAGACTGTGGACCTCTGGAACAGCCTGGCCAGGATGTTGGGACAGTGCTGCCACTCTGGCCTGCTGCCAGAAATTAATCTTCACTGTTCCCTTGGCTTCGGCTCCTGGCTCCAGAGACAAAGCTCCAGTTAGGAGCGTCCACTCTGACTGCTGAGATCCTGCCTGCATTCCGGTCGCTGGGAGATGGGGAACAGGAAGGTGTCTCCCCTGGGACTTCAGGAGAAGAAACTAGGGTTTCAGCATGTCACCACCAGAACAGTACAAGAGGAGCACCCCCAGACAGAAAGGGGGTTTGAGGTTGCGTTGCCAAGAGTGACAGACGTTCACCATGCCTCCTTCCAGAGTCGCGGCTCGGTGAGGCCATCAGAGCAGGACTGGAGGACTGGAGCTTTGGCTTCATTCTGAAACGCAGGTTGGCAGAGCAAACAGCACTGCGGGAGCTCGCACAGAGGCTTGGGCCTCGCGCTGAGTGTGTCACGTGCGAGTGCCGCTGGACACGCAACTCTTCATTCTTGGGCTTTTCAGAAACTGTAAGGAGGAGGACAGTGGTTACCAAAGATTTCCCCAACTATGAAGGACTGAATGCAGCCGCTGTAGATGGCAGAACCCAGGTGCTAAATAAAATAAAGTGTCTAAAAGATGCCATTGTTTGAAATTAGCCCCACAGACTGACAGGTAATTAACTTCTGCCACTAGTTTAATTTCTCGTGTGGACCTGGTACAGGAAACCATACATGGGTGGTAATTTTTTTCCCTCCAATCTCAGAGGAAATGTAACCGGGTATGAACTAGTGGCACAACTCATATATCAGTAGTCTGTAGTGGGTCTACATAAATCCTTTTCTTTAAAGTTATTTAACTGTTTTGAAAACGGTTTCAACAGAAGTAATTCCAATTGCCCCAGAAAGGAAACCAGAGTCTTAAAGAAAAATAGACTCTCTTTGCTGAGCAAGGCAAACATATCAGTATGCAGAGAAACGAACCAGTCTCTTATGTTTTATTTCCTGAACAAATCTACTGAAACACTTACTTTGTGTCTTTAAAAGGCTGATAGACAAAGAATTCCACGGCCACTAAAAATTAATGCCTATAACTGGTTTGTAACCACTTTATTTTTATTTTTTTCAAAGATTTTATTTATTTGACAGAGAGAGAGAGATCACAAGTAGGCAGAGAGGCAGGCAGAGAGAGAGAGAGAGAGAGGGAAGCAGGCTCCCTGCTGAGCAGAGAGCCCGATGTGGGGCTCGATCCCAGGACCCTGAGATCATGACCTGAGCTGAAGGCAGAGGCTTTAACCCACTGAGCCACCCAGGTACCCCGTTTGTAACCACTTTAAAAGGTCAGGTATTCTTTTTTCCTTTTTTAAAAAAAATTGCTTCTCTGTTATTCATAGTATTTCATTGTGGGTCGTTGCCCATATTATAAACAGAGTAAGTGTTTGGTTTTTTTAAATTCATCAGAAACATATTCTCTGGGGAAGAATTTTCTATTTAAATAGTTAGATAACCTGCGGTTTCCCCGCATACTTCATGTGTGAAATAACACATTTCTGTCCCCAACCTAGCCCTGTGTATAGCCAAGCCCTTTTAGACTATTTCCTTTTTTTTTTTTTTTTAGATTTTATTTTTTTATTTATTGAGAGGGTGTGAGGAGGGGCAGAGGCAGAGCAAGAGAGAGAATCTCAGGCAGACTCCCCATTGAGCGTGGAGCCTGTGTTGAACCTGGAGCTCAATCCCCTGATCCTAAGTTATGACCTGAGCCGAAATCAGGAGTCTGGTACTTAACTAACTGGGCCACCCAGGTGCCCCCTTATAGACAATTTTCTGTCATTTGGACTCTTCCAGGACTTAATGTCTAAAATAAAGACCCTTATACCTGCAAAAGGTGAGAACTTGATACTCCTTAGAGCTGACTTACTCAGGTCATGCAGTGAAACTGATTTCATTTTAAGAACTAGAAAATGGTAATGCACAAACAGACCACTCTGGTAAAAGCAAAATTAATTTTGGCAATTCTTTCATCAGTGGAACAGATAAGTTCCCTAAAATCTTGACCCATTATACCCCTTGGATCCACAGAATAAGATGGAAGAATCTGTTATTATCAGTCTTCCAAAAGATCTTCACCCTTAACTCCTTGAAGGTTTTGCTGAAATGTCACCTCAATGTGGCCTTTCCTGGTCACTCTGATTTAAACTTCAACTCTTCCTCCCCTTACCAGCATGCCCAATCCCCTTTTCTGGCTTTCTCTTTCTCCATAATATTTATCTGAAACAATATGTGTTCTATTTATTTGTTGTGGTTTTTCTCCCCTACCTCAGAAGAAGCTACATGAGCACAGGGGTTTTTTGTTTGATTTGGTTTGGTTTCTCTTATTCCCTCTTGTATTCCCAGCACCAGGTACATAAGTAGGTGCCCGATAAATATTTGTTTGACCTACAACTAATGCAACATTTGTTTGAAGGTTTCTGTGTATGGGTATCCCCAACTCTCTTGGTTTAAAAAGCAAATTCCCATCAATTATTTTATTTTGTTATTCTTACAACATTGTGTTTTAAGAAAGAATGATTATCCCCATTCAGAAGATGAAGAAACAGGGCCTCAGTGAGTTTCTATGAATTATGTAAAATCAAGGGTTTAGCAAGAGGTAGACTCCAGCCTCAATCCCAGATCAATTACTTCCCTTGAGGTGCTGCTCCCCACCTGACTTGTGAATGCATCTAGCCAGAGGAATTAGTGCTCTGTGTTAGACATCACTGGTCTGGTCTCGAGCTAATGGATTCCGAAATGAAGACGAGCATAGAGTTTGGATGCAGCGGCCATTTATTCTTAATAAATAAAACAACCCATCGTCTCCAGCTCTCAAGGATGTGAAACCTAACTTCTCTGCAGCTGAGCCTTACGGGTACTTGCCCGTTGGAGGTAAAGAGCCGTTCTCCTTAAGGTCATGCTGTGTCCCCCATGAAGAGCCTATGCAAACCCTTCCTTACACTGCCGCCTTCACACCGTACCTGCTTCTACTGTGAGCCTTTCTCCAAGGCCGCCTTTCTAGTGCACGTCAGGCTGTGGGTGAGGGGGTAGTATGCCTGATGGTTGAAGCTCCTAAACAGGCAGAACCAGACCGAACTTGAAGTTTGATTTGGTTGGGAGCTTTCTTTGGGGCAGATTATTCTGTCTCATTCTCTAGAAAATGAGGTCAATGGAACCAAGTTCTGATAAACAAATTAGACTTTGCAGGTAAAGCATTCATGATTGCCCTAGGTGTTATTATCGCATAGCTCCTGTATCTCCTACATCAGATCCTAGGGTCCTAGAAGGGAAGGCAAGTTACCGGTTGTATTAGTTCGCTCGGGCTGCCCTAACAAGGTGCTATCGTTGGGGTGGCTTAAGCAGGAGAAACCTAACGTCTCAGCCCTGGATGCCAGCATGCCAAGGGCAAGGCGTTGGCAGGGTTGGTTCCTTCCGAGGGCTGTGAGGAAGACGCTGTTCTGTGCCTGCTCCCTGCTTTCTGATGGTTTGCCGGCATTCCTGGGCTCTCTTTAGCTGCTGGAAGCATTGTGCCCATCTTTTTCAGCTTCCCATGACATTCTCCCTGTGTGTGAGCCTGTGTCTAAATTTCCCCTTTTTATGAGGATACCAGCCATATTGGATTAGGAGCCCGCCCTACTCCAGTCTGATCTCGTCTTAATTAAATATATCTCCAATGAACCTATTTCCAAACCCATCCCTTCCGAGATACTAGGGATTAAGACTTCAACATAAAGATGTTTGGGGCCGGGGGGGGGGGGGGGGGGGGGAGTAGGTTCTACCCATAATAAAGGCAGGCCCTATCACCTGTGTAGTTGTTATATTTACTTGCATTTTTAAGTGTTGGGGCATTGCTGCTAAATCCATTAGTTTAAGGAAATGTCTCTTGAAGGTTTAGAAATAGAGCAACTTTCTAGCAAATGAGTGGCCTTTTGAAGATTGCCCCTCCAACCAAGGTTTAGCAAAAAGAGGAGACTTGCCTTCAGCTAGTGCCTTCTAAGGCTTTGTGTTAGGTTGTTGGATTAGGGTACATAATGGCCAGGTGACTGTTTTGAGACTTTCCAAGCAGGTTTTTAATGGGTAGATAGCTGTAATACCTTTGTGTATAGATAAGGACCCATATGTGCTGTTTTTAACTTTAAAGGTTTATTTGTCTAAAAATCAGGGTAACTCAGGGTTCTTTTCAAAATTTCAAGTGCAACTCTTTATTGCGTGTGTTAAATAATAAATGACCATTTTCCTTAAAAGTGTTTCACATTCTTTCTGATGCGTACAATGTGTGGTTATAAAGTAATGAGCTTGGTTCCACATTCTATACACATGCACTTAGAGTACCTTTTTTGCAATGAATACACACATTAAAAAAATTTTAGTATCTAATTTGCAGTGCCATACTCTACACATCCAAATATTTTAAGTTTCTTTTCTTTCCCAAATCACTTGCTTGATGTAACCAGATTTTTGGAGTTGCTTTTCAGGCTACACATATTTATTTGGGCTGAAATTTTGAGTTGATGTAAATCTCAGGATTTATTATCATGGAAACGGGACTATCTACAGCTCTTGAAATCTTACAAAAAGTCTGTAAATATTTGATGGATGAGTGACTGTATGAATGAATGGGCAGGGAGTCAGTGAATTCATTTCTTTTAAATTCCATTTGAACCAATGAAATCAGTGGTCTCCAGTGAATATAATACTCAGGACAGAAGATAATATACTTTAAAATTCCGAGAGCAAGTTTTAATTTTTGGTAGCATTTTATTTCTGTATGTTGGATTTTCTTGTGACACCTTGACTCTCCCCTACATCGTGTACATGGTGACTGATGGTTTCAAGCGCTCTGCAGTGAAAGGGGCCTCTAAGAAAGGCAGGTTGGGAGCAGACACAATGAGCACACATTTGCATAGGGCAGGAAGGGCACTGTAACATCTGGCGGTGGTAGCGGACTGGTCCATTTGTTGGTGCTCATTAAATTCACATTAATGCATGAGCTGCTCTGAATGTGTAAATGCCATTCGGGGTTGGTTGCTTTCTCCCAGGCCAACAGCAGTGACTTTTGGGACTCTCCCCCGCTGGTTGTTTACTTGCCAATGGCATTTGACCTGGGGTCAGACCTGTATTTAACCCTTTCCTGTAGGTCAAAAACAAATTAATTTGGTGAGAATTAAATTGGAAATGAGTCGTCTGTACAGCAGGTGTTCCCTGTAGAGAATGTGCCCCAGGTGGAAACATTTTGAGATCTGTTCCTGGGTCATCTCTGAAGAAGCTTCAGAGGTCAGAGAGGCAATTCCAAGACAGCCCATGTGGTGAGGGCCTGGAGATGGCTGTTGGCAGGTGCCGACTCGGGCAGTTTTCTCAGCAGCTTGGGGGGACTTTCAAAGAGGCCCCTTTTGGAGATAATTTATTCATATATTCATGGACATATATCTTGGGCATTCATTGAAGACTGATTTACTTAGAAGTTGCCCTAAGTGATTGGAACTTTACCCTTTGCCCCTACCTCCCACCATCAACCAAAGGCTTTGATTTGAAGGAAACAAAACAATGCATTTTTCTCTTTCTCTTTTCTAGAGGATGAGGAAGATGAGGAAATGGTAGAGCCTAAAGTTGGCCATGATTCAGAACTGGAAAACCAAGACCAAAAACAGGAGGTGAAGGAAGGTATGGTATGGTGTGGGAGATAAATTAGTCATCATTTTACTATTAGTATCATTTAGCAACATGAGAGGCTGTCCTGGTGAGTAAATATTAAATACACACTCCCTCTGCGGAAGGTTTTCTATGGTTGTTCAGTACGTTATATTTACTACCATAAACTGTAATCCCCAAAGCAAGGGTCATTTATTTTTTTGACCAATGAAAGTAAATAAAATAGAAGTCACCCACAAATGCAGCAACAAGTCCACTCACAATTCCAGTAAAATTATTACTAAATGGTGAGAGAATAAGATAGTTGTTAACCCATTGTTACTTTGTTACTTTGTCATGTGACTTTGTCCACTGCATTGTGTATTCCCAACCATAACAGTAAAGGGAAGAAGCAGCGCTAATTATTTTGTTCATAAATTCTGAAGTATATTCACGTGAGCTACACAGAAACTTTAACAGTGATCCTTACTAATAACTCAGCTGTTCACAGTTTTCTTCCACGTCTCTGCCTGTGTGAAGAGCAACCTCTCCATGTTCCAGTATTCACCATGATGAGCATTTATTAAGGGCTTCCTGTGTACCCAGCTCTCTCCTAAGCCCCTTAGAAATATTAATATCTACACCTCCAAACATCCTTTGGAAGCAGATACTATTTTTATCCCTACTTTCCAGGTGAAGAACCAGGAAGGGAGAGGTTTAAAAACTTATCCAAGAAGACAGAATGTATCCAGGATTTGTAGTTGACTCCAAAGACTATATTTCACCATGACGGTGTCATCCTGTCATAGCACTGGGTCTCAAAAACAAGAAAGCAAAATGAAAAAAGACAAGGGAAGACAAGAACTACTACAGGTGCCAATTCCCTAAATATCTAATTTTGTATCCCTTTGAGATTCTCGGCCCTCAGAGATAAAAGAACTTTGAAATCATCGTTCTTACTGACAAATGAAGTATGCATAGACTGAAAAGCTTCTTCCACATTCCCTGCTCCGTGTCCCAAGTATAGATCAACACAAGTCTGATTAGAAGCTCCCTAATTTTTAAATTCTAAATTCTAAAGATGCCTGTGGCTCTGCCAGAGTGTGTGGCACATAGCTGTCACTGGGGACTTTTATAAGAATGGGTACATAATGGCCATATATGCTCACTTTATCTGGCTCAGGCATTAAGTGATTTTGATTCCCGTCAAGTTCTGGGCTACAACTAAGGGCAGGGAGTAGAGGTAGCCTTTTTAACTGTAGTATCCACAGAAGGTGCAAGAGTTATCATTTTCTGAGGGACTCTAAATGCATTTGATTGAAGAGATTTTGCCTAAAATTCTAAGAACATTTTTTTAAGCTGGCAAATGGAATATCATTAACACAGGTATAGCAAGAGATAAAATAAGTCAGGATTTATTAAAATAAATAGAGAAAAGATTTTTCCTTTTGCAAAATATCCTCAAGCGCTTCTGGGTGATAAGGAGCCATGGTGTCTTTTGTGTGTCTTGGCACAGATTCCCTCCTGCCCCTTCCACCCCCCATTCCCCAAACTGTCTTCTCTGGCAAAGCAGTGCAACCCCTTTCTTAAGTTCAGAGAGAGAAAACACCCTCTCGTTTCAACTGTTGCTCAGGCTTCATGGAATTGATTAAAGTCCTGTTAAAAGTCAAAAAGAAGTTGGAAGTACATTTCCTGGACTGCTGCGCCGTGTGCCTTTTTCTCTATTAATGGCTTTTCTGCAAATTAGCACATAATGGGTTAAAAGCATGTTTATGTTGGCATCAAACTCTCTGGCTTTTTTTTTTTTAAGTAAGACGGTATTTTGCAAACTTTTTCAAGAATCTCCAGCAGATATAATCGTGGCGCCATTCCCACGGCTGTATGGTCGTTAGGGCTGTGTCAGCACTTCCCTTACGAACCTTGAGTTTCAGCGATTTATTACTCAGCCGTAAAAATTTGCTCTGAGCTGAAACTTGACATACACGGTTTTAGACCAGGAAACACATTTTTGAGAAATCTGGACTTTTGGGGAGTTAAAAAAAAAGTGGTAAACAGGAGATGGGGAAAAAAAATCAGTGCTCACTAGGTTTTGACATTTTGCCTATGTGATATCAAAATGCACTAAGTGGTAAAGAAATAAGGGTTTGATATTTTCTGTTTTCACTCCTTTTTCCACAATGGAGTAGCACAAACATCAGGTACAAGTTAGCTTTTAATCAAATTTTAGGTGATTTCTACATGTGAGCTTTCTGGTATCTTCGTGTTCGAAGTTCGGAAACCTAACTCTTGTAAACACACATCATCTCATAAATCTCACATTAACTTCAGAGAAGGAGAGCCTTCTTTATCAGTTTGGTTTGGTTTTCTTGCTCCTGTTTATGAAATGATTTCACTGTAAAATTCCCAGAAAAGCCACTGTCCCTGTCTAATCAGGTTTGAGATTTAAGCTATGTGGGTTAACTTCTTTATTTTTTGTCTTTTACATAAGCTCTTGAAAAATATTTGAAAGATTTAATTTTTTATATTGAAACTCAAAGCTGCATTGTTGAAAACAAGACATTTCTTAAATTAGTATTTTTAAAATAGTTTCTGACCTCAAGGATTGTAAAATACTTAATCTGAATTGTGAATTTCATTATGAATTTTGTATTTAAAAAAATTAAACTGCAAAACCGAAGATACAGAATATAGTAAGTAGAGTAAAACAACAACAACAAACTAGAGAAGTACCTATTAACTCAATTAAAAAACCCAAGAAAGTATAGCAAATAGGATAGAATCATGATAAAGACACATACACAAGTATTTTCATATATACAGTGAGAAATTCACATTTCTTTAAAGAAAAAGAAGCAAAATAGACCCTAACATAAAATGTATACTAGATTTTAATCTTGCAACCACAAAGTCATAGACTTAGGCCATCTTCTAAACTTCAAATTTCACGAATTCAGTACATTTTCTTCATAATTGTGATTCGAGCTAAACGTAACTGTTCAGGTAAACTTGGGCAAGTACAAAATTGTCATTTGGATCATATGTTAGTTATATCCATGTGTTTGACTTTTCATAAGGAATTTTTTTTTAAAAAAGGGCATTTTACATGCATAAAATATTGTTAGCTCTTGGCAGAAATACTCCATGTTTTGTGTTGCAAAAAAAAAAAAAAAACCAGACCTGCAATAATAGCATTTTCTGCTTAACTTCAAAAGAAAAATCAATGATTATCAATGTTTACATTTTGGTCTGGTATGCCTTTTGTTATTAAATTAATTCACACCTTTTTATACAGTGAACATGTTGAAAATAATTCATTAGGTGCTAGGGATAGAGAAAAGCTGCGGAAACAGATATATCAGGGAGAATTTGGGGTCTATTCTGAAGTAATACGATTGTGATTCTAATTGTTTGTGCTTGCATTTTGAACCTTGTAGGTTCCATTAATCAACCAATTTTCTTTTATGAAATATGGTGTCTGGAGAGGTTTTGCCTCTGAATACAGCTTTTGGTCATGGTTCCTGGATACTCCATTATGTTTTCATTACATTGTAGCAACACTTATCAATTTAAAGATTTTAAATATGGGAGGTCTTGGGGTTTATCAAAAATGACTATGGCCTATTTAATTCCTACGTTGAATATTGTTTATGACTTTCAAAAAAGTACTTGTCTGCACATGCATCTTATTATTTTGTACTAACAAATCGTGTCATTTGATCCCTGTTAGACATCAAAGCTTAATATAAAATATATCCTTTGTTTTGCTTCAGTAGCAGTTTAATTTCAAGCCCAATATTGTATTGTCAAACATAATATCTGGAGAGGCTACTGCTTCACCTACCTGAACTTGGCCTCTGCAAATACACTTTGATCAGCCATTTGTGTTTCTCTTAGAGAAGAAGTTGTATGTCTTGAAAGCTGAGATCAAAGTGACAATAAGCTACAGGGAAGAAAAAATTACAGAAAATGACATAGACACGATTTTTTATTCAAGGTAATGGACCTGTAAGGAAAGATACAGGTGAAATAGAAGTAACTCAAAAAGATAAACAGAGAGGAGAATAGATATTTTAAATATTATTTTAAAAAAGAATAAAAACAAAAAGGTCCTAGTTCTCTGCTTAATTTCAGATGGGTCTCAAGTCATCCATCAACAGTAACCAAGACTGAAAAAGGCTTTTAAAATAAGGCACTCCTCTTAGCTCTACGATACCCTCTTTTGGTGAAGCTTATTTATTTATGTAACACTACTACCAAACCAGAATGGACCTAGCATTTTGTGGATTTTTTTTTTTCTCGTTTTGCCTGGTTACCTGTTTTCTTGAACTTACATAAGGGTGAACAAATTCAAATGCCTCATTTTCTAAAACAGAAAGCAGACTAATTAATTACTATTTATTGAACACTTAACTATTTGCCCAGTATATTCATCCTTAACCCTTAAATGAGACTTAATGTTTAGGTATCGTTGCCGCATTTTATAGAAAAAACTGCTCCTCGGAGAGCTTTAGTTGGCTAAAGAAGCAAAGTCAGCGAAGAGCAGTGGCAACGCTGGATTCCTGGCTGGTTTCGTGGAGTCTTTGTTACTTACATCTGCACATCGCTGCTTCCCCAGTTTCCCAAACTAGTGTGTAGGCACCTCTGCTCAGTTCTGCTCCACAGAGGTTCCTGGAAAGTCCCAGTATGCATTGGCTTATTAAGGGCTCCGGAGGCTTCAGCAGCAGAGATATTTCTAACTATGTGTGGAGCTACCACAAGCTATGAGGCGCCAACTGTTCTGGGAGACAATCTTCTGCTGTAGTAGATGAATCACGTTTTGTTATCGTATGACCTTGGAGAGTTTTGTGAAAGGTGTGGACCAACTACAGGATCATAATCTTAGTTTCTTCTACAAATACAGATTCTGGAGTTCTTCCCGATCCCCGGCATCGTGGGCGGGGGCAGGGAAGTGGAGGTCAGAAGCGGGGAGACATTCCGTACATTAAAGACGAGATCCACTGTCTTGGCTCTGCAGCCATTCCTCTTGACAGCCCAGATTTCGTAGGCCAGTGGCTTCACGATACCATTAACTGAAACAAATAATGTAACACATTCTGCTGACCTTGGACCACACCCTACATGGCTCCTCTGACCAGGTGGCCAGGTAGAAAGCCTGACGGGGATGGTTGGGGATGTGTTTGAGCAAGCCCGTCAGTGAGAGACTCCGCTAGGGACTCAGTGCTGACTGCAGTGCAGTGCCCTCCTCCTGTCCCTTCAGTTCCAGAAGCTTCTGGTCCTCCAGAGAGTAATCCAGCAAACATCTACTGAATGCTGTCTGCACAGGAGCTGAACTGGGGCTCCTGAAGAACCACAAAGGTTCAGCAGACAGTTTCTACGCTTGAGGGCTTCTCAGTCTGGGGGAGTACCTAATCCTCTCTCTCTCATCGTATGGAAGCCTTGCCACTAGGGATAGTCTGTGTCGGCCGCTTGGGACTCCGAGGTGAGCTGACTTTCAGACACCGTGACATAAGCCAGTTAATTCATCTCTCTTTGCCTCATTTTTTATCTTCAAACTTAGTTTAATAAGATTCATCACGCTAGAAAGAAAGGCATAAAAACAATTTCGAGGTGTCTTATAGAAGCATTTATTTGTTCTGTATGTTTGTCTAAAAGCAGGGGATATCTCAGGTGAAAGCAGGTTTGGAAGGACACGTTTTGGGTATGAGTGGAACCTGTGTAAGAGCTAGTCAGCCTTCCCAGCTGACGCTCTGAGGTAGAACAGATGTGTCTTGGAGAGCGAGGAAGGCTGCCTCCCAGATCATATTATAGACAGTTCTGAGTTATTTCACATGAGCAACTTTCAGTCATATCCAATATACATAGTTTTATCGAGTTTTCTATTATGTACTCTTTGAGCTGTTTGTCAAGTTCAGTTCTAAAGCAGGTAACTTTCAGAACTGGTTACTAAAAAACACAAGTCTATTTCCATTTGCACTCTTTGTTGACTCTTTGAAATAGTGATTCTTCCAGATATGAAATATTTTTGTAAAATTATGAGGGGGTCATCTGCAAACACCTTTGGTGTGAACTTAGGAGCAATTTGGAATCAATATTGATAATGCTTTATTTCACCATCTGATCACTCTTTTGGTAAGTCATCTCAAGACTTGGATCCCTCTTGAAATGTTTTAATTGTACTTTTCTTCTTTCCTGACAATCTCTCACTTAAAAAGCCCCTCCACGAGAGCTGACAGAGGAAGAAAAACAGCAGATCCTTCATTCAGAGGAATTCCTCATATTTTTTGATCGGACAATCCGGGTAATTGAAAGAGCACTGGCAGAAGACTCCGACATCTTCTTTGACTACAGCGGTCGAGAGTTAGAGGAAAAAGATGGGTTAGTTTCTTGTGTGCATTAAAAAACAAAACAAAACAAAACAAAAAAACCTTGCAATAAATTATTGTTGATTCTAAATTCACTTATGTATTGACTAGGCAAATCCCAAACCAAACAAATCAGAGGAGGATGAAATTCCAGGGTTGATCTTGCTGAACAGCTTTGACTAAAGGCTTTGGTTATAACTTCTGGCTTAGTGTTTCCCTGTAATTATCAGGTGCTTCCGTGAAATGCTTTTGAACTTGATATCTGGGGAATAGTCCAGGTGATAGAGACTGGCAGAGTCACGTACTTTGTCCTCTGAGAAAACATTCCTATAAGCAGCAAAGGTGCTTTGTTATATCCAGTAGATCTATTTTTGATGTCTAAGCAAACAGGAAGCCAAATGAAATAAACATGAGATATGGGACCCCTCCACTGGTGTGGGGAGAAAATAGCAGAGACTGCAGTCCTTCTCCTCTTTTTGATACCATGACCATACGTGTGTATATGTCTTGTAGGACACTCATGTGCAGGGATATATTTAAAGATAAAACAAAAGCTAATCAGTAAAAGCAAATGACCCCCAGTGACTTTCTCTGAGACTGTAATGTATGCATTGTAAAGGGCAGGGGTAACCAGCCATCAGCGTGGGGGTACAAGGAGTTGGTACTTTATGAGCTTTGTAAGAAATAAATACAGCCAGTTTATAGCCGCTGATTTCTTTTGGTCAAGAACAATATGAAAAGGTGAGATCACCTGCCTTATACAGTAGACCTGACTTTTGACTATTTCTAAAATTCAAATACAGTTCTCAAAGGACAATGTATTATCATTGAGGATGCTCAAGGGAGTATAACAGAGGCTCCAAAAATAGTTTCAAAAGGGGGTTCTGAAAATGTTCTAACCAGTCGGCAGCAGCATTCAGCTATTTCAAAGAGACAATAATATTTTGAATATGCATGTTATGAGATGCTTTATTTTTCTTTGAAAAAGTCATTGCTGTATGGCTCAATTGATTGTCCAGGTCCTGTTTCCCTCTGGGTTACTTGGGCGTGTGTACCTCTTGCCCGAGTTTGCAGTGATAGATTTGAGGAAGAGTTAGTAGGGGAAAAAAGAAAAAGAGTCCTCAGTCAGCTGACTGGAGCCCAAGTAAGTAGTCTGGAGCCCAGTCATCATCTGAACAAGATCCATAGAAGGCGGGTGATACAGGGTGCACGCCAGTGGGGTAAAGCAGAGGAACAGAAAAGAGGTGAGAGCAGAGAAATTCCTGAACGGAAGCCCAAGAAGTGTAGCCAGCTTTTTATGCAGATCCAAAAGCTGCTGGCACAGAACGAGCCAAGTTACTCAGTTTGCACTCAGTCTTGTGGAGCAAATGCATGACCAGTGCAGAGATCTTCAAAGGGGGTTTTGTGGCCAGTTGAGTATCAGCCAAGAAAACACTGGCCAAAGTATATGCCTCGCCCCAGATGCTGCTCTGGTCTATGTTAAGTGTCTAATAAGTCTGGTGAATCCTGCACCCTCCGCTCTGCCCGAGTCATGGTGACACCACTTGCTGCTGAGCAGGGAGGAGACACTGCGGACCGCCCGAAATTGTAGGTGGATGGAGGCATGCGCATCACCTCTGATCTAAGGCGAGGTTCAGAAGACGTTGATATGATATCAAAGAGTCTCCAGCTGTGCTAGGCTTCCCTTGAGAGCTGGGAGATTTCTAGAGAATTCCGCTTCAGACAGAACTTATTAGGAGGAAGCGAATACTTGAGGGAGAGGTCAAGATGAGAATCTGAAAATCACTTGACATTTCATACCAGCTTTGGAGTAATATGTGGAAACCTTTCCGGGGTGAGGCTAGGAACGGCATTTCATACAGGAGGGAGGCCACCATTCGCTCTTTGAATTGCTATCAGCCTTTACCATCTGAACTGAAGCTTTGCCCTCAGAGAGTGTTCTGGGCCATGCTCTTGCCATCTTATTCTTTCAGTACAAACAGCAGAGAGAAAGCCCCATTCTGAAGCACCATATTTGTCTTTGATGTTTAAACCCTCCTAGGGATGTCCAGGCTGGAGCGAACCTTTCTTTCAATCGTCAGTTCTACGACGAGCATTGGTCCAAGCATCGAGTGGTCACTTGTATGGACTGGTCTCTCCAGGTAAGAATTCTTGCTGGGATGGGACGAACTGGTCTGTGTTCTTACGGCATTTGTATTTAAAAAAGAGAGAGAGAGTGAGAGAGAGAGTGTTTCTCTCCACTTCTTCAGATATGTTTACCAGCCTGCAGTTCTGTTCTATGCCTATTGGTTTTCTTTCTCATTTTCCTGAGCTTTCAGTTGAACATTTGCACACCATCATTCATATGTACTGAGTAACCCCCATGTGGTACCAGACAAGGAGCAGGCCATTGGTCTGCACAGCTGCTGTCGTGAAGGTCCCCAGGGGTTCCCCCACATCACACCCTGTGGCTGTTTTGAAGCCTTCCTCTGCCCTGACTTCCTTGTCATCCAGCCTTGTAGACATGCCCGTAGTCTAAAAACAATACCCTTCCCCTGAGTTCCACAGCTTCGCTCCTTCTCACACTTCTCACACTTCTTCAAAACTTCTTATCTCTCTTCCACTGCTATGGTCCTCGTGGCTGTGCCCTCAGCCTCTACTCTTCCTCCCAACACGCTCTCCGGGGGATGGCTCTTCCACTTCCGTGTTCAGCCACCATGTGGCAGCCTGTTTATATCGCCCACCCATCACCCTCCAGAATTCCACTTTGCACAACCAACAGGTCCTCTCAGCTGTCTCATAGAATCTGCAATCACTAGTTCATTATGGTCACACATCTGAATTTTTTTTCCCTACCGCATGTTAAGTTAAAGACATCACAATATAGCCAGTGGCCTTTCTTCATTAACTTTCATCATTAACATTAGCAACTCTTTCCCTCTCTCCCAGACCTGGACTGTCACTGAGACTGTCCATTTCTCCGCTCATGTATTTATCACCTTATGCCTGTGGTATTCCTAACCTTCTCATTGGTCTTCCTAAACCCATGCTTGTCCATCTGTGGTGCTCGGGGCATCTCTGGACACCTTGCCATGTAATCTTTCTGAAATGCAAATCTGATCACTCCACTTCCTTGGATCAAAACTCCCTGTTGGCTCTAAGTAAAAAGTCTATACTTCCTTAGTGTGGTATTCAGAGTGAAAGGAGGCAAATTTAGCAGAAGTTACCTTGCTGAAGAGCCAACTGCACTACATGACCAATACCCAGCACCGAGCAGTTTACATAATGTGCACAGAGGCATACAGCCTAGTTGTGGGATGGCCAGAGTTTGAACCCAGGGGTTGGACCCCTGAGCCCACGTTCATAAGAGCCATGCTGTGCGTCTTCCTGCAGTGACAATGACATACTAGCAATGAGGAAAATAGGAATGATAATTCTGGACATTTATGTGGAATTATAGTGTATGTTCTTATGGGAATATAATCATGGCTAGCTTTCATTTGTGTATTTATGTGCTAAGCACTGTGCCAACTGCTCTGGAAGGCATCTTCTTATTCAGTTTCTTAACTCCGATGAGACAGCAACCATTAATATCTCCATTGTGCAGCTGAGGAAATTGAGCCTCAGAGAAGCTTAAGTAACTTGCTAAAAATCACTCAGCTAGGATGTGTGCTAGGATGTGGTCTGGAATCTGGAACCAAGAGAAGTTATAAGTTCCGAACAACAAGAGGCAGAGAGCACAGGCCTGCAGAGGTAGTGGAGGTCAGGATCTGTCTCTAGACGACTGGGATTTAGACAACTGGAGGGGAGAAGAGTGTGTTCTAGACAGAACTGAGAAACAGATGATGTGAAGGGCCTCATCTAATCCTGCTGGAGTACAGGAGAACTGAAGGGAGCATAATCCCTCATAGCCCACCTGTCATCAGCCACCAAGTGGGCTGGTGTTCTCTCCTCTTGAGTCTCCTTTTCTTGATTTTGATTAAATGTTTTAATTCCAGGATAGTTAACATACAGTGTTGTATTAGTTCCAGGGGGACGATAGAGTGATTCGACACTTCTGTACACGACTCTGAGCTTGTTGTGATAAGTGTGCTCCCATTCCCACCCTCCTGCCCACCCCCCCCCCGCCCCCAGTAACCATCAGTGTGTTCGCTCTAGTACAGAGTCTGTTTCTTCATTTGTCTTTCTCTCTCTCTCTTGTTTCCTTTGCTCGTTTGAAGAGGAGTGTAATCCCTCACAACCGACTGTCATCAGCCACCAAGTGGGCTGGAGTTCTCCCCTCTTGAACCTCCTTTTACATTCAAACACCAGATCTCGCAGTGCCTGATTGTGCGGACACTAACACAAGCAGGGGCCCAGCCACTTGCCGCCGGTGTGTGGGTGGTCTGCAAGCATGCTCGGGTGTACGCACAGAAATTAGATCCAAGCCTGAGGAAACACTTAGCTTGGCTCGTTCACTTGTTCAGAGTCTGGAAATACACAGGAACCTTATCTGACACATTCAAAGGCAACTTCTACTGTGTTCCCAGGGTCGGTTGATAAAGCTCCCTGAGGAATTGGCAGGCCCAGCCTCAGTGGGGCTGGTCCGGGCCTGGCCACGGTGTACAATGGCCATATGGACCCTGGATGGATTTGTTTCCACATAGGGTTTGTGTGACGGGTTTTTGGGAGTTCTTTTTGTTGTTTTTTGTTTTTGTTTTTGTTTTGTTTTTAAGAACTGAAACTCTAAAGGACAGAAACTCTACCATGGGGACACCACATTTACTTTTCACCATTTTTGTATAACCTGCTCATCTACAATGTAAGAAAGAGGTTCGTAGTTCAGAAAAGCATATTTTATATGGGCCTGAGAAAAAGGAATTGGAGGAGTAGCTGGCTGGCTCAGTCAGGAGAGCATGTGACTCTTGATCTCAGGATTGTGTGTTCAAGTGTCACACTGGGCATGGAGACTACTAAAGGAAAAAAAAAAAAAGGAATTGGAACCCTTAGCTCCTACATCATAACTTTTTTATTATTTACTCATAACATTTTTATGGGGTTCAAAGGACCAGGCTTATATGCTTATGGGATGAAGAGTTCTGAATGGGTCTAGATGGAATTCAATAATATCAGGGAAGAAAACAAGGAGAGAGGCACAGTCTTGGAGCCTCGAAGTGGCATATATATCCAGGGTATTTGCCTGAGTGGAATTGAGTGGGGAGAAAAGGAAGAAACTGTGAGGTTTCTGCATAGCTTGGCTTTGATCTCCTGGGCTTCTCAAATAAGAACCCTTTAACTTTGCAATATTTGCCAAATATCCACCAAACGTTATACCCTGGAAGAAACTGGGTCCCTCGGGGGAATTAGGTCAGCTTTGTCATTCACTGACCATTGTTGAACGGTGCGAGTCAATAACACTCTCACATACCACATGACGGCTTTTCCAGCCTTGTCCCAAACCACACTCACGACCTTAGTCCCCCCCGCATAGAGTCCCTCTCACAGGGAAACCGCCTCCTCCAACCTTGCAGTCACCCAGCATATACAGCTGAGTAATCTCTAATAGTCCATTCAGTTTCCAAATCCAGTCACATTTACGGTAGCAAAAAGACTGCTGCAGACACCAACCCAAGTCCACCAACGTGGCTTTGACCCTGACTTTACGCCACGCCCTCTGCTTCTTGCTTGTATTAGGAGACAACTTCCTAATTGGTCTTTCTGCCTCCAGCCTCTCTACTGTTGAGTCCTTACAAGTATTTTGACCAGACTGATGTTCGTGAAGATTCCTTATAAGCTCTCACTGTCGCCTTGGGCAAGTTGCTTGGCTTCTCTTTGCTTCAGCTTCCTCGTTCATAAAATGACGGTAATCATACCGAGCTCACATGCTTATTGTGAGTATTATATGAGTTAACGTATTTACGGCCATAGGACTTAAACAGTGTCTAGTACATAAAAAGTGCTCAATCAATGTGACATCCCAGTGAAAGCATAGTAGCAGTAGTAGTAGTAGTTGCTGATTATAACCCCCGCTGTCCCCAGAGCGAAGTCTGAAGTCACCAGCCTGTACTCAGTGGCCTCTGTGACGATGCCCAGAGGCATTTCAAGCCCCTTCTTCTTGCTTATAGCTTCATGTAACCTGCCTCCCAGCCAAAGGCTACAAGCTAATGTCTCCCGGACATGCCCTCCACGGCATTAGTTAAGAAAACTTCACCTCTGGGCCAGCGTGAGCAAAAGAGGGGATGTATTGGAGAGGAACTAGTGTACTTAGGGGATCCGTGGAAGAGAGGAAGAACTGGACTCAGGAAGAGTAGCAGTCTGGGTCGCTTGAGGGACCTCACCGATAGGATGCTGTCATAACCTGACCCATTTGCCAGCCCTGGTTTCTGTGTCTCAGTTCCAAATGTGCCCCAGCCAGTTTGGAGGCTGTGATTTGCTCTGGGTCATGTACCAACTCTGCAGTGAACTAATTGTCCCTGGGAAGTCAGATACCCGTATGTTGAGGTGATCTCCAAAGGTGGGAGAATCACCGCAGATCAGGCAGATAAGCAAACCCTCCTATCTGTACCCTGGTCCATATTCCCCCCTCCCTTCTCTCCTAATAACACACCACCTGACAGGGCCCAGTACATGTCTCATTTCTTCTTAGAAGTCCCTTCCAGTTTCTTTCCCTGCCGCACCCTGACCCAGCTAAGGTGGTTCTTTTCTCCTCTGTGCTTCTAAGGACCCTTGTTTACATTTCCTCCTCAGCATATATCATGTCCCGCCTTTATGCTTGCCTTATAGTTATTCATAGCTGTGCCTTACCTCCCTGTACACAAGGGTGAGCTCCTGTAGAGCAAAACACATTATTGTCGGCATTCTTGTCCCACGTCTCACCTGGCACAGTGCCTTACACGTGTATAGGAGACACTGGACACATGCCTCAGGGGACTGGAAGGGAAACGATCTTTGAAGCCAAACAGACTTTGAATAAGGCTCTCACTTCTTTTATTAGCAGCGTAACTCAGAATAAGTTACTTACCCCGAGACCCTTGGCTTCTTCGTCTATAGAAATGGGAAAACCGCTTCTACTTTAGAGGATTGCAAGGACCAAATGAGTTCATGTAGCACCCGGCTTGGTGTCTGGCACGTAACGGGCACTAAAAACACGTTGGTTCCTTCCCCTCTGATGAATGTCAGACTTTACTTCTCTATAGAAGCAAACAGCTTGAGAGCAGATCTGGTAATTTTCAGGTAAAGTTCCCCTAGGTTAAAGGTTGGATAATCCAACCTGATGAGGAATTATAAGCTTCACAAGTATTCACATTCCCTTTAAAAGTCATAATTTTAGCATTCAAGATTTAAATAATGGTTCAGAGATTTACTCTTCACTTGAGAGTAAGAAAATATGACTAGTCATGTTCAAACACAGCAGAAAAAGACATCTAAGAGGAAACTTCAAAATCAGAAAAACTTGAATGAGATATGAGTTAAATCAGTATCTTTAGGATTTATGATGCCAGTTGTAGAAATTAAGCCAAAGGCATTTCTCTGATATTTTACTAAAACTCCCCCTATTTTCAAAAAGGGTTTGAAAGCCAAATAATTTCAACTATTTTTTTAATGGAAAAAAGAAAAGCTACAAGTGGGAGCCAACGATGAGTCGCAGATGTAAAGCTGCGGGATATTAGTGCAGACACATCTGGTTGCTCAGCGGCTACTATGGTGTTGATGTTTACAGAGTTGCCTTTCACATGTGACGTATTTAAACTTCAGATGGACAGTCTGGAGACTTCTGTGTTTATCTGGATATTAGTTTCTTCAAATGGGCTCTGAATCAAAGGCCTTTCCTAATGGGCTTTGGATTCAGCCTCTGCGGAGTGTTTTCTAATAAAGAACAATGACTTCCCCTGGTGGCCATATGCATGTGTCTTGCCGTAGGATCATACTTCCTTCCTCTGCATCAGCCAGCAAGTTGTGACTCCCTCCAGTTTTCTTAAGTTGAGGCTGCTGAACAAATGAGTACGTCCACCTAGAAGACTCAGCTTCAATCAGTTTTGACAGAAAAAAAAAGTGGATGTTTCCATTTATAAGGGCCTTCTCCTGTTAAATATGTATGTAGCTTAGTGAAAAGGAAGGGAAAAAATGAAGACATCTATAAGCAAAGAGTTGATATGCTCTGCTATAATCCTGTTGCTGTTTCTAATGGGGCTGCCTTATGGGAACACCAGGTAGGAATGGCATTTTCATGAAAGCACTCTCAGAAATACCCCCCCCCCCCGCCAAGATTCCTCCCCCGTTTGTTTAATTACACACACAGCACAGAGCTCACACAGGGTAAGCACGTATTTCTAGTCACTTGAGAATCATTATTTTCCTTGCACTTATGCCTTTAATTGTTGGCATTATTTGACAACACAGGATTAAATATAAGGTCTTTCTACTGAGAGCAGAGTCACTAAAATAAAAAGACCATTTGTATTTTAATAGATTTTGACATAGTTGATTATGTGCTAGGAGTTATAAGACACTAGATTTAGAAGTTAATAAAAATAAGTCCCTATGCTCAGAGACAGCTCACAGACTACTAAGAGATATAAGTGGGAAATAAAAACCATGGCACAGTTTGACAAGGTCTTTAACGGAGGAGCACACATAATGCTAAGGGAGCCTGTGAGAGGGAAGCGGGGGTGGTGGCTGGCTCATCAGGATTGTCTGGAGGATTTGATCTGTGAGTTACTGTTAGAAACAACACAGACGAGGCATCCCATGAAGAGTGATTATGAAACTCCTGGGCACAGAGGCTGTCCTGTGAACCTCAGAACTAGCCCATGAGGCAGAGACTTAGGGTGTGGGGTAGAGGAAGTAAGGGGGTGGTAAGAGATGAAGCAGAGGAGTTCGATAGTGACAGATCACGAAGGACCTTATATGACCTGGGTTTAATCTGGAAAGTGAGGACGCCCCATTAAAGTATTTTGAGCAGAGGAGTGACTTAGCCAACTGTATGTTTTGTAAAGTCACATTGACAAAGGATAGAGAGTGGAATAGGGGAGGGGTGGGCCTGGCAAGCCTACCAGCCGGAAGCCACACAGGAAGCTGTTGCCTTGATTCAGATAAGAAATTAGTGGAGGAGGGACGCGTGGGTGGCTCAGTCACTTAAGCGTCTGCCTTCAGCTCAGGTCATGATCCCAGGGTCCTGGGATCAAGTGTACATTGGGCTCCCTGCTCAGTAGAGTCCGCTTCTCCCTCTCCCTCCAGCCCTGCTACTTACACTCTCTTGCTCTCTCTCTCTGTGTCTCTTTCTCTGTCAAATAAATAAATAAAATCTCTTAAAAAAAAAAAAAAAAAAAGAAAAGTAGTTGAGGAGACCCTCACCTTAAGGAATGAAAGAAAACGTGCATTTGAAAGGTACTGAGGCAGGAGTATAACACAGTACATGGGGATAAGAAAGAGAAAGGAGTAAAAATGAACATGGAGTGTCTGTGGTTTGGGCAGGTGGGTGAATGGTAGTGGAAGGCACCCAAAAGAGGAGACATGGGAAGAGCACGAGGTTTTGTAGAAGGCAAGAAGCTCATTTTTTAAAATGCATAACTGATATGTCTATGGACGACTCAGAGAAATCTCCAGTATGAAGTTCTGCAGCTGAGAGAGACATCAAGCTTGGAGATACAGATTTGGACGTTTTTCAGCATATTAATGCATATTAAAGCCATTGGAGTAGATGAGACCACCTAGGAAGAACGTATGGACAGAGATCCCCCAAAAGGGCAGAAAACAGCCCACCACCCTCCGTGGAATATAGGTATTAGAAGGAGACTCTATAGGGACTAAAAAGAATGGTCACGAAGAGAATCAGGAGAGACAGGTGTAATGGAAGCCAACAAAGGAGAAAGAAAGGAGTAGTCCAAGAGAGAATGCAGAAAGGTTGAGTAATGTGTGCATATGGCAGTTACTGGTGACGCTCGCAAGCCCACGTGGAACGCTGGAAGCAGAAACCAGAATGCAACAGGGTGAAGCAGTAATTGGTATTAAGCGTGCCACAACTCCTAAAAAGGTGCTATTTAAATGACATAATATAACATCTGTCTATAGGAATAAGGGAGTTTTCTTTGTGTCGGCAACTTGACGTAACTCATCCTTGTGACCTCTTCCGTTCAGTACCCCGAGCTGATGGTTGCTTCCTACAACAACAACGAGGACGCTCCCCATGAACCAGATGGCGTGGCTTTGGTTTGGAACATGAAGTTTAAGAAAACCACACCAGAATACGTCTTCCACTGTCAGGTAGGAGTCAGCAGAGTGAAAATAACTTCTGTCTCCCACTAGACCAAATATAGTTCATGTTGCCTTGCATCTCTCTGTCTTACATGCCGAGGAAGATCCGAGGTTAAAAATGGAATTGTTGACAATTTTGGAAAATTCCCCCACAGTAACCTCATGTTTGGGGAAAGTGGCAACTCTCTCTAGTTAGGAAGCCCAGTGGGGGACTGTGTGTCATTTTCTTTCTATTTAAAACAGCCCTCCTGAGGATGAGTTCATAAAGACCTCGCACTTATGAAGAAATCCTGGTGTACCACTTCCTCTGCTCACAGCAGCACATGCTTGCCCACCCATGTGGACATCCTCAGGGCACCGCCATTTCCCGCTTCCTCCTCCCTCTGACATGGAGTTCAATGGAACATGGCCAGTTTTAAGTTTACGGGTGCCATCTTGCATCCAGATAATAACATTTCCGTAGCTGCCGTAGGCGAATACTTACCATGAATCTTTTTTTGAATTGTTGAGAAACATAGATGCCAGTTTCAGTTCAAGTGTGAGGATCATTTCAAACAGTTTCGGGTATTTTACTCCTTGTGTCTTCTGACACACTTGTCTTCTTTTCTATCCAACATAATACAGGCTGAAATGTATTTTACATTTTCACACATTCGGCTTTGCTCCCTTGCCATGACTCTGCCTAAATAATAGGCCTCAGCAGTGGCCAATACACCAACTCCTTTATTATCATCCCAGTCCTGTGATTAGGCATAGGAAAATGCAAAACAAACTTGCCAGCTCAAAGTTTCAGTTCCTCACATATTACGATCCCGAGGCAGAGTGACAGATTGCTCCAAATACAAATACCTCAGCCAAAGAGGGTAAACCTGTTGATATTTGGAAGTTTAGTGACATTTTATATCTAAGAGCTGAGTATCATTTTGAACTAAAATATGTTTAGACTTTAGGATGTTATCAGATGTAATTTGGGGAACAGGAGCTGCTGGAATAAAAGTCCCAGCTTCAACCTGATTGAGTAACCTCTAACTCCGGCCATGTTTTTCTCATTTGCTATCTTAAAAACAACAAGAATCTAGGTCTGCATAGTAAATAACCTTTAGGTTTTGAACCTTTGAAATAAGAACAGCTTTTTCTTTTTTTTTAAGATTATCAAATTTGTCAGTTTGATACACTCTTTCTGTAAACATAGAAGCACAAAATCCTCATCTTGGTTCAGGTTTAAGTGGTTTGCCAAATTACCAACAAAATACTAAAAGCGTTGTACAATAAGCAGAAGCACATTTTGGCAAAACAGTGCCACCTAAACTATTTTGATATTACAAAAAGTACATCTTGATTTTTAAAAATTATAAGAGGTTAACACATTTTGTTTTGGTCAATGCGCATGTTTATGATAATTTTTAAAATTGTATTAACTGATATTCAGTAGCCTGTGACAATAACAACTTGGTAAAATGCTTAATATTCACAGCATTGAATAGTAAACAGGTCAGTAGGAGCCTAATAATGTTGAATGAAGACACAGACTTTCAAGGTCTTTAGAATTAACTGGAATTTTAAAATTACCTACTTTATCACACAATGGTTAATACCAGTGTTGACTGAAAGGAGCATCTTCTCTTTCCTTCCTGGTATCTTTGGGATCATTTACTGAAAATTGCACCAACACACATTTAATGTCATTATTAGTTTCTCCCTTAAGTGATACAGTATATGAATTTTAGGAGAAAACTATTTCTTGATTTCAAAAAAAAGAAGGAAAGTAGTAGGAAGGGAGGAGGAGGGAGAGGGGTGTGAGGGGGGAGGGGAGAAAGTCAAGTCAAGTCAGAAGTACTCTCAAAAGCCTACCAAAAGATGCTGACCAAAATATCTCTGTATCCCTCAAATCCCTGCTGTTGTCTTCATTTTTTCTGGTGGCCATAAGCAGGTGGGGATTCTAAACTCTGCTTAGCATTCTCACTGGGAGAAAATTGAGGATTCTAATACTTTTAAACTTTGGGGTTTGTTAAATAACGGGCAATACATGTGAAGACTCCATATTGTAGGCATCAAAGAAAAGCTATAGAATTTAACCACACACGTTTAAAGATGCTGAGACTCATGATTGTGCTACTTATATAGAAATGATAAGTAGTTCATATAAACGACCTTTCATGTTCATGAAAGCCACATTTATAAAATCTTATGAAAACCTAAATGCTGAATACCATTATAGTACTTAACTTCAGTTATTTAATTATCTCTCCTAAACTAACCTCAGTGTAGGGGATAGAATTATCACCAGCTTCAGAACGGTGAAAGAAAAAGAGCTTCGGTCCCTCTCCTGAGAGGAGGAAAAGGAAGAAATGGGCATAGCAAAAGTCGTTACGAAGCCCTTCTGAGGATCCTTGGTGTATTAGTCAAACTTCTCCAGAGAAACAAAATCAATAGGAGATAGATAGATAGATAGATAGATAGAAAGAAAGAAAGAAAGAAAGAAATAGACACAGAGAGAGAAATTTAGAACTGGTACTTCTTCAGGAAACTAGTCTTTGGTCTTAAGGCCTTATACTGTTGGGATGAGGTCCACCCACATTATGGAGGCTAACCTACTTAAAGTCTGCTGGCTTAAATGCAAATTACATTTAAAAAATACTTTCATACCCACATTTAGACTTGTATTTAACCAAAACCCCAGATACCATAGCCTAGCCAAGTTGACACATTAAAATTAACCATCATACCTGAATTTCACCTCCGACCAATCCAGGAAACCAATATCTTTAATAACTCCTGAAGTCTTACTAATTCCTTATTACTTTGGGCTAGTAAGCAAATATACCTAGAAAGATCAACTTTGAAAGTATTAGACTTTAAATGAATGGGAGCTTTCCTAAGAGGTGAGAAAAAACAGTAATTTGAGGACATGGAAAATATCTCTGTGACATTACGTTTATGGGGGGGAAAAAGATACTAACATGTACTGAGAATCTGTTATTTACATTCACTGTCATAAACCCCTGTTACTCCCCAGATTAGAACCTGCAGCTTCAGAGAAGTCATGAAACTAGGGCAGGTGTCTGTGAATAGCCAAGCCAAGTCTGAAGTCAGCTCTTTTTAACTCTGAAGTGCGTGCATTATGTCATACAACATTTGTTGGGGATTCTGCCAGGGTCCTCTGGATGGGTGGCTTGGGGGATGGTGAGTAGAGAAGAAATGGAACAGAGCTGTGTTCTCCATCTTGGCTGATCTTTGCCATCTGTGGAGAGCTGTAAGAACTACTGATGCATGCATCCCATGGGCAGAGATTCTGATCATTAGTCCCTAGTCTAGCCTGGGCGTTTTTAGAATATCCCAGGTTGGGGTGCCTGGGTGATGCGGTCGGTTGAGCATGTGACTCCTGGTTTTGGCACAGAAATGATCTCAGGGTCATGAGATCGAGCACCCTGTTGGGCTTCATACTCAGCCCAGAGTCTGCTTAAGACTCTTCCTCTTCCCTCCCTCTCTCTCTCTCTTTGCAACACCCCCCCCCCCCCCCCCGCCACATGTGCATTCTCTCTCTCTCAAACAAATAAATACACTTAAAAAAAAAAAAAAAAGTAGAAGTTCCCAGATCATCTGAATATGCAGTAGTAGTTGGAAAACACCAGGATGTAGAGGTGAGATGAAGAAAGAGGGTGATAAGGTGACAAAACTAGTCAGTCACTTTATTTGGAAGTGTGGGACTTTTCTTCTTGCCCCACACGTCCCTTTCCCTCTTTGGCCCAAACTAGGGTGCTATTTCTTGCCTTTATTACTCTGGTGCTGATCTCCTACCTGACTTAAACTGTGAGGTTTCCTAACCACCTCCGCAGCCCCTTCCCACTTCCCCATCCCCATCCCCATCCCCATCCCCAGACACCTTGTACATGCATTCGCCTCTGTGGGGAATGATCAGAAGACCCAGAGTTGTTGTTCCAGGAATGGGCTCAAGAACACATTGACCATGACATTGGAAGAATGTGAATTGGAGAGTACCATTTCTTTTAGGATAGTGGTATACTGTTCTATAGTGGATATCTATGAAGTTAGGATCAAAACCAGGTCATATCCATGGCTCCCAAAAGAAAACCTAATTGCTGTAATACCGAGTATGGCTGAGCTAGTGAGAGACCAAACCCAGTGTTGCCTGGGCAGCCAGGGAAGTCACAAATGAGTTAGTGGTTGGCCGCTGGGAATAATAAGGGCAGTTTGGTTACCATGCCCTGAACTTGAATAATTACAGTGTAATATCATTGGTCTATATTTTACATTTTCCTAGCATTTCCGCCTTCATGATCTCATTGATTCTCCCAAAGGGAAGTGACAAAGACGTTATTCTCTCGGTTGTACTTGAAGCGTTCATGGCTCCTGAGCAGAAGAGTCAGTCCTGGACTGGAGGCCCCATCTACTGGCTGTATCGCACCATCCATCACGCCACATTCCACCATAATGCGGGGATGTGGGACTTGAGAGCAAAGGCTACACAGTCCATTCAAGGTGCATTTTTGGCTGCCTGTCATTTGATGATGTCAATTAAGCATGGTCCTAGAATTGGCTCTCCTTACCATTTTCTTCTAAATCTAAGGGGAATTTGGAGAGCCCATAGAATTACAATCAATACGCACAAGATAAAAATCAGAACCCCTACTCACAAACGTATCACTTTTCTTCTCTCTCCTTTCTGATCTTTGGTCAAGTGTATTTACTACAACATGTCCCTTCTAGACAGTCCCCACTGAAGTCAGGCAATTTGAACGTGCTCCCACATTCTTGTGTGATGTTCTGATAATTTCAAAATGAGACCGTGTGCTTCGTAGAAAGGAGTATGCATAGGGAGAAAACGTGGGCGCCTTATGATGCTAGTACTGATACCCTTTTGGAATTCTGCATGCGCTGTCCATTTCTTGTTGGTCTTTTGGATTGTTCGTACTCTTCAGAACAGCATCATTGCAAACCAATCCGATGGCTTGGGAAAACAGCATTTCTTGCACTGGAAGGCAAATGTACAAGACACAGGTATCAGTTTAGTGTTCTTTTGTAAAGACTGACAGGCTTTTAGCTTAATCATCAAAAGATTGCAGTAGGAGGGCTCGTCTCTCCCTGTTACAAATAGCAAGGCCAAAAACCCTTTACTTCCATGGGCAGTTTCATGTCTTTGCTAAGCTGAATTCTTAGTGTGGGCTCTGGTCCTGCATTTTCTATTTTCATTTCTGGAAGAGCTGTCCATACTTGGAAAACATCGGTGGCCTGTGCATAGAAATCAGTCCGTCAGCCCCACCACACAGCCTGGCAGGGCTCCTGCCATCTTCTGTAGTGGCCTCCACATGCTGTCATTAGATTATGCATTCTGACCACCCTGCAGTGCTTACCCTGGTGTGGTCTTTCTCTTTCAAATGGAATGAATAGAATCAGAAATACAGATCTTAGAATTATCTGTATTGAGGTAAGTGGAAAAGCTATATTTAGAGCCTTGGCCTGGTCAGAGGTTTTTATTTTTACTTTTATTTTTTCCTGATTTGGTTTCTTTGTTCTTAGCATTCTCTTTTTAAAGATTATTTGACAATGACCTGAAGCTGACAAGGACCTGAACCCCAGCCCTTATTTCAGAGGGAAAACAGACTGTAGAGTGATACTAACTTCATTTGTATCCGTGTTTAAGATCCTCAGCTAACTTTTTTCCTATGCATGGTTTCGCTTCTCATTAAGATCCTATAAAGGGTACAGATGAGATTGCAACTCATGGCTTTCACCATCTAGTTTTTGGTTCTGGGTGAGATTCCCACTGACCTTGAAGAGAACTACCCCCCATGAAGAGAGATGGGAACACAGGAGGGAATGTGGGCTGGTGGTTAGGAGGGGGACAGAAAGTCGGGGCTTGGCTTCTAGCTGCCCACACTGCTGAGTCACCTGGGGGAGTTGCCGACTTTGTTGTGGAAAAAGAGACTTCCTGCCATCTCAGTGGAAATATGAGGTTTATTGCAATGAACTTGATGTCTTCTCACATCAGTTTTTGTTCCCCCCCACCCCGCCCAAAACACACTCACAAACACAGCCCAGATTGTGGTCCATAATCCAAAACAACAAAACAGTTATGGACATAAAGATAGACATTAATTTAAATGCATTTTCTAAGGAGTGTTTTGACCAGAGAAGTGTTAGAATTTGATTTAGGAACTTTAATTTTACTTAAATGAAGGGTAATTTTCATATGCCCTGACTGATTAAAAAAAAAAAGAGAGAGAGAGAGGAAAGAAAAAAAAGAGGAAAAGAAAAGAAAAGAAATGGCATTTTTCTATATTTTCTTGAATGTAGCAAGGAGTGGTTATTCAATAGAAGTTAAAAAGAGAGGGTTATGAAAATTATTAACGGGAAACCTCACTAAAATGAAGTCAGGAGGTTTCGGAAGAGGGAGCTCTCACCTGCTACTGCTCCTGGTCAGTTGCAGACCCTACAGGAAGATACAGACTTGGTCTGGCACATGGATACCGCTCTACTACTCCAGCCAGAGAAAGAAGCACTTCCCTCATCCCCATTCCCCACAGGCAATGTCTCAGCCAATGAAAAACCACCTCCTTGGAACTCCCAGATCACTCCATTGGACTTGAGTTGACAACATCTGTTCCACCTTACCCCGTTTCCCTTAAAAAGCCTGCCTCTCTCCCCCACCCCTCCAATCCCACCAACTTGCCTATGGCTTTGCTGCCTTTTGTTTGTCTTGGATAGCAATTCTCTTTTATTCCTGAGTAAACCCATATTTTGCTGGTAAAATCACTGGCAGCTTTTAAGGTTAACACGATGAAGAATTAGAAAGTTCTTTGACAACTAGGGCTACATATTCAAAATGGGTTCCTGGGGTGACCAAAATCAAAGCATATGATAGGTGCTTAGTACTTAGAGAACAAAGTGCCTGGACACAGGACATGCTAACTAATGTAAGTAAAACCCAGACAGCTTTCCTTGCGATGTTGGGTGTACCAACAGGCTGGAGAAACCCAGAAGCGACACCTCAACCATTGTTGTGTAGATTATGATCCACTCTTTGAAGCAGACAGCTGTGGAAAACCAAAGAACACATCTGTCGTAAATGTAAAATTACACAATAGATACAATATATGGATCAGACAAGAGGAGGAGCAGCACAGCACCTAGTTTGTGCCTTTAGGAAAAGACATAAGGAAGTTTACTCATACAAGCACGGCATGGTCATTGGGAAATACTTCTTTTATGCCGATTGAGTATGACTGGTCCGATGACTGAGGCTTGAGCTAGACACTGATTCTTATTAAGTCAAACAGCAGGAGTGTCTTTCCTCTTTTGGCCCAGGAAGCTGGGAGCAGAGAAAATGTCCTCTTGGCTGTCATTATCTGCCCTCTTTCTGGAATCTTCTCCCCAAAATAATAGTACAGGCAGAATGGATGATTGGGATTCATTTAGGGAAATTAGAATTATCTGCAGGATTCGTGTCACAGACAATTCATTATCTGAAAATAGCAGTGGAGGAGATTGTATACCTTACAAGTGACTGAGTGAGCTCTTTGATGCAGAGGATACCATGAGAATACACCTTAGAACAAATCCTTTTTTCCTTGTTTTCTTTGTCTTATCATCTCATATTGCAAGTGATCAGGCCGAAGTTTGATATTATTACAAAGCCTGAGACTTCCCAGTGTTTCCTCTGCCCCATTCCTGTGCCCATATTCCTGAAGGCACAGGACTTCAACACTAAAGATTTTATTCAATTCCCTAAGCGCCCTTCCTTCCTTTCCCACGCCCTGAACTGTCTGAGCTGGGCTCTCTCCAGTTGTGCTTCATGGGGAACTGCCCCAGGAATTACTGACGCTACGCAATGAAAGCCAGGTGGCAATAAGAGCACATTTTCTAGCCTGTCCCTCCCCTCATCCTCACCACTCTGCCCCCCAGCCATTCACTGAGGTTGGAGAAGCCTCGGTGTCCGGGAAATGGGTATTTTTAGGGAGCGGGTTTCCACTGCCCTCTTAGGATTATTGTCAGGATAAAAGAGATAATATAGGTGTATCAGTCTGCTGGGGTTGCCATAAAAAAAAAAAACAACAGTAATGATAATGCCATAGGTTTGGTGGCCTAAACAACTGGAAATAACTTTCCCACCATTCTGAGACCCAGGTAGCAGCCATTTTGGTTTCTGGTGAGGACTCTTCCTGGTTTACAGACACCTGCCTTCTAGAGATGTCCGCACTTGGCAGAGAGAGGGAGAAAGAAAGCAATCTCTTCTTATGGATTACCTGCCAAAGGCCCCATCTCCAAATAAAAACACAATGAGGGGTAGGGCCGCAATGTATCAATTTGTGGGGGATCTGCCCATTGGTAGAGCTTGGAGTGGAAGCCACTGGCTGGTGGATGAACTCACAGTGTAGGTGGTGTGCTGTATGAAGGGCACGTCTTTCACTAACACCACAAAGGCCTCTGGTCCAATGAGTGGGGTTGGATAGTAATTCTTGCTACAAGTAAAAAAAAAAAAAAAAAAAAAACAAAACATGTGGGGGATACAATTCAGTCTATAGCAATAAGTGAACTGAACCCATTTTGTAGACCCTGGGGCAAGAATAACGAAGATGGAGTTGACCCATGTTTTACTTTCATATAATACCAAGTTAGCGTGCCGGGCAAGAACTGTCCCTTCTGAAGACATAGGTTCCAGGGCCGCCCTATATGGAGCTTCCATTCGCTGGAATATCAGATCGTGTTTTCCTTTAGAATACAACATTTTTTTTTTTTTAAAGATTTTTTTTTTTAATTTATTTATTTGACAGAGAGAGAGATCACAAGTAGACGGAGAGGCAGGCAGAGAGAGAGAGGGAAGCAGGCTCCCTGCTGAGCAGAGAGCCCGATGTGGGACTCGATCCCAGGACCCTGAGATCACGACCTGAGCCGAAGGTAGCGGCTTAACCCACTGAGCCACCCAGGCGCCCCTAGAATACAACATTTTAATACAGGCAAAAGTAGGTTTAAAAGAATACCAGGAGTTCTAAAAAAAAAAAAAAAGGAAATGAAAACAAAACAAAATGAAAAGGAAAGGAAAGAGAGAGTCTCAGAAGGGCAACCCTCTCCCTCAGAGCTGTGGATGTGAGGACCCGACACAGGAAAGGGAACTGAACGGCACAAAGGTGAGCTATAGTAATGCCCCAGGCCATGTTAGCATCCACTGAGAGTGTTTTAGGCTGTACCACCACTAAGAGGGGTGCTGTGCAATGCCTTGGCATCTTTATATTCTAAGCACAGATCCACTTCTGGACTTCAGGCCAGCTATTTCTTAAAAATAGACCTTTTTTTCCCCCCTCTCTACAAACTTGACCAAAACCTTTTGATTTACATATGTCTTTAAGTTGCCTAATATTGTTGGATGAAAGAGGTTGTTTGAACATACCGTGTTATTAACAAATTACAGAGATGTTCATAGTCCCCAGTAGTCACATTATCATTTTAATTCATTTCAGATTAGTGGTTCTCAGCAAAAAGCTATCCCTTCCATTTCTGTGATTAATTCTTGAAATTCCTTAAAGGCATTATTATTGAAGAGAATTTGTGAAAGTGGAATCATCATCCTTATTTCTGGGGGAAGTTTTTTAACCTTTGTTGTAACAAGTAGTCTACACTTTGCTTTTACCATGCTTATATTTGATTTAAAATTTTAAAATGGTATGTTCTTTATTAGCCAAAGAATTAAACAAGGTCTTGCTTTTCTCAATCAAAAGATTTAGCTTAGTCAATTTTTAATTGTAATCTCTCCTTAAATGTGTTGAGCTCATACCTCACATACCACAAATCATTGTTGCTGAAATAATTTCATATCTACACTTTTTGTTGTGGTCTCTCAAGCTGACGTGCTTTCTCCTAATGACTTGTGTAAAAAAGTATTTCCAGCACCTATGTCCAGTAAGGTGGGTTATTCAAAAGTACTTCTCTGCTTCTTAATGACTTGGTCAGTCATTATGTTGAGGAGGTAAAATTAAATTTATCCTTTATATAGGAGAAAAAACCTCTATTACTTTAAAATAAGTTTTAAAACAATGAAATAAGTTTATTATAACTATGATCTTCTGAAAAGAGAAGGGGACGGGAGCAAAAATTGTACACAAGTGCCCACACTCGTATAAATACACACACACATACCCCCAAGACTCTAAAATCCTAGTCAAAAGCTATATTTCATAAAAGAGAATTATAGTAATGTTGATGGTTCGCCAAACCTCAAGCAGTGACAAAATCCACAGAGTGTCCTGAAAAGGATGCCTTTGCAAAACCATGCCTCTCCAGATGGTTTAGATTAGAGATGTTTAAAAACACATGGC
This sequence comes from Lutra lutra, assembly GCF_902655055.1. Classification (NCBI taxonomy): domain Eukaryota; kingdom Metazoa; phylum Chordata; class Mammalia; order Carnivora; family Mustelidae; genus Lutra; species Lutra lutra. The sequence goes on from NC_062288.1 coordinate 39,658,639, forward strand.
AGCATTAGTTCAGTTTAGAATTCATAGTTAATCCAGTAGATAAAATAATGCAAATTTGAAACCCTAGCCTGTGTATCAGAAAAATCATCAAATCTTAACGATTGCTCTTAGGGGAGGTTGGTATGTGATGTGTTGATTTTTAAATGATCTAATTGAAATAATAAAATTAAGAAGGGGTAAAAAAAGAATTGAAAATGCAAGAGTGTAAGTAAAAACTTTCGTCTCTGCAGAATATTTATTCCTTTGAGCTGTCATATCCAATCAATTTGTATGGGATTTGACAGCCAATTGTCATTTCCTGAGATAAACTATGTAAAGAGGTTGCATTACAGAGACAGCATGAAAAAAATGGAAAAAAATAATTCCAGAGCATGAAGCAGAGAAAGGCCACAAGGTCCCACGGGGTGCCCCCAGGATCTGCTCACCTTGCTCAGAATGGCAGATAAGCAGCTTACACGAGAGTTTTCCCCTCTGGTTCCTTCAGCTTTCCCCGGTGTGTACTATTTCTGAGAGAGAGTGCTCTTGCTCTACATTTTAGTAAATTATTTTGCCTTCTATGTGGTTTTTAATCCTGGTGGGGGCTCTTTGCGGATGGTGAGGTCACACACTGTGTTCTCCTGCATGAGATGTGAGCAGTTCCCCTCGGGCCCCCAAAGGCTCCATCACTAAAAGCCTGGCTCTCGCTGTCCATTTCCTTGTGTTTAAAATCAAAAGTATCCCGCCCCCTGATCCCACAATGGGGTAGCCAGTAAACAAGTCCTGGAAAAGAACTTTTGTATGGGAGCATTATTAACGTAATGATGTATGTTATCATGTGTGCTACCTGCCGCCCAAGTGAAAGCCTTCAGCTGGCCGAAAATCACCATGAGAGGAGTGTTCACGCAAGAACTCAAAGCCTTTCAGAAAACCCAAGACAAAGATTCAACAAAAATAGAATCAGGAGGTTTCAAGCAACAGCTGATGGGCTTCAAAGGGCTTGACTCTCCAAGGTGGCACAATATTTAGTTCTCCTAGAAAGAAATACATTTTGAGCATTTTCTAAGTATAAAACTAGAATTGCAGCTTTAATTGTCTGAAAGAGCTCCACGGTCAAAGCAAATGTGCTCTGTTAGTAGCAAAGTTATACACACATGCATGTACATGAGCACACGTGCACACACACACAGAGAAGGATGTTGGAGAGGGCACACCCTGTGGACAGACTTTGCGTGGATTCTTAGAGATCTCCATCATAAATTTAATTGAGTTTCATTTGGGCAACAGAGACACTGCATTGGCCAATCTGAACTACTGACCCATAGGTCTGCCTCCATATCCATTTAATATGTGTAACCAGAGGCTATATTTTGTTTCTCCTTCTAATCACTTTTAAATGGAAAGGCATCCCCAGCTAAGTCGAATGACCATTTTAAGAGAGTTTAGCTGTGTCTTACTCTATGGGGAGTAGAGAGATTTTTTTGCTTCCCCTTTTGGTTTTTTCTGTGTGTGCGTGTGTGTGTGTAAATTGTTTCCCGTATATGAGTTAATACTCCTTCCATTAGACCTATTAACATGTAGACTTGTAGAATCTCAGGGTTTGAAGGAAACTTCATGGTTTTTGGGGTCAAACTCCTATTCAGTGCCTGAATTCTTTTGAATTCTTCTCCTTTCCATCTTCCCCTGTCAAGCTGTCATCTTGCCTTGCTTAAACTTTGCTCATGCTCCTGTCCCAGAACAGACCATCCCCTCTCTGGACAGTGCTGCCAAGTCTCCCAGGGTGCCTGCAGCAGAATTGCCTTTCATCCAAAAGGAGTATGCATTACAGACAGGCATAGTCACCCCAGAATGTCAAGGGGAACAGTCTCTCCAACAAGGCAGCTGGTTTTGGGTTGCTGTGGGAGAGGAAATGAGCCCATGAACACAGTACTGTCTGCCATCCCCGACACCTTTTTCATGTGTCTCACCATCTTTGCACTCACCTGGCTTTCTTTGACACCATTCCATTAAAGGTACAACAACCTGCTGTCAACCTGTTGTTACTAAAATTGATGAGGAGACTTCACTCTGGGGGAAGGTGTTCAGTGAAAGGAAAGTTCTACCTGTGCTCTCCATGTTGCCCCTCCCCCACCCCAAGCCACACTTCTGATCATGCTGTTTACCTGTTTCATGGTATCTTCTATAATGTGTTTGCTCAAATTGTGAGGACTTGCTACATTTTGCAACTGCATTTCACTGGATTTCCCCATCTATATAATGAAGCTGCTGAGACAGGCTTAACACAAACCTCCTACCTTTAGAACATTACAGTATGTTCTCCCCTTTGGAAGAGGGTCATCTGAGCCAAGTTCTAGGAAACTGAATCACAAATTCAGACAACATGGAGAATGAAGGCCAGTTCTTAATCAGATATGGCTCACTAGAGGAGACCTTGATAACTAACTGAATTTTTTTGAGAAGCAAATAATCATAGACTCCAAACTATTTTTTTTTTGTCTAAATAGGAATTTTCATGTATCAGTTTCTCTACTGATTTGGGACATTGTTACAGAAATATGAAAATATATTTGCACCAAGAATATGTGATAACCTGATCTGGTCATCTAATGTCAGGGACCTGATTGCTTTAATGAAGAGTTGTTACAAAGGTTTTGTTGTTTGTATATTATACTTCATAAGTGGACATTTATGAAATGCTGAAAGGACTCAGAAATCATTTGTTCCCCAGCACTATTCTTCACTTAGTTAGAAAGTACCACTTTTCAGTCAAAGTAAAGGGAAACCAGTTATCCTTTACTTATCTATTTATTTTTAAAAATTTATTAAGTTAATTTTATTTAATTTCTAAAAAATTTTTCATTATGCTCAGTTATCCCTTATTATTCGGTGGTAACTTCACAGCTGATTAGGTAGCTCTTGTGTCCTAGGAATAATATCAAACAAGTGGGAAAGAGGGGTCTTGAGTTTCTTGGACTTATATTATTTCAAAACCAAATTAAAAATATTTCCCTCAAAAATAAAACATTTCACTCAAAACCCTTATGGCTTTTTCAATGCTCATTTCATGGATACTTATCCCTAAAGATCCAAGACTGTTGAATGTTTTCTATCAGTACAGTACATTCAAGTCAGAAATATATTAATTACTGCTCTCAACCTCAAGGTTGGATAGGAAGGATATATATATATATACATATATATGTGTGTGTGTGTGTGTGTGTGTATATATATATATATATATATATATATATATATATGAGCAAATAAATTGCTGTTCTGCATTGTTCCTGCAGAAACCCTTGAGTGAGCACGAGTGTGACTGATTCCTAGCAATAATATTGGGGCACATAATCCTGGGACAGCAGAGCACTGAACAGGGTGACACAATGGGAAGGAAGAAAGCATAGACATAGGGTAAGGCTCTTCATTTTCACCTAGAGAGGACAGTCTGCCTTATTCTCAGGTGGGCGGCCAGTCAGCCCAAAGAAAAGCACTTTAAGCATCTGTACAGCCTATTTCTCAAAAGACCAATGGATTTGGGCTGCCTCGTTCACATGTAGCAAGGTAAGAAAGATGATGCCTTGGGAAACAGGCCATATCAGTTAAAGCCGAGTTCGGCATAAATGCCAAGACCGAGCAGAAGAATTTTTATGTGCCCGAAGCCTGATTACTTGGAGCCTGAATTCTGTTCCCTCTCTCTGGCTCTGAGCCCAAGGGGCCACAGCCTATTTCGGTAGTTCAGCTAGTTCAGTCACCACCTGTGTTCCAACAGGGAAGTCAGACGGAAAGGAAAGGAAGCTCGCCAGGCTGCCCAGATCCGTGTTCACTCGAGCCGCTCTATTTATTATTCCACTAGGGAACGCTCTGCCCTCAAAGGCCGATCCGAGGCGTGTGGGATCGCAGGCAGCAGGTATGCCATGAACAACAAACCCATATTCTTAACATATGTTTAATTGGAGTGACTCCCCTCCTCTAAAATACCTCTTGATTTTAAATCCACATCCTGATTTGCCCACTCTTGTTACCATTTTCTGCTGCCTGTTCTGAATTAATCCTTTGAGGTGGTCATTCCCCGGAAAGAAAAAAGGAAAATGAGAAGAGAGATGCAAAGTTGGGAATGTGAATGAAAAAGGATGGGGGAAAGCCGAGGGAAGGGGACCATTAAGTAAGTCTGTTTTCATGAGCTGGCTTTTCTTTGAGCTGTGTGAGATGGGAGAGGTAGAGGGAGAGAAATACAAGGAAGAGGTCCTCGAAAGGTTATCCCTTAATATCCCTGCTGAAGAATGGGAATCATTCTTGCAATAGAGCTCAATTTCCAAAGATTATTTTGATTCTCCGTTGTACTTCATCTCAAAGAATTGATATAATCTAAAAGTGGTTAAAATGATTAAAATAGTTTCCACAGTAGAAAATTAAATGATTTTACTAACTGTCAAAGTCAGTGTTTAAACTGAGATCGTTTGAATTGTATTTTTTATGGTGATCATGTCACTGGGATGTCTAAACATCCTTTATAAAAGTAATAATCCCTGATTCTGATTTTTCATCGACAGAAAACAGAGTAAAGGTTAGAAATATTAGCCACCAAATGCTTTGATTTGTAAAACCTGCAGAGAAGGTGGGTTTTCCTGAGGAATTCTGAGTTGAAATACATTCTCCACCTTGGAACTATTAATCCTTTAGGAGGTTTTTTCTACATGTTTCTTAGATATATTTCCAGCTCAGAGGATTATAAAACTGCTTCAAATACTTGATTTAGAATATATTTAAAAGGGAAATAGCGATACTGTATGCTATTAGATATACTCTAAAATAGCAAAATACTCTATCACCGATGTCATCAAATTCATTTTCTCTCTATGTATTAATTCGTCTCTTTCTCAAATCCTGGCTTTCCTGGGCCACACCAGACTGGTTTAATGAGGTCTCGTTAACAGTGTAAACCATACATCAGTAGTTCTCACTTCATCTGCAATTTAAGATTTCTGGTCTCTGCGCATTCTCCGTCGTGTTTTCTGGGTCCTCCCAGAGGAGGTCATGAGTATGTTCACGAATAAGCATTCAAGGCCTAGCTGTGGCTACAGGCAGCTCACTGGGACTCTGGCACCCAAGCCCCGCTGCCTTCCCGCCGGTGACCGCCCATCAGACAACAAGGGCTTGCCCTCACTCATGGGCAGAGCAAGCTTTACAGCCACATGATGGGCTTCGTTGCTGTGGGGCCATTGTCACAGATCTTGTTCCGGAGCCCTGAGCAGCCTGGTAACTGCCAAAACAAGCCAATCAGGGCATATTCATGAAGAAGGAGGCAGGGTGAGTCTCTCCCCAAAGAGAAGATCCTTTGTGTCAAGGAAGCCTGAATGAGGCAAGCTGGTATTGCCCTATCTCCAAGGTTCATAATACATGGTCTTTGGTCTCTAGAGTTGACCAGTAGTGCCCCGACATTAGTAGAGTCCTGGCAGACCCACTGCACAGGTCCGCTCTCGATGACTGTCTATGTTGCACACACCGCTTAGGCTCAAACCCAACTACCTGGCTAAGCTTATTTCAGGTGTGAAATGTAGTGGTCTTTACTTCAACCCTGGGGCAGATCATATCTTTTCCAGAACAACGTCACAGACCTTTATGGTGCCTAGCACCCTGCTTACGTGCCAAGGCTACAATGGTGGGTATGGTCTGTACTCGGCCTCTGAGGAAATTCATCCCTCTTCTCTTAGGTCAAGAGCTAGAGCGGATGATCTGTAGTAGATTGCGAACTATAAACCTGAACTAGTTAGTGCGTATTTTACCCAGAACACCCCCCACGTGGTGTCGTCGGACTTTGGGCTTGGTGTCAAACACTGACACCGGAGTGGAAATACAGGGGTGCTTAGGTTAGTCTGGGGAAACAGACTTTGGAGGGCGGAGCCAGCTTGCATTAGGAGAGAGGCGACCTCACAGGAAGAATACCTACCTCCTACCTCAAGGTCCTGCTAATGGTTTGGGGATGGTTGGTGAACCACAGGTATTCCTAGGGCTGGTTCTTATTAGACAGGGAAAACGAGAAACCTCGCTTTCCCTCATCCTTGCTGTGGAATGAAACCAATAAAGGCAGTTACTATTTAGACAAGTGAGTGAATGCTGTCCATTTGGGAGAGAATGTTCCTGGGGAGGAACTGACCAGTAGAGGCCACTGAAGGGCTTTTGGGGATGCAGGGAGAGCACAACCAGACAGTAAAAAATAAAGCAGGAATCAATGGCAACTCTGTTACCATCATTAAGTTAAATCTACTTAAATCAAAAGCAGAAGGAAAACCTTACCTTTGCGTATGTATTTTTGTCATTCTGCAAATAAAACATGTAGTTCAAAACCTGGCACAATGACTGTCTATATAAGACCGAATCCTATAGAAGAAAAATACCTTAGAGGAGTTTGTATTGCCAGATGCTTGGCATCATGTAGTCAAAACATTTTGAATGTGTTTTAAAATAGTCTTCCAGATGTGTGACAACTTAGACAACTAGCTAGAGCCCTTGTCTACATTTTAGAAAGGCGGGGGGGGACTGAGGTACTTATTCAAATTATACAGGAAAATGAAATACTTACTGCCTTCCGAGGCTGATTGCCTTAAAAAGACGTACGGTTTTGGGGGCTTTTGATCGTTTGTTTTGCCCTTTGACAAAGTCCTTCACCTCTGCATTTGAGCTGGTCAACATAGACATAGATGGAACTTTCCACAGTACTTGTACTTGCCATGTGAAAGACATTGTCACCACCAACTAGGGCATTTTCTGACTCCAGGAGTAGTTATTTAGAAATTCAACTTTATTTTGTGTTTATTCGCCCTGCCTCTTGGTAGTAAATAATATTAATTCCATATATCCATCAGTTTGCCCAGTTTCTTTACATTTTAAGGCTCATGTTCAGAGTATTGAATAAGGGGAAAAAATACATAGTAGAGATTTGTTTACCTTTGAACTAGATTTTCCCATTAGTAATTCACATTCTTTAGTGAGAGCTATGTGTTGTGTTAAGCCCAACTCAGGAAGCTTATATGTGCAAACCGTAGGTGCTAAATATTTAGTGACCTATTAGAATTACAGGAAAAATCGTTCAGGGGAATTTACGCCTTGTGAGGCTTGCACAGTTATTTCTGCTAGACCATAGAGAGATATTTCATTTGTACTTAAGATAATCAGTAAGTAAATCTGTGGACTTTGTCACTGATAGAATGCAGTGTGGTTACCACTTTTATAAAGAAGAGAATGGCTGGGGGATCCAATTCTGAAGTGTTACTGCATGTCAGTCTAGTTTTCATTACTTATCTCTTACCATCAACATACTTAAGGTACATTGTAACATTAATTTACAGTTATTCCCAGTTACTCTTTAATACCAGTTATACATGACACATTGATAGGACCGGCATTAAACAAATACTATAGGTTATCATCCCTTTCTGAATGCTACTATTAAGTCAACGATAAGACAGGGTTCCTGTAATTGTTTTAACTGAGAACTGGTAGAAATTTGCCGGAGTGACACAAACTAGCACGCACAAAATGTCAGTTGCTTCAGAACAATGGAAAACTTCACTTAGCATAATCCCTTCCAGTCCATTCAGGTCAAAGTAAATGATAAGTATTCATCCTTTCTGATGGCTGAATAATATTCCACTATATATATGGACCACATCTTCTTTATCCATTCATCTGCTGAAGGGCATCTTGGCTCCTTCCGCAGTTTATCGCATGGAGAACATTAGGAGAAGGGAGGGAAAAAAGAAGGGGAATCAGAGGGGGAGATGAATCATGGGAGACTATGGACTCTGGGAAACAAACGGAGGGTTTTGGGGTGGGAGTCGGCTTAGCCCAGTGACAGGTATTAAGAAGGGCACATATTGCAATGAGCACTGGGTGTTATATGCAAACAGTGAGTCTTGGAACATTACATCAGAAACTAATGATGTACTATATGGTGACTAACATCACATTAAAAGAATGGAAAGCTTCAAAGTAAAAATATGTAATTGTCCATCACTAAAGTTCCTTCAGATTGCCCACCAAAATCATCCTGCATTGGTGGGAGGAGGATCGGGTGCCCGTAGGAGGTGGGAGGTGGCTTATTGTCATATATTTTTAATGGCATGAGACAAATGTGAAAGTTTTAACAGGAGATATATGGGTCTTGATTGACATAGCGGTTGGTAGCACCTCTAGTGGGAGAGTAGTTCAGGGACCGTGACTTTGCTTTGAAGGATTTATTTTGGAGGGTGGAAGGTACATGACTTGGAGTTTGTTCATCACGAAGAAGAACTTGGGTTTTCACATGTAGGATGGCATATGCTCCATGCATCTTTACTCCCGCCTGAAGGTTACCACCCTCTCTTTTTTTGTTGGTTGATCTTTTTGAAATAGTAATTGGAGAAAGGAGTTTAGTATGAGATGGAATGCAAGGGAAGTGGAAAGGGGATTTAAATCTCTATCCTGGCTGTATCTTCATCTCTATGTGGCAGTAAGCAATTCACTTAACTTGGTCAGGAAAATCTGTCATAACAGATTATATTCTATCTACCAGATGAAAGAGAATAAAATAGAACCAGCATGGATTTTTGAAGCTAAAACAGGATCAGGTGAACATGAGCTTGGATAAGAATGAAGGATTACGTTTGAGAGCAATCAGAAGTGTACGGTGTACATGTGACCCTGACTTTGGCTAGTGATGAGCTATGGAAATTTGCTAACCTTACAAATAATTCAAAGTATTTACCTTACCATTTCCTCAAGATATTTACAAGTTCATCAAGTATTTATTTTTTTTCCTCAAAGACTTTATTTACTTATTTGACAGACAAAGATCACAAGTAGGCAGAGAGATAGGCAGAGAGAGAGGAGGAAGCAGGCTCCCTGCTGAGCAGAGAGCCCGATGTGGGGCTCAATTCCAGGATCCTGGGATCATGACCTGAGCCAAAGGCAGAGGCTTTAACCCACTGAGCCACCCAGGCACCCCATCATCAAGTATTTATTGAACACTGTGGTAGGCAGAAGAATGGCCACCCAAACATGTCTACCTCCAAATACCAGAAACCTGTGGATATATCCCCATATGGGACAAAAAGGGCTTTGCAGATATGATTAAATTAAGGATCTTGAGAAAGGGAGATCATTCCAGCTTATCTTGGTGGGCCCAATGTAATTATAAGGATGGGTTCTTCTCAGTGAAAGAGGGAGTCCAGAGAGTCAGGCTGAGAAGGAAATGTGATGATGGAGGAAGCAGAATGAAAGTGATGTGATAGTAGCCATTGCTGCTTTGAAGGTAGCCCTGAGCCAAGGAATGAGGCCAGCCTATAGACCCTGGAAAGAAGGCAAGGAAACTGATTTCCCCCTAGAGCCACAAGGAAGAAATGCAGCCCTGCTCACCCCTCACTTTCAGTCCTCCTAACCTCCAGAAGTGTGTGGTTATAAATTTGTATTGTAAAGCCACTCAGGGGTTGGTAATGTTAGAGCAGCAATAGGAATGCACATACTTACTGGTTCTTAGGAACTGTCTTGAGCACAAAGCTCAACACAGAAAAGAAAAACACACCTCTTGCCCTTGTGAGGCTTACAAATCCAACATGTCCATTTTGTTGCCTATGAGGAAATTAAACCTGATAGAATTAAGAGGATTTTCACACAGAAAATCGGTCTTGATTACCAGCCCATGAATCTTTACATGACAACATCTGTATCATATGATGGGGGGGAAAAATCCCATCCTACCTCTCCTGCACAGATTTTTTGTGTCACCCTAAAGGCTGCTGTCCTTCCACCAGCACAGGAAACAGCTTGATACAATTCCCATCACTTTTATTTATGACAGATCATCTGTTGATTTTAGGATGGATCATTTATAGAAAAACAGTTGGGTTTTTGCATTCTGAAGAGCTGGACCTGCCTAAAGCCATCAAATGAAAAGAAGGTGGCCTTGTCCCTAGTACAGTGGTTCTTAACCTAAATAAAGAAACCATCCTAAAGGAGTTAAGTCACATGGACAAAGTCCCACAGCTGTAGCAACAGGGCCCCTGACACAACTGGAGTTTCCTGACCCCCTCCCCAGTCTTTGCCCATTTTCCACACAGACACTGGGGTGCCTGGATCCAGCTGCTCTTTCAAAATCTGAAATAGGAATGGAGTCCATTTCACTAACCCACTTCCCAGCACACAGTGTGGATTACAAAAGGAAATTAACATGTAAAGAAACCTTTTGGAAACTAAAGGAGCCATGTTAGTTCTCTTGCTATAGTATTTGGCTGGTCTCACAGTTGGTGTCGTTTTCAAGTGTGGGGCTTGATTTAATGGAGACAGCCAACAATCATGGATCTAATCAAATGGTGCTCGAAGCACATAACATTCAGTGTGAGGGAGCTGGAAGAAACATTTTCAAGTTTCGGAGTGGTCTGACAGGAAAAGGGCAAAAAGTATTCAAAGGGAGTTAGAAAATCAGGCTGAGGGATCTTGGTTTTCAGGTCTGTTCTAGTCAGTTTGTGAAGTATTGCAGACAATGCATTATAATTTATCACACTGATACTCTTAGATTGGATGAAACCCAAACACAACTGAGTTAGATGCAGATTAAATTACCTCTTACTTAAAAAGGAGGGTGGTCTCACTGGGGCAGGATGGAGTTCATTAGCAGGCTGAGAAGTTTTTCTTAACTCTTCATCATCTGGTTTCATATTGTCCCTGGTTCCTCAGGAACATTGGACACCTTACTTTTTTTTTTTTTTTTTTAACCTTCAGAGAGGTACACAAGCTACTCTGTGAATCTTAGTGGCCACCAATTCCAAAGACAAAATGTTCCTCATCACAAGTCTGTAAACAAAATTCAGATGACTATGAAAAACCACAGCACTTCTTAACAGAAAATCTTTTTTTTTTTTTAAGGAAAAGGAGAAAAAATATTCTCTTTGTGTATTTTTATTTAGATACCACAAAGCAAAGTATTCCACTACATTAAGATAATGGACTGGCATGCCTGTTGGGTATACTCCAGCAGATGTGTTTAGGAATTATGATCACGTTTCTTCCTGCTGACCAGCACTTATCAGCCTTATCGGTCAATGAAGGGCATGGCTCAGACAGGATTCTACTGACGAATGGCCTTTCATATGGCTCTGCATTCTTTTTCCAAAACTGGAAACTTCAAACTCCATGTAAATGGCCTTTAATTTGTACATTCTGAGTCTTATGAGGTAGGGTTAGCCCCTAGGGGACAAAAAAGGACAGAAAAATCCCCAGAGTGCTGTAAATTTAGCCATGTGATCCCAAAGGAATTTTTATTCGTACAGTTTTGTCTCTGAGTTTATTATTTTGTCCTTCCTTTAAAAATCAGCTCAGGTTGAACACTGGGGAATTTGAAACCTACTTATCCAGTATACCTACATGTTATGTTAAGAGGGGACTTATTTCCATTTAGGAATGAACGACTGGGACAGATTTCTATCCCTTTCCACACTCTAGTCACGCTCAGTCTTTGAGTCTCTTGTTAAACATCAAAGAACCTTCAGTGGAAAAAGCGTTGGTGTGGAAATTGGGGGCTGGGTGGGCCTTGGGATTGGGTGACAATCACAAAAGTCAGTTCACCCTTGTCTCTTGCATCCATCTTTTAGCAAGCACTTAAACCCAGTTTTTTTCTGTCCTTCTCAGTACTTCAAAGTCATAGTTTATCAATAGAGCCACCAAGCTAGACATAGTCCAAGAGGTCATCTGGTTCATCTCCGTGCCTTAGGCATAAGCACATCTAAGTAATTCCAGGCAGGTAAAAAGAGACAAAGAGTGCTTTTGCCTTGTACCCCACTCTTCTTGGCTGCAAGACCTCACTTCCCCTGTGTTTCCCCCAAGATCTGTATTCGCTATACTGTCTTAATAGGAGAAAGGACCTATTTTTGCAAAATTCTTTTATTTTCCTGCTAAATTTAGAATGATCCCACTGATTCCATGCACCGTCACAGCTGGCAAAACCGCCACAGTAAATTAAAGAAAGAAAACCAAAACAAAACATGTGAAGAGCATATGCAGAGTGGAACACTTTAGGTTGGGTGTGTATCTTTTTTTTTGAATGGTCCCCCTATAATTTCTGACCTCAGTGGCTTGGTAATAATCTAATGTGGGATATTCCATGACTCTTTGGGTGGATCCTCCAAATGGAGATTTACTTTATCAGCAGGGGGTTATTGAGTGACATTCCCAGAGAGATTGCCTTTTCCTCCTCTTTTTCCACCTCAAGCACAGAATCCAAATCCTACAATTCAGAAAGAAGTTGTCCACGAAGCAAGACAGATCTATCATGCAATCGTTTTTAGACATCCTTGCTAGTGCAACAGTTCTAAATCTGATTGCCCTGTTTACTGTTGTGTTTGTAAAGAAGAATACGTGATCACCGAGTTCTGTCGTGTTCTACAGCCGAACGCCATCATTGTTTTTGTTTTTGTTTTTGTTTTTTAACACGGCCAAGGAAGAATTCACAGACTAAAAAACTGACTCTTCCTTACATGGCTTAGCCTGTCAAGGCTGTGGGGGCGCGTGGGCAGAAGGCCAGAGGGGGGAGGGGGAGGAATGCTGTGTTTGCCCTCTTTGTAAGGACTTAGTACTTTTTCAATAAAAAATAAATTTAATTTGTGGCTACACTTCAAGGGAGATGGTTTGATGGTAAGAGTAGAGGAGTCCCAGCTCTGGATTTAGAGAAGTCGTGTGGCTGAATCCCTTAGCGTCACTTTCATGTGGTCCAGTGAGCCATTCTCAGAAACCGCAAACATTTTTGAAGATACTGAAGTGGAGACAGTCACAATTCTTTCCTACCTTTTTTTTTTTTCTTCTTTCTTTCTTTTTTTTTTTTCTTTTTCTATTAATCCTTCATGTTTTAACAAGTCCTGAAGTTAATGCTGCTTACACTTTTTCCTGTCAAATTGGAAGTCTTTTCCTTCTGTTTGAGGAAAGTAATATGTTCTCTGTAGTTCCTACCTCATGTCAATCAAAGAGGTGAATGTCCACACGTGACGTATCCAAGTATCAACTTCCTTTTTTTTTCTTTTTAACTAAGCAAGATTTAGATATCTGATTTGAAGAAAGTTGCTGCTTCTTAACATAGAAAGTAACCCATGTATCCATCTCTTCCTATTCTTTTTGTCCTTCTTAGTAAAGTAAAAGGTCATTTTCAGCTCGCACCACATCCTTATTCCAGCCTAGGCCTCGCAACCTGGGTTTCTCTTTCCTAGAAAAGCCACACTTTTCCAGGTATGGTAAGTGGTAAGTAAATGATTAGAAGTCTGTACCGAAGAAACTTCTTTGACCCGAGCATTTTTCAGTGAGCATTATCGCCCAATATGATGGTATAGCCCTGCCTCACTTTATCCTTAGTAAACCTTTTGGAATGAACAAATTTATAAAAATGACATATGTATGTGTATGTTAATGGTTTCTTTCTTTCTTTCTTCTTCTTCTTCTTTTTTTTTTTTTTTTTTTGTCAAAATGCTTTTAAGACCTAAAAAGATTTTGGCTATCATCAGAAAGAAAGGAAGTGTGAGAAACTGTCACAGTTTAGAGAAACCTAGGGAGGTAAGATGACTAAATGTAAGGGAGTCTCCTAGATGGGATCCTGGAACAGGAAAAGGACATTGGATTTTGGTACTAGCATATCAGTACTGGTTTCTTAGTTGTGACAAACGTACCACATGAGTGTAACAATAGGGAAGTTGTTAACTGTGGGGAAAATGGTGTGAGGTGTATGGGAACCGTACCATCTTAACTACCTTTCTGCAAATCTAAAACTATTATAAGACATTTATGAAAAACTAGAACAGAAATATGTGCTGATTTCTCTATAGAACTCTTACCAGTTCTGACGACTGAACTAGGAGCCAGAGCGACTTTTCCTCTTATAAGCAAAGTTTGTAAAAGAAACAGACTTTCCTTTTATAAAGAAAAAGGACTTTCCCAGTTGTTCTGCAGTATCATGTAGGTCCTATCCAGTCTGACACCTGGCATGAAGAGGGTTTCCGATGCTTTGTGTGGTTTGACAGGTTGGAGCAGTTACTTTCCAAGAACAGCTTTGCATTTTAAAGAACTTTTGCCAAGATTCCTCACCTTGCCGTTGGGTCGGTCTTGTTTGCTAAAGCATGCAGGAGTGCTTGTTCCTTCTATAATAATTAATAATTCACATCATTATTTGGGGGGATAAACACTCATTTAAGAAGAACTTGTTTTGGAATGGCATTTTTCATTTGGCTGTATAGTGACAAGATGAAAACAAAGCATTTTCTCCCAAAGCAGTGACAAGAAATGCAGAGCTTGTCAATAGTGACACGATCCGTCCCCAGCTGCTCGCTCTTCAGTAGACTCCTATGGAATGAGTAATTGGTCTCAATCAGTTCTCAGCAGGAAATCCCCACCTCATGGTAAATATCACCACAATCGGTACTAATTAGCTCTGTTGTCACCTGTCACAACGGTAGGCTAAGAGCTGAGACGGGTGATCAATCTATACACGGCAACACAAGTCCAGCTGGAGAGGGGTTGGAGAGTCAATGCCAAGGCCATCATAGTGGGCAGGGAGACCAAAGTCCCTCTCTGCTGTGTGGACATGAATGAAGTTCAGCCAGTGATTACAAGTTCCACAGTGTGGAGTCCTAGGTGTGGCACTCCAGGGGGCACTTGGGCGTCTCAAAGAGAAAATGCACCCGTCATTCAACGGATGCAGGTTTTCACGGCATTTTATCTTCTAAATCAGCCAGGCTCTCGTTCAAATCTGGGCTTTGCCACCTAGTATTCCTTTGATCCAAGTCAGTGGCTTTATTTGCCCACGCCTGGGTTTCCTAATCTGGAACAATGAAGGCAAAATTATTCACCCAGTAGGACTGAAATAGCAATATCTATGTCTCTATCTATGTCTCTGTCTTTCTAATCTAGAGAGATGTAAATACTGCTATTCACCACAGGTCTGGCACTCAGTGGGTGCTCAAAAATTGTGGAATTCCCCCCACTAAGCAAATAACCATGTAATGTGGTGTCACAATGCTAATGTTCATTAACCCTTTTAACAATAAATAGGAAAACATTCAGATGTTCAGGGTCAGCATGAAGAATGATGCTGAAGGGAATTTGGGGACCAAACCTTTACTGCCCTTTTTACTGATCCTTTTTTAAGAGCTCAGTCACTCAGGAAGGGAGAGGAAGCAAGGGGAAATGTAACAACTAGCCAATAAAATTACAGGGAATTAAGCAATGGCTTGTAGCAGAGGAACGTTTATTGGATCCTGTGTGTCCCTTTTGGGCAGGTTGTGATCAGAGCACATGACGTGTGAAGGAAACATCCCAGGGATGATCTACATTAATGCAAAAAGAAATACATCTCACTGTGACTTTGGGTCATATTCTACTACTTCGTTGTTTTAGAATTGGGTTCTCCAAATTTCTCGATGATGATTCAACAAGACCCCGGGTGCTGGTTAAATTCACAGACTGCTGGGCCTCTTTGAAATCCTGATTCAGAAGTTCCAGGCTGGGACCCAGGAATAACGTAGAGAATAGAGTTTTTAATCAACTCTCCATGTGCTTCTTGTATTCAGATAAGTTTGAGAACCACTGATTTAAAACTATACTTTTACTTGACAGCAAATGGGAATTTCCTGTGTAATTTTTAGAAATATCGATGCCTGGGTCTTACCCCCACCCCCACCGAAATTCTGATTTAATTGGTATGTGATGTGCCTCGAGCATGGGGAATTTTTTTTTTTTTATTCAGCAGCCCCCTGTTGATTCTTTTTTTTTTTATTTTAAATTTTATTTTTCATAAACATATATTTTTATCCCCAGGGGTACAGGTCTGCGAATCGCCAGGTTTACACACTTCACAGCACTCACCATACATAACACATACCCTCCGAGCATGGGGAATTTTTTAAATCTCCTTAGATAATGCTAAGGTACAGGCAAATCTGGAGCAACTGGTTTTGAAAATAGCCAAAGGGGTCCACACACCTATTCGGGTGATACAGGTGAATGATAAATAAGTAATAATTAGGTATAAAGTCACATCACATTTAAGTAGGTTCCCAGCACTGATTCAAGTTGTAAAATATGGCTTAAAAAATCTTATTTCAGAAAACCTTTGGGGAGTGGTCTGCAAATTATTTCATTGCCCTGGAATTTTGTTGGATTCAGAAGTACTTGTGCTAAAGGCAGTACCAACTATGATTTAGAACCTCAAGTCCCCATATTTCCAGTGCTTGCTGTACGAGTCTGCATATGAATGACAATGTGACATGAATCCAATCTTGACTTTCAGTACAATCATCTCTGGGGCTAAATTGCACTGTTTTTCCTCTTTCTTCTCTTCCTCATTATCCAAACTCATTAAATGTCCGGATTTGGAATTAACTACCCACAACAGGAACGATAACCAGCCATGAGGATCTGTGCAACGGAAGAGAGAGTGAACGTCCCAGATGGGAAGCAAGGGTTGCAAAAATAGGGACTCCAAAGAGTTAAGCCATGTAGCAAAAGGTGTAGTCACGCTTCCAGGAGACAGTTGTCAACCCAGCTCGTCAAGGAGAGACCAAGTGTTACTATGAGAGTTGTTTAGGAAGGATTTGCTGAGCAAAATGAGGGGGTCATCTCAACCTTCTCTTTGTCTGGAAATATTTCTTCAAGTCACAAAGGAATCACTTCTAACTCTAGGTGGGGGCATGCTGTTGATCAGTCTTTAAACTGCATTACTAACTTCCAGTCTTCCTTTTGAGGAAATTCAAATTATTTATTTTAAAAGCCTATGGTGAAATACACAACATAAAATGTATCAACCTAATAAGAGAAGAGAGGTGAAGAAAATGACCTGTTTGTAGGCAGGGCAAGAACTATCATGCTCCTCTTATGAATTGAGAATTGAGGCTGAGACACCTCATTCCGGTTGGGATGGCTGCTAGAAAAAACAAAACAGAACAAAAGCGAAAAATGACAAGGGTCGTCAAGAATGTGGAGAAACCAGAACCTTTGTGCATTGCTGGTAGGAACGTAAAATGATGTAGTCACTAAAGGAAACAGGACAGGTTTTTAAAAAATTTTTTATTTTTTATTAACATATAATATGTTATTAGCCCCAGGGGTACAGGTCTGTGAATTGCCAGGTTTACACACTTCACAGCGCTCACCACGGCACATACCCTCCCCAGTGTCAGGAAACAGGACAGTTTTAAAAAATTAAAAACAGAATATGAACCAGCAATTCCACTTACAGGTATCTGCCCAAGATAATTGAAAGCAGGATCCTAAAGAAATATTTGTATGCACCCATATTCATAGTATCATGAGTCACAAAAGCCAAATGGTGGAAGCAGGCCAAATGTCCACTGACAGATAAATAGATAAACAAAATAGGGCATAAACATACCAGGGAATATCATTCAGCCTTAAAAAGGAAGGGAATTCTGCTACCTGCTGGGACACAGATGTAGTACCCCTCGGAGTATTACATGGGTGCCCTAGCCCCATTAGGACATTGTGCTGAGTGAGATAAACCAGTCACAAAAGGACAAATACTATATGATTCCACTTACATGAGGTTCCAAGAGTTGCCAGAGTCCTAGAGACAAAGTAGCATGGTGGTTGCTGGGGGCACGGCCAGGGGGAGAATGGTCAGGAGAATGAGTGTTTCATGGGTATGGAGTTCCAGTTGGGGGAGGTGGAAATGTTCTCAGGTGGATGGTGGCGATGGTTGCACAACGGTGTGAATGCGCTTAGTACCACTGAACTGGACCCTTAAAAATTGTTAGATTGATACATTTTATGTTGCGTTTTTCACTGCAGTCTTTTAAAATAAATAATTTGAAAATGCACAAAACAAAACGCCAGTGTAAGGCTGAGAGGATTCCTACAGCCACACGGCGTCAGAGCAGGAAGTCAGCTTTGGGACCTTCGAGGATGTCAACCTTCCTTTCCACCTCTGTGGTTCTCAGGGAGTGGAAATTGAAGATGTTCTGGGAGAAG
Organism: Lutra lutra; assembly: GCF_902655055.1. NCBI lineage: Eukaryota > Metazoa > Chordata > Mammalia > Carnivora > Mustelidae > Lutra > Lutra lutra. Next base: position 39,676,612 of record NC_062288.1, read on the forward strand.
TAAGGAGAATTGAACAATTTAGGTGGAGGAAAGAGTGATCATTATAGTTTAGGCAGTTGTCCTGAAGATAAGAAGGAAGGTTGGCGAGCTCCACAAATCAGAAGGTTATCTGCATGCTAATACTTTTAAAAATTGAGATAAAATTGACCCTTTTAAGGTATAGAATTCAGTGTTCTTTAGTATATTCACAAAGTTGGGCAACCATTGCCACTCCATAATTCCAGAAAGTTTTTATCACCCCCAAAATAAACCTCATGCCCATCACTAGTCATTCTCCGTTACCCCCCTGACCTCCACCTTAAGCAACCACCAATCTGCTTTCTGCCCCTATGGATGTGCCTCTTCTGGACACTTCATATAAATGGAGTCATACAATATGACTCCTTTTGTGACTTAGCATAATGTTTTCAAGGTTCATCTCTGTCATTGCATGTGTCAGTACGGTGTTTTTTTTTCTTTACGAATTACTATTCCATGGTATGTCTTTGCCACATTTTGACTTTATTCCCCAGTTGGTTGATGTTTGGGTTTTTTTCCACTGTTTGGTTTTAATGAATAATGCTGCTGTGAAGGTTCGTGTACAAGTTTCTGTGTTGTCATGCATTTTCCATTATCTTGGGTTTATACCTAGGAGTGGAATTGTTGGCTCATATGTTAGCTGCATGTTTAACTTGTTCAGGAACTGCTAGACTGTTGTCTCGAGTGGCTGCCTTATGTCACGTTTCTACTGGCATCACAGGAGTGTTGCCATTTCTCCATATCCTCACCAACACTTGGCATTTGCCCCTTTTTTGCCCCCCCCTTCAGCTTTATTGAGGTATAATTGACATGCAAACATTTTTAAATCCTTTCTATCCTCCTGGGTAAGAAGTGGGGTCTCCTTGTGGTTCGTGCATGAGCTTTTGTCTTCTCAGCACCCAGGCCTGGTCTGTCTCTCGCTACACAGGAGCAGCTCACTACAGAAAGATATGAAAATTCTGAATGACTATAGGAAAGAGGATCATCGTGAGTGGTTTCTAATCTTTAAGAAATCACATTTTATTTTTTTTAAAGATTGTGTCTATTTATTTGACAGAGAGTGAGCACAAGCAAGGGGAAAGGCAGGCAGAAGGAGAGGGAGAAGCAGACTCCCTGCTGAGCAGGGAGCCCGTCGCAGGGCTCAATGACCTCAACCAAAGGCAGGCTCCTAAACAACTGAGCCATCCAGGCGCCCCGGGAAATCAGATTTTAGAATGAGCCACTTTTCATTTTTTGAACACAAACTGAGTCCAGAGATTGCAAGCAAGCTCCCTGCACCTTGGGTCCTGGGCACTCCATGACTAATGGGGAGATAACATTCAGTAGACAGTCACTCTCAGAGTTTAGAAGAATGACATGTATACCCTGGGATAGAGACTTAGGCAGAAGAAAAGGGAGCTCTGAAAGAAAAAAAGACCCTTTCCTCCCCCTCAATTAAAGTCAAGTGCCCGACTCACGACTCACGACTCACGCCTTGGCTTCGCCACCGTCACACCTTCCACACTGTCAGCCGCCTGGCACTGCGGGATTGCCTGGAAGAGGGGTTTTCAGCAGCAGTGTTCTCCAATTACACGTGTTTCCATTAACAAAAGAAATATCTTTGTGGGTTTTGTAGGTACTTGCAGGAGTCTATTCTAGCTCCCTAGTAGCCAGAAGCATCTGATCTGTCTGCCTCACAGCCCCTCCGACTGTTAAGCATTTGCTTTTAGGCAAATAAAATGTCAGCCACCATTAAACAGCATATGGCAACAATATGGCCATTCTCTCTGGGGACCAGCCTCTCCCCAGAAGAGATGGTACTTGAAATAGTAGATGCTTTTGAATGCAGGACCCTTCTCCCTCCCACCCGGGCACGGTGGCTGGGGAGTGGGCAGAGCGCCACACACAAAAGGACTCGGGCGACCATATCAAATGTGAACAGAAGGGGCAAGCTGCCCAGCCAGCAGTGACCAAAGGCTGTTTGCCGTGGGCATCTGGGGCTGTGGTTAAGGGAAAGTACCGTCCCGAAACTGGCCAGGATTAGCTCTCTAAAATAGAAAACAGCCCCCACAGCCACGGGAAGAGGGGTGGGGGCCGGCTGGAGTTGAATGCGGTGGGGCTGTCTCGAGCAGAGGGAGCCCTTGAAAGCGGAGTCTCCACCCATCTCATCTCTGAATTCACCCTGTGAATGGGGTGAATGGGGTGAAAACTGCCTTTTCTTGAAATAGAAGAGGAGCACATGGAACCCGTCTTGTGGGTCAGCTCGTGTGCAAGTGGACGTGTGAATGGGAAACTGTCAACAGAGATACCCCTATGCTCCGAACAGAGTCCCCAGACCTTGCTTGTCCTGATAGGCTAGAACTTAGAATATGCAGATAATCAAAGTGCGAAGTACGGTGCTAGTCCTTTTGGGAACGCTGGCTCCTCGTGTGGTGTTGTCCCTGTGTGACTGGTGTTGGAGTAGAGCTGCTCAGACTCACTGGTTTTACATCAATCAGGCTTTTACTGTACAGGTTCATCATATTTCTGGGCCAGCTCTGTGAACTCACTAGCCTCGGGAAAACATCTCCCTGTAGTGCCAGAAAAATTTACACTGATTAGACATTAACACTGTCCAGAAATTCTCATCAGCTATCTCATTATTCTTCCACTCGTGTAAATGACTCTATTGGAAGGTTTTGAGGCCATACCTTATTTCTCAAACTCAATCTAAGGTTCTGACATTTTAAAGAAGAAAATGAAATAAGGAAAAATTTAAAACCAGAAATATCTCTAGAGGTCTGTATTGTTAAGGAACTAAGAATGACAAGGTAGGGAAGCTTCTTGTTTCCAGTTAACTTTGCTTGTCTAAATTGTATTAATCATATAATTTAATAATGCTTTATTATGACCCCAAATAACTGAATTGGCTACAAAACTTTAAATGCCTAGGAAAATGATGAAGTTTTCAAAATAACATTAACATTATTAATAATTTTTTTCATAGTCTATGTCTTCAGAAAATGTACTGTGCAAATGAGAACAAGAAACACTGCATATTTTAGTAGCATCAATCAGTTTTTTTGGAATGTTCTTTTTACACTTTACCAAATCGTTATAACTGACAGGGTGATATCCTCCTTTGCTCCTTATGCTAACAGTCAATAAATTCCAAGACAGTTGGCAACAACTAGGTCAGTAGCTGTATGAGCCGTAAGAGGGGTTCCTCTAAGACTTTCCTCCTAGGGGCTGATGCCAACTTTCCAAATTAGAAGAACTTTCTCCATTAATTGGGGGACTGTTCCCATGTGACAAAGGGAACCTAAACATTTGGATGAAAAGTAAAAACTTCAGTCAATCAACCAGATGTTTGCCACCATTACATCAAACCTCAGGGTACTTAAAAACATTTCAAGAAATGACTACGTTTTAAACTTTACATCTAGGTAATTGAGATCCTCCTGCCTTTGTGTGTCCATATGAATGACAGCATGTCAAATGAGGCCCACCCTGGAGATGTCTTGAGCCTTTCTATTCTAGAATACATAGAATACATATGACACTTAATGTACGAAGCTTAAAATACAAGTGAAATTGATAATCACGTAACTACTCCTCCATTGCTAATCTTCCAAATAGAAAATAAAAATAAGGGGCACCTGGGTGGCTCAGTGGGTTAAGCCTCTGCCTTTAGCTCATGTCATGATCTCAGGATCCTGGGATCGAGCCCCGCATCGGGCTCTCTGCTCAGCCGGCTGCCTGCTTCCTCCTCTCTCTCTCTGCCTGCCTCTCTGCCTGCCTCTCTGCCTACTTGTGATCTCTCTCTGTCAAATAAATAAATAAAGTCTTTAGAAAAAAAAAAAAAAAGAAAAGAAAAATAAGTGTGTCTGCTCTTTGTCCTCATGTTTTGGTTTGCAGCAGAACAAGTAGGCTTTGGTGGTAGAACTCTGGGCTCTAAGATACCGTGACTCTTTTTTAGCATGAACTTGACTTTTTATCAAATGCAAATAGAACTCTGAATTCTCGATTGCACATATTTGTCACACTTAAAGCTCTTTGAAATGGTTTCATTAGTACTCGGTAGGCACTATGTGTTTGATGAGTAAGTGAATAATGAACAAATAATGAAAAAGTAGGAATCAGACAGCGTTCTCCCTTTGTGGAATTGGATTCTAGGTGATTGACAACTATGTGTTTCAGTTTCGTAGAAGTAACTCCACTGTTTATTTTTCTCTAGTTTAGTCTCTTAACAAACTGTGCAAGGTTTGGAGTGGCATTTGCTGAGATTTAACTAAAACACAGAAGCAATCAAGTTGTTGAATTCTGGATTTTTCAAATTTAATGACATTCCTTTATCCATATTGATTGGAGCTTTGGTAAATTCAATTGTTGGTACCACCTGGGTAATTTTAAGTCTCTCTGAAGCTTTAAAGAAAATGTTTCCCACATAGCTCAAGCAACATAAGAATTTCATCAGTTGAAAACTAAGAATCGCTTCTGTGGGATGTGTAAAACAAGAAGCTGACCAGCATTATTTTCTTTTTCTTTAATTCAGTATCATTATTGAGAGTTATTCTTGAACTTTATGAAAACCAGATTGGGGCCCAAGCATGTTCTCCATCTAATCGTGTTCAAGGAATTGGAACTGAAAATCATTCAAACTAGGAAAACAGGACATTGAAAAAAGAGCCTGCATTCTTTCTTCTACCTCAGCGTGTCTGAGGCTCTTTCTGACAAGGAAGACTTGGGCTAAGAGTAGATCCCATCTTTTTAGAAGTGGACGTTTAGCTTCCTAGTCAGGAAGAGATCATAATTTTTTTTTCAGTCATGTTTTTACTTTGCTGGCCTATCACTTACAACTTTGATCCTCTCACGTTTTTCCTCAGAAAGCTGTGATTAATCACTATCGCCCACGGGGGAAAAAATCCAGATAGCACCTGCCATTCAAGGCTTTCTTTTGTCTGGCCCAGGTGACTTTCCCCTCTAGCCACATTCCCTACGACCCGCCTCTTCCTTGCAAGCTCCTTCCCATCAAAACCAGACCGCTAGTTTGGGCTGTTCAACCTATTACCCCATCTCTCAGGAATGCCTATATTCTTCTCCTCTCCACTTGCTGAGTGTTCCGTAGCTACTTCAAGGCATGAAACATTCCATTCACAAGGTCTTGCTAACCATCCACCCTTTCCGCTCTCCCCTTTGCTCCCCTTCCCTAGCTAAACCTAATCTTTCCCACCACCCCCGTCACACACACGTACACACGCACGTGCTACTGTGATGATTTAGTCATGGAGGGCATCACCTTCAAGACTGCTCTTTGTGTGTTCAAATGCACAAGGATGTCAAGGGACAAGTGAAGACAGCGACCCACCTTACTCTCCACTCACCCAGGCATGTGACCCCCACGTGACTATGTCTATGCAGAGAGGTGTCTTTCTCTATTTCTTAGGAAGGCCTAGACTAGCAGCATATGCAGCTCTGGTCACCGGCATGGGAACATTTTAGTTTCCTTTATCATGGCACAAGTTTGTTGAGCACAGTGACTCCCTTTATATTCCCATCACGCCTGGCACAATGCTTTTCTCATATGTAAGGTTATTGAAAGGATGAAATGTATTTATTTTTTTAAAAAAATTGCTTCCACATACAAACACAAACATGGAAGCACTGTGAGAATCAAAATGGACTTTTTTTTGCAACTGTGGAATGGCCAACTTATTGGATTTTAAGTGTATCATGGTTCTAAGTAATTTCCTCTAAAACATAGTGCCCAGTAGTCTTTTGCGGAATTTCAGAAACCACATTCATAACGCTATGACAGACCCTGGTAGAGTTGGACTGAAATCCACTTCTGACTGTTTGTTAAAATAGGCAAAGAATAACATTAAGAATTGTCTGAAGTGGGTAGGATCAAGGTCAGGAGAATGCCCATGGGAGGTGAGGGAATTTGGGGAGGAACCAGTTGGAGCAGTCTGAGGTCAGTATACTTCCTAGAAGTCTACATTAAGATGAAAACACAAAACCTAAAAAAGCACCACGTCTTAAGGTCCTTGAAACTTTGCCAACACCGTATATAGTACAGCTCGATGTGGCCATGCCCTCAAAGAAAAGAATTGCTTTGTAAAGACTTTTTGTGGAGAATTAATATTACTTCTGATGCAGTTGTGTTTATAAAATGGGAAATGTCCACAAACCAAACTTTAGATACCACAAGACAATGATGCACACAAGATAGGTTTTATGCCTATTTGAAGACACGGCCAGGATGTCAATTTTCAAGTTTGGTAACCATTGACCAACACCTCAAGGGAAGAGTCTGTGTCCAGGCACAAAATATTCTACTAACTATGCATTTAACAATTGCTTTATGTTTTCCAGGATGTGTTGAGTTGATGTGATGAGCTGTTTTCTCTTCAGGAAGAAACAAGCCTTCTCCACCCATTTCACGGTATATGTTTCTCCCCTTTCTCCTCCCAGTCCTCTGTGATGTCTGTGTGCTTCGCTCGTTTCCATCCCAACTTGGTGGTTGGTGGGACTTACTCGGGCCAGATTGTCCTGTGGGATAATCGCAGTCATCGAAGGACACCAGTGCAGAGGACACCTTTGTCAGCTGCTGCACACACAGTAAGTCAGATTTTGTCATTTCCCTGTCAGCCACCCCAAGCCCTGAAAGGGGATAACTGACAGAAGTACTCCCGTGGTCAATAACTCCAAGTTAGAAGCATGTAATTTGTAATGAGTGTATTCTGACTGACCGAAATAAAGCCAAGTGAAAAGGAGGCGAAGGAAGCACTGGGCGTAGAGAAATCTCTTAATTATCTACAAGTTTTAGCACAGAGAAGGGATCTCTCTGGATGCACCAAAGACCATTGGTGTGGTGGGGATGGATTAAAACTACAAAAGGACACAGGGAGAAACTTTGGAAGAAGCATCTGTGAAATTGTTATGAAGAAACTCTTTGCATTGACATTGTAATGTGGAAACTTGTATTTTCAAATGGGCCACGAAGAGTAAGCATTTCATGTCTAGGGATGGTATATGGGACTTTTGCCAACAGTCCTTTTCCATTTGTGATTTGAGGGAGTGCTATGACTTTAAATTCTGGAATGCATGGTTCTAAGTCTCAACAGTAAAGTCTACAGTGACAATATAATCCCACAGGTTAAAAGTCAACATCTCAAAACCATTACCCACAATTTAGCAGAAGAGGTTCAGTATAGTGTTCATAAGACAACTACTCTGTCATTTCCTTTAAGAGAATGACAGGTGTGTTTAGCAGTTGTTAGGAGGAATGAGAAGACAGGCATGTCTCCATCAATCCTTGCTACCTTGACATTCAGAGTAACTGATGTTCTTTCTCTGAAGTGCCCAAATTATGCCCAAGGATACAGCTCTACTATTGTTTCAATTTCCTTAATGTGGTTGCCTCATTTGTTCCATCTGCTGGCCTCAAAACCATTCTAGCTTTAAAAAAGGACTGCTAGCTGCTTCAGCTAAGACCATGAAGAGGAAAATTCTTCCACCCTTGTAAGATTGACAATGGGAAATGACAAATACCAAGTCAGCCTTAATTCTGATTGACTTGGGCCTAAGACACATGCAGGTGAAACTAGTTCTTGAGAATCTTGGGAAATTGCTCTTGCCTACCCCATTTCTGCAAACTAATAACAGAAAATTGTGACCCAGGAGAAGATGGCTTGATGCAGGTGTTTGCTCAAGTCCTGTGAAAGCATTCTTGGCTGGATGTGGATATCTGGTGGGTTTCTGAGCATATCTTGCGAAATTTCAAAAATTATAAATCCAAACGTTAGAGCAGTAAGTTTCAGAAAGAAATCCATATCCAAGAGCTCTTCCAAAGAGTCAAGCTTCCTTTGTCAAGTAACTAGGATACAAGCATCACAACTAAAATACCATTATTATCAAACAGTAACCTGTTTCTGTTCGAAAATACTTTTTCCCCCTCTTTTGCTGCGTTTTGTTGAGTCCGTAGCTAAAAGGGCACAGTTAATTTTGTGACTCCCTTTCAACTTCCACTAATGCCTGGCTGATTGGTACCAGGATCAAAAGTGGTTAAGGAAAAAGAGGCCTGCCACAGATTACTAATTTCCTTTCACACCCACCACACATATGCATTTGGGACAACAGGAAATCCTAATTAAAGCAAAAACCCTTCTGCCACACAGTAAGTTTATTCCTTAAATAAATAAAAACAATCTGGCATGTATACTGGAAAAATGAGCTGTAGCTTTGCTTTTTTCTTTCCATTAAGTAGAGTTGTGGATGCCCGTGTGTGTGTGTGTGTGTGTGTGTGTGTGTGTGTGTGTGTGTAGGCTTTCCCACATGTCTGCTTCTGTTCTGGTTTCTTTACATCTCTCTCTTTTCTTTTAAGCCGAGTTTTATTACTCATGAAAGCACAGGCCAGTAGTACTGATTAAAGGCAGGGAGGGGCTACCACGCACATTCTTTCTCTAGGCAGTTGGATCTACACATTCTTCTAGACACTTTCCTTCCCCTCCTGTAACCACCCTTAGGAGTCCCAATCCACTAGAATTTTGGTGCTCTGTGTTGATGCCTGGTGGTTAACAAAGAAACCCCATTGGACTCTTGCTAAAACTCACTAGGTGGATTGTAGGTTCACAACAGCATTTGGGCCGTGCCTTCCCATGCTTCGGTGAGACTGTCCGCTGCTTTTAGGTGAGGATTTGTTTCATCCATTCTCCCACTTGATTTCCACACAGAGCTTTGAATGCATGTGGCTGGGACTTTGAGTTTCATTGCTCACTGCTACACGTTCCACACATGCCAGAGGCTTGGGAAAAACCACTGTGCACAGTCCCACAACTGGTCAGTCCTCTTGAAATTTAGAGACCTGATCAGGAAAGCAGTGAGTTTCAGATCCTTGTTGTACTCACCACTGGCCACAGCCACCAAGGACGATTGAAAGTTTCTGTAGGAACGTGCCATGAACGAGACTTAGGGATTCAGTTGGCCGTCCATCAGCACAGGTAAAAGAGGTGATGCGATTGCCAATAAATCCAATGGCATCTTAGCATACATCAGTACAGGCAGACTTTTGATCACGCAAGAAGTGAAAATTCAACATTTCCTAGATTTCTATATTCTGTTGATCAGAATATAGGTCAACAGTGGTGTTTCATTCTCAGAACTTGGCTGTAAGAGGAGCTCAGACAAAACGTGACATACTCAAAAGGGAATGACCAGTATCAGGAGGGTATTGAAAGCCCGAAAGCCGAGTACTCGAGACCCATTGAAGAAATATTGGTGAGGATTAGTCTGAGGAAGACAAGACTGGGGGAGAGGGGTATATAACAGCAACCTATAAATATTGTTTGGACTTGACGCATATGGTCCCAGAGGGCACTGTACTAAATACAAGCCTCTCCTCGAGCTTTCTTTATCCCCAGTGGTGGAAGGAAGAACTCCCCAGGCATCAGCGCAAAAACTGACTACCCTTAAGAAAGGTGTTTCTGCGGAGTTTGGACTACCTCTTGGTGGAGACAGATGAGTGTCTGCCCTAGATGATGATTACGGTTCCCTCTGACCAGGAGTTTATACGATAATAATAGTTTGGGAACCATCCTTTATATAATATCAACTTTCCAATATTAAGATTGTTTCATTGTCATTGTGGCTAGGTACTACAGACAGTAACTCATCAAGAGTAAGACTTCGACTGTCAGCTATTTGCACAGAGAGGCCCCAGCTAAGCTGTGGCTTGGCCCAGGATGGCTAAGCTGCCTGAAATCTGACCCACAGGACTGCTAGATTCTGCTTCTGCTAACCTTCCATTTAGCATTTAATGTGCAGCTGCAAATGATTTTAGCTTACCATTTAGGATTCTACAGAGTAGGGTAACCTCCTAGAGCTATGACGGGAGGTTGGAACATCTTGCTTACGATTCCTGGGATGTATCAATGACCTTCCTCAAGGCCCCAGCCAAATCGAAGCCTCCATCGTAGCCCAACTGATGTTTTGAAAAATAAATCTATCATTATCCTAGATTTTGCAGCAACAGAAATGAGCCTAATTTTCTCTCTTGAGGTGCATGATGCCAGTAAGCCCCACTACCCATATCTCTCCCTCAAATTAAAGAGGCTGATGAATTTTAACCACTTTTTTAGAAAGAAATGTGAATGAATGTTTGGCCCTGTGACTGTAATGCAGCACCCTCCAAATTTAGTGACACATACTTGTTCCAAAAGTCAGTAGTTGTACTCTTTTGAAAGCTGCCTTTTTTCATCACTCACGGTGAGCTTAGCAGCCGAGCTGTGTGCGGCTTCGTCCCCATCAATCATCATTTGTGGCAGCTTCCTTCAGCTCCGGTGGACTGCCTCTGACGGAGCAAGGTGAAGCTGAGTAAGTGTTTCCACTACTAGGCGTTGCTGCCAGAGCTTTTAGAAAGCAATCAGGTTCGAATCAAAAGTGGCAAATGACCTGAGGCTTGTGTTACTGTAGGATTATGTCAGTCTTTAATCCTCATTTTAGAGTAATGCGTTTGACACGCCAATGGAAGCATTTCCTCCTGGATCGTCGTCTGATTCCCCCCGTGTTTACGTTTTCGCAGCATCCCGTGTACTGTGTAAATGTTGTGGGGACCCAGAATGCTCATAACCTCATCACCGTCTCTACTGATGGCAAAATGTGCTCCTGGAGCCTGGACATGCTCTCGACGCCGCAGGTGGGTTTGTTTTCCCCTACACAGAGAAGCATCCTGGTTAAAAGAGATACTTGCCTAATGGAACATAGTTCCTAAAAGCCAAACCCTCACATCCTATAGGAGCTAAAACCAATGGATGCACTTGAAAGAGTGGGGCCTGCTTTCAGCAGTCTCCTCCTGAAGCCAAAACCCATTTCCTTTACCGCAAATCATGTAATTATTGTAATACGTTAATCCTTAGGTCAGTTTCAAGTGAAAATGAAATAATCCATTTTAAAGCATAGTAATTATAGAAGTTGCCTGTGGTATGAATCCTACTTACCCTACAGCATGGTTAAACAAATGCAAAAGAAGTCAGAGCCCCACAGAGCAATCCCCTGTGGGCCCTTGCCCTGGAGGAAAGGTGTCCCCACAAAACAGAAATCCAAGCCCTCGCTTGCATCTGTAGCCTAGACGACGGCCTGCGTGCATGAAGAATCTGTCCAACCATCTGTTTTCTCCTCCGGAATGTTGGTTATGATGGCTCCTGCTATTCTTTGCTCAACAAATTGAGAAGTTGAAAATGCAAAAGTTCCAAAATTTCCAAACCACTACTGATTACACTAATGGAAACCAAACAAAGAAGCAAAGGGGAAGAGACCCCTGGGGGGAGGCATCTAACACGACTTGCAGAGTATGTGTGCATACAGGCTGCGTATGAGCACACATCAGCACACACGCAGATGCATTCTGTCCGTATTTCTTGGTGGGGAGAAAAGCATTTTATTGCCCTCCAACTAAAAACGCAGGGAGGGGTTTAGTGTTAGAGACCGTGACAAATATGTGAGGTAATGTCAAGAAAATTACAAAGATATGTAGACGATAATTCTCAGTGTTAACATTCTGTTCCATTTCCCGGAATAATGACCCTAGAATGTCTGGCTCACGATGTTAGAAGACACTAGAATTTCAAGACACGTAAGGAAATGTGAAACCGTAAAGAACCTCCCATAAGTCTCAGAAAATACAGATGTAGAGAATATTTAGATTAAGTAAATTCTTTTTATAATTTTGGGTCGGGGAGGGGGTTGGGGGGGAAGAGCCAAAAAGCTCCTAACTATCAAAGTTCAGTTTCTTTGGTCTTTATCATCATACAAGTCGGGAGTTGTGTGTGGCTATTCTATAACTTTGTCTTAAAATTATCAGCAATATGTTTGTTTTTAAAAGCATGGAGATTACAAACAGATATAAGCCTGAACCCTCTAATTAGGAATTTGTAATTGCCCATTTGGCTGATTAAACATGTATTTGTTTAAGTTAAAACCAATCGTACAAAAAAAAAAAAAAAAACAATCGTACAGAGGCCACAAGACCCTATTAGTTTTAGTTTTAGTGTGCCCACACACTCTGGTCCTTGTGCAGAGATGTCCAAGGGTGGCAGGCAGACCCGGGAGCATTCAGCAGTCACCCTGGTCCCTCTCTATTCTAAGAAGGTGATCGGGAGACTGTACCTTTCCTGCTGCTGATCTGAGTGACGGAGAAGCCCATGGGATGGTCCGGTTTTCTGTACCACCGTAGGGTCCCCTCACAGATGCATGCACCATGTGTGCCGCTCTCGTGTACTGGTAGCATGTCACACGACCGTATGCGCTGAGCTACCCAGACCCTTAGCACACGCAGATGATTTCTGGACTTCTCATCCCAGAGGACCTGGCTTACTGGTTTGCGTGAAAAGACTAACCTCCCTAGCAACTATAACAACACGATCCCCTACCATGATTTTTTTTTTTTTTCAGTTGCTTCAGATACACAAAGTAGGCTGTTTGATGTAAATAGCCAGAAATATTTAGGGATGTTAGTTACACTTAATTACTCTTCCCTGTCATTAAACTTAATTCAGCAGAAGGTCTCTTAAAATACACTTTGATTCCCGATTTTGAGAATAATCTGAGATAAAATACTTCCATTTGCTATTTTAAAGACTTAGTTCAGCCTATACACCCAACCACTGCTCTTCGCTAAATCACGTCCCCGTTGAAATCTGGTTTTTCTGACTTGAGTGACAACTTTCTGGTTTGCGTCCACAGAGGACATGGAGTGCTGCTTTGACAAATCTGCTTAGTACCTCTAATATTAATACCCATGTATTCTCACGAACAGCTGATTTCGAAAATGTTTGTAAATACAAGGTTATTGTGTGTTTTATTAAAGCCTGGGGCTGACAAGTGTAACCATTACAGTATTATCTTTAGTTTCTGCCCCATTAGTTGTGAAATTCTCACCTGTCATCTCTGCCTGACTTAAGAAGCAGCAGCCCACACTGATGAGATCCAGCCGGCCTGAAACCAGACATACACAGAAGCAGGAATGTCAGGGGCAGTAAAGCGTGGTTTCTGGCACAGCCGGGGTCTTTTGTAACGCTGTGTGAAAAGCAAACAGACGATTGAGCCAAATGATTTTTCCGTGCTATCTTTGGCATGGCGAGGAGTTGACAGAGGGAACGTAACCATGCCGTGTTTTGGTAGGAGAGCATGGAGCTGGTGTACAATAAGTCCAAGCCTGTGGCTGTTACCGGAATGGCTTTCCCGACGGGAGACGTCAATAACTTCGTGGTTGGCAGTGAGGAGGGCACAGTCTACACGGCCTGTCGTCATGGAAGGTGATTTTGTGTTTTCTTACCGATGACGTGTTTCTCACTCCCAAGAGTCTGTTAGCGGATTCTGGATTAGAACCACCTTGCGTTATGAGAAAAGCCTAACTGAAGACATACAGGTCACACCTCGAGCTCCCATTACTTCAGAGCATCCGTCTGCTCTGATCATTAGCCGTTGTAAGCCTGGGATGGTTCACACTGCCTTGAGGAGAAAAGCCCAAGCTTCTTAGCATAGCATATAAGACCCTTGACTACCTGCTCCTTCCAAGCCTCAGCCTTCAGGCCCAGCCATGCACCCATGGGGGATAACAATCCCCAAACGTGGCTTACTGCCCCCCCACCTCCATGAGTTCCCACCCTGTTTCTTCTCCTCTCTTCTTGGCCTCGTTCGTTCCTCCTCAGCCTTCAAGAGCCAGCCCAGAGGTCCTTCCACATGGAAGCCTCTCCTGACTCCCTTGAGCAGAGAAAGCCCTCCCCTCCTTTATGGTTTCATAAATCTGGCCTTCCTTGTTTTCATTTGTGTTTGCGAGGAATACTTACCGAGACCCTACCTGTGCCCAACACCGTGACATCATAAGGATGAACTAGGGAACAAAACAGACATGGAGGTCATAACCCGGCTGAGGGTGAAAGACAGTAAGCTGATAAACACGGGAGTATGTGGCTTTAGATGATGCATACTACAGTGAAAATTTAAGTCACATAAATGGGATTGGACTACAGACTGAAAGATAGCCTTGCCATTTTATATATTTGTATATATGCTTCTACAATAGGATTTTTTTAAAGATTTTATTTATTTATTTGACAGACAGAGATCACAAGTAGGCAGAGAGGCAGGCAGAGAGGAGGAAGCAGGCTCCCTGCTGAGCAAAGAGCCTGATGTGGGGCTCAATCCCAGGACCCTGGGATCATGACCTAAGCCGAAGGCAGAGGCTTTAACCCACTGAGCCACCCAGGTGCCCCTACAATAGTATTAATTACAGTTTATTTCAACTATTCACTCATCTGCCATTTTTCTCGTACTAAATTCTTTCCATTTCGTCATAGATCTTCCTGCCTGGGGCCTGACACATTGTAAGCAGGGAGCTAAAAATCTATAGGGGGTATCCAGAAATAATACTAATAATAACCCAAATAATGATGACCCAGATAAAATAGAGAGATGCCTTGGGGCTCTTCCTCCTAATCAGAGAGGCTGGAATGGTATAAGATACAAACCACCATGAAGTTTCCAAGTCATAAGAATTCTGCCTTGACTTAGACATTGGTGAATGCCCCTGGAAACCCATCAGGATAACACAGAATCCAATAATTAGAATTATTGTAAAATTGCACGCAAGACTTAATGAGTGGCCTCACCATCTTTTGAAAGGTTCACTGTGTTCACTTTGGTACTTAATTTTCTTTCAGCTTAGGAGTTCTAATTCAATAGATGTTTCATCTCTTGTACTCACCCCAGGCTGTTTAGATTTAATGAGAAATCAGAAGTTGCTCCAAGTTTATTTTATACCCCTGTGTTTTTGTGATTTGTAGAAGTAATAAGCAACTGCAGCCCAATGATGTGATTCTTCCATTCACACAACATGAACTGTGATGTTCCTACTGTCCTACACATAAAAACAAGCAGTATTTCCCCCACTTACATGATTTAAAGATGAGTAGGAAGAGATGCCTCACAGTTCTATGCCCATAAAACTGGCTAAAATCATGCATTAAAGTTTTATGAAAACATAAGAAGACCCGATAAAGTTGTCTATTCATGCAAACATTTGCTGCACACCTACTTGGAGCCCAGGGCACCGCTAGAGCCTGCCAGGCGTGCAGACATTGTATAAACCTGCTTCCTGCCTTCAAGACAGGGATGATGATGAGCAAGGCCAATGCACACGCTTCTGCGGTATGGGTAGAAGGTCATAAGTGACACGAGAGAGGCGCAGAGAACGCAGGGGACCAAATACAGGGCCACAACATTGTCTACACATTAATTAGAACCAACAAGGCAGATAGGTTCCATTGGCTTAATCCAGGACCTTAATCATCTGTGAAAGCTACAGAACATGTTCACTGATAACTTTCAGATTTTTTTTTCTTTTTTCATTTCTCTAATGTGAATAATGTTTGACATGGTGAACATTTCTGTTCTATGGCTGTTGTCCTTTTCAAGCCCAATCAGAATTTGCAGTGTGGTTCAAAACAAGGGTACGTAGGGTGAAAAACACAAATCTTTTCACAACGCCCTTGATTTTGCTTCTGACATTGGCCCATCCCTCTGAAATAGAAAACACAGATCTTGATAAAGTTGTAAAATAGCAGGAATTTGGCTTCATAGCAATTTTAAATGGGTCATGTAGGGATACGGGGGTGGCGGGGAGAGAGGGATTTTTATTTTTCACCTAACATACAGAAGGTGAAAATCCACTTCCATAAATTAAATAAGGTCCTCGTTTTGCACCCTATAAACCCTTTCAGGATGCTGTTAAGAGCAAGTGGAGTCTCACCAGGGGCCACTTCAAAGATCAGTTCCTCATGTTCTTTAGAAGAGTTTAAATGGTCACGTGTGGAACTGCTGTTAGCAGTTTCACTGGGCGTAATTTTTGAGTGCCTGTTACATGGAGCACACGCTGCAGCGTTTTCTCATGATTTCAAATTTTGCTCAGCACACTGACATTTATTGGTGCTCCAGAAGCCCAGATGTTTTAATAACGTAATTCATTTTACTATCAGTGCCATAATATTTAGATTCCACAAAATCCCTAAGTATTTGTCTCATTTATAGCCTCATACACATGGATTTTTTAAATGCAGCATTTGGGGCATATTTTTTAGTTGGGTTTGGTTGGGCCGCAGACTATCGTGTGATAACAGGGGTCTGGGAATAATCCCAGCTTAGTTACATAAGCAACGTATGTCCTTGGATAACTTTCACAATGCGTATCACTATTTCTCAGATGTTTTTCTTTTGGGGAGAGATGAAAAGGCCTAAGTTTTGTCTCTTTTCCCATGTGGTTTCTTTCAACAAATATTTATTGAGCACTTACTATAGGCCAAACACTTGGCAACAAGAAAAACCAGGCACCAGCCCTTATGGAAGTTACATTCAGTAGACTTGAAAACGTCTCTTCTTTCAGTGAATATCTTAATTTCTAAAGATCACATTTAAGTTATGCATAGCATATTGTGGTGGCAAGAGTTTCCACGAAGTATTATCTTTTGAGCTATATCAACTTCATTTAAGAAATTTTCTTGAAAAGATAAATGTAGGTATTCAAGGATGTGAGGATTTTTGTAGCCAATGGGGTTCCCAGAAGGAGTTAAAATGGAATGTGTGCCAAATGTATCATAAGGAGAGTAGAGAGTATAGTCGTATTGGGTAAAACATGAAAGCTTCTGAGATTGAAGTATGTGTGTTTTCCATTGATATGCTCCATCAACAATGATAGGATTTGAGGAACTCCTGAAAAAGGACTAAATTTGTCCCGAAAAAGGACACAATTTGGTATTAAATTGCAAAGGTTAAAAAAATTATATTGATCCATATTACTTTTTAATCATCAGAAGTGGCTAGCATTGTATTTCTCTCAAGATAACTGTGAAAGTGGTTTCATTTTTGGTAGTTTATGGTTGTTCTAAATTACGGAGAAGTGGTCATGTAGAGACAAGTATGTTGGGGTTTTTTTGTTGTTGTTTTTTTGTTTTTTAAAGCAATTGCTGCTATGCAAAGGTCACTGAAATTCTGCTCCTGTGTGGTCTTCCTGCAGCAAAGCGGGTATTGGGGAGGTCTTCGAAGGTCATCAGGGACCAGTGACTGGAATTAACTGCCACATGGCTGTGGGCCCCATCGACTTTTCACACCTGTTTGTCACGTCGTCATTTGACTGGACTGTCAAACTATGGACCACAAAGGTAAGAATGTCTTAAGTTCTCTGGTAATACATAGGCGAAGAGGGCAATTTGACTGTTCATAGCCTGTTGATGAACCCAGTCTGCCTCTTTCTCAGTCCATTTTATTTATTTTTAAATAGATAAGGGATACTTGAAAACATTCTAAATTTTAAAAATTCCAGCAGTTCAAATACAAATAAAATGAAAGTCCTTCTTTGCTAACATCCCCTCCCGGCTGCCATCCCCGCCCCCTCACCACTTCTGCGTTAACTGTGCAGAGCTCCAGAGCACTGACCTACACACATATATACTTATGGAAATATGACTTAGGACTTGGTGGCTTGGGTTTTGGGGACGTTTTTGGAGCTTTTGGTGGTTTGTAAGCTGGCAAATGGCACTCCATTAGTTGTGTTTTCAAAGGCAATTCTGACCATGCTTGAGAGCAAAAAAAAAAAAAGAAAGAAAGAAAGGAAAGGCCACTGGAAGAAAGGTGCAGTAGTCTAGGGAGTAAATGGCAATGGTATTAACCAGTAGTTTGGGATGCGGAGAAATAGATGGATTCGAGAACCACTTATGAGGCAAAAGAAACAGAAATTGGTGACATGCTTTGATATTTGATACAAGGTTGGTGAGACGGGGGATGGGGGGGAAGAGTAGTTATGGCTGGAACAGCTGGAGACTGAGCTAATCAGTAACTTCGTTCACTGCCTGGAGGTCGCCAGAGGGAGGGCCAGTCAGTGAAAAGCACTGTGCAGGTTAAATTTAAGGTGCTGGGACGTTCGACTCATGATCTGCATTAGACAGTTTGCAATGTGTGACAGAAGTGGAGGGCGACCTCTGGACTGCAGGTACATATCCAGTACCAGTCAGGATAGCAATCACTGGGGTGCCTGGGTGGCTCAGTCAGTTAAATGTCTGCCTTTACTTCAGGTCATGATCCCAGGGTCCTGGGATCAAGCCCCACATCTAGCTCCCTGCTCAGTGGGAACCCTGCTGTGCCCTTTCCCTCTGCCCCTTCCTCCTATTCATGCTCTCTCTTTCTCTCTCTGTCTCAAATAAATAATCTAAAATACAATTTTAAAAAAAAGGAATAGCAATCATTCTTACAATCTAAGCAGTGGATTTTAAAAGAAACATTAAGTGTAGATCCAGATAAAGAGGAATATTTAGGAAATAAACAGGAGAAATGAAACTAGAAAAGGAGATTAAAAGAGTACCAACCCAAGAAATGGGGGGGGGTGAATTATAATTTTTGAGAGACGGACTGTGAGAAGAGGACAGAATTGATCTCAACTGCATGAAAAACAACCTCACCTATAAAAGAAATCCAAATTAAAACCATGGTGAGAAACTTCAACTGTCATACTGACAAAAATCCAAGAGCAACATGGTCTGTGATGAGACCAAAAGAACCAGCCATTCTCTTACATTGCTGTTGCTGGTACAAAATGGCATAACACTGGAGAGAGGAATTTGGCAGTATATAAAAGTAATTCATCATGCATATTTGCTCATTGTCAGAGCAATTCCTACTTCTAGGATTCTTTGCTATACTAGCAAAAATAAGAAAAAAAGACATCTGCAGAAGGGGATCCATTGAAAGGCTGCCTTGAATAGCAAAAGACTGGAAAGGACCCAAGTGTCTATCACTGGGGCTGTGGACAAATCAAAAGTAACCTACGTCCACATAAGAGAGTATGATTCAAGTTTAGGAAGAAATGCAGAAGATTTCTTCATACTATCCTAGAGTGCTGTCTAGGATATATTTTTAAATGAGAAAAGCAGTGGAGGTGGAGAAAAATAAGTAGTATGTTGTCATTGTTTAATATCTATTTATATATTTTTAAAAGTTGGAAAGATAGACATATATACACAAAATTCTTCCTTACAGGGAGGAAACAAAGAGAATTTCTGAAAGAAACAAAAAGAATAGCCATACTTTTTAAAAGATACTTTGTACTTTTGGTTTGGGAACCAGGTTCCTTGGGAACCAGGAACTATGTAAATATTTTCCATAGTTACAAAATAAAATACAATTTTAAAAGTGGTACCTAAAAAATGTGAAGTGGGATAGGTGGCCCAGTCAGCTGAGCGTCCAACTCTTGATTCCTGCTCAGGTCATGACCTCAGGGTCATGGGATGGAGCCCCGCATCGGGCTTTCTGCTCAGCTGGGTGTCTGCTTGAGATTCTCTCTTTCTCCCTCTGTCTGTACCGCTGCCCCTCCTTCACCTCTAAAATAAATACATAAATAAATCTTTAAAAATGTGAAGTAACATGAAACAAATCAAGTGTGGTTCAGAGAATTAGTGCAGTTCAAATTGGAGGCAAACCATTACAGCATAGAATGAATCTGACTTTAAAATCCTTTGTTTTAACTATACATTCTAAAATGGATCTATTTTAAGGATAAAAAGAACTACAAAAAAATTTAAATTACTTTTAGTACTCACGTTGCTGGTGGTGGTTTTGTAACTGTGCTTTGCTGCTGTCGTGTTTGTATCATGAAATAAATGACTGCATTCATGTCATCGAAGAGTGGTATCAGCTGGGTCGAAAGGAGACATGAGTTGCTTGAATTGAGTAAAACCTCTGCAGTAATCCCGGATTTAAGTTGGATGTACTAGTAAGAATTTGTGGCATGTGTTACCTTTAAATCTAAAAAATACATATTCAACAAAAAGTTTCTAGAAACAATGACCAATGTAGTACTGACACTCCTCGTGTCCGGTTCGTGCTCTCTAAGTACCACTTTCATTAAAAGAAACCAGAGATCCTGGAAGAAATTAGTGATTCTAGATCTGGAGCAGGAAATGTGTAAAATGAGCCTGGAATATTTCATCATAATAGAAAACAAGGAAGCTACCAAACACTACATATTTCTTGTCAAAGGTCTTAGAAGCCAAATTGAATAAGCTTCTGCAGGCCAAGGACTATCAGTGAGGGTGAACTCATAAATCTATCACCCTCATTGATATTCTTCAGCATGCAGAAGCTTGTTCAGTTTGACTTCTAAGAACTTTGACAAGAAATATGTAGTGTTTGGTAGCTTCCTTGGTTTCCATGCATTCATAGTAATACTGAAAAAAGAAAAAAATACTCATTAATCATCTTTGGAGAATGTGAGGAAAGCCAATCCAATATTTTGGAAACTAAAAAGTAAAAGAAAGAATTATTTATTCTGAAAGAATCAAACATTTATTCTGTCTTTTCTATATGATTTCTACTTCAGGAGTACTAAATAATTGGTGAGATATTTTTCTTTATAGAAATATTCCAGCTAATATAGGAAGATAGGATTTGAATATGAGGTAGTGGTCATTGCTGATAAGATTGTAAAAATAGAAACAACTTTCACAGTAATGGAAGTATATAATACCACTTTTGAAGTAGGTTTTTCCCCCCAAATCCAATTCAAATTCTGTCACTCCTCCAGATCTCTGAATTTAGAGGCAATAGGAGGTAAAGATGCAAAAGATTAAATACTACAGGAACGGAATCAGCCAAATCAAGGCTGTGGAGAAATCTGTGGGACAGCTGATCTCATTTCTACAAAAATATCTCAATTTTTTTTCAAAAAAAAAAAAGAAATAGAGGTAGAAACTACATATCAAACAAAATAGAATGAAATGGTACTTGAGACATTTCAACCAATCTTAAAATATGAATCCTATATAGATCCTAATGCAGACAAGCAACCCTTTAAAAAAAAATTAGAAGGCTATTAGGAAATGGGAAAACTGACTAGATATTTGATATTTATGAATTATTATTTTTAGGTGTGATAATTTTATTTTGATCATTTTAAGTGGTTTGATGTTTTAGAGATGCACATTGAAATTTTACAGAAGAAATCACATGATGTCAGAGATTTGCTTCAAAATAATCAGTTGGGAAGGGGGAACGTGTAGACATAGATGAATTAGACTGTGCAAGTATTGTTAAATATAGAAGCTGGATATTGACATTATTCTGTTTCTGAATATGTTTGAAATTGGCTCCATTGGTTGAGCATCTGCCTTTGACTTGGGTCATGATCCCAGGGTCCTGGGATTGAGCCCCACGTCAAGCTCCCTGCTCAGTAGGGAGTCTGTTTCTCTCTCTCCCTCTGCCCCTCTGCCTGCTTATGCTCACTCTTGCTCACTCTCAAATAAATAAATAAAAATCCTTTTTTTAAAAAAAGAAATTTTCTATAATATAAAACTAAAAAGAGGGAGAGGCGGGGGAGTGACCAAGAGTAACAAATACTTCATGAAAGTATCATCAGACTGAAATACGTCTGTTGTATTCAGTAGCCTCACTGTGCCATGGCAAGTACCGCTCCGCTGGTGTGTTGGGGACGGGACGCAAATAACAACGGGTTAAGGAATGAGTGGAAAGAAGGAAGCATTGAAGAAAAATCAAGAAGCTTGGCTATGAGGAGAGGAAGATGGGAGATAGAGTTTTTCTTCTTCCTTTTTTTTTTTTTTTTTTAAGATTGTAGAGACCCTTGAGGATGTTGCTGTTGTCTAATCGCCAGCAAAAACAAAGAGTAGAAACACTGCAAGTGTAAGGGAGGGAAAGGTTCCTGAAGATATTCAGTGAATAGGTGCATAGCACAGGCAGAGGGTAAAGTTTAAATCTGGGCAGTGACATATCTTCTGTTGTAACAAAGGAACAGGGAAGGAAGGGGAGAAATATGTGCAGGTGTAGGTTTGGTGCATGAAAGCAGAGGGCAGTCTCATGTGACCTTGTTTTCTCGGTGAGGCAGGAGAGAAGCAGTCCTACCGAGAGGAAGGAGAGGTGCTGGAGGGAGAAGGTTGCAGCTAGCTGGTCATGGGAGAGAGAAGAGCTGATTAGGGAAGCAAAGATGGACTCTAGGGGTGCAGAGACCAGACTGTTCTAGGGGCATCAATCTTCAGGACCAACTTCCTCCAAGAGAACTTAATAGCATAGATATGGATGTGGATGAGGGGGACATGTAGTTGGTTCTGGGGCCAAAGCTTTCCCAGAATGTGGTGGCGGGATGATGGAACTTGAGATCAGAAATAAGGACGAGAGTATGTTTGATGTTAGAGGCTAAGGATTTTATGCTGTGGCTGAAAGGAAATGAAAGCAGAGCGGAGAAAGTAAAAGGAGCAAGGGGTTAGAAGCCCCTATAAGATCAAAGAATACGTATGAAAGAAGGAATTGAGTAAGAGCAAAAAAAGACATTATTATTAGAAAGTGAGATGTTGGGATTTAGTAATTCACAACTGAAATAATTCCAAGTGATAAAAACAACCCAAACAAACAAAGGTCCAGCATGTGATCATGTTGTCGCTGACCTCAAGTGGACATGAAGTTCTCTGGAGCTGAGGGGCCCTGGAAATAAAAGGTCAAGGTGCTTGTGGGCTGTGGGCTTTGAAGTGGGCCAGAGTAAAGGCAAAACTGGGATGGAAAAGGAGATCATGAGCCCTGTGCTTAAGTCTTCAGTGAATTAGGAAGAGAGATCAGAAGAGGGAAAGCATGACGGAGACATGGCCTGAGCTTAAAAGAAGCAGGGCTTTTTACTGGGTGTCTAACACCTTGGAGAACAGACACTTTATTTCACTCTTCTGGAACAGAATAGCCAGTAATGAACTGTTCCTACCTGAGAAGACAGCCTGGGAGGGGGTGAGCTTATGGGAGAGGGAGGGTTCTCCTGAGACGGGTAGCAGAGGGAACTTTCCATGAGAAGGCTGAAGATGGAGGCAAATGAGCTCATCATAGAATGGGAAACATGGAGAGCACAGTGGGGACATCTAGAAAGTAGGAGAGCACTGAGGGGTTGGTTCAAGTAAAATAAGTACTAACAGAGATTCCTAGAAAATGCTCTAAGAATTTAGCAAGATGGGGATGGGGTGGGGGTGGAGAGGAAATACAAAAAAAAAAAAAAAAAAAAAAAGACTGGAATTCTCAGCAGAATGCAATTCTTGCAAATTCTAGTGAGGACAGCATGCAAGAAGAAAGATTAAAATACATTACATTGCCCTCCCGACACCCTCTAGCATGCCAGATTTCATCACTAAACCACAGGCAGGGGAGGCTTCACATCGAAGCAGAAACTTTGCTGGAGTCGGTTACCTGGCAAACACAGGACAGGGCTGCGTTCCAGCAGCTGAATCAATAAGGGAAAAGCCATTTTCATTGAAATGGCCAAAAGGCAGGGATCCACTCAGGAAATGCATGCAATGACCTGGAAAGATAGGTTTATACTTGATTGTGCAGATTTATTTTTATTTTATAAATGATGGCAGGTCATTTTAGGAACAAACCTATCAAAATGGAATTTGGGGGAGCTTTCTATGGAAGGTGATTTTGCAGGGGCTGGCAGGAGGGTGGGAGGTCATTCTGTGTGCCAGGCACTGCGCTAAATATGTTACATAGAGTAAACGGTCCAGTAAGCCCTCACAGTCTACTCCTGAGTGGGCGTGTCACCCCTTCCTCTACAACGTGGAGGCACACGAGAGCTGAAGTAACTTGCCTGGTAGGCTCAGTGAGAACCTGGGGAAACTGATTCGAACTCAAATTAGTGTGACCCCCCAAAGCTGTGTTCTTTTCCACACCAGCACACTAAGCCCAGAGGCAGGACGTCTGGTTGGAAGGCTAGTTTGGCCATCCAGGCAAGAGCCAGAATATTGGTGGTGGTGATGGTGGGCCTGTGGAGGAGAACACGGAATCGGAAACCAGCACATGGACCGGGTGCCCAGCTGACTTGATGGGAGAGCAGAGTCCGTGTCGATCCTGATATTTCTGCCTTAGGCCTCTGAGGGGAAGAATGGTGGTGCCAAGATGGAGACAGGACATAGAGGAGGAGCGGGCTTGGGTTGGGGGTTGAAAAGTGGCCATCTGGGACATGCTGCAGCTGAGGCACCTAGAAATTCCTAAAAGGTGATTGAAAATAGTGGAGCTCAGGGATAAGAAGAAGGTTAAAAATCCACTCAGTCTTGAGGTCAAGAATTCAAACCCCACGTTGGGCATAGAGCTGATGTTTATAAGAAGAGCTAAGCATGGCGGCGATCAACCCATAGTCAGCCATTTGTCCCGAGAGCAAATTAAGACTAGCATGTAAATCAAAGAGGACAGGGCGCAACCGTGGAGCCACCACGGCCGCGGGAAGAGAAGGGATACACGATACACAGACGGACAAGCAAGAAGAGGGCGGCGCCGGGCCCAGCGCAGACTGAGGCTGGTTGCGGAATGAGGGGGGGAAGGCCGCTCCTTGAGCCTGGGGCCGGAACTGAAGGAGACAGCGCGGCTCACAGGGAAGGCCAGGCCCAGGAAGCATTTGGTTATTATATAACCTGAGAGAGACTCTCAGGTTATATAATAATTTCTTATTATATCTCAGGTTATTATATAAGAGTACAGATGGACAGTGAGTGGCCTGACAGAAAGGAAGCTCTCAGTGCTGTGGGGGGGCTGGGGAGGGGAGTAGAGGCAGGACACTGCTAAGGCTGGAGAAAGAGGGGAGGATGGGTTCAGCCACATGGAAGTGGAAGGGGGAGCAGAGAGTGAGAGAAGGTCCCTACGCTCTAGTGACGTCAGAGGCAGGCTCGTCTGCCGACAGGAGTGCAGAGACAGGCCCCTGACTCCTGAGGATGACTGAACGGCACAATTTGAGAGCAGCCGGGGCTAAATATCCAAGGTGCGTTTCATAGATGATGTCTAAGTTTTAACAAGAGGGCCAGGAATTGTGTAAGGTGGCCATTGTGGACTCTCTAAAGTCCTCCCAAACCTCCTGAATCCGGCATTCAAAGCTGTCCGCGATGGGGGCTCAGTCGGCTAAAAGTCTGACTCCTGATTTCAGCTTAGGTCATGATCTTAGGGTCACCTGGGGCTCTGTACTGGGCATGGAGCCTGCTTATGTTTCTCTGTCTCCCTCACCCTCTGCTCCCCACCCCACTGTGCTCTCTATTAAAAAAAGAGAAAAAGAGAAAGTGCTGTCCACAACCTGTCCACAACTTACAGTAGCAGGTCGACAAATTCAGGTATGGGGGATACACCACTTCTCTGCAATTCTAAACCAAGGGTTCTCGAAGTGTGGCACCTTGATCATCATGGGCAGTATTACCTGGGACATATGAGAAACGCAAATTCCCTGCGTCATCCCCCAAGACATTCTGCATCAAAAATTCTGGGAATGGGGCCAGCAATGTGTGTTTTAATAAGCCCTCCAAGTAATCCCCATGCTGCTAGAATTTACAGTCGTGCTCTAAACCTACTTGAAGTTCTGTCTCAAACTCCCCATCCTATAGAGCTGTTGGGGCAGTTCATTTATTTTGAGGTGTCTCTCATTTCTCATCAGGATTTTCTTAGGGAACTGGGGAGCTAGTTCAGGATTCAGGCAGGGGAATAGAATACATTGACACACCCCTCCCCCAGTCAGGTTCCCTGATATAATTAACACCCTACTTGTTCTGGCCAGAGGTTTATACTGTGAATCTATTTGAAACCCCAAATTAATCATAACCTTTTGTGGTGGTGTCCTAGGGGCAATGGTTCTACTTGATGCTCTTGGAAACACCGGCTAGAGTCTTTCTCCTCTTCTTAATCTAAACATGCATAAAATATAAAAGAAATGGTAGCAGCATCTCCTAAAATTACTAGTCCCTTTTACAAGACTGACGGAAAGTAACCTTTAGCTTCATGAAAAGGGCAAAGTGAAAATATAAATATTGTTTTGAAAATACTAGAGATTTAAAAAAAGGAAAGAAAATACTGGATATCAACCCTTTGGGTTTTTTTCATTCTTGTTGACAATGAGAATTTTCAGATAGCTGGAGAACAGAGAGAAAAATGAGATGGGTAATTATTTTTGGACTCTTCTGACAATGATGGTGACCTTGGTAATCTTTATTTTAAAATCATTGTGTAACTTGGAGTCATCCGATCATTGAACCAAAGACGAAAAAGATTATGGTGGAGGCTTACTTGATAATCGAGTCAGTGATACCCTCACACTGAAGATTATGTCTTAGTCCTTTTGGACAGCTCTAACAAAATAGCTCCAACTGAGTGGTTTCTGAATGACAGAAATTTATTTCACTCAGTTCTAGAGGCTGGGAATCCCAAGATCAGGATGCCGGCACAGTCTTATTCTGGCAAAGTCCCCCCTCCTGGTTCATAGCCAGCCCCTTCTTGAGTGTCCTCACATGGCAGAGGGCCTAGGGAGATCTGTGAGGTCTCTTTTATAAGGGCACTAACCCTGCTCATGAGGTGCCACCCTGTGACCTAAACACCTTCCCAAGACCCCACCTTCTAATACCATCATTTGGTGATCAGGATTTCAACATATGGATTTTGGGGGGGAAACATAAACATTCAGAACCTAGCAGATTGCAAATTAAATCCCATAAGGAAGAACCCTTCAAATGGTGGAAAAGAGTGGATGCTAAGAAATAAGACTTTGAACTAATCAAGAGTCAAATTTAAAAAGTGGTTGCAGTGTAATACTTGGTGCATAAAAATAAGCATCACTCAAAAAAGATACCCCACCCCACCCCTGAGCCTAAAGGCAAACCAAACACCAGGAAGATTTGACAACACAGACATGCATTTTGTACATTCTACTGACCAAGAATCTGCCTTTCTTTTTTTTTTTTTTTTTTTAGATTTTATTTATTTGACAGAGATCACAAGTATGTAAAGAGGCAGGTGGGGGGTGAGGGGGAGGCAGGCTCCCTACTGAGCAGAGAGCCTGATGCGGGGCTCGATCCCAGGACCCTGGGATCATGACCTGAGCTGAAGGCAGAGGCTTTAACCCACTGAGCCACCCAGGCGCCCCAAGAATCTGCATTTCTAACACAAAGATAAAAGAGCAGGCCGGAAAAATCTGTATTCCAGGGGAGAATGTTGTGCTGTAATTAGCACACTGAGCGAAATGAATGTAATCTTGAAGACTTGAGCGAAGTCCATATCCACTCACTCTGTATAAGTAATGTCCACGAGACACCCACGAGATGGTAGCACTTCACACACTCTGAGATAGAAGCTATAATTTTATTTTTTAAATTTATTTGGCAGAGATCACAGAGAGGAGGAAGCAGTCTCCCCGATGAGCAGGGAACCCGATACGGGGCTCGATCCCAGGACCCCGGGATCATGACCTGAGCCGAAGGCAAAGGCTTAACCCACTGAGCCACCCAGGCACCCCGAGAAGCTACAATTTTAAAGATCAAGACTAAGACATAAAATTTCTGTACATAGGATTTCAGAAATATTGTAGTTAAACGAAAAAGTATATTTGCAGAAAATGCAGTCATTGCCAATTCTCTTCGTGATTTAAAAAAATTAATATTACTGTTAACTTTATATAGGGTCTTATTTAAATTTCCCATGAAGATTACACAACTTTATATGGGGTTTTATTTAAGGAAGAACACAATACTGTGTATTTTGGGAGGTCTGGCCTTCTAAACAGTCCTCAAAAGAGTGATTTGGTTCATGAACGTTAACAAGCCACATTGACCATAGGTGGAAAAGTAACCTACCTAACAGTGTTCCAGAATCTTGAAATTTTAACATGACTTTTTCTGGTGTCATCATCATAGTTAATTTAATAAGAGAGAATAAATAACTGCATATTAGTGACAGAGGCCCTTTAGTTTTTAATTTTTTAATTTTTTTTTTTTTTGGTCAGAAGCTTAAGACATAATAACAGTGTACCTTTTTTTAAGCATACTAACACAACCATTTTTGATATTGAGAGGAACTTTATTCATTACCTTAATTATCAGCATATTATGTTTTAACTCCATGCAAGAGAAGATAAAATCACCCTTGTCTTAGTGGATAAAGAATAAAAATGTAACCATGTGTAGAAAATAGTCTGGTTATGGTTGGTTGCTGTAGAGACAATATAGGGGAGAGTCCAAATGAACAGGTACAGCAAATAATTGTCACCTGCACTGTGTGCTCACAGTTGTGTTCAGTTAGAGCCTGGAAGACAGAGAGTGAGTGTAAGTTCTCTACTTGTCCTCATGGAAGCCTCGCCTAGATACTCCATGTGAATTCCCACTGTGAACCATTATCTGTCGCTCTTCTCTTTATGCCCCACTTGCCCTTCCAACTTTTTAAAAACAAAGCACAGACACCCTGCCCTTGACCTTGCTGTCCCTTTCCCATCCTGTTTCACTTCTGCCTTTTCCCACCAAACAGCAGCTTTACCTCCTACAATCTCTTTATCTCCATGATCACCACTAAACCTCCTCCTTCAAAAATGGCTCTGCCTTCCTCCTTCTTGCCTGTTCCAAGGGCATTTTGCCATTTTCATTTCCTTTCATGACTTTGCTGTTTCAATAATGTTGAGCAGTCCCTTGGAACATCCTTCTGTCATCTATCAATGAGGCTGTTTTTAAGAAAACGGTAAAAAGCTGCATACTTAAAAGTCTGTCTTTGATGATCCTTTTAAAAAATAATTTTTAAAAACGCATTGCTTGAGTAAATTCTAGTAAGTACAACTCTTACCTTTTACTATATCTGAGCCCATTAAACTTCCCATCCATCAAGAAATGCTGGAGTTGATACTTAGAAATGAAGTATGAGCTCTTGGCTGGACTAAAACATTCATTATTCCACTCAGCTTTTCTGTTTGCTGAGGTTTTGGGTAATTTTTTTTCCTGTACTGTAGTTTAGCTTAGTGGCTAGACAAGTTATGACTCTTTGGATTTTTTATCATTGCATCCAGTTTGGAAAGTTTCAGTGGATTCCAATTAAACATTGGGTTAATATTTATTTTGGTCCCGGTACGGCTTCATAAGGCTTTAGGTTCCTGATACTGTTCATGTATTTGCCAGCTCAGCCTGTTCCTTTAGTCTTCAAAGGGCTCGAATATCTTCTGCTTATATTGACCATAGACTCCAAATGCTTTCTCTGTTAAAACTTCAGGGCCCTAAAATTCAGTTCCTGTCTGTTGACCTTCATGACCCTACTGGTCAGGTAGATGGTCTGACATAACCCACGTGTTGGCATTGGACGTGGCTCCTGGGCAGCACCCTGGGATGCTGTCATCCAAGAACCACTCATGACACACATTTGACTGATGGAACCCCCTGACCTCCCTCAGATGTGCCTTGACACTGCACAGTCTATCCTAGCAGCTAACCTACCTCTCAGTCCTCTTAACAAAACCTCTTTGCACAAAACAAAGAATCTGAAAACAAAATTCTCTAAGGGGCTGAGAATTGATGACTTTGCAGAGATTAGAAAGATAATCTTCTATTTCTAAGCAACTACTTCGAAATCAATAAATACTACCTATTTCACGTTGACATCTGCTGCCAGGGTTTAAATGTAAGATGAAAATCACACCTGATTTTTTTTTTTTTCCATCTTAGCTGTGAGGGAAGAAGGATAATTTCAATTTTTTTATGAATAAAAAATTTGGAAAAATTTTATTTTTAAGGAAAAACAAAAATTCATTTACCTTTAAAATGAATCCATCAAAAGTGATTGTGTATTATAATAAATGTTAAGTGTGGCCATATTACACATAATGCAGTAATAAAAATAGTTTTTTCTTGCTCACTGAATCTCATTTAGTGTACATAGACTTTCCAACCCTTCCCTGTAAGACCATGAGCTCCTTTAGAGTAGGCTCATATTATTCTGTCTGTATCCCCAGTACCTGGCAGAGTACTTGGCACCTGGTAGACACTTAATAAATCATTGAATTAATAAGGGAATGAATAATCCCTAGGTTTTTAAAAGCTGTACGTTAAAGACATACTGTAGCAAATATTTAGTTAGCAGTGGTTTTGAGCAGTAGAATTCATAGCTGTAATTTAGAAATATAATAATTAGAAAGCTGAGGTTAAGCTTTAAAAATCCTATTAGGAAATATTTAAGAAACTATAATTTTTTGAAAAAAAAACAAAAAACAAAAAACAAAAAACACCTAAGGCAATCACCCAGGAGCAGAGTGGACTCCTAAATATTTTTCTTACGAAGTAGATGAGTAGGATTCCAATTAGTTTGTGAGAAAGATCCAGAGAGCTGGGCAACCAGAGTATATGCCCTTAGCCCTCCCTTTGACTCGAGAGGATATTTACCCAAGTGAGCGAGGGAAGAGGTTCCTCAACAGGCCGATGGTCCTCTTCTGGGCACCGTAGCCCAGCTGCTGGCAGGAAGGCTCTTTCTAGAGAGACCCCTGGCAAAGTCTGTCCTTTGTGGGAGATGGTTTCCCCCCAGAGAAAGAGAGCTTGACTCTCTCTAAATCATAGTTTATTAGAAAAAGTCCCAACTCACACTGAAGCTGGTGGGGAGAGTACGGAGGAGGAAATGTGCTGAAGCAGCTTCCCAAAGTAGGTGACATCCAAACTGAGGTTCAAATGACTCAGTCAAGGGACCCGGGGAAGGGCCTTCAAGTAAAAGCAACGGAGTGTTCAAAAACAGACGCATCAGATAGTCGACACCCTGGTTGTGTGACCTCAGGGAAGTCACTCTCCCTCTCTGTGCTGTGGTTTATTCATCTGTACGTTATAGTACCTGTGAAGGTTAAATGAGCTTGTGTGGATAAAGCTTTCGGAACAGTGCCAGGCAGAGAGCGGCAAGCACTCGCAGGAAGTAGCAATGCAGTTACTGCCTTTAAACACGCTCATTGTTGATATTGCTGTTATTTGGATACTAAACTGGCTTAGTTGGGCTGGAGCACTGGGTGCAAGGTGATCGGAAGGGAAGAATAAAAGGGTGCCTCTGGGGGGTGAAAAGGGACCAGATGAGGAAAGACAGTCTGTGATGCCCTGGTTAGAGAGTAGACTTGCTTCTGAAGATGATAAGAATCATAACTTATGGTTAAGTGGGGCCTCATCGCCTGTGGCTTAAGGTCATGCAGCAAGAGACCTGTCCCCTCCCTCTCAGGATTCTGACCCACAGCATGCATGTCCCATGCCCCATGGAATGACTGCTTCCTCGGATTGCCAACAATGCATGGGTTCCGCAGAAGCCTCGTGGCACACGCCATAGCTCCTCCCATCTTAGACCATTGATGAGCACTCTTCAGTTCTGCCACTCGGGAGTGGCATCCGGATTGGCCAGAATGCTTACTTCTGCCTCCCTTCCGGAGACTTCCCTCCCAATTCACCACTACACTTAAACACGGAGATGAAGCCCAATTGTGATCTTTACGACTCCAATGATAATAATCCTCATAATAGTAGAAGCTGCATTCAACTCTGAATGCTTCCACATGACTGGCATTGTACCGGTGATAGCACATAACCCCAAGTGTAGTTTTGTAAACACACTGCCGCAGGAGGCCATCTTGAATGGATTATTGCAGAATTGTCTCATCTGGCTTTTCTGCTACCTTTATGTTTCCTTGTTCTTCCATTGTGCCTTCAATTGGACTTTTCCTTTTATCCACTTAAAATTGTTTTTAAGTGTTTGCGCCTAAGATATATTCTCTCTTCCTCCTCCTACGTAGTTCCAAGAAACTGGTATCTCCAGTGATTCTAATCCTTACTCAGAGCCCCCTAATTTTTTTTTTTAATATTTTATTTATTTATTTGACAGAGATCACAAGCAGGCAGAGAGGCAGGCAGAGAGAGAGAGGAGGAAGCAGGCTCTCTGCTGAGCAGAGAGCCCGATGCGGGGCTCGATCCCAGGACCCCGAGATCATGACCTGAGCCGAAGGCAGCGGCTTAACCCACTGAGCCACCCAGGCGCCCGAGCCCCCTAATTTTTTATGTCCCCGCCCCACCATGTCCTGACTGCTCAAAGGGGATTTAAATATGGCAGGACAAGAAGATGGGGAAACTGTCGTTTGTCCTAGGTCTAAAGAAAACATGTGTAAGGATTTTCTCTTTGTATAGTTTAATGCCAATTACTTTTACAATTTCTATGTGTTTCTTTAAACTGGGCTGACTGTTTAGTATGTTTTTACACACTTTTTTCTCAAAGTAAGATATTGCTTTGTTCATCTCTATCTTGTGTCTGATATGTGTTAGTTTGCCAGTGTTACATTCCATATGGAATGAGTAGAATTGGACCATTATAACAAATTACTACTTTATCAACTTGGGACAATAAAAATTGGGAGAACATTCTCATTCTTCTAGTACTTTGTAAGAAATAAATAAAAGTTGTTTAGAGGAAAAATAAATGTAATTAATCTTTTAGAACTCATTTTCTCTTCCAAAGGAGAGTAACAGGCCCTCCCATAAATTCTGGGGAAACAGACCTCACTGTTTACTACTGGAAGCTCACCAGCTCTGTGGAAGTTTCTGGAGAGGAATGTTGTGGAATTGGCGGTAGAGTGAAATAGTGTTCTCTCCTGTTCCCTGGTTCATTGGCTTGAACTAAGCCCAAGTCAAAAGTAAGAAGAAGTCTCTTATAAGTTGTCAGTTTCCTCCTCACTTAGGACCTTCCTTAATGATTAAAAACTTAACTCTTAAACCAGATTTCCCCTCCACCACTCTGCCAGACCCAGCTGCTTTCAGAGGTGTAATGGGTTGCTGATCCAGGAAGGTTTTGCTTGAGACTCTTGGCTTCCACCCACCACCCACCTATGGAACTTAATTTATGCCTGATTGGTTTGATTTTTCTCTCAATAATGCTCCTTTTATAAAGATCAGTAAATCAGCTAAGTTTTTAATTCTTTTGCTATTAAGTTCATATCTTTAATTCAGCGATCCATGAACCATCAAAATTAAATGTGATGTATCTGTGAGTATGTGCACATCTGTGATCTTGTTTCATCTTTTTTATGGAATTTTGTGTTACTCTAGATCTGTAATGAATTAGAACAGCCGTGATCTTCTCTAACAATGCCCTTCCCCAGATCTGGAAAGTCTGTCTGTATGGAAAAATAGTTCCATAAGAGCAAGGAACGACCATGTCTTCTTTGCCAAGTTTGTGACAAAATTATTACCCATTTTTCTGAGGCTGGTGTCTTTCCATGTTCACTCTTCCTACATAATCCTCTTAGGTAATCTTCCTAAAACCATTCATTGTACCATCTCCTTTTACTACAACATCTAACAGTGTTTGTATTTTGAGGAATCTAGACAGGCATTTTTTTTTTAATGGTGGGAGGAGTTCCATGATTTAAAAAGATACTGAAAGAGTTAAATTGAACAAGTATCTTCAGCAAGGAGGACTTTTTAACTTATTCTTCAGAAATGGGCTGGATATATGGCATTCATAGGTTCCCAAATTTATCTGGACATGGGACTCATTTTTACCCAAGCATACTGAGAGAATAGTATTCCTTGGAACATGGCTATGGAAACTCTGACTGACATGGCTCTACTTGCTTTCCTAATCATTTCAAACACCTCAACCTACATTTCGTGGTTTCCCACCCTTTTGGACAAACATCTAACCATTAGTCCCAAAAGTACTAAATACAATCTTTCCAATTTGCATTTCCAGTAATAATGTCAAACAAGTAAGCAAAAACAAAAAACAAAAAAAAAAAACAAAAAAACCCCAAAAAGTAAAACAAAACAAAAACACAAAAACCCTCTAAAACCTAGTAAGGATAGAAATGATTAATGAACTCGAATGTATCTAGAGAAAGAAAATAGAGACTGAAAGATAGGAAGAATTACATGTCCAGAAATAGTATTTAGACATGAAGGTGTGTGTCAGGGCTCCAGAAGCTGAGGAAGGAACTTTCCATGAAGTCAGGTACAATGCCAGCACCATATGGAATAGTGATTAAATAAATATACCACTTTTTAAAATAAACAGTCTTCATGTTCTTTGTAGAATCAAAGTCTGTGTGTAGGGAAATGAGAAAGAAGGGCAACAAGAAAATCTGGCTGAAGTCATAGAAATCAGGTCTGAGGAAAATGCTATAGATCCCCTGTTTAATTCCCTAACTTTACCAAAAAGAAAACCAATGTCATGAGAGGAGTGATTCCCATATCTTTAGAGTCCCATATTTTTTCTGTCTCACATTAATTATAATTGAGTCTTTCAGAAATCATTGTGTTAAAAAAAACGGTTTTAATAGTTTGAACTGTCTGCCTATTTTCATTTGCCATTTAGTAGTGGACTCAGATGCTTGAATAACTTTAACCATTTTATCTGGTTCAAAAATGCATCATGGTATAGTCATGAAACTCTTCTTAAAATAACTTCAATTAACACCCAGAATTCAGCAACTGAATACAACGTAGAAGTCTTTTGTTGTATTTATTAATTGTTTCCCTCTTCCACTGAACCATGAGCTTTCTTAAGATCGGTGGCTGTGTTTCACGTCTATTCCGTATTCGCACTGCGTTCAGTCAGAGTAGTCAACGGTTAAGAGATAACGTAGGCTGATTATCCTATTGCCTAATCACATATAAGAGAAATTTAGCCGGTAGCAGTTATATTGTAATCAACAATAAGATCAACTCTGAACTTTTATATTTATTGCAAATTTATTGGAATCCTCATTCAGGCACCCAGTGACTGAAACGGGACTGCATCCTACAGGCCTGCAGAGACACCTCTGGTCATTCTTTGTTGATATTTCTGAAAACTGCTCTCTCCGGGTATCACTTGTTTCTACTCCATTGATCTCCATCCCCCATTCTGTGTGATCAGCTGGACACCCATATGAACACTCAAATATAAACATATCAACCTGGTCGTTATCATGGCAAAACATGTAAGAATATAATAACAGTGCAAATTTTTAACAATCATCTGAAATTCATACTTTACATTAGGCTCCCTCTTGGTGTGTGCATTCTGTGGGTTTGGACAAATGTAGAATGATATATATTCATCCTTATATTATCATACAGAATACTGTCACCGCCCTAAAAATCCTCCGTGCTCTGCCTATGCATCCCAACCCCTACCCTTTGGCCACCACTGATCTTGGTATTATCTCCATAGTTCTGTCTCTTCCAGAACATCAGATAGTTAAATTCCCACCAGTGATGAAGGAGAGTTCCTGTTGCTCCATATCCTCACCAGCATTTGGTGCTGGCCGTGTTCTGGATTTTGGTCATTCTGACCAGTGTGTAGTGGGACCTCACTGAAGTTTTAATTTATATTTCCCTGGTGACATGATATGGAACGTTTTTTTCATATGCTTATTTGCTATCTATGTATCTTCTTTCTTGAGGTATCCGTTAAAGTCTTTGGCCCATTTTTTAATCAAGTAATTTATTTTCTTATCATTGAGTTTTAAGAGTTCTTTGCATATTTTAGATAACAGTCCTTTATCAAATGCCTTTTGCAAATATCCTCTTTCAGTCTGTGGCTTGTGTTCTCAATTTCTTGATAGCACTATGAAGTTAATTAAGATTTCACTACGAAACAGAGGGGTGCCTGGTTGGCTAGGTCCGTTAAGCCACCAACTCTTGGTTTCAGCTCAGGGCATGATCTCATGAGTTTTGGGATCAAGGCTTATAATGGACTATGCATTCGGTGGGGACTCTGCTTAAAGATTCTCTCTCTCTAGGGGTGCCTGGGTGGCTCAGTGGGTTAAAGCCTCTGCCTTCGGCTCAGGTCATGATGGAACCCCGCATCAGGCTCTCTGCTCAGCAGGGAACCTGCTTCCCCTCTCTCTCTGCCTGCCTCTCTGCCTACTTGTGCTCTCTGTCTGTCAAATAAATAAATAAAATCTTTAAAAAAAAAAAAAAAAGAAAGAAAAAAAAAGAAAAAGAAAAAAAAAAAGAAAGAAAAAAAAAAAAGATTCTCTCCCTCTGCTCTTCCCCCATTCATGCGTGCTCTCTCTCTCAAATAAATAAATAAATATTTAAAAAATATATTCTGCTACTACTTTCTCTCCTTCTAATCAAAAGAATAGTCTATTTGATCAATTATTTATTCCTTAAACCAAGAGTCAAAAAGAACTTAGTGTATGTTTAACCTTATGCCAACGACATTCACAAGAGTAGAAATGAGACAGGATACCTGCTACCAATGGATGTGTAGTATACATCTTGTTACTCAGACTTGAGTAGGAATGGACTTTAAAGGAAAAAGTTCTTATCAACTTCCAGAATTACCTTAAATTATTTTCTTTATAATCAAATACATATAAACATAGAATAAGATATGCACTCCTTATATTTGTTCATTTAATACACAACTCTTTTATGGTCTAGACACTGAACAAAGTAACATAGATAGACAAAATACTTGACTTCACAGGCATGTTCATTCTGGATGGAAAGAAAAAAGTAGCAGCACCTGGGTGGCTCAGTGGTTTAAGCCTCTGCCTTCGGCTCAGGTCATGATCCCAGAGTCCTGGGATTGAGCCCCAAATCAGGCTCTCTGCTCCGTGGGGAGCCTGCTTCCTCCTCTCTCTCTCTCTGCCTGCATCTCTGCCTACTTTGACCTCTGTATGTCAAATAAATAAATAAAATCTAAAAAAAAAAAAAAAAAGAAAGAAAAAAGTGGGCACATCAAAATAAACAAATATAACCAATCCTTATTCATGGCAGTTGTGTTCTGTAAAGTTGCCATAACAAATTGACAAACTCGTAACCATTGCTCCTAGGGGAAATACAGGATTAGGTCTCTGAGAGCTTCTGGTCACCATATTTTCATCAACCAATCAATACATGATCTTGCTTTGGGGCACATGAGTGGCTCAGTGGGTTAAGCTTGATTTCAGCTCAGGTCATAGTCTCAGGGTCATGAAATAGAGCCCCATATTAGGGTCTGAGCCCTGCATGGAGCCTGCTTAAGGTTCTCTCTCTTCCTCTCCCTCTGCCCCTTCCCCCGCTTGCTCGCACACTCTCTCTCTCTCTCTTTAAAAAAAAAAACAAAACAAAAAAAAAAAAAAACACCCATATTTTGTCAGTAAGGCCCAGCACAGTCTTCTTGTGCTTAGGAGCACTGGACAGCACTTAGCACCATGCCTGGGGGCCATTATAAACAATGAAATCACCAAATAAAACCCTATAAAAATGAAAAATCAGGGGTTCCCGGGTGGCTCAGTGGGTTAAACCTCTGCCTTTGGCTCAGGTCATGATCTCAGGGTCCTGTGATTGAACCCCGCATTGGGCTCTCTGCTCAGCAGGGAGCCTGCTTCCCCCCCCCCCCCACTCTCTCTCTGCCTGCCTCTCTGGCTACTTGTGATCTCTGTCAAATAAATAAAATCTTTTTATTTTTTTTTTTAAAGATTTTATTTATTTATTTGACAGAGAGAGATCACAAGTAGCCAGAGAGGCAGGCAGAGAGAGAGGGAGAGAGGGAAGCAGGCTCCCTGCCGAGCAGAGAGCCCGATGCGGGACTCGATCCCAGGACCCTGAGATCATGACCTGAGCCGAAGGCAGCGGCTTAACCCACTGAGCCACCCAGGCGCCCAAATAAAATCTTTTTAAAAAAATGAAAAATCATGGCACCAGATAAACTACAAAAAAGGCAAAATACATTTTTTAAATGATAATAAAAATAAAATATATATGAGCTAGAGGATATAACTCTTAAATAATTTTTATAGCTCCCCCAAATTACAAATTAGATTTACCATCCCCAAAATACCATTTAAAGGAACTATATTAAGTGACAAGATTTCTTTGAAAGTGGTGACAAGGTGTGAGTCTCAGGCTGACTTCACTGGTGACCCTGTGCTGTGTGATGACTCCCAAGAATGACCTTCACTTGACACAGATGGCTCCTTTCCTCCTTGCGACTCCTCAGTGTTTCTTTCCCCTAGTCTGCTGTGACTGTACAGAAACTGTCCTGCAGGCCTGTCTCTGACTTAACATGCTTAGAAGACAGCAACATCCAGCTGACCCAAAGCAGGTTAACCTCATCTCTTGACTCTTATTACCCAGAGGAAAATATAAAATTAATATTTCTCCTAGAGAACTCCCAGCATCTCCCTCCCCTCGAGAATTAAACCCCAGCCCTCCAGAACTGTTTGAAAAACCTTGTTCCACTAGAGGCATTTCAGGGCTGTGGGACTGCATTGTGTGACACTACAATGTGGACCCTAGGTCAGTACACATTTGTCCCAAACCAGTGGATATCACCAAGAGTGAGCCCTCACGTCTTCGATGGGTGTTATCTGAGGGATAATGTATCAGCATGATTCGGCACTGGTGAAAATCTGCCTCTCCGGGAAGGCTGTGGGTAGTGGGGAGACTGCCCACGTGTTGGGGCCGGGGGTATGTGGGAAATCTCTGTACTTTCTGCTCAGTTTTGCTATGAATACAAAACTGCTCTAAATAATGAGGTCTTAAAAAAAAAAAAAAAAAACCCTCACTCTACATGGAAAACTGAACAATTTAGGAATGAAGTAAGAATATATTAAATATAACAGCCTTAGACAGACTCCAAGGCAGCCCCAGACCCAGTGCCTGAAAAGAAGTCACAAAGGCCTGGGGGGATGGAGACCTCTCTGCGCCTGCCCGGGTGTTGGAGGGGTGATTCTGAGTGAGGCAGGCCTTGACTGGGACCACGGGATTGGCCAGTGTGTGAGAAGGGGAAAGAGCAGAACATTCTCCAGGGGGAGCTGGGGCTGGAGGGCCAGAGGTTTTCAGAGTGCGGAGGGACTCCGCGTCTGTGAGTGCAGACACAGGCTGGAACAGAGGGTTTTAATTAGGGGATCGGGGGAAAGTGTGTTTGGAAAGCCTGGCCCTACCATTTCAGCACTAATCTGCCCCAGTGGGACCAGACGGTGGTGTTCATAGCCCCGGATTGTCTTGTTGGTGGGCTGGCCGTGGGATCTGCGGCAGATCTGGAGGTACTTTCTCAATGTAGTTATTTGTACTGAGCCTGTCACTAGCTCAGCAGGAGGTAAAAATTACTTGACAGTCTCTCTGGCTCTCACCCAATCCAAAGCACGCGAGAGAGTGGGGGTGTCAGAGTGGGTGGGCATTGGAGAGAGCGAGTCCTTAGGAAATGAAGCTTTCAGTGAAGGAGAAGGACACAGAGAGGCTTACCCATGGTCTGGGGGCACTAAGCAAACGGGCCTCCACGGTGGAGTCCCCATTCCTACCTTTCACTCAAAGGCTTTTGTTTGTTGTAGAAATTTCTCTCTCTCTCTCACGCGTGCGCATGTACACATATGTAGACACCTCACACGATTATTACCAAAAATCACTTTGGAATTTCAACTCTCAGCCAAGGATCCTTCTCCTAAACAAAGCTACATCTCAATGCTGCTCTCTGGGTTCCCTATTGTACGGCAAATGTGAGCTACTCACTGTGTGTGCAGAACGATCACTTAAGCCCGTCTGACTTCGAAAGGCACGGATGATAACATTTTGGATTTTATTTTTGTTTGTCCTAAGAGTCTTGAGTCTGGGCCAGAAAACCCAGGCCGAGGATGAAGGTGCTGTAGACCTCACTTCTTGTCACGGGGCCAAGTGGACTTGGGAGAGAGGGTGGGGCTGTCTCTTCAGACGTGATTTTTAGTTTTGCCCTTTGCCTCCGGAGCCAGGGCCCTGGCCCCCGTCCAGCCGCTCGAAGAGACGATTATGGTTTTTTCTAGGTAATTTTAAGGAACACAAACCCGAAGTAAAGTCAGGTGGTTTCAAGTCTGCACTGAATTTTTCATGTTAAGGATTTGTCATGATTTGGGTTTTCAGCAGAGCTGTATTTTATATGATGAAGGAAGTTGTGTTCTTCGGGAGACAGGCATGTTTTGGTTGTTTGCTAATGACCTCTGGTTTTGCTTATGAGGAGTTTTGTTAACAAATGGAAATGTAGCAAAATAAAACACTCTCTTTCTTTCGTACTTTCTTTTTTTCTCCTTTTCTTCTTTTTCAAACAATGAGAACCCTTGCAATAAACTGTCAAAACCAGGCTATGGATATTGGTTATTGTAGCGTCATTAATACTGTGTAAAAATAAATTAGTCACTTTAGCAATCAAACACATTCTGCTGATCTCCTGTCTGTGCTTTTAAACAGAGCCTTTTCCTCGCTGTTTGATAGGTCCTATTGTTAGGAGAAGAGAACTGTAGAGATGTATTCAAAAATTCTTTGAAATTTTTCCAGCCTCAGGAATCCAGTCAGCAGTAACTAGCCTTTAAGGAGGCTGATAAAGGAGAGCTGGGCAGGTGCCTGGCTGCTCTAGGTTCAAGGCCAACCCCAACCCCCGGATGAGGTGGGGGGAGCTTTTGGAACCTTGTCTTGTTCCATCTGCCCCGCCTGCTTGCCTTGCCTTTTCCTGCCCTCTGACCCCACCGCCCATCTCACCCTCTGACTACCTTTCCTAAAAGAAAGGGAGGCCAAGCCTAAGCCGGCAGAGGGTGACAAAATTAAACCAAAATAAACTCTCATCTCAAGCACAGAAGACTTCTGTTTCGGTGGGTGGGGGGAGGTGTGTGTGGGCAGAAGAGCTGTCTTCAGGCTAAAGTGACTGATCGAATTGAACATAGCTGAAATTTCGGGTTCCTGTTTAGTTCCATACCTGCAATGGTGTGGCCCATTTGTTTTGGGATGGGACTGAATGTCACATAGCTTTCCATTCCCCATCCTCACCTGTTTCCATTGTCTCAACACCGTTGTAGAACTCTGGGTATGGTTTAAAGCTAAATGAGAAATAGAACAGAGCCCCTGCTGTATCCAGAGGGGGGCATATTTTTACATCCAGTACAGGCCCCTTTAGTGGAAGGGGCAGTAAGACGTGTGTGTTAGAGGTCAAGAAAAAAGAGATGTTCCTTTTCATTTGAGAACTCTATTAGCTTGCTAAGGCTGCCATGACAAAGTACCACAGACTGGGTGGCTAAAGCAACAGCAATTTATTTCCTCAGAGTTCTGACAGTTAGAAGTCCAAGATCAGGTGTTGGCAGAGTTGGTTTCTTCCGAGGTCCTTGGCTTGCAGGTGGGGTCCTCTTGTGCCTTCACATGGTCTTCCTCTGTACTGTGTCCTCATCTCTTTGTCTCATAACGACTCTGGTTACCTTGGATGAGGGCCCACCCTGTGACCTCATTTAACCTTAATTCCCCCTTTAAAGACCATCTCACTACATACAGTCACATTCTGAGTTACTGGAGTGTTAGAACGTCAACATACGAATTTTGGTGCTGACACAGTGCAGCCCGTAACAAGAGCTAAGGACATTTCATGATCACAGTTGACCTTGGTTATGGACCAAAAAAGTTAACAATAATGAACGTCCCATGAGATCCTTTCATACACACACACACACACACACACACACACACACACATGCACACACACACCCCTCAGTGTTTGAAGAGCTCCAGTCCACCCAAGGTTGACTCCCAGGGGCAGCAGATGTTGAGGGAAAGTAGTAGGAACAGTTGGTGTGATGTAGTTAATGTAAGAAGTGACTTTGTTGATGCTGAATCCAAAGACCCATTTCACCATTGTCACCATGGTCAGGAAATATTTACTAACTGGTACAGGATATCAAGTTGCTGTGTGGTGCTAACTGGATTCAGGCTTTTTCACAACGCACCACTCTCCTATTTCTGGGCATCACTGGTCTTCTCTGGACAAATAAATATACAAGAATAAGAATATTCCATAGAAAAGTATGTCTGTATGTGTGTGTGTGTGTTTCTGTCTGTCTGTCTGTTCTCTGTCTTTCTTACACACACACACGCACACACACACACATCCCCCAACTGAAATGTGTATGTTACCAAGCCTCTCAGGTACATACTGATGCTTTCAATCCAAGGATAAGTTTTGTTTGTTTTTGAAGAAATAAAATTCATCATTCATCTGACATTTAATTCCCAACACCTTTTTCCTAAAAATACAGAGGAAATTTCTGGCTAGATTTTCTACTGTCCAAGTCACCAGTAAGTAGCCTATGTTTTATTACTACTTTTCATATCACTTTTGCTCCTCAAAAGAGTGCCCTGCTCTTGGTTCCTTGCCCCTGGTGTACAAACATGTTGAAATCTTTGCCATGACCGGGAAGCATAACTTTTGTCATAGGTTTCAAGGTACCTGAGTGACAGGAAAGATTCTGAACCAAAGGAGCATGCTGGACGAATAAGAGGTAGCCCAAGGAGAAGGCTGAATCAAAAATCAATCGGGGGTGGGGCCGCCAGGTTGTGTCAG
Source organism: Lutra lutra (assembly GCF_902655055.1). Lineage (NCBI taxonomy): Eukaryota > Metazoa > Chordata > Mammalia > Carnivora > Mustelidae > Lutra > Lutra lutra. The sequence goes on from NC_062288.1 coordinate 39,718,726, forward strand.
TGGGTTAAGCCCCTGCCTTGGGCTCAGGTCATGATCGCAGGGTCCTGGGATCGAGCCCCGCATCGGGCTCTCTGCTCAGCGGGGAGCCTGCTTCCCCTCCTTCTCTCTTACCTGCCTCTCTGCCTACTTGTGATCTCTCTCTGTCAAATAAATAAATAAAATCTTTAAAAAAAAAAAGTTCAGCCCTGAGGAGACCAAGAATGAATTGCAAGTGCAAAGAACCAGAAGAAAGTTCAAGGCTCTGCTCCTAAGTGTCAGGCAGAAATGACGCTGCACCTAGAAGCTTCCCGCTTCATCACATCCTTTCAAGGCATCTTGTCTGCCTCCTATTTGCCAGGCTTGGTGCCAGGTGCTCAAGATATTAATCCACATAAGAAAGCGTCCAAAATATCAAGGATGTTACATCTAATGACAAGTGGGTCGACCTTGAGAGGAAAAAAAAAAAAAAAAAAGGAGGCAGCCCTGAACAAAAATAGCAGTGATGGTAGGGTCCTCTTAGAGATTGGTGGTTCATGATTCGATGGATGGGTGAGCTCCAACTATCACAAAGATGTCCTAAAATTTGGTTTAGCTTGCCAAACCACTTGAAGAGCCAATGTGCATCCACATCGACCACAGCCACAGATCCCAACCCCCGCCTCCTAACAAACCCAATTAGTCTTTTGATGCTTCTTTCTGAGGCCATCAGTAAGCCCCAGCTTGCTAAATGTGAGTACTCATCCTTATATCGCTCTCTCCACCTCTCATTCTTGTGGCCTCTCCAGCCCCTGTTACGCCTCTTGGCTTGCTGTAGACCTCTCCTCTGGTTTTTTCCCTTCACTTCCTTAACCCGGTTTCTCGAAATTTCTGTCACAGTCTTGTTTTTCTCCTTCCTCTCCACTCTCTCCTCTCCTCTCTCAGCATCTCTCAGGGATGCTTCCTGGCCATGAACTTCAAGCCTGCCCTCCCTTACAATCCCAGACCTACATTTCCACTGCCAGCTTAACCTGAGTGTCTTCTCCAGAGACTCAAATGCACCATGTTTAAAGGAAAAACAAGGAGGGAAATATATATATATATATACACACACACATATATAAATATATATATACATATATATATACATACATATATATATATATATATATACACACACACACATACATAAAGGAAAAACAAGGAGGGAAATATATAAATATATATATACATACATATATATATATACATATATATAAAACTAGATCTTCCTCCCCTACTGTGTTTCTTCTTCCTGCTCAATTAATGATCATCATTTAGCTGTCCCCACCAGAAGAGCTGAAACACACAAACGTGGGCACGTCTGCAACTGTTCATGCAAAGTTTCCATGCTCTGCACATTTGTCAATCCCTGTTTAAGAAGTTAGAAGCTCACTGCATCAAAAAGTCTGAACTCTGTACTTAAGACCATTCATAACATGGCCCCAGCCCCGCCCTAAACAAACCAGAATCCTTTCCTGTTATTCCTCAGGACAAACTCTCCGAGTCCTCCAGGCGGTCCCCACTTCCCGGCTTCCCTTCCATCTGGGAATCCCGTGCTGGTTCTCACAGCCAGGTCTTCGCATGTTTTGCTTTCCCCTCCTTGAGGGGCTTCCTTCCCATCTGTCAAAGTCTAGGCGTCTTTCGAGCGGGTTCCATCACCTGTCCTAGATAATACCTTCCTTGACCACATCAGACCATGGTAACTACCAACACCCACTCCTCCCGAATCCCCGAATTCCTCTGGCACCAAACAGCTGTACCACAGAATTTCGCACCTGGCTACCTACTTGTTCTCTTTCTCTGTCTTATAAACAAGACAGAAAGCCAGTCTCTTTTCCAGGGATTCACAGACATGGTAAATTCCTCCCTGAGTTTTTCCCCAAAATGTGTCTTTGAGGAGGAATTTATAATCTTTCTTGCTTCAGATGATGAAATTCACATACCTTCTTGTGATACGACATGTTTTGCCTTAGTTGTCAGGAAATTTAGGGCTGTTTCAGGGTCCTGACTGTAATAATCAGCTTTAGGAAACGTTGTCTATCCTATCTGCCTCTGCCGTGTGTTTATTTTTAATTTTGCAGACATTTAATTTGTAAGACACCGTAGCTGCTTCTGGGACAAAATGAGAAAACAGACCTCCAAATAAACTGTATCCTTCTCCTTTTATTGCATAATTTTCATCATCCTACCTGGATTGTGTGTCCTTGAGAACAGAGTTAGAGCATGTATTTCTCCTACTGATTGCCCAAAGTAGAAAGCCATACGGTAGGTCCTTAATAATTCACTGTTGTTAAGCTAATACTTTTAGATGTCCTAAGCAAAATAACCTACTCTATCAAAATGGGTTAGATTATTTTAAACTGAGATGAAAACATTTAAAATTACATAATTCTAACAAAGGGCCTTGAGCATATTTACTTCTGCTAGCAGTCTGTTCGGTGTTCAAATATCAGAGAAAGAACACAATAAAAATCACAAATTAAAGTTTCTGCTACCACAGTATCTACGTATAACACTTAAAATGGGAAAGAAGATTAACAAACTCAGTAGTTCACTGCCAGTAACACTTACTGGATGACAGAGTGCATTTTTTTCCCCCTCAACCCCAAAGCCCCGCTGGCTGCCTTTCTGATAAACACAGCATTCAGGTGGTGTCTGACTTACTTTTCTCCCCTCATTCTCATTTTCACTCCCCCTTCCCCTCCTTTCTGAACACAAGATAGCAGACATTAAGATTGGCTTTCAATAAAACTATGTGTGCTAGTCATCAAATTCTTTTTCTTTCTTCCTTCCCTCTTTCTTTCTTTCTTTCGTTCGTTCTTTCTTTTTCTTTCTGTGGGGGAGGACGGGGGCAGGAGTTGGAGGATGAGGAGGAAGAGGGGTTCCTTTTTTAAGCTCACCCAGGGAGAATACTTTAACTTTGAAAGAAACCACAAGAATGTGATCATCAAGTCATAGCCAGACGGAGCCTGTGTTCATACTTCCTGTCCTCTTACCCCCTACCCACCCCCCGCCTTCCCCACATTCACCCACCAACACATACCTGGAGCTGCTCTTTATACAGAAGATGAGAATAATCCATATAAGTACAAACATTTTTGAGACTCCTTCACCCAACTGACTGGGCTTTCCCATTGTGCAAGAAGTAAGGGCTGTGGATATTTTCTTTGGCTCTTTTAACCAGAGTGAAATCATTTGCCTTTCCTTTTCACAAGTTGTCTTCCCCACCTTTTCCTTCTTAGGAAATTATATTAAAGAGAGAATGAGGGTAACCAATAGCAGACACCGTGTCTTCATGGTTATGAGAGTCAACAATGTCTTCACCCCCACCTTCTGATCTAACCTACATTGTATGTCTGATGTTGGAACAGAAATCAAAATTCATTTTTACCACCCAAAGTGATGGTTTTTGGACCACACTGGTGTGGGTCCATCTTGGCCAGCTTCATGTGGCCCCTTAACCTTGCCGTTTGTCCAGGGCTCCTAATTCATGTGGGTTATTTTCCCGCAGCCATGTGTAATGTCCTGAATTTCTTGGCCTCACATTTAGCTTCTATTTGCTTATTGAAAAGATTCATTTCATTTTGGCTTAGGTGTAACATAATAAAGTAACCAAATCTGTTGCAAAATAGGAAACATAATGTGTTCTACATATAAACAGCATATTTTGAATTTCTGCTATGCAGGATTCTCCTTTTTGGTTTTTCCATGATTGAAATAAATTTAAATACCAGCTATACTAGTATTAGGTTTAATATAAAAAGGTATTACATTTAATACCAGGAGACATAGGAGTGCAGACCTACAAAAAACCTGCCTTGACCCTTTGAAAATGTGTTCTTGATGTATATATAGAGATAGAGGGATATAGATATAGATTATATATATGATCAACCATATATATGATGCAAGAAGTAGAATAAAAAATTTAATAATTTGGGGGCACCTGGGTGGCTCAGTCAGTTAAGCATCTGCCTTTGGTTCAGGTTGTGATCTCAGGGTCCTGGGATCAAGTCCTGCATGGAGCTCCCTGTGCAGCGGGAGTCGCTTCTCCCTTTCCCTCTGCCCTCCCCCAACTGACTCATGCTCATTCTCTCTCTCTCCCTCTCTCTCTCTCAAATAAATAAATGAAATCTTTAAAAAATTTTAAATCATTTTACCATTAGATTTTAAACCCACAAATCTGGGTATTTGGGTATATGACTTCTAGAACAAAAAACGAAATTGGTCAAAATGTCTATTTACTAAGTGTAGTGAGACCACTAATGTCAGATTAGCTCTGGGGACCAGCAGATGTTTACCTGGCAATTTAAAAAACTAAACACTTTGTGAATCAAGGTGTAATGCATGCATCTAGGTTTATAATTTTCTATGTTTTAAATCTTTAAGAATTACACATACAGAGATACGGAGCAGTTTATTTATACTGGTAAGACAATTTGTAAGCCAGATGCCAGAGTGGAGGCTGACAGCTTCAGCATCAGCGAGGAGACGTTCTGCCACTTAATCTAACCGCTAGATTCTTCCAAGTAAAAGTCAGCTAGAGTTTGACATTAAACAGGCAATAAATGAATAAACACAGCCGTGCCTGCAGATACCACTTTTTGCACACATTCTTCCAACTTTCCAAGTCTTCAAGGCAAGGATACAGCCACACGTCTAGCTGCTTCTAGGTCCAACCCCTCATCATCCCTCTACATGCCCTCATTCTTGATACCACCGTCTTTCCTTCCCACCTCAAATACAGTCTCTAAGCAACCTGGCCTTTCTTTCCCGTCGCTGAATGCTTCTTTCTCTAACTGCTGTCCTGTTGGACATGAAACCACTGGGCCACAGTGAAATAGAATTGGCACAGCAGCCACCCAAGGGGTTCTGTTGAATTGTTTGCCTCCTACAGCTGTGTGGCCCTTCAGAGAGAGAATGTCAGTCCAGAGAGAGAGTCCCCAGTCCAGAGAACAAGCCACCTCAGTCGTACCACGGAACCAACGCGACCCCTCCTGCTCTGGCCATCCAGTGACCCCTCTGCCTGCCGCAACACAAACAGGAAGGCAGACCATACCAAAAGGGCCAGAGCAGCTAAGATGAGCGCAGACAGCAATTTTAGAGCCTCCTAGTCCGTTTCAGTGTTTGCACCTGGATTCTGTACAGACCTGTGCTACTAAAATGCCCATTTTAAAGAAGAACCATTAGGTGGAGCTGATATTCATAAAAATCAAGCCAGTGCGGTGGGGGTGGGGGGGTGGGGGGTGTGGAATAGTCCTTTTATGAATTAGGCAAAGCTGGTAGTTTTTATTATGGCTTTAAACACTCAAATACTAGTCAAAACCTGCGAATATGTATACATTCTTTTATATGGATAATTACCTTCTTCATTGGTGGCGCCTCCTGGATTAGGAGGCTTCTTCCATGCAAATGAGGAGAGGAAGGTAGTGCAACAAAGAACACCTTTTATGTGGCTTCAGTACTTATTTAGCCAAACTTCCACATTTATAGAGAGGCAAATGCTACATTCCTGGATTTCTAGAAACTTCTTTGTAATTACTTTAAGTTTACTAATTCAAAAGAAGGTCCTTACATAGTTTTGGTTAGTGCATAAGGACAACAAGCCGACCCACTATCTGGGTGTTGTTGAGAATAGTTCATCCAAACTCTTTATGTCTAATTTTGGATTTCTGATCGCGATGGAAACAGGCAAAGGAATCACTGAGGTCCAGTCTGTATTGTTTTTAATATGAGGCATAGAAATGAAGGTGAGATACAGGATACTTTGTGCTTTAGAAGGATCCCAAATTAAGTTGCAAATAATGTTTTCTAATGATAGTACCAAATTCACAACACCTCTTTTTGGCCAAGAGAGTTGTTTTTTTGGTTTGGTTTGGTTTGGTTTGGTTTGTGAGTTTGGGTTTGTTTGTTTGTTTAAGCACTTTCTTTTTATGGTAGAGGCATCCATTTTTGTGTGAGCCTGAAGTTTTGGGGTCCTTTGGTGGTTTTTTTTAAAAGTGATATTGTGGTCTCATATTTTAATGTTTCCTGGAAGAACTGGCTGGCTATTTATTTTAATTACTTCATAGGAACCCACATGACAACATTTTCTTCTTACTCATTGTTTAGTATTTTGGTCACCGTTTTTTTCCCAACAGGATATAGTTTCAAGGTAAGATCCCAATTTGTTTTCTTCTTATTTCAGAATAAAATATAGACATTCTACTGTTAGTTTTCTGGCCCCTTCCCCACCTACCTATGTATTATCCCTGCTCCTTCCCCACATCCCCTTCACTCCAAAAGAAATTTTCCTGGTTTGGGTAAGCATTTCTACTAAATCTCCTTTGAAAGCTAATCATTAGAGGCAAATGCGACCTCAAGAACCACAGTGTTTGGAGGTGTTAGGAGGCATTTTAACATAAATCTTCCTATTCACCAACCTTCAAAATTCCAAACCCTATTGAGAATGCCTAGAGATTCTGATGAGAGGAAAATACATAACATAGAAAAAAATAAAACATCATGTTTCCTAAATGTGGCTTTGATATATATCTGACATCAGAAATAGAAGTTCATCTTTCATGAAATCGCTTCATAGTTAACCGATCGGAAAAATACGTAGTTCTAGTCATTGTCAGAAGTATATTTATAAAATCGAAGCTCAAATCAAGAGATCACATCTTTATTGTAAAACGCTGATGGATGTCATACAGTTTCACTTTGGAACAGAGTTCACTACCTGCTACTTTCATGTCAATTTAATATCCTTTATCCCTTTAGTTGGTCAAATAAGAGGTCTGTCATTCCTTACATGATTTTCAGTTTCTCACCAAAAGCCATCCTGGTACATTTTTAGATGTATATTTTTATGAAGTAAAATGTTTTAAAGTCACTGCTCTGAATTTTGCAGAACCTCAAGGAAGATGGCTCTAATTATAACTCTTATTTTTGAACAACTCTTTGTAAAAACAAAACAAAACAAAACAAAAAAACTTTCACAAACTTTATTCCATTCGATCTTTATCCCAGAGCAGAGTCCCGGAAAGCCGGTGGGAACTCTTCGAAACCAGTTTCTCCCACCTTCCATCTTATAGATGAAAAAACTAAAGTCCACGATGTTAGGTTGAATTTACCACCATCCATAGTCTGTGTCTGCTTTCTCCTGTTGCCTTTCCTGGCCCATGCATCCTGTGTTCCTTCTTCTGTCATCTCATGTCACTGCAGCCTCCTTCAAAGCTATGTAGACATTCGGTGAACTAGAAACCAGATCTCGGCCTCCTAGCATCACTTTATGAAACTCTCTAATTCATGGCCTGCTGATAAACCCTGCCGACTAAAGGGCCATTCCCATCCCAGTCCTTTTCTTTTCTTTTGGAGTGAAAGATCTCTGTGAGTGTCATCAGCGGCTAAAGATGCCTGGAATCATATACGTAACGTCTTCAGGATGGTTAATGATCAATTCAGGAAACGAAATAAACATTCTGTGATATTTTTTACTTCTTCCTACAAGCTACACAACACAGTGCATGCTTAGCGAATATCAGTTGGATTGAATGAAACAACAGGTAACAGAGTTGTTGTGTTTGCTGTTAAGACCAAAGACCATTTCTGTGTTTCATAGAGGACCGCATGGGTCCATCAAACAGAAGGTTGTACTTAACAGCTAGGAAACCCATAGAACCAAATCCAGCTCCACCACTTATCAACGCCCGTGGCCTCGGGAAAGCTACCTAAGTTTCCTGAACTATAATTTTCGTTCCTGTAAATACCGTCTACCTTACCATGATTTTATGCGGATTAAATTAGACAACGTGTGTGTAGAGTCAGGCACAGCAAAGGCTCAACAATTCCCCCTTCCTGCCCTTCGAGTCTGGCTGGGAGGTGACTGGTCACCGCATCTCTGTGCTGTTTTGAGAATCAGGGCACTCAGGTCAAGCCAAGCTGCGTCTGGATATTTTGGGGTTTGGGGGCATGGCCTGGGAAACTTGTCAAAAGCACTGGGTGTCGTGGCTTTGTCTCATTGGCACGTGTCCCACACGAAGTACGTGGGTGGTCGTGCACTTCTCCTCGTCTTTCTTCTCAAGCAGCGGGCCCCTTCCCAGCGCGCCACTAGGAAAGGAAGCAACGCTAAGGAAGCGACGCGGGCCAAGAGGCTTGTGTCTCCTGAAATCCGATGGTTTTGAAAGACTCTTGCTGCAGTAACATGCTGAGTTACTGAGTTTACGAAATGGCCTTGTGTACTTTGCAGAGTGAATATTTAAGTCACTCAGCTTCTGTAGCTTTAGGAGACACAAATGATATGACAGGAGCCTCCTCAAGGATCATCAGTCGAATCTGCCCCCGCCCTCTGCATCTTCTCAAAACTTGTGCTATTCTAAAATCAGCAGGTATGCTCTAGCCAGCTAGGACAACGCCGGGGATCCAAACACTTACGTTTCAAACTTCAAAAACTGAATCTTCAGACCCCGATGCTTTTGACATATTTTATGAGGATATTAATATTTCATGATATATTTATCTACTGGAAACTGATTTATAGTAAACATTTGAGGCTAAACATTTTAAAGTTTTTCTTTTCCTTCCAGCTGGTTCACCTACAGTGCTCTGTAAGTTTCAGGCGTACAGCCCCGGGATCCGGCTCCGCCACACATTGGCCAGTGATCTTCACAAGTGCCCTCCTTCATCCCCACTGCCAGATTTTTAATGGGGTTTTCAGATTAACCTTTGAGCCCCAAATAAAAAAGAATGAAGAATTCTTTTCTCAAAAAAAAAAAAAGTACAATTACTATTCAAAATAGTATGGCTTAAGGATGGAAGAGGGGCACTAGCTTATGTCTAGAGCTTATAATGTTAATACTTGGGAACTAGTGGTTCCTCGCTGTCAGTCCACTTGGTATTCTGACAGTGGGTTCAGTCCTGACCAAGACTTTCCCAGCCTATGAATTTATCAAGGTTAAAACAAAGCCTTTGAAAACATAAGCCCTTCTTTCTTCCCCTAAACATGTACATACTATAACCCAGAAAAACGTACTAGTGATTTTTACAATGGGAGGTTCAATCTGGAAGATTGGGGATGATGAGGAAGTTGGAGGGAAACCTAGACAGTAATAACATTTCAACACAATCCTGCTAAACGAGAAAATTGGATTTTGGTAACATGAACAATGGCTGTTATTTCCAGATGTTGAAAAAATGAAGTCTCCAGTATACATGATAATTTTGACCAAGTTCCTCACAGAAACAGCAACTAAAAGAAAAAAAAAAAGAAAGAAGCAAAGTAGAGATTAACAGGATAATATCTTGGGAGAACTAATGTATCAAATAGTATCAGCATCCTAGTAAATGTTTAAGGTTGGGTGGTTTTATGATTGATCAAAACAAGGACTGGGGATAATAGGGTACATGTCTCATATACGTCTGGATGTGTGTGGGTCTCCATCTAGACCTCCATATGCTCAGTTTTACTGTCAGCTGGGTTACTGAGAGAGGAGAGTGAGAGAACCAACTTTTTAAAGCATGTGTTTTCTACCCTTTGACTTGAAGAAAAATGTGTCACTCATGTCCTTTAACAAATAGAGACTAGCCAGCTATAAAATCAAGTATTTGGGGGCAGAAATAGTCTTTTACTCAAGAGTTACAATTTAATATTCACAAGTGGTCAGTGAAGGACCAGCTACTCCATCCCAGTAAGGAATAATGATACAATCGTTGCCACTTTAGGGTTTCACTGGATATTCAGATTCTCCAGACAAGGTACTTTGAATCACTGAGTCCAAAGCATGAGAGAAATGCTCCATAAATAGCAACTGGGCAAATAATTTTACCTCAAAAACCACACTGAAGGCATGGTTTATAACAAACATCCTGGCATAAAAGAGTTATAGAATATTAAAATAAACTATAAGGCTAATGTCCACTGAATTCTTTTTTGAGGTCCCAATACCATATGTCCTTTTTCAAATTACTCCCCCATTAGATACTTTTTGCAAATAAAACACATCTCCCGCATCTGCTACCTACCCTCCCTTGTGCGCAGGGGCCCATCTCAAATCTGTGTGGCTTTACTAGTATCATAATTGTGTTCTGTTTGGAGTAACGTCAAAGCAAGAGAATACTCCCTTCACAAATCTTTGCTCTAGGTTTTTGTCCTCTCACTGATTTTTCTCACTTCGATTTCAGCACGTCCATTCTGTGCATTTTACCTTTGCTAGCAGTACACTTTGGGAGTTCTACTCTAATATTTGGAGCTGTTACCTACAGATACATTCTTTGCACATTCCACGCATGAAGGATTTGACTGTTCATATTCTGTGTTATATTTTTTGATCTTATTACTCTGGCCTGCACAGGCATTTAGTCGAACCCACGAAGAGAATACAGACAGCTGACTGGATGAAGAAGACATTGTGGAAAAAAACTCCCATTGTTTAGATTTCTGTCAGAGGATATAAGAATACTTAATTTCTTTTATCTCTAGGGCTTTCATTATCATTTAAATTTCATTTTACATTAATTGATCAGGGATTAGTAAAGCCATTATGCAGAAATTAGAATAAGACAAGCCAGATGGAATGAATAATTCATGAAGTCCAATTACATTTTATTTCTGGTGTACTTTCAAACTTGCCTCTGACTTCTGTGCTATTTTGATGTGACAATATTCACTGGAAATCAAGAGTGCCATTTTAATTTATTGTATCCCCCTGGAGTGGAAGCATTTGTATGCAGTGGGGGTGTGCTAATGCATTCCCCCCAAACACCAATTTCAGGGCTGCTGGAAATACTGGGTAATCTAGAAAATGTGATTCATCTTCCGTGAAGGTTCAGGGGTTTCTCGGTTGAGCCACACCAGTCCACCTGAGTTCGCGGAGAAACTAGGGTCTTAGAACCCCGAGATTTTTAACCTCCCAGAAGAGCTACAAATCTCCTCAAAACATGTGTTCCCCTTCCCGCCGCAAAGGAACCATTCAAGTATGAATCTGGCCCCGGGTCGGCCTGGGAGCCGACTTGCAGCTCCAGAAAAGGACCACGAGGTGGCAGGCGTTGCCTTCCGTGCGGAAGGTCCTGGGCGGCCCGGGCCTGCCTGGGCTTCCAGAGCGTTCCCGCGGGTCTGAGCCTCGCAGGTGGACGGCGGTGGGGTCCGGGCACCGCGCGACTCGCAGAGCGTGACCTGGCGAGAATCCCGAGCTAATGGGCAGCCGCGTCCACCTGCACAGAACCGCTCGCCCGCCTGTGTCTGAGACCGCCTCCCCCACAGGTCCGGGGCCCCAGCCCCTTAAGAGTCCCCTCTTCCCACCCACCCACCCAGCATCCCCCTCTCCCCCCACCCCCGGCCCCCAGTATTTATTTATGCCACTGGACAGTTCTAGTCACATTAAAGCTGCGGTTCACCTTTTCGAGGACTTTCATCTCGGGCAGTTTTATGACACTTGGTGAATGTGCAAAGTTTTTAATTAGGCTCGCTAGACAGCCCGAGGCGGCGGCAGCGCCACCGAGTCTTCACGGTCTCTTTCCTTTACAGCACAACAAGCCGCTCTACTCCTTTGAAGACAATGCAGACTATGTGTACGATGTCATGTGGTCCCCCGTGCATCCCGCGCTCTTTGCCTGCGTGGACGGAATGGGGCGCCTGGACCTCTGGAACCTCAACAATGACACCGAGGTGAGCGGCGGCGCAGGCGCCCGGGCGGGAGGGCTGGGAAGAGGGCGCAGCCGGCCTCTCTCCGTCTCTCCCTCTCTGTCCTGCGCGGCCTTGTTTTGGATGACCCTCCAATGGCAGCTGGGCTGCCGACCCCCACTCTCGACTGCTCTGAAGGGAATTGGCAGATGCACCCGCCAAAAATCATTTCATCTCACTCCATCCCCAACCCCAGGCAGATCCTGGACAATTGACGACCCTTTGCAAAGAGCAAAATGATGTGCGTTCCTGCCTTTCCCTGGGGGAAAGGACACACAGGCACATGTCAGAGCGGTGCGGAAATAACCCTACTGGCAGGCACTTGGAATAGTCAGCTTTTGTGGACCCTGACTTGAGATTGAGTTTTTAAAAAGGGTTGTCAGTGTTTGCCATTCGCACACTTTCTATTTTAAATCCATAAAAGATGATTCTGTTGGCTACGTTTAGTCTACCCTCCACTTGATTTTTACAAGGTAAATAATCCTTGCCTAAAATATTGAACTTACAAGGCGGACTTTCACAGTAGTTTGTAACTCTGAACAGGTCAGGTAAACTCGGTGTTTTTTAAAAAAAAAAAAAAGGATTTCAACATGTCACATTTAGAGTACTTCACAAGTGAAAAATGGCCCCATTTTTTTAAAAAAAGGGAATTAACAATAAGGAAATATTCATTTAAAAAATTATGCTATATATGTATCTATGTTTTAAAAAATTATGCCATGTGCATTTTCCCTTTTTCTCACACCCTTAAAATAACTGAGGTACTAATTCAGCCACTTGGAGCTTTTTGTGGTATCTTTTTTTTTTTAACATGAATATTAAATGTCCTTCAATTTAATAAAATAAAACGGTCCCTTCATCTCTTCCTGGTTTCTGATTCAGGGCAGCTCTCCATAAATAAGAAGGGACAGGTAAGGGGAGCAAGAGAAAGGTCTTTTGAAGTGTTTTGAGCAGGAAGCAACTCAGCCTTTTTAATTAGGAAGCCTACAGCTGGAGGATATGAGGAGGAGGCGGCTCCCCTAGTATTTTTTGTGGGAGCAGACAGGGAAATATCCCTCAGGTATCATTATTGAGCCATTGTATCTCGCAAAATTATATACACCCATGACCACTGCCAAATAGTTATCTTTTGAAAATATTTCAGTTTAAGTCTGTGTTTTCTTTTGGCTACAAGAACTATGTGACAAAGGCAAGAGTTACGTAGTGAAGCATCTTTGAAAATGATCAAAAGGCATAAATACGTGCACTGCCCATCATTTTGGATGTTGAATGTTCATAACATTATTGCTTTTCATAGAAAGATGCAATATTATTCAACATTGTGATGGTTTCCCAAAGTCTTTCATCACTGTTGATTAAAATCGTATTGCTTCTACCTGCTGGAATAAACTCATTGACTTAAAGCAACCAAAAAACACACGTTTTCCAGGTAGGCTTAGGAGACACTGCCTACCCCCGTATCAGAAATGAGATCTGGTAGAAGTGATGTTTCGGTGATACCCCACTGGGATGCCGTGGTCTGAGTGTTTTACACACTCCTTCATAATTCATATGTAAATAGTATGGCTTCGTTTTTAGCCTACTTTTTAGGCAAAATGAAATCAATGTGTCAACATTGCCAAATGTAATTTTTCCCCTCTCTTGCTCTAGGTGTCAAGGCACAACCACATTAAGAGTTTTATAGTTAAACTTTTTTTTAAAATCATTACAGGGCATGCAAACTGCTTATGAAAACGTAATTCTGCTTTCAGAATTAATAGTCAACATATCGAATCTGATTCAAATCCAGTAATGAACTGAACATTTTTTTTTAACTCTCAGATCATTTTTGCCTTCGATCAAGTTAAACAAGATTTCTCAAACAGTTGTCCAATTAGGATTTAGATTCATGTAAAAAACAAAGAGAACCTGAATTCCCAGTGTGACTCGCTGTTGTTGAAATTACTGTACCTTTCAACCACATCATCCCAATTGCTCCTATGCCACGAGAGTTCATATTCACCTACTGCAAGGTCACTGACCTCCACACTATGCTGTACTTGATGCTGTATATATCCTTGTCTTTGCAATTAAAATGACTGAGCCTTAAAAAAGTGTGAAAATAACTGAGAAACCAAAGTACAGAAGTTAGATTCAATATATGGATTCTTTTCACTAAAGATTCACCAACTTTTGAAAGGTCATTATGGGTCAAACTAATAAAATATATTTTATCATTTCCTTTAGCATTTGATAATTTTTACCACTTATTATATAGCCTGTGATAGTCATTTTTTTTATCATTTATGTTTGAAAAGATATTTTTAAAAGGTTAAAATATTAATTGTCCTGGTTAGCTATACGACTTCTCAATAAGTAAAATTCTTTAACGTGCATTAGGCACAATTTAAAGTGTATCAGAAGTCAGGTTGTTTTGAGTGATTAGCTTTTTAACATATTCCTATTAAGATTCAACATTTTTATTCAATCTTTGAGATTATTCATTGATAAAATCTGATATCGAACAGAGTTAGGTAAAGTGTGATCCTGCACAGTCTCCCTAAGTGATGGTGTTAAAAAGTCTGAAAACTGTAGAGCTGAATCTCTGATTTGTTTTCTGAGGAGTACCCTAATAATAAAGTATATTGACAGAATTATGGCCCATCTAAATTCACATTGTTTTGGCCTTTGAAAGGTTTGGTTAAAAATTCAAGCTCCAGCCTGCACAGCAGGTACCTTCATTGTTGAAATTGTGTATTTAAAAAAAAAAAAATGAGATGGGGACTTTTGTTTTACATTTTTGCTCACAACTGACACACAGTGATTTAAGCAGGTAAAAGAATTTTTATTGATTTCGAGATTAAGTTTAAACATAGATTCTTACATATGATGGAGTTTTTATTGCTATTTTAAAGATAGGTATTGGGTCAATAACCTCCGTAAACAGATGGTTTCAATTCCCGACTCACGGAATGCCGAGAGAGAACGAAGCCACGGTCTCTACCCCGAAACGACCTGTGTAGTAGACCCAGGGCTTCAGCAGTGGTGTGAGATGATCTCGAGGGTACTTTTCTCACTGTATCTTTTTTCTTTTGGTTTCAAGATTTACACTTTCCTTTTTTAACGGCCTGTTGTCACTTCCAAGTCAACATTTTTGTAGAAGGCTCAGAGATCTGATCTATCAGTTATAAACCTCAGATATATAAACTTCAAGACCGGAGTTTACACAACTGTTGATAGAAGAGGGGGAGACCCACGAACATCTTTCCCCAATAACAAGGGTTCTTGTATCCAATTCTGCAGGTTCCATTTCAGCACCTCTGGGTCCTTTTAATAAAAAGTGTGCTAGTGATTGCCCACATTGGCAGACTTCAGTGTTGACTGGAGGAGATGGGAGATTTCTTCTACAAAAAGATGTTGCAGTCTCTCAGGATATCCCCTCGGGGGCATTTCCAAAGTTCTTGAGTGCTTCGTCTACTCTGGTACTGATGGGAAAAGAGGAAAACTGGAAAAAGAAAAGAAAAGAAAAAAGAAAGAGGAAAATTCAAGCTTTTGAAGTTCTGCCACCTGCATTTTTTCTTCTTCTTCTGATCATCCCCTCCCCGATGAGGTTTTGAGGGATTAATACAGATTTTTTTCCCTGAAGACACACATTAATATGACCTTGGTTCCACCGTAAGCCCCCCTTTCTGCCTTTTACAGTATCTTTAATCTTGGTAAATCCTGAAATCTCTCTCTCCATCGATCATGACCTGATCGAGAAGTATCATATTTAGCTGCTGTGTTTGTATGTTGGATGTACTTCCTGCGTAATCCGAAGAAATATTTGTCACTCACTGCCCATTGACTGTGGAAAAGACTCTCCTGCTTTTCTTTTCTTTTCTTTTCCTTTTCTTTCTTTCTTTCTTTCTTTCTTTTCTTTTTTTTTTTTTTTAAGTGTCTCCTCTCTACCCCTTCGTTCAGTGGAGCATATGATTTAAGAACAATGAATCCTTTTTTACCCCTGCGCAAGGGATGCATATTACTTCTCGCACATGAAGGCAGCGGTGACTCACCCAGTTAAACATATCATTGTAAACTTGTATATCTAAATTCTCACTCAGATTCTTTGTTGCTGTTGGCAGGTTCCAACAGCAAGTGTGGCCATTGAGGGGGCTTCCGCCCTGAACCGGGTACGCTGGGCTCAAGGTGGCAAAGAAGTTGCTGTTGGAGACTCAGAAGGCCGTATTTGGATCTACGACGTTGGAGAGGTACACGTATTTTTCTTTTGTGGGTTTGGGTGTTTGGGTTGTGCATGTGTGTATTTTGGGGTTTTTGTATTTCTCCTGTGTGTCTAGCTTAAAGACCTAGTGAAATTACTGACAGGACCTGTGGGCCATGAGAGCCCGCTTGAGTGCGTTTGCAAATCGCCGTTGACTTCAGTGGGAGTTTGGTAAGACTTCCTTAGGGCCTAATTTGGTCTTCTGTCTCCACACACAGGACACTTTAGTTAATGATTCAGGCTCTTTCAGAGGGCTGTCGAATTCCCAGATATCCTGTGAGGAGGCATGGCACTTCCTAACAATTTCATGAGAATGAAATGAATTTGTCACACTCATCAGGCTAGCATTGGATTCCGAACTTGTTAAACAAACAGAGGTTTTCATGATGTTGGGTTAAAATGTATACCGTCACTCTTCCGTTAACATGTAGCCAATTAAAGAAGCTGAGGCTATGGCTGGCTTCCGCCACCTGTGTACTGAAGTGGCTGAGGAGAACCAGAATTTGGTACCATTTTTATGATATTCAAAGTTATTATATGGAATATATAGCTCTGGTATATCTTATTACATAGATGAAGTATTCCTAAAGATCGTGGCACCTATCAAAGGGGGAAAAAAATCTGTATTTTTTATTTCAGATAAATCTCTTTAAATTTTTATACTGCTTTTAATATTACATTACCAATTAATTGTACTTAGACATATCTGTTTATTTTTACTACATGGGAAAGTGTTGACAAAAACCTTCATCTGCGATGAGGTTAAAGAATTTTTTTTTCCTTAAAGACCAAGAAAATATTGAACTTTCAAGCAAAACAAAACAAGAGCATTGTGTAATGCTATTCTGGCGTAATATGAATCTAGAATTTGCATTCCAGGGGGGAGAATATACCACATTTGTATGTCGAACACCCTAGACGTAGGCAGTACTCTGTGCCTGCCTGGTGGAGGGGCTTAGCTGATCGCATGGAGAAGGGCTCTGCATGGTTTCCTCGGTCGGCATTCTGTAACTGTGGCCGTCCCAGGTGGTTGGTTCTACACTGGAACCTTTGATGATACGCTGTATATTGCTGTATGGTGGAGCTGATCGTGTTGAATAGGTGGTGGTGTTGTTGTTGTTGTTGTTGTTGCTCTTAATTCAGCCAGAAAGAGAAACTGAAGGACTTTAGAGATGGGAGGTTTGCATTTGGGGAGGTACAACCCTAAGTAAAATATAGAAAAATCTCTGCATTTTCCTGCATGTTGTCTAGTTCATGAGACAACCCCTTGATGACTCCTGATACTACAAGCTGAGTCATCCCGACAGCAACAGACCCGGTTAATATTCATCCCCAGTGGCGAAGATGCAAATGGTCTTGTGACCGTTGACGTAGTTTGGAGTCTTTGGGCAAGAGAATACCCTCTGCATCGAGAGTATTGCCTGTTTATTTCTACTACACAGGAAAGTGTAATATTCTCTTCAGTGATAGGCAACATTTTCTTCAATGATTATTCTTTATAGTCAATGCACCTTTTTCATCGTCTCCATCAGAATAAACCTAAGCAACAACAAATACTCTTCATCAGTTCATTTACTAAAACATTAAAAAGCTAGTGAAGAGGAATATTAAAAAAAAAAACAAAAACAAACCCAAGTTTTCTTTTTTCTTTCTCTTTTGTTTAGAACAAGTGTAATTGTGGGAGAGAAACAGATGTGGATACACACTCAGAAATGAAATGGCGGAAAATAGATGAAATTTAAACTCTTTTCTCCGCCTCCCTTTCGTATTATACATAATGTCCCTTAACTCTCTTAAGATCATATGCAGCATTCACTGTTTTGTCCAAGAGGGATGAGAAGTAGAATAGTTTAACAATCTGGTTTGTTTCAAGAAAGGCCTTTTGAAAGCCTATATGTTGACCACAGGTATTATGTATATAGTCTATATGTAACATATAAGTTACAACATATGAGAAAACAGGATATGACATAGATGCAGAATTTTCTGTAATAAAGTGATTTTATAGCCTGAGGGCAAAATTACTTTAATATGACTCATATTTTAGGAGGATATATAAGTTGCTTTGGCTGATACGTGGCTGCTAAAACTTCTCTCTGGGTTGCTATCATCGTTCCTAAATTGTAAAGTGTTGTTATACTCATATTTCTACTATTGTAGTAGCAGGTCAGCCTGGTTTTCAGTTTTGTATTATTGCTCTTACTTTTCTAAGTGATATTACAGACTATAGAAATGTCTGTAGCTATAGGCCAGTCTTGTCTATTGTCTGGAGTCTAGACAGGCTATAGAAAAATCTCTGTGCCACATAATAGGCCAAACAATTTGTAGGGTTGTTTATCCCTACAAATCCACTACCCGGAAGAAAAAGGATATACTATTTTATTGAGAGTAGGTAATATTATATAATCTTCTATCCCTTCCCTGAATGGCCAAAAAATCAGGATAGGCTTATACATTTAACAGTTTTTGTTGTTGTTGTTGTTTTCATTTAATAGTTCTTTCTGTATGGTTTCGTCATAAAGCCATCTATGGCTCAGAAGAACTCAGACTTAAGATAATTTTATCTTAACAATAGTTGGTTTTTTTCCCCCTACGTACTTTTGTGAGGTATTTACAAATTTAGCTATTTATTTCTGGGGAAAGGTGAAGGGGAGAGGAACTTTTGTCTTTGCTCCTCTGTATAACCTATTCTAAATCTCTCACGGCGAACTCTGTAGTCTCCATGTACATAACGGGAAGCGGAGCTGAGCAGATGCCTACTTCTGAGAGATGGTAGCTCACTTCTTGGGCAAGTGCCGCCATTATTGTAATTACTGCTGTCTCACTTGCCAGCCTAGAACTGACAGAACATAGCTGTACTTACAAGAGAAGGGCGCCCTCCAAACAGTGCCTCCTCAGCCTTCCAAATCACCTGCAGAAAGCCAGACAGAGTGCCTTCACAGCTAGCCGGCCCCATTTAGAATTTGAGGTCAAATCTAAGGCTGGTGCATGGCTGACGAGAGGGAAGGGGTTTGAGCAGGAAGTGATTTAAAAAGGAGAAAATACAGAGAAAGAGAAAAAAGATGGTATTGAGGATCAAATTGCCAGGAGACTGTGCTACTATTATCTGTATTCAGAATTGGTCCTCTGGTCCCCATTAAAACTGAACCCCTCACCAGGGTCATGCTGGCCTTTGGATGGAAAATCTTGCTTAATGGAACCCTCTAGGAAAGAAGATGAAACAGTTTTAAATAAGCCTTATAATACAATCTGTACGAGAAAGTAAATGGTAGTTTTTAGAGTATACTTTGTTGATCCATTTTCTTTGAGACCTCAGTACATTGAATAGGCATCTGTCTGTGGGAGGAGACCCCACATTCATTTGTCCCTGGTTGATTTGAGGAGACAGGAGGGGGCAGTAGGCTCTTGTCTCCCCAGGGTCCTATTCCAGCAGCGAGGTTGACTTCATGGTTGTGTCAGCTGTGCCATCTCACAGGCCCGGGGAGTAGAGGAGCCCTGAGTTTCCTTTATTGTTTGGCTGTCACTGTCTTGCAGCTGGTAAGAACTTTTTCAACAAGGCACCCCACATTTTCATTTTACACTGGGCCCTGCAGAATTATGTAGCCAATTTTGCCACAAGAGTATTACTCTTAATCCCACTCAAGATGCAAATCAGAAATGAGAAATGATGGCCTTGACCTAGACCATTGGGAAAAAGGAGAAATCTTTAGAAATGTGGTCCTATGTAGTACATGTTGTGTGATCTTATTACTATTTGTGTCTTGGACCATCTGAAAATGTTGAATGTGTGGGGCACCTGGGTGGCTCCATCTGTTAAGCACCAGACTCTTGGTTTCGGCTCAGGTCATGAACTCAGGGTCATGAGATCGATCAGGGTCATGAGATCGATCAGGGTCTTGAGATCAGTCAGGGTTGTCAGGCTCCACGCTGGGCAATGGAGGCTGCTTAAGATTCTCTCTCTCTCCCCTTCTCCCTCTGCCCTTCCTCACCTCTTGCTCTAAAAGAAAAAGAAGAGAGGAAGGGAAGAAGGGAGGGAGGGAGGAAAAGAGGAAGTATGGCAAAAAAAAAATGTTGAATGGGAATAGCAATGGTTGCAGGTTATACACATCATGAGGCCCATAGAAATAGAGCTGAAACTGTACCGGATATTGTCATTCACCTCCCCATACCCTTGCTTTGATCACACCATAAATTTCACCAAAGGTGTAAGAGTTTTGGGAAAGATCCCTATGATGCTTGCTATAGCTGGAGTGGGGAGGGACAGCCTTTCTCTGTCACTCAGTTGGCATACCATCAGCAAGAACTCCCTGGTAAGAGACTTCTGTAACTGTCAGTGGAGATGTCCCCACTCAAGTCCAGGTAGACATGCTTCCTGTGAGACCTGGCGCTAAACCAGGAAAACAGTGCAGAAAGGGACTCTGGTGTCCTTGGTCGTTAACGGTCGTCTGCCTCCTCTCCTGTCCCAGCTGAGGCTGCAGCTGCCTCAGGGAGTCCCAGCACAGCACCCCCCACCGCGCCCCCCAATGATCATGTCCTCCTCTATTATGTACAATTATCCTCCGTAACTTTTTTTTTAAGATTTTATTTATTTATTTGACAGAGAGATCACAAGTAGGCAGAGAGGCAGGCAGAGAGAGAGGAGGAAGCAGGCTCCCCACTGAGCAGAAAGCCCAATTCGGAGCTCTATCTCAGGACGCTGAGATCATGACCTGAGCCAAAGGCAGAGGCTTAACCCACTGAGCCACCCAGGCGCCCCTATTCTCCATAACTTTTAAGATGATGGCAGAGAGCAGTGGCCTGAATCCAGATTTACTGATGCAATTTATTATGAACTTCTGAAGGGGTAAACAGAGGATTGTGTATGAGCTCACTGAAATCACCAGATTGAGTGTGTCCATTCCCCCACCGACCCAACCTGCCGCCACAACCCCTTTTTTCCTTTTTGTTGCATTTAAATGGCAAAGGCATGAGTCATATCTTGGGGCCTGTGACTGATGAGGTTAAAATATAAAACAGCAATGTTTCCAGGTAGGCCACATGATGCTTTGTTTATATAGCACACATTTTTGGTTGTTTGATTTCAGCACTGTATCTGGAAAATATAGTGTACACATTTATTTTCACAGGTAGGGGTCTATTTTCTTTGCGAAGCAGGTGCTTAACTCCTATTAGCATAAATGGAAGTTATGTGAATTCAATGAAAGACAGAGAAGACCCCTTTTATTACTTGGCTATAATTTTTATTCTATTTGTGCACTTTCAAAGTTATTAAAATAGACAGTGGTTGCATGAACCATTTACATTTTCTAAGATGTGAAGTTAAAGATGAGCCCAGCTCCTGAATAAGTTTTGAGGCTCTTCTTCTTCACACCGTGGGATGCAGTCTGTTTGCTGTGGGGTCACACGATCCCATTCAATTAACTGAAACATGGATAAGATAACAAGTCATAAGTTAACCACAAATATAACCCGAAAACGGTAAGAGAATGCTGCTTCAGAATGCACTCATAGAGAGCTGTTAATCATTGTTGGATTTTTTAAATGATGTGTGAACACACATATTCTAAAGATTAAAAATAAGAATTACTCACAGCCATGGCTCCTTTACTGAATAGCAGGCTTTTCTATATATACATGGAGCTGATTTTAATAGCACATGGGCCAGTGAGTATAGAATTATTCACGTGTCCCGATGATTGATAGTCAGCCTATCTACCTGTCTGTCTTGCAGATGTGTTTTCTAGAAAGCCCGTTGCTATTGTTAATGCTTCGGTGCTGTCACACAGATGGGCTGTCATAAATATCCCCTAACAACTATGTTTGCTGCTTATCTGAATTAGTTAGAATGCTGTTTGCAGCTCCAGTTTTGAAAGAAGCAGTTTATCCTCCACCTCCTGTTATTTCTTTTTCCATTAACCTCTTCCAGGGAAAATTTTGTTTTCAGTTGTGATAAATACACATAAGTTTCAAATCCCTGATTATATTTCTACAGTAGTCAAATGATAAAATTCCAAAATCATTTCCAGCTTACAGCAGAACTTGGAAAAGAAAATGGCAACTGGAAAGCGAACTGGGGAGACGACTAAAGCACAGCTCCCTTAGCTCTACTGGTTTGCTGTCCCATTCCCTGATGGCCTAAGAGAGCATGCGTTTGTCGTTACAGCGTAACCTGCAACTAGGGCCACACTTCCCATCACTTGGTTCACACGACTGGCTGGGGGCTAAAAGAAGAGCAGTTATTTAATTACAGATTTCAGTAAATATAGTAAAGTTGGCATTTGTTACTCTATATAAGGGTCTTGAAAAATTCTTGGAAAGGAAAAAGGCAGGTGAATACGAGAGATCACAGGTACCTGCTAATAAGGAAAAGTATGATTTAAATGTTCACCTGACTGTACTGTAGAGTGGAAATGAAAAATCAGGATGACAGTTTATTTGGGATCCCAACGGGGAAAAGGGCCTATGGCGATAGACACTTCAGAATGGCGGTCCAGCTGTAATGTACAAGGACTCTTGAAGAGTGCCTCCAGCAGCTTCCTAGGCAGCTAGCAGATGGAGAGAAGAAAGCGATTTGATGAGCCATCTCTCCTGCACTTTAAAGAGCAGTTCAATATAGAGGAATCTGATAAACTGTTAGTGCTGGAGTTCAAAAGAATTTGAGTGACACAAAATAAATACAATACGTTTCTGGTTTTTAAGTGAATTACACTTAGGCAATAATCGTTTGCCTTGGTGAACTCCTCCTTGTTTGCAGTAGAACAGGACCTGCATCCGTTTTCCAGAAGTCTGTGCGCTGAGTAGAAGTCATCCCCCTCCACGGGGAAGGGGTGCGCAGAACAAAATGCAAAGTTACACTGCGATTTGGGGGTTCAAGTGAGAGTCCCTTAATGACAAAGAACTGGATGTGAAATCACTTCATTTCATTGTGCTTTAGGAAGGCCAGCAGCCCCCACTGAGGACGACCCTGATAGCAGGGCCAAGCTGCGGCGGCCTCCGGAACGGAGAGCGGGGCTGGGCTCACCTTCTCCAAGTGCAGTTAAAATCACCCCAAGTTTCTCAAAGGTCTTTGCAAGTGCTGGCTTTATTCTTCAGTGGATAAACAATATTATTTTCTTTAGCCGATGCCAAACACTTCTTAGAAAAGCCAAGACTTTGGCATAAGTTATTGTGTTGTGCCCAAGCATCCAGATACTTAGTTC
The DNA here is from genome assembly GCF_902655055.1 of Lutra lutra. NCBI lineage: Eukaryota > Metazoa > Chordata > Mammalia > Carnivora > Mustelidae > Lutra > Lutra lutra. The sequence goes on from NC_062288.1 coordinate 39,741,821, forward strand.
TGTTGCTAATATCTAGACATTTAATGACACAAAAACAAAGCATTGGGATTTTCAATGGGACTTTTCAGTTTTTACCTGAATTTTTATTGCCATAGCCACAACACTGTGCAGTGGAGTCAAAAGCACAAAGGCCTATTTGAGCAGATTTGGGGTGCTAATAAATATAATTACCTAAAATAAGCTACTCTGAAATAATATATTAATCCATTTCCTTGTCATAATAAATTACATGTATTTGAAATTAAATAATTTGGTTAAAATGTAGGATTGTAATTTTAGTATTAACTTGATGTCTTCTAGGAAAAGTGCTTAATTTAAAACAGAAAAAGAAAAACGCTATTAATTCCAATTAACGTTATAATTACTCATCTTATAGTGAATGTAGTAGCAGTGGCTTTCATTTTGGCAATTATATATGTAAAAGACCATAATTAAACTAATTATTATATAAATACTGTGCTTATTCAGGTACATTAGTTTGTAAAAATGAATTTATAGGATTAATATCTTTTCAAACCACTTTTCCTGGAATGATAAGAAAATACTTCTGACTTTTATGTATTACAGAGAAGTTGATTCAATGAAAAGAAAACCCTAATATCTAATTTTATAAAAACCAAATTAATGCGTGCATAGTAATTTGCAATATTCAGTGAAATTCATATATTCCCATTTTGGTGGTAAATGGCCTATGAATACAAACCTTCTGAAACAAGTACCAGTTTGTATAATTAATCATCTTTAGGATTCTTCTGTGATTTCAAACTGTCATCTTCAATAGCAATTTGGGATTTTGAAGCAGTCATTAATTATAGTGTTAAATTTTTTTTTATGGCTGACAAAATTGTGTTTAGTTTTAGAATTTCAAAACTGCTGAATTTTATCTTGAAAAATTACTGCTTAGAACAGTAGCCTCAAATCACAGCTTAGACCAGCCGAGCATGAAACTGCTCCAGTGATCTGTGAGGCCGGATTAACACCGGCCTGTACGGAAACGGGGGGCTGTTTGTTGGTTACAGGAGTGTGTGTGCTACGGAATTGCTTGTCTGCTTATGCGTGCTGACGTGTAAATATTTATATGCTATATTGGTTGGACTTGCAAAGTGAGAAAGTGAATGAATCATCCTATTCTAATTTCAAAGAAGTTTTGCATGCATTTTGGAGAATGTCAGCTATCAGAACATCTTCTACATTTTAAAACATGAATTATTTATCATTTAGGAAATATCAGAGCTTAACCTTGTTGAAGAAATTTTGCACTCACTTTTTAGGATGGCAGATAAAACTCATCAGTGGTCCATTCCTTGAGATCTTCCTTCTCGCAGCCACGCTAGAGTTTCTCAACATTTAGATGAAATATGTCTTAGTATTAAGATGTCTTAGTATTAAGGACCCAGAGGTAAAAAGTGAACATCTTCTAGCCGCCTAAAAACCAGCCACCCTTCTGACTTAGAAAAAAACTGGTTTTGGGTTTTTTGTTTTGTTTTGTTTTTTTAGTTTGGCAGCCCTCCTTGGGTTAATCACATTCCTCGGTAAGGTTTTTGTAATGTTTAGACTTCCACGTCCACAGAAACATTTGCAAGGTAGATGCTTACGGGATGTCTGCTTGACCAGGATGACCTGGCCCGGCACAGAAAAGACGCTCCATCCGCATTTGGGGGAATCAGTGTCTCACATGGGGAAGTTGAAGGTTAAGGGAAAGCTGAATCGTGTGAAGCATTCACAGTGCAGCCTCCAAGCTGGCAACAGATTGATGGACAGGAAAAATAATCCATTTCACTATATTTGCACAGACAAGTATATATAGAAAATATATTGGGAAAAGAAGGTTCGCCCTTCCCCGTTTCTGATCCCAGTCCCTCACCCTCCTGCTCTTTTCAAAGTGAGCAGTTGGCCACTAGAGTAATGAAACCCTAACAGTTGATTCAAATAGTTGTCAAACCACTGGAAAAATGCTTCCTTTTCATTGTGCTTTTTTTGGACACTATAGATATGGTAAATCATGAACTACACTATAAAAATACCTCTTTTATGCCTAAACATTCAGTAGGAGGGAATGACATTTCTTTTATTACCTTGGTAAATGTTTTTAAGGTGTTTAGCAATAAGCTTTCTTTTTTGTCAAAACTGCTTAGATGCAGTGGTTGCTAGGAATTTACTAGAAAACCTATAGTTAATAGTATCAGGAGGGGAAAGGGTATTGGGTTTAGTCAGCTAATAGGACAGAGCAGCTTGAGTAGCAAGCACACGCTTTGTCGTCCCCCTGTCATTTTCCTGTTCTTTTCTGTTATGGAAAAAGTGTGGTAATAGAAGTTTACAAAGTTTATTTTCCATTATTGTCCATCAGCCAATGTTTTTAGCACTTTTTCCATCTTTTGCGCAGAGGAATAGATAGGTCCAAGTAACAGGAAAAAAAAAATAACACTTAAGAGATTTCTCAAGAAGAATGGATGATGAGGCTTTCATACAAATGTGAACAAGGTCATCATAGGCCTTAGTAAATTAACTCTTTTTTTAGCAGTGATTCTTCTTTTTCCCTCCATAGATAGAACTCCAGAATTTTGTTGTGCTTCCTATAATGCTAAATTTTAACATGAAGAACATTTTTTTTTCCTAAGGAATAGTATTTAAAATAAATTATTTCCTTCGATGGTTTCTGGCTTACTGAGATTGATAGAGACCCATCTTTTTACTATTTACTTTTGATTTTATGTCTTACCTTTCTTTCCTTAACTGGGTGGTAATGGATTTTTTTTTTTTAAGTGGTGTTCTAACAAACATGCTATAAAAGTTAACCACTCATTTAAAGATCCTAGGAAGAGAACTTTGGCAGAGAGATCTGCAGCTTCACGGGTAGATGATGGGTCCCTTAGATGGGATTTTGTAATAAAATAGGTTCTTTCTTTCTTAACCAAAAATAGTCAGATCTCATCAGACTGCTGTAGGCTTGCGTGGTGCTAAATTTCACAGAAATTTTATCGTACTGACTGGGAAGGGCAGATGCAACAGCATGGAGACTAATGTGACGTCCACCCTCCCTCCAGCCTTCCCTAGAAGGGCTCTAAATGCTAAGTTACCACACAGCCTATCTTTCTGTTGTAGAACACTGCAGCGCATTTACCCCTCTGCACACTGCACTCTGGCTTGGGATTTTGGTCCGTGGTTTCATCCATTGTTAGACTCCCCCGCGAGTTAAATACAGTGGGGCCTGTATTTATGCGGAGCGAGTAAGCGTGCTCATTCCAGCGGCTGCTTCAGTGCTTGCTACCTCCCACTTCGCTTCCATCTGTGTGTGTGGCAAAGGGAATTGTCCTAAGAAATACCGGCTTCCTCTCAACACAAATGTGTATTTGTATACCAGTACGTCCACAATCTGCTGAACTGGGGGGGCCGTTAATAAGGGCACTTTTTAAAAAAACCATTTAAGGCTTAGAGGGGTTTAGCAGTCGTTCTGTGGAAACCCACATTCACTTCCACGGTTTCTGTAAATGCATTAACAGTAACAAAAATCAATGTGTATTAAGTAAAAAGGGAATTCGTAAGATATCTTTTTAATAGGAAACTTTAATTCCTAGGTGAATAGGTACAGGAGGTGAGTCGTCCTGTATGTGTTCAGCATCCATGGCTAACATAACATCCCACACTTTTTCTTAACGACTCGGTTTGATGAAAAGATTTCAAAGATGCTGATGAAACACACATCCATGGAGTGCTTACTCGGAAATCTGGAGTCTTGTTTGCTTGCCATGCTTAATGTATTGGAGAAACCAACTGAAATCACCGAATAGTTTTCTGTCTTAATTGTCCAAGATTTTTTTTTAATTAACCTAGTTTTATATAAACAATGCCTGAGACAGATAGTTTTACCATAAAGAACTCGGCTTTGAGCTGGTAAGGCTTTGAGTGCAGATAAGGCAGCTTTTTAAAATCAGCTGCTAGGTACTATAAACCCTTTAAAATTACTAACAAATGAGGGAGGCTTGACTGTGGACTGTTCAAAATTGTTAGCCATGTGCTTATAAGAAGGGACACATGAATGATATTTGTGTGTTTAACCCTGGTTATAAAAAGTCATTTGATTTTTTAACAGCATGTTCAGTGGTTACAAAGCCTTAGGACTTGAGCTAAAAAAATGTGGATTCCCACTGCAGAAAGGGCCCTACCAAGGAAACAGCTAGGAAACAGCTCAGGAACGCTGCACTGGCCATATCTGAGAGATAAATATGCATCGATTTGTTGACATATATGTGTACTTGTGTATTTATGAAGAATTGTGCTTAAAATTTGATTTTTTTAATGAGCAATAAAAAGTACTCTGACGGAATTTTTCTTGGGGTCTGAAAGAACCCTTCCCCCATACCCAGCTCATGAAATTTGGCTAGTATTAGAAATATGACCACTTAGGAAATTAATTGGGTTTTCAAGAAATCAAATGTAACAAAAATAAAGAATATTTCTTAAAAAAAAAAAAATGCTGTTCTATATAGGCGAAAAGGAGAAAATGTGAAGAAAGAAAAGAAGCCAAAATAACAAAAATAAAGGAGATGGGAATAAGCATTAAGGAAAAATAAGAAAAAACATCATTTCCACGGGGTTTATAATGGGCCAAGCACTGTGCTTAAAAGCCCATCATATTTTTCGGGGGTGGGGGTGGCTTGTTTACTATTTACAGCAGTCTTAGGGATGGGTCTCAAAATTCCTTTCTCACACATGGAGAAATTATGATCAGACACGTTAAAACATCAATTTCATAAGCACACGCAGGAAATAAGTGCAAAGCAGGGAAGGAAACTGCCCTCTGGCCGATGCTGGAGGTGGAAAAAGTCAACCCTGACTCCATTCTCAGAATGCAGTCGTTCTGCAATCTCTGCCTCCCTTTAAGTGCACGAGAAGCCCAGGCTGGACACCGGGCGGTTGGGCCAACTACTTATTTGGAGGACAGGCTGGGGCAGGATCTAGGGGCCCCTCCCTTCCATTCAGGCAGGGAGGGAGCAGGTCCATGTGGCCTCGGAAGTAGGGAGGAGGGAACTAAAATCAATTTTCATAAATTTTCCCACAACTTCTGCACACTTTTGCTTTTTACTTTTGACCTTTTATCTCCCAGGAATCCTAGAAGATAAAATACAGCCTTTAGAATCTTTTAGCAGGTGATTCAAAACACATGACCTGCCAGGCATTCTGGGGCGGTACGCTGGCATTTCCTGAAGCCTGGGGCTCCTCGGTGTGGGGGGAGGGTCATGTGATCTTCAGCAAATCGTTGAGCTCCCTGTTCTTCTCTTCCCCACCTGTTAAAAGAGGTCCGTGCCTTGTTCCTTAATGTCCTAATGTGGTAAACATCAGAATTAATTTTTTAAGAAAATAAAAACAGAACCACAAAAATGCTATTGAATTGATAACGTGCGCCACTTACAGAGATCGTTTTTAGGAACATGTTCAATCTGAGTGACACTTTAAAGAAAAAGAACACATGACTATTCCATGATGAACTCATAGTATTTTCTTCCCTTAGATTACCTTTCTCATCCTCTTCACATCTCTGTTGATAAATGGGTCAGACACCATCATCCCCATTTTACAATTGAGGCAATGAGAGGTTAAGTGCCCAACCATTGCCAGTAACCAGGATGAGAACGGGACTTAAGTCTCCTGTCCAAATCTGAGCTTCATTTTACCTCCTCCTTAGGGCCAAATTGCTACCTCAGAAACTATCTTTGTCCTTTGTTCCCTTGGCTGTAAAAATAGGGTCATCTATAATAGGCTGTCACTCTTAGAACCATGACTGTATTATCTCAGGAATCAGAGTTCTGATTGCTCATGGCATAAAAATGATTTATACACTTAGCAAAAAATTAGAACTCTTCTAATGGGGGGGTGAACTGGCTTGTTGGTGCACCTTGTCCACGAAGCAGTGGGAAAATCTGAATCATCCCTGACCTAGGATGTGGACTCTGGCAGATGAATCTGAAGGCAGAAAATGTTTCCAGATCCACTCTGATTCAGTGCAATACTGGACAAATTTTAGAAGCCCTTCTTTATGGTATTCCCTTGCTATCACTATGGGCTATTTCCTTCACAGTGCTTCCATTTTTTTTTTTTAGTCAACTGAAATTACTCATCACAATTAGAAACTTGTGTGAATATTTTTCCTATCGTGAAATGGGAGTTGTTAGAAAATTATCCTGTACTACTTTGCTCTAGATTTAGCCTTTACTGCCTTGGTAGAAACATAAGGAGATGTTGAGGCCATGGCATTAACATGCCATTTGCTTCCCTGCTACTTGCTTGACACATAACCCACACGAGAAGTGTTGCACTTGTCACTACAAGAAGATCAATTTCAGGCTATTCATATTTGGAATGTAGGTGAAGTTTTAAAAAAACAAAACCAAAAAACACATCTATGCCAGTATTCACACATTTTGACCCAATAAAACATGATCATTTTTGCTTGTTGTTCATGGTCATCATGTGCCAAAATTATTCAGTGCTGTCCCTTTAATCCCTAGCACGGGGCCAGGCATAGAGTGGGTACCCGGTCCCCGCTGACTAAATACATTTGTGTGCTAGTCAGAGGAACACGACAGCAGTCTTTAACTAAGGAACATGGACAAAGAATTTTCCTACTTCATGATTAAGGTATTACTGGATTAAAAGTCTCCTAGAGAAAGTCTCAGATAAATTTATGCTCATAAGCCTCCTTTGCAGCCATCTCCAATCAGAGAGAACCAGGTGACAAAAGTCAAGAGTGCCAAGGATAAGAAGGACGGTTCTCTCCAAATGGATGCCACGTACAGCCGCAGACACAAAGTGAAAGGAGTGGTCTTCTTGTTTGGTAGGACGCCTGTTTGATCTTACCTACAAGTAATTCAGATGCCAAAAATTATTAGTTTGGGTGTGGAAACCGTCTGTGAATACACATTCACACATTCAAGCTAAGATTATACTTAAAGTGCTTCCTGATGGCGATACTTAATTCTAAAAGTGGGGCAGTGTGCAGTTCACCTTCTAAATCTAACATTACAATCACCTTGGGTTATTTTTATAGCCAACTAAATGAGAAAGTGTAATCGTATGAGGTAGGTAAATTTAAGTTTCTAGAAGCAATTGTGTTTTCATTGTGTTCTTCTCTGGAATGTTTTTTATTGTGGTTTTGTTTGTGAACCAAAGCAAACTAACATTCTAGAGGAGAAAATACTTGGTAGAATTTTTTTTTAAACTTCTAATATTTCCAACCTCAATGAAACTTTCACAGATCAAAAAGAGGACAAGATATGTTAGAATACTAGGAACTCTTTTGTGAGGGCAACGGCAGGTGCTGGTATTATAGCACCACTATTTCCATCCCCGTGGAAAAGATAGATCTACTGTAGGGAATTCTTGTTTCTTCATCAGAAACATTTAATAGAATTCATTTTTGAAAAGTTAGCTATAAAACTTTTAAATGTCATAAATGGTACTCAGTTCTGTCTCCAATTATATCCCGGGCACACATTCAAACCTTAATGTTTCTTAATCTTTAGTAGTATCCTTTCTTAAAGGCCTTGCCATTATTACTGCATGAAACTATGTAAAACATATTTACCTGTTTTCTTGTTTGAGTATATAGTTCCTTATGTTGCTATCAATAAAGCATTACTTTATAGCATCATGTTAACTCAGACTTGTGCACCTTCAACAATACAGTGTCAGGTTTAGGGGCCAGACTCCTAGAGCGCTACACTGTATCACATACCTTATAACGTGTCCTTAGGAAGGTCTGCTTTCACCCAGTACGTCACGTTATGTGAAATTCTGAGGCGCCTTAGTTACAGCTTGATTCTCACCTCATACGAGAAAAAGTTATAATCGTGTTATCGTGGTTGGCTTTGTCTCTCCCTAGGCTTTGGTGTTGTGGTTCTTTTTGGAAGGACTTGGGTCAGGAGTTGGAGAAAAAGAAAAAAAATAGTGGACCTATTCTTTCATATAAAGATGATACCAACCCTTTGCTCCTTGTGCTTTTTGTTCGCTTTTTTGTAGCATTGATTTTGGACGCCTCATTTCCCTGGTGCAGTATTTTCTAAAATTGAAGAGAAAAAAGAAGAATAGTGGAACCTAGGAAAAGAGCTCAAAGTAGGGAAAATGGACTGAGCAAAGGGGTAACTGTCATTCAATACTATTTTGAACTTACGTTGTTGCCTAAGGAGAAATTTAGGTTCATTTCAATAACTGGGGAAGTAGTTAACCATTCAAAAACTCATTCATATGACCAAAGGAGAATTCTTACTGGTACTGCATTTCTCAAAGTAAGTAGAAGAACTTACTGCCCCACCTGTAGATCATTTCCAGAATTCTATTATTGAAACGTTTAAACCTTAGTACTCGAAAACTAATGGCAGGATATACGTCAACCGATGGTACCAGCCTCCAAGAAGTTGTCTTAGACATTATCTGAGGATATGATCCCTATAATAAAAATTTAAAGTTCTAATCATTTGGCTCTATATAAAGTGGGCGATTTTTCAGCTGTAAAATTGATCACAAACTTAGGTTTCTTTGCTTCTTTTCAAAAATGTCTATTGAGGTGACTGTTATTAATGTTTATAGAATAGGTGTAACTCTGGGTACCTATCGATGGGTTACCCCATCTTATAGGGCAGTCCTCCAAGAAAATCACTCTACAGTCTAAATCAATTTTATTCTCTATAAAAGCATTCAGAATTCTACTTGATCCTGCTTCTCATCTTCAAATAATTCTCTTTTCCATTCCAAGCATTTGCATGGTTATCTTTAAGCAATTCATCTTTGGATACTATGTAAAGAAATTACTATCCTTTAAATCAGCTAACAAAATTCATACATGTAATTTGTACCGGGTGGGGTTGATTTTCTCCTCACTGAATTGTGCAGAGAAGAAGATAGTATTTGGGAAATTACAGAATGCCCCCTTTCTGGAGAATCAGTCTGCATCCCTGGCTAGGGATGCAGAGCCTGGAGCTAGAGAACACCGGCACTGATACTTGTTAGCTGTGCAAACTCAGTAAGAAGATTTCATCTTTCTGTGCCTTGATTTCTTCTTCTGTAAGATGGAGATACTAATATTGCCCTCCGTAGGGTTGCTGTGAGGAATGAGTTAATACATGTAAAGGACTTAGAAGATCTTTCTGAAAAAGCCAAATCATTATTTCATAGTAAGATTTCTTCGTATATGTAAACTAGATTTTTGCCATGCATATTAGTGCATTAGCCACACTTGTGAAAAGGGACCAACAGCCCAGACTGAGAAAGGCAATCCCACAGTTACTTCTCCATCCCGTCAGTGGGGCAGTTCGTATTTGCTGGGTTCACTCTAACTCTGGTCTCCTTGGGATGACTTTTCATTCCTGAAAGTGCTTTAACTGGCTACTGTCAGGGTATGGTTTACGTAAACTTTTTGAAGTTTTACAAATGCCACACATGATTTTTCTTCTGAGAGGGACACTATTCTCTTACTGTTGGTTGTCCCTCTTCAGGGCTGATGCCGGAAGAAGACCGGAGAGACGGTTGCCTCAGGAGGAACGGTCAGGCAGGCCTCAAGGCTTCCTGGCCCGTGAGACACTTGCTCACCATTTTCCATTCCCTTGCTTTGCAGCTTGCAGTCCCCCACAATGACGAATGGACCCGCTTCGCCAGGACCCTCGTGGAGATTCGCGCTAACAGAGCTGACAGTGAGGAGGAAGGCACCGTTGAGTTATCTGCCTAGGTGGAAGCAAACCACCCCGACCCCAACCCCGACCTTCACCTTCTAGAACTCAGTGCTGCAGCCATCGGTTCCACTTGTATTCCGTGTCCATTCAGTATCAGTGTTGCGTGACATTTTGGGTGTTCTGTCGTGCCGGCTTTGCTCCAAGTACTCCAAATGTATCCCACCCCGCTTTCCACTGAACTGCCATTCACCAGAGCATTTCTGTCTTTATATTTCTGCCTCAAAAATGGGGGGGAAGGGTGTAGGCTTTACAGGTTTAGTTGTTGCCTTTTAACTACTTAGTAGCTGTATTTAATAGCTGGAAACCTCTGGTTAAATTTGTTCTTACATGCACTTCTGGCATAGTCCTATTAAATCCATATGAAGCCAGATATGATTAGGTGCAGATGTGGTGTGCTTCATGATATGGTACAGGGCCAAAGACTTGAGATGTAGTGTTTTACATGGTGACTCACGTTATGGATGGATTTACTAGAAGAACATTGCTGCTCCTTATTTATTGTGGTGTGCTGCATGGAACATATTTATTTGAAAGCATTAAAATAAACGATCCTAGAGCATGTACATAATGAGAGGACTGCATTGTCTCTGTTGCTGCTGAGGTTACATTACGTTCCAAATAACAATCACAGTATGCCGGTTCCACTGAGGACAAGAAATCTTTAGAGGTTTGTTGCAGTGAACGGAATGCATTTTAATGCCCATTATTTCTAGGTACTTTAACAATATTTCAAATATAGTTGACCACTGATACTTGTCATTCAAGCTAACACAGTCCAACAAAATTGTGGTTCCTGAATATGACACCACTATTGCCAATAAATTGTTCCAAGCCAGGTCTGCCCCAGTGCGGATAAAACCTTTGCATGGGGAATGCCTGATTAGAATTTTGCTTTGACAAGGGGGTAGGGGAGATACGTTAAGGCCATGTTAAAGATTGATAATGAACTCAGAAGCAGCCAGCTGGCTGGACTTAAACCAAGACTCCGGTTTTATTTTTACGAGGGAACGTGTGCGGTTTTTTGGAAAGCTTTCCTTTATCTCCTTCACCAGAGCCACTCTCGCCCAAAGACAGTCTCAAATGTTGGGAGTAAGGAAAACAGGTTATGGTGTACAGATACCAAATGTTCTGCACATTCTTTCAAGTTTTTAAAAAATTTACACCAGCAAAATTATGTTTATTGCTATTGGACTAAGAAATATGTCTATAAACAATTTTAATAGAAAAATTTCCCAAAAAGTCATTTCATGCCTCGAGAGAATTCAAATAAATAGTGGTTGAGTCATGAAAAACAACTGAAGACAGACTTTCAGCTTTTCAGGAAGAGAATCTCCATGGTGCTCTGGTGGTAGGGACTCGAACCATGAGATTTCTTTTAAAAATAATGGCATACTTTTGCTCTCAGTCCCCTATGGTACATAGATACTGAAACTCTTTGATGGCAGGAATTAAATTTTTAAAGATAAAATATGAGGGTCTTAAATAGGTTTAAAAGCAATGCAATAAAAGTACCGGGGGTAGGGGAGGGTGGGCGGGGAATAAAAGTTTCTCAAGCTTACACTAAAAGACCAAGAATAATTCAATAATCCATGAGTTGCTATTACAGACCAAACTCTCAATGATTCCACAAGTAAAGACCAAATAGTGAAAAGACCAGAGCCCACCTTAGTAAGCAAATGAAACATTACATGAGTTTATATACATACACGTCCCACTGTGGTAGCTATTCTCCAAAGCAGTCTGAGACTCCCTATGGAGTCTGGGCTGACCTGGTATAAACGATGGAATATGGGGGAAGTGATGCTGTGTGGGGTCCAGGACACGGTTATGAGAAGACTTAGAGCTTCCTTTTGGTCTCTGAACACATTCACTCCGTGTCCCTGAGCCAAGAAGTACAACCATCTGTGTAAGAGGTACAACCATCCTGAGACCTCTAGGCCACACATGGGCCCAAGGTGACCATGCAGTGGCCATGTGGATAGAGCGCTCCCCAGCCAGTCCATAGCCATTCAAGTCATCCCAGCTCATGTCCTAGATGGAATGTGGTGGCCACGAAAATTTCTTCTCCTCCTACTGCAGACAGCATACCTGACAGCCCCTGTTGCTCTGCTTTGAGACCCAGCACCATGTTTGACCAAGGCCATGCTTTCCATGGGCTGTTCTCAGCTGACTGAGGCAGGCCTGTTCTTGGGAGATGAAGACTTCTCTGAGAGGTAACTGGCTCAAAGACTCCCTGTCAGCATAGCTAAAACTTTCTGGAACTGTACTGCAGTTGAAAACTAATCGTTCTTCCTTCCCTTCCTCCCTCCCTCCGATCTTTTCTTCTCTCTCAGGGTCAGACCAACATCATTGTCTGATGGCCCTCCCAGCATTATCTGTCTGGAGAAGACAGACTGGGCCTGATAAGAGAGCAAAGAGACTAAATCACCAAAAAAATTGCAGAAATGAATAAGTACCAGTATACTTGGGTGGCTCAGTCAGCTATGTCTGCCTTTGGCTCAGGTCATGATCTTCGGGTCCTGGTACCTAGTTCTACATCGGGCTCCTGGCTCCGTGGGGAGCCTGCTTCTCCCTCTCCTTGTGCTTTCTGATGGATAAACAAAAAAGAAAAAAAAAAAGAACAAGTGCCATTAGGGGCCAGGGAAGCAGCACTGAGACTGGATTTGGAAAGGTTTAAGGGAGCCAGAATTTAAGATTGGATAAGCAAGAATTCACCTGGGCCATTTGTTTGAGATACGCGATTTTATACCCTGGCAAGGACTCCAAGGGATAGGGCGGTTGATCCAGTGGTCTCAGAAGTCTGGAAAAGCTGTAAACTACACTTACTGAAGTGAAAAAGGTGTGAGTTCCTCTGACTGGTAGTACAGATAGGAATAAAGAGGTCGAAAGTAGGTTATGTTAGACCAGAAATATTAGGTAAAGCTGGAAGACACTCCCCAGAGTTATGTTACATCGTAGGCCCAGAGCACACACCCTTCACCAACACTATCGGCAGGGAGCTAGTGAGAAAAACACTAGCACCTCTAGGGATTTTAGTTGTGGCCTTCACAGGCCAGGGCTGACTCTAGGAGACACAGTCACAGAGCAGGGCTTGTCAGTATCTATGGGGATGATGACACCCTGGAGTAACAGTGGCCAGGTGTGGCAAGGAACCCCAGAAACCAGGAAGCCACAATGCTGCGATAGCCAGCTACAGCAGAGCAGCAGCAAAGGAGGCTTTACACATTCACAGAATGTGGCATTGTCAGGGCAAAACAGACAAGACAACTCAAATGGTGCTTAACATCTGTAACTGAAAACCTAAAAAAGCAAGAATGGAGGAGCAAAAATTAGGAAAAAAAAAAATGGGAGCAAGTGGCTCAAGGCAGTTACCTCAATAGAACATCATAATCCTCTGCTCATCACCCAGACCTGGGCCAATTTTCTGATCTAGAACCCATTGACTGAAGAGGTATCTCACCTAGCAGGAAGGACGCCCAGGCAAATATGTTGGGATGATTTCCTCAGTCCTTCCCCAAAGGGATCTATGGCCATTCATTCAGGTCAATGTATAACACAGAAAGAAAAACCAGATACTTGGAGAACTAGTGGATACAGGGTCTAGGTTCACAATGAAACCCAAAGTTGTATCATAGTCCCCAGTTAGAATGGTAACTTACAGTGACTAGGTAAGATAATAAAGCCCTTACTAAACCCTAGGTCACAAGGGGCTCAGTGGGTCTATGGACCCACACAGTGACCATTTCCCCAATTCTGAGTGTTCAATTAGAACTAACATACTTGGCATTGGTTTCTAGGGTAAGAGCTATACCGAAGGGAAGGCCAAGTGGAGATCTCTGAAACTGCCATACCCCTTACCACCTCCTACCAAGATGGTAAATAAAAAGCAGAATTACATCCTAGGGTAGGGCTGGGAGAATGGCAGGCATTAGTGACATTCTCAGAGTTCTAGAAGATGCAGAATGGTAGTCCCTAGAATTTGTCCATTTAGGACACCATCTGGCTGCTTCATAAGTTAGACGGATCTTGAAGAATGACTGCAGAGTCGTGCAAGCTCAACCCGCAGGAGCTCTTATCATAGCTGCTGTGTCATATATCACATCTTCCTTGGAACAGATTAATAAGGCCTCTGGTACATGGTATGTGGCTGATCGACGAATGCATTATTTTCTATTCCAACTATGTAATAAGATTAGAAACCGTTTGTACTTACCTGGGAAAGAGAACATATTCATTTACACTTCTGTCTCAGGGCTGTTAGCTTATCCTCCACCATATTCTAAATAGTTTGGACTTGCCTGAAATCCACAGACCCACCACATCAACCCATCACATCAATGGCAACACACTGATTAGGCAGGATAAACAAGAGTTAACTAATGCAACAGAAGTTCAGTAAGGTATATATACTCCAAAGAGTGAGGCGGGGCGGCGGGGGGGAGATAGATTCAAGGAAGATTTGAGAAAGTGCTACTTCCGTGGAATTTTTAGGAATCCAGTGGTTAGGCACATGCAGGGATACCCCTTCCCAAGTGAAAAAGTGCTGGGGCTTAGAATTCCCAACACAAGGAAGCAAAGCACCTGGTAGGGCTCTCTAGGTTCTGAAGGCAACACAGTCAACATCTTGGAATACTCAATTATACCAGGTGGCATGCAAGGCATTGGGTGGGGCTCAGAATGAGAAAGGACTTTGCAGTAGATCAAAACTGCAGTGCAAGGAGCTCCACCGAGCCCTTCAACCAACAGATGCTGTATCAGAAGTGTCACCAGTGGGAAAAAATAGGGCAACTTAACGGCAAGGCCCAGAAGGGATCTGTAATAGTGGCCCATGAGGTTCCAAAGGAAAGCTGAGCTATCTGAAGCAAAGAATTATGTGACTTTTGAGAAACAGCACCTGGCATGTGACTGGGTCGTAGAAGAAGTAGAGCTCTTCACCATGAAGATAGAAAGATACCAGACATCCAAATAGCCCGTTGTAAGTCTAGTCCTGTCAGCTCACCAATTATAAAGTTGGAAAGATCCAGAAGAAACCTCTTCCTTAAGATGGAAATTGTGCATCTAGGATGTACAGAGAGCAGAACTAGAGGGCATGAGTAAGCTGCATGAGCCAGGAGCCCAGAAGCCCAGAAGCCCAATGTTACCCAACAGAATATCACCAGCACTCCTTTCCCGTGCTTGCGTATATGGTCATATGTGGGGAGGGTGGGTTCTGTATGACTGGCTGAAAAAAGAGGAAAAGGTCAGAGCTTGGTGTTACATATGGGCTGGCTCAGTTTGTGGGAGAAAGTTAAGAATGGATGACAGCTACATTACAGCCATATTTAAGGGTGACCTTGGAAGACAGCAAAGAGAGAAACTTTCCAATAGAGCTGTAAAGTATGCACACAGTCATGCAGTTTGTGTGCTAAGACAAGGGGCTAGGAGTAAGTACACATACATGCACTGCCCTAGGCCAAGCATCATCATCTCTCATGAATTCTTGCAATTATCTCCTAACTGACCTCCCCACTTCCACCTTTGACCTTGTCAGTCTTTTCCCCATCTAGCCGCTTCAATGACAGGGTTACCACATTGAACTCCTCAGCTCAAAGCATACCAATGGCTTAAGTCATGGGAATATAAAGTACACCATAGGGAATATAGTAATATTTTAATAACTTTGTATGGTGGCAGATGGCGACTACACTTCCTGTGGTGAGCTTTTTATAATGCATTAAATGTCAAATAATTCTGTTGAACACTTGAAACTAATCTGATATGGTAGGTCAACTGGACTTCAATAAAAACAAAAATGAAAACACACAAAAGGCTTTCAACTCTCTTGGAATAAAGGCAAAATCCTGATAGGCCTTGTATGACTTGACTCTCACTTCCTGTCTGATCTTATATCCTGTTACTTAATCTTTGCTAATCCACTCCCATTTCTCCCACCTCACTCTTCCTTCAATGCACCATACACAGCCAATCATAGGGCCCTTGTACTAATTGTTTCTTCTGTCCAGAACGCGGAAAGCACTGAGTTTATAAACCCTTATGCACATATTTCAAAATTTCACCCTTTAATATAATGAAGGTCATTCCTCTGACTTTTCCAACTAACCTTTTATCTGTGAAAGTAATAGGCTCCCTAACAGCTTACCATCAAGCTCAATAAGAAGTCACAGTTTAAAGTAACAACAGCAGCAACTGAAGATGAGCTTAAAAGCATCTGATGCTCCCAATTAGAGCACTGAGAGGGAGAATTAAAAATTATACATAAAATAAAAATGAGAAAAAGTATTAAGCTTTTGTATTTTTATTGAGGCGTAATTCACATACAATAAAATGCACAGATAGGGAGTGTTTGGTTCAACAAACTTTAACAATTAGGTACACTTACGTAACCAGCAGACAAAACAAGATACCAAACATTTTAATAAGGAGGGAAGTACGCTTGTGGTCCTTTCTAGCAATCATTGTTTTGATTTCTGTCAACACAGATTAGTTGTGCCTGTTCTGTTCTTAAACTTCATAGAAGTGAAGTCACACAGCAGGCCTTATTTTTATGTCTGGGTTATTTTGCTTGACATAATTTTTTTGACATTTGTCCATGTGCTGAATATTTTAGTAATATGTTCCTTTTTATTGTTGACTGGTATTCCATTTTAAATTTTTTTTTTTTTAAGATTTTATTTATTTGACAGACAGAGATCACAAGTAGGCAGAGAGGCAGGCAGAGAGAGAGAGGTGGAGGCAGGCTCCCTGCGGAGCAGAGAGCCCGATGTGGGGCTCGATCCCAGGACCCTGGGATCATGACCTGAGCTGAAGGCAGAGGCTTAACCCACTGAGCCACCCAGGCGCCCCTGGTATTCCATTTTACAATTATTCTGAATTTATTTATTCATTCACCAGTTACTGAACATTAGTGTTTCCAGTTGGAGGCCTCTTAGTCTAACATGGCTGTGAATATTCTTGTACAGTTCTTTCTGTAGGCACATTTTCTTAGGTAAATACTGCAAGTAGAATTTCTGGGTCCTATGATAGAACTACATTTAACTTTCTAAAAATATTCATAAGCGTTCTGCAAAGTGGTTGTACCATCTTGCATTCCCACCAATAAAAGAATCAGAGTTCCAGTTGCTCCACAGCTGTTCCAATGCCTACTATTGTTGGTCTGTTTCATTTGGGCCATCTTGAGGAGTATGAAACAGTACCCAGCTGTGGGTGTAGTTTGCCTATACTTGATGACTAGTGATTTTAAGCACCTTTTCATGTGCTTATTGGCCATTCTTAAATGTCACATTACACCTTTTTCTGTGAAAAAGCTGCTCAAATATTTTGGCCATTCTTAAGAACTGGATATTCTTATTATTAAGAAAGTTCTTTATATAACCTATATATATATAAATCCTTTGTCAGATGTGTTGCAAATATTTTTCCCAGTCTGGGACTTGGAACTTCATTCCCTTAAAATATTGTGACATGAAAAAATGTCAAATTTCCTTGAAGTCCAATTTTGCCCATTTTAATCCTTTCTGGTTAGTCTTTTATAGTTCTTCCTAGTAAATCTTTGCTTGCCACCGGTCACAAAGATACTATCTTGTTTTCTTCTGAATATTTTATTGTTTTAGCCTTTACATTTAGCTCTGATGAATCTTTAACGTTTGTATATGGGATAAGCCAGTGATCAAACTGATTTTTTTTTTTTAATTTATGGATATTTAGCTGGTCTGGCAATATATGCTGAAAAAATCATTTTTTTTTTTTTTTAAGATCTTATTTATCTGACAGAGAGAGATCAGAAGTAGGCAGAGCAGCAGGCAGAGAGGTGGCGGGGGGAGCAGGCTCCCTGCTAAACAGAGAGCCCAATGCGGAGCTCGATCCCAAGACCCTGAGATCATGACCTGAGCTGAAGGCAGAGGCTTAACCCACTGAGCCACCCAGGTGCCCCAAAAATAATTTTCTTTTTGACATTAAATTGAATTAGCATCCTTGGCAAAAAGGCAATTGATGATATACATATAGGTATTCTTATGAACTCACTATTCTATTTTCTGAGCCATTTGTCTCTATATAATACACTGTCTTGATTGCTATAGCTTTTATTAAATCTTGAAATCAGGTAGTGTAAGTACTCCAAATTTGTTATTCATTTTGAAGGCTTGTTTTAGATATTCTAGATCATTTGTGCTTCCATGTAATTTTAGGATCACTTTTAAATATTTTAAAAGAAAACCATATTGCGGGATGCCTGGGTGGCTTAGTTGGTTAAGCGGCTGCCCTTGGCTCAGGGTCTTGTCAGGTATCAATATTGTCTTAATCTGTTTAAAGAACCGGCTTTTGGAATTGTTGATTTTTCTCTATTGTTTGTCCACTTTTTCTTCTTTCTACTTTGGATTTAATTTGTTCTTCTTTCTTCCTACTTCCTAAAGCAGAAACTAAGATCACTGGTTGTAAAACACTTCTTCTAATTTAGGCCTTTAAAGTTATAAAAATCTCTCTAAGCACTGCCTTTACTGTATGTATCCTACAAATTTTGATCTGTTGTGCTTTCATTATCATTCCATTCAAAATATTTTCTAATTTCCATTGTAATGTATTATTTGACCCCATGGGCTTTTTAGAAATGTGTTTACTTTCCAAATATTTGGAATGCTTTCAGGTATCTTTGTTATTATTTCTAGTTTGATTCTGTTTGGTAAGAAAACATACAGAATAAGAAATACTCTATATTTCAAATCCTTTGAAATTTTTAAGATTTATTTTATGGGCTAGTATATGGTCTAGCTTGGTCAATGTTCCATGTGCACTTAAAAAGAATGTGAATTCTTCAGATATAGGGTCTGTGCTTCCAAAAATGTCAAGTAGATTAAATTGCCTGAGAGTGCTGTTTCAATCTTCTGTAATCTTACCGATTATTTTCTATGTGTTCAATCAATTACTGAGAAGTGAAATGAAAATATGTAAATATGGTTGTGATTGCTCTATTTATCCTTCACTTCTCTCCATTTGTATTCATGCACTTTGAAGCTCTGTTACGAGATACTTATATATTTAGTTTATTATATCGTCTTGATAAACTGACCCTTATATTATTTTCAAATCTCCCTATAGTGCCTTTTCATTTCAGCCTGGACTCTTTAGCATCTGTTCTAAGACAGGGCTGCTAGTGACAAACTTTCAGGTTTTCCTTGTCTGGGAATATTATTTCTCCCTCATTTTTGAAGAATAATTTTATTAGTAGAAATCTTCATTGACAGATTTTCTTTTTCCCTTCAGCACTTTGAATATTTCATCTCACTACCTCCTGGCCTCTATGGCTTGAGATAAGCTATCAGCTGTTAATCTGGTATAGGCTCCCTTGTAAATGATGAGTTGCTTCTTTCTTGTAGCAGCAAGAGTCCCTCACAGGTTTTGGCTTCTGACAGTTGGATTCTGATGTATTTATAGGTTGGATCTCTGAGTGTGTCCTACTTGGATTTCATGGAGCTTTGCAGTTATGTAGGTTGTTTTTCATCAATTTTGGGAAGTTTTCAGCATTTACCCCTTCAAAAGTTCTGCCCTTTCTCTGTCTCCTCTCCTTCTGGAACTCCTATTATGTGCACAATGGCATCATGATGGTGTCCCACAGATCTGTGTTCGATTTTCTTTCTTGTTTCCCTTTTTGTTCTTTAGGTGGCATATTTCAACTGACCCTTCTTTGCATTTGCTTATTATTTCTTCTGCCTAAAACACCATTCTGTACTTCCCTTTAGTTCTTTAGGCAAGGTATCCTCTAACTCATTGAGTATACTTATAATAGCTGGTTTAAATATCTTTGTCTAGACAGTATGGTACTGGCACAAAAACAGACATATATGGAACACAATAGAGAACCCAGAAATAGACCCTCAACTCTACAGTCAACTAATCTTCGACAAAGCAGGAAAGAATGTCCAATGGAAAAAAGACAGCCTCTTCAACAAATGGCATTGGTAAAATCAGAAAGCCACACGCAGAAGAATGAAACTGGATCATTTCCTTATACCACACATGAAAATAGACTCAAAATGGATGAAAGACCTCAGTGTGAGACAGAAACCATCAAAATCCTTGAGGAGAACACAGGCAGCAACCTCTTCGACCTCAGCTGCTGCAACTTCTTCCTAGAAACATCGCCAAAGGCAAGGGAAGCAAGGGCAAAAATGAACTACTGGGGCTTCATTAAGATCAAAAGCTTCTGCACAGTAAAGGAAACAGTCAACAAAACCAAAAGACAACTGACAGAATGGGAGAAGATATTTGCAAATGACATACCAGATAAAGGACTAGTATCCAAAACCTATGAAGAACTTATCAAACTCAACAACCAAAGAACACATGATTAAATTAAAAAATGGGCAAAAGACATGAACAGGCATTTCTGCAAAGAAGACATCCAAACGGCTAACAGACACATGAAAAAGTGCTCAACATCACTTGGCTTCAGGGAAATAAATCAAAACCACAGTGAGATACCACCTCACACCAGTCAGAATGGCTAAAATTAACAAGTCAAAATGACAGATGTTGACAAGGATGCAGAGAAAGGCAAAGCCTCCTATACTGTTGCTGGGAATGCAAGCTGGTGCAGCCACTCTGGAAAACAGCATGGAGGTTCCTCAAAAGGCTGAAAATAGAACTACCCTATGACCAGCAATTGCCCTACTGGGTATTTACCTTAAAGATACAAACATAGTGATCCAAAGGGGCACGTGTACCCAAATGTTTATAGCAGCAATGTCTACAATAGCCAAACTCTGGAAAGAACCTAGATGTTCATCAACAGATGAATGGATAAAGAAGAGGTGGTATATATATATATATATATATATATATATATATATATACATACACACACACTGGAATACTATGCAGCCACCAAAAGAAATGAAATCTTGCCATTTGCAATGACATGGATAGAACTAGAGGGTATTATGCTTAGCGAAATAAGTCAATTGGAGAAAGACAACTATCATATGATCTCCCTGATATGAGAAAGTGGAGATGCAATGTGGGGGGTTTGGAGGGTAGGAAGGGAGGGAGACAAACTATGAGAGACTCTTAATCTCACAAACAAACTGAGGGTTGCCAGGGGGAGGAGGGTAGGGAGAGGGTGGTGGGGTTATGGGCATTGGGGAGGGTATATGCTATGGTGAGTGCCGTGAAGTGTGTAAACCTGGCGATTCACAGACCTGTACCCCTGGGGTTAATAATATATGTTTATTAAAAAAATAAATAAATAAAGATACAAATGTAGTGATCCGAAGGGGCACGTGCACCCGACTGCTTATAGCCCCAATGTCCACAATAGCCAAACTCTGGAAAGAACCTAGATGTCCATCAACAGATGAATGGACAAAGAAGATGTGGTATATATATACAATGGAATACTATGCAGCCATCAAAAGAAATGAAATCTTGCCATTTGCAATGACATGGATGGAACTAGAGGGTATGATGTGGAGCAAAATAAGTCAAAGAAAGACAATTATCATATGATCTCTCCAATATGAGGAACTGGAGAGGCAAATAGGGGGTTTGGGGAGTAGAAAAGGAAAAAATGAAACAAGATGGGATCGGGAGGGAGACAAACCATGAGACTCTTAATCTCATGAAACAAACTGAGGGTGGCTGGGGGGTTGGGGTTAGGGAGAGGGTGGTTGGGTTATGGACACTGGGGAGGGTATGTGCTATGGTGAGTGCTGTGAAATGTGTAAGCCTATGATTCACAGACCTGTACCCCTGGGGCAAATAATGCATTATATGTTAATAAAAAATATATACTAAAAAAAAACTTTGTCTAGAATGAAAATCCAGTCTCTGGGCTTCCTTGGGCACAGGTTTCCTTGATTTCTTTCTTCTTGTGTATACGTCATACTCTCTTTCTTTACATATCTTGTACTTATTGTTGAATATGAGGTGTTTTGAATACTGTAGTGTAGAACTCTGGCAATCAGATTTTTTGTTGCTTACTCTAATTGTTTATTTAGCTAATTCTCTGAACTAATTCCACACAGTATCTATTCTGTGTCATGTGTGACCCCTGAAGTCTGTTAGTTTGATGTTTAGCTAATGGCTGGACAGAGATTTCCATAAATGCCCAGAATCAAAAGACTCTGCCAGTATTTGCCAAAGGGCTCATGTGCCCCAGCTGAGGTGCACCTTCAGCACTCAGCTGGGCAGCTTACAACCCTGCATTAGTCTTCACCTCCTTTTTCTGGAGAGCCTCAGAGTTGGCAGGACATTCAGAACACAGGGCCTCCTCAGGTCTCTCCTGAGCACATGCACGGTTCTGAGTCTGGATGTGTGTTCTTCCAGATTCCCAGCAGCATGCTAGGGCTCTTCAAAGCCCTATAACATCCCATTCCCCAGATGATCCTCTCAAGGTTTTGGTTCGTCTCCTATCTGCCTTATTATTATTACCTCAGACAACTAAGAGAGTAGCCTACAAATGGCTTCTTCACTTAGGAGGAGGGGAATGCGTACACTGCACCATGAGGCAGGACAAGGGCCAAGACCGCCTGTGTGGTGGACTCTCTACACTCTTCCACGATCACAAAATCGACAGACATCAGCCATCACTTTACTTCTGTCTCAGTAAAAATAGAATGCCCGTTTCAATTTTTTCTCATCCCCCAACTTTTCACTTTTCTGATTTTATTCTAACAGAGTATAAGCCCTTTATAAGACTAGAGCTGATTCAAAGAACAAGGTTATTATAACAAGCAGCTTCTTTAGGAAGGACACCTAAATTCTCAAATAAAGCACATCTCTATACACAGATATAAAAACAGTTTTTTTCAGTTCACGTTTAGTGTCGGGTTGATCAGTAATCCACTCTTGTTTATATAAGAACGGTGGAGGAAGCAGCAGAGTGTAGGGGTGTATGTCCTTTCCTTTGACTTGACGGAATGCAGGGCACTTGTTGGGAATAGAGTAAGACTTTTCCACCATTAGTGGTGATGGAGATTTTACATCCAAAAGTAATTCCAGCAAATCCCACATTCTGTAAACTGTCTCCATTCTCTCCAGACACACTTTGAGGCCAAGTGCCCATAGATATTTACTTTTAACTTGGTTTTCCATTATTTCCAACTTTTGTTGAAGAATGGCATTTTCTAATTATAGCAGAGATTTTTAAGATGGTCCAATTCAGTTCACATCATATCACGTTGCACTGTAGCAGTCTGTAAATTTATCTCTGCTTTTTCCACATTACCTTTCCATTTTAAACTCATGGGGCAAATGCTTCAAGTTTACCTTAATCCTCTCTTTACTGACTTTAATAGGTCATAAAATAGTTTAAGATGAACCTTGGGGCGCCTGGGTGGCTCAGTTGGTTAAGGGTCTGCCATCGGCTCAGGTCATGATCTCAGGGTCCTGGGATCAAGCTCCAAGTGGGGCTCCCTGCTTTGCAGGGAGTCTGCTTCTCTCTCCCTCTGCTCCTCCCCCCTACTCATGAGCACACACTCTCTCTAATAAATGAATAAAATCTTAAAAAACAAAAACAAAAGATGAACCTCAAAAGGCTTGTTAGGATTTGCCTGGTCCTCAGGCTCTGGAATCTTCCAAATGAGCAAAAGTACTTACTGTGATAAATAATCAGCAAACACCCTTCCCTTCTACTCTAACCTAGGAATGACACATCTGATTCTGAGAACTGGGGACAGTAAGAAATTCTGGGCAAAGACTATATTAAGAATTTCCTGGACCGAGTTTTGTCGAGAAATCCCTGTAGGTAAAGATCAGGGCCTGGGCTGCCATGAGACCTAGATTCAAATTCCTAGCCCCCCTCATTTGCTGAGAAGCCACGAACAAGACACTGTGCCCCTGCGAGTCTTGGGTTTCCTCATTTGTAGCATAGGAGAAAGAACAGTACCTACTTTAAGGGCTGTGGGGAGGATTTAATGAGATCATGCCTGGCATGCACTACCTCACATTTAATGAGTTCTTAGTGGCCAAAGAACACCACGGCAGAGGCACAGCGACTTGTCCCTCTCTCTTTTGAAGGCAGCCCAACAAGACCAAAGCAAAAGCAAGAGGTGGAGGGAGGTGGTAAGAGATAGGGAACACTGTTTTCTTGAAGCTGAATTTCCTCCTCCCCACCACACCAGACAGACTATGGTACGCTTGCACAAGTCTGTTGTGAGAGCTTGAGTCTATTTTAAAGTCACCTTAGAATGGCTCCATTGCCAAATCAAGCATCTTGCAAGGGGTAAGGGCCCTGGCCGATGGAATAAGAGTGGTGGTGGGCACCGAGGCCCTGGTGGCCAGACCAGTGTGCTGGGGGTGTGCCTGGGACCTGGGAGAAGCAAGCCTCAGACAGGCATAATTAGTGCGTCTTCTTAACTTTCCTTCTGAAGTTATTCGAGGGGACTGTGGTTTTGCCTTGAGCAAAACCCCCTTAACGGCCAGGAATCTAAAAACAAACATTATTTTATTAGGTTGCCCCAGCAGATGAAAGCAGAGTCTTCCATTTGGACTCTTTTTTGGAGTCAATTAATGCATTAGTCAAATACAAACCCTTTTGAAAGAGAGTTCCTGTTGTCCTCAGCAGCTTCTGAAGGAAAGCTTGCCACTGTGCTCTTAGGGACACATAAATATCGGTGAGAGAAAGAGAGAGAATGAGTTATAAATAATTAATATTCACTGAAAAGAAAAACTATTTTAATGACCTATCTCAACCCCAATGCAGCACTCACCTCAAAAGCAATGATTTTTTTAAAGCTCTATTTCTAACAACGGTCAGGAACTTTAAATATTGTTTATATGACAGTTCCTGAGTCAACTTAAGTCATTAACACCAATTTTAAGCCAGCTACAGCTTGAATAAAAGACGTAGTTACAACTTCTAAAGTATGTGATCAATACAGAAGACTGTGATTGTTTTCAGTTATGGTTTTAACTCCAGCAGCAGCAAGTCTTGTAAGGTAGAAAAATAACAGAGATTGCTCACTGGGGGAAAAAAATCCATTCACCCATCCTTCAAAATAATAACCAAGAGCCTACTAAGTCCCAGGCACTGCAGACTCTGAACAAAAATCCCGGTCTCTACCCTCATTAGAGCACCGGCTGGGCTTTCAAACTAAAGACTGATAGGTTTTTAAGACAGAGATGCAATGCTTTTAGCTGTCCTGGCCTTGGAAATGAGGTGGTGGATCCCCTGTGGTCTTCCTAGCATTGAAAAGAGAACTCCTTGGCAAGAGTTGGGTTATTCCCAAAAGGTAAAACAAAAGGCACACCCCTTCTGTGGGCAGTACCATTTGTGGAAAGAACATTTCTCTGCTTTTACCAGTGAACATGACTTTAAAAAAAAAAAAAAAAAAAAAAATCTTTGGAGCGGTAAAAAAAATCTTTGGAAAAATCTACATCCTGAAAGCATTTGATTACCCTGAATTTAAAATGGGCTCTTGCCCCCAAAGAATGGCTTCTGCAGTGAAAAGGCACAGGATGACTTAGAGAGTCACCTACTAGGCTGATAAATGGGGCCAGAAGACAGAACTCAGCAAATGCCATTGCTAGAGACTGCCGTCTGTCTACCTGAAGAATTCCAACGTGACTTGAAGACCTAGCCGGACGGGGTTACAAACGGTTTCAAGCACAATTTCTTCCCGTTTTTATTCCCTGCGCACTGAGTTATGTGCTGTTAAACATTTCCAGAAGACTGTCAAAATGTAAGCATCCTGAGGTTTACATAGGCCACACCATTAAATAACATATAAGCACAAAATTTTAAAAACATTGTTTTCCAGCAATGGTAAATATTTTAGCTAAGTAAAAACTGAAGCCTGAAATGCAATAAGCACTTAAATGACTCCTTTCTGTGCCAGAATTCTTATTTTCCCCTGTGCAACCCTGGCTGCTGGGATTAAGGCGACCCCAGGGAGCTCAGCAAATGGTTGTGGGTTATGAGGTGCAGCATGAGCTTGGCGACAGCATGCCACCCAGCCTCAAGAAACCCAGCCATGACTGGAACCCAAGAATCAGTGTGTTCACTTTGTGGTCAGTTTCACATTTTTTCCCCTCCTTGAAAAAAAGGAAGCTGCTGCAAAAATTAGGCTTCTCCCCCCGACCTCCTAAGCAACAGGAGGTGGACCCAGGGCAGAGCTGAGAAAGACTCACCGACAAGGCTGGCCGGCAGAGCAGGGGGAAGCTGACCCCCCGGGGCGGGGAGGGGGCATGGGGGTGACACAGCTTCTGGGTCCTCAGCGTCAAGGAGGGAAATGACCAGCTGCGTGAACGGCAGCCGCGGCCCAGCCGACGTCCTGTGCTGTCACTTCAGGATGAAGGAAAACCCAGAACAAATTTGACGTGGTTTTCACTACACGGTGATTGCAGTCCTGTTCAAGGATGTCACAGTCACACCACCCACTGAGCAGAACTCGGATGGAAATCATGCCTCCTTCAAAGTGTCTCAAGTCACAGCCAAGGATTTTAAAGAAACACCGCCCAGTGGCCCTATCCCCGTTGGCTCCCCCATTCCTCTGGTTTCTCCCTTACTGAAGAGAACCGAGCTTGGGGACAGGTAAATATAAAAACAGCTCTCGAACAAGCAGGCAGGGCAATGCACCTTTTCTGAGATCTGGGTCACTGTTGTTAGCATGAAAATCTGATCTCCCACACGGTTCCAGCAAATGAAGAAACAGGAATGCAGAGATTTACATTGAGGGACTTCTGTCCATGTGCAAAATACCAAAGCTTGAGTGATGTGTTACTGCAACATCACCCATATTTCTAAGATATATTTGGAGTTTTGAGACTGGTCTTTGAGATTAAAATGTAAGCATTTATCACGTATCCCACCAAGCAGGGATTGGGGGTGAGGATGGGTGGACAGAGGGAATGGTTTTTGCTTTGGTTTTGCAAAACCAAAACCATGAAGGGAGCCACATCAGTCTTTGTCCTGTTTCTGGTGAAGCTAACAAAGCTTTTGTTCACTTAGGGGGAAAAAAAAAAATCAGACCCACGGATGGTATTGATGCTCCTCAGCTTTGACAGTAACTCTGAATGTCAACACGCTGACTTAAAAGTCGGACAGAGACTGGAAAATGGCTCTCTCTCCTGGAGGGCCATTCTGGAGGTGCGGAAAGTTCAGACTGACTTCTCACAGGTTCTCGATAGCCTTGCCAGTCTAAGAAGTCCAAAAGCCCTAAATTCTGTTCAAGACTAGCCTTGTTTCCCCAATGATAGTGTTGGCCAAATAGCACCAAATGTCAGATACAGTGACATCTGGTTTTCGTACGAAGAAGGATCAGAGAAGATTAGAAAACACAATCGTCATTTCCTGTTTTCATGCTCACCTTCCAGTGAAACTTTGTATTACAAAATGAGAATCTGTATGAATGCTCACCAAATGAAATTGCCTGGAGTACTGGGGATGACTAGAGGAAAAGTGTCCAAGCACTGGATTCCTTGCTTATCTAGGATTAAATGTCATTTCTTTTACTCACTTTGGATGTCGGCACACTGAAAATCAGGGTACACATGACCTTGAAGGGCCAGGAAGATATAGCCATGCCAACAGGGACAAAAGCACCCTGAAAATGAAACATACAGAGTCCAATAATGACAATTATTACAGTCACTGACCATCTGACATACACAAGAGCAAACGACTCAACAGCTTTAAAAATAGTTTATTTCCTCCTTTACAAACACTTGAGCCTTCTGACCATTATGCAAGGCACCACAAATTAAATAAAAGCATGTATTAGAATATATTTGTCTCACATGATTCAAGATAAATGGGGCTTTAAAGTGAAGAGGTGCCAACTGTGGGGAGGGTTGGAAGGGCATGAAAGCAGGCACCAGTCCGTGGGCACGTGCTTCCCACAGCGTCTACTGCAACGGGCAGCGACCAGCACGTGTCATCAGATGAGCTGTGATCCAAAATTAGCACGTCCCGGAGAGGTGCTGTAGCCCCCCACCCCGGGTTTTCGGTCTATGGGCACAAAGTACTTCCCTAAAATACAAAGACTTCTCTCTAAGAGTCTTGGAACCACTAATAGAGTATGATTATTAAACATCTTCAATGTGGTTTTCATTACAAAAAAAAAGTTTCACAAAAAGCTTCATAATATAATCCAGAAACAGAATTAGTACATGTTTAAAATCTGAAGCCAGGCTGGCAATTTCTGATCATTTTTTTTTTCCATCTCTTCCAGTGTTTTTTACAGTGATAAATATGCACCCAGTTTTCTACCAGCTGAAACATGCATGAAACACTTTGCTCTGAGCACCATGATTGCCTTTCAGGAGTCTCTTTGGGACTATAATCTAATCCAAGAAGAGCAGCTCAAACTTCTACTCAGACTTGCTCCTTCCCCAAATCATGTTAGTGTTGACCAAATCCCAGTAAATGTCAGATACAAACCCAGGTCTGTGAGCAGAGGCCCAAAAGAATAATTATGAATAATTTCACGATGATGTGGTTAAGAAAACACACAGAAAATGAATGATTTCACCTTCTAAAAAGCCTCGACTTGAATTTTAAACAAGAGATGGAAGTGAAAGGAGGAACACTGTGAACACTGTTTCCATGGGAGACGCAGCGCTCTCTACCCCGGGCAGCATTCCTCCTATGGGCCTGCGCTTGTCACCACGGAGGTAGATGTTGGCGGCTTGAAGAGAGGTAGGTAGAGTCCAAATTTGTTTTCAATCCCTGCAAAGGTCGCAACTGCCAGTTTGTAGCCTCCAAGATGATCAGGATTGGGAGCAGGCAGTACGATCCTGGATTTAGGAACAGGCTCTGATCCCACGGGTTTCCTAAAGGAAGAGAAAATTGGGTGAGAATCTATTTTATCATTTTTTACCATGGTAAAAATAACATGCGAACGCTGTGAAAATCTTTTTTTTTTTTTTAAAGATTTTATTTATTTATTTGACAGAGAGAGATCACAAGCAGACGGAGAGGCAGGCAGAGAGAGAGAGGGAAGCAGGCTCCCTGCTGAGCAGAGAGCCCGATGTGGGACTCGATCCCAGGACCCTGAGATCATGACCTGAGCCGAAGGCAGCGGCTTAACCCACTGAGCCACCCAGGCGCCCCGCTGTGAAAATCTTAAAGGAGTTGTGGAATTCTAGTTGGTTGTATGTGCCCCCCTGGAAATAAGTGTGGTTACGTGATTTCAGTATTTTCCTACCTCTTGTGTATTTCATCAGAGCAACCAGAGTGACGTACCCTTCTTAACAGCGACTGAGTAGTGGAGTTGTGGAACCTGGCTGCAGATTTAGCGGGATACTTACACGCCTCCAAAGTCAATGTAGAACCACTGCTGTAGCAATTCATACGTCAGCAAAGTTACACCAAACTGGGGAGAGGATCGAAACACACGAGCTTTGAAGAAATGGGGGAGCAACAGATATAATTAGATTTTTTAAAAAATTACCTGCTACAAAAGGTTTGGTTAAGAACAAATTATTTCCCTACCACCAGCTCCTTTCCACAGAGCTTTTGGGCCTTCCTCCCGCAGTATTTTCCTGAAGCAGTCCACTACTCCGCTGTAAGTGGTTTGGCCAGCCCGGGCAGCCACCTGTAATCGCGTCTTGATAACATCAGCAGGGGTCACCAAGGATGCCGCGGGCATACCTGCAGGAGACGCACCACCATCACAGTCTGGTCACATTCACACTATATAAAAATAACTGTGCTTTCAACTGCTGGCCGTGGAAATAAAGTTAAGAGTCTGATGAAACGAAATGCCTCTTTTGCTGTACTCTCTGGGTGGCAGAGCCGTGACTACCTTAGTGACGGAGGCTGTGCAGACATTCCTCTCCTGCCCTCCCCCAAGGACCCAAGCACCCAAGCAAGCTCTTTGGTACAGACTGCATTCAGTAATGGTTTTAAGGAATCATTTCTTAAAACCATATTATTTCTTATAACGCTACTTCAACTGGAACAAACGGAGAAAGCTTTTTTTTTCTTTTTCTTTTCTCTTTCCTGTCTAAATCAGAAACTTGCAAAGTTATTAGGTCCGATTTTCAGAGGTGAAGTTTGTTATGCGTTTCCTCTTCATGCTTTTCTGTGGTTGCTGGCAGTCACACGAGGTGCCTTCTCGCACACATTCAACCACCCCCTATCCACCAAAGCCTAACCTCTCCAGTTACACCAGAAAAAGACTTTACTGAGGGCTAAGCAAACACTCTGTGTGTATGTGTGTGCTGGGGGTGGGGGAGAGGGTTGGGGGTGGTGACCAGAGATGGAGACTCCCACAGACAACAGTTCAGGATTCCTTTTTCCTAAAACTGACATCTCCAAAAAAAAAAAAAAAAATATTTGACAGAAAGCTGAAAGTTTATACTGGCTGATAATCAATGAAAAAGGAACAACAACAGCAACAAAACCCTCCCAAAATTACCAATGGGAAATTTTTCTACAGTCATTTTATCCAAAATGGGGCAGCCCATGTTTAGATTTTTTAAAAGCGAGACTGTACTCAGAAGACACTGTCTCTTATGGTTTTATTACTTTTCCATTATGAACCTATTCCAAACCAAATTGGTCAAATGCAGATGCATAAATCTCCTTTGCTTTTTTTAAGGCTTAATAATTCTGTAAGAATTTCTGTCCAAACCGACATGGTCTGGCTCACAAGTACATCTCATCCTTCTAACAGACAGCTTTAAAGTTACAGTGTGTGTGTGTGCGTGTGCCTGGGGAAATCTGCACCACACACGTCTGCATTTGTGTTACTAAACTGCATCTCTTCCTCTTCGATCTTTACTGAGCTCCTCACAAACACTCATGTTAAGCAACTGTGTTTTATGAAATATATCACATTTTTTGCATGTGAAAAAGCTCACTTTATATCCAGTGCTTCACTGGATAAGTCATACTGAATTTCCTATTAATTTGGAGGAATTATTTTAACTTTGAGCCAGGAATTTATCCTCCAACATAATGGAAGGAAACATGAAGAATGCTTAGAAACCCACTGTGTTCACACCACATTTTACTTCCTGGTTTAGAAAGAGTTTAGCAAGGCTCTCTGCTTTCAGCACATAGTAAAATCTTCCTTGTGACAGTGAGCAGGCATGTCCAAGGGACAGTGGGAAACACACAGGCAATAATGCGGGTAAAAAGTGTCCTCCAGGGGCGCCTGGGTGGCTCAGTGGGTTAAGCCGCTGCCTTCGGCTCAGGTCATGATCCCAGGTCCTGGGTTCGAGCCCCACATCGGGTTTTCTGCTCAGCAGGGAGCCTGCTTCCTCCTCTCTCTCTGCCTGCCTCTCTGCTTACTTGTGATTTCTCTCTGTCAAATAAATAAATAAAATCTTAAAAAAAAAAGTGTCCTCCAGTTAGTTCTCATAAGTAGTTCCTTGTAATAGAAAAAAGAGAGAAGTACTAGAGACAGGGAGGAAACATACTGAACATGAAATAAACATGCCAAAAGAAACGGGTGAGATGCTCAGTAAGTTTGTCTGGCAAAACTGATTGGAGGTGGTGGTGGTGCTGTGGGGGGACAGGAGCTGGAAATATGGCAGCCTGCCCGGGACTCTCATCATCTCTCACCCACCCTCATCTTTCCCAGGCTGGCAACTTCGGGTCTCTCTGTGGATGGGGGGACTTCTGGTGTAAGACTGGCTAAAACCTCGGAGAAGAGCGTCAGGCTGCTCCAAAGCAAGGCCAGGAAAGCAGGATGCACCAGGAAGAGCCTGGCCACCAGAAATCTGTTGATTTGGCGGTGGGGGGGGGGGGGGGGGATTGGCAAAGGCTCTGGGTGAATCTGCCTGGTCTCTCCTGGCTTGCAAAAGGCCAGGACAACCCTGATCAAGAGGTCTGGCTTTCTTGATTCCCAAAGACAGCGAAGCAAGAGTTGGCTAGAAAACAGAGAAGCTTCTTCTAGGTTCCTCAACAGCAGCCTGCCCCATGCTTCAGCGTTGAAACAAATCCTGTGACCTTGCAGCTTACCTACTACACCTCTGGGACAAGAACCATCTGAGGTGGTCTCCAGCTTAGTATAAAACATGACCCTTTAAAGGGGGCCCAGCACCTAGAGAACAGACGTTCATTTACCACAGAAAGAAAGCACAACCAGCAAAATACAACTGTGGGGCAAGAAATCTGCAATTCTCACAAGTATCTCATTAGCATTTGTCAAGAATGTGCTTCTCTGTTTAGGGAATATGAAATTAATATTATTTGTTTTGGATCAAGGTTAAAAGAGTTTCACTAATTCCCTCCGTACCCTTATCCATAGTATCTACTTGATGGACCAGCTTCTAAGTGTCAAGCTTTGGAATAAGAAAATATCATGTTCTTATCATACTGTTAAGTTGGGGTTTTAGGAAACAAGAGTATGCTGATAATACCCAGCGGCAGACGGCAATACACCGGGAAAGGATTTCGGTTGAAAATGGAACCGGAAGGTATGAGACAGAGATTCTCCCATGTGCTCCCTCAGAAGAACGGAACTTAGGAACGGATTTGCAGAAGACTGAGATTTATCTCCCGGCCAGTGAACATCCGGCGGGCAAAATCTCCCCAATCCTCAAGCCAGTCAGCTTACGACCTGGACGCTGGCTGGACCCCCACCTCGCACTCCTTTCCCACACACTGGCCTGCAGCGTGTTCCAAATAAACTCGATTCCTACGAATCCCAGCTTGCCTCAGGCACAGGCTTCTCAGTGAATTTTCTTTTGTGAGTGTCAAATAGGCCTCTGTGCTTCTGAGCACTATTTTTAAACCATGAATTCCATTCACTCTGACATTAATATTGCTAAACTTGCTTATTGTCGGTATTTGCCTAATAACGTATTTTTCAATCCTTTCTCTTTCAGTTGTTCTAGGTCACTGTTTCTCAAACTTCAGATGACTAGATTTCTTTTCACAACTCATCTAAAATAGGCATTTGTTTTTACTAGGGGCACTGAATCCATCCAATTGTGGCTGTAATTGTGGTTATTAGACTTACTTCTGCTATCCCATATTGTAGTTTTTATTTTCTCTGCTTCTAGTTGTTTTTCTTTTGATTGCCACCGTTTCCTAATTTAAATATTATACACATTTATCACATAAGCACAATATTTACAGTAGGCCCAATAAATTAGCATTTATTTGTACCCCTCACCAACAAGCCCTACTTATATTAAAATACATATATACTAAAGTCACCAGTTATTTAAATCTACTCTCAGGTGTAACTTTTATGTGTGCTGTTTCAAACATCACATATTTTCTTCTTTCTTAAATTCACTTTTCACTTTGCTTCAGCAATGTTTGTAAGGTGTAACCTTTAAGTTACGGGAGAAAACAAACATGAGGTTGCCCTCCTTCCTGAATGCTCGTGTGCTTGGGAATGCCATCGAGGTTCCAGATAGCCTCTCCTTGATCTTTTGAAACTAGCTAGGACTGCAGATGAAAAGCTGAGTCAAGGGGCACCTGGGTGGCGCAGCGTGTTACACCTCTGCCTTCGGCTCAGGTCATGATCCTGGGGTCCTGGGATCAAATCCCGCATCGGGGATCTCTGCTCAGCGGGAAGCCTGCTTCCCCCCCTCTCTCTCTGCCTGTCTACTTGTGATCTCTGTGTCAAATAAAATCTTAAAAAAAAAAAGAAAGAAAGAAAGAAAAGCTGAGTCAACTTTCGTTACTGATTTGTTCTGAGTCCACCTTTCGTATGACTTCTCTCCAGGGAACTCCTATTAAAGAGATGTTGGACTTCCTGGACTAATCCTACGTGTGTCTTACATTTGCTCTTTCTTTTTTAATCTCTGTTTTTGCTCCATATTGTAGTTCTTGTTTTTGTTTTCCCATCACTTCGTTTTCCAGATGTAATTTGCTGTTTGAGCATATCCATTCTATCATTCAGACCATTTATGGGTTTTTAGCTTTGATGATCCCTTTATTAATTTTCAAGAAAGCTCTTTAAGGATTGTTCTTCTCAAGAGGTGCCTGGGTGGCTCAGTCGGTTAAGCTTCTGACTCTTGATTTTGGTTCAGTTCAAAATCCTGGGGTTGTGAGATCGAGTCCTGCATCAGACCTGCTGGGTAGAGCCTGCTTAGGATTCTCTCCCTCCGTCTGCCCCTACACCCCTCTTAAAGACATGATAACATAAAAAATAAAGAAAAAACATTTAAAGAATGATTCTTCTTCTCAAATCTCTGCAGATCCTAGTTATAGTTCCTAAAAGTTCTCTTTCCTCTGAATTGGTTGTTTTCCTTGAAATTCCTCTGCTGTTCCGTGTCTGAGAAACCCCTGGCTATCTCTTGATATTCAAGTTCAAAGAATAGGCTGATTAGTGTAGTGCTAGTTTCTACCACCCCCTAGGGTCAGTCTCCTCTGCAGGTTCCTCTCCTGAGTGGGAGGGCTGGCAATGGGCTTTGTGGAATGGGGAAGGCCTGCAAACTAGGTACCAGGGGGTAAGGAGGCCTGGCAGGGTTGGGACCTTCCAAATCTCTGGACTGTGGAGCACTTCATTCTGGAAGTAGAAGAAATAATTTCACATCCCTCTTGGGGAGAGTTACCATTCGTTTCTTTTTTTATTTTTGCCATCTGCGGTGAAGGTCTGGAACCTGAAGCCTTAACCCTACTTTCTTTCAGTTCCTTACACTTGCCCTCTCCAGGCAGGTGATGCCTTTCTTTGCAAAACAGCTCTGGGCTTTCACAGTCTGGATTCAGGTGCTGTCTGAAGCCGGAGACAAAGAGGAGCAGGGAGGATGGAGCCCCACCTTCCTGCCACAAAGGCAGCTCTTGAACTCCTGTGACAGATTTACCTGCAGGCCTCCCCAACGCTCGGTATTCTGTGACTCCCTCAGCGGTTACATTTCTCCAGCTCTCTTCTTGTATTAAGGATGGTTTCTCCTGCCAGTGTCCTGGGCCATGGTACCCTCCGGTCCGGTTTCAGACTCAATATGCTTCTGCTCCCTTCCCAGGCCTGGAGCTAACATTCTCCAGTGCCAATAGGATTTTAAAAAGTGTATTTTCTGACATTTTCAGGTATTCGGGACAAGAGGAGAGATGGATGAATATGCTCAGTCTATTACTTTGATTCAATCGCTCCACTACATTTTTTTGAGGATCTGAGAATTGCTTTTAAATTGTCTTAATCTTTATGTCCACATCATTTAACAAATTTGTGCCAACAGTACTTCTCTCCTAACTTAATCCTTTTAATACGTTTGCAAAAGCGTCCTGACAGTTACACGTATTTAGCAATTCACTGTATATTGAACAGCTTTGGAAGATACTCCCGAGTTATAACTTAGTCTAAGCTGACTTACCCTTTAGCTCATCACTGATAATTAAAATCACCTGGTATGATGAAGCTCTAAAATTTGAGAAGTACTAGATATCCTTTATTTGGGATTATCCATAAGCCATATTGAAATGCTCTTTGTGTATCAAAAAGCAACATGTTCATTACAGGGAATTAAACCTTAGTCTCGTAACTTCCGGCTCCCTGCTTCAGCTCTCTCACCTTCTGACACATGAAGTTATGCTGGTCAATGAACACAAATTCAAATATCAGTTAGGTTTATTCTATCCTGTGAAATACTGGAGATGTTCCCAGTATTTAAAGATAGTCCCAGTTTGCAACCAGATATATAAATCTAAAAAAAAAAAAAAAAAAAAAAAAAAAAAAAAATCAATATTCTCTAGGTTTTCAGAACTCAACAACCACCCCTATTAAAATATTGCTAAAGCACACATAGACCAGTGTGGAACAGAGAGCCCAGATATGGACCCTCAACTCTATGGTCAACTAATCTTCAACAAAGCAGGAAAAAAATCTACAGTGGAAAAAAGACAGTCTCTTCAATAGATGGTGCTAGGAAAATTGGACAGCTATGTATAGGAGAATGAAACTCGACCATTCTCTTACACCATACACAAAGATAATGTATAAAAGACCTCAATGTGAGGCAGGAATTTATCACAATCCTAGAGGAGAACATAGGCAGTAACCTCTTTGACATTGGCCACAGCAACTTCTTTCAAGACATGTCTCCAAAGGCAGAGGAAACAAAAGCAAAAATGAACTTTTAGGACTTTATCAAGATCAAAAGCTTCTGCAAAGCAAAGGAAACAGTCAACAAAACAAAGAGGCAACCCACAGAATGGGAGAACATATTCGCAAATGACACTACAGACAAAGGGCTGACATCCAAGATCCATAAAGAACTCCTCAAACTCAACACTCAAAAAAACATAATCATGTCAAAAAATGGGCAGAAGACATGAACAGACACTTCTCCAAAAAAGATATACAAATGGCTAACAGACACATGAGAAATGTTCATCATCATTAGCCATCAGGGAGATTCAAATGAAACCACATTGAGGTACCACCTTACACCAGTGAGAATGGCCAAAATCAACAAGACAGTAAACAACAGGTATTGGAGAGGATGTGGAGAAAGGGGAACCCTCTTACACTGTTGTGGGAATGCAAGTTGGTACAGCCACTTTGCAAAACAGTGTGGAGATTCCTTAAGAAATTTTATAGAGCTACCCCATGACCCTGCAATTGCACTATTGGGTATTTACACCAAAGATACAGACATAGTGAAAAGAAGGGCCATCTGTACCCCCAATGTTCATAGCAGCAATGACCACAGTCACCAACTGTGGAAAGAGCCAAGATGCCCTTCAATAGACGAATGGATAAAGAAGATATGGTCCATATATGCAATGGAGTATTATGCCTCCATCAGAAAGGATGAATACCCAACTTTTGTATCAGCATGGACGGGACTGGAGGAGATTATGCTGAGTGAAACAAGTCAAGCAGAGAAAGTCAATTATCAGATGGTTTCACTTACTTGTGGAGCATAAGGAATAATAGAGAGGACATTGGGTGAAGGAGAGAAGAAGGGAGTTGGGAGGAAATTGGGAGGGGGAGATGAACCATGAGAGACTGTGGACTCTGAAAAACAAACTGAGGGTTTTGGAGGGGATAGAGGGTAGGGAGAGCCTGGTGGTGGGTATTATGGAGGGCACGTATTGCATGGAGCACTGGGTGTGGTCATAAACAATGAATCTTGGAACACTGAAAAAATAAATTTAAAAAAATATTGCTAAAGCAATCTAACCTCAGGTCAAACAGAATTTTTAGAAACTGACAGTACTTACTGAATAACTGAAATTGCCATCAAAATATAGATAGCATGATCATATTAATGAAATCCCAGATTCATCTTATTTATAATACAATTGCTCAACAAAAATTATATGTATTCTGGGTAGGAGAGCGACTTAAATCTAAAATTGTATTTTATATAAAGATACACATAAAAATAGTGATGAGACATTTGTGTTATAATACAAAGTCAGTGGTATTCATTGTGCTTATTTTGAGATAAGCTTTTCTCCTTTCTCTTAATGACACAGCTCCCTCCAGCTCTACCTCCCAGCATTCTGAGCCTGCTCCTCCTATATGTCTTCTCCCTAGGAACTGGCTTTGCTCTCACAAGCATCCACAAAAGGGTATGTGGGGATCTGACCCATCTTCTATCCAACAGCCCACACGAGGGCACTTCTGTGCTCGCTGCCCTTCTTGCACTGGGCACAACACATGTCTACACAGAAGTCTTCCTGCCCTTCTCCACACAAGGCAGCAATCTGGCTGAGCCTGCAGGCAAGGTTCAACCCTGAGCAGCTAGCTGGTTGTCCTGCTTCCTCCTTTGACATCCATTACCTGCTTATCACTAGATAGAGTTTATGTTCATTCTGTAACAAAATTACATTACTTGTTAATTCTGATATATTTAGGGGCATTTTTATTTAGATTTTAAGCTAAATAGTCACTCACAAATAATGAGAGATTCACATCTTCTTTTCTAATATTTGTACCTCTCACTTCTTGTTCTTTATTTTTACCAGATTGACTGGAACCTCCCAAATATGCCTGAAAAACAAGGATGATAGGTACATCAAGCTTTGACACTAATCTTTTCTTTGCAGGAAAAAACCAACCACAGTCTGTCTTGTATTCTCCTGCCCTACAGGGAAGGAGAAGATGGACAATAAAATGAAAAGAAGCATGGCGGTCAGATCCCAAATGACTCCCAATGACCTTCACCTCCTATCTTCACACCTCTGCCTCTATTCAGTCTCCCTGATGGGTGTGACCAAGGGGATGGTGTGGAAATGAAGGAGCTGAACTTCCAGGGCTTGGTCACTCAAGACATGGCAGCTACTGCTTTGCCTTCTTCCTGTCTTTTTCTACCCACCCTTCTCCCCAGTCCCTTCATCCCTCTCTGACCTGGCTCTGGGGGGCCACCATGTCACGACAACATCCAAGGTGACCAACAGTGAGGCCTCTCTGCCAACGGCCTTGTGACTGAGCCACCCTGACGGTGAGTTCTCTGCTTTCAGTTGAGCCTCTGGCGGACCTTGTACCTGCAACCTCATGACAGACAGACGCTGAGCTAGAGGCACTCAGATAAGCCACTCCTAGTCCACAGAAACCGGGAGATAGATGATCAAAGCTTGCGGGCTGCCCGGCAGTTTTGGGGTATCTGTTAGGCAGCCACAGATAAGGAATAGAGAACGTATCTGAAGAACCACTCTGAAAGATACTGGGATGGCCGCAGGGCTACAAGAGCAGTGTGCTCCAGTTCCAACTTCCAAGGAAACCGTGGTAATGCATTAAATAAAAATGGTCTTACGGTTTCACCAGCAAAGTGACTTTAGAGATCTATTTCTCTAAGAAAAACATCCCAGAATAGGGAAAAAGCCTTTAAGCACAAAGACATTCTTTCCTTTTTTTTTTTTTTAATAATATAATGTATTTAAATTTTTTTCAAAAAAATTTAAGTACCTAAGATTGAGGTACTTAAATGCAGCAGTTAAGAACTAGGTTTATAAAGTTTTAAAAAACAGGTATTATTATGTATTATGTATGTATTAAAAATACTTATGTGCCAGGTACTTTCTTGGATCTTTACATTTATTAATTTTTGTCTACTGATCTCTATAATAAGCTTAGGAGACTAATACTACTCTTCACCCCATGCGCAGATGGAGAAGCAAGCAGAGAGGGTTACAGAACTGGGGCAGATCACACAGAAACTGGAACTTGAATCTGCCTGGTCTGGCCCCACAGCAATATGCCATTAACCATTTTGCGGTGCTGGCTAACGGTGCTTCAGTAATGAAAGTAAGTGAAAACCACATCTCCACGGTGCGATTGTAACTCTGTTAAAAACTAAGCAAGGAGAAGAAAATTAGCAAAAATATTAAATAGGGATCATTTTACAGTTGCAGAATAACAGATAATATTTTCTTATTTACCCCTTCAATTAATTTCCAAATATTTTTTTTATTAATTTTATTTTTTATAAACATATATTTTTATCCCCAGGGGTACAGGTCTGCGAATCACCAGGTTTACACACTTCACAGCACTCACCATAGCACATACCCTCCCCAATGTCCATAATCCCACCCCTCCTCCCAACACCCCCTCCCCCCATCAACCCTCAGTTTGTTTTGTGAGATTAAGAGTCACTTATGGTTTGTCTCCCTTCCAATTCCATCTTGTTTCATTTACTCTTCTCCTACCCCCTTAACCCCCCATGTTGCATCTCCTCTCCCTCATATCAGGGAGATCATATGATAGTTGTCTTTCTCCGATTGACTTATTTCGCTAAGCATGATACCCTCTAGTTCCATCCACGTCGTCGCAAATGGCAAGATTTCATTTCTTTTGATGGCTGCATAGTATTCCATTGTGTATATATACCACATCTTCTTTATCCATTCGTCTGTTGATGGACATCTAGGTTCTTTCCATAGTTTGGCTATTGTAGACATTGCTGCTATAAACATTCGGATGCACGTGCCCCTTTGGATCACTACGTTTGTATCTTTAGGGTAAATACCCAGCAGTGCAATTGCAGGGTCATAGGGTAGTTCTATTTTCAACATTTTGAGGAAACTCCATGCTGTTTTCCAGAGTGGTTGCACCAGCTTGCATTCCCACCAACAGTGTAGGAGGGTTCCCCTTTCTCCGCATCCTCGCCACCATCTGTCATTTCCTGACCTGTTAATTTTAGCCATTCTGACTGGTGTGAGGTGATATCTCATGGTGGTTTTGATTTGTATTTCCCTGATGCCGAGTGATGTGGAGCACTTTTTCATGTGTCTGTTGGCCATCTGGATGTCTTCTTTGCAGAAATGTCTGTTCATGTCCTCTGCCCATTTCTTGATTGGATTATTTGTTCTTTGGGTGTTGAGTTTGCTAAGTTCTTTATAGATTTTGGACACTAGCCCTTTATCTGATATGTCATTTGCAAATATCTTCTCCCATTCTGTCAGTTGTCTTTTGGTTTTGTTAACTGTTTCCTTTGCTGTGCAAAAGCTTTTGATCTTGATAAAACCCCAATAGTTCATTTTTGCCCTTGCTTCCCTTGCTTTTGGCGATGTTCCTAGGAAGATGTTGCTGCGGCTGAGGTGGAAGAGGTTGTTGCCTGTGTTCTCCTCAAGGATTTTGATGGATTCCTTTCTCACATTGAGATCCTTCATCCATTTTGAGTCTATTTTCGTGTGTGGTGTAAGGAAATGATCCAATTTCATTTTTCTGCATGTGGCTGTCCAATTTTCCCAACACCATTTATTGAAGAGGCTGTCTTTTTTCCATTGGACATTCTTTCCTGCTTTGTCGAAGATAAGTTGACCATAGAGTTGAGGGTCTATTTCTGGGCTCTCTATTCTGTTCCATTGATCTATGTGTCTGTTTTTGTGCCAGTACCATGCTGTCTTGATGATGACAGCTTTGTAATAGAGCTTGAAGTCCGGAATTGTGATGCCACCAACTTTGGCTTTCTTTTTCAATATTCCTTTGGCTATTCGAGGTCTTTTCTGGTTCCATATAAATTTTAGGATTATTTGTTCCATTTCTTTGAAAAAAATGGATGGTACTTTGATAGGAATTGCATGAAATGTGTAGATTGCTTTAGGTAGCATAGACATTTTCACAATATTTATTCTTCCAATCCAGGAGCATGGAACATTTTTCCATTTCTTTGTGTCTTCCTCAATTTCTTTCATGAGTACTTTATAGTTTTCTGTGTATAGATTCTTAGTCTCTTTGGTTAGGTTTATTCCTAGGTATCTTATAGTTTTGGGTGCAATTGGAAATGGGATGGACTCCTTAATTTCTCTTTCTTCTGTCTTGTTGTTGGTGTAGAGAAATGCAACTGATTTCTGTGCATTGATTTTATATCCTGACACTTTACTGAATTCCTGTACAAGTTCTAGCAGTTTTGGAGTGGAGTCTTTTGGGTTTTCCACATATAGTATCATATCATCTGCGAAGAGTGATAGTTTGACTTCTTTGCCGATTTGGATGCCTTTAATTTCCTTTTGTTGTCTGATTGCTGAGGCTAGGACTTCTAGTACTATGTTGAATAGCAGTGGTGATAACAGACATCCCTGCCGTGTTCCTGACCTTAGCGGAAAAGCTTTCAGTTTTTCTCCATTGAGAATGATATTTGCGGTGGGTTTTTCATAGATGGCTTTGATAATATAGAGGTATGTGCCGTCTATCCCTACACTTTGAAGAGTTTTGATCAGGAAGGGATGCTGTACTTTGTCAAATGCTTTTTCAGCATCTATGGAGAGTATCATATGGTTCTTGTTCTTTCTTTTATTAATGTGTTGTATCACATTGATTGATTTGCGGATGTTGAACCAGCCTTGCAGCCCTGGAATAAATCCCACTTGGTCGTGGTGAATAATCCTTCTAATGTACTGTTGAATCCTATTGGCTAGTATTTTGGCGAGAATTTTTGCATCTGTGTTCATCAAGGATATTGGTCTGTAGTTCTCTTTTTTGATGGGATCCTTGTCTGGTTTTGGGATCAAGGTGATGCTGGCCTCATAAAATGAGTTTGGCAGTTTTCCTTCCATTTCTATTTTTTGGAACAGTTTCAGGAGAATAGGAATTAGTTCTTCTTTAAATGTTTGGTAGAATTCCCCCGGGAAGCCATCTGGCCCTGGGC
This sequence comes from Lutra lutra, assembly GCF_902655055.1. Taxonomy (NCBI): domain Eukaryota; kingdom Metazoa; phylum Chordata; class Mammalia; order Carnivora; family Mustelidae; genus Lutra; species Lutra lutra. The sequence continues at coordinate 39,783,481 of NC_062288.1, forward strand.
TTTTGTTTGTTTGGAGATTTTTGATGACTGTTTCAATCTCCTTACTGCTTATGGGTCTGCTGAGGCTTTCTATTTCTTCCTGGTTCAGTTGTGGTAGTTTATATGTCTCTAGGAATGCATCCATTTCTTCCAGATTGTCAAATTTGTTGGCGTAGGGTTGCTCATAGTATGTTCTTATAATTGTCTGTATTTCTTTGGTGTTCGTTGTGATCTCTCCTCTTTCATTCATGGTTTTATTTATTTGGGTCCTCTCTCTTTTCTTTTTGATAAGTCTGGCCAGGGGTTTATCAATCTTATTAATTCTTTCAAAGAATCAGCTCCTAGTTTCGTTGATTTGTTCTATTGTTTTTTTTGGTTTCTATTTATTTCTGCTCTGATCTTTATGATTTCTCTTCTCCTGCTGGGTTTAGGGTTTCTTTCTTGTTCTTTCTCCAGCTCCTTTAGGTGTAGGGTTAGGTTGTGTACCTGAGACCTTTCTTGTTTCTTGAGAAAGGCTTGTACAGCTATATATTTTCCTCTCAGGACTGCCTTTGTTGTGTCCCACAGATTCTGAACCGTGGTGTTTTCATTATCATTTGTTTCCATGAATTTTTTTCAATTCTTCTTTAATTTCCTGGTTGACCCATTCATTCTTTAGAAGGATGCTGTTTAGTCTCCATGTATTTGGGTTCTTTCCAAATTTCCTCTTGTGATTGAGTTCTAGCTTCAGAGCATTGTGGTCTGAAAATATGCAGGGAATGAATGATTCCAATCTTTTGATAACGGTTGAGACCTGATTTAGGACCAAGAATGTGATCTATTCTGGAGAATGTTCCATGTGCACTAGAGAAGAATGTGTATTCTGTTGCTTTGGGATGAAAAGTTCTGAATATATCTGTGAGGTCCATCTGGTCCAGTGTGTCATTTAAGGCCTTTATTTCCTTGTTGATCTTTTGCTTGGATGATCTGTCCATTTCAGTGAGGGGAGTGTTAAAGTCCCCTACTATTATTGTATTATTGTCGATATGTTTCTTTGATTTTGTTATTAATTGGTTTATATAGTTGGCTGCTCCCACGTTAGGGGCATAGATATTTAAAATTGTTAGATCTTCTTGTTGGATAGTTCCTTTGAGTATGATATAGTGTCCTTCCTCATCTCTTATTGTAGTCTTTGGCTTAAAATCTAATTGATCTGATATAAGGATTGCCACTCCTGCTTTCTTCTGATGTCCATTAGCATGGTAAATTCTTTTCCACCCCCTCACTTTAAATCTGGAGGTGTCTTCAGGTTTAAGATGAGTTTCTTGTAGGCAACATATAGATGGGTTTTGTTTTTTTATCCATTCTGATACCCTGTGTCTTTTGATTGGGGCATTTAGCACATTAACATTCAGGGTAAGTATTGAGAGATATGAATTTAGTGCCATTGTATTGCCTGTAAGGTGACTGTTATCGTATATTGTCTCTGATCTTCTGATCTACTTCTTTTAGGGTCTCTCTTTGCTTAGAGGACCCCTTTCAATATTTCCTGTAGAGCTGGTTTGGTATTTGCAAATTCTTTCAGTTTTTGTTTGTCCTGGAAGCTTTTAATCTCTCCTTCTATTTTCAATGATAGCCTAGCTGGATATAGTATTCTTGGCTGCATGTTTTTCTCGTTTAGTACTCTGAATATATCATGCCAGCTCTTTCTGGCCTGCCAGGTCTCTGTGGATAAGTCTGCTGCCAATCTAATATTTTTACCATTGTACGTTACAGACTTCTTTTCCCGGGCTGCTTTCAGGATCTTCTCTTTGTCACTAAGACTTGTCAATTTTACTATTAGGTGACGGGGTGTGGACCTATTCTTATTGATCTTGAGGGGGGTTCTCTGAACCTCCTGGATTTTGATGCTTGTTCCCTTTGCCATATTGGGGAAATTCTCTCCAATAATTCTCTCCAATATACCTTCTGCTCCCCTCTCTGTTTCCTCTTCTTCTGGAATCCCAATTATTCTAATGTTGTTTCGTCTTATGGTGTCACTTATCTCTCGAATTCTCCCCTCGTGATCCAGTAGCTGTTTGTCCCTCTTTTGCTCAGCTTCTTTATTCTCTGTCATTTGGTCTTCTATATCGCTAATTCTTTCTTCTGCCTCATTTATCCTAGCCGTCAGAGCCTCCATTTTTGTTTGCACCTCATTAATAGCTTTTTTGATTTCAATTTGGTTAGATTTTAGTTCTTTTATTTCTCCAGAAAGGGCTTTTATATCTCCCGAGAGGGTTTCTCTAATATCTTCCATGCCTTTTTCGAGCCCGGCTAGAACCTTGAGAATCGTCATTCTGAACTCTAGATCTGACATATTACCAATGTCTGTATTGATTAGGTCCCTAGCCTTTGGTACTGCCTCTTGTTCTTTTTTTTGTGGTGAATTTTTCCGCCTTGTCATTTTGTCCAGATAAGAGTATATGAAGGAGCAAGTAAAATACTAAAAGGGTGGCAACAACCCCAGGAAAATATGCTTTAGCCAAATCAGAAGAGATCCCAAATCGTGGGGGGGGGGGGGGGGGAGAAAGGGGATAAAAAGAGGTTCAGAAAGAAAGAAAAAAAATTAAAAAAAGAAAACCAATAAAGTATAAAAAGGAAAAAATATATATATATATTAGATAAACTTGCAGAAAGTGGTTGATTTTCTGTTTCTAGAGTTGCTGTTCTTCTTCTCTTCGATCTCCCGTTGGATTTGTAGGTGTTTGTAATCTGTAGATAAGCTATCTAGCTGATCTCCCGCTACCTGAAGTAGTCTCAGCCTGCTACTTCTCCGCCATCTTGACTCCTCCCCTAATTTCCAAATATTTTATAATTAGCAATATTATTTTCCTAATCATGAAAGTAACAGAAGGAAGAAAATAAACCTTAAAAGAGAAAAAAATCCACTAGGAATTTCTACAGCTCTGGTAGCATGGATTGCTTAGAAAATTCCTACCTGGCGATGAAACCTGGTTGACTATCTTTCTCTAAGGGAAGATGTAAAGGCGCTATTTTTGTGGGGTGAGAAAAACACGGCTTGGAGAGAGTCCTAGACTTTGAGCTCTAACATGTATCTTCTGTTCTCACAACTGATTTCTGGGTAAATTACAGACAGACTCTCTTGGATCCGGCATAATACTGGCGAATACTTCCTGAATATTTACTGTGTGCTAGGCACGATGCAAAGTCCTCCACACAGATGTTCCCACTTGCACTTCTCAGACTGGCTCGACAGTGGGCACAATTACCATCTCCATTCACAGCGATGGCCAGGGAGGCTCGAGAGGTGAGGTAACTGGTCCACGGAGCACACTACTGAGTGGTGTGGCAGTTCTCCCCAGTAGGTACTACCTCATTTCCAGTACGTAATTTATCTTGTGCAATGCACAAAATGCATTGTACTGTCATTTTTGGTTTAAAAACTAGACAACCCTGCCTCACTGACCAACATCACTGCCTTTCAAAGAAGGGGATTACCAAAGAATTAAAGAGGAGCTTGTTGGTTCCTGCCTTCAGGGGCTCCCAGGCTCCAGGCAGGTCCACAAAACAGCAACCAACTTCTCAGAGCAGGGGGTTGTTCTCCTGAGACTCAGGCCACACATCTCTGGAGAACAACACCTGTATCAGAAACATCTGGACCCAGGTATCCCATGACTGCCTTAGGGTATGTTAACTCATTAAATGTTTGCCACCACCTAGAGAGGGAATGGGATTGCTGGAGCCCTTAGGGTCTCTGAACATGGAGCATCAAAGATCCAATGGATTCCTGCTGTGGCCATAATCAAATCTCCTCTGCGAATTTACATTGAGATGTAGAAGCCCTCCCCAGTCCTCATCTATTTTTTTTTTTTTTTGTATTGACATATTCACTGTTTTTTTGTTTTTGTTTTTGTATTGACATATTCACTGTAGACTGAAAACAAGAGCCATTTCCCTCTGGGGCTCAATTTACATATCCTGGTCCTGTAACACAGCTAAGAGGAATCTGGTATCTCCTCAGGCTGAGACTTCCTGATTCTACTGTTACTTTTATCTAAATAATAACTACTGCTGGGACGCTGGAACGCTGGGTGGCTCAGTCGGCTAAGCATCTGCCTTCTGCTCAGGTCATGATCTCAGGGCCTTGGGATCCAGCCAGCCTCCAGCTTCCTGCTCAGTGGGGAGTCTGTTTCTCCCTCCACCTGCTTGTGCTCTCTTTCTCACTCTCTCTCTCTCAAATAAATAAAATCTTTTAAAAAATTAATTAAAAAGTTATTAAATAATAACCACTGCTTAAATTCTGGACAAGTATTTATGAACTATTTTGGTTAGACACCTTTAAGCACAAGTATTCAAATTTTTAAAAAACTTCTGGCTGAACCGTTATCACTGTTTTGCTGTGAAGTAAAACTATGAAACAATACAGAACTTAGAATTCAAGAATACCACAAAATGCACCATATTTTAATGAGCCTTTTCTGGAGTTAAGAAATTAAGCTTGCCTAATCTAATCTGCCAGAAGATTAAATTCTTCTCCTTTCTTTTCAGTAGCTGTTCAAAGCAATCTACAGCCCCCTCATATGCACCCTATCAAGAACTATAAGTAAGAAATTCCAGGGCAGTGACATGGGAGGGGCCTGGGGCAAGCAGAGCTCTGTGAGGGCCACTCACCAGCTATGGCGCCAGCCAAGAGCAGGCTTCCAGGACTAATCTGCCCATCTTCATTTGCAAAGGAAGCCTTCACATGAGCATAGCACGGGAAGTAGATGGCCGAGAAAGGAATGTCCCGCAGAAAGCATGCTTTGGCACCCTGTACATTTGAAAAGGAAGAAAAACCACATGAAACACATATCCCATTGAGAAGATCAAGCTTTTCTGGAACTTACCTCAGAACAAAATATTCCTGGAGGAGACTGAGTTTGTACTCACAAGCTGAAAGGGGGAACAGAAAAAAATAACCCAAATTCTGCAAGTAATAAATCTGAGTCTTTTTTTTTTTTAAAATAAAAGTAATTTTATTGTGTGGTGTGAGCAAGAAGGGGATAGTTCTCATATATTCCAATGATAAGACTCCAATTTAAACACTTTTGGGGGGCGCCTGGGTGGCTCAGGTCATGATCCCAGGGTCCTGGGGTTGAGCCCCACATCGGGCTCTCTGTTCAACAAGGAGCCTGCTTCCAGTCCCCGCACTGCCTGCCTCTCTGCCTACCTGTGATCTCTGTCAAATAAATAAACAAAATCTTAAAAAAAAAACAAAACAAAAACACTTTTGGAACTCTACCTACAACATCCTTTTAAATTCCATGTCACTCACTGGCATTTCAAGGAGTATCTGTTCTCAGAAGATGGGCAGTTAACAACCAAGGTACCCTCTGTTTACATACTAGGAAGTAGATAAATTATATAGGTAGCAGGGGAAGAGGTTTCTTTTTGTCTTGATTGAGATTCTGATGAAAGCGTTGGACTCCTTCCCAGAAAAAATTACACATACGTAAAAAATTATATACCTTTTCAAGGGGTTCATGGATCCCCTAATTTATTCACATACTTACCCTTCTCCTCTAGGGTATGAAACATTGATAAATGCTTGTTCTAAAGCCTTAACATATTTACAATAATTCCCACCCATTTAAGAGCTGTGCATAGAGCAATTAGCAACTACAGCAAAGTCTTCAAATAATTTCTGGTGCCAAAATAATGCACAGAGGGGCCCTGAGAACTGGTGTGTGCCCAGAAACGTAGCATTCTAATGAAAACCACGAGACATATATTGTGTCTCAGGAAGGCTAAATGGGAAGGAAGTCACCCCTTTTCAACACCTAATGATTTAGTATCATTTCTTTCACAGATTTCTAATACCTAAAAATTTCCACTAAATTGAGAGATTCTTCAAAGAAAATAATGAATCCATCCAGATTCAACAGATCTAGCCGAGCCCAGTGAATTTAGTAAGGTTGAATGATGTTGGATCGCGGGGATTTTTGCTTGAAGCTAGGTTCCACTCTGTCAAAGTTCCTAACACGACACATCTGTTACCATAGCCTTGGCTTTGCGACACCATCATTACACTCCTGACTCAAACTGAGACTGTCTTTTTCATATGAACTGCCATTAACCTAGGGATACTGTAACTTCATTAGCTGCCTTAAATAAATAACATAAGCAGGGCTTTGTTTCATCCTAGTAAACCTTGTCCTAGCTTGGCCCATCCTTCTAGCCGGAACAAATGCTTAAAATCTGGATTCTGTCTTGCTCACTCTTCCTCAACCTACCCATGGATATGTTAAGATACCTCTGCCAAGGACGCCTGGGTGGCTCAGTGGGTTAAGCCTCTGCCTTCAGCTCAGGTCATGATCTCAGGGTCCTGGAACGAAGCTCCGCATTGGGCTCCTCTGCTCAGCGGGGAGCCTGCGTTACCCGCCGCCACCCCACGCCTGCCTCTCTGCCTACTTGTGGTCTCCGTCAAAGAAACAAATAAATCTTTTTTTTTTTTTTAAAGATTTTATTTATTTCTTTGACAGACAGAGATCACAAGTAGGCAGAGAGGCAGGCAGAAAGAGACCAGGCTTCCTGCTGAGCAGAGAGCCCGATGCGGGGCTCGACCCCAGGACCCTGAGATCATGACCCAAGCTGAAGGCAGAGGCTTTAACCCACTGAGCCACCCCAGTGTCCCAGTAAATAAAATCTTAAAAAAAAAAAAAAAAAAAGATACCTCTGTCCATTCTGTACAGATACTCAGAAAGGAGGGGGGCGGATCTACATCATGTTCTGCTGATCGACCCACACTTCTGCATCTTGTCTACCCCCAAACTGTTAAATACCTAACTGAAAAGAAGAACCAAAAAAATCCACCACACCCAAATTCCTCCTTTTATATGTATGTGCAAACGATGCCCAGGACTATTATTAATCTATCAGCTGCACATTATTAAGGGTCACACTACTGGCTCGCTCAGGGGACATCCTTGGAGGCAGCGCCAAAGGCAGATGCAAAACTCAGGACAGGACTCTCAAATCCTTCCACTTCCCCCAGCTGTTTCCAGGGGGAGAAAGTACAGTAGAATGTCAGGATCCATGCTCAGCGTCCAGTCTTTCCCTTGGGATCAGTTCATATGCACAGGGAAGACCCTCACCAGCTGTTTCACTACATTTACTTCCTTTGCCTCATCTGTCTGCAGACCTTCCGGTAAGTTCTGCTAGCTTACTCTGTTCAGGAGATATTCAAATTAGATGCCAAAGAACCAATTCAAATGAAGATCAGTGAAATCTTCTTCATGCCCCACTCCCTCTATATAGTAAAAGAAACATTGCCGTATTACTGGCTTTCTAAACAGATCTCTTTGTAGTAATCTTTTAGGCTGATTCAATTCTTCCTCCCACAAATCTTGCTTTTTACTAAATCTATTAGTTTTTACTTTTAACCTCATCTCCCAAAATCTTCACATCTAAGAGCCAAACTTCAGTCTATTTTTTTGCTGGTAATATTTTTCCTTTAAAATGTTTCTCCCCCTTGATTATAAAATATTAACTACTCATCATAGACAACAGAGAAAAGCATTAAAAAATTAAATTGCTTAATTTTCACCAGCCAGAGAGAACCAATGCAACTGTACATGCCTTGGAGCATTTCCTTCCAACAGTAAAATTAGTAACTATTCCATAGTTGGGACAGTCATTCTGTGGTTCTGAGTTATCCTTTTCTTCTCCTTAAATTTATGGTGTATGGTTTTGTGGGAGTTATTTGGGGGGTGGCAGTGGGGAGTATGGTATGGTTTAGCATCTCCTTCATTACTTGGCCATTTGCTTAAATTTCCTTTCTATTTGCTGTTTGCAAAACTGTACAGCCATCTTTGGTCCTTGCTGTCCTGCGGATCAGGGCTGTATCCTCACCCTTCTCAAAGCTTTGTAATGCCTTCACTTTCCCACTTTCCTCTCCTTGGTCAGCCTGGTTCCTCTCAGGTAAAGCTGCTCAATGCCCCATTCATCTGATCAATCAAGATACCCCTATCACCCTGCAATGACCTTGAGGATTGCTAAGCTGGGAACATCAACTCCTTGAATAGCACCTCTTCATTCACTTAAAGCCCAAATACCACCATTTCCATGGAGGATTCTTTTCTTTTTTTTATTTTACTTATTTGTCAGAGAGAGAGAGAGAGATACAGAGCACAAACACAGGGAGCAGAAGGCAGACAGAGAAGCAGACTGCCCACTGAGCAGGGAGCCCGATGTGGGGCTCTATCCCAGGACCCTGAGGTCATGACGTGGGCCGAAGGCAGAGGCCTACCCCACTGAGCCACCCAGGCGCACCAAGATGATTCTTTAACTAGAGGGCAAACAGGGAGTGAATTCCACACACCGCTACACTGTCTGCACTCCCTTAGTGCTGTTCTGATTTTCTTCGTGCTCTTCTATCTGCCTCTATCAATGCTGCCTATTTCCGAGAGTAGGCACAGCGGGCCAGGGAGCAGGGGCTAGAGAACACTCAGCAAAATCTCTGGCTGTCAGCTTGTGCCTAAAGCATGTTCTGTGACACTGACTTGACTCCACCAAGTCACACAGAAACAACAATAATCAAAACAACACAATTACAAATAGAAACCAGAGGCTTTGGGATACATGGTCAGGCTCCTACAAGGAAAACTAACCCATTTTTTGGAGAAATATATTAGAAACCAAAGCGAAGCTTTTAGCTTTTCAAACAAAGATCTATAATTTGTTGGGGATGATGTAACAGAGCTTAGGAAAAAGTATTTGAGGATTTTGTACTGGAATATGAATATTTAAAAAAAGGAGAGAAAGTCAGATGCTTATGTGGCTTCAGGATGATCAGGAGGCCACGGGAAGAAGACATGATGTGAAATTAGAAACCTCCCTGTGACATTGAAGAATAAGGCCATGGGAAGCCGCAGGTGGGTTTTCCCAAGAAGGAATACTCCCTCCTGTCCTAAAATCATGACAACAAATCCCACATCTGTGTGACAACACGTGTCTAGTTAGGGGTGCAACACGTTTAAGATGTCTGAAAACACTCCTGATCCCTGGGAAGAAAAACGGCCTGATGAAAACACAAGTGAGCAAACAAACAAAAAGAGCAAAGCTAAGGAAAAACCGAAGATGTACTGTGACCCACCACGGGAAAAATGGGTCAGGAAGACATATTTCTCCTACCTGGAATCAGACAATGTTGTCAAGTAATTTACACATGTTAGAATGAAGATCAGACCATGAAAGACGTCACGGGTTTCTGATTATCTGAGAAAAGGGAGAAGGAAAAGCAAAGGAAGAAAGAAAACCTGTGGGGCCAGGGGCTTAAAAATAAATGATGGTAAAACCACAAAAGTCCCGAGGAGGTGTGGGTGTCCCAGCCTCTCCTGGCGCCTGCTCGCCTGCTCAGGCATCTCCCTGCAGCAAATCCCTCTCGGGAATCTGGAATCGAGGGCGAGCCCTGGCCTCTCTAACAACGCAGGCATCAAAGCCCAACTCCCCAGGAGAGCTAAAGTTGCAAAGGGTTGGAGAAAAAGACTTCTTCCACTGCCCCCCCTTCCTTCCCCACTACTTTCTTCAGGTCCACCGCACAAAGGCAGGTGCCAATTTGTAAGGCTGCCTCAGGCTACACCTGACCTGTGGCTCCCGCACAATGAAAAGGGAAGCAGGATGTGAAAAAAGGCTTTCAAAGTTCAAACAGTGAGAATTTTTCTCTCCACGGTGAGTACCCACTCTGCAGTCCCACATCACGTCACGGAACCCGTCGGACTTGAAATCCACTTGCCCCACGTCTGAGCTCTTCGAAGTGATCAGGGGCAACATTCCATGCTGCCCAAGAGCCTGCGTCAGCAACACTGAAATCACTACTCTGGCCATTAAAAAATTAATCAATTACAAAGTGTGTGCACTTCAAATAAATCTTTAAATGTTCTTGCCCTGTAGGAAAATCCCCACATTTTCCTGCCTTACATCTTTCTCACTGATTCTCTGGGCAACTCTGCCCTCAGATGCTCTCTGGTCAGCCCTACATTTCCTCTCTACACACAGTAAAATCACTTGGGGGAAAATTCATAAATACAAAATGCAATCATCAAATCTCTCGCTATTTATTAAAGCACTTCTTCAAAGAGGGAAAAAAAATTTTTTTTAAATTTCCTTTTTAACAAAAGGCCCACTAATAACAGACAGGAATGAGAAAAGGTATCTGAGGGGAGACCTATATATAAATAAACTAGAATCAAAACTCAAATCTAGTTTACTTCTCCACCCTGGCTCCATTCTATTCTGTATTAATCTAAAGCCTCTTGTCATCGTTCTGTCTTCAGAGTCTCGGGCAACTTCTACAAGGCTTGGTCTCACTTAACCTCGGGTTAATCGTCCACCGTCAGCATGGGCCACTCAGGCTAAGAGACACTGGCCACAGTATTGCTGTGGCCAAAGAATTATTTCTTCTGCTTCACACTTTTTTTTTTTTTTTGATGTGGACACTGGGGAAAGCCCAAGGGAGCTTAATCAGTTCTTAAGTTGCTAGAAGCATCCACTCAAGTTTACTCTGGCAGCTCTGTCAGGCATGAAATTGTCAAAAGAACACAACAGGATTTCTCTCTCTCTCTCTCTCTCTCTCTCTCTCTCTCACACACACACACACACACACACACACACTCTCTGCTATCTCCAAAGGCTCTTTTTTCTTCCTTTAAAGCTCTGCACTTGGATGGTATCACACCTACCCAATCAATCTGAGGAACAAAAAAACGAGCCTCAAGAGTGACTGCTGATAAAGGGGTCGGGGCAGTGCAGTCTTTTTGCATGCTAATTCCTGCTTCTCCGAGCTGTACCTGCAACCACAGCTCCAAACAGAGTATTTCCCATACAGGGGAAGGTAATTACACTCACAAAGGCACCTCTGTGTCAGGGCCGGGCACCAGGAGCCAGCAGGTCTGGGAGACGGAGGCTCAACAGAGACTCCTGCAGTGAATGCACATTGTCTGGCAGGGGGTAAAATGCCAGACGGAGGGACCTGCAGCATTCAGGACAACAGTGGTGCACCTTGTCTGCGGACGTTATTTAATGCTTCTGGCACCTGTAGTCAGAGCCACCCCTCCTTTCCTGCCTTCCAGGTTTAGAATTTATTTGGCATGTATAATTGTATATTTTGATCCTGGAGCTACAAACAATGGGCAGCATGTCAGGTCTTGATCCTTAGCATTCCTCTTGGTTTCTCCCCAGTGAGTTAACCCTTGTATACACAGCCTGGCAGCACCTCTCCTGCCCCGTCAAGGGAGAGTGAGGCCCACGTGCCTGGGATTTGAACAGGGTGAGTTTCAGTATCTTGCGGAGAAAAAGCACTGGTGCCAAGACCCGTTATGGGATTGTGTCACTGGTGTTAAAACCAAATGACCCAGCCAACAATTGGAGACTTGATATCGGTGACACTGAAATTACTTCAATTTGAATATGAAATATCAAAACCTATTATTTAGTTTCTTTAGTCTGGGGACTTTCAGGATACTGGCTTCTCCTTAATTTCATTGCAATTCTAACCAAAGCATCTTGGTGACTCAAGGGTTTTTTCTTTTTTTTTTGTTTTGTTTTGTTTTTGGTAGGAAATGCCACCTCCTGTGTTGGTTCTAGTTCTCTACTGTTCTATCGTACGCTGCTTTGCCATCAAGGATGCTCACATTTAGACAGGCTAGAAATCCAGGAAGTGGCACAGAGTTTTATTACATGGAATTGTAGTCTCTGAGCATGTCACCTTCACAAAGCTAATCTATAAAACATGTCCCACCTTTTCAGTTTTCCTTTCCTTTCCTTTCTTGCCTTCTTTCTTCTGACATCTCCCCACTATCTATTTGCAAGGTTCAGTCTGTTTTTACTCTAAGCGTTTCTACCCTGGAAATATTAATATGTGTATTTCCTGTCTTTGTTATCTCCTTCCTCCTGTGTAACACATGCATTTTATACAACTTACATTATAAGCAACCCCCATCTTATTGTCAGGTACTTTAATTCTAGCTTTAAAAATATGAACAATTGTAATTACCATCACACACATATTTAAATTCACACAATGCTATTTAGACTAAACATATACCACTCTTTGCTCCTCATTCCTTGCTACGTCTCCAAACTGTCATCTGGATCACTTTCCTTCTACCTAAAGTACATTCTAGAATTTCCTTTAGTAAGGGCCTGTTGGTGGTATGCATTTTCAGTTTTGCTAGTCTAAACAATGTCTTTATTTTATCCCTGTTCCTCGAAGACACTTTCACTGAGTATAGAATTCAAGGTTGAAAGGTTTTTCCTCCACACACTGAAAACACTGTGCCGATGTCTGGCTTTTACTATTCTGGGTTTTTAAGTTGGTTGTCAGTTCAACCATTCTCCTTTGGGGGCACCTGCTGTTCCTTCTGGCCATCTGTGGACTTCCTGGCAGCCCTGGTATTCAGCAGGGTCATTGTGACATCTTCATCTGGATTATTTTTATTTATCCCACTTGCGATTTGTTGTGCTTCTGAATCTAAGGACTGATAGCTTTTTAATGGTTCTGGGGAATTTTTAGACATCATCTCTCCTTTCCTTCTGGTTTCCTTTTATACGTATGAGACCATCTCATACTTTCCTCTGTCTCAATCTCTCTCTCTAAGTCATTCCCTTATGTTCTAGTTCACTAATTCTCTCTTCAGCTATGTTTAGTCTGTTCTTAAAGCCAGAATTTTGAAATGTTTGGTTTTAAAGTTCAATCAATATAAATATTTCATCCCTTTTAACTTTTTAAAACAAATAAAAACATTCATTTTATATTTCTGATAATTTTGAAATTTAAAACTTTGTAGATTTAAAAAGCTGCCTGTTGTAGGTTTAAAAAGCTGCTATCTCTTCTTAAAGTCCCTTGTTTCCTTGTGTGACTTGAGATTTTAGACTATGAGCTGTTCCTTTTCCTTGAAACAATATCTGTGGAAACTCTGAGGTCTGGGTTGAAGGTGGGCTTTATTTATTTATTTATTTTAAATTCTAGTTAGTTGACGTACAGTTCAATATTGGTTTCAGGAGTAGAGTTCAGGAGTTCATCATTTACATATAATGCCCACTGCTCATCCTAACAGGTACAAAGGTGGGCTCCTTTCAAGAGAACTTGTGTTTGGGGGTGCCTGAGTGGCTCAGGGAGTTAAGCCTCTGCCTTCAGCTTGGGTCAAGGTCTCAGGGTCCTGGGATCAAGCCCTGCATCGGGCTCTCTGCTCAGCTGTGAGCCTGCTTCCCCCTCTCTTTCTCTGCCTGCCTCTCTACCCACTTGTGATCTGTCAAATAAATAAAATCTTAAAAAAGATAAAAGAGAGAACTTGTGTTTGCTTCTGTCAGGTACCTAGGGATACTACCAACTCAAGACTTTGCCAGCTTGAGAGTTTTCTTATCACCCGAGAAATAGAAATTTAGCATGCAAACCCATATGAGAGAAGCTTAGAATTCCAAATTATTACCAAGGGTGGGTCTTCCCCTCTCCCTTCTCTCTCCCTCTAGAACCAAAGCAGTTTTCCTTATAGTCCAGAGTGGTAAAAGACAGCATTTTAATTATACCCTTACACTGAAGGGCTGGCTTACAATTATAACCCTTTGAGGTCCAGCTTTATGGAAGAGGAATTTCTTTAGGACCAGGAATTAGATAAGGCAAGAGTAGTCCCTAAAGTAGAGACGTGAAGGATGCACTCAGTCACAGGACTGCTCAACAAGCTCAGCACCTGACAGTAAGTGCCTTGCTTGCCCACCTGAGTTCTACTCTTTTCTTTTGGACTTAGCACTTTGGGCAGTACGTGGCTGTTCCTTGGGATATCAAGAATTAATGCTCAAGTTCAGGTGTTTGGCAAATGCCTTGAAGGCCAAAGCCAGCCAGCCTTAGGGTTCTGCTTATCTCACCTAAATTTTGGCTTGAATACTCCTGACTAGCTTATGAGTCTGAAAAGGCTTTTACAAAATACACTAAAGTATATTACCCAACATTTTCATTGTTTTCAATGGAGTGATCAGCTCAAACATCCTATCTGCCAATGGTAAGAAACCCTACGAGGAGAACCTACTGCCTTAAAGAGATGTTCAAGCTGGCTTGCTCTTGAGACATTCCTTTGACAAGTTTCCTTCAAAATGTGCAATATTATACACATAACACCCCCTGATAATTCCTTTTTCACTTTTTCTCCTTGACGTACACTCAATGGAGGCCATCTCTCTGCACTGTCAACCTCTATGGCTGATCACCTAGTCAAGCCTGGTTATCATCCTCATGTTCCACCTTTCTACATGCAACTAAGTCTTCTTGAAGAAAATGACTTTTCAGAGAAGAAGTAGACTGTATTAAAAAAAAAAAAAAAGTCAAAATGTACCATCTCTGGGACATCTGGGTGGCTCAGCTGGTTAAGCGTCTGCCTTCAGCTCAGGTCATGATGACTGGGCCTGGGACTGACTCCCACATAGGCCTCCTTGCTGGGGCAGTGGGGGCGGGGAGGAAGCCTGCTTCTCCCTCTGCCTGCTACTCTCCCTGTTTATGCTCTCTCTCTGACAAATAAGTATATATTTTTAAAGTACCATCTTAATATGGATCTATATCTGAATTCTGCCACTTCTGACCAACAGCAGGACACTGTTGGAACAAGAATACAGGCTTTGGAAGTCAGAAACCAGAGCTCAAATCACTGCCCTGCCACTTAGCTATACATTCTCAGTATCTCTGTACCTCAAATTCCTCATCTATTAAATGTAAAATTCTTAGTGACATGAGAATTTAGATCCAATGACTAGCATAAAGTATTCAGTATAATACTTAGCAAAAGGAACTTCAATAAAAGGTGATGATATAAAGGTCATTACCATTAGCAATGAAAAGCACACTGTCCTGTTGCAGCAGAAAATGGAAATAGCTAATATAGTCTTTAAACAACTTGCTGCTGAAGTATTACTACTAGATGGTTTCACACCTGAATCACAGTAGAGTTTTCTATTTATCAGGCTAAGAGCCAATCTTTAATTTGGCAAAACACCTAATCCTAGGTTTGTACTGGTTTGCTAAATTGATCAGACCACATAGGGGAATTTTTGAGTGTCACACGGTGTATCTCCTTAACTTTACAGTCGATAAACATTTTTTTTAAAGATTTTATTTGACAGAGATCACAAGTAGGCAGAGAGGCAGGCAGAGAGACAGAGAGGAGGAAGCAGGCTCCCCGCTGAGCAGAGAGCCTGATGCGGGGCTCGATCCTAGGACCCTGAGATCATGACCTGAGCTGAAGGCAGAGGCTTTAACCCACTGAGCCACCCAGGTGCCCCTGTCGTATACTCTTTTATATCTGAATTTTTTTCTTTTAAAAACTATTTTGCCTACTAAAATTGATTTTTAAAAAACATGGGGCACCTTCATGGCTCAACTGGTTGTGACCAACTCTTAATTTCAGCTCAGGTCATGACCTCAGGGTTATAAGACTGAGTCCCATGTTGGGCTCCGCACTGGACATAGAGCCTGCCTGGGATTTTCTCTCACCATCTGTTCTCCACACCCTCTCTTCCTCTTTTAAAAAACAAAACAACAACAACAACAAGAAACCAAAAAACCTTTATGGCACTAATTATCAAAGAACTATGGCACTACATGGTTATATTCTATCCCCTCCCTGAGCACTGGTCACTTTGAAGGCAATGATAGCATATTCATCCTTGTAACTCCAGCTCCAAGTAGAGTGTCAGCCCCCAACAAATAACAAATGGAAAAATGATTTTAAAAAAATGAATAATTTTCCAGTATTTTTTATTTTCTTTATGAAGTTTAAAAATTTTAATTCCAATACAGTTAACATATAGTGTTAGCTTCAGGTGTACAATGTAATCATTTTCTAATATTTTTAAGAACATTTTCTAGTCCTCTTTCAGCACACTCAACTCCCTTGGGTAGTGTTTTATAAAAACAGTATTTTTCAAGGTGCCTCCTTTTATTTCCTATTCCAAAGTCCAAAGAAGAATGCCTGACCTAGAGAAAGCTGTTGACCACACAACAGCAGAAACTACCCAGGACTGGGGCAGAGTGGCAGGAACCACGTATTTCTACAAGGTTATCCATTAGCTGACATCCCATAATTTAAAATTAATAATAGGGCGCCTGGGTGTCTCAGTGGGTTAAGCCTCTGCCTTCGGCTCAGGTCATGATCTCAGGGTCCTGGGATTAAGCCCCGCATCAGGCTCTCTGCTCAGCGGGGAGCCTGCTTTCTCCTCTCTCTCTCTATGCCTGCCTCTCTGCATACTTGTGATCTCTCTCTCTCTCTGTTTCAAATAAATAAAATCTTTAAAAAATAAATAAAATAAAATAAAATAAATAATAACACATCATGCAAACTATGTGCCAATTTCTAGCTTATGTCCTTTACATGCATTATTTTCGTAAATCCTGACAACAATCCTATGAACATGTACACACTACGACTCTCCTCTTTGATGCACCTAGAACACAGAGATAGGAAGATATAAAGTCTTTTTCTTTCCAGTTTTTTTTTCCTTAATGCAAACTTTAAGCATAATACTGATAATATCATATGACTTCCAATATTATTCTCAAATTCTCACCATATTAGATACAAAACCTGGACCCTTGAGGTATTTGACATCCTCTTCTGAATTTCAAAAATTCTGCCTTTTAATAAGATGTCCAAAATGTGCATATCTGTGGAGCCTATTTTTGACAAAGCCATCAGGAAGGCACACCAACAGCTATCACTTGGAACAGCAAAAGCAATATGGCCCCTCTGCCAGGTTACCTGGGGCTTTTGGTACAACATATGAGATTCATGGTTGCTACTCTACTTAACATAGGAATTTAAAAAAAATAAATAAATAAAGGGCCCTTTTGCCTCACAATGGATAAAATAACTTTAATTTCTACAATTTAAAAAGCTGACAGAAGATCTAACATATTCTTAGTCTAAAAAAACAAAACAGCAAAGCGGAGTCCTTCTCCCAGGATAGCCACCGTATACAAATAGCTCTAGTTACAAAAAACCATCAGCAAGAGCAGTAAGCTACCTGCCCCGGCCTCAGCCAAGCCAAGTTCACAATGTTTAGCGCCGTCTCAACTCTTTCCACTTCCACTCTCACTGTCGATGACGACCCAAACCTTCCAGCTATGGCTCCCTGTCTGCGCTCAGCACATAACTCTGTGGTCAAACTCCCCCCAACCAGCCAGCATGTGCTCTCTCCTATCTGGCTCAACAGACCTTTATGTGATAGCTCAGGTTTCAAAGAGAGACTGGACTGAGTTAGAAACCCAGCCTCCTACTTACGTACAACGTCTGTGACCTTAGACAAATTACCCAAACCCATCAAGACTTCTTTGCCTCGGTGGTGACTTGGAGCTTAAAAAAAACAAAAAACAAAAAAACCTCCAAAAAACAAACAAACAAAAAAAACCACTACTATCCGCCTCCTCGGCTGTAGTACGAATTAAATGACACGACGTAATATAGAGCTTTAAGCACGGGGCCTGGCACAGGTAAGCGCTCAGTCACACGTCCTCCAATGAGCGTGTGTGCCATTATGCACATACATGCATTCTCTCCTTCTTTCTTCTAAGCCTGGGCTCTGTGTCTCTACTGCCTCTCCTGAAATCCTAGCACCATATTCGATCTTGCTATCTTCAGATGCTTCAAATCCTTCTGTCTCTAGTGACTCTTTTTCCTCTCTGTCTATAGTTAGCTATAATTCTCGTAACAAAATTGAAAAAGGCAATGAATCTCTCAACCTCCTCTCTCCGGAACATCCCTCCACTCCTTTTCTTCAAGTTGCTGTACTCTTTTTCTTCTGTTCTTTCACAGTAAAATCTTTAAGCTGAGTGGTCTGTAGCTACTAATATTTTCTCATATAAGTTTCTACTTCTGCCATTCTACTTAAATTGATTTTTTAAAAATAACTGCTGACCTCCATTTTTAAGTTCAAAGACCTTTTTTCTTGGGCTTTATCCTGTCTGGTCTCTGTTGCACTTAATACCACTCACTGCTACCCTCCTCCTCTGTACTTTATCCCTCCACCAACTCCTACTAACAACTGCTCATTCAGTTCTCCACCTGACAGCTGCTTCTAGTTTTTTTCCATCCATTCTTCTCTCTGCCACCTAGATGCGAGCGGTCTCCACGTTGCATCACTGGTGTCCATTGGCTTGGAGATATTACCTACTCTCCTATTTTCACACATGCAGATGACCCTTAAAAGAGCCTTTCGGATCCCCAGTCCTCTGACAAGGTCTGACAAGGCTTTGGTTCTATACTCAGTAAGGCAGGGCAGGGCAAACACCACACAGGGAGTCAGGAGAGAGGCTCTCGTAGCCCCACCCCTGCCTACTAAGTCACCTGGCTAAATCTAAGATTTTTGGGCTTCTCATCTCAATTAGAGAGGTAACACCAGATAGAAGGTCTTGTGAAGTTTCTGCAGCTTCTTAAATATCAGAAAATTCTAAAGTTTACTGTATCCAGGTGCTCAAGCCAGAAACCTGGGAGTCATCTTTTAATCTTTATTTTTCACCTTGCCACACTTTCCAAGAATTTATGAGACGGATTCTCAAACATCCTTCAAATATATCCCCTCTCTCACTGAAAATAAAACACTGATACACACACACATATATATATATATATGGCAAACATATCTAAATTTTAAACTGATAAAAAACAAAAAACCCCAAACATATCCCCTCTATCCTATCTCCACCATCATTTCCCACCATCCCCAGCCTAGATCCTCCTAACAAGCCACCCACCTTCAGTCTTAAGCTCCTACGTGGCATGTCCATACTGAAACTGAATTATCCTTCTTCAAACACAATCCTGATCATGCCTTTTGTCTTTGCCTTCCACTGGTGAAAAATGACTCCTCCTTTAAGGCTACCTCCCCTTCAGAAAGCCTTTCTGTCCTTGCCACCGAGTCAGCCCCAATTCCCCAAGGACCACGTGCACTCCCCGAGAGCCCTTCCCAATTGCACACATGCTGTATTCCAAGGATCTTTTTACCTGTCTGACTGCTCCATGTGATGGTGAACTTCTTAGAAAACCATGCATTTTTGTTTGTATCCCCAGTGCCCAGGGCAGAGCTTCCTGGGTGAAGGAATGGATGCCTCCAGAAATGCGAAATCAAGCTCTCAATCAGATGCTTTCTTTACATTTGATGCCCCGGGTACCATAATCTTTGGTCACTACTTGCCAGTTCACTCACTTTCTGTGCTCTAATATCCTTGTAACTTGGGAACACCTGGCTTTTGCTTGCCATTCATTTGCTCAACAAATATATATCAAATGTCTATTTATGTGCCACAAACGGTTACAAGCAGCAGTGAAGAAGTTAGCTCTCTGGTATCAGAGTACACTCTAGGTGAGCAGACACAAACACACACCCACATCTAAAACCAGCAGATGGTACTGGGTGCCCTGAACAGAACTGGAAGATGGCACTAGGATAGTGAGCGACCTGGCTGTTTTTCTGAGCAAGCCTCTGCTGACCTAAGAAATGAAGGGAAGAACCTTCAGGCAGAGGGAGTGAACTTGGAATACCTGAATAAAAGAAAGGCAGCCAGTGTAGCTAGAAGAGGATGGTACAAAATGGAGGGTGGAGAAGATGGGGCCATGGGGAAGGAGCTGGGACTCTATTCTAAGTGCAGCAGGAATCTGCTAGATGGTTTTCCATCAGGGACCACAGTTTCTGTAGGGCACACTTATTTCTCATTTCCTCTGGTTTCTGCTCAAATATCATCTCATCTGAGAGGCTCCATGGATCACCCTATTAAAATGCACCCCCCCCAATCCCATCCTGCCTTGGCCCTTCTCCACTCACCTGCCTCCTTTTCCTTCAAGGATCTTAGCATCACCTGATGTCAGAGATTTGGGTTTTTGTTTTTTGTTTTTTGAGTAGAGCTGACACAATATTACATTAGTTTCAGGTGTACAACATAGTGATTCAACGCCTCTGTATGTTATGCTGAGCTCACCTTAAGTGTGGCTACCAGCAGTCACCACACAACCCTACTGCAGTGTCACTGATTCAATTCCTTATGCTGTGCCTTTTATCCCTTCAGCTGATTTGCTCCATAACTAGAAGCTGTACCTCCCCTCTTCTTCACCCATTTTGCCCATCCCTCCGCCTCCCCAAAAACAAAAATTTGTTTTCTTGATGGCTGACTTTTTCTACCCACCAAACCCACGAGCAGGGAAGGGACTCCTCACCTACCAGTCAGCTTTCATCAGAAATCTGTTGAATGCATTCCCAATCAATTAATCTGATTACACTTTAAATAGATTAATTCCGGGGACAACAGATTTAGGGGAGTCAAGCATCAAAATGAATAAGCCCATGAGGAGGCTTTCAGAGGCCTAGAGGAAAGACAAATGTGGGAGAGGTAGGGGGTGAGAACCAGCAATGCAGTGGCTGTAAAACCATGAAGTGGCCCTCAGTGCTAGAAAATTCGCATTGCACCACTGTCCCCAAGGTCACGACGGGTGGGGCCATGAACTCATAAAAATAGATATTTTTTAAAATGTTATTTTTTTTTTTTTTAAGATTTTATTTATTTGACAGACAGAGATCACAAGTAGAGAGGCAGGCGGCGGTGGGGGGGGGGGGGGGAAGCAGGCTCCCTGCTGAACAGAGAGCCCAATGTGGGGCTTGATCCCAGGACCCTGGGATCATGACCTGAGCCGAAGGAAGAGGCTTTAACCCACTGAGCCACCCGGGCGCCTCAAAATAGGTATTTTTAAAAGCTGCTAAATTGAGTAATTATTCTTATGTACTCCTATATTATCAAGCTCAAATTGCTAAACTGTTGTAATCTAATAAAATCTACTAACACTAAAACAATGAACATGCCCCTTGACCTAAAAATTTTAATTGCTAGGAACTTATCATTTATATATACTCACAAAAGTATGTCAAAATGTCTCTCAGGAATATTCACCTTGTCGTTGCTGGCAATACCCCCAAACTGGAAACAACATGAACACCTATCAACAGGAAACCGCTTAGAAAAACTCTAGAAAAAATTCTACACAGCTCTTATATAAAATGAGGAAAGAACTTTAAGGTAAATTGTGTGCATTTGAAACTCACATAACATTGTGTGTCAACTATAGTTCAATTAAAAAAAAAGAAATACTGTGTATTTAGAAATACTCTATTTGCATTAAAACACACACACACACACACACAGCACTGATATTGATCCAATATGTGATATACAGAGAGAAAAAGAGAGGGAGAGAGGATTGAGAAATACTGATGTAAACAAAAAGGTTTTCTTTTCTGAAGGATATGTAACAAAGAGTGGTTATCCTTTGAAGAGAGGAGGAAACTGGGAGTAGTAGAGAATCTTTCTCACATGCGTTTCTGAATTATTTGACTTTTTTGCAACGTGAACTTGTATTTTAACCTCTAGAATACACAAACAACATCTCCTGGAGGCAACTAGCAGACGAAATAGGAATGTACCCGATATATCATTACTTGCTTTCTGATTTTATGGCTAGTAGCTCCAGCGGCTCACTCATGTACACTCCATGAACGAACAGACATACGCGACATGCATGCGTGTGAACACTGTATCTGAACACTGTTGAATGCAGTGGGACAAACGCTTTTGGTTAGAACACAGTAAGATGCACAGCCCACATCCCGTGGTAACCACCTTCCAGGGTAGAGGTGATGCGTAACTCGTGATTAAACAATCTGAAAGCGGTTGCCGACAATGCTTGCTGTCCTGACTGTCAGTGCCTCACGGACCTCACTGACCTCACTGTCCTCAGAAAAAGACATAAACTGGTCTACTGCTTAAGGAAGCACCTTTGTAGCCTCTATTAGCCATGTTCCCATTTAATGTGAAATGAGGTTTCTTTCTGTTCCTACAGTGTAATCCATTGCCTTATCAAAGCTCTCTGTTGGCTCCTATGGAAAAGGCACCATCCAAGAGAAGAGGGATCAGAAGATGGGTACCACCTCCTCTTCCAGGACAGAATGTGTTTTATTTATTTTACTTATGCTCCAGCAGTTTATGCAGTTAAACAAAATTTATGTAGGGAAAGGGAAATACGACCTCATACATTCTTAAGAAAAGTAGTGTACGTTGCAGGTTCTGTTAAAAACAAAAACAAAAACAAAACCCAACCCCCCCCTCCCAAAAGAGCAAAACCAACTACATTATATTCAAGTAGCTCCTGCAGGGGCAGTTAATTATCCTGCCCTGACTTCAATCACTCACCTAGTCTGCACAGGGACTCCACCTCTTAATGTTACCAAAGAGCGGGGGCTTTGTTTGCAGAGTTCACTGTATTTGCTCTAAACTATTTCTAACCTCAGGAATGTGAAATGTTTACCACAACCACTTTTTTTTTTTTTTCAGTTGTAAATGTATTTCTAAAGCAAATATTCTAATTACCATTTACTGGGAAGTCACAGAATAGCTGGGCATTTTGCAAGTCAATTCAGTAGAAAAATAGGAAGACTGGTTAAGTCCAATTTAGGCGAGGTTAAACAGCAGGCCTAACCACACAGACAGAGCCACTCACAGAGCACAGCCCTGGGTCCCACATTGTCATGTTAACGACAGCAAACAGAAGACCCAAGGGCAGGAGAATGAAGATCAGCAGTCCGCACTAAGACGGGGACTCCAGTTCTCTCTGTCCCTTTTTAAAGACCCACTGGCAGGGACGCACAAAAGTTCTAAAGTATTAGGCCACTCCTGGCCAGGTGCATTTTTCTACCCAATGACGAGGAGAAACAGAAAAACCTTTATTACTGAAAAGCGCTATCCTGAAACAAAATCACATTAAACCATACAGAAATGCAAAAGCTGTGATGCCTGGACAAGGACGGCTCTTGAATTGCTAAATGACTTCTGATCAGGGAGGGTTGGGGGACGGTGAGCGGAGGCCGGAGGAGAGCCAGTCCCCAGAAACAAAACCTGTGGGATACCGTAACGGAGGATCCCGCTGATGGAGCGGAAAGGTGAACTCTGCTGAGTGAGGTCTAGACTCGGTCTTAACCAATACAGCCGATGACACCAATGACCTGCAGAAAGGATGAGACTGCCAACTCACTCTCTTGCACAGAAATCAAGTTTCCCGAAGCTCAAGGTGGTAGTGACCTCACTTGGTAATTATCACTACACCAAAAGCAGCGTTTTCTAAGAAGGCACCAAGCCCTGTGGAATGCCTCTGAACTAGATTAAACCGCCGGGCTAGTAATTAAACCAACTTTATATGGGAGAGGTCTCTTGCTCAAACTTGAGCAGTCCTGCTCATTTCAGGAAAGCAACTGCAGCACGGAAGTGGAAACAAGCCACCTCGGAGCCACAACGTCAGCACAGACGCCGTCCTCAGCAGCCTCTGCCCTCCTAACTGAGAAACCCGGAGCCCTGCTCCTTCCCAGGGGCTGGAGAGGGGATTTCGGTTTGGAAATGCCCTGAAGGTGGAAAGGGCTCGCTCTCAGTCTTGTATCATTTGCAGGTAGTTTAACAGTCTCCGTTTCTGTGTCATCAAACAAGTTTTTACCATTTTATCTTTCGAGACATTTCGATAGCAGTCATTGCCATAGCGCCTAAGTGCTTTCCCCCAGACAGCCCGCTGAAAGACAGTGTGGCATCTTGTCAGAAGGACGCGCTGCCACATTGTGTTACAGTCTGCAAGGAGCCTAAAAATTTAGAAAAGATGATTTTTCTTCAAATTTATCAATGCTATGCTTCGTGACAATATGGTGACGAGTTCCTTTGCGGCTGGATAATAATTTGGTAGATGAAATGGCTCTAACAGTGTTCTCCACGGCACAATCACACACTGAGCATTTGAAGTGCTACTTAAAAAACCGGCATATTTATTCCTAAACACCACACATGCCTAAATATAAAGCAAGTTTTCCCCCTAGGTCCCCAGAAAATAAGGGGTCACATTATATTTAATTCTAAGAAATCTCGGATCAGGGGGTACTTTTCCAATCCCTTCACCCTGAGAAGTACAGAGTAGCATTCGGGGAAGGGCGAAATTTGCTCGAAACGACGTCAGCTGTTCCTAACACTGGATGCCTCCCAAGATCACCTGCAAAACTTGAGTTTTTAAAAAAGGGTGAAAAACTCTTCCTGGGAGTAGGATGTCACAAATGCTGTGCTGGATGTCAATCAAAACCAGGCACTGGACGTTCACTCTCAAAAGCAGTATCGGTTGTTAAACTACGGGACCAGGCATGTCCATTAAGGATGAACCGGAAGAGGAGAAAAGAAACAATTGTCTTAATGTTTTCTGTCCGTGGGACAAAATTTCCAGGGATGATAGTGCACACAGAGCCCGAAACTGCTTCACCTTGCCAGCGTGGGATACAAATGAACACAATGCCCTCTGTGAGACCACGTCAATGGCTGATTCAAAAAGCGGTGATTAAAACACTGATTCAAAATTCTTACAAAGAGTTTGCACAGAATATTTCTTGATACATTATGTACAGAAAAGAGTAATACCAATTTTATATGATGGGATTTTGTATATTTATGGGGAAATAAATGACAACCATTTTATGTAAACATCTCACTTCGGGTTTACTTATTCCTGAAGCTTTACTTAGTCAAGATGGCCATGGAAAACATTTTTTAAACCTTCTTACTGAAAAATGGTAAACACCTTATGTTTGATAAAGCCTTAGAGCTGCACATATATGGAGCTAATTCTAATAGATTCCAATTCAACTTTTTGGTAGAGGATTGTGAATAACAAATATCAAGAATTTTCTGAAAGCCCAGTTTTTGTAATTATTCCAAAATACTGTTTTCTAAATGAAAAATACATACGGACAGGACCGGAATGTACAGGATCAGGAAATAAATTCCCCATCTGGTACAGGCTTTTCCTGGAACTGAGCACTCAGCCTGTCTTCCGAGAAATGGCACCCTGTGATCCTTCCATCTATCCTTCATAGAGGGCAGTGCTGGGAACTAGGGTTTTGCATCAGTAACAAAACCAAATAAAGTTCCAGCCATTGTTGCTGTACAGAGCTACGCAGCTGGGCACCATTCACCTCACAGTCAACTGTGATCAGTGTATTTTGAGGATGGCTTTTTGACAGCGGGCGTGAAGGTGCCCTATGGGCCCCAGCGGAACATCTTCTCCAGGTACCAAAATGTGAGGAATCAATTTCACGCCGAGGAGAAGTTTACTTGTTACATAGTTTGCCCCATTTGCTAATTTGGAAGATGAGCCCGGAACCTAATAATTGACTAAAAGGAAAGTTACCTTGTAGATCCCAAAGAAGCCCAGGTCCCTTACGACAGACAGAGCACTGACACGGGGACCAGTGGTGATCTCTCCAGCCACTTGCAAACGGATCTTGACGATTTCCAAAGGATTTGTGAAAATCACCTGGGAGCCTCCTGCCTAAAAGAGAGAAAAAGTAAAGATTTAGGACCAAAGAAGGGTAAGGGTAAGATGGGTTAGGAAGAGTGGAGGAGTTACTCTCCACGGAATACGGAAGAGTCTATCTTCAAGACTCTATAGTTTCACAATTAAGACAGTGACGAGTCTGAATCAAAAATACAGCTATTGCCAATGAGACTTTGGGTACTGAGGTCCTATTTCCCTCACTCAGAGGTTGAAAGAAGGAAAAAACCAGAGACCGATGTCTCCTGGCCTCACCGGTGTCTTCACGTGGAAATGACAAAGATTCCCTGAAGCACAAGCAGCCGCCATCACAGGGCTCAAAGCCAAGGGCACAAAGGCAACAAGAGAATGAAAATCAAAGAGTATCCAAATCAAGACACACTAACCTGCTTGTCAGAAAAGGAGGAGACAGGGCGGACACAGGTTCTCCCATGATGGACCTCCTGACTCTGGCAATGACTCAAGAATTGCCAGAGAACATGTAAACATAGATGAAAGCTATTTTTTCTTCTCTTAAAAAATCAGGTCCATCATCAAACACCCTTTTATGGAGTCGCATATTCTTATAATTTTATTTAGGTATTACCTGTTTAAGATTGCTCTTTTCACAGAAGATAAATGTCCAAGTAGTAAAAATATGCATTAAATCAATTATGGCCCAAACTTTGAGCAATGTGTGTTATTTCATTCCAGCAGTGGCTGGGTGCCCCACCCCTGTGACCATCGGTGGAAATCTTTAAAGTGTATTATAAGGGAAATTTCAAGCTAGTTATTTCAAACCTAAGCCTATATTTATTATAAGCAATTACATTCTTTCCCACTGTACTTCAACTTGTTATTCCTTGTCACACATACATTAAATTTTTATTTCATCCACACTCAGGCTGACGCAGGGTATAGTTCAGAATCCTGACTGCACAGTGACGTTACCAGAGAGCGACGCCACCACCGCCGCGATGCTGCTATTTCACAGCTCAGTCGGGGCCATCACGGTAACAAGCACGATGTGGACTCACAGGACACAAAACTTCTTCTGGCTAGATTCCCTGACATCATTAACCAATGCATGCGTCCTCACCAAAGGGCCGGTACTAACCAACAGTGGCTGCAAAGATGATCTTGGAAGTATAACTACTTGGAAACAAAAATGAGATAACGTATGTATCCAATGATCGGGGATGAATTAAATGAATTTGAGTATGTCATGCAGTGAGTACTATATGCCTGCCAATAAAAATACTGTGGAAAATGTTCAACATACATCCTGGGAAGTAAAAACCCTATTGAAATGCGTGTCCAGCTGTCCCCGTTATCCCTTACCACCGTGTACAGAACACACCAGTGCAGTGCTTTTGACGTGGTAGGATACAAGTGGTTTATTTTCTTTTCTGCTCTATTTTGTATTTCTTTTTTTTTTTAATTAAAGATTTTTATTTATTTATTTGACAGACAGAGATCACAAGCAGGCAGAGAGGCAGGCAGAGAGAGAGGAGGAAGCAGGCTCCCTGCTGAGCAGAGAGCCCGATGCAGGACTCGATCCCAGGACTCTGAGATCATGACCTGAGCCGAAGGCAGCGGCTTAACCCACTGAGCCACCCAGGCGCCCCTATTTTGTATTTCTTCTACACAGATCATGTATTACCTCTACAAAGAAAAACAAATGCCTCTACGTAACTTACCTGATATACAGAGCAACATTAGCCAAAAAAAAACAAAGAAATCTGTTCACCCATTAATTCTCTATAAATCAAATTGCTTTTCCACCTTTACTAACTTGATCCCTTAATCAAGACACCTTGTTGTTAACAACAGACCACACTTTCCACTCTCTGCCCACATTACAACCGCTCCCAAGGCAGCGAGCGGTATTGCCCGGGGTCTCGACTGCCACACGGACCAGTCCTTCTCACTTGCTTGTTTTACCCAGCCCCTCCGGCTCTCCCAGGTGACTCAGGAGATGGGCCAAACAACTCTGGTAAAAACAAAAAAACCTAGAACGCATGCATCGAAAGGCCCTCGTAAAGTGGGAAGAAGAGCATGAGGCGACACGCCCGGAGGCCGATGTGTTCTTCTGGTCTGCACAGACACTAGGCTCCCTCTTCTCTTTGGCTTAGAAGAGCCATGCTTTGCTCCCACACTGCTGTGACCTGCAAGGAGGTGGCAGGGCCAACCCACAGCCTGTCTACAGCCCTTCAGGATTCTGCGGGGTTGCACCTGCATCGTTGCACACGACATGACAGGAGTTAAGGTCGGCAGAAGGAAGTGAGGAGACGGACCCGGTTTAGTAACAGCACCAATGGCACAGTGAGGATTAGGTTTGTGCTTCTTGATCCAAGCTCTTGAGTTGCAGAAATGAATAAAAACTTATTTTGAAATCATGCATGGGCGCAGAACTGCTGAGAAAGATTTGGGGAGTTGGAATTAGTCTGAGACTGATTTTTAAAAGCTCAGAAGTGGGCAAGAACATCTCTATCAAGGGCAGAAGGGAAAGCAGTCTGCATACACTGATCTCAAAGAAGAGCACAGGAACAATCGCAAAGCAGATGCAGCACACAGGGCCTGCAGGCGGAGCAACCCCAGGGAGGACCAACCCCACCCCCCTCGTCCCTTTGAGTCAAACCACCTCACCTCAAAGGAGGCCCAAAGAGATGGCGAACGGACTGCAGCCAGCACAGTACTTGGGACTGTGACTCCAAACCTGATTCTTTTCCAATCTCCTAGAGGGACGGTTCTCCTCTCCAGCTGCATATTAGTCACTTTAAGAGCTCTGAAAAGCAGTGACTTCTAAATCCTACTCCAGACAAATAAGAAATTCCCCAACCACCCTTTTACAAACTGCTCCTGCATGAGTAAGATGTGCAGTGAGAGCTGATGATCACCTGACTTCACTGCTTCACCTCCAGATCCCTCTGAATGCTGAGAGGCCGCTAGACAGGCCTCCCTACAGCTGGGATTTCTAATGCCGGTTTTCCACTTTCTTTCAGAAAGCAACTTTTATGTTTTACGTGTGACCTCACAACAAACTTCTACAGATCCAAGTGGTGCCATTAGTAAAGGCACAATTCTTAGGTACAGAATTGCTCTCTTACTTGTTCTCTTCCATCTATACAAATACTTGTCAAAGTTCACCTTATATACAAAATAAGAACTTAATACTCCATTCCCTGACTCCAAGCCAATCAATAGATAGATTCTCTGAGCACAGCAGAGTGAATTCTAATCACTAAGGACAATGCAAAAGTCAGATCCACTTCAGACAGCTGCAGGGAACAGACACAGTGGGAAGAGAGGGCAGGGCTACCGAGAAAAAAGGATGGGCTCCTTACCTCCGGTGGGCTCAGAAAGAAAGAGCAGACGGATTCAAAGTGGCACATTGTAAAGGTTCCGAAGATGAATCGGTCTTTTGGAGTCAAGCTAGAGGGAAACGGGAGACCCCGAGGCACCAAGAGACGAGGCTTATCACCAGATGCACAGTGTCTGGGCATCGCCACCACATGACCACTGAGCAGGACGCTGCTGTGGCTGTCCCGACTCCCGGCCTGTTGTCCGTTCACAGTGCCTTACCCCTGTGCCTCCTCTGGGAGATCAAAGACAGCGGGCTCCATGAGCTGCCAACAGGAACACCTATTGTGTGTGCCGGCTTGGTGTCCCCCATCACTGGAGAGAAGACCTGGCTGGGTAAAGACATCCTGTGTGTGTGTGTGGAACTGTGTCACAGATCACTTCCCTGTGACATTCTGGAGTCTGTGGCAAGTAGAACGGGTGAAGACCTTCGACACTAGGACTGGCTCTGTGTGGTATGTCTTCTTTACTGTGGGCACACAGACTCATCTACGGGTCTCCTGGTGTGCTCCTTCTTGCCGGAATCGTAGCTGCTACCCAGCCTCTGCATCCGTCTAAAGATAAACACGCAATCACGGCAGACTCACCTCTGCTACCTGATCATGCTTTCACGCACATCATAAAGATTCACCACATATTCATAAGTAATTGTGCTCAGAGTTTGTCTTAGGAACTCCAAGGACATGAGGTGAGTGAGAAAGCATGCCTGTTCTCAAGGAGCTTGAAATAAGAGTGAAGGAATAAATATTAATGAAGCACCCCTTACTGGCCACTGGGGTATTGCTCTGCATGGATTACCTATCTCCAGCCCTCCCAGAGGTCTTTCTTCTAGATTTTACAGAAGAGAAAACTGAGGCATAAAACATTAAAGGAACTGTTATGGGCTGAACTGTGTCCAAAAAAATTCATAGACTGAAGTGAGTCCTAACCCTCAGCACCTCAGAGGGTGACTGTAT
Source organism: Lutra lutra (assembly GCF_902655055.1). NCBI lineage: Eukaryota > Metazoa > Chordata > Mammalia > Carnivora > Mustelidae > Lutra > Lutra lutra. The sequence goes on from NC_062288.1 coordinate 39,813,146, forward strand.
TTAGAGACAGGCCTTTTCCAAAGGCAGCTACGGGAAGAAGAGGTTGTATGAGTGGGTCCTACTCCAACGTAACTGCTGCCCTACTATGTACCATAAGAGCCAACTGAGATACAGACACAAACGTGCACACGGAAAAGACCACATGAGCGCACAGAGAGAAGGCAGCCATCATCGAGCCAGAGAGAGGCCTCAGAAGAAACCAACCCTGCCGACACCAGCTTGGACTTCCAGCCTCCAGGGAGGCAAGAAAATTAATTCATGTTGTTTAAGTCACCCAGGCTGTGGTATTCTGTTACAGCAGCGTGAGCAAGCCAATACAGCACTTATGCGGGGCTATGCAGCCAGCACGCAGAGGATTTTCAACTGGGCCCCATAAATACATGCCTTATGAGAAAAAAACAGCACATGAGAAGAAAGGTAATTATAATATACAAGAGGTAAGGTCCAGACAAATTGCCATGGCAATCTGAAGGAGGGCAAGATTTCTGCTGACTGGGATAATATGGGGAGGCGGGAAGGCATGTAAGAAAATAACACATCAGCTGGCGACTGCGTGCAATTCGGATTTAGCTAATCCAGGTGGAAAATGGCACAAAGGCACGGTGACGGAGGCCTGCCACACTCACAGGGTACGGAGACCCACACCACACCTGTCCAAGCAAAATCTTAGTAAGAGTGATCACTACAGTGAGATCAACATTTTCACCCACTGGCATTTATTTGGGTGCTTACTATGTACCAGGCACTATGCCAAGAGCGCTGTAAGAATCTTCCCTTTCGGTCCTCATCACAGAAGGTGGGTAATACTCTTCCAGTTTTATAAGAGAACAAAGCGAGACCAGAAGGCTGAAGAAGCTCATGCAACATGCCCGAGATCACAAAGCTGGGAAGGGGGAGCCTGGACGCAGAGCACACCTGCTGGAGGCCGGCGTGCCCTCACGCCATGGAGCACCGCATGTCCTGGCAGCTCACAGAACCAGCCAGCCACTCACATGGCGCCTGTGGGGCTAGGAGACAGACAATGAAGATAAGGCCACGGGGGCCAAATCATGGGAGGTCTCGAATGTGACGCTGAAGACTCGGGCTCCATCCTGCAGACAGCACCTTCCACTGCATGTGTGCCGGGAGGAGAGCAGGTCTGGGAGTAAAGTCTGGGAGCTGGAGAGCTGGAGGAGTAAAGTCTGGGAGCTGGAGAGTTCATGGCAAGTAATATCTGTGTCCCAGAAAGACGACTGGATGGCAGAAGGGAAAGGGTTCGGGGGGAAGGAGAGCCCTGAGGCAGGGCTGACAATTAGGGTTTTAGCAGACTAGGTGGGAGATTAAAAAAGGCCAGAATCAGAACTGCACTGATCAGGTAGGGGGTGGGGGTTGCGTGAGTAACAGATGTAGTAGAGAGCACCGGGCCTGGCTGCTGAATGTGGGGCCAAAGGAGTGTGTAGGAGCAAAGAAAGGACCCAGCGTTTTACATCTGTGTAACAGGAACATAGGGACATAAGGGCAGGGGACACTTCCAGAAGGCAATGGAAAGGTGTGCTGGGAACAGGGATGGAGACAGATGAGAATGTTACCCCACATCTGTGCTAACCAAAGGCAGGAGCTTACATGGGCCACAGGGAGATAAAACACCAAGAGTGGAAACCTAAGAAGTGATGAGAAGCCTCTGCCACAAACCACAGGGTACAGCAGTCCAGGCACAGAAGTCAAGAAAGGGACTTCCAGAGGGGAGAAGCCAATAGTGGAATGGCAGCAATGCCTGCCGGCACAGGGAGGCGAGGTGCGGCATACGGTGTGATCTGTGACCAGGAAGATGGGAAAATGGACGCTGGGGAATTAGAGTTTGTATAATCTACTTTTTTTTTTTTTGCTTTTTTTTTTTTTTAAGATTTTATTTATTTATTTGACAGAGAGAAACACAGCAAGAGAGGGAACACAAGCAGGGGGAGTGGGAGAAGGAGAAACAGGCTTCCCGCTGAGCAGGGAGTCCGATTCGGGACTCGATCCCAGGACCCTAGGATCATGACCTGAGCCGAAGGCAGCCGCTTAACAACTGAGCCACCCAGGTGCCCCTATAATCCACATTTTTAAGGGAAGGGAAAGGGAGAGGTGGTATCATATTTGGTAGCAAGCAAGGTAGAATGCAAATGTATTTAGCATAATTAAGGAGAAAAGGAGGATAAAACAGAACTGGGGATGGTTATGTTACACTTATACAAGACAGCATATGGGTTCTGGGTAGGGGAGGAGAGGAAAGCAGGGTGTGAAACTGGGATTTTCCCTACTCCTTCTGCTCCACAGATATGGAAAAATATAATCCAATGGGTCAGGCTTCAGCAAACAGAGATGATGAAAGTTTTGAAGCATAAACCAAACATAAAAACAAACCACCTCTGAGAATCAACAGTAAACACAACGTCCTGGCTCTCCAGAAATTATGGTGAGCTTTGTCCCATGTGCAACACAGACAGGTCAGCAAGGTAGCTAATGACTTCTGAAGACGAGTCCAGGGCAATGGCTCACGCATTCCCTGCCTCAACTCCGACAGACGGAGACACAGTAGGCTGCAGTGTGCCCATGTGCTGGTTAGGGCTGTGATGTGCACCCGCCCGAGGGGACCCAGAGCCACGGGAGGCACCACAGTGGGTTCCCTGAAACCTTAGCCCACTGAGTGCACAGGACCTGCAGGTAAGGAATGAGTCAGTTCAGTGAGATGGGGACTCTTCCCTGGGCTGTTACCAGGTACTAAGCAAGAACACTGCACTGCCCAATGCGCTGTAGTGAATACCAGTGTCAGTATGACAAAATATTCTGTAGCAATTTTTTTAAAAGAAATTGTGTGCCCACTCTATAGCAGCTGTGTAAGAGTGCACAGAACTAAGAAGAGCCCCCACCCTTATGGAGCACACGTTCTAGAAGTTATTTATAGGATTATGTAAAGATGAAATGAAAGCATGCACATAAAGCACGTATCCCAGTGCTTAGCATGCTACTCAATCAGCGGTACTGATCACCATTAACAAATACTGTTTAGGTGAATTTCGCTTACCAAATGCCCTCAAAGCCAGTACAATGAGCTCCCATTTTGTCTTTCCCTAGAAATCTGTAAATTAAACTTTCTTTTTGAGGAAAGCACCGTGATACTGAGCATTCTAGGAAGTAGTAATCTCGAGTAAAACAGTTTGGGGGGGGGACCTCTCCTAGTGATGGGTGATAGAGAGATGCTCAACATAACGGGAGAGTTTTTATTTAAATTCATTTAACTTTATCAGTTAAATCCAAGCTCACGTTCAACAAAACTTGGGTACTTCTAATTCTGAAATACTTCTGTTACTGAGAAAAGGCTTGTCCCGTCCTGCTGCAGGAAAGAGCTGGTAAAGCAGCCATGGTAGCTAACTAGCACAGTGTCTCCCCCACCCTCTTGGGGGAACTGGTTTCTGCACCTCCATCCAGCTGGAGACCACCCCCAAATACCAGCGAACCACTCTGGAAACGAGCACCATGAGTCACAGAAGCAGTGGAGACAGAGATCAGGTTGGGCACGGCGCCAAAGCTCCCCACCGCTGAAAACAAGGCACGGGGCACGTTCTTCTGACCAGGCCATGAGACTGTTATGGGGAAAGCCTCACAAATGCCCATTCCATCCAAGATCAACTTCTACTGCTTTGGACCTTTAAAGCTGTCCCAAGTCAATGCTGGACGTCCCATTCTGCTACCAAACACGAATCAAAGTCCACGTCTCCGGGAGAGCTGGAGTGGCTGTGATCCCTGACTACAATGCATGATCTTCATCAGTTCACCTGTGCATCCGGAGGGCTGAGAGCAACCCGAAAGGGACATGGGACTGAGCAAGCTGCAACTATGTCAGCGTGAAGCCCAAGCACCAAGCCTCCCAAATGGACAGGGCTCTCTTGACACAAAGCATCGTTATTTCCAAATGCTCTAATTTTTCATGTGACATGCTCCTCGTGGCTCGAAGTAAAATCACAGGGTTTTTCCCTCTAATACCCGCCTCTCTGAAATGGGCTAGAGACTGCAAAGAACCTGAAATGTAGCTCCCGTCCCAGCTTTTGCTCATTGACCAGAGACTACTGTAAGCTTGATTTCTTCTTCTTTCTCACAATTCCGTCACCCAAATTTCTCTTGCCATGTTATGTAATGATGAAGCTCACTGTTGGTACTTCTGATGTCACACAGGTAATTTTATTGTGGGAAGGGGTGAATCTACTTTTTAAAAACAGAATTTTGAAAAATCAAATAGAAAGGCAACATACCCTAGGGCCCTAAGGACAGTGACCTCACACTAAAGTCAAACTACCATAGTTTAGGTCCAATAATGGTGAACAAGTAGGTTTTAAAGTCACATGCCTTAGAATGAGTTGTCAAGGCTATCTGCTGATCATTAGGCTACGGAAGAGAGCTATAGCTTTAATACATCATCTAAAGGACTGGTTCAGGAGCTCCGCCGGTTCATACTTCTCCAGGACCCATTTTCTTTCACCTGTTAGGAACTAAACAAGCCCTTCTCCAAAGCTTCTTTCCTAACCTGGATGGTGTCCCTGACCATTCTTTCCTGGGACCTGGGGAGTCAAGCCAAAAGAACTCACAAGATGAAAAAGCATGCTTTCATATGATCTACACCCCTCAAACCATTCTGGGCAACAGTCTTGAGAATATTCAGAAGTTATTAACAGTCGCGCATTAAAAAAAAAATCAATCCTGTCATCAATCTGCTGTCCACAGAAAACACAGCAGTGTATTTTTTTTAACATAGCATAATTCCTGCTATATTTTAAACTAAAAGCATTAAATATAACTGTATTTAATCACCTCCCTTTAATTTGAATTCACATGGTAGATACTTATAGCTACTTAAAAAATTAAGTGGCAAAATGTATATGAAGAATGTGTATCTTGATATTTTAATTATGCTCAATTGAATGTACTTAGATTTAAAGTGCTTTTCACAAATGACATGTGCTAAGAATATCTAATTGCACACTGACATTCTAAAATGTGTGCTTACATGTGTCAAAAATAGATTAATATGAAGTTATGGAATATGGCTTTTTTAAACTAACACCCAAATACATTATTTTGATTATTTGGATACAAATTAAATTATAACTATAAAAAAGGTCTACACTAGTAAATGTCTAATGATGCACATTTCATATAAAATGAATGCTCAAGTGATGACAGTATCTGATATTTAGAGAAACTGAAAAACAAAGTTGTTTTTTTTTTATATTTCATTTATTTGAGAGAGAGAGAGAGAGAGAGAGAGCAAGCACACACAGAGGGGAGGCGCAGAGCGAGAGGGAGACGCAGACTCTCCTCTGAACAGGGAGCCGCACGTGGGACTCAGTGCCAGACCTGAGTTGAAGGCAGATGCTTAACTGACTGAGACACCCAGGCACCCTGAAAAACAAAGACTGCTTAAGAAATCTAAGCTCCGAGATATTTTCTATTTAGTCTCTTACTAACTCAATGTTACATGGAGACATGAAAATAATTTGTATGTAGTACAGGTATTATCATCATGTATAAAGATCACAGCGGGGGCACCTGGGCAGCTCAGTTGGTTAAGTGTCTGACTCCTGCGTTCGGCTCAGGTCATAATCTCGGGCTCATGAGATCGAACCTTGCATCGGGCTCCGTGCTCAGTGGGGAGTCTGCCCCCTTCCTCACCCCCCCACCCTCTCTCAAAAAAGAAAAAAAATATATCACAGGGAGGTACCTGGCTGGCTCTGTCAGTGAAGCTCATGACTCTCAATCTCAGGGTCCTGAGTTCGAGCGTCAAACACTGGGCATAAAGCTTACTTAAAAAAAAAAGGTATAAAAAAATATTCAGCAAATAGTGGTGGATGAATGAAAATACAGTAGCTGACGGGAGTCAGGTATGTGGCAATATCAAAGACAGGAATTCAACAATCTCACAAAGAAGCTAGCAAACGTGAGGGGGCATGAGCCAAGAAGTCCCTTACCCTCTATCCAGCTTTGAAGGGACAGTGCTGGACCCAGTGCCCGTAGGAGACATCATTGCTCAGCTACAATTGAGAAGCCGAGTCCTTGCTGCAAGTTGAGAAAAGAACCTTTAGCTGAACTCCTCGTGTTATAGGCTCAATGGCATCCCTCAAAAATTCCTATGTTGGAGACCTAACCCTACACCCTCGGGTTGTGACTGTATTTGAAAACAGCGACATTAGAGAGGCAATTAAGGTACAATGAGGTCATGTGGATGGGCCCTCATTTTGTATGACCGGAGTCTTTAAAGGTGATGAAAACATGGGCCTCACACAGACCGAGGGCCGACATGTGAAGACACAACAAAGAGATGGCCATCCACAAGCGAAGAACACACGCTGCAAAAGGAAACCCAGGCACGCTGCTCTTGGGCTCCTGGCTTTCCTAAGTCTGAGAAAATAAACTTCTGTGACTTCAACTGTGCAGTATGCGACATTTTGTTACGGCAGCCCTAGCAAACTAGTTGGGCTATCTGACTACATGCAGCCTCGGACCGTGAAACAGTACAGGGTTGCCTCCTTGGATGTGATGTGTAAATGAAACTGTTTAGTAAAAACTCTGGAACTAGACTATTAGGAAATTGTAAGAGAACTGGAGTCTCACCACTTAACTGTTTTCGAGAGACACCAAACTGAAATTTCCTATTCTTAACTTCTTAACTACATGGCAAAAAGGCTATGCTGTTTACACATTTTACAAGTATCAAGTATCATATTTTCAACTTCATAGGATTTTAATAGGCCTATAGAAGCCTGGCCAAGAAACCAAAGTGGAATCCGTTTGACTGACATTAAAAAGCAATTAAGTTACAGACCTGTCAAAAATGTTCCCATTTGGGCTGTGTCTGTGATCCATGTCTATTTTGACTACTACTACCAGAATCATGTAATGATTTACAGACCTTCAATGTCTAAAGTACCTTAACTGTATAAAAGCTGTAGCCCAATCTTTCTTTGTATTTTCACATCATAACAAACCCCTCCCCCATTTATTAGATAACCAGAAGGATGGCCCAGTGCTTGAACCACATTGAGTCAAACAAGATTGAGACTTTGCCACAGAAGGAAAAGGAAGGAAACAGAAGAGAGACATCTGGCTGGCTCAGGACCTCTTACGAGCTGGACTTTCCCCTGATGCAGAAGGTAGGCCATCCTGATAAACTGGGTGCCATCAGACACCTCTCTGTTCTTCGTGCTCCAAGTCCAGCTCAAATCTGGAGCACGAGCTCCCCTGGAAGCAGCCAGGCAGCAGATTCCTCTTTCCAGCCCGCTGCCCGAGTCCCAGCCCCAGAAGACTTTCTGGCCACACTGTGATGACCAAGCTACCCCACGGGCTTCTCCGAAACCTCCAACTTAAGAGACTGTCATGGTTATCATTTTTTGCTACTTACTGGCTCTTCTAATTTTTAGAGTTGTTTCAGGTTTACAAAAGCATTTCCCACCTACCTCTTGCCCGCACACATGCGAACCTCCCCACTATCATCACCCCCACCGGGGTGCTGTGTTTCTTAGAACCGAAGAACCCACACTGACACATCACGACCACCCGAAGTCCACAGTCCACCTTACAGTTCATTCTTGGTACATTCTATCGGTTTGGACAAATGTATAATGACGTATATCCACCATGACAATATCAGAGTTACGTTCACTGCCCTAAAAATCCTCTGCACTCTGTGCATTTCTCTGCCTCTCGTCCACCCCTAGCAACCACTCATCTTTTTACTCTCTCCATAGTTTTGCCCTTTTCCAGAATGTCTTTTCTCTTCTGGATTCTATGCTGCAATCATACAGTACATGGCCTTTCCCATTGGCTTCTTTCACTTACTAATATGCATTTAAGGTTCTTCCAAGTCTCTCCGTACCTCCATGCCGCATTTCCTTTTAGACTCAATAATATCCCTTTGTCTGGCTATACCACGGTTTATTTATCCGTTCATCTACTGAGGGACATCTTAGTTTCCTCCAAGTTTTGGTAGCTGGTAGCTATGAATCAAGCTGTTATAAGTATCCTTTGTACAGGTTTTTGTTGAACACGTAAGTTTTCAACTCCTCTGGGAAAAAAACCAAGGACTGCAACACCAGATCTTACAGTTTACTTTTGTAAGAAACCTCAAAACTAAGTTCCGAAGTAGCTGTACCATTCTGCATTTCCACCGGCAACGGCTCAGAGTTCCTGTTGCTTCACACACTCACTTGCATGCTGTCAGTGGTTCAAAATTCAGCCATTCTAACAGGTGTGTAGTACGAGCTCTCTGTTGGTCTCTTTTGTTTTAAAACCACTCTTTCGGGGCACCTGGGTGGCTCAGTTGGCTGGGCAACTGCCATCGGCTCAGGTCATGAACCCAGAGTCCCAGGATCAGGTCCCACATCGGGTTCCCAACTCCATGGGGAGTCTGCTCCTCCCTCTGACCTCCTCCCCTCTCATCCTCTTTCTTACTCTCTCTCTCAAATAAATAAATAAAATCTTAAAAAAAAAAAAATAAAGCCACTCTTTTGCATGACTCCTTCATGATTCTGACATGATAACTTCATACATTAATCATTCAATAAAATCTTTTCTAACAACATAAGCAATAATAAATAAGCTGTATCAAGTACCCCAGGTATTTTAAGTGTTTTATATTCATCCTGCTCCTATGGTTCTGTGTATTTTGGGGACTGGAATAAAGCCAAATTAAATAAACAGAACCTTTTTAATGGTTAGTTCCTTTACTGAGGGACAGAAAACATTTCTGACAAAACATCCTGGATAAGGACGCCTGGGTAGCTCGGTCGGTTAAGCATGGGCTCAGGTCATGATCCCAGGGTTCTGGGATCGAGTCCCGCATCAGGCTCCCTGCTCAGTGGGGAGCCTGCTTCTCCCTTTCCCTCTTCATGCCGCTCCGCCTGTTTGTGCTCTCACTCTCTCTCTCTGACAAATAAATAAAATCTTAAAAAAAAAAAGGAAAAAAGGAAAAAGAACAACCCGGATATGTATCTATAGGCTTGGGCATGTTACAGCCATTCCCTCAAGTCCATCATTTCCTTTACACTCTGATCCCTGGAATTACTACTGCCTTTTTCATGTCTATCTGTATTGAAGTTAACAGCAACTCAGTACATCAAATCAATACCCTACATTTACTGCCCTCATTACCAACACCTTTTAATCAAGCATTTATTCATTCAATAAATGTTTTTTAAGCCTCTCCCATATATCAGACACAATGCTAGGCATGCGGACATAACAGTGAGACGTCGGTCCTGTTCTCAGCATTAGTGGATGTCTCAGGGCTGGCAACATTTACCCACAATCCCCAGGATGCAAGGAGCCAACAGCACCAAGTTATAAAGGAAAAGCTCCTTAAGTGGTGAAGACAGACCAGACATGACAAACTACCAGTTTGTACACATTACCTGATATAGTCTCTAGGCCTTGGAGTCAACAGAGTGGACAGAGAGGGATGAAGCATATGTAGAAATTAAAAAAAACTTACACTATGAGAATTGGAGAATTATGGTCAGTTTCTTTTGCTTTGTTTTCCACCTTAGCTTGAATATGGCTATTTTTCCATAATAAAAAAAGCACAATTATAATATATGTTGAAATATAGAAAATGTTGGCTAAAATATGTGTTTGGTACAATTTTAAGTTTGTAAATATATGGAAATGAATGAAAAGTAAATAATGTGAAGCTTATGTAAGTAAAAATAACTTAATCCACTACAATCCTATTGGAAGTCATCTATCAAACTGGAAATTGCCATTGACAAATGAGGAAGGGAGGGAGGGAGAAGACTAGAATACAATATGGGCTTAAATCTGGGGGGGTTGGCATGCAGAAAAAGTTCCCAGAGAATATTCCAAATAATAACAATGACACCATATGAAAACAATGTAACTAACCATTAGACTTTCATTAAACAAATTAACTATAAAGGTGCAAGCATTAAAAAAATTAAAAAAAAAAAACCTTACTTCCACAGCTTCACTACAATGCATAATAAATTCTGTCTATTTGACATGTAACATAGGAGCAACCTCACAGAAACTGAACTTAGTGACTGAGCCTCACATCATTCTATATTTAGAAGTAGGATATGTGCACAGACATTTACACACATATAAATAACAATTTTGCCTCAAGAAATCTACACTGTGAGACCACATCTCCACAGAAAACTCTGAGAAGAGAAAGATCACAGAAGTAGGGACTTATCCACTTCAGGCAATCTGACTCACCAGCCGAATATCAGAGCATATGTCTTCATTACATGAAGAAATTTTCTCCCTGGTTTTATATGACTTGGTGTGAAACCTCAAGGGATTTCAAGCTTAATCATGAAGAATATGCCTTTAGGTGTATTTTATAACAAAAGTACATACATTATTATTCAGGGGATACTTGCAGAATTCAAGTACAAGATGTATTTGAATGAGTTCACAGATGGCTGAAACAACTGATTTTGTTAAGCAAAGTTATTAATATCTGGGCGGGGTCATGACTCAAGGCTGATCTATAGCCTGGCACACATAGCTGACACTTGCCAATCAAACTTCCTTTTTTTTTTTTTTTAAGATTTTATTTATTTGACAGACAGATCGTAAGTAGGCAGAGAAGCAGGCAGAGAGAGACAGAGGGAGAAGCAGGCTCCCCGCTGAGCAGAGAGCCCAATGCAGGGTTCAATCACAGGACCCTGAGATCATGAGATGAGCAGAAGGCAGAGGCTTAACCCACTGAGCCACCCAGGCACCCCAAACTTCCTCTCTTAATAATTAAATGAAAACCAAAACAAAACAAAATTGAGCTACCTGCACTAATTAGCTGGGGCTGATGATGAAAAGAAGCTGAAAGTCATCTGTTAGTGAGACAGACCAGATAGCCAGCAAGAATATGAAGGAATTCTTGAAGAATTCAAAACCATGAGGAAGAGAAGAAATGGATCAGCAAAAAAAAAAAACGCTATTCATGACACTGACAATGCCAAACATTGGTGAGGATTTGGAGCAAAAGGAACTCTAATTTGTTGCCGGTGGAAATGGAAAATGGTATAGCCACTTTGGAAGACAGTTTGGAGGTTCCTTATAAAACTAAACAAACTCTTAACATAAGATCCAACAATTGTACTCCTTGATATTTACTCAAAGGAGTTGAAAACTTGTGTTTTCAACAAAAACCTGCACAAGGATGTTTATAGCAGTCTTATTTATAATTGCCCAAACCTGGAAGAAATTAAGATGTTCTTCAGTAAGAGAATGAATAAATAAACTGCTGGTACATCCAGACAAAGGAATATTATTCAGTCTAAAGAGAAATGAGCTACTGAGCCATGAAAGACACAGAGGAACCTTAAGTGCATATTACTAAGTGAAAGAAGACAATCTGGGAAAGCTACACACTATGTGATTTCAACTCTAAGATATTCTGGAAAAGGAAAAACTGTAAAGACAGTAAAAAGATTGATGGAAGTGAGCTTCGGGTGGAAGAGAAGGGGAAAGATGAATAGGCAGAGCACAAAAGATTTCTAGGACAATGCAAATACTCTGATTATTAATATCATAGATGTATGTTACTATACATTTGTCCAAACCCAGAGAATGAGTAACACCATGAGTGAACCATAAGGCGAATTACGGATTTTGAATGATAAAGATGTGTCAATGTAGGTGCATCAATTGTAATAATTATACCACTCTGTTGGGGGATGTTGATGCTGGTGGAGTTTATGAATGTGTAGGGGTAAAAGGTATTCAGGGGAATCTCTGTATTTTTCTCCCAGTTTTGTGAACCAAAAACTGTCTTGAAAAAAAAAAAAAAAAAAAAACCTTAAAAAAATGTGCAGAGACACGTAAAGTCACTGCGAGAGAGACCAAGAAGGCCAAGAGGAAAAAATGCAGAAAGCAGCCAGTTCCCAGAACTGCCTTGATTCTCGAGTGCCTTTAGTTTCGCAGACAACCCTTAGTAAACCCTCATTTTGCTACTGTTACTTTAGAGATTCTGCCGCCTGCAGTCAAAAGGGATCTGAAGCAGGAATGGGTTCTAGAATCAGCAACAGACCCTCAGAGAAGACGTTGGATAAACAATGAAATCGTCATAAGTAGAGGCCAGTAAGGATGTTCCTGTCCTGTAATACTGGCTGCTGAGCCCTCCAGAGGCAGTCTGGAGATTCTTTTTTTTTTTTTTTTTAAAGATTTTATTTATTTATTTGACAGAGAGAAATCACAAGTAGGCAGAGAGGCAAGCAGAGAGAGAGGAGGAAGCAGGCTCCCCGCCGAGCGGAAAGCCCGATGCGGGGCTTGAACCCAGGACCTGGGATCATGACCGGAGCCGAAGGCAGCGGCTTAACCCGCTGAGCCACCCAGGCGCCCCACAGTCTGGAGATTCTTTACTGTTATTCTCATTGAAAGGTAAAAATCTAGTTTCTCTCCTCGTGAACTCTGGCATATGAGGTCTGTTTGATCAACAGAATCCAGGAGGAGTGACACTCAAAGTCTTGAGTGGTCCTAAGAAGACTTGCAGCTTCTGCCTAGGGCTCTCGGAACACCTATTTTGGGGAAGCCCCCTTCAGAATCAAGCTGCCCAAGCTACGAGAGAAGCCACAGCAGGACCGTTGGACAACAGCCTCACTGGCATCACTGCAGCCACAAGGGAGTCCTCTTGGACATCCATCCCGGTCAAGCTTTCAGATGACTCCAGCCCCAGCTGCTCTCTGCTGGTAAACACATGGAGATCAGAAATGAGAAGCGCCCAGCTGAGCCCAGTCAACTCAGAGAAACGTAAGAGATAATAAACTGCTTCTGAGGCCACTAAGTTTTAGGGTGACTTGTTATGCAACAGTAGATAACCAGAACACAGCTCCTTCTCAATGATGGAGAAACACACTGAAATCATTCCCATTAGGAGGGAGGAAAGGAGTGGGGAAAGTAACGCAAAGAGGGAGCATGTATGCTGGCAGTGAGGAGGGTTGTAATTTTAAATCTACTTAGTGTTAGGGATGAGTTTAAATGGTGAGATTGAGGAAGGAACGAGGGGAAGGTCTAGGGAAGAAACTCCAAGTTACAAAAAAAATTGGTTAAATAAATACACTGTCCCAATTTTATCTACACAAAATCCTATAAATCCACACATCTCTAACAGGCATACTTACAGTATGCCACATTACAACGTTTCAATGTTATATTCCCATTTACTGTTCTTTTCTTGCAAACAAAGCACATGAGTTGCACCAGTGGGAAAAACTGCGAAGGCATCAATGTAAGAATCGTGAGTTGTCCTACAGAATGAAGCCTCCAAAGGCAAACCTTTATATTGCTCAGGGCTGCACTTATAGAAAGTATAAAGACATGCGTGGAAATGAAAATCACCACTTTGGGCATAAGGTTATCTCCTGGGAGATTAAGGAGGGACAAGCTATCGCATCAGAAGAGGATGACCTCTATCCAAGCCTCATTTGTCGAGTCTGACCTCTGAGGCTAAGCCGTAAGCACATGAGTGTCTGTACCTTTTTGTTTTTTACATAATGAAGATTAACCACAACTGAATGTGATGTAAAAGAGGTGAGTGATAAAAACGTGCCTCAAAAATGGTATCTGATTCACAGCTATATCCACAGGAATAGAGAGATCATGCCTGTGGGGCTCGCCATAGTAACGGGAATAAAGGTGACAATGACAGGGCCAGACATGGAGGGGACTGCAGTGAGGATGGCCCTTCATGCCACAGCCTCACTAGTCCTTTTCCAAACCAGTGATGGGGCACATCAATTGCTTTTACCACTTGATACGAGTATAAACTGCCACAAGCATTAGATATATCACACACACATACACACACACACACGCACACCAGTGTGCATGTGTGTGTGTGTGTGTATCACAAAGGAAAAAAATACCGTGGGCCTACTTTCAAAGGACTACTGCTCAAAAAGCACGTTTACTTGTCTTTCTAAAAATTATCACAGAGAACTATCATTTTCCATTGGAACACAAATAATTTTTACTAAATATGAGCTTTAAAAGAGAGAGGTTTAGAGTTGGTCACTTTTTTCCCCCAGCGAATGGTATTTCTTTTCATTTCAATGTAGATTTATTCTCATGCCAAATAAGTTACTCATATTTACCTTCTCCTTGAAAGCAGTCATGGCACCACTTGTCTTTCCTTATCTGATGACTTGTTAAGATCAAAGGATCAAAAACTGAAGATCCCAGACTCCCCGGGATTTCAACCCTCTACTTCAGCAGATGCAGAGAACTCCGTCAAGACACCTGTTTTGCCGAATTAAGGACTGCCACTTACAGATGAGGAACCACGTGTGTCAGGTATAAGCAGTAGCGACACAGCAGTTAACAACAACGTGGTGAGAGGTGACGTCAGTTTTTAAATTCACTGGGAACCTACTAGGAAGGGGGTGGTGACAGGCCCCTTCTCCTCTGCCACGTTTCCTGTGAGCTCCACCGTCACTGACCAGCAGCCTCTCATCGTGTCCCCCTCCAGGCACCAAGCTTCTAACCGAAGAAGGAGAAAGATGGAAAGAAACAGAAGGTATATATACTTCGTGCAGGGATGCCTGAGGATCTGGGTCTCTGTCAAAACTCCTGCAACTATTTGCCTAATACAGCACGTAGCAAAGCAACATATGGAGAACACGCACCACAAAGAACTTTTAAGACTCAGAGTTTGTAAACCCCAGGCTCGGCATTTTAGTTTGGTCTGGAACGGTGCTGAATATATCACTACTGTTATGTGTGAATCTATAAAAATGCTCAGAAAGCTCAAGTCAAATTTTTAATAGTGCTCTAAACTAAAATTACTCTCAGTGCAAATAATGACTTTAAAATAAAGTCAGATTTAATCTTTTTATACACATCAATGAAACAGAAGTTTTTTTTTTATTTCTTCAGTTACAGATGTTGCTATAATCAAAAATAAATTAATGAATGGAGTTTTTCTTCTAAAATTTTCCTCCAAATTTACTATCATTGTGGTTGTTTTTCCAAAACAATATAATAAAACAGACTATTAGTTTTGCCAAGTGCTGTGAAGGTTATAAGACAAAGATCTCCCCGCATATTCTTCCTGTTTTTGCAGAAAACAGACTATAAAACAGAAAAAGCCTTCTTCAAAGACATGAGCAGCTTCAGTTACAAGTGAAAAGTCAGCCATGTGTACTAATTCTCAGTAATAATGAAGCAAGGGGAGCTCCTGGGGGACTTTAAAGTCAATGCCTGGCATGCTTGGGTGAACTAAGAAGGGGAGCTGACCACGTGACACAGCCCTTCAAAGCCCTTTGTATTCCCAATTGGAGAGATGAGGCTGTGGAAGCTACGAGGACCTTCTCAGGTGTGTGTCTAGTTCCAAGGGTGGGAAAACTCTGTCGCAGCAAAGGAAGACGCTGCTGCTTTAAAAACACGCTGCTCAGAGAGCTGAAGGGTCTGGATTGTTTTGCTACCTACAGGATTGCTCACTTGAACAGTAAACTCTGACTTCTTAAAGCAGCGTTGGTGGGGCGGAGGGAGCAAAACAGGAGCCTTGAAACACCGAGGACACGGTCTACCCGCCTTTGAGATGAAGGATGGTAAACCTCATTTCACAGATATTTTAAGTAGCTGTAAAGCCCGAGTGGCTCCAATTTTAAGCCCGTGTTTAGATCAGGCTTCAAGAAGGGCTGCACCCCTTTACAACAACTAGGCACCACTTCTGATGCCAATCTGTGCTTTGTGTTTGAAATGGGCGACCACAGACAAGAAAACAAGACCACCTACAGCAGACAATACGTGCCACAACCCATCTCCCAGACCCACGTGCCGGCAAGGTGTTTTCGTTAAAAAGATAATAAACCTCCAGGTTATTGCCAAAATCTGGAGCAGTGTCACATAATTAATTTCACAATTTAAATTCTTACAGCGATATATAATCATGTCTTTTCAAGAAGGTTTAAAACCTGACTTAAGAGAAACAACCCCTCCTACGCCCCCCTGTACAGAAACACCCCTGCAACAGCTTGGAGGCCAGGCCAGAGGCAGCAGAGGGACACGCACCCCTTTAACAGGAGAAAGCCCAGAGACGCAAATGGGCACTCCTGTTGTTTCAAATGAAAAGTACTTACCGGGAAGAGCAGCTTCTGCACCTCCTAATAATATTCTTTTTGATTATCACTGTGTGCCCTTTTTACTTAGAATAAGAAAGCCTCCCTTTTTCCAGCCTGAATGCTCCTAAAGTTACAGGACAAGGGGACCCTACCTGGCCATCTACGACAGGTCAGTGATCAAACAGAAAGAGAGTCAGGCAAGAGCCAAATTCTGTCTACCTCTGAAGAATGACCAGGATGATTTCTTAGCTCCTCCTCCCTTTAAGGAACCCCCATTCAAAGTCAGACTGGACAATAAGCCCTTTCCAAACAAAGGTTTAATATATTCTCAGGTGTTTGCCCAGCATTGAAATGCAACGATTTTTAAGAAAAGATTATTCTATGAAAGCCATTAACTGCACAGAACTAATTGAAAAAATAAGTGACTTCATCTTTAAGAAACAGGTTTAGATGGAAAATATACCAATATTGTATTGCCCTAGTGATCAAAGCCCGTTTATTTAACCGACCATATCTTCAAATAGCACCAGTCTTTGTAGAAGAGTTTAATTTACTTAAAGTATTTGCATTCCTATGAACAAACTTGTACATGAAGTAAAACTAGACATCACGTTTTGCTGAGCTTAAGAACAAGATGCAGGACATTCATCCATAGAAAGAAATACTCATTCCAAGCGCTTTCGACAATGCGGAGCACACTCAGCCAGTTGCTTCACAGCATCCTTCTTCCAGAAGCGCACGGAAGCTTGAGCAGGCGCTGGTATATGGAAGGTCAAGCAAAGCAGAGAGCCACAGCTGCCGACTCCACGAACTACAGGTTTTAGTGCCTGGCCCAGCAGAGGGTGCCATGACGAAAGAACGTACTACAAATGAATTTTAGGAAAAGGTCAGCAAAGATTCTTTCAAAGGCCAAACACTTTCTGCCACAAACGACTTCTACTGCAGAACCAACCGAAAGCAATGACGGATTGAACAGGCATGACTTAACAGGCAATAAGATCAGAAACATTTACCCTTCCATCTCAGGAATGGTTCTTGGGCCCTAGAGGACTCTGCCCCTGCACAGGATCTGTGGTTGAACAGAAGCCTTAGTCCACATTAGGTCACCACGGTGGGGGTATGCATGTGCAACAAGTCTTTGCAACACAGGGTTCTGCAAAAGGTACTTACACAGCCGCCAGCAAGAATCTCTGCTGCGAGCGGGACCGAACCATCTTTGCGCATAAATTTATCCCTCACAAAATCATTCACCTTGAAGAAAAATATTTACAGAAGCTGATGAAAAATATAAAGAAAGTCATTAAACACATATAAATAACAACTGTAAATATGTTCTCTGTCAGTATTACTCAAGTAATCATAAACTGAATAAATTAAAGATCTTAAAAGAGTTTGAGAAGTGCCTTTAAGAGCACATATGTACTTTTTTTTAAAGGTAAAACATATATAAGTATTCCTGATGTTTCGGGAGAAAGAAATCGAAAGACAAACGGCTTAGGGGTGGGGGGCGCTGGCTGGCTCAGTGGCTGGACAGTGTGGCCTTTGATCTCCAGGATGTGAGTTGCAGCCCCATTCTGGGAGTAGCAATGACTTAAAGGCTTTAAAATAAAAAAAAAGACAGATGGTTTACAAGCCTCAAATGCAAATATGTCTGCCAATTACAATGAGGTAAGAGAGACATATTGACACCAAGGACACAATAAAAACATACATTTCAGAAGTTAAAAACTGGTTTATGGAGTTTGATTAAAAATCACTTTCACGTCCGCTAGCAAAATTTAATCTAAAACAAAACGCATTGCCGAGAAAAAGTTGGCTAAGCAGATTTTTTAGCTTAGCAGAAATTCAGTATCTAAGAATTCTCAACATCAGTGACCTTAATTAACTAAGTATAATGTACTCAAAAATCGTACGTACGACGGGCCATCTTAAAAATCAACCACGTTTTTGGAAGATACAAGCCAGAGAAGATGCGTTGTCCTGAGGCCACACAGTAACAGAGTAAAAGAATTTCAGGCCCCAAGGCTACAGAGCCCAATCTCAAAAAAGAGTTTAACCTTCTGGGGCTTTATGACCTTCGTCATGTAATAGCAGTATCTGTCCATTCCAGTAATTTACTGAGTATCTACCGTGGGTCACAAGAGAGCTGCAACTGGAAAATGGATCAACTTCAGCTGGAACTCAGACCCCTGTCAGGCGGCCTGGCCTGGCAGACCCTTATGGAATATGCCCGAACCATGAGTTCTATCAACGGCACATGCCACTTCGGAGTCAGAGAAACCTGGTTTTGGATTCTAATCTTTCCACTCAGGAACTGTCCACAGGAACTGTGGACACGGGTAAATACTGAAACCTCGTGGGCCTCACTCTCCTCATGTGTAAACGCCAGGCCACACAGGTACACGCATGTGCCGTACAGACAGCACGCGTGGAGGCAAATTTAGCGGCAGCTGCTGCCGCACCGGTAGCAGAGGGTGACGGTGGTGGCTGACGGTGGTGGTGGTGGTGGGTAGCAGCCACCACAGGTCCTGTTCAAATACAGCATCCCACTTTTGGATGTTCAGTGTTCGGTGGGGGACAGTGACAAGCTGCGTGTGACGAGTGCCCCAGGTTCGAAGGAGCCAGCACCTCCGGGGAAACACAAACACGAGAATCTGCTAGACTCCTGACTGTGCAAACTCCCTGCATACGAAGCATCAACTGAAAAGACTTACTGTAAGTTTTATGGCCTTCTCTGGGGCAACTCCCAATAACTGTGGCAACAGACCTAAGAAGCAACAAAAAGCACAAGTATATTAAATAAAATACCGTTAACTAAACAAATCAACAGCTCTAAGGAAGGGATCACCATCTAAACACCGGGCAACCTTGGCTGCGATTTTCTGCAATTACTCTTAATGAGAATACACAAAATGGAATGTGTAAGTACAACTGTGTAAGAGCCACATCAGGACCAAGTAAATTCCTTCTTATATTCTGGGTCGATTGCACGTTGGGTAAATCAACAGCATTAGTGAGAGAGGAAATCTCATTATTCCCTAAGTTTGTTCTTTTCCCTCCTGCCTCTTGAATACGTGAAATAAGGGTACTTTAGTGAGTCTATTATTTTTTTTCTAACGCTCTTTCCATCTCCCCGCCCCCAAAGGCCCACAGTTTAGCCATTCATTCATTTAGCAACTATAACTTGGTGACAAGCACAAGACAAACAAGGTTCTTGCTCTGACCAGCCTCAGACGGAAGGAAGGGAGAGGCTTTCCTGAAGACGTGACAATTGGGGAAAAACGCATTCTGGAGGGGGAACAGATAAGGCAAAGAAAGCAGAGTAGGAACAAGCCCAGTGTGCTCAAAAATGAGGGTGAATGTCGGTGAGCCGCCAGGCACAGAGCCGGCAAGAGGAGAGAGACACACCAGTCGGGGCCAGATGCTAGAGCAGTGCTGTGGGCCAAGATCCTGCGTTAGCTGGGAAGTCATTACAGGCCCCCATCAAGAGAGTGATACACTACTTCATATTTTAAAAAGACCACTCTCACTGCTGTGTGGGGAAAAAGGGTATACTAATGGAGTGTGTGTGTGTGTGTGTGTGTGTCTGTGTGTGTGTCTGTGGAGAGAAGACAGAAAAAGAAAAACTGGGTTTGACATGAATACCTGGGGAGAGATGAAGCCTGGGGAGAGTAACGGGTTTGGGGTGGGAAGTGAGAAGTTCTGTTTTAAACATGTTAGACAGAGTGGGAATTACGTTATCAAGGGCACAGGAAGAGGATGCCTTTCACAGGAAAGGCAGCTTCTGAGAAAGGCAGTCACAACAGGAGCGGATTGATACAGGTAAACTAAAAAATGTCATCATTTTCATTCATGCTAAGGAAATAAAATCAAAGGCAAAAGCCTTTTTTCTTGGAAACACATCGTGAGCTAACTCTGAGAATCATAGCGTACTGTCCCCTTGTCATACTGCCATCCTTGAGAGGGACTTCACAGCGTTAGCATCTGTCGATAGGGACAATTTTCTAATTCGTCAGCATAAGAAGGTTGATCAACTGGCAGTCTCCCCTGTGCCAGACCAGCCTGGCAAACACCATCTTCCTCAGCCTGTGGCTGAAAGTTGCCAGCCTGAGGGCTGTCTGTATCCAGTCTGCAGGTGTGTTTTATAGAGTAGCGCAAGCTTTCCAACGTAATTTGAGTTTACTGTAAAGATGTAAAGACCGATCGATCGATGGACCGACGACTGCATCGATCTGACAGCCTTTGGCCGCTTTCTGACAGTACGGCAACCTGCTCCAGCTGGGCGAGGCTCTGCCCTTTAGGACCAGGCATCGGTCCTCCCAACTCCCTCCTGATGACGTGGGATTGAGGACAACTGCCATTCATTATTTTTCTTGCTCTGTTGCTATCTTCACAAGAGAGAAATGTTTTTCTATGCCTCTGGTTCTACAAAAAGCACAAACAGCTTCGTGTTTGAGGAAAAATGGGAGCAAGCTCATTTCACTGTGGAACGCAATGATAAGAATGCAGATGCTAACGAAACTGTTCTTTAAAAACGGCTGACCTGGGCGCCTGGGTGGCTCAGTGGGTTAAGCCGCTGCCTTCGGCTCAGGTCATGATCCCAGAGTCCTGGGATCGAGTCCCGCATCGGGCTCGCTGCTCAGCAGGGAGCCTGCTTCCCTTCCTCTCTCTCTGCCTGCCTCTCTGCCTACTTGTGATCTCTCTCTGTCAAATAAATAAATAAAAAATCTTTAAAAAAAAAAAAAACGGCTGACCTGGGGCACCTGGGTGGCTCAGTGGGTTAAAGCCTCTGCCTTCGGCTCAGGTCATGATCCCAGGGTCCTGGGATCGAGCCCCGCTTCGGGCTCTCTGCTCAGCAGGGAGCCTGCTTCTCCCTCTCTCTCTCTGCCTGCCTCTCTGACTACTTGTAATCTCTGTCTGTCAAATAAATAAATAAAATCTTTAAAAAAAATAAAATAAAATAAAAACGGCTGACCTAAAAACAACTAACGTATTATTTATGATGTATCAGGCACCACCTTCACCATTTCACTGACTCATTTACTTCTTATAACCACCCTGCAGAGAAGAAACTGAGGTAGACAGAGATTCATCACTCTGAATCACCCAGCTGACAAATGGTGAGGCTGGGATTCCAACCTGAGCCCTCCTCCTCGAGAGTCCGTGTTTTTAGACAACACTCACCTGTCCTGTACCCCATAGCAAACGTGAATCTGCCTCTCACACCCTGCCTTTCTTCACGTACATAACCCGCCCGGACCCTAGAAACCTTTGAGTTTGCAATGTCTTCTCTAGGGCACACTATCTGCAGCCTGCTTCACCCCATACCCACAGCTGATCAAGGATCAGACACTTAAAACATGTGTAGGCCACAAGTCCAGCAACCTGAGCCCTACGAGCTGGCAGCCTAAGTGGAGCTGGCCGGTGGGCGATCTTCACCCACTGTGCAACAGACTCTTAAGAGTGAAGGGCCAGTGAGCACAGAGGCGCAGATGGAGCAGACGCCCTGCAGACAGGGAGCGGGGGCGGCTGAACCCTGGATGGCCGAACACTGAGATGAAGCACGAGAAACATAATAAGGAAGTGGACGGGCAGACAGAAGAGAATGGGAAGCCGATGCAACAGAGACACCGAAGAGAGAGAACACAGCCCATGAAGGGTACCCAGGTCGGGGTTGGGGGTGGCCTTGACCATCTTCTGGTCCCTCTGAGGCCAGGTTCCACGGACATTCCTACCCTGGCATCGCTGGGGGATCTCTGCCTTCTTTCTCTCTTGAGTAAACTCTTACCAAAACTCTGCTCTCACTAGCTGGGAGGTGGGCTATGCTCTTTATAATCTAAATGAACCAAAGCAGCACAGAAAACATGAATACGAAACCACCTGGCCCAAGCAAGTGCTCTTACTCTAAGTGAGCATTCTCTCCTCCTGAACTAGATTCACTTAGGAATCTTTTACTTATACTGAATGATAGAATACGATGTCTTTGATAGGAGAAAAGAGGCTTTGTTATGACTTTATACAGGTACAATGCTAATTTCTACAGGTAAAATAGAGGGATGCGCTGTTTTAACTACACCTTAACATTTACAATTTCCATTTTCTTCTGTATTCAGGTCAAGTATCAAAATGTTTAGTTAAAATATTTACTCACTAGATGTATTTTTCTCATCATTAAATTGTAGACCAAAACCATGGATGGACTGAAAGCACTGTGATTTAAATGATGATCTCTTGTCTCTATAACCACCCTGTGACAGTCTTTTAAAATGACTAATAAAAAACAGCCCACAGAGCCAAATGACTACAGCGTTAGACACAATCACTTCAGCCAGCCTTTTAAGCTATCGAGATTTGTCTTTCTCACTATAAATTTAGTAATGTACCGTGAACAACAAAAACCAAAACCAAACAAAAGAGAAAACCCTGTGTTTCAGACTAAATGTAGGGCAGCAGATATTTATTTGTTCAACAAACATTTATCAAGAGCCTTCTGCCATGCCTGGGACTGGAAGGAACTGCGATGGACACAGCGAGGTCTGTGCCGCCCCCAGGAGAAATTCTCAGTGTAGAAGAAAAGGGAACCCTAGGTGTCTCTGTGTGCCCCTGAAGGGAGATAAACCACCTAAAAAAAAAAAAAAATAGAATAAAATAAACCATCTCTGGATCTCTGGTAAGTCCTAGAGCCCAGAGGCATCAAAGAACTACATGAATACAGTGGAGAGAACCAGCTGTTTCCTGCAGGAGAGAGGAGAGCATCAAAGAGGAGGAGGTACTAATCTGGGTCTTGAAGGCAATGCAGAGGTTCACTGGAGAAAAGAGCTGGGGCCAGTGAGTGACAGGCAGCAAAGTCTGAAGAGCACGGCACAGTCGGGGTTGGGGCAAGACCACTGAAGGCTGTGGCTGGATCACAGATCGGGTGCCAAGTAACCGTAGTAGTGACAGTGGTGACAGCCAGAATTCGGGGGCACCTCCCACATGTCAGGCACTATTCTGCGGGCTTTAGGTGACTCAACACACTTAATCCACATAAGTCAAAATAGTAACTCAGTGCAAGTTATTCTTATCCCATCAAGAGAAACTGAAACAGACTTCAAGGAGCCTGCCCAAGGTCACTCAGCTGTTAGATGGGAGAATGGGTTAAACCCAGGTGGTCTAGCTGGAGGGGTGCTCCTATCTGGTGCATTGTACTGCTACAACATACTGCTTCTCTCTCAGGGCACACTAAGGAGCTCGGGCCAAAGTCTGTAGATACATGGGTGGCTTTTAAAGTAGAGAGCGAAATTCAAAGAATAAAAAGTTCTAGAGGCTGGTGAAGGACAGATGCTAGGGCCAGAGACCTAAGGCAGGAAGAGTAATCAAGAGGTTAAAGTAATATAATCAGAGGCCCTGAGTTTCACTAAATGAACAACTTCAGCTCAGTAATAAAATCAAAGTACAGGCCCATTCCTAAGACTTAGGCCAGATGCTGGCCCCTGGGGACACACTGGATAAGGTCCACTCTTGTGATTACTGCTCTGGCTAATCGGGGAAACAAAGGCAGCTGTGGACCGTGACCTGACCCGAGTGCCACTACGGATTCGGGCCTGGACACCAGCAGCCCTGCATAAATGCCCTCTGGAAAGGGTCATGATGTGTGGGACAATGAAAAGTCCCAGAGGTGGGGATTTCAGGAACCCTTCTGGATCCCTGACCCCCTGCCCCAGGGGGCAGGGGGTGGGGTGGGGTGGGGGAGGGGCGTGGCTCAGTAATGCCTAAAACAGCCAGTCTGGTTATGGCACTCCAAAACCATCCCAGTGAAGTTTAAAGCACATGTATGTTTGACATCTGGGTAACTCAGCAGAAAAATTAGGCTTCTAATGGAAGATGTTTCTGTTGGATTGTGGAAACTCATTTTAACAGAGAATGGATGTGTGTGTTGTTTCGAACTTGTCAAAACAGCAGTCTATTTTCCAACTGCCTCAAATGAAATTTATTAGTGTGGTTAGTTTTCTAATCTTCTCATTTTAGTTCAGCTCCATCAGCACATATGGCAATGCTTCCTTGGCAAACTTTACCAGAAGGCTGCTAATGCGAGAAAAGATTTACAGGGTACAATATTAATATAGTATTTTGTCTTCAAATTTCATAGGGCTGAGATATAAATCACACTACCCCCTCTGATCCTAGACCCTCTTGCAAACCCAGCAAGAACTGAGCTGGAGGTGTGGGAAACTAAGCCCCCATCAGGACCCTCCAACCTGAGTGTCCTATAGCACCCCGAAGAAGTTCCGGAGCACTGTGCTGGATCAGAGGGCTACGTACTATGCTATTTTTTACTTAAAAACCTTTAGAAATAGAATTCTAGAATCTCAGGGTCGGAAGGGACTCTGAGAGAAACTCATTAATACTGCTGGCCTAACTGAAGCGATTTATTTCCAATGGCTTGGCAGCAAAATGAATGGCTTGGAGCCTGGGCTTTGGAGGTTGACAGACCCGGGCTGGAATCCGAGGCCTGCACCTCTCTCCTGCTGAGTGATCTTGCGGGTGCTCTTCCTTGAACTTGAGGTTCTTCACTGGTAAATCACAGGCGCTGATGATGACTCATTGGTTTATTACAACGATTATACGAGTAAACATAGAGCTAGACACGGTTCACAACCCTCATTACATATTCAAAAATGAGCTGTTTCTACCTATCTGTTCGAGGCATGTCCTTGATTCTGCTCCTGCATACAAGAGGCAATTCTACCAATGAATGCTCGCAGCTCAGAGTTAAGTCTGGAGTAGAGTGCTGTCTCCAGAGCATTATGCCTTAGAAGAGCTGTCCCCTAGATATAAGGGCACATCTGGTCCGAGAGTGTCTCGTGGCCCTGCTTCCTCTGTGCAGAGATAAGGAAGTAGCACAGACATAACAATACATCTTTAGGTTTTCAAGTTAAACTAAAATGTTTCTGTTAAGAAGTTATACACTACTCAACCTCTCATGATAAGCGACTTTTTACAATGTGACTTCTAGCGAGTGGCAGAGGACTGTGGAGTGACTTCTAGCAAGTGGCAGACGACTGTGGAGTCTCGACCCAGGATGCTAGGTCTGCAGGCTGTCTCTGGTAGCTACTAGCTGTGTCCTTGTGGGCAGTGGCGCTTGGAGTTGAGTTCATTCAGCTCCACTGTTCTCCTCCAGCTGGGATTCTCTGCCCCCGCTTGGCGTCTCCCTGGTCCCTCTAGGAGACTTACTGCTCCACCTTTCTTTGCTCTGTAAAGGCTTTTCTTCTGGCCCAGACTGTTCGAAACTTTTCTCTGGGCCCCGGTCAGTACTGGGCCAGCACCCTACACAGATGGGCCCTTCCACAGGGCAAAAGGAGCTCAGTGGAGGTGTGAAGGGCATCCACATCACGGGTCTACTTCTCTGTCTTTACAGGCGTTGAGTACCGGGCACCGAAGGACTGAACAGTAAGGCCAACCTGCTGGTAACAACCTGGAGAACAGGGCCGAATCCGGGCGCGCACAGGGAAGCGGGCTTGGGGAGAGCGGCAGGCCTGTAGATGGTGTAAGCACCTTGTGCAGCTCTCCCGCAATGCCCCACTCGCTGAGGCAGGCAGGAGCACAGATGCTGAGGGCCCCCAGCAACGAAGAAACTCTGTAACTAAAGCAGCATCGGTCTCCCAGCAGACAAAAACACACTTGGGAGTGGCAAGCACAATCCTGAGAAAGCGACTGCTGAGCTAGTAATGGGGAAGGGGGCGTCCAGGGCAGAGACAGCAGTGGAGTTTGGGAGGGGAAATGAGCACATAAACGATCCCCAGTCCTCTAGCCAAAGGCACATGAAGCACTTTTTTGTGTTATCTAGTTTCAACCCAGAGGAAACCCCTCCAATGTTAAATTCTTACCCTCCTGACCTCCCCCCAGAGGCCACTACACTTGCCCTCATCTTCCCAGAGAGCCCACCTTGCTTTCAACATCAGATTACACTTCATTCTGGAGCTATCAGCACTCTATGCGCCCTGTCTCACAGCTTTTATTCCTGCTCCTAGTTCCATGGCCTTCTCTCTTCACTTGTTCAAACCTTCTTTCCTCCCTCCTCCTCCAACCGCCTGTCTGTCCGCCTTTGACTCATATTGCCTTGAGGCATGAGGCATTTCCACCCTCCCTACTGAGCTATCCCCTTTCAGATCACTCCAGGTCTCTGCACTGGCTCTTGGGGAGCACCCCACTGGGACTGTGCAGCAGAGCTGCGGAAATGGCTGGGAGGGGGGACCACAGTGCAGATGGTCAGATTTAAATGACTCCTCATCTGGATTAAATGTTTTACTCCAAATGTCAAGAACCAACCATGGTTCAGGATGCCTTTGGAAGACTGAGTGTCAAAATGTAAATGAATGATACTGATTATTGTCTAGGAAGGATTTAGTTCCTTTGACTCCTCTGTATCGAGGCTGGCTTTCTCGAAGAAAGGTCATATCCCCTCCTTCCATTTGTCACTCTGATACATGACAACTCCTATTCGTCTTTTCTTCTGCCTCAACTAATTCCTTGCTGATGAGGTTTAACCTGTTCTGCTTGCTGAGGCCTCAGCAACGGCAACTGGTTGCAAATTACCATCCTGGAGGCCCAGCGCCTACCTCACTCAATCTTTTCTTCGCTGGGCTACTACTTCGATCTTTTCGTCATTCTTCCCAAGTTTCTAAGCTCACCACTCTTGTCATCTGGCACTCTCTGGCCTCTGATATCGCACTCACCCCGCCTTGGTCTGACCTTGTGCTACCTCTGCCTCCTGTGTTAACACCCTGTGCTCAGTAGGGCTGGCTGGCTGTATATCTCCACAGATATGATTACCCAGCTCACAGCTTCCTAGGCGCAAATGTCTGCCTTCTGATCTTTTCACAGCCTTAATACCCTAAATTAAAATATGCAAAAAAACTGGCTAAAAAAGAAAAAAATAGTTAGATTCAAACCAATCTATTTTGTGCTCATTAGAAGCTTTGCTGGACAAGGATAGACCTCCATGATTTGGTGAAGTTCAAGGATTCAATGCAGTTGGTTCCAAGACACATGCATTCTTAAGTTATGCAAAACAGTTGTAGAAACTCCAATCGTTTTATTTTGGTGGCAGAATTTTTTTAAGTTTATTTTTATCCACAAGAATTACTCAAGAAGGAACTTCACTGTGGACCCATGTAATTTGGGTACTACCCTCTATAGAGACATTAACCACAACAAGAGGCCTCGCTTAAACTAGATGTCTGACAAAACTTCCTTCCAGAATGCAAACATATCAATAACATCCCGAGATATCACCACAATATCCTCTAGATGTCACCTTGAGAACATTCCAGGATGGAAGACGACTGCTTTCGCACCACACAGACAATGTGAAATAGACCCATCTGAGACTCTGTAAGCCTTGATCGATGGGTTTAATTAAAACAAAACAAAAAAATTTTTTTTCTGCCAATTAACTAAAAAATTAAGTAGTGCTCCAAATTAAGTTGAATTCATAAAATGATCTAATTTTTCCTTCTGATAGATTTTCCGTGACTTCTCCCATCAACAGAAACAAAAACAAAAACCTTTCCTTAAGAAGTATTTCTCATGGATTCTGATTTCTCTTCAATCTCCCTCCCCAAAGATCCTCCCCCAAACTTTCCTAATTCTAAGGCTGCTCCTCTCATTACCTGAAGCATCTGAGGGAGGAGAGTAGAGCAAAGTTTAAAGGCAGAAATCAGTTATTCCTGGACTGGTAAGAGCATTTAATTGGGGATGATTACCCAACCCAATAAATTGTTTCTCTTTAATATGCCAAGTCAATAGCAGGCCAATAAGTGACTCATTTGGTCCTGCGGTTCATTCAAACCAAATGAGCTGTCAGGTACTTCATTAGGAATTTTAAACACCTGAATGCATGAAATCGATCTGGAGAGGGAGGAGGAAATAAAGGGAGCCTTCTACAGCTGACTGCAGGCAGATCTGGATTATCCTGGGTGTTATTTCCCCTCATACAGACAGACTTAGCCTGAGGGTCTGATTTTCAAAAATTACAGAAAAATCTTGGAAAATCAATCATTTTCTCATAACAACAACAACAAAAAAATAGTGTATACAACAGAGAAGGTCTGCGGAGTCAGTCTCATAGGATTTCCAAGGGACAATCACTAATCCCGATCCCAATAAGAGACTCTCGGAGACAAGGGAACAGTGCACCGCACAGAGACATGGAGAGTAAGACCTAAGAAATCCCCAATACTACAACACCTCCTGGCTTGCTGGAGGTCCAGGACGCCCCACCACATCCACTGAGGACAGTTGCTGACACTGTTATCAATCCCCTTTGGACCCCGGGGGCGGTGTTCGAAATGCACTCCCCATTTAGGACTGGATAACCTCCAGACTGCATGCAGAGGCTGGCAGCTCCCAGAGAAAGCAAAGAGAAAAAAAAAAACCACCTGTGGTGGAGATATCAAGAATTCTTTAGAAAGATCTTCATTCTAGCTGTTGCACGAGGAATTATTTCTCCATACAAACACAGCACCCCTGGAGAGATCTGTATTCTTGTTATCGGAAGAAAAGGAAAAAAAAAAAAAAAGAGAGAGCGAGGAAGATGCTCATTCACCTTATAATAAGGATGCATGCGGCAAGTACCTTCTTTCAGGGTGAACTGCCAACTTTTTTCTGAAATATGCATAAAGATAATTTTAAAATAAGGGGAGAGACCTTACTTGTGCAACATTCCCAAATTATACTATTCAGGAAATATTAGCAATTACATATGTATTGATGCAGAAAAATTACATGTTAAGCAAAATTCCATAATAGAAAAAACAGGCTCCATATTTCAAAACATGTTTATAAATTCGAGATGTCCTCTGACACCTTCTCACATCCTGCTAGGTGAAGTGTTATCAGAGGCAATTCTAAATTCCCAAAATTGAAACTCAAGTTTCCCCTAAAATAAAATTTTAAACATCAGAATTACATCTGATGAGAAATTTAGTGAAAGAACCACATGCAGGCTGCGTGCTGTCTTGACGCTGCACACACAGGTTACAATAGTGATTCCCAGGGTACCTCAGGTTTTGTTGTTTCTATTAAAATTTACACTAGTACTGACGGCTTCCCATTTTCATCTCATCTTTCTCCTACCCTAATGACAAGCATTCATAAATAAGCAGTTACATACAATTATTAATTAATAATTATGTACAAGGAATGAAAGAGAACTGGTCCCCAACTAATCAATAAAAGGAACAGGTCATTTTTATGAAGCAAGGTCAAAAATGATTTTTTTTAAATGATTTTTTTTTAACCTGAACTACCACCAATCATCTCTTTGCTCTCAAGATCCAAACTAAAGAACAAAACCCAACAAGCTTTTATAATAAATCTTTCGCTTTAAAACCATTTACTAGAAAATAGAAGAATTCAAGAGGAAATGAACAGAGATGACTCTCAGAATTAATCTTCTTATACTCACATTCTACCTAGCACCCTCTCACAGGGAACCCCCTAGGGTTCAGGCAGCCAAAACAGTAAGATAAACGGTGGTTTCTAAACCAGGAAAAAGGGGAGGACTGCGTCTTTGGTTTTCAAAGTGAGCTTCCATCTCTAATGGGGGGCTGACTCCCTTCCCTAAGTTGTTAAAACCAGCTCCCCGCCCCCCATCCTCCAGCCCCTCATCTTACATACATAATTTCTGAAAAAGCATGATGTTTGTGGGATGGCCATATTATCGCTCAGCAATCAGTACTCATATATGCTTTAAGCTGTTCTGTCTATGGGGTTAAAAGAACAGGTCAAGGAAGAAAACCTGGATAAACCAAGAATCAAGATCTGTCAGACTGGTCAAAGAGAAAGAGAAGGGACTCAACATCACATCAAACCAGGTCAATACAAGCATATTAAAGACATCGAGCAGGACAAAAAGTATTTCTCACAATCCTAAAGGCACTCTCGACATTTAATCCAATACAGAGGGAAGGCCATAAAAGCAGTCTGTGAAGCAATGGCAAGGCTCAGACGCCCTTCTGCCTTGATGCACAAAGCTCTCCAGGCAGAAAACCACCCACGGGAATGGGGCAGGTGGCAGCCTTTGCCCGAGTCACTGCAAAGCAGGCACTGTGACATTAACCTTGTACTACTTGGGAGACATTTCATTTGTGAGGTTTGTTGTCACCAGGACAGAAGAGTATTTCAAATGGAAGGCAGTGACCCTGTAAGGGTCATCATCAATCACCTGGGGTCAAAGACCTTCCCAATTGTAAGAAGAGGCAGGGGGTGAGGGAAAGAGGGTAGAGAACAGATCAAAAGGCCTTTGATGGGAGTTATCTACCTACACAACAGAACCTGCAAAATGGAGCTTCTTTGGAGTTTAAAACCCCCTAGTTTCTAAGGTGAGAGATTTCAAGAGGGGTCTTTGTTTTTTTACACTTGGATGCATAAGATGAAGCTGGAATCAGCAGATGGCAGAAGAGGCCTAGAGGCACAGGTTTCCACGGCTGCCAGTTCCAAGGTCTGTCCCCACAGAGTACTAAATACTATTTTCTTCTACAGCAAGCACTGAGAGGGAGGGAAGACCTTGCCAACAGTGCAGTTGCCAAATGGCAAAGTGGCTCAGCTTAAAACACCTTGCAATACTGTGTGTGTGTGTGTGTATGTATTTTTTTTTTTTTTTTGAGAGAGTGTGTGCGGGCACACGTGCATGGGGGAGGGGCAGAGGGAAAGAAGGAATCTTAAGCAGGATCCGTGCCTAGCACAGAACCCAACATGGGGCTTGATCTCATGACCCCAATATCATGACCCTAACCAAAACCAAGAGTAGGACAGCTTAAATAACTGAGCTACCCAGGCGCCCCACAATACTGTATTTTTTTTATTTTTTATTTTTAAAGATTTTTATTTATGTATTTGACAGAGAGAGAGATCACAAGTAGGCAGAGAGGCACACAGAGGGGAAGGGAAAAGCAGGCTCCCCCCTGAGAAGGGAGCCCAACTCGGGGCTTGATCCCAGGACTCTGAGATCATGACCTGAACCGAAAGCAGAGGCTTAACCCACCTGAGCCACCCAGGCACGCTGCAATACTGTATTTTAGCAAATACACTTACTTCTTTTCTCTTTGTAGAAGGCAATACAGAGAGGTTGGGAAGTAAAGTCAAGCCTCTTTAAGCCAATGCCAACAGAAAACCAGTCAGGATCTGTGGGATCTTTTCTATGATGCCATACATCTTGCTACTGTTTCCCTTGTTTCATGAACCTTAGAGGATGGAAGGAACAGCTGGACAGGACTACCTGTTAGAGCGGTGCATGAATCAACTCCATTGGGTACAGAGTGAGAGGAAGGGAAGGGGCAACTTTAACCAAGAAAGAGGCAGTAAAGGAGGATTCCACTGAACCCGCTTTTCTTGGACTTTTTTACCCACTTAATGGACTTTTTTGGGGTATATTCAAGGACAATCATTAATCCCGAATAGGCTCTGCTCCGTCCCCAGGATGCCTTTTCGTTTTAGCTGGTGAGCAGAGTTACTTCAGGAAGAAAATCATATGAGCCTTTTAAAAAACCCACTGAGGTGAGCACCTGGGTGGCTCAGTGGGTTAAAAAACCCACTGAGGATATTTATAAAAAATAATTATTTTAAGAAATAAAACATACTACAGAGCAATATAAATGGCTTTCAGATTATGGGCTGTTTTGATTAGCCATGCCCTGGATGCCTCCAGCCTACTCCCATTAGCATGGATAATTGAGAATCTGCTGCATTTCCATTGTAATGCAGTCTCCCTAATCCATTTCAGGCATGCAGATGGAAAACCAAACCTTCTGGCTACTATTTCACCTTACATGAATTTAGCACATGGCACTAACCTCTGTATAGTCCAAAGAAGCCTTCATAGCGTAGCACTTTCTTAAAACAGTCAAAGCTGTTTTTATACATAAGTTCTCCCACAAAAGAGCCGGTTGATCGTTGGTTCTGCATCCGAGTTTTTACAAGATCAATAGGATACACGGCAGTGGCTCCAACAGCTAAAATCAGATAATGCCAATAGTTCAGGAGGCAGTCAGGTCAGTCAGAGGAAAGGGGAAGGTGGTCAACGTCAAAGAGAGGCCGGATGAAGGAAAGGGACAAACTGTGCACGTACAGATTGTAAAAGTGCACGAACTTTCCTAGTAAACAACTACAGGTTTTCACTCAGATGTCTTCTGGTAAAACGATGTCCCAGACAGTTCAAATGTACAAAAACACATCACTTCAGCCTAACTTTCTCGTTCACCCGTCTTTAAAAAAGCCTATCTGCAGCTAAGAGAAAAAGGCCCTGACCACAGGCAGGTTCCTTTCCTCTCGTCCCATCTCAGAGGTACAGACAGGAAACTGGCTTGGAAAGACCAAGGCAGGCTCTGTCCTTTATACCGTAAGGTAGAAAATCAGAGAAGAAAATTAGAGGAATAATAAAAGTGAAAAATCTGCACTCATCCATGACTAACCTCCAGCAATGGAACCCAGCCCAAACCTGTAGGCCGACTCCGCAACCTGCAGGAGAACGGGTCGGGATGAGTCCACCGATGCCTTCTTCTTTGCACACACAGGAGTCAGGGGCGGGGGTCAGGAGACAGAAAGAAGGACAGAACAGAAATGAGCACATATGATTTTTTTAAATTGCCCACTGGGTTCCAAATTCATGGTATCAACTAACATATCAAAGAGTAAGGCAGGATTAGAATTTGTTGTTCTTATTAATAAAAAGTTATTACTGTTGTTAATGCTGAAAATCAAATCTGAACATAATGAAAACCATTATGCACTCCCCCCGAAATGTTATTAACCTATTTTCAAATATTTAATTCTTAGCAGTGATCAGGGAGATCCAAACTGAAAAACATTAAGGAGACATTATTCTTCATCAGTCAAACTAGTACGTTTGGGGGGTTTTGTTTATTCATTTTAGTGAAGTGTCACTGACCTACAATATACTAACTTCAGGTGCAAAGCATAGTATTTCGACACTGATGTGCCCTTGTGTTCACCATGATAAACCTAACTACCATCTATCCCCATAGTTTGTTTTCTAATGGCAATACCCAGCCTGGCAAGAGTTGATAACCTACCATTTAACCGAGTACCAACTTGAAGGGAAACTTGGTAACATACACCCAAACTCTTGTACATAACCTCTGACCCTGCAGATCTCCTTATAAAATATCAGACTAGAAAATAATCATGTACGTGAACATGGATCAAGCTACCAGAATGTTAAAAAGCAATACTGTTTAAGAGCAAAAACGTTGAAAATAACCTACATGTCCAGTAACGGAGGACTGGTTAACAATGTTGCAGCCTTGGGATGCGTGGCTAGCTCAGTCTGTAAAGTACGCAACGCTTGATCTCAGGGTCGTGAGTACGAGTCCCACAATTGGTAAGGAGATTATTTAAATAAATAAATAAACTTTTAAAAAATGCTACAGCCTTAAAACGAAATCGTATGTCATTGTAAAAGAGTTATTTGATGTTAAGATAAATGGTCATAAGGGAATATAAAGTGAAAACAGGTTAAAAGGAATATGGCAGTTAGACAGGTATTCATGATATGATCCTGTTTACCTTTATAAATGTTTGAAATATTTCATTATAATCTTTTAAGAACAATGTTAAAGACTGGTGCAGTATATTATGTTGTTTTTAATTAAAATTATTTGCGGGCGTATGTATGCATATAAAAACATACTAACATTTTGGCCATCCCAACACCCAGAGATAACACAAAATATTTACAGTGGCTACAACTAGGTGGTTGTATTACTGGTAATTATTACTTTCCCCTCTTTTCTATCCACTTTTTACTAAATTCATACTTCAGGCCAGTCATTATTTTATTGTCCTTTTGACCTATTATCCTTACCATGTTTTTGATGCCAGAACATCTTAGAGTATTGCATTTTTCTGTCTACATAAATAAAATAGCAATTTTATGTCAAGCAAAGTTGTCAAATGAGGGGGATAGCGCTTAATAATACCTGTTGAATGAATAAATACATTCAATAAAATTTGTTTTTTCAAAAGCCACGATAATTAAAATAAGTGAACAAAGAAAATAATTACCAACCCCAACTATCAACCCACTGAATTTTAGTTGCTGTCAATGTTATACAATTCTAATAGAATGAGATAATTTGGAATCTCCTGTAAAGTGACTTCACTGAAAACAGCTTTACACAGAAATATGCATCTTTAGAATGTAAAACATTTCTTCTGTGAATTTCATGAGGTGTTTCCAACTCTTTTTATCTCTGCATAGATGGAAATCACGAGTAACTTCATTTTGACAAATACATCCCTAAGAAAGGCACTACTTTTTTATATGGATATAAATATGCAATACTTAGAGAGATCTGGCATCAAAATAATGAGTGAAAATACTTTGAAAATAATGGGTGCGGGGGAGAGCTGACCTACTGCTATCACTAACTCTTAATCGAAAGGACAAAATAAATAGAGTCCCTGGCACCTGGGTGGCTCAGTGGGTTAAAGCCTTTGTGTTCAGCTCAGGTCATGATCCCAGAGTCCTGGGATAGAGCCCTGCATCGGGCTCTCTGCTCGGCAGGGAGCCTGCTTCCTCCCCTCTTTCTCTGCCTGCCTCTCTGCCTACTTGTGATCTCTGTCTGTGAAATAAATGAATAAAATCTTTAAAAAATAAAAATAAAAATAAATAGAATCCCAGATTTCCATTTAACTTCTCTGAAGCGCAAAATGTAGCATGCTCATGAGACAGGAAAGAGTCCCATTCCTGCACCCCTCTGTTGAGGACACATGCTAGCACCGAGCCTACCAGGTGGACGACTGCCACTGCTTGAGCCCTGACAGTGCTGTCAGGCCTACTGGCGTTCATACAGGAAAGAATATTCCAGGCAAGGCCTCTGTGAATTGCTCTAAGCCTCTCAGCCACAGCCCATCAATTCCTGCTATAAATCTCCTCTGGCCCTTGCACGGCCAGTATCAATGAGCACCCACCATCAAGTCTCAAAAGCTGCAGAGGGCAGGAAGGAAAAATTGTGGGATACCACTGCCAGCTGGAGAACAGGAGGAATCCTTAAAAAAACAAAAACGAAACAAAACAAAACCCTCTGCTTTTTCTTAATCCCCAAATTTCTCCAACAGCTAGTTGCATAGAGACGAAGAGATAATCGTCTGGTAAGCAGTGTCTGAAAATCAAAGGGAGGAGAGCATTGCTGCTTCTCCCTCTGCACGTGATTTACACAGTGCTCTCTCCTGCACTCGGGGACATCGGCTCCCTCTTTTAACAACAGCCAGCTGGTTTTCCAGAGGTGCCTAGTTAGGATTTACTGAGCACACACCCACCACTTTGAGTTACACACTGCACACAAAACTCGCCACCGCGTTTGGGGCGGGGGGGGGGGAAGGAGCTGAAAGGAGGGATGCTGGCTCGAGGCCTGCCAGTCCTAAAAATGTAGCCCGCATCAACCCATTGTGGTCAAACTGGCGTCTCTGTACAGACCCGGAGCTCCAAGCCAAAAACTGTTAAGTCTCACAGGATTCAGAGGTGGCTTTGCCTTAAAGGAGGTATTTTTCTAAGACGATGCTCGTCTGTGACTGGATTTACTTTACAAACAACATGTAAGCACAACACATGCTATGAAAGCTTTTATTCTCTAATCCTGGTCCACAGCAAGGCGAGTGAGAGTTAAACGAGGAGGTCCCGTGTCTTAAGTTTCTGACTCTCATGACTTCACGAGATTGGTTTCTGTTAACCATAAAATAAAATTTAGCATTCCTCAAATTGTTTCCACATAACTTATGAATCCTTTCACAGAGAAAAGAAGTCTAAAAGCCTCCAAACTGTTACTCCAGACTAAACAAAATTATCTCATTTTGATATTCAGAAAAACGGGAGGCACGGCAGTCACACAATGAGCTGATGAAGCACCTCTCTGTGGGGCAGAGACGGCTTTCAGTCAGCAGCGCACCGCCTCGTTGGGGCAGCGACACCAAAACAGGACGCCTGGCCCACACCCCCCAACACCGGAGTATAGGGAAGAAGAAAAGATCTTCTGCCTATTTTGGCGGGGAGCAGGGGACACAGGCTTCCAGTGCAGTGCGGAAATCAACCCATCTTTGAAAGCAACTCTCTGTCAACCAGAACATCTCTTAAGTAATTTCTCTTTGCAGCCTTTTGAAATCTGTCGAATTTTTGGTGCAACATGTTACAATGGCAGGTCAGATAGGTGTAGAAAAGGCAACTGTGAGTTGAAAGGGTCTGGGGTACCCTACTGGAGAGACATCAGGAAGCAAGCGTGTTCCTTTTGCTCACCTGCCTCTGGGCCTCGGCCAAGCTGAAGGGCAGAGTTCCCTCTTCCAGGGGAGCAATTCGTTCAATGTCTGCTAAGGTCATACGTCTGGAGGGGGAAAAAACAAGCATGAGCAACAACAAAATACAAGTTTATTAAAATCTGCATTATGGAATTTGCAAACGTTCCCTTTTTTTGTTCCTGTATTTCAGAGTCCTCTTTTATTTGGCTTCTTTTTCTTCCAGTGCCCTGCCCTCCTCCAACCCCCACCCCCAACCTCCTTTTATTAAGTTAATTAGGAGGAAAAAAAAAAAAAGGCCTACTTACCCCCGTGGCTCATATAAATCTGCTAACTGAAACAAGATGTCAACTTCCATGGGTGTAACCTGACCAAATTTCTGAGCTGCCAGAACAAACTCCTCTGCATGGAAAAAGAGTTAAAAGGGAGAGATTCAAGAAGGAATAGCTGCTAAATGCAGCATTAATTCAAGGTGCTGGGCTGAGTGAACATCACAAAACTTTATTATCAGTCACTGAATTCCACTAAACCCAAACAGGGTAAGAATTTTTGCAATTCTTTTATTTGTCTGTAAGGAGCGTGCAGAAGAGCTTCTCTAACATTGACTTTCAAAGCCCAGTGTCTCACTGAAGGCTTGGGGTAAATGACACAGGACGTGACTGAAACTGCAGGTCCGAGAAAACAAGGAAGCCGATAGGGACCTTCACAAGCATCGGGCCTGGGAGGTTATATTAATGAAGCTGTGCAATTCTCAAGGCCATTCTCTCTCTTTTAAAACAAACAAACAAACAAACAACATTAAAATGCGATGTCTCGTTCTGAGGCTGTCACCAGTGTGAGCTCACAGAATTCCTCATGTGCGTCTGAAGGCCCCTTTAAGGGCCACCAATTGAGCTCAGCTTTTAGCACGATCTGGAAACAGGAAATTTTACATGGTTTCCTAATTCAAAGGTTGTCTTCAGTTTATTTTAAACTTGCTGAAGATTGTTTTATTTGCTTTTGTTTGCCTGATCAAAGGATGGAGAACACACATGGGCCACGTGGTTAGGACACTGTCCGTGGAACACTGAAAAATCTGGAACGTCAATTCTTTACCCTAATAATAATACACCAAGATACTAGCAAAAATTCAGATTTATTCTCACTCACCCTTGGTCACCTCCACATCTTTCCTGTTGCCAGCCAGAGTGCTGTAGATCTTTCTAATGAGTTCCATGTTGTTAAGGAGTGAATTAAATCCATTAAAATAGGAGAAACTAACTTGATGGGACGTAGTGCCTCCAGCAGCCTCAAATGAGTTGAAAGTAAGAGAAGGGAGAAGAACAATAAACAAAGGATTTATAGAATGAAGAAGATTCAGAAGTACATATATCAAAGGCTAGTTTTGGAAGTAATCAAGAATGCATGTGTAAGAAGAAATAGCCATAAGTATTTTCCTTTCACATTAAAAAAAAAAAAAAAAAAGCTATAAATGAATTTTAAAAGTAACTGCAACTAATCATGACCAGAGCTTATACTCTCCACACACAAGTCCTAGAAAACTAAATAAATACATGTGTAGGATTATAACAACAGGACCAGTAGTAATTTACAGAGTTCAAATTTCAATTGGAAATGTTTTATAAGTTTGTTTATTTCATCTAATGAGCAATTCTGAGAGGCTTAGACATGCACAACTATACTATACACATGCACACGTGCGTGTGCTTTGACATGTAAAACTATATTATACCAACACAAACACAGTATGAAAAGTGGTCAATCTAATATTAATATCATGATTTGTCATGTTTCTTAAAACCGGCAATAAATAATCATTTAAGTACAGACTACATTGGTAGGATTTCTAGCAAACTAGCGTATTCGGGTAAAATTATGAGATGTCAAATGCTTAGGTGGGGGGTTAAGACTGGTCAGAACTCTGATAATCAGAATTGTAAGAAGCCATATTTCTTCCCTGGGGGCAAGGGAAACAGATAGCACGGCCATTATGAACAGAACTTCAGTTTGGGGTCTCAAATTCTGTCTTTACCTAACAAGGCAAAATATATTTATTAGGAAAAGCACTTCTTTATAAGGTAACAAGCACATAAATCTACATTTAGTAATCATTTAAAATAGCTAACCTAAGAGTTTAAAATGGCGTAGAGAAGGATAGGGGAAGGCAAGGAAAGGAGCTAGATTAACACAGTGCAGAGTGGAAAGGCCTTCTCAGAATTCTGTACCTCTAAAAAGAGGTACCAGGAAAAAAATAAAATGAAAGTGAAAAGCTACGCTGAGTTCCTGCCTATGGTAAACATTGTGGGAACCCCAGAGTGTGGTAGAAACACTCCGGAAGTCTTCTCCCTGGGACTAACAAAAGCACTGTGTGAGGGTTTCCAAATCTGCAGGATCATCAGAATTACCTGAGAAGTTTTAGAAAGGAGATTCTAGGACCTCACATCTATAGGTGATCAATCCATAGGCCCGGAAGAAAACTTTACTACCTGTATTTTTTAGTAAGTAAATCCCTGGTGATTTGTATTTTGTGACCAAGGCCTGGGGGCCTCCAGCACAGAATGTTCTGGACCACCTCCTAGGCCCATGCGGTCAGAAGAGTGGCTGGGCACCCACTGTGATTTAAGCTACCACACAGGACAGCCGGGCTCTGCCCACCATATGAGCCACTGTTCCCTCAACACACCCATGTAAAATGAATGAGTAAATCAAAGCTTTAGAGTCTCTCTTCTGCTGACAATTAAAAGAAATATATCTGCATGTAGTATTTTTTCAAAAAAGTTTTGCTTTGGAAAATAGATGAAAGTGAAGATTAGAATTTGATATACCTTAAAATATACAGCAAAATTAATATGAAATCATAAATTTTTCTTTTTTTTAAAACCAGTTAAGGGCGCCTGGGTGGCTCAGTGGGTTAAAGCCTCTGCCTTCGGCTCAGGTCATGATCTCAGAGTCCTGGGATAGAGTCCCGCATCAGGGTCTCTGCTCGGCGGTGAGCCTGCTTCCCTCTCTCTCTCTCTCTGCCTGCCTCTCTGCCTACTTGTGATCTCTGTCTGTCAAATAAATAAATAAAATCTTTCAAAAAAAAAAAAAACAGTTAATACATTAAAGATATTCCATATGATACAGAAAACAAATTAACCTATCTCCATTAAAACCAGCCAAAATATACTGTCTGTAAGTTTGATAATACATCGGATCACAATAAGAAAAGGTTATTGTTTTAAACTGAAAAATCTCCACATAATTTTAAAGAATTGTTCTTATAATCCCTTATTTACGGAGCTTTTGCCAGGTTAAAAAAAAGCAAACCTGCTTCATTAGGGCAAGTTAAAACTTACAGCTACTAGACATTCTTCTACAAAAGGTGTCAGGACATGGGGCCGGATGGTGACCATGATATCGCGGAAGTCAATGGCTGTAATTTTTCCAGTCCTGGCATTGTCCCTTTGCACAAAGGCTTGCTTTGCATGTTCCAACTGTATTTCCTACAAATAATGAAAGTGAAATAATTTATGTTTACTAATTACTACAAAAGACTGCTCAATTTCAAGTCAGGGTGAAGAAATACAGATCGTATCTTGATTTAACAAGCATCACCAGCTTGTTAAATAACACCCTCAAGCTATCCTCTTCTTCCCCAGACAGAACTTTGCTCAGACCAGTGAACATGTCTTGGAAAATGCATTCTACCTTAAATCTCCTGCCCAGAGAAACCAAATCACTTCCATGTTCTGCTGGAATCCAAGGACACAACGAAAATAAAAATTGGAATGACGTCTGGAAGGCCCAGAGATACGGCCAAACCCAACTTAGGTGATGCAGATGATCCAATGAAAAACATCTACAGGGACATTAAGCTCTCTCCAAAGAAGACAGAAAAATTCTCACTGGTAACCTGGTACACAAACATGTGATGTAATAAACCAAAAAAGGAGCTTCTCCTCTGGAATATGCTGTTCCTCTAACGTACAGTTTCTCAGGCTTGGCACTACTGGTATTTTGGGAGGGTTAAGTTTTTGTTATGGGGAGCTGTCCTGTGCATCCCTCCCCTCTCTCTCTGCACTAGATGACGGTAGCCCCTTTACCCCCAAGAGCATGACAACAATGTGTCCGGAGAGGGCCACAGGTCCCGAATGAGGGCTGCTGCTCCAGAACGAAGAACTGGGTGGTATGTGGGTCAGCTCATAGTACCACTGTTTTATTTCCTTCCATCTAAAGACAGGAAGCCCAATTTAGATTTCAGTTGTGATTCACAAGGAGTTAGTGTACACACAAAATAAACAGCCTCCATCAAACCCCATCAGGTACAGTGTGGGAGAAGCATCCTGTCTGCAGAGGGCACTTCATTATCTTCCACATGACATTGCCTATTTCATGGACAGGCCCTCAGAGTGAGATCTGATATCTATGGAATTAAAAACCACTGCAAAGACTTCAAATTATTTAAACAAAAAGAAGTGTAATTAGTTGACAGAGAGTCACTATTTTTTTAAACTCTGGCAAGACAATGACTGAGAGTAGTGTAAAAACAAACTGTCCCTTACGAAGTAATGCGAACTGAAACACTGCAGAAATGACGCAAGTCTGATGGCACTTGAAGGGCTCCATCTCCCTTCTCTTCCCCCAGAAAGGTGGGAGATGAAAGAAGTTTGATAAAATATTGATTATAATTGAAGCTGCATAATGGGAACACGGTGAGTCACAGTATAATACACTTTCCTACTTTAGTAGAATTTGAAATTTTAAAATTTAAAAAAAATTTTTAAAAGACAACGCTACAGTAAGAATCAGAGTTCTTATCCTACTCAAAGGCTTCTTCTCAGTCATGGCATCTGCCAGTTTTGATCCAACCTGTCCCGATCCCAAGTCTCTTCTGGGACCTTAACCTCCCTGGTGGAAGGAGGCTTCTGTCAGCCCTCTGTCCTCAAGTCTCCTCGCTCTACTCCCCTAGACCTTAAAGATTTCTCAGAAGGCTTGACTCCAAGATCCAAATCCCCCACACCTCTCTGCTGGACCAGAATCCCTAAGTGCACAGAGAATATATCCACGTGGGTCTCCTGGAAAGGCCACACCATGGCACATCATTAAATCCAAGGAGCTACTCTCAGCCTGGTCTCCAGCACCCCATGTTCAGTCCTTCCAGACCTTCCACACATCCCGACCTTTGTCTGCACTCCTCCCTCAACCTGGTGTAGACTGCAGCCTCTTTTTCCAGTTCCTGAAATCCTACCACTTCCTCCGGGCTTAACTCCAATGCCACCACTTATGTAAGTATAAGCAGGTCTCTTAGCTGAAAAGAACTGATGTGGTCATGTGGCTCCCAGCTCGCACCTCAATTGTGACTTGTCTTATTCCATCTTACTTGAAGCAGTTGTTTATATTCCTGTCTTTCCCTACCTTGCCAG
Organism: Lutra lutra; assembly: GCF_902655055.1. Classification (NCBI taxonomy): domain Eukaryota; kingdom Metazoa; phylum Chordata; class Mammalia; order Carnivora; family Mustelidae; genus Lutra; species Lutra lutra. The sequence continues at coordinate 39,854,928 of NC_062288.1, forward strand.
GGAAAAGAGACTACAACCTGTTCATCCCTCTACTGGCATAGGCAGAATGCCTCGGATATACTAGGTACTCAATAAACCACAGATATAACCTTCAGTGACAGGTGTTCCATAAAACCAACGGATGAACAAATCACACTCAACTAAACAAAAAGAGGTTCTCTGTATAAGTGCCTCCAATTTGAGAGGAAGGAAGAAACCAACTGTTAAACACCCTGTAGTGAAAAATGACCACAGTATGTATTCAATTGAAAGTAAATGAACACCGTCTCCTTCGAATTGCCAGACCCACTGCTAAAGCTATTGTAAGGCAACATTACTCCCAACAACAGCAGAAGGTGTGTTCAGTTAGTTACCATTTTCCCCTGGAGCTTATAACTCATCTAGAGACCTAGGGCTCCTCAGATCAGGATACCAAAAATGGCATCACTCACCCTGGCCACCCCCAGAATTCCTGGCCCCCTCTTCTCCTCAGAACACTAAGGCCAACCCACTTGGAATTTCAAATTGGGAAACAGACAACCCAGCGGGGGTGGGTGCTCCAGAGTCAGACCAGGGGCTGCATCTGTGATAACAGGGATGGTGTCACTACCCACTTCTGTGCCTACACTTCAGGATTCAACATTTACGAGCAGGGATCCCTCCACTGCAGAACACGAAAGCACTTTTACTCTCATGATAAACAACCTTAGAATACATTTCTAACAGCTCTGAAAGACTGGGGTCACCCATTAATCCTATAAAAAACAAGAAACTAACTGTACATCATTCTCTAAATAGTAGGATAGAGTAAAAACATTTAGTTAAGTGTTTCCTCAAACCAAAAGCAGCTTGCCTTGTGAAGAGCAACTGTTTATGTCATGATTATTTCTTCTTCTGGGTGAAGAAGTAAAGCTATTACCTCAACCAACACAACCACGACATTAACAGCATTTATACTGTTCTAAAGTTTGTCACAGTTCAAAGTCACTTCCTGCTCACAGCAACCATAAGAGGTGGGCTCTACTATTAACATTGTCATGGCATTTGAGGAAACCAAAGTCTGTTGGGAAGCCGCGAAGCTGGAACGCAAACCCAGGCAGCTCTGCCCACTGACGCTGCCGCTATCACTTTCGCACAGCACCTCATAAGGCTGGATCATGTGCCTGTCAGGAATCTGATGACAAAATACTTCTGACATTTAGGAATCTTAGTAACTATGAAAAGACAAAAATTCAAGTTTGCTTTTAAAATTATTCTTAATGCTCCAGATATTTTGTTGTCGATTTTCAGGAGAAAACAGTATAATTTCTGAGACACTTTCTTTCACAAAAATGTCTTTTACGTTCTCCAAGGGCTAGGACTGTTCTCCCAACAAGAGCAGAGACAAGAGGAACCAAATCAAAGTCTTCTCCTGGCACTGCTCACTTACAACCCTAACAGATTGAGTGAAGGAAAGACAAATAAGGAGGCCGGAGGGAGCCAACACACAGAGCCTCTATAAATACTTAAGTTGAGAATGAATGGCTTTTGAAATAAATATTCAGCCTTGCTATTGATGGCAGAGTAGCTGAAAATCAGAGCTCTTCACTGGCACCTCTGAAGCTGTTTAAGGCGAACCTAACGCATACCCACAGAGCCCAGACCCTGATGGCTCCTAGATCTGAACCCAGGGGGATAGAAGTGGAATGGAGAGCTCTGACATGCACGATGAGTGTATAAGGAAAAGAGCAAGCTTTCCAAAACGAGCAGAGGAGCAGAGAACGGGAGAAGCAAGAGTTACATTCAAGTATTTAAAGGTTAAAAGGACTATCAGGTAAAAAAAGAAGTTAGACTGGTTCCCTGTATTTCTTGGGGAAAAAAAAAAAAAAATCCACAGAGAAAAAAATATAGGGATCAGGTTTTAGCACAAAACACCAAAATCTTTAACCTGTCCAATTCTCCAGCAGTGAAGGGGTCTACACTGCAAAGTAGCAGGTTCCCAGTCACTGGCAATATCTGTACAATGACAGGCTGAGGAACATAAGTCAAGGAACCTGTTTATTTTCATACAGGGAGTTATGGAAGCAATATGTTTTGATGACAAAAATCTGTAGTTTGGAACAGGAATGACCAGAGCTCAAATATCAATCATGACACTCCAAGGAGGATTAGGGGAATATATATCTCAGAGCCCATGCAACATCCACTGTGGAAGGTTGTAAAAACGAGACGTCACGCATGACCAGCACTTACTAAGTGGGAGCTCTGATTTTTGTTGAGGTGAATGATTTAAAATCCTCTAAAGACCCTTTCAGTGTAAGTTCTTTGAGCCTTTAAAAAAATCACCTCGTAAGGAACAGTGGCTCTGCTGAGTCATTCTGAAGCAGCCATAGGAACCGAGATGAAGCCCAGACCGGGTGGAGAACAATAACGGACGAATACTTAAGCACGCTCACTACCAGCCAGCGGTGAGCCAAGAACTTAAAACATGGTACTTCATTAAAGCCTCACGATAATCCTATGAAGGAATATGATCTTCATCTCCCAGAGAGGAACCTGGAGCTCTGGGAGGTAACTGATTAGCCCAAAGTCACACAGCCAGGAAGTGGCAGAGCTGGGATCTATCCTGAGCTAGCCTCTGACTCCAAGGCTGGGATCTGTAACCACTAGCTGATGCTGCTTTGGGTAAACCTGTGAGCAAGGCCACTGTAACAGACACCTGGATAAGAGATTTTAAGAAAAGTTTTGGTGAGGACTTGCACATAAAAATGGAGCAAGACAGACCTCAAATAATTCTCCCCTTGGATGATGAGACAGAAGAATCCACCAGGGGGGAGAACACCTAAGGGGAAAGAGACGAGACAGCTGACCACGATGAGAAACTGGACGGAGATTGGGCTTAACCTGAGCTATAAACAAAAGAAAGCTAGAGATAGAGACAGAAATATAAATTCGGGGAAGAGAGACAGCAGGATCTCAGAGGGGAGAAAACCAAAGGCTACCACTACTAAGCCTTATTAAGTGTGTATTACGCTGTAGCGACTGTTGTGTTTTCCTGTTTCATCTCTCTGAATCCTCCCAAAGGACTGAGGTGGGCCATACCATCCCCTCCATTTAGTAGATGGGACAACAAGGTCAAGAGCCGCTCAGGGTCACATGACACTGAGGATGAACTGGACATGCCCCTGGGCGGTCCGGCTCTGGAGCCGCAACCTTAACCTATATGGACTGCCTATTCCCTTTAGGGGGATGGCCTAGGAAAAACCAGAAGGAAAAAATAACAGTAGCAGAAATAGAGGCGATCGTCCATAGTACACAGGAAGAGCAGCCAGGTGACCATAAAATGGAACCAAGTATCCAAAAGGTGAGTATGGAAATAAAATGGAGGACCTGGGACTGGTGGGAAACCCAGAGCTGGGAAGACGGAACAGCCCTGCCAAGAGAGCTCAGTTCTCACCAGTGTCCCTTGCTAAGAGCTGTTGCTGGGGACAGCAAAGACTAAGAAGAAAGGGCCATCCTTTACCCAAGGCCAGAAGGTCGCAGAGCAAGGAGCCGCAGGGCTATCTCAAAGGCAGTCGTGCTCAAACACATGGAAGGAGGCCCAATTTCTCTTTCTTATTTGCCAGCGAACAGTTTTCTGTTCCCACTATTCTGCTGCATGATGATTAATGGAATAGGCTTTTACTGCAGCCGTTTCCAACTACTTCAGCACACCCATTCAGACTGCTGGAGGGAAGAACAAAATCAAACTCTTCAAAATTGCTAGCTGTACAGAAATAAACATATAGAGGGGGGCTATACCACTTCAGGTCTAACATTCATGCTTCTAATAGTTCCAGGCCTGTCATTTCCTTAATAATCTCCAATTTTCAAGTGGGTATATTTTGAATGCAAAAATTCTCTCCACCTCTATTCAGATATGCAAGTTTGTGCTTCAGCCCGAGGACAATTTATCAGAACAAAAACAAAACAAAACAAAACAGACCAACAGACCTTCAAAACAAGCAGCAGATCCAGATGATTTATATTATAAAGCCAAGAATACCAAAAAAAGACCCCTGGCTAGTTTGCATGTTTTGTGTTTTGTACAGTTGTGAATTTTAAAAAAATAACCAGAACTTTAATAAAAGCAAGGAGTTATCAATGAGGGTATGACTCAAAAGAATTCTCTTTTAGGAGTCCTGGTAGAAGAATTCTGGCAAAAATGCACATAATTATTTATGAAAACAAGGAAGAAAGTGTATGAAGATTCGCTTTAAAAATATGGTATCACATTCAGCCCTCCTTCACATAAATTCTGTATTACATCGAGTATCAGAACCTGTATCCTCTTCAACATACAAGTATCTGCGTCATTTTCACAATCCTTTGCTAATCTGGAGGCGGAAAAATCTGGTTAAAATAAAGATCCACATATTATTAAACAGAGTTAAAAACAGAACTTAATAAAGGACTAGGTAGAGAGATAAGTAGTTCCCATTCTTAACACCTTTCTGTGCCCCCATGTTCCACCCACGCAGTCAGACTTTCAGAGTTCAGGGTGAAATTTCCTCCCCAGGTCGCTGGATGGGGCCTTTAACTGAAGGAGTCTTTAGAAGCAGTGTTGCCCGTGGGCCTGCACACACAGCAACACCTCAGCAGACACCAAGTACAGAGCTCGTCCATCTCGACTGCTTCGCTCTTGAGATTTAATGTTAAACTTCACAGCGGGTAGTGGCTGGGGAGACGCTCATTTTTGCCAGGACGTTACTGTAAAAGCCTGCGCACCAGGCTGCTCAGCAAAACGGCAAGCAGATGAACACCATGGACACAGCAGCACGGTGAATTCTGATTTCCTCTGCCCTGAGAGCAGGAAGGGCAACATGAACGCCACGTGTCCTACGTCTAATCCTCCAAGTGACCAGGACAGGACCACATCTCCCGTCACCCATCAACAAACTAGCAACACCTTCCAGCTGAACACAAAATACAATCTAATCTCCGAGAAGAGCTGAGGGCAAATAACATTAGCCACTTTCACTCATTTCACTCTGGAATACCAAGGTGGGGCTGTACTGATGAAACAATACCGAAGCTGTACTTCATTTCCATCTGGTCCAACTTAAAAAGTACTCACATGTTAAAAATGAAAATAAAATCCTGGTCTCTGGCTACTAAAGATCCATGGTCTAGATATTTTAACTAATACAGATGGCAAGGTGAGGGACAAAAGGGAAGTACAAATGGCTTGGATTATTCGATCCCAAACAAGGACCTTGTTAGTGTCTACCAACCTGTTAAACATCATGGCTTCGGTTGAGTTCTATGACAAGTGACTGTTTTTTGTTCACACTCAAAGTGTTCCGTCAATTCTAAAGCATGAGAATTTGATGTTGCCATGGCTGAAGGGTACATTTCCCTCTGTTTGGTGGTGCTGGGGTGGGGTGGGGGGAGGATAATTTCTTTTTTTGTGTTTGAAAGTTTTGCCTTCTACTAGGACGGCATGACAAATACAGCACCGTAAGTGATGGGGACTCTGAAACCCAGACCACAGCAGACTAGGAGCAACGAATCTCTGGCCCAGAGAGTGAAGGTGACAACCGCCAGCGCCTGGGAATAGTAGTTTCCACAGCTCCACTCTCTAGGGCTCAGAATCTGAATAATGATAATGTCCATTCTATACTGAAAAGACTAGACCAGATCTGTACAACATGCTGACCAGAAGCCAAAATACTGGGTCAGTCTCACTTCACAAAAAGAACCAAAACTGTTCAGTTACATTATTAGCATGAATATGCTTTGTCATCCAAACCTGAGATCCTTGCAATGTGTGTGTGTCCAGTCTAGGGCACGAGACACAGCTCTGACTCCCAGCTCCATCAACTATGACTCATCCATCATCTTCTGACAAAAGGGGGACCTGAATAAAGTTACAGTAAAACACCCACACCTTCGTGTTCAGGGCTCTCCGTTGGGTCAGGTAACTTAACTCCTAAACTCCATCTGAGGAGAAGACAGAGAGATTTTTAGCTCCATTCCCTCCCAAGTCGGCAATCCGGTTTCTGGGGTAACTAAAGCAACCCAAACTTCAAAATCTAGCCTCTTCATGAATTCAGAGCATTGCTGATTTCTTGATGACTCTTTTTCCTAGAGCAAGAAGAGGAAGGCCTGTGGAAACAGAAGTGTCCTGGCTCCACAAAATGGGGAACAGAATTCCTTGGAAATGCCCATGTTCGTGGACCCATAAGTGGGACTCCTATAGCATCATCTGACCTCCAGACTGAGAAAGGGGGAAACAACCCAGCTGCACACATGCGAACAGCAATTACAAGCAAAGCACTGTTCTGTAGCCCCTTGGGAAAACAGTCTCCTCCGTGTTCCCCATTTCAGTACCCATCACCATCCTTCCACTTGCCTGAACGTAAAACTCATCTTGAAAAATGTGTGAACTGGGAGTTTTACCATGTCCTTACCTGTCTCCATCCTATTAAATCGCCAAGCCTGGCCAGGCCTATCCCTTCTCTTGAGTCCAGCACTTTGGCTCAACAACATCACCATCCAACCCAGGCCACTGCTGCTTCGCTCTTGCATTAGAAAGTGACCAACCGGTCTTCTCTGTCCTCAGTGGAAGGGCCCTATCCAGACCTGCTGAATCAGACCCCTGAGAGGCAGAGAGGCTCAGGACTCTGTCTTTTTAAATAATCACTTCAGAAAAATTTTACCCAAACTCTGAAAAACATTGATAGAGACTTAGGAAAATTAAAATTAGCTTCGGTTCCACATATCTCACCTTGGACAAGTCCAGAAAACTAAGCCTCTGTGTTGATTGTCTTTCATACAGAAACAAGAGCAAATGCTTAACATCTAAGATCATCACAAGGACAAATACGAGTAAAAGCACTTTCTAAGCTGGAAAATGCTATGTGAGAGGTAACCAGTAACAACAGATTTCTAGTTAATGCACATATTACATTTAGTAGCCGCCCTAGGCTTCTCTATTCTGAATCTGGAGCAACTAGAATCTCCTAGTGTGTAGATTATTTTAAAATTATAATAGTTATATGTGAAATATATACCTATGATTATAAAAGATCATCAAAAAGTACCTGAAAAATGACAGGGATGCCTGCTGGGGGTTTGGGGGGGGCGCTCAGTCAATTGAGTGCCTGGTTTTGGATCAGGTCATGATCTCAGGGTAGTGGGATCGAGCCCCACACGGGGCTCTGCACTCAGTGCAGAGTCTGCTGGAGATTCTCTCTCCTTCTCCCTCTGCCCCTCCCATTCGTGCTCTCTCTCTAAAATAAATAAATCTTAAAAAAAAAAGTAACTGAAAATGACAGAAACACACACCTCCTACTAAGGGCCTCTTTTTGTTATCATATTTGGCAATTAATCAGTGGGGGTCAGGAATGATCAAATGTCTAGCAAGGCATGACTGTGCACCATTCAGAAGCAGAGCCCCATCTAGAAACAGAAACTAATTTTTCATAGCTTTGGCCCTGGAGAAAATGTAATAAAATGGAAACAACATACTATATTTGAATCACATGTCTGTGATCTTACAGAAGAAGCTAAACTCTAGAATAGTTTCTATGTACTCCTTAGGGGTACTCCTTTGGGAACCCAATGAAAGCCAGTATCACTTTCCTCAGAATATTACCTGTAAATGCAAACTTTTACCTAAAGTCCATTTATTCTTTCCCATACAATAGCAAGTAATGATAATTACCTCTCATGGTATTGGGATGTCATTATCAGAAACAGTATTTAAAAGCACTTTGTAAATTATAAAGACTGTTACTATTATTACTTCTATTTTCAAGAGTGAATCTTAGCACCAACAGAATAATTTGGCAGAAAAGTTTAAGAGGCCTCTCACTCTGTGCCCACATTTGCCTACGATGTCCACCCAATAACAAGCTAGAAATGGATCTTCCAAAGAACATAAAAAAATGCCCCAATAAGCACATGAAAAAATGCTTGGAATCATTAGTCATTGGAGAAATGCAAATCAAAATCACAAATGAGATACTGCTAAGAGACCTGAAGTGAAAGGCCTGTTTCTCAACTATACAACGGGGAGGTTAACTAGCCGTACTTATGCTAGTATCTGGTCCTTCAAGTTTATACTTTGGATGCTCCCCTAAGCACAACGGAATGTTGGTTTCCGCTTTATAGCTGCCATAAGGGCCTGCGCTGCAAACTCCTGAGGGCTTCTGCTGTAAGAGAGCAGCCTTGTAGGTTGCACCCATTTGCTTACAGCTGTTCCTTCTGAGCCCGTCAGATGGATAAACACCAAAATGACCCCTAGACTTGTGCACTGTATCTAAGAAGCTGTTATCTCTGTACCTCTTGGCGCTTTGCACAAGGCCTCTGGACAAACCCTGCATGTTCAGCAAACATTTGCTCAACTGGGTGGTTTGTCACCCAGTTGTCATAACCACAGCACAAGAAATAACTCCAAACAGGGTAGAGAGTTTACATTAATACCATTTATGAAAAGGAGTTTCATCGGGTATAGATATCGTTTTCTAAAAAATTCTGTATATTAAAATCCATTTTTCAACTAGCAACCATAAAACTGGAACCAAGAACAGAGAGATGTGGAAATATTAATAATATTTTAACATGTATACCTCCAAAACAAACTACTCCCATTCACACAGATGCACCACAGCCTGGAGACAAAACACAGCCCTAGTAAATTCAACAGCGTCAATGATGAGGTAAGAGGACTGCGGTCCCACTCGCTTCTGAAGTCCTTCTCCACCAACTAGGAACACAACTCTGGGAAGGAGTCTTTGTACCCCTGGTTCTTGCTTCAACACTATCATTTACAGGGAAAGTGTAAGTCAGGCAGGTTCGTCTCAAAGAATATCAAGTTGACTCACCACTTTATGAAGTTAAAAACCAAAGCACACAGAACGACACACAGCACGGCATTTGAGCAGCGCCCGTGACCAGCACCACACCGGCCAGAGGGCAGCTTGGCCAGACAGTACACAGATGGGACATGTAAGCAGAGGCCTCACAGCCACGTGGTGGCTTAGAACCAACTCACCCTTGCTCAGATAAAGTGAAACATTCATTAAGGGAAGAAAACAAAAATCTGACCTCACAGAGACCAGTTCTGCTCACCAGTCACAAGCCCATGTATGTATATCAGCACAGGTAACTCACGAACGTCAGACATGAGTTGGCTGGAACCAACCTGACCTCTCTTCTAGGACGTCTGTGGGATTCAGCAGGGTTTTCTCTACATAGCACTAAGGTTCCCTGAAAACACACACACACACTTCTCAGCTGTCCCTGGGGCTGCTCCTCTTCCTCGTCAGGTGATAGGTAGCAGCAAGCCCCGGGGCAGGCCTTTCCAGGCTCCAGGGCCTAGCATCTGCCTTCACAACGTTGGCACCTGCCTGGGAGCTGCTGCCTACTTCGGAGCCTCGCCGGAGAGCAGAACGGTGGGTGTGTGCTTGACAAAGCAAGAGCCCAAAATATAGGAAATTAAGCTTTCTTGTATTTTTAAGAAGTTCCTGCCTACAAAAAAGAGCCCAAAGGAAGCAAAGCATGTGGAGTAGGGGTTTGAAGCTAAACCTGCATTCAGAAAAGAGTTCACAGGAAGCCAACAAAACATCTGAACAGCGGGGAGGGGAGAGTAACCCAATGACAGACATCAAAACCAGCATTTCCCTGACATTCAGAGATTCTATCATGATACATCCATTAATTCCTTTATATCTGGACCTGGAGCACATCACAAAGGCAAGGCCCTCGCTGAGGTAATTATCCACCATAACCACGTGAATCTAGGGTATGTTCAGCACTTGCACTCTTGCTACAAAGTCAAAAATCATCCCACGCAGGACACTAGGGGCTATTTTTCCATTTAACATTATAAAAAGGAGTCAAATATAAGTGAATGCCTTGTAAGTTGAAGCTGGAAACAATCGGTAATCCCTGAGTCATCTAAGCTTTGACTCTGGCTTCTCCATATCTTGAAGAAGGCCTAGAAGCCGCCGTGAGTGGCTTACAGCCGACTCAATTCAGCATAATTGATACCTGCTTAAAAGGGAAACGTGATCATCCTTACTACTGCTAACATCCCATTAAGGCTAAAAGTTAATTAGGCTGTGTTCCATAGTCAATTTGAAGCATTTGTCTCAATAGCATTATTGTAATTATTCCTCATCAAAACGAATACCACCTCCTACTGCGCACCAATGTCTTGTGTAAACAACAGCAAAAATCCATAACTCACATTCCATTCCCCACCTGAGTTATTTAAGTAGGTTTGTGTTTACACAGAACGGAAAAAGGGGATTCATAGACACTAACATTTTAAAAAAATATATAAAGGTATGTTTAAAACATCTTGCTTTAAGTTCCCAAAGGCCTGGAACATAAAAGCAAACTAAATAAATAGCATGGCGAATTTTACGTATCATAACAAAACCACCAGAAGTCAAAAAGAGAAGCATCTATTAAAGTCAACCTATTACATATGCTGGTGCCTGAGAATGGATCCCACAAAACGCTGACTGAATGAGCACACATGGTGGCCTGCGTGTGTGCTCTTGAGCCCTCTACATCCACCCTGACACTCCAGCTTCCAACCACTCCTTAGAGGGCTCCCGCAAAGTGCTGAGCACAGGAAATAAACAGGGGCATCAGGAAACCGCCCCCCCCATGAAGACATTTCTAGTGACAAAGGAAAGAAGGTGATTTCCCTGACAAATTTTTCCTCAAGACCGAGAATTTAAACACAGCAAAGTAATGGCCTTGAGCCTTCTTAAATTATATTTAATAAAACATAAATAAAATTTAATCATTAGAGAAACAAAACAAATGCATCGAAGTCCAAAAGAAAGAGTGGTTTATCATAGAGCCTATATACCATACAGATATTGACCTCTAGTGACTAAATGTTAATATTGGAATTAAAACATTTTAAAAATTATGCTTCAGGAGGAAAACTAAACTGCAATCATATTTTGTTATTACTCGCCCACTGGCATCATCAGTGGCAAAATGGTGAGACCATAGTGGGGCAGGGGTGGTGATGAGAGAAAGGCAGGAGGGACGAGGCCAAGGAAGGTGAACCCCAGAAATGTAAACAACCCCGAGTTTAACCCTGGGTATGGACAGCAGGTGCTCTCTGAACAGCGCTTCTCAAACTTGGCTGCACATTAGAAGCACCTGGGAAGCTTTCACTATCCCAATGCCCAGGTTCTCGCTGCCCCCCTGCCCAGTCAAATCTAGTCTCTAGAGGTGGGGGACCCAAATACCAGTTGTTTTTAAAGCTCCCCAGGTGATTTCAATTTGTAGTCAAGTTGCAGACCCAGTGCCTTTGTCTATAAAAGGCTTCAAGTGAAATAATTCTATAGTTAGAGGCTGATGATGACATGTCTGTCATCCCTCAAAGGAAAATAAAATATCGGTGAATAGAGGAACTAGTCATAAGTCAAGAATTCAAGTTCCAATCCTGCCCTCTCCCTGACTTACATAACTTTTCAGCAAATCACTGGACTTCCTTGGGCCTCAATGCATATTCCTTTCCACAAGAAGGGATTCTACACAGTCTTTAAGAACCCATTTAGTGATATTTTGTTTACATACTAATAAAGAAATACTTTCAAATAGGATGGTTTGGCCAGGTTAGTGATTTTGAGGTAAATCAGGATCCCAGTTTTACTTATTTACACTTGAAGAGCTGGACCCACCAGTAAAAACTGAGTGAATTCTGCATATGTCAGGTGTCTTTTTCTTTCTTTTCCAAAATGTAGTTGCACAAATTCTGAATCCCAGTTAAACGGAATATGTTGGTGAATTGTAGTCTGTCCAAAAACTTGCTTAACGTCCTCTGAAAAGAGAAAAGAAAGACTGATTAAAACAAATCAGATTTATCCTTATAGAGTAAGTTATTAAAAGGATATTGATATTTTCTTCTTACAAAAATAGTTCAATTTTAAAACAACACAGGTTATAAAACCATAGCAATAAAAGTTGGAATCTTCATGGAATTAGTGAAGAACCCAAAATTAAAAGTCCCACTAATAAAGAGAAAAAAAAATCAAGAAGTCACACACAGATATACACCCATGTGTGCGTGTGTCCGCTCATGCACCTAGAAGGAAGTGGGAAACCAAACCAAAATAATACTTTAAACCTAATATCATCATCTCACATATTTTGTTTCAACAAATATTATTTTCTAAACACAGGGTACATACTTCAACTGTTAGTGGCAGGAAACACATATACACATATAGAAACACATATAGCACTATACAAGTCTTCAATATAGTCCTTTTTCAAGTCATTAAAAAGTTCTTGATGATTTAATAATATTGGTTCTCCCAATCCATGAGCATGGAATATTCTTCCATTTGTTTGTGTCGTCTTCAAGTGACATAAGTCAGACAGAGAAAGACAAATAACCATGGGACTTCACTCATACGTGGAATTTAAGGAACAAATGATGGTGACTACATTTATCATGGTAAGCACTGAATATACAGAGAATTGCTAAATCATTATGTTGTACTCCTGAAACTAATACAACACTCTATGCTAAATACACTTCCATTTTTTAAAAAAGTTATTGAGGATTTAGAAATCAGTTAGATGTATCTTGAAGCACATATTCAACAGTGCTACGACTCTATCTGAGCTTTAAGAAGTTCCACTGGTCATGAGAGAAAGGCACCTAAAGACAAAGGTGATGGGGAGTAGAGTCCAAAGCCCAATTCTTCAACTTGGCACTGCACATGCCCACAGAATCCCGTTTCAGATGGGCACCAAATGTACTTGTACTGATCCTTTACCTCGTTTGAGCCTCTATCACAAATCGTTTGAAAACTGACAAAGCAAACAATAACAGGAAAAACCTGACTTTTCTAAAGCTTCACATTTCTCTTTACAAATCTCCCTCTCCCAACAAAAATGTATGTGTGGAAGGCAGAGGGACACATATTATTATATTAATGAGGTTCTGTCGTAGCCTTCACTTCCTTAAATATATCTACCAATCCTGCTCATTTTTAAGACCAAGCTATGCCTGATACATTGGGGATTTTTTTCCCCTCTTTGCACCTATTTTAAAAAAGAAAAAAGAAGATAGTCCTTTAGGTTTCTGAAAGGAGCCAAAAACTTTGGCACAGGTTTCCACTGTCCCCCCAAATCTCCTACTTCTAGCGCATTACAACCTCAAGTTTTTATTCCATGCTTTTAACATTTCCAGTATTTTTTTTTTAAGTTTGGCTATGAAGAAACAGCAGTGCTGCCATCAGCAGAAGGATGGGTGTTTACCTGCACAGAGAAGGCAGTAAAAATCAGAACTACACTGGGCATACATTTTATAAAAGGTGGCAGATCTCAGGCTGGCCCTAATGAGGAGAGTAACACTAAAAGTTTTAAAGTACAACCCTTAATTTCTCTGACTTTATTCTGCCTTCCCCACTTTTAGGAAAAACAGAGAGGACATAAGGAAAAAGGAAGTGAAACAAGAACTGGGGTTTAAAAGAAAAAAAAAAAAAGACCCCCCCCCACCCAAGAGAGTGGGGGTAACGATCATCCTTGATGAAATAAATTAAGCAGGAAAAACAAGTTTCTTTACAGCTCTAAACATCCGAGAAGAAATTCCTAAACCGGAATTCCAGTGACTAACCTTTCTCAGACACTGCCCGTGTGCCAGGGACTGTTCTAATGGTGCTACGCACAAGTTGTACAAGAGACCGTGCCCCCAGAAAATCCGTGGCTCCTTTCCATTCTCCATTTCCACACCTCTGCATGAAGCAGGCCCCACAGAGGTTCCGGGAAGGCTCCCACCATCTTCTAATCTACACCAATAAAGTATCTAGTGGGAGATGATGTTCAAATGACAAAGATGGGACCAAAAGAATAAACACAATTTTTTACACTATAAGTAAACATTTCATAGCATAATAAAATGTAAGCAAGAACAGTGTCCTAGCCACTTTTCTGCCAAGCATGCTTGTGGAGTAAAGTTACATGCAATAATCCTGCATACCTATCAAAAATGACATCCTTCTTTTTCCTGACCTCTCTCTCCTTCACTGTCCCATAGAAAGTAACAGACCGTAGTAGCCAAATGCTGGTATCTAAAGCTAGGGCACTTATTATCCATTTTAATATATTTACAGTCTAAAACTGGAAATATATGTACATAAATTTAAGTCATTCAAAAATTAGTAAATGAATTTAAAATATGCCTCACCATAGCCTAATTAGTTTTTTTTATAATTAAAGTAACATTTACTGCCTGGTAGAGGCTCTGAGTTTAATTCAAAACGTGAACTTTGAACCCTGAAGTCTAGCACCTTCTGCCACTATTCCACAGAGCTGTTCTCTCCTATGAAGCCTGCCTGAAGTACTGACATCCAGTCATTCTAAAGCGCAAAGCTATATGTGATCCTGAAGAAATAACACCACGTACTGTCAATCCTACAGACCCATATCATTGGTAATAATCAGTTTTCAAGATATATTTATATAATATGTATATATATGCAGATATGTGTTGTGAGTGCATGTATTTATTGTGTATCTTTTCTTTCCACATAGACAATCAGCACCTCCAGAGCAAAGGGCCTTCTGCTCACATCTGATTCTCCCACCATGGCTGGTTTAGTAGGCTTAGAGCAACTACCTACTAAATAGAATTTAAATGAGTCAGTAAATGTTGACAGTAGAGCAACAGGTTAAAGACAGTGGCATTAACCCTTTGAGGCACTACAGATTCCACTTACTGAGAAGCTATTTCAACAATCATTTCCCAGGGGCGCCTGGGTGGCTCAGTTGGTTAAGCGACTGCCTTTGGCTCAGGTCATGATCCTGGGAGTCCTGGGATCGAGTCCCACCTCGGGCACCCTGCTTGGCAGGGAGTCGTCTTCTCCCTCTGACCTCTTCCCTCTCATGCTCTCTTTCTCTCAAATAAATAAAATCTTTAAAAGAAACACACACACAATCATTTCCTAAGATTTCAGGGAAGTACGTATTATGAATCATCAGTCCTACTTAGTAAAGCCTTCAGTTCCACTCCTAGACTGACTCCTATCTATCAGGAGGGTTGAGGATCTGCATTTTAACCAGAATAGCTAGTGTTTCTGATACAAGGGTCGGTCTAAGACCTCATTTTTGAAAAAACTGCCCCAAAAAGTTATGGGAAAGTTAGATTCACTCTTTCCTAATTTTTAACTTCTCACTAAAAGAGACAAACATATGATAGGATGGAGGTAGGAAAGAGTCTCCAGTCCAGCGAATGTAATCCAGTACGTGTAAACACAGGCCACTTGTAGACACAAGAGGACTCACAGGGCTGCCACACTGTGCAACCCCGCGGACGACCTCCTCTTCATGTCCCATGCGTCTGATGCTCCCTGGAGCTGGACAGGCTCCACCTGACATGACCCTGAGAATGTGGTCCCTTTACTAGTTCTCAGCTGCTCTGACAAGCTGGCTACGGGAAGAACGCCAGGGCTCAGCTAGCTAACTGACAGCTCGGAAGTAGCACAGCCACTGTCACAGTGTACTCTCCATGTGGGAAGCCGAACGGTGGGAGAAGACGTGCTGCTGTATCCAAGTCTAATCCATAAGAAACAACTAAACAGCAGACCCTCACAGTACCATAGGAAGTGTTCACCTGCAGGAGTTCCTTCGTGGCAAGGAAACAGAAGCATCAGGAGGGGGGCCTTTCCAGAAGAGAAAAAGGCTTCTTGGAGAAGACAAAACATGATCTGGGTCCTGAAGACTGCCAAGGACTTATCCAGATAAATCTGTGAGGGAGTTTTTCAGTGGAGAGCAACAGCATGGAAAAGGGTTCATTTCCTCGGAAGTGAATTAAGGGTCCAATCAGAGTGCTTTGGACCAAAGCCACCTGGGGTCACTGAGACATGACAGATCCTGCTCCAGGCAGTTACAGACGCTGGCCTCACTTGCCAGACCAAATATTATTTTTAAACCCCAAGGACTTGATGCCACACTTATGGTGAAGAAAAGGTTGCTGTGGAAGAAGAACTATTCGTGGAACTCTGCAGAGAAAAAGACCCAGGGGCTTTTTTTTTTTTTAAACCATTTAAAAATTTAAACCATTTGGTACAATTTCTACAAAATTCATTTTACACTTTCCTACTTCACCTAATAGAGGTTTATGTATTCAAATATCTTAAGACTGCCAAGCCATTGTAACTGGAGAGACCAGATGACTGTGCAAGAGGGGAGCTGGATTCTTCTAAAAAGAGAACTACCAATATTTCTACTCGTTTTCATCACTAATCAACTCTTTTAAAGAAGTAAAATATCAAGTTTTGCCACTCTGGAAAACTCACACATTTTGTACAAAAGTACTGAATAGGTTCCCAAGTCAATGAATACTTCATCCTGTTCTGTAAGTCATTCTGGGGCCTTTGTCTTCCGAAATGCTTTGTTTCTATACTTTCCTTTCGCTTCATGAGCACAAACATCCATGAGCCAAGAGTCACAATGGGTCCTGGAATTCCCCCCTTCACTTTGAAAGGCAGTGTAATATCACCTCAGGTTAACATTCTTTTCTCCTTTTAGCAGGTACAAAGAGCTTTCTCTTCTAACATTTGATTGTTGGAGATCTGACTGCCTAGTAAGGCAACAAAAAGGTAAGAGTACTCTTCCTATTTTATAGCTAGAAAATCAGAAACCAAAAACCAAAGCAATTTCCAATTTCTGCTCTGGACTCTGGATCCCACTGGAAATTCCATGAGCTTTACCATAAAAGACTCCAGGAATCAACCTGAAGGCCATCCTATCACTAAACCTTTCCACTCTCTGATCTTTCCAAACCTAACTTGTATTCCTGGATGGGAAAGAGGAAACCGCAAATGATCTGAAACCCCAAATGTTCTAGGCTTTTTGGTTACTTATTTGGTTCACTGAGCTACATATGTAACGATAATTCATACCTCATCAGCTGATAGCTTTCAAATAAGCACCAGAGGACAGATTTATCACTAACTTAAAAAGAATGAGAAGAAGGTCTATCCTAGTCTAAAACACAAGGCCTTAAAATCGTAACCCCAGGTAGAGGTCAAATAGGCAAAGAAGCAAAACTGAATTACCACTGGAATAGGAATGAGGCACCACATTATGTGTTTTAGGTATTTAAAGTCATACTTTTCTTAGCGCAGCCACTACTCTTGAAAGTAAAAACAAATTAGAATGCTTATCTCTTAAAGTATAATCACTGTTATTTCAGTCTGTGCCAAACAATATTTCGAAGGCCTACAGTTCCCATAATATCACCAAATAATGGTGGTATTATTTAAAGCAAGACTTCCCAAATAAGCTCAAGGATCCTTTGAGTTTATCTGTGGGACTTTGCTTTCCCCATAAATGTTTCCAGCCTAAATGTCCACTGTACTTTTTTAAAGATTACAAAAAGACAATTATTGGCAATTGTTTGTGGCAATTGTTTCTTTCCTAAACATAACTTCAAAAAGTCAAGTAATTTCTCCGAAGTTAATAAATTTCTCAGGCTACAGAGTATATTATAGCAGCAAAAGTTGTAAATTTTAAAAAACTGGGTCATGGACAACATGATGTTGTCTGTAGAAAGTCCTAAGGACGCCACTAAAAAACTCTTAGAACTTAAAAATGAATCCAGCAAGGCTAAAGGATATAAAATCAATATACAAAAATCAACTGTGTTTCTAGACACCAAAAGTAATCAACCCAAAAATGAAATTAAGAAAACAACTCCATTTATAATAGCCTCAAAAAGAAAAAAAATACTTAAGGATAAATTTAACAAAAGACACGCAAAACTCATACTCCAAAAACTACAAAACACCGTTGACAGAAATTAAAGACTTAAATAAATGGAAAGATATTCCATGTTCATAGACTGGAAGACTTAATTTGTTAAGGTAGCAGTATTATCCCAAAGTGATCTACAGATTCAGTAGATCCATTGTCAAAAGTCTAGCTGGCTTCTTTGCAGAAATAGACCAGTTGACCCTAAAATTTATATGGAAATTTAAGAGACCTAGAAGAGCCAAAACAATCTTGAAAAAGAACAAAGGTGTAATTTAAATTTACTATAAAACTACAGTAATCAAGACTGCGTGGTACTGATATAAAGACAGACATACAGACAGAAAAGAACTAAGAGTCAAGAAATAAACGTGGTTTTGGTCACTTGCTTTTCAATAAGAATGACGACAATTAAATATGGAAAGATTAGTCTTCTTAACAAAAAAATAAAATAAAAGAAGAAGTAGTTAGAACCCTACCTCACATTATATACAAAAACTCACTCAAAATGGAGCAAAGAACTAAGTATAAGAGCTAAAACTGTGAAGCTCTTACTGGAAAACACAGGCATAAATTTCTCTGACTCAAGATTAACAATGATCTTTATTATGACACATGCAACACATGAAAATAAGAAATTGGATTTCATCAACATTTCAAACTTTTGTTCTCCAAAGGATACGATCAGCAAAGTGAAAAGACAGACTACAAAATGGCAGGAAAATTCTGCAACTCATGTACCTGATAAAGAACTTCGGAACATATAAAGAACCCTTGTAACTCAATAATAAAAGGACAAATAACCCAGCTTTAAAAATGGCAAAAGAATTTGACAGGTATTTCTCCATATAATGGCCAATAAACACATATGAGGTGCTCAACATCATCAGCCATCAAGGAAATGCAAACCAAAACCACAATGAGATAACCACTTCATCCCCACTAAAATAACAAGTACTGATGAGGATATGAAGCCAAAACCCTCATACACTGTTGGTGGGGATCTAAAACCATGTAGTCGCTTTGGAAAATCGCATAGTTCCCAAATGCCCCAACAATTCCACCCCTAAGTATATATCCAAGAGAAGTGAAAACATATGTTCACACAAAAACTTGTACACAAATGTTCATGGTAGCATTATTCATAACAGCCAAAAAGTGAGGATTGCTAAGGTATGGGGTGATAAACATGTCCTCGGGGTAACGAAAATGTTCTAAAATTGTGGCAATGGTTGCACAAATTTGTGAATATACTAGAAACCGCTGAATTATATATGCTTTTAAGTGGGTAAATTTTATCTCAATAAACTGTTGTTTAAAAAACTTAGGACTATCAGATCTGCCTCTTACTAATGAGTGACATTAAGCAAATTACTAACTCTGACTCAATTTTCTCTGTAAAATGGGAAGAAAATATCTACCTCAGAGTGCTGTGTGGAGCTAAGTATGCCTAGCACAGGTTCTAAACATAGTAGGTGACCATCAAAATGGTAAAACTCCAAAATCTGAAGTCTTAATTATAATGAAAACTGTCATCTGGGAATCAAATATTTACAAACGGTACCTAAAAAATCAGGCACAGTGTGATTTGGAAATATCATAGTTTATACATTTCTCAAAAAGCAATAATTTTCCTCAAATACTTAAAATCCATCCTTCTCTTAGCTCATATATTTAAAATTTGAAAGGAAAGTGATCAAAAATTTAGTAATTTTCTATTATGTTTCTGAAAGTATGAAATTAAGAAAGATTAAGAGCCTCCACTCTTTACTTTTAAATCTTTCAGATAACTAGAAATATTTAATTGGCAAATTACTTGCACATGCCATTAAGTGGTTAGAATGAATTTGTTTTTACAAATTCTATGGGCTCTTATTCCTTAACCTCCACCACACTATAATCTGAAATCATCAAGGTCTTCACTTATGCAAATTTTAACTTTCTACGTTTTTGTTTCCATACAGAATAACTAAATTAATGCACTTTAATTTCCAAAAGATTCACTTTTTGAAGCTGCAAATCAACAAAAACGAGTTTCCCATTCAAATAAAAAAGGTTCATCAAGCTACATTATTTTAAACACTGAACCATAATCTCTCTCATGGATCCTAAAAAATTCCATTAATACAATAAACACAAAAAGGATGTTTATTAAACCTCAAAGTAATCCCTCTCAGAGGCAGAGGGAGACTTGCCTAACAACCCACACTTCAGCTCGGAACGGCTTCATTGGGGTGCTTTCCTAACGTGCACTAAATCCTCAAAGAAAGTTGTGCTTTCGCTCTAAGGGAAATAATATCCCACCCCGCTGATACAGTTAACAACAGCTCACACGGCCATCGTCTCTTAAGCAAGGAGCAGAAGACAAAATGTTGAACTGGTTAAGTTAAATAATATAATGGAGCGAGTGGATGCAGACCCATCTCTACCTCCACGTGCTCCAGGATCAAGGCTGCCATTTCAAACCCTTTTGACAAGTGCCTTTTTATATTAATCACAGTTAAGGGTCTGAAGAGGAAAGAAGTATTGTGGCTACAATTCACACTCACTCAAGGAAGTTCTAGGGGGAAAATGGGTGCCATTAAAAGAGAGTAAGTAAAGAGTAAGTACTTCACACACGCAGCCCCTCTCATTAAAACTGAGTTCCCTGTAAGCCCCCGAAACTTTTTATTATTATTCTCAACACACAGGTACAGCAGTGGTAAGTATCTTTCTAAGCACATACGCACTCTGCGCGCACACACGCAGGCAGGCCGGGCCGAAGAGGAGACAGAAGTCATATAAATGCAGTGTTGGAGTAGATAAAAGTGAGAGCTAATGTGCACCTCTTCCAATCCAGTACTTAGAAAGGGATCCAACTACTCTGATGAGGTCATGGGCATCCAAGAAAAAGATCGTCCTTCTCATGGTGTGGAAGGCAAAGTTGTGGTTCTGGAAAAACCAGTCACTTTCCACCCCACTCTGGGCTTCTTTCCATATCCATGAAAGAAAGCCATGAACTACACCAGCCATTGTTCAACAGTGGTGAAAACGACATTCCCTGGAGAGCTTATTTAAAACAAATTCCCAAGCCCCACGCCCTAAGCTTTTAATTCTGCAGACTTGAGAGGGAGCCAGTAAGTCCACAGTGGTAATGAACACCTCCACACTATTACAACCAAAACCCATGGTCTGCCTTACTGGTAAGAATCCTTCCTATTCTAAAATCTGATGGAGCTATAAATCCTTGAGGTTACCACACTGCTTAACTCATCACAGTGTAAACGCTGCTTCACAACAATTTTAAAAAAATTAAAAAAAAAAAAAAAAAGGTTAAAGCCTGGCAGATACCTAGCACTTGATATTCATCTTTTATCATATGCAATAAACAGTGAAAGGTCAACTGAGATGTTTTCGATCCACATGCTAGACAAGGTGTTTTCAACCAGATAAACCAAACCATTAGCAGTCTTTCATAGTATCAAAAGTAGGTGCCGTAAAACAATGTCTGGAGGCATAGAGGAGACTGTGGTCGCTCTCCAGGTATGTGTTTGCTTTAATCATCTGTTGTACTAATTACTGTTAACTTTCCTCACCCCTAGAGAAGACCACAACCAAAGAATTCCAAGTCTTTGAAATTTTTAAGGGAGTACAGAATTCCTAATTCGTTCTCTAAATGCAAGTATAATATCTGTATTGTCTAAAAAACCAATTTCCTCAGCCAGTTTCCTTAGACGGGTGTGATCAAAAATTATTTTCTTGCAAAAGCATTAACATACATTTAACCCTACTGAAATGCTTCAAGAGCAGATGTACTACAAATGTACACCCACAGTGATCCCATATTAGTATAAAAATGTTTTATTTCAATTAAAATGTCTAACTATCCACCCCCAACACATACCTAAACTGTAATTTTCTCTGAGAACTTCCAATATGTTCTTGATTTTGTTTCCTTTATCAACCTATCAGAGCAAAAACTGCCTTGCAACTGTTGGAAGAAATCAGTCATTAGCAGCAAGATTACAGCAAATTTTCCAATTTGGAAAAACTGTATTTTTATCTCTCCCTCATACTGAAAGAATAATGGTATAATTTTACTATTTTTAAATGAGCAGTACAGTTTAAAATAGTACAATTTTCCCAGTGCTCCAAGTTTTAGGATTTACTGTTGGCTTTCTGTTCTCCACACCTTCTACGCTATTCATAAGTCCTCTTCTCCCTCCACCTGACCCACACGTGTGTTCGCACACATCCACGCAAACAGGGGCAGAATCCCCCCAGTCAGCCTCTCCACGCTGACAGGCTTCTGAAGTACGGTTAACCTTCAGGCAGTTGTTAACTAAGGAGTGGCTTCACAGGGTTATTGTGATTTACTCTCCAATTGACATTCTCCCACCTTCTCAACAGGCCTTTATCCCCCCTCCCTATTTTTAAAATGGAGTGATGAAGTAGCAAAAAGTACAATATTTTAGCCATTTGAGCATGGACGATTCTCAAATTATCCCACCAACTGGAAGTGCTCCCTGATACTACTATCTTTCAAAATTGAAGCCATTATGGTCAATCGTGCAAATCCGTATTTAGCTTTTCGTAAACAGTGGATTTTTGACCCAATGAACTGGAACAGCTTCTGAACAGTCTCTGGGATCTCAGGCAAGACACTCGGCACCGAGGCATGCCACAATTCTTACCACGGTGGAGGTTATTTACTTTCAAGACATACACTGTTCTTATCCAATATGCTCATTCTCTACTGGAATGTGGATAAGAAAATGGACTTGAGTCCCAAAATAATATAAACTAAATCTACTGTAGGGCAGTAAGTTTTTTTCAGCAAAATAACACACTATTTTTGTGAAACACCAAAATCAAAACCTCCCCCAAATAATGCTCCTTTCAACCCTTAACCAATTTTTGCCCTCGTTTATCTCTGGAATATTTCATTTTCCAAGTGCCTTTATAAAGATAAAATAAATGATCTTCCCAGCAAGTTTAAAAAATTACGGCTAGGGGCGCCTGGGTGGCTCAGCGGGTTAAAGCCTCTGCCTTCAGCTCGGGTCATGATCTCAGAGTCCTGGGATCGAGCCCCACATTGGGCTCTCTGCTCACCAGGGAGCCTGCTTCCTCCTCTCTCTCTGCCTGCCTCTCTGCCTGCTTGTGATCTCTGTCAAATAAATAAATAAAATCTTAAAAAAAATTTAACTTTATTAAAAAAAAATTACGGCTAAAGTTCTGTCCTCGTCAAATCCACTACATACATTCCTCTAGGGTGCATACCTTCAAAACTTATTTCCATAATTTTAGCGCTCATCATTTTCTGCAACCTGAGTCAAAATGACTGAAGCAGACTGTTTCCACGTATTTTGTCATGTCAGCTGGCCTGCCTGTTTCCCAGAGCGTGCCCACTCTACTTTCACAGCAGATGCTCTGGTACAAAATCTAATCGTGAACCAAGAAAGGGCCCCTCCAAACACCACCATCCATGTCAAAGAAGTAACTGGAGAAAGGCATCAGAGATCAATCACTTCATTAGTTCTGGAGATTGTGTTTAGGTCTCAAAGACAAAAGTTAGGTCCTGTTCAAGTAAGTCTGACAAAGTTAAATTGATTTATTTTTCTGCAGGACTTTGCAGAGCTTTAATAAAGTAAAAATTTTAGGCTTTAAAAGTGACTGGTAGGAGAATCTTTTTTTCACATAACACTAACAGAAACAGGAAACACCACTACTTGAAGGTACCCAAAACTCACAATATCATTCAACAGCGAAGATTAAAGGAAAAGAGGCCACTGCAATTTCCAATAAAAGAGCAAGACTGGGCTAGTTTTTTTTTTGGACACCAGGTCAACTGACGAACCTGAAGCAGAAAGCCAGTCAAAGCTTCCCAAGCGTGGCACTATTTCACAACCGAAGTTTTTAACAGCTAGAAAAGTCTTAAATAAGATGTCTATTCATTCAAACTGTCCCTCTACAAAAAGCACTTATCTTTTTGACCTCTTTAAGATCTGCTAAAAGCAAATGCTCATTTAGACAGAACACTATTGACATTATTGACAACTGTGGCCATTCTTGGACTCCGACACTTACCCAGAACCCCAGAGTCAAGAAGTCCTTGTCTTTCGAGAATTCCTGTCTTTAAAGTTCAATTAAAAACCGCAGATCCCTACACACATCACTGCCACATAGACAATGAAACTGGGGCTACTCTCACATACTAAGAACGAGAACTTTAAAATTGCGTTATAAAACAGTTCATGAAGTTTTGTTCACTGGAATGCAAAAGGCAAGTTAAAGAGAAAAACATGTATTAGCATTATGCAAGTAAGCAAAAATTTCAGATTTCAACCTAAGAAGTACTATGGTATAGTAACATACTCTGAGTTTTCAGGGGATCCACCTATGGTCACTGGACCAAAGTAAGATTCAGGCTGTCTACTACTATTGGGCGAGGCTGTTCCTGTGCCCTACTGCAGATACAACAACCAAAGAACCAGCAAAGGGCTAGAATCGGTCATGTGAAATTAGTATCATCAAGAGACAGGTCACTGGTGGGCACACTAAATACACCAGGATTAACAGTTTCATTACCACCACCACCACCACCACCACCCCGCCCCCACAACACATGCTCTTTCTTAAAATTCATAAGGAAAATGCTCTGCTTTCCCAGCATCCTCAAATAAGAAACATGGGAAAATGTAAGTGGGAAACCCCCTTCGCAATGTGTCTACACCACACCTTTAAGCCCTGACCTTCACTTCCTCTGTTCACAGGAGAGTGGTCATCTGCCTGCCTCACAGAGGTACTGGAAAGCCCACAAAATGATCATAGGCGCGTCTGCCTCTGGCTGCGCCGCACTCCAATTAATGCAAGAAAATCCATCTTTTCCAGGCATCATTTGGATCTGGTCACTGTCCTCTGAGGAGCCTGTGGGCCTCCCAACTTCCTCTCTTATTAACTAAAAACTCCTGCCCAGGAGCCTCTTCCATCATATTGTGCCCACAGCTCTCAAGGTGTTCATTTCAATCAAGGGCTTCCTTTAACATCCTCAGCCTGTACGAAGACCATCTCCCTACCCCCTACTACTCTATGAACCGCCCCCACCACTTTAGAATTCTGTTCACGTCAAAAGATAAAGCTTCCTTGGTGAGACCATGTCAAATGCATTTCAACAAATTACCTGGACAACTGTGCCATCAAGGCAATGAGAACTCTAATCTGGGTATGTTCTTCCTTACGATTACTTCCTGCTACAGCCGTACAAACTCCTCTAACTAAATGCAGTTGCTTACTTCTTCATGAAAAATTATTAAATCCCTCCCATGTCTGATAAAGACTGAAAATATTCCAGATTAGTCGGCCCCTGTCTTCATTAGGAAGAAAGGGCTGCCCCACAGAGCACAGCCACCCCTGGGGGAGGCAGGAGCACACGGTAAACAGCAAACCCTTGGCGGTCATCAGGCTGCTACCTGGACTATACCACAGCGACCACAACTGTGGGCAAGTTACTTAACCTTCCCAAGGCCATTTCCTTTCAGAAAAATGGGAATTATATAGGACAGACCTCCCAGATTGGGAGGATTAAGTAATAAATTACATAGAAAGCACTTAGCCCAGAGGCAAGTAGGTAATAAGTGATCGATAAAGATAAAAATGTCAGGTACTTGCCTTCTCTCAAGAGATTATGTAAAACCGTCTGTCTTTGGAGCAGAACAAGCTCGGTACCTACTATCCGGTCCTTCTTCCTGCCCTTGGACCCCCTATACCCCACAGTTTAGTCATATATGATTCATTCGCTGACAGGTCCAGAGAGATTACAAGGCCAACCCAGACCTCCATGAGACTGTTATAGCACCTCCCAAGTGACCTTCACCTCCAGACCCCCATAGCTCCAAGTTCCTGCCATTCACAGGCCATAAAGCTCCTGGGTGTTCCCAGACACTCCTCTAGCGCTGCTCGCTGCTCGTAGGGCCTCTAACCCTCCTAGCACTTAGCTTACATTATAGTCTATCCTGACATCATATAATTTTTGTTTACTTTCTACCTAAAATGTAAGCTCCCTGGAGATTTTATAATCTTCAGCCTACAATATAGTCAGATCTAAAAGATATCCCTATCTTTACTAATTCTTTTGCCCCTACCAATTAAATGGCTTCAAGCACTATTTGCTGATAACTACCAAATTTCTATCTCCCAAATTCCATACTCATATATACCTAAGTGCCTATTTGACAACCTCATTTACATATCCAAGAGGCATGAAACTAACACATCCAAAAGTGACCTCCTGTTTTCCTCCCACCCCAAGCCTGTAGCCCTTCCCATCTTGGTTGGTAACTCCACTTTCTAACTGGCCAAAGTCTTTGAAATCACTCTTGCCTCCTCTTTCTTCCACAGCTCACATCCAATCCATCAGAGAACCCTGCTGATTTTCTCCTCAAAATACCCCTAAACTCACTGAGGTTCAAGCCACAGTGATCATTCATGTGGATTACTGCAATAGCTTTCTAACTGGTCCCTCTCTACTCTGTTCCTTCCATGATCTATTCTCAACACAGCAGCCAGAGTAATCCAGTTAAAACATAAATCAGATTATGTAATTCTGCTCTAAAAAAAAAAAAATCCTGCAACAGTTTCTCGGTTTACTTACCATCAATGTCCAACACCTAACCTGATCTTTATAAGGGTCTTTATCAGCTTTGTTACTTCTCTGAGCTTCTTTCCTACTAGGCTCTCCCTGACTCTTTTAGTTCACACAGGTTCTCCTTGTGTTCCTCAAATGTGCCGAGTACACTCCAGCCTTCAAACCTAGACAACAGCCGTTCCTTTTGTCTAGGACAATCTCTCTCCTTCTTCCATCTGTCTACATGATCAATTCCCCTACCTCTTTCAAGTCTGTGCTCAAAAGTCACTTTCTCAATAAAGCCAACCAAACCATACTGTGCACAGAGGAGTACCCTCTTTGTTTCATAGCTCATTGTTATCACCCCAATATTGCTAGAACTTACCCATTCTATTAATCCCTTAATCCCAAGCATTAAAATTATCAACCTGTATATGTTCCTGTTACTAGCCTGGTGAACAGGTTGGAAAACTATGTTTCACTGACCCACCAACTCTTTCTGTACGTAAACGTTTACTGGAAGACCACCAAACCCATTCGTTTACATACTGTCCATGGGAACAGCAGAGTTGACTAGTTATCAGAGACCCTAAGGCCCATGAAGTTCAAAATATTTACTATCTGGTCCTTCATTGAAAAAATGTGCTGCTCCTGATCTAGCATAAAAGTAATGCTTTAAAAAAAAAAAAAAGGAAAATCATGTTGAAACTCAAAAAACATAATTTTAAAGAGATAAAGCCTTAGACCTTAAATATCATAAATAGAAATTCTTATAAACAACTCCTCACATAATGGTGTAGAAATACGTAATTATTATATCATTTTATTCATTCTTTCTTTTGATTAAATGACTAGACCATCAACAAATATTTCCTCTTTTTCCTTCTTGCTTGCTTTCCACCATGATTGACTCTTCTGTACGTCCTTCTTGCCCACTATGTTAATGTGATAGTTAAGTATCAATGATGTTCAAGTTCACAGAATTCTGAAGTTTCTTTCCGTTTATTATATTCAATGTGTAAACATAATATAAATCCATTAAAAGATTCATGAATACTTTTAAAAATCATGCTTACTCTTCAGCTTACATATAAAATATGGCTCTTGTTCCTGCTATCTTCCTTCTGAGAGGTTTAGCACTGATTCCTACTGGCAAGAGACCTAGCTACAAAATGGCAGACATACACTAGCATCTTCAGATGATAATCACATAGATATGTATCTTCTCTTCTCTCTCTCAAAATTTGTAGTTTCCATCAACTTATG
Source organism: Lutra lutra (assembly GCF_902655055.1). Classification (NCBI taxonomy): domain Eukaryota; kingdom Metazoa; phylum Chordata; class Mammalia; order Carnivora; family Mustelidae; genus Lutra; species Lutra lutra. The sequence continues at coordinate 39,882,535 of NC_062288.1, forward strand.
CTTTCTAAATAGCGGTGGAACAGGCAGACTAACATTTATTACTAAATAAGCTTTCATTTAGGGGTGCCTGGATGGCTCAGTCAATTAAGCATCTGACATCAGCTCAAGTTATGATTGACCATGAGGTCATGACTATGAGCTCATGATGATCCCCGCTCAGTGGGCAGTCTGCTAGTACCTCTTGCCCTGCCCCTTCCCCTGCTGATTTTCTCTCTTTCTCAAATAGATAAATAAAATCTTTTGAAAAAAAGAATAAATAAGCTTTTATTTAACTACTCCAAAAAACCCTTAAGGCAGTCAAAAATTTACACACATACAGATATACGTAAAAACACACTAAAATATTCAATGCAATAGCATTCAAAATCTCAGCAGGATTTTTGTAAAGACAACTTTTTCTAAAACTGTTTTGATAATTCAAAAGGCCAGGAGCAGCCAAAATAATCTTAAAAAATAAAGTGGGAGGATTCACATGAAATCAAGACTTATTACAAAGCTTTAGTAATTAAGAGAGTATAGCGATGGTGTGGACAGACAATATTAGGACAGAATTCAGAAAAAGACCCACAGGTGATTATGATCACTGTATCACCACAGGGCAATAAAAGAGCAATCGTTTCAATAAACTGTGCTGGGAAACTAGGTATCCATGAGGTTTGGGGAAGAATCTTGACCCCCCACAACATGCAAAAGTAAACAAACAAAAAACACAAGCACCATTCTAGAAAGACTAAAAATCTAAATTTGAAAGGCAAACAAAAAACTTCTAGAAGATAACATAGGAGATTTACTTTTGGGACCTCAATATAAGCAATGATTTCTCAAACAGAACACAGAAAGCACTATCTGTAAAAGAAAATGTTGATAATTTGTACTACCTAAGTTTCAGAACTTGTGTTCCTTACGGCCCTATTAAGTGAGTGGAAATGTTAAGTCACAGAATGAAGATATCTGAGATACACAACCCATAAACAGCTTGTATGTAGAAAAACGGCACACCACTAAAGAAGATATGCAAATGGCCAGCAAATATTTTTTTAAGGTTGCACAAGCCATTAGTAGTCAGGAAAATGCAAACTAAAGCCACATAATGAGCTATCACTGAAATAAAAGTGACTTGTAATACCAAGTGTTAGCAAAGGCATAGGATAACGAGAACTCTCACACACTGAAAGTGTGAATGCACTGGTACAAGCACTCTGGAAAACTGTTTGGCAGTATCTATTGAAGCTAAACACACACCTTTTCTAAGACCCAACAGTTCTAGAAATGGCCCCACACCCACAACCCAAAAGACAGATGAAACAGCATCCAAAGCACATTATTTGCAGCTACTGAAGCTGGACATGTGCAAATGTCTATCAGAGGTAAGATGAATAAAACAAATTAGGATAAAGTCATACAAAGGAATAGTATACAACAAAGAAAAAGAACAAGGGGAAAAACAGATACAACAAAGACATGGTTGAATCTCACAAATGAAATTTGAGCAAAAGTCAGAGTGAGATGGAATGTTCTGTATCTCTTCATTTTTATCAAGTTTAAAAACAAGCAAACCCAGTCGATGATGACAGATGTTAGCTGTTAGCACTGGGCCTGGGGGACAATAACTGGAAAGGGGACCGTGGAGCACCAGCACTATTCTCCTTCTGATCTGGATGGCGATAAAACAAGTACATACACTGTGCAAAAGTTCATCAAGACGTACACTTAGGATGTGTGCATTCTTCTGTATGTATACTATGTTTATGTGAGAAGCATACTTTAAAAAATTAAAAGCAAGGGGCACCTGGGTGGCTCAGTGGGTTAAAGCCTCTGCCTTTGGCTCAGGTCATGATCCCAGGGTCCTGGGATCGAGCCCCACATCGGGCTCTCTGCTCCGCGGGGAGCCTGCTTTCTCCTCTCTCTCTCTCTGCCTGCCTCTCTGCCTGCTTGTGATCTCTATCGGTCAAGTAAATAAATAAAATCTTTAAAAAAAAATAATTAAAAGCAAAAATTCACTATCACATGTAAAGTAGGCTAAAAACACAAATAAAAACAGAACAAAGTGTTCTTTGTGCAGGTCCTTTCTCAGGGCCCCTGTCTCCACCCTGGTGCCCCCGCACCCCGGCCTCCACACGTGCTCCAGGGAGGAGGAGAGCATGAGTGCATGACACTGCCCAACTCACTCAGATGTGCAGGCCCCGGTCCTCTGTAAACCTCCAGGAAACGCTGTCCTAATGTATTCATCAAACTGCCTCCACTGCGTCAATTAAGGCCACCATGAGCCAGCCGCTCGTCTGTACTCGACAGTTTCAATGGGGACGTGTTTTTATTGGTGTTCCACTGAAAAGCTGTGGTTACAGTGACACTAAGACGAACTGGGTTCATGGGAAAGGAAAAAATGGAAGCTATTCTAGGGATGTTTAAATATGAAATAATCCTCAAGGAGTATTCACGGAGAGCATCTAGGCTTCTAGACTATACAAAACAAAACCAGGCACATGTCCGTGTTTTGCCTCAGGTGATCAAGCCTTAAACAACTGCATGTCCAATGAATGTGGATGAAGGCTGCAGGAGGGGGAAGGCTTCTAGAATAAGTCTATTATACTGCCTTCCCTGTACTTTAGGCAGCTACTGTCTTCACTTCCTAGAAGGAAAATGAAGACCTGAGAGGATGATTAACTGGCTCAAGCACAACAGAGCCAAGAGCTAGAAGGAGCTAAGTGTCTCCAATTTCCAAACTATTCCAGAATAGATGGTATGCTGATATCGTCTGTATTTTCCTACCATCTGTACATTTCTCACCATCTATCAAGTAAGAAAAGCCCAGGAAGTCTCAATGAATTGGAAACTATGAATAAAGACATTTGAAATGGGTACCTTAGCCACCTCCCCTGAATCAACAATGTATAAGTCCAAAAGGTCTCCACCGTTTTTCACAGGCAGTGCTGTCTACAGCAGGTTCACATGCACAAAGAGCACCTGCTGGATACCACACAGTCCAAGGAAACTGTGGTACTTTCCAGCCAATCTATACCTTCAGTATAAAAAAGTTTATTTGTACACTTTTTTCAAACGTCAGGAAGCAGTTTATTTTTAATAAAGAACCTATTCCTGGCCCGCTGCTTCCTTTCTCCTAATACTTAAAGGACTTCTGGGTTTTCTGCAGCTTTGTGGCTACTCCCTGTGAGATGGGTTCTGGCTTTTCACAATAGAGAAGGCGGCAGCATGGCAGGCACAATGACCCAGCCAAGGGGGCACATAGGGCTTGGAAGACCGAGGTTCTTCTGGCACTGCCCTGAGCTCCTATCCTGGGCAGAGCCCTGGCACTCAAGCTACTCCGTGGGAACCAGGTAAGGACCGTAAGTGCTGGGGGCACAGGTACCTTCTGTTCTTGGGCAGTGGATGACGTCTTCCTCCCATCCATGGGACGCACCACTGACTCTGAAGGGAATGAACCGAAGTCCTGCCTAGTTCCCACGGTCTACGGCTCTGAAAAAGTCATACACAACCTCCCTCACTTTAAAACTAAACCAGAGTTTCAAAACTAAGCCAGAGATCTGGGGTTTTTTTTTCAAACAGAAAGATATCTGGAGCTCAAAACACAGCACAATCTTTTTAAAAGAGATATGCTTAACTTCTGCAAAGCTTCTCCCTACACTTCATTCCTGGGGATGAAAACAAACAAACACACACACACACAAACGGCTGACACAAGTCTGTACTCACGTAGGTGCACACACACTCACGCCCTTACCAAAAGTCACTTCTCCTTTGCCAGCTTTGTCAAACAGCTGAAAGGCCACCATGAACAAAGCATCCGGGGCACAAAGGACAGATTCAAATGCTACGAACTCTTGAAAGGATATTAATCTGCAACATAAAACAAGCACAGAGCATAAAATCAGTAGCTTGTGGCAAATAAAAGCATACACAAATAGACACTAAGGAAAAAAATTAAACATCACTGTCAAAAAACTACATTCAAACCTAAAATCATTGATTAACACTCAGCATTTCCTTTCACATACAGTGGACTGAAACAGCAATGTAAAGATCTGAAGAAAGAACATGACAGGTTTGAATTATAATTTCAAATGTAACTGTTTTAGCCAAAAATGGCATTTTTGTTTCAGACATATTGCTGGATTCTAGAATTAAAGAGGAGATATTTGGGCGCCTGGGTGGCTCAGTGGGTTAAGCCGCTGCCTTCGGCTCAGGTCATGATCTCAGGGTCCTGGGATCGAGTCCCGCATCGGGCTCTCTGCTCGGCAGGGAGCCTGCTTCCCTCTCTCTCTCTCTCTCTCTGCCTGCCTCTCTGTCTACTTGTGATCTCTCTCTGTCAAATAAATAAATAAAATCTTTAAAAAAAAAAAAAAGAGGAGATATTTTAGATTAGGATGTGATTGTGTAGCAGCAAAACAGAGCAGCTTTGTCATTCATTAACACCTTTACACACCATGTAAAAACGGCTCACAGAGACCCATTCATTGCTTATATCCACCGACCACACGTGGACTCAGCTGGCCGACAGCACGGGCGGGGGCAGCAGAGTACAAACAGACGTGACATGTGGTGCCAAGGATGTTTTGGTCCCATTAGGCAGACGGCACTAGTCTAGAACTATAGACAGTATACAAGGTTAAGACAGGGACCAACATGATGAAAACAGAATTCTGGGAGGAAATCAAAGAAAGCTCTGCAGCAGAAATGGAATGCAGGCTGGGTCTTAAAAAACGCGTGAAATTCAGGTATGTAGTAATGGGCACAGAAGGGCGGGAACTCTGGTCAGGGGACCCGAGCAGAAAGGCAGGTGCGAGAAAGCTAGGGCGTGGACAAGGGAAATGGTGAGGAACTGATTTTGTCTGGGCAGCAGAGCACATAAAGAAAAACACTGTGAAATGCGATTAGAAGTAGAAGACCAGAGATGGGCATGAAAACAAAAAAAAGGCCTCCTTTTTCTTCTCTAGGAAGCAAGGAGTGATTGACAGCTTCTGAGCAAGGTCATGACATGATCAAATCTGGCTGTTAGGAACAATACAGCAGGACACAGACGCTTTGACTTCCAAGGAGGAAACACATCCACAAAAGCTTTCCCAGAAATGTTCTGTGCCACTATTCTGTATTTTAAATGTCCAAATATTTCAATAATACACTGAAATAGTCCAAGTCTCTGGAGGATAGAGAGGGAAGAAGAAAACAGGAGTGTTTTCCTATGTTTCTCAAAACACTTAATTACTTCTAAGCATCTCATAGAACACATTTTTATACAAAGTTAAGTGTTACAAAGTTAAGTGTTTTCCAGAAAGTCACCTGATCATAATAATGTCACAAAGAAAGGAAAATCCCATCGTGTGTTCAATAGACGATTTCTGTCATTCACAATTCAAAACACATCCTTCCAAATGCAAGGGAATATTTGGGACCAGGAACAGTATGTGTTACATAAATATGTCTGCCCAAGAACATCTTCTCTACCACTCAGTGTGTCTCACTTAGAGTCTATGTGCAAGCGAGACCGGGGTAGACAGGGAGGGAAAAGAAGCAAAGAGGAATCAAACATTCTCAGGGGTCCTTGACGAGCTTATAGCCTGTTGGGGGAGCACAAGGTAGTCACGTGCATATCTACCCACCAGAATGCACGAGTTGAGGGTCATAAGTTTTAAAGAAGACAGAGTGTTACGGGGACACAACAGGAATGATTTATTCTGCCTACAAACCTAGAGAATGCTTCATGGAGATGTGGCATTTAAAGAAGAAATTTTAGGGGCACCTGGGTGGCTCAGTTGGTTAAGTGACTGCCTTCGGCTCAGGTCATGATCCTGGAGTTCCGGGATCCAGTCCCGCATCGGGATCCCTGCTTGGCAGGAAGTCTGCTTCTCTCTCTGACCCTCCCTCTTCTCATGCTCTCTCATTCTCTCTCTCAAATAAATAAAATCTTTCAAAAAAAATTTTCTTAATTGAGAAGATCTTAGAAATCATCTACTTCAACCTCCTCATATTACTTTTTTTTTTTAAGGTCTTATTTATCTGACAGAGCGTGTGCACGCACAAGCAGGGGGAGCAGCAGAGGGAGAGGGAGAAATAGACTCCCTGCCCCAGGACCCCAGGATCATGACCTGAGCTGAAGGCAGACACTTAAATGACTGAGCCACCCAGGCAACTCCTCATTTTACTTTTGAGAAAACTAGAAGTCAATGACTTATGTGAAGGGGAAGCAACTGAATCTGGCATTCTGGCCGAAAAACCAGGTGTCCTAGTTTCCATCTGACTGAGACCAAATTCCAGCTGGGATGGGAAGATGGCGAGAAGGTGAAGGGCAGAGAGAAGACGTTCCACACTGAGGAAAGAACAGAGGAAAACACAGAGGTGACAACATATGGGGTGTGCTGTGCTTAGGGAAGGATGCAGGTGTTGCCAACCCCATATCTAACAGGTTGTGAAGGGTGAACAATGACTTAAGCTATAATAATGCCACCTGTGGAACACCTTAAAGGCCCAAGTTACTAAATCCTGTCTTCTTTGCAAGCAGTGAGGTCACTGAAAGTTGGAGTGGGGGGCACTAATAAATATCAGGTTCAGATCTTTGTCTTAGAAAAGGAATTGGGTAGGACGCCTGATTGGCTCAGTTGGTTAAGCCGCTGCCTTCGGCTCAGGTCATGATCCCAGGGTCCTGGGATCGAGTCCCACATCGGGCTCCTTGCTTGGCGGGGAGTCTGCTTCTCTCTCCGCCTCTGCCTGCCACTCTGCCTGCTTGTGCTCTCTCTCTCTCTCTCTGTCAAATAAATAAATAAAATCTTACAAAAAAAAAAAAGTAAGGGAATTGGGGTGGAATATGAATTTAACAGAGCAAGAGGAGATGGGAGATAGTGTGAGAGCAAGAGACAGCAGGGGTCTAAGCCAGAGCTATCACACCAGGATTGAAAAGAGAGGAAAGTCCAGAGAAATACAGTTGAGGCAGGAATGACAGAACTTGGTAGAGATGGATGTCAGAGACCGAGGGCCAGGAAAAGGGCCTCACTACAACCAAAACATCCAACCTGTCTAACTAAGCAGGAAGATATGACCAACAAAGAGCAAGAGAAAAAAAGAAGAGGGAACGGCCTTGCAAGACAGTAAGACCAATTCTGACTATTCCATTTGAGGTACTGGTAGGACACTGAATATGGTGTCCAGCAGGAAACCAAAAGCACCAGTGTGGAACTCGGGAGAGGGGCCGACAGGAGTTGAACTCCAAAAAAATTCATGCTGAAGTCGTAAACCCCAGTACTTCAGAATATGACCACTGCTTGGAAATAGGGTTGTTGTAATGTAATTAGTGAAGATGAGCTCCGACCCGAATAGGGTGCGCACCTAATCCAGTATGACTAGAGTCCTAAAAAGTGCATGTTTGGACGCAGACATGCACACAGGAAGAATATCTGTGAAGATAAAGGCAGAGATCAGATGCTTCTATAAATAAAGGAATGCCAGAGATTTCCAGCAAACCACCAGAAGCTTGGGGACAGGCGTGGAACAGATCTTCCCTCCCAGCCCTCAGAAGAAAGCAACCTCGCTGACACCCTTGATCCCACCCTCCACAACTGTGAGACAATAAATTTACTTATTTTTAACGTCTTCCAGGTTGGGGGAACTTTGTTATAGCAGCCCTAGCAAACTCATACAAAGGCTAAGACAGGAAACAGATCTGGGAGTTTTGAAACAAAGCTGCCTTAAAGCTGTGAATGAGGCTGCCCAGAGGCTGCTCAATCAGGGCTCACACTCCGTTCTCCACACTACTGAAGCAGCAGAGAGGGAAGGCATCTCTGACTCTCATTCTTCTCGCCACTGCTCCTACTCCCAAGACTCCTCTGAGCAGGTACCAACAACCATACAGCCACATTGCTCACCAAACTGCTTGTTGGCAATCTGTCAAGGCACAAAATAATCCTATTTGCTCGATTATCCCCGCACAGACGTGTGGTTAATCAAAAGGGAATTGCACAGTGTATTATTCAAAAAAGAGGCATTTTTTAAAAATTTAATGATTGGAATAAAGACTTAAATACAATAAAAAGAGTATCTTACATCTCTCAAAATGGTATGAGAAACCTATCTATATGCATGAACAAATCCTCATCTGGCAACGTCAATGTGGTTTCTGGCCATTTGGCCAATGAATACTCTGGTATTTTAGGCATGTTACAGATACCAAAAAGGTATGTAATTTGGTAATCCTGTTAGATACAAGTATTATACATCTATGTAGGAGGTAGACAGATGAACCATGAAATCATAATGTCTTACTGTTCAGCAAGATCATTTAGGATTTTCAAGGTAATCTGACTAGAGGGCTAAGAGAATAATTACACAGTACTATATTCCTTTACAGCATGCTATCTACACACACACACACACACACACACACACACACACACACACACAGACGTATATATGTATTTTCACATAAACAGTACTTCAGTCTTGCTTTATAGATTTAATGGGTATTAGAGTAAATTACAACAAAAAATACAAGCTTAATCAAGTTCAGACCTGGCTGGTGAGCTCACTTGGTTCCGTTTCCACCCAAAACTTCTCTGACAATGTCCGATGCCCTCTAAAATAAATCCCACAACTCTTGTCAGACTCCGTGATCGCTACCTGCAGAACAGTGTTCGAGTGCGCCCACCCACAGCGACTAAGAACAGGACACGGGTCAGCAAAGAGAAGCAAACCCAGCAGTCCATTTTCAAAGGCCTTCAACCACTCGGATGAGTGAAAAGTAGGTTTCTAACTACTGTTCTTGGTTCCAATGTCACCAGAGATTTTTTTAAGGAAGTCGTTTTTATGTTTCAAACCACTTGAGCCATTATTCTCCTCGTTCTAAAGCCACCTGGAACAGCAGCAATGTTACAACCCCATGAGAGCCACGTAAAGCGGCCTAAACACCACATCCTGCAATCAAATACGGAGGCATGCAGAAAAGGGATTCCAAGTGGACTGTATATGCACACTGGGCTCAGGACTGCATAAGATTACATAACTCTTAAGTACACAGTCGGATACTAGAAGGACACATACCAAACGATGCCAGTGTTTCCTTATACTAGCATCCCCTTAGGTCTCCTCCTCCCATATTTGCAAGGCATAGCTCTTAGCCTAGAGATGCTTAGAGAGTGCAGACTGAAAACTATATTATGGGAAAAGTGGTGAGTAACAGAAGTGGAGAGGAAGGAAAGATTATTATTATATTGAGGGAAAAGAGATGGGGACTGTCAGTAGCATCACATGATGTCAGAGGGACGATGCAACCAAGTGGACGTGTACCATCAGTCTTGCAGAAGGAACATGTGACCAAGCAGAGATGGGAGGTGGGAGAAGGAGAGGCCGCCAAAAGCAGTGGGGCTTCAATGCCTACTCTGTGTGCAGGGAAGACACAGGTGAAAAGTGCAACCCCTGCCACCACCACCCACCCCCCGCCGCCGAACTGATGGCCTGGGACAGGGTGGCAGATGGTGGGTCAGGAACCAAGGCAGGAAGGCTGCAGGTGAAGAGCCACCAGCAGTGCGAGAATGCTGGAGTAAGGGCAGGGGCAAAGGGGCTCACATCCTGACAGTACCCAAAGTCTGAAATTCTTCGTAACACGATGAATTGTGCTTTAAACCATTTAGTCTGGCAGAGGAGTGTTAACTGAGCTGGAAGGAGAAGAGCCAGGCGTTGGGGGATGTGTTGGCTAAATCCAGGAAAGAGCCATGAAGGCCTGGAGGAAAGGAAGGGTGGCTTAGGACAAGGCGAGGGGAGTCTAGAGTGCTACGCTCTCCAAAGAGGGCAATCTGACAGCACAGCAAGAGTCTGAGAAGTGCCCACACTCTTTGACACCACAATCCCGATTCCAGGCTGTGTCCTAGAAAATAAGGAATGAACGTGCACGAACTTTTATGTATAAGGATGTTCAAGTGGCACGGTCAATAGTGCAAAAAGTGAAAACAACCTCAATATGCAAAAATACGTGACTAATTAAATACAGGAACATCCATATACAGAATACTCTCCAACCACTATCCTTGTTACAAACAGATTCACATTATTAAGTAAAAGGTCAGTTATATGAATGGATACAAAAAAGATTCCACTTTGTTAAAAGAGGACAAAAATAATAACACATACATAAAAGTGCAAAGGATGTATGCCAACATGTTGACAATGGTTCTCTCCAGGTAGTTAAAATCTTAGAAACAAAGTATTCTCCTTTTGCTTGCCCATATTTTTAAGTCTTTTCCATAATACGTGTCCTGAATTACTTTTGTAATGAGAAAAAGAATTAAAGTTTACATGAAACAAAACATCAAGGATCTAAGCTTAGGCAGTGGCAGGCGGACTGAATGAGGGATGGGGATGGAGGAGGAGGGTGACTGAAAAAAGAAACAAATGACAGAAAGTCACATTAACCGGCTATCCGAGGAGGACAACCTCCAGCTTCTCTTCCTGCCGGCTGTTGCTTATTCCTGCTCAGCAGTGGCTTATACCCCATGTGGTCCCTTTCATCCTCTGCCTGGCTTCCACCTCCAGGCCAACTCTGTGGCTAGGAAAGTTTAAGCAACTGCACATAAGGATCTGATCTGCTCAGCCTTCAGGAAGTTTGGTTGTAGACAATGCACCATATCAAAATCCAATTACCACTTTTACTTAAGGCTCCTAACCACAAGAGTGCTTCGCAAAAATAACTTCTTCTTATAACCCTCTTCCGTGTGTTACAACAGAAGCCAAACAATTGTCCAGGATTAATGGCAGAGATAAAAGTCAAAACGAACTCCAAAAACTCAGTTCCAACCACCAGACCACCCAGGTTCAATTATCTGTGAATGTCGGGGGCGGGGTGGGGGGGGGGGGCGGGGGAGGGGGGGGAGGGAAGACCAGAAACACAGAACTGGGCTTTCCTATGATCCCAAGTTTATCAAAAGAGCTTTGGCCTCCACGATTTTAACATCCTCAACAGCTTTTGGGGTTTTCCAGCTCTTTTATTTCCCTCCCAAATGCCTTGCAAATATATGTGGTTCAGGCCACCAAGCAAATATGTTCCCTGCATCTCTGGTGTACCAGGCAATGCCCCAGGCACTAAGGATACTATGCATATGAGTAAGATGGACAGAATCGTGTCCTCAAGGAATTCCATTCTAGTGGAGAAGAGAGGCAATGAGCACAAACATACCCACATAAAAATAAGATGATTCATAACCAGGTAACTTCTGTGTAGAGCATAAGATAGAGGAATGCCTTAAAGCAGCTGTTTCTCAGCCCCAGACGGCCTATTCAATGGTCTTTGGAGGGACCTGGGCAGCCTTTTGTTTCTTCCCACTTCCCAAGTGATTCTACTGTGCAGCCAAGCTTGAGAATGATGGGGATGGGAGATGGGCTGCTCTGCCTATGTGGTCAGGAAACACATCTTGGGAGGTAGCATGAAGATCTGAATGGTGAGAAGGAGGAAGCACTGGGAAGATGTGGAGCAAGAATTCTGGGGGCAGAAGAACCTCACTGCCTGCGCCAGCCCTAAGACAAGCCAACCCTGGCAAGCCCCATGGGGCAGGGAGCCACCAGAGGGCTGGAGACTAGAGGACGAGGGAAGTAGGAGGGAGACAGGGATGAAGGAGCATGCAGGGCTGTGTGAGGTGATGTGGACCGTACCACAAGGACGCACGGGGGACAGCCTCTACCAAGGACTTTAGACCCAGGAATGCTGGGATTGCATGGGAAGAACACAGACTGCAGTGGGAGGCAGTGAGCCCAATCCAAAGAGGCTGCGGCAGGCTGGGTCAAGGGTTTGCTTATTAGCAGAGAGATCTGAGAAGTGTATAAATCCAGGGCTTGTCTGAGAAGTCACAGCACACAGCTAGCTATTCAAGCTCGGGGAGTCAGGTGCCTATCAGGGACACCCAATGGCCTATGGCCCCAGGAGCTACGGCAGCTAGAGGTAGAGACTCTGAGGCCCTGCGGTCACGCAGGATATGAAAACTACTAGTTGGGCAGATGGTGGAGGAGCTCGTAAGTAAATGGTGCCAGTTGATGATCAGTGAGAAAACAAACAAAGCCGTAAACCCAATCAGGCAAATTCATTCCAACTGTTCTTAACACACTTTAAAGAGACAATGAATTATTATTACCTAATTGTATATGCTAAAATCATCAGGAGTAAGGTGGAAAGTGGCCTGAGTTCCAGTTCTTTCTTTGCCTGAGTGGCTGAATGATTTTGCTGGGCAAGTTGGAGCAGATCTCCTTCCCTGATCTATGAAGGAGGTTTTCTCCGATGCCTTTCAGTCCAGAATCCTGTTTTCTTTCATGTTCGGCCACAGGGAGCCCTCCCGTGCCCACCGTGGTTCCAGCACTGGCACTGCTGGGAGCACATCTGTTCTGAGGCCAGCTGGGCTCCTCAGTTCTACACACACTTGGGTTCAAATCTCACTGCAGCGTTTGCCAGGGGTCTATTTAAATTCACTGGCTCCAGTGAAATCTGGCAGATTGAATATTGTTCAAACAAGTAGGCTACTGCCTGGCTTTAAAAACCTATTAAAGATTTTATTAGCAATTTTAGTGTATTGTTATCATGAGTTTCGCCTATAAATACCACCTCTACATATATCACTGCCTCCATATTGCCAACAGTAGATAAATACACAGGCTCTCATAGTTGTGAACTTGACTCAGTAAGTGATAAGCTCCTATTTCCAGATCTACCTGTCTGTCCACCTATTACAGTTCACTTCAAACAGCACTCAAGTGGCCCAGGGCCAACTGTGCCAACTACTGGGATTCATACAGGGCATTCTTACACCTCCAACAATGCCTGCCTTATCAGAAGGATCTGCACATTTAACAGGTATGACTCACCCCCATTCTACTTATCTTCTGCTAACAGTCTGCTGAACCACACACTCAAAAAGGTCTTTCACACCTCTACACATTCTACATCCGGTTCCTTCTTGCCCCTGTTAAATAGTACTGCCCACTGCCAATGACCTCAGGAGAATCTGTCTTCATGTCCTGTCACCTCCCCAACCTTTTAAACTCTGAATCATAAAAAAGTTCTAATTGTGGCCAATCTCCACAAGAGTAATACTGCATTGAGGAAAAGAATTCCCACAGGGTGTTTAAAGCTAGAGACAAATCATATTCTCTATCTCCAATAGACTCTAGATAAATATCCTCTTTGTTCTTAAACACTAATAGGGATTGTAAACAGAAAAATAACAAAAACCCTAAAAAGTTTAAAGGGGACTTTTAATGGAAGAGAAAAACTGAAAGGGAGAAAGACCACTGGTTTAAATTAAAAAAAAAAAAAAAAAAAGCGAGGGGTGGGAAGAGAGTAGTTCTAAGCCATAATGGAAAAGTCACTCAGGTAAGCAAAGTAAACTAAAAAATCTATTTCCGAGATCTTCCTTTGTCCTTTTAAGCCTGGATGAGAAGGTTTCAATTCTATTAAAATGGTAAATGAAGAAGGATAATGGAGATATGTCAGCTTTAGATAAGATAATCAGGACCTAAAATGCCACCAGGCACACAAATTTGTTACCTAGCATGTTTTCAAGTGACTGCTGTATACTTGCTAGCACTCTGCATAAAGCAGCAGGTTGCTTGTCAGGTTACCACTGGATAACCAGGTACTTTAATGCTTCCAGTAGAGCACGTGCTGCCAAACCCTTTACTTACCCGACTTCAGTCTTCAGTTTAATTTTCCCTTGGTTTAGCACTAAAGAGCACAAAAAGTACCTTCCACTCAAGAGATTTTGAGTACTTAAAGCACAGGAGACAAGGTGAAGAACAGAATTTTCTCATGCATACTTTCAGCACAGGCCTATATTAACTATGGGTGTTCTTTGCTCAAATAGCATTTTAAAAATACCAAAAATTGATTGAGTTGAATGATTTTTTAATTGGGACACAATGCCTTTCTCAACGTGTTTTTCTGAATCTTTGAAGCAAGGTAATGATGATTACAGGGATATTCGAAAACAGATGAGCACCTAAGCACAGACATACAGAAAGTGACAAGAGCCAATATGCTACTTTCTTGCATCTGCCAATGACAACTGCCAGTTAGTCACTTTATTAAAAACAAAATTAAAAATAAGCAGTAAAATAAATTTTTTAAAAAACCTATGAAATCAGGTTCTACTGATTCCTCTTCAGGGACTATTATCAATTACTCAGAAGTATTTCAACTTTTTCTTTCATTCAGTTTAAGTCTTACACTATGGATACACACAAATACCTTTTCCGATGTGATCATAACATAAGCACTTGGCAAAGCAAAAATTCAATGTCTGAAATAGCCTTTATCATATTTTTAAAAATAAAATTATTCATGCTGTGGGCAAGAAGAAATAAAAGCACACAGGCTTAAGCCAGAATATCATACACACAAAAAAGCCAACATTAATATCTGCTGTGCCAGCTGAATTCAAATTAACCCAATTTTACATGTTAATTAAACCAGCTATTTTCTTCTTATTGTATTTTTGCTTCTTAAATAGTAGAGTCTACAAGTGATTCCCAACAGACTTGTTCCAACAACAATGACGTATTCATTTACTTCTATTATGACCATACAATACAGTAACTGAGCAGTAATTTTTCACAGTCAATTACATGTGTGGTTCTTTATGCTTAAAGATGCTGAAATAATGTGTACTATAGACCCATATGCCTGCATCTCTACTCTGCCTGAGGCAGTTGCCTGGGTAACACATTTTCTCTTCGGTTTAGCATAACCCTTCATTGAATATCATTAGGTGTCATTAAATAGCAAACATTAACATGAACTTCAATACACTACTTAGATAGAGTCATTTTACCCATGTAAACAAGTGCTCCATCATTTATAAGAAGCTTAAAATAGATTATGATTTTCTGTATTTAAGACCATGAAAAAGAAAAAAAAAAGTACCCACGTGTTGATTCCAAATTCAATTTGCAGAAATTTCTGATAACATAAGAGAATTCAGACAAGTTCCAGGGGTAACACGTCTTACCATATTCAATGTAAACAAAAAAGGACTGGGCTTTTTACTCAGAGTTTACTTTTCAGATTTACTCAAAGTTGTACAACAATTCCATCAACTGCATCTCAGACCATCAAAGACTTTTTATAACAAGGTGTGAAGAAGGCACTTGAGTTCAGCAACAAAATTAACTTAGAGGATAAGGTGCTTAAAACTCAAGGCACACAGTAATAAATAAAAGTATAGGAGACATCATGCATTATCTAAAATATTTTAAACATTAAAAATTTAATAATGTGTTCTATAGTTTAGATATGGCAACATATGGTTTTATTCACAGTTTTCTAGAGCCAGTGCCTGCATTAAGAGTAGCCACCATCCCAAATACTCCATTAGCCCTCCCTCCCATGCCACCGCAAACCAGCACTCATGTCTAAGAAGAACAACGCGCTTGGCTCTACAGCACTTACAGCCTCCCCACCAACCCTCCCAAGCAGATTACAGTTCAGAAACAGTGGACTTCTGATTTTTGAGACATAATTGTAATTCCAAATTAAGTCTAAACTCTCGGCCTAGAAGCAATTACAACTTGCCTTGTATCATCTGCATTGGAAAGGGTCTCCGAATTTACAATGCTCATTTTAAAGGACACATACAAAATGGAAATGAGTCCTCAGGTGGCAGTGCCAAATCCAATATACTTTCTCACCTTTACCAGTATAGGAGGAAGGCAGCTCCAAAATCCTGGAAAGGAGAGGGGGCAGGTGAGGCAGGGTGGAGGGGAGGGCTGATCAAGGTTCAGGAGTCAACTGCAAAGCTGTCCAGTCAACCTAAGAGTCACTATGAAGAAAAGCTCTGCCAAGAACAAGTGAGTTCTTGGTTATGGGACTGAGATCCCAAGATACAACTACGACGGTGAACTGTGTCTTTTTTCTCCTTCCCAGATCTGTTTTCTAATCCACGATAAGGAAGAAATGGCCACACAAAATACCATGACTTAGCCTCAGGTCCCATGCTTCCACCTCCCACAGCTCCACAAATACTCCTGTAGCTGCTTGAATAAAACTTCCATTGTCATGTTCAGTCCAGGGGCTGGGATGCAGTTGGAGAAAAAAATATATATACCTGGTATTAAATGTGTTTTGGTTTTTTGGTTTTAGCACTCTGCTCTGAAGTGAGGTAAATTGTGAGAAACAAACTGATAGCACTAGCACTGATAAATCTTTACGCAAAACATTTTCAGGATATACTGGGATCAGTACAGATTCAGTCACAACCCAATGCCTCTATGAGAATTCATATTCTGAATGATTATCTAAGACACTCTGTGATTTCAAATAAAATTTTAAAATTAAGACTAGGTTGCATAAACCGCCATTATTGCAAAAAGAAGCTTAATAACTTAAACAATATGAGAATTGAAATAAAAAGTGAATCCTGATTATAACTGCTCGATTAAGTAGTGTTTCTGGATTTTACCCCCAGTTCATAATAAACAGGCTGCTATTTCCATCCTTATCCCCAATAAAGATTAATTAAAATTTTACTACACGAGCATAACTTGCTTGCCTAAGACTGGTAAGAATCTTGAAAAGAAATTTTTTTGTATTTAATTGTATTTTACTACATAAATAACCATGAACAAAATACAATAAATTCATCTGTTAACACAGACCACCCACACAAATGTAGATTCTCATTAAAACAACCAAAAACATTTATTATAACTTTTTAAGCCTGGCCTACATAGGTTTATATTTTATTTTATTCTCTGAAAGAACCAATATAAATGTTGAAAAAGAGCAAAAAGGAAAAAGGAAAAAATTTCTGCCCACCATGTTTCCCCATCCTATTCCACACTATCTCTGTATTCATTAGCAAGTCCTATTTCTAAAGGTTTCCTCACAATACCAAGCTTTTTTAAAAAGCAGGCAATTACAACACAGAATAGCGATTGTAAAGAATAATCAAAATTAGAAACTGCTAGGAGTACTTTATATTTTTGCAAAACCAAATTAAGCTACGAGACTTTTGAGACTCTTTTGCTTTTTCTGGATATAATTACTGCTAATTGTGGAAAAGCAACATCAGCGTTTTAATGCTTTTTCCTTCAGTAAGTTGGTGACTGTTTTACTTCCTGACTTAAAAAAAAAAAAAAGAAAACCCTGTAGAAGAAAGCACTGATGAGGACATTGTAAAAAGCACAGAAAAAGGTTTCAATATGAATTACACATTCAGCCAATCCTCGGACACTTTAAAAAGGGGTTTTCACCCATGGAAATGCAACACCATTAGTGAATTCTAAAATTGTTAAGTTAATAACCAGAAGAAGACTGTGAACTTAAATGCATTCAGAGATAAGACATGACTGCATTTATTTAACTCTACTGCAGAAGGCCTGAACTCACCAGACCGTAAGCAGAGACGATAAGGGCAGAGAACAGAGCTGCACGGGCAAGAGGGACAAGGGGCAGAGGGGCGATGGCGAATGGCGCTCAGTGAACATCCAGGCCTTCTCAGGGTGCTGAAGGGAAGGATAGGAGTCTGAAAAGGATCAAAAACCTAATCCTATGAGTGGTTTTCTTGATACAAAGAATCTCTCAGAGTAATTTTACAAAAACTAGAATGACCCCAGACTATTGTGGCAGCAGCCTATTTAGGGAAGATAAAAGTGAAGACATGAGAAGAAAAAAGATTTGCTGAAAGTTCCAGCACCTATTAAAGTGGCAGACTGCATAAAATGTTAGTGACTCTGGGAGAAAAATGCCAACAGAGGATTTTAACATGCTGAATTTCAATATGGAACCAAAAGGAGAGCCTGAGACTCTCACCCCCTCATCATCTATCTGATGATATGTCACACAGTGATGGCACTTCACATGCCCCATCCATTCAAAGTCATTCCACAGATATGGATGGAGGGCTCCTACATGCTGACCTTACCATCCCAGGAGCTGCAGATTTGACAGTGGACAAAACAAATATCCCCGCCTTCACAGAGCTTACAGGAAGTGTGTGTGAGGAGGTGGAGGGGGACACAGTAAAACAATGAATAAAATCTTTATGTTGCAAGATAACCACTGTGAAGGACACCAGAGTAAAAAGGAAAAAGTATGTTAGGGGTACAACTTAAAATAGCAGGCGCAGGGAAAGCCCACCTAAGAGGGTGTCATCAGAGCAAAGACCTAAAGGAAGGAAGGGAGCTTCTTAGGGGAAGAGGAAATACAAAGGCCCTGAGGTAAGACTGAGCTCGGTGTGTTCAAGGTGCAGCAAGATCAGTGCAGGGGCCGAACAAAGTCCTTAGGAGGAAGAACAGGAGCCGACGAAGCAGGGGGAAGGGAAGGAACGTGGCCACTGTAAGGCCTTGCTGGCCGCAGTCAGGACTTGGGCTTTCACTCTGGGTGAAATGGGGAGGCAAAATAGGTTGTGAGTCAAGAGTGACATGATCCAACTTAAGTCTGAACAGGATCACTCCGGCTGCTGTGCTGAGCAGACGGAAGGGAAGCAAGAACAGAACCAGGGAGACTTATTAAAAGGCTATGACAGAGATCTGGGTGAGAGATGGTCTCACCTCAAACTCATAGTAGCAGCAAAGGAGGAAAGAAACAGCCACATTCTGGATGCACTGTAACTTCCTGCCACAGTGCTACACATGGAATAAAAGAAGAACCTAAATCATATAAAGTGCAGGGTCATGTTTACTGGGAGATCACTGACTCACTAGCAATGAATCTACAGAACTGGTCAAACGGGGGCCACACACCGATCACCAGCTGCACTGAATCACTGCGGAGTGAGTTAATGAGACTTCCAGTATTGTTCTGAGTGTGTGCTCATTTAATACAGTTCTAGTTTTAAAAATTTTGAAAATTTAGATCAGCTTGAAGAGAAAACAAACACGAGCAGAACTACAGCAGTGGGAACCTCTGGTCCCCTGCTGTCCCTCTTCACCCTCACTAGCAGCCAGGGCGTCACCACATTTTCTGGTTACGTGGGCTCAGTGTTAGAAATCCACCTGCTGAGTCTTTCACTAAGCACCTCCCCTGGTCAGGGAGCCGCAAACTGCCCGTTCTCCAGAGAGGACCACGGCAGTTAGGAAACTGGGTTGGAAACTTCCTTATAATTTGTCCCCTGTCCCTTTAGGAAACAAGACAAAGTAACTGAACTTGTCTTAGCATTTGCCTTTGCACCTTTTCTCGTGTTTTGGACTTGCCTCAGATACTAAGTCTTTGTCTCTCCCAGTCAACTTTCTGCCGTCTCCCATTTCCATACTGTCCATACTGGTATCATGAAACCGGAGGAGAAGCTGTTGCTCCTGCCACTGTGCTAAGAAATTGGACAGATGGAGTTTTACTATATTTTGAGGGTAAAGCCAACAGATCTGATGAAAGATTAAATGTGAAGTGTGAGAGGAAAATAGGAAGCAGGGATGTCTCCAGGGTTTAGGACCTGAACGACAGTTACGATGGAACATCCTGAGATAACAAATAAGAAAGGAAGAACATTTTTGGAAAAAGAATCAGGAACTCAGTTTAGGACACTTGAGGTTTCCAGAGGCCTGCTAAATATGCAAATGGAGATCTTAAGCAAGCAGCTGGGCAGACAGGACCCTGGAGTTCAAGTAGAAGAGAGGGCTAGAGACATAAAAGTAGGAATTATGACGTATTTAGAACTGTGAAGTGAGAGGAGAGACTGCAAAGAAGTAGTCAGAAAAACTAGCAGTCCAAGGACTGAGCTCTGAGGATGGGAGATGAGGAAGAACCGAAAAGGGGAATGAGAATAAACAATCAGGGAAATAAAAGAACGTGATGAGTGTCCTGAAAGTGAAAGAGTATTTCCAGAAGGTGCAAGGGAGAAACTATGTTAACCGGAGGACTTGGGACTGGATTTTCCTATCAGTTCTGTGAGGTAACAGAGAAACTATAGAGATCCCTGCCCCTGGATCATGGGCACACAGCTCCTAATAAACCCCTTGGAATTGCCTGAGTGACAGCTGTGGCTTTGTTCTAGTAAGGCGACTCTGGGTGGGACCCTGAATAGGAGCTGGTCACCAAGAAGACCAAGCCATCACTGGCAGCTTGGAATTTTCAGCCCATCCCCCATTCTCCAAGGAGGGCAGAGGGGCTGCAAATGGACCGATCAACTACATGGTGAAGCCTCCATGAAAATCCCAGAAGCGTCCAGGGAGCATCCAGATTGGTGAACGTGTGACAGTTCTGGGAGACAGCATGGAAACTCCATACCTGCGCAGCTCTTCCATTTGGATGGTCACCTGTAGCCTTTATCATATCCTTTCATAAAAACCTGGGAAAGGGTAAGGAAACTGTTTTCCTGAGTTCTGTGAGCCACTCTAGCTAGTTAACCAAACTCAAGGAGGGGGTCATGAGAACCTGCGATTTACAGGTGGTCAGTCAGAAGCACAGGGAACAACCTTATCTTACAACTGGCATCGGAAGCAAAGGCACAGACAGGCGGTCTTGTGGGGCTGAGCCCTCAACCCGTAGGATCTGATGCTGTCTCCAGGTAGCCACTGTCAGAACAGAGTTAAACTGTAAGACACCCAGCTGGTGTCACAGAATTGCTTGGTGTGGGGGAAAAACCCCATACATTTGGTGACCAGCAGAGTCAGAGTGAAGCGTCCTGTGTGAGCAGTAAAGGAGATACACACAGGAGGAAGAGTAAGTGTTTCCTTCTCAGGATCTTAACAAGAGCAGAACAGTGGAAGAAAATCCACGCCGGAGGGCACTCAAGCACAAATGGGCAGGGGTGAAGAGCAGAGGGCTGGAACAGAACGCTCTCGATGAACTTTTCAGAAAGAACAGAAGCAAGGCAGAAGCTGGAGGAGAAAGTGGAATCATGAGAAGATATTCTTCATTTGGTAAAGATATTGGAAAATATGTGGGTCGCCAGGAAAAGATGCCAGCAGTGAGGGCGGAGGAGTGGCAGGTGATATGCAGAGGAGGAGGAAGGAATGCTGGAACATACCTGGGAGAACGGGGAGAAGGGAAGGCGGACTACACCATCACAGATGGTACCTCACTGGGAGATGACACAGAAGTGTGCACAGAGCAAGGAATAATCCCATTTAATCAGGTGAGAAAACTATCTCTGAAAGTTTAGGTCACTTGTCTAAGCTAAGGCTCCAGAGCTTTTAAGAAATTAAGTAAGATGTAAATGTGGCTTTTTTCAACCACTATCTAGTTCCTTCCACTATACAATGTCTTTGCCATGTGAACAATCCTTTCTGTCTGAGGAAGTAGTGACCAGAAGAATCACACTGAGATCTGTAATATCGAAGACTTTTTCCTTGTAGGAGTGGACAAGGAAGGCAAATGCTTGGAAGCGTTTGATGCAGGAAAGTGGGAGGTAGACAGAAGGAAGGAAAAGCATATCCTGAGTGTAATTAGAGTTCATCCAGTTCCTCACAGTGTGTCCAGTTCCCTTCGAAGAGAACCCTGGGAAAATGTCCTTATGACCCAAGTAATGTAAGCCACCTTAAAAAGCAATGGCCCACAGCTTCGGTGAGTATTAGAAGAAACTGGGGAAATGATTAAAAATATATATTCTTGTCTTCAGTAGCCATAAAAAGGAATGAAGGTGATTTCTTTATATATTTAAAGTGATCTCTAGGATATATGGCTAAGTGACAAAAGCAAGTGTATGTATGTCCTAGGGACTAATCTTACACGTATGTTGTGATAATTAACTTAATGTGTCAACCTGATTGGGATCTAGGGTTAAACATTATTAAACATGTCCAGATTAAACATTATTTCTGGGTGTATCTGTGAGGGTGTTTCTGGTGAGATTAGCATTTAAATAGATGAACTGAGCCAAACCCTCCCCAACGTGGGTGGGTCATCCAATCTGTTGAGAGCCTGAATAGAAGAAAAGATGAGAGAAGACTTTGCTCTCTGTCTGCCTGACTGAAGGGGGACATCCATCTTCTCTTGCCCTCCAACTGGAACTCACACCATTGGCTCCCCTGATTCTCAGGCCTTTGGCTCCAGAGTGACCTACACCACTGACCTTCCTGGGTCTGCAGCTTGCTTTCTCAACTTCAGAATCACATGAGCCAATTCCTTATAAAAAAAAACTCTCCCTCTCTGCTCCCTCTCCCCACCCCTACACACACACACACACACACATATCTCCTATTGGTTGTGTTTCTCTGGAGAACCCTGACCCACCACACACATGCACATATGCACACACTATATATTATCTCTCATAGGTATGATTGGGCCAGAAAAATGACCAATTTCCTTATACTTGGGGGAGAAACACCATATGGAAGAAGCAGCCACGAACCAAATGAAAGAAGAGTGACCTCTAAGGGGAGAGAGGAGACATGTTAAGTCACATTTCTGAGGATACCTTGCTTCTGTTAATACAGCTTTGACTTGGGCAACATATGTTTTACATATTCAAGAATTAAATTAAATCTAAAAGAAAAAAAAACCCTAAAAATTGAAAACAAACTGAAACGAATGAACCTAACCATATATCAAGTTGGTGGCAAAACCACACAGAGAAATGAATTGTTTCAAATAACTTTAGAACACAGTCTTTCACTGTACGTCTTTAGTGGGATAGATTTGAAGCACAAAAAGAGCTGAAAAGAAATCTGAAACTTCATTCAATATCTAACTGTTAGCACCAATACTGGTGTTATTGTTTTGAATATAACCTACATATTGCAAATATGTAATTACATGAATGTTGCTGGTAACCAAGATTTTTCAATGAAAGAGTACAGAGATGATAGAAAAAGCAAAGAAATAAAAATACTTTGAATCTAATCCTGTCAATTGTTCACTTTGAGTCAGAAATCCCGTATGAACTGAAAACGTTTCCCCCAAGTAGCTGCTAAGACCTTAAAGCAATGGGAACCCAAAAGAAGCAACTAATACCTAGACTGTGATCTCTAAATACAACTGCCCATTACAAAGAAGAAAGACTCCATGAAGAGCAGACGGTTCTAGATCTGCAGCAGGAAACACACGAAACAATGTCCTGTTGTGCCAGAAAACAAGGAAGCTATCAAATACTACTGGATCGCTAAGGAGAAAATGTAAATGGACCCCCACTGGCCAAAATGAGAGAAATACAATAGATTAAAACATGCCAAATATTAACTTAAAAAGCATTCTATGAGTTCACAATACTCAATATAATAAAGGTCCTCATTCCCACAAAAAATAACCCCAATTCCGAACCCTTGGAAGTTATTACACCACCAGTTGCTCATGCTGAAAACGCTCTCAGATCAAGGAATCTGGCTCACTTCTACTTCTAAGTCGACCTCCCCGCTGAAATCCAGATGCAAACATCTAACAGCCAAGCTCTCTAGTAGCATGTGGAATGGACAAGTAAGTATTAACATGTCCTACAGAAGTCTTGCTTTTGCTTCCAAACCCATCCCTCCCACAGGACTCCCTCAGTTGCTTAACTTGCCCTTTCCCATCTCAGAGCCAATCTGGCAAGAAAACCCCAAATTCAACCACTTACCACCGTCTCCACAATGGGCCCTCTAATCCTGCCATCTTCTGCCTTCTTCCACTCCTGCCTACTTCATTCTATTCTGTACAAGTAAGTTAAGGAGATCTGTCCTAAGTTAACTCACATTGTGTCAGTCCCACGCTCAAAACTCTCCAATGACCTCTACACTTGGAATCAAACTGTCCAAGAGCTACACAATCTGATCCCTGGATGTCTTTCTGGTTTCTTTCACTTTCCGGCTCCTCGCCAGTCTCAGTCTCCTTGCTACTTCCCAAACGTGTCAAGCGCTTTCCTACATTGTCTGCATCTGCTATTCCCGCTACCCAGAAAACTCAACTCACAGATTCTCACCTGGAGCACTCTTACTGCAATCTCTGCCCAAATGTCACTTTGCAGAGGCCTTCCCTGACCACCCTATCCACCATGGCACCCCAGAGCAAGCAGCTGCTCAGCACCTCCTTCCCTGCTCTGAGAAGCAGCCACCTGCCTCGGTGCCGTACACATCTGTCGATGTGCATTATTCGCTACAGAAGGGCACACTGTTCACCATTTTGTTTAGAACGGTGCCTGGCACACAGCTATTGTCAATAAATATTAAATGGATTAATAAATCTGAAATTAACCTAGATTTTTCAAGTATTAGGTTCTCTCGGGTCTGTAACACCTGGTCACTTTACCATACCATCTATCCTTTATTACAGAGACTAAGTTACTTTCTAATTTCTGTGCAAGTTCAACCGTCATCTTCTTTCATCTCCTGCTCTTCTAGACTGAAAATCCCAAAACCTTTCCTTCAGACTGTGATGGGAGCCTCACCCCCAGAAACCCTCATTAAGATCTGAGACTCTCCCTCTCTTTACTAGGAAGTGACGCACTGACAATTATGCCACCAGCAATGGAGAGTTAACAGGCACCAAATCTCACAATTCACTTCAGGAATCCCTCACAGCTTTACGATAAGACTGTTTTAATTCCAGCAATGCCATACCCCATGCCTATGACACTGTCACTGGTAGAGAAACAGATCTTCCGGCAGCCAGCTAACAGAGCTTATCCTTGATTTCTTTGCCTTTAACATTTTAAATGTGAGTTTTAAACACCTCTGAGCCAGAGTAAAGCAAGACTAGACAACCAACCATGGAAAACGGGAAGGCACTTGTTTTGCTCTTTCATTATCTGAGCACCTCCGCATGCTGGGAAGAATGTGGAAGAGGGGGCTGGTATTTTCAGTTGGCCCAGTAAAGAAAAACAAGAATTCTGAGAATATGGTATGCAGTGGGACCTCAAGGCTGAGTCTAAGAATAGTGAAAGGGGGAGAATGATCCAAAAACTATCCCTTGCTTAGAAAAAAATGGATGAGAGGAATGTGACGGCAGTTTTTCCTACATCTGTGGGTGTGGAT
Organism: Lutra lutra; assembly: GCF_902655055.1. Classification (NCBI taxonomy): domain Eukaryota; kingdom Metazoa; phylum Chordata; class Mammalia; order Carnivora; family Mustelidae; genus Lutra; species Lutra lutra. The sequence continues at coordinate 39,907,393 of NC_062288.1, forward strand.
GACAGTTGGAGAAGTGCTCATGGAGGACTTAGGCCCACCTCATGCTGGCCAAAGAATGAGTCTTAGGGGCTAAGAATCTTGCAAAGAGCATCAGAACTTGTAAGCAAGGACATAGGCAGAGTTCTCATGCAAAGCTCCACCTTTAACAGTTTACTCTACTCTGTGTGTGGAAAGTCCCATGAAAGAACAGATTAGGTACAAGTCCCAAAGCCCGAAAGAACTGGGCCCAAATTCTAGTTCCAGCAACTCACTACATTACTTTGGGCAAACTTCTGATTCTATACCTCCCTTTAAAGTAGGGAGTCAAAGTACCTGTTTTAAAGAGTTGTATGAAGATTAAGTAAGAAACTGGATGGATCGCTTCTCGGCCTTTTGGCTAAGATCAAGTATGAAGAAACTGGATGGAAACTCTTAGCACCAGAGCTGGAATCATACATGTATTCAGCAACTATTTGCTTCCTACAGTCTTTGGTCTAACCATCTAGGAGGAACTATCAACAGAGCTTCTATCCCACAGGATATTTTTGCTTTGAAAGTTTTTCAGGTGGTAAAATTGCTCCTCTCCAGGCATTCTTACAACTCTGCAAGATCCCAGTCTCCCAGGACGCATGACCTAGAGTGCACCAGGACTAATCTCATTGTGCCCTTTATCCTGTGCATGTATGTCAACCTCCATTGGCAGCCCAGATTTCCTGTTCACTGGCTCCCCTCTCATTCCCCATCACCCACATCTAATCCCCAGGGCTCTGTACTTTCCTTATTCTGTGCCATTTCTCAAAAACCCTTGCGCTGTGCTTTCTATAAGACATAAGGAGCAAGATCTTGCGCAATCCCCTCTCTGAAGGGATCCCTTTCAGAGAAATCCTCTAAATATCCCTTCACCTTATTGTTCTAACCAATACCTGGCTTTTCCTTGAGGGCAATGCTTCCTCTGCAGCCCCCTCTTGAGTATGGATGGGCTTTCTTCAGCCTTCCTAGGTGGACCAGGCTTATAAATAGGGCAGGTAAAGTCCTTCCTACTCATCACCTCTTCCAGACCATTCCCCAACCCTTCCTTCCTTACCCTACTCCCGCTGAAATACTCACACCACCTGACTACACCACACAGCAACCTTCCTGGTTTCTATCACTTAATGACCCCTGATTCATAACCCCAACCAAATTTTAGCTCCATGTACTAACACTTCAACATTGAGCCTTCAAACACCTAGACCTGGGGCACCTGGTGGCTTAATTGGTTGAGCATCCAACTCTTGGTTTCAGCTCGGGTCATGATCTCAGGGTCATGAGATGGAGCCCTGCATCAGGCTCCGTACTCAGCACAGACTCTACTTGGGATTCTCTCCCTCTCCTTCTGCCCCTCCCCCACTCGTATGCACATAGGCACGTGCTCTCAAATAAATAAAATCTTAAACACACACACAAACACACAAAACACCCTGACCTTCCAAATACTTGAGCTCCTCCTCTCTTCTAGTGATCCTTTTCCCATCCTTCCTCAGACACTCACACCCACAGACTCAGGACGTCTGCCATTACCGATAACTGCAAAACTTCCTTATTCTCAATGTCATGCATCTCACATTTAAGCCACTATCTCCTAATCATCCTGCTCTTCCTCCCTCTTATACCTAAACCATCTTCAACCACACTCAAACATACAATTCAATAACCCTACCACCCTCTCATTGCCTCACATGCCACTGTCCTCTCTTTGCCCCTTACCCAGATTCAGTCTACAGGCAATCATTATGTAGTATACTGTCCTCTCTCCTCAAACTGCCAGCCCCTCAACCCACATCCTCCTTCCCATCTACTCCCCTGAGCAGAACCAAGGAAACCAGAAGACAACATCCCCCAAATCCCACCACCATACCTACACGTCTCTGTTCTATACTCTACCTGCCCTTCCATTTTTCTAGCTCAGCGTTTCTTAGGGTTTTGAAATATTTGCAAGTTTTTCAGGTGGTAAAATTGAAATATTCTTATGAAATATTGAGGATTCCAAAGAGTTTTATTTACATGGGTTATATGTGTAATTACTGTACTAGAAATTAAAACAGATAAACTTTTAAAATATTTACTAATTCATTTACCTATTACATGGCAATATAAATAGCACAACTGTATGAAAAATGTCCTCTAAAACAGAAAATGAAGTGAGAAAAATTTTATGTCACTGCAAATCTCTTAAATGTCTGACGTAATGGAAGACAGCTGCATTCAATCTGCTATAATATGTTGTTTTGTGGAGGGATATGAAGGATTTCAGCCTCATACAGATTCATAGAAATAGAAGGAGTATTTTAACAGCCTTTTCAGGTACCTAATTCCTCTGATACAACACCAAATCCCAACAAATGATCTTTCCTCAGAGATCAGTTACAATGTGGACTCTGAAACTGCACCCATTCTGTTACTTCAAACTCCACGGGTCTGTCTTGCACTAGGACTAGATCTCTTACCCAGGCATGATTTTGAAACACTCTGTACAGGACAACGGAAAAACACCTTTCCCTAAGTTATGCCGATCTTCCAAATGTTGGCACATTTCATTACACTGTATTATAAACTCACAATCATTAATATCCCTACTAATTACATCAGAAAAATCTAAGTATTGGGAAACTGTCACATGAAAATTTTAATTCTCTTAAAAAGTGTTGTATGAAAAATAATCACTACTCAGCTAGCAACTCAAATCAGCGGTCAAGTCCTTTTCCTCAACCAACCACATGACAATAACCAGCAGCAATTCTTTATGCCAATTTCTCATTTAGCCACCCAGAATTTTCAAATTATGTGTACTCAAGGGTGAGATTTAATAAAAATCAGTGATTTTTACCGCTTCTTCAAGGACACTCTGAAGTGGACCTGACATGTTCATCACTTCCGTCACCGTGAACGTGTGGTAGTGAAGAGCGTGACTGCTCACCTGTCTTGTTTGGCTTGGTGGCACTCCCTAACGGCAGCTAAGGCACCACACATTTGACGCCTCACCCCCTCACCCCGACTGCTTTCAGAATCATCTGTTCAGAGACAACACAGTGAAAAAGGTAGATGTGAATCTTAGTATTATTAGGTAAACAACTCTGACCTCACAGATTCCTTGAAAAGGTTTTCAGAGACTCCCAGGGGCCCTGGGTGGGGGCGGGGGGGGTACACTCTGAAAACAGCGGTTCTAGATGAACTCACCCAGTTCTCACAAGAATGGACCTCCTTCTCAGACAATGCGCTAGAATTTCCTCCTTTTCTCTCCTTCATGCCAGGGCTCCGCTCTCTACAGTCATTACCGTCAGCTTACATTATGCTGTCATCTATCCACAACCCTCCTTTCACCTCCCCTCCCCCACCAGCTCTGGCCCCATTTCTCACCTTCCCTTGACAGCAACACTCTCCAAAAGAGGGCCTGCATTTTGTATGTAGCAGAAGAAGGGGGAAGAGGAGGAGGGCTGTCCCTACATATGAATGAGAAGTGAAATCAACACCCAGTCATTAATCAACCCTTTCCCAAATTAAAAAGAAAAATAAACCCAGGCACCTGACATTCCTAAAGGTTTTCTAATATACCAGAGACATAATACAAACCTTTTTAAGAATTCTTTTTAATTTGCTCCTTGCAGACAGTGTCTAGCCACCACATTGCACGCACCCCCCTATGATTTCAGACATCAAATATTAACACAAAGTGAGAAATGCAAAAAGAAAGGGGGTTAATCAGACACCTTGAGAGAAAGAAAAAATAACACTGATTCAATGAGAGCTGCTAATGAGGCTTTTTGTTTTGGTAGATTAATTTGGGAGTCTGATGACTACGAAGAAAATTTAAGCTTCTCAGGTGACTGCTGTTGATTATTACCAACTTTTTTTTAATGAAAGAGATGCCTTTGCTTAATTCTATAGTTTATGAATTTCAGGTGTTCATCTGAAATCTGTGTCCACCCTAGCATGTAGAAAACGCTCCTCATTAGCAAACTTAAAGACCTCCTCGTATTGATTCCGGATTATATTTGACAGATGATGAGCATTTCTGACTGAGAACTGCTGATATTTAAATACATTACCCTAATACTCTTTAAGCATTGCCAATTGTAAACCTCATTAACTCCCAGCATGTGGCCAAGGCCTGGATCTCATTGAAACAGCCTCACAAAGTGAAAACAGGTATATAAAAATGATGTTATCATCAACAACATTATTATATCCTCCTTCACCTTGTTGAGTATTTACAGGCCATACTTTTCCTTCCGTCAGATTAAGAACGAACAAGGGAAAGGCAGAGAACACACCTGATTTATACAGCCACACGTTTTAAAGCCCTAGATTTCTTTTTTATTGTTTCTTCTTTGACACCCTTATTCCTCCTGCCTCAAAATGAGAACAGGCCCAGGACTCTGTTCTCTGAAGAGAAAGGAATTATGTGTTGATTATAGAGCTATCATTTTAATACAATAAAGTGGGGGCTGTAACGGTAAAATGGACATGTCAGTTCATTAAGAAATCAGCATTTCTGATTGTCCTGTTTTCAAAAGAAGTGCCAACTTCTGTTCTCGTATTGACCACAAAGAACTTCTTTGCCTGAGATGGAAAACATGTACATGTTAAAGTCATACATGATCTCAGCAAACTGATCGGATGCCAGAGGCAGCCAGTGCCCACCCCACAAAGACAGGGGTCAGGCTGTACCGGGCAGTGAGCATCCTAAGCTCAAGAGGCAAGGCACTCAATACCTCCAGCTTACTGAGGCCTCACTTAATCTTCCCAGGTAAGAAGTTCAAGTACTAGGGAAAACAGCTCTTGAGCCCAGCTCTCCCTAATGACGTATCCCTTAATATTAAATAACAAAGAGAAACATGCTTGCAAAGCTCAAAAGGACAATCACAAAATTACTTTTACTTGCTCTTGTATAAGGTGTGAAAATTACCCTTGGATGATATACAAAGAAAGCTTCAATCCCATTTTAAACAAAACCATAATGATGACAAATCTAAGACACACATCAAAAATCATACAAATAAACCCAACATCAAGCAGAGAATTCATACCGTCTGGCTAAGGTAAGAGGATCTGGCCCCCAGAACAGAGGGTCCTAGAGACCCTCCATCTCCCAACCCCTCCTCCTCCTCATTCTCCTCAAAGGCTGCAATAAGCTCTCCTTACCCATGAGGCCCACCAAGCAAAGTCTCCAGGACTGGGCACTCAAAGTTTCTTCTCCTCTCTCTCAAGGAACTTCACAAATTGATTAAACCCATTATTAAATCTATTAAAATGGCACAATTTGGGGAAATCTAAACACAAGAGGCAATTAGAAGAGGGGTGGGGAAAGGTGAAATCAAAGACTCTGAAAAAGGCTCTAACACGGGCAAATTGTAACAACTGCCGGACTCAAATTATCCTTTGACGGCTCTCCAGTGCTCTCAAAGATCCCCAATCCTCAACACCAAGTTCCTACACAGGCGGCCACGGCCTGCCTCTCCCATCACTGTGTCCTGCACTTCCCATGTTCCTGGCATGCCAGCCTCTGCATTTCAGAAAATGAGCAAGAAGCCCACAGAATGGAAGTATGACCAAGTCACTACCCAATGAAACACTGAATCAGAATCAAGACTGCTCCAGAGAAAGAGAATCCCTGTCCATTAAGTTCACGCAGTGCACAGGCATTTAACTCCCATGCCTAGAGTTCAGCCCAACCCCACACAGAAGTGAAGCCTCTGGGAAGGGGCAGTGCCCTCACAGAGACAGGCTGCGGCAGGGGTCTCCGCCTGGAAAATGTCGGGATCTGGCCAAAAGTTACTACTGGAAAAAAGGCAGTTCACGATCAGGCCAGTTGCGACCACAGGCTTTCTAAACCAGAGAAAACAGTTGTGTGAGTGTAGGAGTTTCCCGGAGCTGCTCTAACAGACTACCAAGAACTAGGTTGCTGAACACAACAGAAATTCGCTCCATCCCAGTTCTGGGGACCCCCACGTCCAGAACCAAGGCTGCAGCAGGGTCACACTCCCTCCAAAGGCAGATTCTTTAGGAGAGGAGCCTTCTTCGCCTCTTCAAGCCTCTGGTGGCCCCAGTGTCTGTGTCACATCTGTCTCTACTTCTCATAAGGACACTTACACCATTTAAGGCATGGATAAACCAGGGTTATCTCTTCATTTCGAGATCCTTGATTTAATCATGTCTACAAAGATACTTTTTCTTAAGAGGATCACATTTCCAAATTCGAGGGAATATGACTTGATATCTACAGGTAGACGTTATTCAGCTACTACAGTGGGTAACCTCGAAACTGAACTAGAACCTCCATTCCTCAATACACCTGGGCTCTCATAACTTAAGGGGTAGGAAGGGGAATAAATACTTCCAGTAGATTTACCTATATTTGGTCAACAAATTGCTGTGAAACGGAGGCCAGATATTGGACTAGACACTAGAGATCTGCAAATATGCAAGACCTGGTCTACACACTCAAGAAACCACAGCTCGTGGGCCAGTATCTACCTAAAAGTAACTACTGCAGTTCACCCTGCCATCTGGGTCAGCACAGCTGCCACTATATTTATTCCTAAAGTTACCAATCTACAAATAGTTTTTCAAATTTTAATAAGGTTATGCACTAAAATCCCTCTAGCCAGCCAAGCGATGTGGAAAGAGCTTGGAGAGACAAACAGAGCCCACACCAGTGCTTCCCCTTTGCCTGCTGTAGGTGTTGTGCTTCCATGGGCCAACATGTGGCTTCGTCGTGTAATTTTTTCAAGGAACAGTAGTTGATTTGGGAAGATGATTTGTGACTTGTGAACTTGATAAATGCTATGCTTCCAAAGAAAGGGAAAGGAAGAGGAAATGAAGGCATTCTCAGTTTTACATTGAGAACAGATGTACAGTTACACCTATGTGTGACATAAATACTGAGGAACTGTGTGTCCGGGTTAGGCTTTGGGAAAATGGCACGCGAACATCTGAATAGGCTTGGGACTTAGGCAGGTCTCGGCTCAAACACCAGTGCTGTGCTACTAGCTCAGAAAGCTTTAGTAGTTTGGACAAGTTCTTCAACTTACTCAGTTTTGCATTCTTTTGGAAAGAATTACAATGCATATGGTAAGACTTAAAATATTTCTACCCTTGCATCGAGGAATGCCTCTAAGTTCTTCCAAGGGAATTAATTAAACAAAAGGAAAACTAGAAACAAAAGGAAAACTGAAATAACTCTAGAAGGGCACAATTTCATAAAGTAAGGTACATAATTTCATAGAAAATGATGAAGCTATTTATCACTGTTAATATGAATCGTGTATGGAAATACGAGAATTGGTTGATACAGTCTAAAAGATTATAAAAGACTATAATCTTTTATAGATTATAATTATAAAAGATTATAAAAGTTTATAAAAGAACTGCAATTAAAGTATATTCAGATTATGAAAAATATTGATGCAGGTTAACAAATCACAGGAGACACTGAAAAAACTCTAAATAATCGTGTCGAGATGAAAAGATTATGGGTGGTTATTTTCTCTTCTGAAACTGAGGTTTTTGCAACCGAAGGAAGAAAAAGTCATAGGGCAAGAGATTGAGGCCATCTAAGATTTTCTCTGTCACAGTCAAACACTGAGATTTAAGATAATACAAAATCTGAAAGAAAATGTCAAGTTGAAGAGGATGACAAGCTTATGAGAGAAAAGGCCATCTGAAGCAGTGGAAAGGCCACACTGTCTCTGGAGCCAGCCAGGCCTGGTGGCGAACAGCTTGGTCAGCGACAGCCCCAGCTAGCTCGTCTGCACAACCAGGAAAGCAGAGCCAGCATTTCAGATTTGTTAGAAGCTTTTGAAAAAATGTATCTGTTACGTTATACATGTACAACGTATGTTACAGTACGTTATCTAATGAATCAAAGGCTATTATTTTTGGAGAGCACCTGTAAAAATAAATGTTAATGGGGAAAAAAAATTAGAACGTATAACAATTATACAAGTTAATGCCCATAAATATATTAATTTAATAAGGAACCAAAATGTTCACTGAAAGAAAGAGAGGAACTATTAGGAAAAATTCCTGACGTGTTAAATGTAAATGGGAAATGTCATTATGAAGTTTTGAGTTTATTAAATACAATTCTCTGTTCTTTCCACTGAGAAGCCAGAGTAATAGCAATAACCTAGTAGTGATAAGCCTGTGCCCAGCTCTGCTTCTAAGCCCCATTCCCAACCTAAAAAAAACAGGACTTCTTGAAGAAAAGAGTGATTTCCAGGTTGGAGGTAGGGAATACCCAGGTGAACCTGGAACCCCTTACACTCCTGAATCAAGGAGCCCTCACAGGCAGAAGGCACAGAAGTCAGGCTAAAGGGACTCCCTCTGCCCACAGTGGGACAAGTTGAGCATCAGTAAGAGTAACTGCAATAGACTATAATACACTGAATTTAAAGTAAGAACTTCCATGACTTTATACCAATATAAAGAGAGAAAGAAAACAGAGTGAAGAAGAGCTTTTCCTTAACAAAGAATGCTAGATAATAAATACAGGAGGAATAACAGAATTTGAAAAATCAACCACTTCTCTTTCAGGGCGCCTGGGTGCCTTAGTCAGTCAAGCATCTGCCTTTGACTCCAGTCCTGGGATCAAGCCCCCAATTGGGCTTCCTGCTCAGCAGGGGAGTCTGCTTCTCCCTCTGCTTCTGCTCTTCCCCCCGCTCCTGTGTTCTCTCACTCTCTTTCAAATAAGTAAATAAAATCTTAAAAAAAAAGAAAAGAAAGGAAGGAAGAAAGAAAAATCACCACTTTTCAAACCACAAGACAACAACTAATTCAGGGAAGGATCATCATGGATGCTAATACTAGTGGATGCTGAGTCGCCGGGAGACAAGATATGCACATGCTCTCAGTATCTCTTTACTAATTACGAACAAAAATGATCTCTGTAGAATCTGGGGGATGCCACCTTAACCAAGACATCCAACTTCCCATTGTCAATGCTGTGACGACATGCCTCCTGGGAGGTACAATAGAGAGTACAGAATCTCTCCCAACCTGCACCAAAAACTCACATGAATCCAGGCCTGAAGAAGCAACCAGATGAGTCCAGAACATGGGACTTTCAATAAAATAACTGGCCCAAGTTTTATAAGTCAGTATCATGAAAAAAACATTAGAAGGCATAAGTCTATTCTAGATTAAAAAGAGATATAACAACTAAGTTGTAATACAAGAACCTTGACTGGATCCCAGATTTAAAAGCAAAAAACAAAAAACCAAAAACAAACAAAGAGCCATTTGAGGTTGAGGGGCAGGTAGAAAGATCCAGTATATTGGAATACAGACTGGAAATCAGAAGATATTACATGCCACTGTTAATTCTCCTGAGGAAGATAATGGTATGGTGGTTATGTAGAAGAATGTTCTTATCCTTAGAAGATAAATGCTAAAATATCATAATGTCTACAGTTTATAATTAAATGGTTCAGCCAAAAAAGAAAATGACGTGTATACATGTATTTGTATGTAGAAAGCATGTGTGTGTGTAAAAAGAGAAGACAAAGGTGACAAATGTGTTAATTAGTCTAGGTGCAGAGTATATAATAGGTATTCATTACATTCTTTCAATGTTTCTGTAATTTAAAGAATTTTTTTTTTTAAGATTTTATTTATTTGTCAGAGACAGAGAGAGAGAGAGTAAACACAAGCAGGCAGAGTGGCAGCAGAGACAGCGAGAGAAGCAGGCTCCCTGCCGAGCAAGGAGCCTGATTCGGGACTCGATCCCAGGACCCTAGGATCATGATCCAAGCCGAAGGCAGCGGCTTAACCAACTGAGCCACTCAGATGCCCCTAAAGAATTTTTTTTAAAGACTTTATTTACTTGTCAGAGAGCACAAGCAGGGGGAGCGGCAGGCAGAGGGAGAAGCAGGCTCCCCGCGGAGCAGAGAGCCTGATGTGGGGCTCAATCCTAGGACCCTGGGATCATGACCTGAGCCAAAGGCAGAGGCTTAACCCACTGAGACACCCAGGCGCGCAAGAATTTTTAAACTATCAAGTAACAAAAAAAATTGGCCTTAAACCTTGAATCAAATTATTCTTGTTGCATGTGAGCTTGGTCACACTTCGTATGAATCATGAACACAAGGTGTGTGAAAGCAACCAAATTTTCCCCACAAAAATAGATCTGCTGGAACAAACCTATGTTCTATATAGCTTTTGCTACGTGAAAAAATACGAAATACATATTTAAAAAATATAGTGTGAAAATATATGAAATATATGCACCACCCTGGAGAGGCCCTGTGAGGGAATGATGGGCTGCTCATGCATTATACACACTTACCCACCAAGCAAAGAATGCTGTGTCCAGGTGGAGGTAGAAAATAGAAGTAACTCAAATAACCTCCTCCGGAATAAACAGAGAAGGCATAATCCAGCAACTCACTGGGATATGACTCTAAGTATCACTGCCAAGATCCATCCTTCTCCCTCCTACCTGGGCTCCTACCTGCAACACCTTCATTTTAGAAGAGATTACTTCCATGCAAGATGGGACCACAGGTGCATAAATAAGAAAAGGGAAGTGCTGGTGAAAACTGAAAGCATTTGCAATACATCAACAAATTTTACCATAGTTGTATCTTCACCAGTGCATGTGGGAAAAATCACAGGCGACAAACAGAGAAGGCCCAGAGCTAGAGAAAGCCACTCTGGAAGAGCAGGTCACTGCAATCTATGGAAGAGGGTGCTGACAGGTAGCAAGGGTGGGAGGTTGGGTCTACCACAGTTAATACAGAGAAGGCCAGCTCTTGGACGTTGTACTTGGCTACTAGGGGATGCTGGTATTTCTATTATCGAGAGTTTGGGGCCTAAAATTCCACACTTAATGGTAAAAGCCAACTGCAATTTTTTTTTTCTTAAAGATTTTATTTATTTATTTGACAGACAGAAATCACAAGTAGGTAGAGAGGCAGGCAGGGTTGGGGGCGGTGGGGAGAAGCAGACTACCTGCTGAGCAGAGAGCCCAATGTGGGGCTCGATCCCAGGACCCCAAGACCATGACCTGAGCCAAAGGCAGAGGCTTAACCCACTGAGCTGCCCAAGTGCCCCAGCCAACTACAATCTTAAACAGCTTAAGAAAAACTCATTTTTAAAATGTGACAATACTGGTAGGGGGAAAGAAATCCAAAGGCATTTTGCAAAGTATCTGTCTCTTCCAGCTTGGGTAGAATGCCTTCTCAGTGATTTGAAATCCTCATATTATTCTGTTTAGAGTCATACTATTTAATCATACAAAAGATTTCAAAAGTTATTTGAGCAGAGGGAAAGATCATGTTCGTAGAGCTATATTTTACATTTACTCACAATTCTTACAGTTCCCTTGAAAAATACCAAATATGTACAAACACTTTAGTAGATCTCACACCATTCATCAATATAGTTAAGTCTCTAAAACCATAAGCAGTTCTTTACTGTCAAAAAACACACACACGGGGTGCCTGGGTGGCTCAGTCAATTATGCATCCAACCCCTAATTCCGGCTCAGCTGATGATCTCAGGGAAATGAGACTGAGTCCCACACAGGGCTCTGTGCCCAGTGCAGAGTCTGCTTGAAATTCTCTCCCTCCCTCTCCTTTTGCCCCTCCCCCCAACTCAAGCGTGCTCTCTCCCCCTAAATAAGTAAAATCTTAAAAAAAAAAAAAAAAAAAAAGACACACACATAGAATCCCCAACTGTGATAAGACGGAAATGTTAAAGGTATTATGCCTAATAATGAATTAATTGTAATAGGTAGACAAAATGCTCTTGAGAGAAAGGTATTCAGTGACTTCCTAATATTTAAAATGATAAAAAGCTATTTCAAACAAAAAATGTTAAATAAGATCATTAAAAACATACATACCCATCTTTGGTCTGATCCACTACACCACTTAGAAGTTCCACAGTCTTTGGATTAGGCTGCCTTTCTCCAAAAATGTTCAAATATCGAGTGACGAAGTCATTGGGAGACATGAAAAACTCACCATTTTTTTCAATGCTTGCATACTGTTTAGAAAAAAAAGAGAAAAAGTATTTTACCCTCAAAAGTACATAATCATGAGATCAATGTGAAAAAGCTGAAAATATTCAACAGATAAGACATGATAATATACTCTTCTCAAGCACAGTTATTTCTGAACATCTCATAGAAAAAAACAGAAACATGTTAAGTCTTCTAAGTTTTATATTTATACCAGTGTTCTCAACTGGGGGCAGCTTAGCCTGACAGTCCAGCTTTTAAACACCAACATCCCCCTAACAGCCAAGCAAAACCTAAGAGGCCCACCCCCTCTATGTTACCTGCCTTTTAGGGAGGGCAGGAGGGCTGGGCGAGGTTTCTCTTGCTTTGCACTTTCTCCATTTGTTTTCTATTTCCCCACAGAGGACATCTGACAGTGTCTGATGACAAATTTGACTGTCATAACCTGAGGGGGAGGGATGCTACCAGCATCTAGTTAGGAGAGGTCAGGATGACCCCCTACAACAGATGACCCAGCCCCAAATGTCAACAGTATTGACAGTGAGAAACCCTAGTTTACAGAAACTTGGAAAGAAAAATTACATCTTGTTTTTAGCAAGGACATACAGCTTTAAAAAAAAAAAAAGAATTATAAAATCATGGATGGAAACAACCTAATTCTTTTGCCCCATTTGTTTCAAGGACACCAATAATGCAAGAAAGCAGGATAAACAGGCTTAGCTGGAAAGCAAACTGTTAACTGTATGGCTTCTCGTGGGATTTTATGGAAGGAGATGTGAAAGGCTGCTCTAGTTAGCTTCCTCTCCATTCCAGAGTAGAAATGGCCCATAAGAATTGGGTGCACTCAATGCTTTCACACAGCATTCCTCCTGCCTTTAGTGACAGAATCCAGTGCCAGGAAGCAGGAAGCTTCTCATCCCTGTCTCGTGGAGTCCCAGGGGACACAGGGGATGCTGAGAAACAACACAGGATTATCCGGTATCCTGACGGCACAGGAGAGGACCTGTTGACCCTGGGGACAGGACAGTGACTGGGGGGTGGGGAGGTGAATTCCAAGAGCTGCACGAAGAGCAAGGCAACCTGGATGACAGTGACCACCCCGGAGGCCACTGTGATGTGGGGCGCCCGGGGAAGGGAAGTGCAACCAAAGCACCTCCACTCCCTCTGCAGCCACAGGGTCAAGTCCATTACAACTGTTTCTAAAAGTCACTTGTTACTTCTACATTTTAATTCCAAGGCAGGATAAACTTGCTTAGATACTCAGGAACCAGCCCTGGAGTCCCTCAGGCCTGGGCTGCACTGAGCTCTGCTTCTGCCTCTCACCACCTGGATGACCTGTAAAGTAAGCTTCCCGGGCCTCTGGCTCCTCCCCTGTAAAACTGGGATAACAACACCGCCTGCTTCTTAAGGTCAATGCTAGAAATAAACGAATAATCACATAATATATTTAGCACAACACATTACACACAATAAGCATTTCATAAATGTTCTGTACAATCCGTTTGTTTTTTTTTTTTTTTTTAATTTTTAGCATGGCACAAAAGAAAAGCTCAAAAATGGTCCAAGAATCCCCCTATTATTCACTTAGCACTGAATTGGCTTTTTGGAAATGTGGAAGAATTATATTTGATCTTCTGGAGGCAAAACAAGACAGAAGTACAAGGGAGATGTCCCGGCTAACTACAGCAATCCATGATTGAGAATCATACCTAGTTTGCTTACAGCAGTGAGTAATTAATTTAGCTAAACACAATTTAACTCTTCTCCCACCAGGAGATGTTAAGGTTGTTTTCCAGTTTGGGCTATTTTTAAATAAAGCTAAGGTATCCAGCTTGTATATAACAATTATCCAAATTCCTGGCAATCTTCAAAGGCTACACTCCTGGAAGAGAAAATGTTGAGTCAAAGGAAAGGGAACTTGAAGGCTCTTGATACTTATTATCACGCTGCTCTCCAGAAAAGACTGTACCGATCTACACTCCCACCAGCAGTGTGTGAACATGCCCTTTTCCCCCTCTACCAGATTTGTTGCAAATATTTACCCAGTTTGATGCTTGTAGATAACTGAGTCTGTAGATTTTTCTTCCTCCTTTGCAATTTCTTCCATTGCTTACTTCTAAATCTAGAACCTAGGCCTTCCTCATCTCAAGACTAGTATCTACCCATATTTTCTCTTAACTTTTAAGTAGGTTTATTTTTTAAGTTTCAATGCATTGGTACTTTATTGTTTTATGTGGTTTGAGGTGAAGATCCTCCTACTTTAGTTTTTCCCACTTAATCTCTTGATTGTCCCAGGAGCACAAATGAAATCATTCTCCCTTCCCTTGTCTTTAAGATGCAAGTGTATCACACACTAATTATCACATGATCATCAGGGAACAGCCTGGCAAGTAAGTCCATCTTCAACACTAGTTCTAATAAGTTGGTGACTAACGAATGGCTTCCCAAGGTAGAGACTCCCCTCTGGGGCTGCCCCCACATTCCATGAAGAGATGCCAGGATGTGCTGACAACTCCTACCATTCCTCCAGCAGGAGTCCTGGCCAACTCACCTGTCTACTCTTCCAAGACTACATGCACCTTAATTGCTACAACTAGAGGGAAAGCTCTGTCTGGACAGGATTTGTTCCCGTGGTTCTCACTGCAGCATCCTCAAGGTCCTGGACTGGTGTCAGGCAGAGAGAACATGGTCAGTACACATCTACTGAATGAAGGAAAGTTTAAAATTATTGTGCTACTTTCCCTCCTGGGAGTTTTCTGGGCCATGATCAGTCTTCGATTTTTCCCCTAGGTAACATTCAGAATCATTGTTGAGCTGCTATCCCCCTTAAAAAGAATTCCACAGAAAGTGCAAAATAAAATTATAATGCCATACCTCTAACCCATACATAGGACAATTAAAAAGAAATAACAAGTGTTTGCAAAAACAGGGAGCAAATGCAATTCTCATACACTGGTGTTATGAGAGTAAACTGTCAAACCACTTTAGAACACTGTCTGGCAGCATCTCCTCTAACTGAACACGCACAGAACCACAGACACAGCAATTTCAACTGTAAGTAGGTCTCTAACAGAAACGTGTGCAGAGAAACGTGTGTGTGTGTGTGTGTGTTTTAACTAAAAAACACCCTTTGGCATTGTAATGTCCATAGCAGCATTAGCTTCAATAGCAAAAAGATGGAAAATAACTCAAACATCAACCAACAATAGGATGTACAGATGAACTACTGTGGTACAATCGCACTATGGAATACAACACGGCCATGAGAATAGGAGAACACCAACCACATGCAACAACAGGGATGAATCTTAACAACTAAAGCAAGAGTGAGGGGCGCCTGGGTGGCTCAGTGGGTTTAAAGCCTCTGCTTTCGGCTCAGGTCATGGTCTCAGGGTCCTGGATTCTATCCCCATGTCAGGCTCCCTGCTCAGCAGGGAGCCTGCTTCCCCCTTCTCTCTCTGCCTCCCTCTCTGCCTGCTTGTGATCTCGGTGCCAAATAAATAAAATCTTTTTAAATAAATAAACAAATAAATAAAGCAAGAGTGAAAGAAATGAGACACAAGAAAACATAGTGTTTTTCCTATTTTTATGAAGCTGAAAACCAGACAACTGGTTCCCCTCGGGAGAGGTGGGTCCTGACTGGACGGAGCATCAGATGGCTTCTGGGGGGGCTCGTTACATGGGTGTGAGCTCACTTTGGGAACATTAATGGAACTGTATGTACATTTATGATTTGGGCACTTGATTTATACCTCAGCAGTTTACATTTTTTAAAAAATCAAGATATTTTCTGCCCCAGTTTTTAGAGGTGATAATGAAATAATTTTATAAATATAAGAACATATTAATCTGAACATGGAAAACACAGTTTTCTTCAGGTTGCAAAGCCAGCGCATTACCAAGGCTGGATGGTCTGCCTTGTGATTACAGTAAAAATGTCAAAGGTTGTTCCTTCAACTGATGGACAAAGACAGATCATAGTAAGAATGTACTGACAATGAGGCCCCAGGGCCCGCAGGGGTCCCCATCAAGGGAGTGGACCACACAGCTCCCACATCTTTAAAATGGTATTTAATCCTTTTTGGGACTGGATTTTACAAGTGACCTGAAGCCTCTCTCTCTCCCTTAGAAATTTTTGTCAGTTTTAATATAATTAAACATATGCAGGCTATATGCAAAAATGCAGGTCCAAGAGTATTCAGTACAGTGTTGTTATACTAGCAAAGCAGGAAACACAACTAAGCATCCAAAAATATGAAGTGGCTAGATAAATTATGGTAAAAAGAGCCATACACAGGGATAGCTCACGACAATAAAAATACTGTAGAAATACATTCACTTATAAGAAAAAAGTTTTCCTAACATATTAGGTGAAGGGAAAAGCTGGATAAAAAAGTATTTTTTCTCCTGTTAAGGAAAAAAAGGTTTTATATACATACACAGAGATACAGAGAAAGGTATATAAAATATAATTTTACATGTTTATACATAGTATAGATATGGATTTTATCTATACAGCAGAATCACAAATTAATTTTCTTTATATACTTTTGCTTTTTAAATTTTTGCCAATGAATATGAAGCATTTTCTCATCTTAAGTTTTCAAAAAAGAAATTAACTGTTTTTCCAATTTTGTTAACAAATTTCTAAATATATATGTTTTGCTGACAAAGAATAATTATAAAAAATCCAAGTGTACAAACTGTCATAGGGCCTATTCCCCTTGTCTAGTCCCTTTACCCAGTTTTGTCATCTCCCACAACTTACACTACAGGCATTCAGCTATTTCCACCCGTAAACAGTACGTATCACCCCCTTTGCTCTCCCTTGAGCGAACGGTGTCCTTCTCAATTTTCCCCTTCTCATTCCTGGCACCTCCCTAACCCAGGCTCTATCCAGGGGTTGTATTTATCCCCGCACCCTCTCGTACATTGTACAAGATCATTTCCATCAAGCAGTCCTTCAAAATGTCTTAACCTCCCCCATTCTCCATCCCTCTGCTGCCATAACCCTAACAAGTCCTCAGGGCCCCGTATCGGGATTACCCCCCAAGGCCGCCTAACTCATGACCCTGCTGCCAAATCGCGACCCACCCTGCCAGTGTCACTGGATGAACCCAGTGGCTTCCTATTGTTCAGCAGGCGTGCCAAATTCCAATGACCTTGCTAATTTTGTCACCCACACCCTATAAGGCTTGGCAGACTCCCTGGCACAGAGCTTAATTTAAATAAACAAGTGAAAGAGCAAGAATCCTTTAACGTGGAGAGGCTGTGTGTGCTCGCAAACCCATCTCCCGGCCTTCCCTCGAATGTAGCCCTCTCCCCCGGAACTCCCCAGCTGCCCTCCTCCTGACTCCAGTGCCCACTCGTCCTGTGGCTCTCCCAGGTCCCTCTCCAGGGAGCCTTCTCCGACCACTCCTCACCACAGAGGCCACTCCAGCCTCTCGGTTTCCTGTGTGCCACAAAACAGAACTGACCACACCTGGACCTCAACTTCCCTATTCGCTCACCACACTGGCACTTACGTGAACCTAGATGCTTTTTCACCCGCTGCGTACCTGTAAATGTGGTCTCCCGTGTAAAAGCTGAGCCCCTTGAAGTCTTGGTTGCTGCTTATACCTCTTCTATACACCCCACTCACCTCGAAGTTTCACGGTGTTTTATTTAAACTGGGAGCGCTCAGTACACCTGCTCCAAAACGCACGTCAACACTTAGGTTAGAAACCAAACTGACCACACCTGGACTTCAACTTCCACACGCAGACAAAATGTTAGCCACCACTTGTCACCCGAAGTGGCTGCATAACCAACTCAACCTCCTCAGGCTAGGAATGCTAGCCACCGAGTGCCCCCTGCCCACCACCCAACTGCGCTGCCCAAGAGCCTGTGCTCCAGGTCACCCCCCGCCTGGCACTCTTACAGCCCTCTGTTCCACACCTACTGCTGCCTCTGCCCAGAACGGTCTTCCTCTGCCCCACAGCCCCCCTCTACCATCTCCAGCTGGTAAGTACCTACTCACTGTCAAGCCCAGCTCCAACACCACCACTTCTCTGTAATTGCAATGACCCTGGCTAGATCTAATTAGCCCCACATCATCTTCCTACTAATTAACACCATATAATGCTTATCAACCATATCATGGCTTTTTTTTGTTTACAGTTACACACAGTGAACTAGTAAAAAGCAGGATCCATGATTTATACATCTTTATATCCCCAACACTTAACATTACACTTCACATACAGTAAGCAAACCCCCCCCTCCCCACAACAAAAAAAGAAGAAAGTGTAACCCTTCTCAAGGGCCCATCTCCGTCCTCCAGGACCCCTCTTTCCTCCTCTCTGCCAGTTCCTCGGGCTCTCTCTGACCTCCACAGTTGCCATCTCCCCTGCTATCAGCTCATCTGGTCCAAAGGTCCACCTCCCCCGAGCTACAGAAGAATCCCCTAACTAGCGTAACAGTCAGAGAAGGCTGGGATATTTATCAGGAAGAAAAGTCAGGAGAAAGTCACAGAAAATCAGCAAAGTAGTCCAGTTTGCAGAGAGCTTACTGCTGATCCCCACTTAACAAGAAAGCCTGGCCACAGTGGAGCTGTGCCTGGCAGAGCCCCCAACCCTCACCCCAAGTCTCCTCATCCCTATTCTCCTCCCACCACAACACCATCTGTGGCAGATGGTAAACAAGAGATCCCCCACATGCTGAGCCAAGGTGGATTTGTGTGGGTACGACCCTGCCCAGGCCTGATGAGATCACCCAAGCCTCTGCCAGAGCCACAATCCCTTCCAGAAACTGCTGATCACTGTTTTCTTCATGGACAGTCTCCCCCGCCTTCCTGGCCCCATCGTTCCCTTGGACTCTAAGTCACACTCTCACTCAAAAGCCACGTCGTCTTAGCCACCTCAAGAGTGACAGCATTTCCCTATGTGCTGCCAAAGATTCCACCCCAGCTTTCAGGCTCACCGACACAGAAACCTCACAGGTGGCTCTCCAGAACTCTGACCAATCTGATTTGTCTCCAGCAGGGACTTGCCTCCTATTAATGGGAGTAGCTGGAAAAGAGAGGCTCTCCAAAGTAGGATCTTAACCTAACCCACCTGCCATGTAGCCTCAAAAGGTGGGCACAGCTTTTACCCAGGTGGAGTCTTTCTACTGGATCATCCCAAAAGACCAAGAGGTACCCAAGATGCACCAGCTACTAAGACATTCAAAGTTGTTCCCATTTCCTGTCAGAAGGATGCCCACAACTACTGCTGGTTTAGAAAACAGAAGTAATAGCGAGGTCCTGAATTCAAAGAATGATTATGACTTTGCCAGCTGAGGTTAATGAGCTTTTACCCATTTCTCTAGGGTCTCTGGCAACCCACTGGAAGTGGTCTCCTAGAATTTTAAGTTTTATACTATAGATCTTAAATATACACAATAAAAATGTCCACGGTTCTCGCATACACAACTCATCCCAATCACGGTGGGCCCCAAATGCAGAGTAACAGATACCAACCAGTCCAGGTGAGAAACAAAGCATTTCTGTTTTCTGGATTTGCATGACCTACAATCCTTTTCCACGTTCGAATCTGTATACTGTGTTGTCCTTTCGGGTTAAAACCAAATTTATAAAGAATTCTGCTTTCTTATACATAATCCAAACCTCCTTACATATTATCCCTTCCCCCCACCCCCAGCCCTACTCACATTTTTAACCATCTCCTTTTGAAGCCTGTCTCTCGTGTCGAATTATTTAATTTCAAATACTTACTGAATCAGTTATCAATGCGTATCAGGCGCTGGGCACTTCCACCAAAGTTTTTTCACTCAATCTTTATAAATTTTTATAACTCACAAGATGTTCATACATGAACAAAGTAGAAAGAACAGGGTAAGAAACTCAATGTTCCCTTCACCAATTTCAAATATTACCACCACATGGACAAGGCATTTTCCCTCCCCCACCAAAACTGGTGTGTTTAAAAGCCAACCTCAGACATCATAATCTTATCTATAAACACTTCAGTGTGTATCTCTAACAGAAAAAGACTTTATAGCTCCTATCATAATATCATCATCCAGAAAAAAAAAAAAATCAGTAACAATTCCTTGATATCAGATAATCCTGTCAGTATTCAAATTCACTGATTTCTCATTATTTTTTAATAGTACCACACTTTCAGGAGGAAAGTGATGCTCACAGAATTAGTGACTTTCAGGGCCACGTATTTGGTACACAGCAGAATGCAAAGTGTTTCATTTGAAGCCTTGGTCCTCGATAATACAGCACAGCTGTTTTTCCATCATGTTTAGAAAAGGCTCACATATACACCTTTTAAATGATCTTTACAAAAGTGGCCTTTCCTTTTTTGAGTACTTTAATCAAGGTAAAATAACATTATGTGATTCAAGGTTTGGGACCTGGGTAGACTTCTATTTGAGTATCATTCATTCACTGCCCAATGTTACCAAGTATGGCAAATATAAGAAACTAAGGAAATATATGGTATCTGCCGTGAACTGGTATGTATTGTTACTCATACTGTGCTTCCACCATGAACCACAGTTGCAATAAAACCATGATAATGATGATGATGATAACAACGATGGGCTTCTACCAATGAGAGGCAAAGACAGCCCTCTCTGGATGGATCAAGATTAGGAAATGTTAACAAAGAGCTTTCAACTTCTTAGGAGAAAAACCACAATCATCACAACACATAAGGTGAGTCCTGGAAAGGTCAATGAGTTGTGAGACTAAATCCCCCAACAACGCCCTTTCAGTATCTGACACCAAGTGAGAGAAAAGAAATTAAAATGTAAACCATACTGTCCTCACAGTCACCTGCAAGCTGCTGATACATTTCAAAAAGCAGATAGAATTGAAATGGATCTTTCATAAGTCTTAAGTAAAGATACCCTTACTTAAGGTACCATATATATATATATAAAAAACAATGAAATAAAGAGCTGTTTGAAAATAATCTTTAAAAGTTCAAGAACACAAATCAAACAAGAAACAAAATAGATTCCTTTATACTGACCTTCAAAAATATTGTTCTAAGCTCAGCTGGATCTGCTCTCTTGGTTAAAACCACCTATAAATAAACATAAAAATGTTTATATTATTAGAACAAAGCTGAGAAATCAAGCTAGCAGACTGAAAGAAAATAAACTCCAGGTTAGAAATTAGTAGATGTCATTTTTGTATTTAAAGCACCAAATTTCCCCATTTCATAAACTACTCTCTGGATTTTAAATCAGACTCCTTATGTGGCTTCTAGAATGGTAACAGTCTGTGCAAGAAACCAGTAAAGCTCTTAATATGTGGCACTTAATGTATATCTTTTTTTTTTTCCAAAAAGTAGAAAAAAAGAAAACTGGAAACAGATCTGTGACCACCTGGCATTTTTAAACTACACACCAGCGTGATCCATACTTTTCTACAGAGGAATATTAAATATTAAAGTACAACTTGTTTGTTAACTATGCAAGAGAACACAGTTCTTAAAGAAGTTGGTGAACAAGGCAGATCATATTAACAAACAAGGGAATTACTTCCCACGGTTCTGCCAGGAACACGCATGAATACCTAGCTATCTGGGCATGCCAAGCAAGGTCTCCTTCCCTCCCCAATTTTTAATTTAAGAAGTCAAAGTCTCCAAAGGTATGACTATTATTCTCCACATTCTAGAAATACAAGGGGCTATGGTTACCTTTCGAGAACAAAATTGGACAGATTAGCTCAGAATAGGTGTTGTGCTTAATTCCCCAGCCCACAAAGTCCAAAAACATCAGTGGAGAAAAAGCAAGACAAACTTGAACATGGCTACCCCAGGCCAACACAAAAGAGTCCTTATGTGGAACCAAACAGTGGGCTTATTCAGTGTCCCATCACCCAATCCTGCTGGCAATACCCGTCATGAGACTGAATTCTCACCAAGCACAGCGTCACCCCATGATACAGCCAAGGAGGGGTTCCTGAAACCACCCTAATACCAGAGCCATGTCGCTATCCACGGGGAGATTTATGCAAATTGTTCTAAATCCCTTCTGTGTGTTTGCAGAGGCTCTTCTGAGATCTTTGGACAATGGGTTCTCTGTCTCTAAATGTGTAACTGCCGAGCTTCTTGGCCTGCCACTGTCAGGAATAATTTTATTAACTAATCACTGGAATGGGAGAGGTAGTTTTTCTAAAACGAGTTGGCTACTCACCTTGTTTCCCAAAGCAAGACTGATAACTCCTTTAATTTCAACTGAGCACTTGTAACCACCAATGCATTTTTTTGTCCATAAGATTTGGAAATCTTTTTAAAATTCTAAATTAGTATTCTTTGCTGTTCAATTAAGGAGGAAAAAACAGAATGCTAACCAACCTAAGACTGATGATAGTGCCAATCTACACATTTCCAGAGAAGATTCCTTCCTTTCGGGTTTATAGTCTGAGAAAGGTAGGATAGGCCAAACACTACTGAAGAAGATGAGACAGCATAAAAAACGCCTCCATCCTCTTAAGAGCAGACAAAATCCCTCCAAGTTCCATATCTCAAAACAGTCTATATGTGACATTTTTAAAAAATATTTTATTTTACTGAGACAGAGCACAAGCAGAAGAAGGAGAGGGAGAGGAAGAAGCAGTCTCCCCACTAAGCAGGGAGCCCAAAGTGGGACTCGATCCCAGGACCCACAGATCATGACCTGAGCCAAAAGCAGATGCTTAACATTGTGAGCCACCCAGATGCCCCCATATGTGACATTTTTTAGAAGGCATATGGTTACCGTAGGCACTTAGCTGGGTTTCCTTTTAAAAACAAAGGTTAAGTTTCCACCAAGTGAACTATTCTTGCTCCATTTGAATACCACATCCTTCAAAATCTAATTACTTCACTATTCCATGCACTTCATCAAGCTTTCCCTGGGCAATGCTATTTTAGAGTGAACTTCCCCTGCCCTAAATTCCCACAGCATTCTTCCATTGCTAACCCCCAAATGCACATCAGTATCCCCCAGCAGGACTGCACCTCCCTAAGAAACAAGGCTTTCTCTCCACGACTCTGTCAGGATCTAAGGGGCACGGGGGAACACAATCCATAGAGGGAGAAAACAACAAAGATGAGAGCAGAGATCAATGAAACAGAGACTAAAACGACAATAGGAAACATCAATGTAACACAGCTGGTTCTTTGAAAAATGAACAAAACTGACAAACCTTTAGCCAGATTCACCAAGCAAAAAAGACAGATGGCACAAATAAAATCGAAAATGAAAGAGGAGACATCAACAACTGAACCGAAATACGAAAGATAAGAGACCACTATAAAAATTATACTAACAAATGGGACAACCTAGAAGAAATGAAAAAATGCCTAGAAACACACAACTTACCAAGACTGAATCATAATGAAATACAAAAATCTGAAGACACCAATTACTAGTAAGGAGATTGAATCAATAATTTAAAACCTCCCAAAACACACGTCTAGGACCAGACAGCTCCACTAGCAAACTCTATCAACTATTCAAAGAAGAATTAATACCAATCCTTCTCCAACTCTTGCAAAATAGAGAAGAAACTCTTCCAAACTCATGAGTCCAGCATTAGCCTGATACCGAAACCAGAAAAGGATGCCACAAGAAAAAAAAAAAATTACAGGCTAGTATCCCTGATGAATAGATGTGCAAAAATCCTCAACAAATACTTGCAAACCAAATTCAACACTATATTATTGAAAGGATCATACACCATGATCAAGTGAAACTTCTCCAAAGAAGACATCCAGATGGCCAACAGATACATGAAAAGACGCTCAGTATCACTCATCATCAGGAAAATGAGAATCAAAACCACAATGAGATGTTACCTTACACCTGTCAGACTATTATAAGAAAAAAAAGACAAGAAAATAATAAGTGTTGGCAAGAATGTAGAGAAAAGGTAACTGTACACTGCTGTGAGAATGGTAATTAGTGCAGCCATTACAGAAAACATTACGTAGGTTCCTCAAAAAATTAAAAGATGGAACTATTCTACTTAGGGTTATTTGAAGAAAATGAAAACACTAACTTGAAAAGATATATATGCACCCTCATGTTCACTGAAGCTTTATTTACAATAGCCAAGACAAAGCAACAACCTAAGTGTCCACTGATGGATGAATGGACAAAGAAATTATGAAATAGATGGATACATATAAATAAATAAATAATGGATTATTATTCAGGCATAAGAAAGAATGAAATCTTACCATTTGCAACAACATGGATGGACCTCAAGGGCATATGCTAAGTGAAATAAATCAGAGAAAAAGTACTGTATGATCTTATATATGGACTCTATATATCTATACAAAAACAGATACAGAGAAAAAAAAATAGATACAGAGAAAAAAAAATAGATACAGAGAACAGACTGGTGGTTGCCAGAGACAGGAGAGTGGGGTGGGAGAAATGGGTGAAGGGTATCTAAACTTATTAAAAATTTTGTTTAGGGATGCCTGGGTGGCTCAGTGGGTTAAGCCTCTGCCTTCGGCTCAGGTCATGATCCCGGGGTCCTGAGATCAATCCCTGCATCAGGCTCTCTGCTCAGCGGGGAGCCTGCTTCCTCCTCTCTCTCTGCCTGTCTGCCTACTTGTGATCTCTGTCTGTCAAATAAGTAAATAAAACCTTTTAAAAATTTTTTTTGTTTAAAAAGCAGGAGTTATTCATCAATGTATGACCAACATCTAGTATAATGTCTGGCACAAGAGGCATTCGATAAATATTAGCTGAAGTACTGAATTCTATAAATTAATTTTTTAAAAATCCGTATAGTTACCTAACAAATCTAAGTCATGTCACCTAATGTGTATAGAACATTTAATATTTTCACTGCATGACTATTACTTCACTGGATCCTCACAACAAAATCTGAGACCTGCAGACAGCATAATATTGCACCCACTTTATAGAAGGAGAAACCAAGACTCAAAGAGGGTCAAGTACTTCCCCAAAAGTCAGATCTGGTACCCATTTGTGCTTACATATCTAAGTAACATCTGAGCTGAGATCAGATTCCAAATCTTCCACCTCCTACTCTACTGGTCTTTCCACTGAGCCACATTGTAGGGAGCTTCAAACTGACCATAACTTACATTAACCACTGATAAAGTACATGCCTAGAAATCAAGATTTTCTCCTACAACCACCAGACTGTAGCGTCCATCCAGTGCTATGACTAAGAACATGGCTATAGGGGTGCCTGGGTGGCTCAGATGGTTACATGTCATCAGACTCCTGGTTTCAGCTCAGGTTATGATTTCAGCGTGCTGGATCGAGCCCTGCCGAGCCCTACATTGAGCTCTGCACTGGGCATGGAGTTGGCTTGGGATTCTCTCTCTCCCTCTCCCTTTGCCCCTCCCTGACTTTCACTAAATAAATAAATAAATGTTTAAAAATCTTAAAAACAAAACAAAACAACAACAAAAAAACATGGCTTTAGTATCAGCCCACCTGTGACTGGGGATCAGGTGTGACATCTAAACCTACTAGTTGTGTGACCTTGAGCTAGACCTCTGACCTCTCAGTCTCCCTTTTCTCCCCTGTAAAATCAGAAGTCCTGGATGGTTGAAAGAGTTACAGGAGATAATAACATCTAGTGCTTAGCAACAAAAGGACACACAGTTAAAGCACTCAAATGAAATCCATTATCTGTATTATTTGTAGAAAGGCATTTATATTCTACCATGCTTACTCTTCAAAAAGTCTAAGCGATGAGTAACCTGGCATATAAATTGAAAAGGAAAAAATGAGGAGGAGGGAGGGGAAAGGAACTCATGGATCTTCAAAAACATTCAGCAAACCACCAACCACAGACGTTTTCCTAACTCATCCCTTCTGCTATCTGAGCCTCAACCAATGCTACTTCTTGAAAACAGACCCCAAGTTCCAGATACACCATGGAATTTCCCTGTGGCCTGTGGAAATGTGTGTTATCAGGTCATAAACATACTAATGAAGCACAAAATAATTATGGTTCAATTGGGGATAAATTCAGAAAAACTTTTACCGGTCTCTTGGCCTCCCCACTGCTGTGTGGCTAGCCAGAATTCCCATTTCTACTTCTACCTCCCATTCCTATCTTCTTGTTGGGTATCATGTGCAGTGAAGGAAGAATACTAAACACAGCTTCTTTTGAGACAACATTAAGTTAGAGCTAGAAGTACCAGTGTTCTGAAGGTGTACTGAGATGGATTCTGCCTGGTGGCAAAAATCAATACCCAGGAAGTTTGGGGAGCTGGAAAAAGGGGACTACAGAAATGCAGCCTCCCTTTTTAAGTCAACTCAAAACAGCAGCTCAGCATGCACACTCTTCATCACTTTAACAAGCCTTTAGAAGATTCATCAAATTTCGGATTGTTTCCAGAAGCTGAATCTCATTGTTATAAGTTTTTTTTTTCCTTATACTAACAGCATGTAAATATTTACAGCTACTGTTCTTACAAATTAATTGCCTGATTTTATCATCATGCTTCTGAATTTGCATTTGTAAGAATTTGTAAGATTCCACTATTAAACAAAATTTGTATATTTAGAGTTTTAAATAAGGTACTAGTTTTCCAGCATAGTTAGGAAAATCACCATGAAGGAAAAGAGTTCTTGGCAGATGACTATGAAATATTACCATTTGCTCCTTAAATCAATACCACAGAGCCTCATACTATAGCAACTAACTTTCACACATGGTTAAGACTCAGTGAAAAGAGGGAGGGTTAAAATTGAAAAAACTATGCATTATATATATCTATATATATATATATCCCCCCACAAACCGGGAGAAGTTTACCTTTATGGAAATTTCAGGTCAATTCAGTGAATCTATGTTTCACAGGACAAAATTTCAGGACCACTGAGTATGTAAAATTTTTGACAAGACAAACATTAGATATAATAGCTTGAACAGGTTAACAATAGCATTTGCAAAACAGATGCACTAACTAGGTATATCCTACATATTAAAAAAACAGCCAACAAGAACATAACTTCAATGACTGTGTTTTTAAAAGGTGGTGCCAGGAAGCATGACAAGGAGAACCAGAAAAATACTTTCAGGACAAATAAATGCATTCTTATTTTAGAATGAGTTAGAACAGCCAAAAGAAGAACACCAGGAAAGATTTTTCTGCGTGAAGGAATATTTTTTAAACTGGCTTTCTAACACTGGAATCAAGCACAGTTGTAAGCTCATTAACAAATTGCAGTAGTACAGAATTGTGAGTCCAACAGGGCAGTGGGGAAAAACACAAGAACACCTACACAGAATAAGGGATACTAATTTGAAGAAGAAAATGTAAAGAGAAGAAAAGCTCTCTTCTTCCAGTGAAAAGCTGTAAGATATCTATCTATTTATATATTCATGATCTCCTCAATGCATCTTACTCCCAACTCCTACAAAGAAAAGAAACTAAGCAGATGCTCCAAAAATGTTGATGCAGGAAGAAAGTTTTTCAGATGAGTAGAAATCAAAATCTGTACAGTGAAAATACATAGTAGTTCCTCCTAGGCTAGGGGTGCTCAAAGTGTGGGCACTGGACCATCAGCCTCCAATGGGAACTTTTAGAAATGCAAATTGTCACAATGTATCCCAGATCTACAAAACAGAAACTCTGGGCGTGGGGCCAGCAATCGACCATTGAACAAGTCCTCCAGGTGATTCTGATGCTATTGAACCACAGCTTTAGCTAATGTCCAATTCGGTCTGGTTAAGACTGCTATTCTCATCCCCAGCTGTCTATTCAAGTCTCCCGAAGGACTTCTGGGTTTTATCAGGTCCAGTCCTATCAGATTAGACTGCGAAGGCTAATCCAAGCAGAATCTCCGAAATGGGTACATTTAAAGCTTCACCAAGAGATTATATTGTGGGGCTGAGCTGAGACCCACTGAGTTGGGCCTTAAAATCCCAATCTCAACTTTGCTACTCCACCAACTGCACAACACCGCCTTCACTCAGCCCTGTGCCCAACCACCCCCCATCCCCACCCAGAAACCTAAAAGGTCTGAAAGCTAAGACAAGCACAGGCTTACACCAAAAATTCTACTGTCATGAAGTAATTATTTACCTTAGATATGAAATAAAAACCAGAAGAGACAGCTCATCAAAGTGAGCTAGCCTCTGCTGTATGTACAGGCACACATGCAGTGACAAGCAGAAAATGGAGGTGGAGGGAGAAATCTCTCTGCTGTCTTCTGAATCTGAGGAATTTAAGTGTAGTAGGCGGACCTGAATCCCAGAGGAAAGCTCTACTGGGTGTGGCCCAACAATTTAGAAGCTGGGCTCAACTCTCCTTCCCCTCTACTTCCTGTACTGCAGAGACTGGAAGGCTAAAACTACATTTCCCAGACTCCCTTGCAGCTACGTGGCCTAGGTGCTGTCCATCCGATGAAGCTAGGTGAGATGTGGAAGGCAACATTTTGTAAAGCAAAAACTGGGAAGGTGGGGGCCATGCTTCTGCCGCTTCTGCCAGCAAGCATCATTGCTAGAAGTATTGGATTTTCCCGCGCCAACCTCCTGCCCATGTCAGTGGCAGTACAGATCTGAACACTCCCCTTCTGGCAAGCCATTTCATGACTATACAAGAGGTTGCTGCTCCCTTGGTGGCCCGCTCTGCCGTGAGGGCCTAGAAGGCACTCCTGGAAGCTCAACCTGAAGTCTGTTTCTTCACCTTCCCAACAAATTCTGTAAGCCATTTAATATCCTATAATAAATCTCCGTCTGCTTAAACCAGCTAGAGTGGATTCTGTTCTCTGCAAGTGAACCTTGACTGATACAATCAGTAACTTCGAAAGAAAGTTTGGAATTCCCCAAAACCACAGCTAGCATTAACTCAAGAAGAAAGAATGAGGTGTCTCATCAAACTGAAGAAAAATCATTTTTTACCAAATTCACTAAGTCACTCATTCCTCATCCTACAGTTTCCCTTAGTTCTAACAAATGAAGAGCAGTGATTATGAAAAAGCTACTAAAACATGCATTAGTATAGAGACAAGATGCATTGTTAAGCATGCTTCAAACCACAGCCTTTCTGTGTAATCAACCCTCAAAAGTTCACATCACTCAACAGCTGACTTTATAAGGCACCAGATACCACAAAAGTTAACCCGCCAGGTAATTACACAAACGGGTCATGTCAGGGGTGTTGGAGATGTTTATCAGATGGATTCAGTAGCTTGTGAAGTGTGCTGGATTTAACTCTGCACTGTTGTAGACAAACTTTAAACAAGGATAAAGCCACCACCACTACAATTCCGTATTAAGAAGCAGAATATAACAGTTAAGAAATGAATGGTGGTGTTTTAGCTGTGGGTTCTGTGATGCTAAAATAACTTTAAACACACTAATTTTAGATTTTATTATTATTGTTATTAAGCTAAAGCTAACATTCCAGTAAATGTTCCCAAGAGTAAAAACCTGACAAGAGACAGTATGAGTCTTTTCTAAAATAGACAATTTTCTGTTTATATTTTCAACTCCTCATGGAGACAGAAGGTGTTTGCCCACCCTGACAAAAGCAAACATCCCCAGGTTCAGAGTAGAGATTTGGGTCCCAGTGTATTACTAACCCGGTGACTCCGGACTATTAGGTAATATCTCCAAGTTAGTTTCCTCATCTATAAAATGGGCAAAGTAACAAAATCTACGTATCTATTTCAGAAAGTTATTTTAAGGACCAACTAGGACCTCTGTGGGAACCTATGTTGGCATAGGAAAACCTGACCTATGAAAGACAAACTGCTGGATGCTCAGTGTGGACCAGACAGAGATTTAAAAACTCTAGAAAAGTCCCAGTCATAGGAGGGTCTCTACATTTTTGTGAGTCCTACCTTTAGGAACTCCACCTGGTTCTCACAGTGAAAGTCGGAGAAAAATCATTTGCACATCTCACACAAGGACAGGAAAAGGAACCATTCCGAAATGCCATCGGAGTATTCCGTTCTTTTTAACAAGATCTGTCCTCAGGAGAAATTACTTATTAACAATCTAACCTGCTGGGGTATTATCAGAGCCTACCTTACTGTTGGGATGATAAATACCCTATCCCAGCCACGGCTAGCCATTCTCTCCCACCTCAGGGAAGGGGGAAAAACTGAGACATCCTTGTGAAGTATGCTGCCTGGAGCCAGACTCTCTCCAATGGGTAGAAACCTAATCACAGGCCTGCAGGACACTTCCTCCCCCTCTGCACCCCACCACCACACTACCAAAGGCAAATTTGCTACAGTTCCTTTTGTACATCCAGTACATCATGTCTGGCTACCAAGAAAAAATTACAAAGCATAGCAAATGGTAAAACAAACGCACACACAATTTGAAGAAACAGAGTGAGCATCAAAACCAGCCTCAAATATGGCAAGAATGTTGAAATGATCAAACAGGAATTTAAAACGACTACAATTAATATGCTAAGGGCTCTAATGGATAAAGTAGACAGCATACAAGGATTAATCAGCAATGTAAGTAGAAAAATGGAAATTCTTTTTTTTTTTTTCAAGATTTTATTCATTTACTTGACAGAACACAGCAGACAAAGGCAGGCAGAGAGAGAGAGGGGGAAGCAGGCTCCCCGCCAAGCAGAGAGCCCGATGCGGGACTCGATCCCAGGACCCCGAGATCATGACCTGAGCTGAAGGCAGTGGCCCAACCCACTGAGCCACCCAGGCGCCCGAAAAATGGAAATTCTAAGGAAGAACCAAAAGAAACAGCAGAGATCAAAAACTCTAAGGATAATGAAGAATGCTTTTCATGGGCTTATTAGTATACTGGACATGACTAAGAGGAGAATCTCTGAGTTTGAGGATACCTCAACAGAAATCTCCAAAACTGAAAAGCAGAGAGAAAAAAGATGTGGGGGGGGGGGGAATAGGGGAAACAGAATATCCAAGAATTGCAGTACAGCTACAAAAAGTGTAACATAGATGTAAAAGAAATACCAGAAGGAGAAGAAAAAAAGGAACAGTAGGAATTACTTGAAATAATAATGACTGAGAACTTCCCTCCAATGTCAGACATGAAACCACAAATCCACGAAGATAGAAAAAACCAAGCAAGATAATCAAAATCACAATATTAATGATCTAAATGTACCAATTAATTAAAAGACAGAGCTTGTCAGATGCATCAAAAAATAAGAACTATATGCTACCTACAAAAAAACAAAAACAAAACCCCTGTAAATACAAAAATAATTATAGATTAAAAGTAAATGAACAGAGGGGCAGGGACCTAGGTGGCTCAGTTAAGTGCCTGACTCTTGATTTCAGCTTAGATCATGATCTCAGGGTCGACAGACTGAATCCTGTGTTGAGACCCACAGTGGGCTCCTCACTCAGCGGAGAGTCTACTTGAGATCCTCTCCTTCTGCCCTCCCTCCTACTCACTCATGCCCTCTCTAAAATAAACAAATCTTTAAAAAACAAAAAAGTAAATGAACGAAGAAAGATACTGTCACCTACACACTAATCAAAAGACAGCAGAAGTAGCTATATTAATTTCAGTCAGAGCCCATTTTGAAGCAAGGAAAGTTACCAGGGATAAAGAGGGACATTAGAGAATGACAGAAGGGTCAATCCTCCAAGAGGATATTAATGATCTCCCATGGAACAGAATAGAAAACCTAGAAATAGACCTACATAAATAGAGCCAACTGATCTTTCACAAGAGGGCAAAGACAGCCTCTTCAACCATGGCACTGGAACAATTAGATAACAACAGGCCAAAAAAAAAAAAAAAAAAAAAAAAGACTCCACACACAGACCTTAAACCCTTCACAAAAATTAACTCAAAATGGATCAGAGACCTAAATGTAAACTCCTAGAAGATCATAAAGGAGCAAACTCAGATGGCCTTGGGTTAGGCATGGACTTTTTAGATGTAGCACCCATGGCATGTCCCACAACAGAAAGAACTGAGAAGCTGGACTTCACTAAAATAGACATTTCTGCTCTGCAAAAGACAATGTCAAGAAAATGAGGAGAGAAGCAAAAGACTGGGATCAAGTATATGCAGAAGAGGAGCCAATTAAGAACTACTATCCAAAATATACAAAGAACTCTTAAAACTCTACAATAAGAAAAAAAAAAAAATACAAAAATGGGCGAAAGGCCTTCACAAAAATCTCCAAGGAGGACGTATAGATAGGAAGTAAATATGAGAAGTTGCTCCACATCATCTGCCACCAGGGAAATACAAATTAAAACAAGATACCAATGCACGCCCCTCTAAATGGCCCAAATGCAGAATCCTGACACCACCAACGCTGAAGAGGAGGAGCAGCAACAGGAACTCTCACGGGTTACTGATGCGAATGCAAAATGCTACATCACTCTGGAAGACAGAATGGCAGTTTCTTACAGAATTACCATAGTCTTACCATATGACTCACAAATTGAAAACTTATTTCCACACAAAAACTTACTCATGAATGTTTACAGCGGCTGTATTCCTAATTATTGAAAACTGGAAGCAACCAAAGTGTATTTCAGTGAATGGTTAAATAAACCATGGACATCCAGATATTGGAGTATTATTCAGCACTAAAAAAAAAAAAAAAAAAAAAAAAAAAAAAAAAGCTATGAAGCAATGAAAAGACATGAAGGAAACTTAAATGCAGATTACTGAGTCAAAGAAGCTAATCTGAAAGACTACTGTACGATTGTAACTACATGACACTGGTTAAAAAAAAAAAAGGCAAAAGTGTGGTGATAGTAAGGAGATCAGTGGCTGCTAGAGGTGAGGGAGTAGGGAAGGAGAATAGGCAAAATATAGAGGATTTTTAGAGCAGTGAAAATACCATTTATGAAACTATTATGGTGGATACATATCATTATACAATTTGTCCAAACCCACAGAATGTACACCACCAGAAGTGAATCCGAATGCAAACCAGGGACTTTGGTGATAATGATATGTCGATGTAGGTTCAATAACTGTAACGCATGTACCATTCTGAAGGAAAATAATGGGGAGATTATGCATTCTTAGGGACAAGTGGTATATAAGAAATCTCTGAACCTTCCTTTCAATTTTGCTGTGAACCTAAAACTATTCAAAAATATTAAGTCTAGGGGCGGCTGGGTGGCTCAGTGGGTTAAGCCTCTGCCTTCAGCTCAGGTCATGATCTCAGGGTCCTGAGATTGAGCCCCGCAACAGACTCTCTGCTCAGCAGGGAGCCTGCTTCCCCCTCTCTCTGCCTGCCTCTCTGCCTACTTGTGATCTCTCTGTCAAGTAAACAAATAAAATCTTTTTAAAAAAAAATTAAGTCTACTGGGGGGAAAAAAAATCATGAGTAGCCAGAACAATCAGAATTAACTTAATTAGGGGTGCCTGGGAGGCTCAGTTGGTTAAGCATCTGCCTTTGGCTCAGGTCATGATCCCAGGTTCCTAGGATCAAGCCTTACATCAGACTCCCTGCTCAGCGGGGAGTCTGCTTCTCCCTCTGCCTCTCCCCCTGCTTGTGCTCTCCCCCTTTCTAAAAAAGATTAATTAGGTAGTGAAACTAGGGACACACCTGTATAATCCCCCTTTATTTTCAAAGAACACTTGAAGCAGGTTGGACTCTCTTCCTTTACAGATGAGAAAACTGCAGGTCAAACAGGTTGATCTACCCCAAACCCCATGTCTATTCCACAGGACCATAACCCAGGCAGTCAGGTTACCTCAGAGCAGGCTTTCTCAATCTTGGCCCTACTGACATTTTGGATGTCCCATCATTCTTTGTTACAGGGGGCTGTCTGGTGCACTGTAGGATGTTTAGCAACATCTCTGGCCACCCCTCCTCCCAGATGTGACCACCAAAAATGTACCCAGACATTACCAAATATGCCCTGGGGCAGATTTACTCCACCCTGAGTTGAGAACCATTGTCTTAGATGGTGCTGCCCATTCACATAATGCCATCGCCTCTGGGAAGCCTTCCCTATACCAGGCCCAGCGCCAGGCACTGAGGACACAATGCCAAATAAGCCAGAGACCCTGCCTCACAAGGGAATGCCGGCCTGATCCATGAGTGGAGATACGTGCTTCTGCAAATTAGCATGGTGGCAGAACTAACACTGTAATTCTGTTGGTGTTGGGGGGTTGCAG
Organism: Lutra lutra; assembly: GCF_902655055.1. Classification (NCBI taxonomy): domain Eukaryota; kingdom Metazoa; phylum Chordata; class Mammalia; order Carnivora; family Mustelidae; genus Lutra; species Lutra lutra. Next base: position 39,941,469 of record NC_062288.1, read on the forward strand.
AGGTAAAGTCTCTGGAGCTGGACTGTTCATTATTGGTGACAGCAATTAACAGTAACCAGGTAACTTTCACCGGGTCCTTTACTCTATGCTAGGCATGGTGCTTAAAGGCTTTATATCTGACCTCATTAGAACATCTCTAAAACTATTTAAGGTAAAGAGTCATTACTATCACCATTTTTCAGATGAGGAAACTGAGGCTGTAAGACTCTTAGTCATCACAAGTGAGAAGGTAAATTACAGAGCCAAAAATGACCCAAGAGCCCAGGTTGTTTTGACACTAATTATAATACCTGGAGGACGTGCCAAAAATTTGGCAGGCAGGGATGGGGACTTCAAGCTATCCTTACGGAAGGGTATCACTGGACAACACCGGAGCTGAAACTAACAAAGTCTTTTTAATTTGGCATTATAATGTGTAAGTGCCCACAGTCAGCAGAAAGCAGACCTGCCGAATGGAGAATGTTATTCTCCTGTATTACAGGTTGAACTCGGTCTTAATAATTTTTTTTTAAAGCATCAAGGTTACAGTATAATTAGGAACCAGCTGCAATTGTAATTACAGCTCCCAATATAATTTGTTACATATTAGCAAGTGTCAAATTACTACTGCTCCTTAAATGAATAAAAACTGATTGTGCTGTTCTGAAGACTGGGATGTATGTTCCTGATGGGGAACAAAGGACTATAAAAAGTATATGACATATTTATAAAGTGCTGAAAGGTTCTACTTAAGAGATCACAAGTTGCTGGAGCCCAAATAATGCCACCGAAAGTTAAAATGGCTTCTGAGAGAGAACAGTTAACTTCATAAATGCAGAGGAAGAGAAAGCAGCAAATCAAATGACAATAGAAAAGTTGCTTCCACTAAATCATACCTTACCTGTTCAAAATTCCACTGTGCATCAACATCATTGAACTGAAGAATAGTCAAGGAGCCAGGAGGAAGCCTAAAGAAAAAGAACAGGAACCCTCTGCACAGCCAGGACCCCCCCCTTCTAAAGAATGCACACAATTTCACTCACGTGAGCCCACCTCTGCTCTCTTCCGTGGTCCACAGACTTCCCACGTTACTCTGAGCAACTTCTCTGATTCCAAACCCACAGCTAACACTTCCATAAAGCTACCGATGTTACAGGCCTGGCTCTGAGCCTTGCAAACATGAGCACATTGACCCAGGAAACAAATGCAACTATGCCCCTTTTTATAAGTCAGGAAACTGAGGTATACATAGAGTAACTTGCCCAGAGCCATAATTTGAACACAGAGTCCAAGATTCCAACCATTATATTATACTGGCTTTTAGAGAATACAAGACTGAAAGAGCGAGAGAACCTAGAGATTAAAAGAAAATTAAGACACACCAACTAACTGCAATGCCTGGGTCTTATGTAGATGACAATTTAAAAAACTATTTAAAAAATTTTAAGAAATGGGGAAATTGTGTAAAGTGTATACAGAATAGATATCTGATCGTATTGAAGAATCACTGATTTTTCTTTTTTAGGTGTAATATTCTGGTTGTGCATTTTAAAAAAAAATCTCTTTTAGAGATACACACTGATATTTACATATACAATGATACGATGATGGGGATTTGTATTGAAAACATCAGGGGGATGGAAAGAGAAGAGCCAGTGCAGTATAAATGAAACAATTATTGGCCACAAACTGATGATTCCTGAAATTGGCTAGATAGGAACATGGAGGTTCATTATACTTTCCTTTTTTTCCCCTTTTTTTTTTTTCTACATTATAGAAAATTTCCATAATGAGAAGTTTAAAAATGCTGCAGTTCTTTGAAGACCTAGGTCAAATGCCAATTCCTCTTGGAAGATTTTCCTGATTGTCCAACCAAATTCCCCTCATGGAATGCTACTTGCCCTTGTTTTATGGGCCTTGCAATTGGACATTTAAATTTTCACTCTATCACTAACCAGCAACATGACCGCCTGTGTTCTCATTTGTTAGGAGGTGGGGAAGGGAGGGAAAGGACTGAATGAAAGCAGTGTAAACTGGGGCAGAATCTAGCAGTGCCTCGCTCCCCAGTTCCTGGTACCCTTTCCATATTCCTATTCATAGCAGCTGAGCTGATGGAGTCACGGGAGGACAACTGAGCCCCAAGGGGAGACTGTCTTGGCTTTCTGAACTAATCGTATTTTCTCTTAAGAATCTAAGCCAGCAGAGGGTCTGGACTGAGCTGGCAGCAGGTCATGCTGGCTGGTGATGTGGCACTATAGTGAAGGTTCATGACTTCCTGGGGTTGAACAATAACAACAAAAATTAAACTGGTTTCCTTCCTTTCATCTTGTATTAAAATAACTTCAGATAATTAATAATTTCAAAAAGAGAGAAAGAGAGACTTATAAAGAGTACTAGAAAAACACAAGTGGTTTCCTATATATTATTAAATGGGGAAGCCATGTTTAAACATCACAAACAGCTCAGAATCATAAAGGAATCCATAAATGAAAAGATTAATAAATATGTAATTTTTTAATTTAAAAATCTTTTTAAAATCAAAGGTGAGTATTGACCAGTTAAACAACTACCAAAAAAAAAAAATATATATATATATATATATGCAACAGACGGGGCAAAGGGCCAAGGTTCTTAAAAGTGCTTTTAGAACAAATCAATGTGAAAAGACAAATAATCCAACAGAAAACTGGACAAAGGTCAAGACCAGGGTCTTCTCAAACTGCTAGTGGACACCAAAATAGGGCTAACAAATCTCCAAGAGCCACCAAAAGAGAGAAGCAGGAACTGAGCTTTTCCTTCTGGTACTGCGATGGGAGACACTGGAAAGAAGTGGGATCCTCAAACTCAAGAGTCAACATCAACCTGCAGTAAGAGAAGTGTGTGAATGCTCACAAGAAATCAAATCGGGACACAGACGCAACGGGAAGACTATGTGACGACCCAGGGAGAAAAAGGCCATCCAAGGACTAACGAGCAAATTCTAAATCTTGTCTCACCTTGCCAACCCTGCCAACACCTTGATCCTGGACTTCTGCCTCTAGATTTGTAAGTAAATAAACTCCTGTTGTTTAAGCCACTCTGTCTCTGGTACTTTGTTATGGCAGCCCTAGCAAATTAATACAGAATCATTTAATATACACTCATTCAAGTTACACCAGTTGGGCATTCTTTTACTTATTTATTTATTTTACTGTTTCATTTATTTATTTTGGACCCAGGTTCAAGTACTGCATTTGGCTGTCACATCTCCTCGGACGTCTTTAATCTAGCCTTTTCATTCACAACATTGACACTTTTGAAGTCAGACCAGAGGTCTTACAGAAAGTCCTACTTTCTGGATTTGTCTGATTGTTTCTCCGTGATTAGACTTAGATCCAACATTTTTAACAAGCATTCTCCCAATGTCATGGATGTTGTGTACTTCCCACTGCATCAGGGGACTGTCAATGCTAGCTTGTTCCATTTCCTGATAATGTTAAATTGGATCAGAGGTCGAAGCAGAGCTCTTCATTGTACAGTAATTTACAAGGAGATACTCTGAGACAATGGGAATTCTAACAGTCTTTTACTGATGAGTTTTAGCATCCACTGGAAGAACCTTGCCCAAATCAGTTATTACCTAAGAGTTATGAAGTGGTATTTTTTCCTTTTCCTAATTCTATCAAGCCTTCCATCTTTATTGGTTGGCATTCTTTGGTATTTAAAAAAAAAAAAAAAAGCTATACCTCTTACTCTCTGTCTCACTTTGACTTTTGGGGGCATGAATACTACTCTCTCATGGAATGATAGTGTGGCTCTTTTTTATTCAATGCGTTACAGTCTATTTGCAATTGATTTTTTTTAATCATGGTAAAATACACACAAAACTTAACATTTTAACCATTTTCAAGTGTACAATTCAGTGGCATTTAGTGTATGCACAATGTTGGACAACCACCAGCACTCCTCATTTCATCACTCCAAACAAACTCTATAGCCACTGATATCTAACTGATTTTAATAGCCATTGTTTTTTTGTAATAATTATAAGACACACTCATTGTAATATGGGTATGTATACACTTATGTGTGTGTGTTTAAAGAATGAAAATCATAATACATGAGAATGACTGCTAATATTAAAATTTAGCCAACTTAGGGGCGCCTGGGTGGCTCAGTGGGTTAAGCCTCTGCCTTTGGCTCAGGTCATGATCTCAGGGTCCTGGGATCGAGCCCCACTTCAGGCTCTCTGCTCAGCGGGGGGCCTGCTTCCCCCTCTCTCTCTGCCTGCCTCTCTGCCTACTTGTGATCTCTCTCTCTCTTTCTCTGTCAAGTAAATAAATAAAAATTAAAAAAAAAAATTTAGCCAACTTAAATAAACCATTATGCAGAAGTTGCTGGAATAAAAGGCAACATCCAATCCCACTCATCAAACATAACATCACAGGAAAGAACAAAGAATTATGGGCCCCTGATGTAATACTCAGTACCAAGTACCCAATAACCTGAGAGAGGCACCCAGCATCCCTTAGGAAGTACTCAAGCCAAAAACAAAAAAATAAAAATTAATAAAACCCTAAACTTGATCAAGCCTCCAGATCGATCACTTGTCAGAAAACACTGAGGACTGAAGAACACTAGGGGGATGCAATCAGTAAAATCCAAACTGCAGGAAAGATGACCCAATTCCCTTATGGAATAAACTGCACGGAAATAAAATGAGAGGCAGCAGAACCTACAAATTAACAGGATTTAAAAGGCAGATCAGTCAAATGCCATGTGTGGCCCATGTCTGAATCTTGATTAGAACAAACAAGCTGTAAAAACTATAAATTCAGGACATGGGATTAGGGATTAACATCCTGGCAGGTGTCTGAAAAATGGTGAAATAAAACTAAAACCCCTGTTCCTAAGAAGAACTAAAGAGAACTAAAAAAGTTAAAATAAAAAACTTAAAAAAACCTACCAACCCATACAGAGAAATGACAAGAAACACTCCTTCTAAGCTCTAAATTAAATAACAAACAAACAAACAAACAGGCTCCCTTTTTCCCTGGGAGTTACACTGTTGCCATAGCTTTATGGCTGGGAATGAGAACAGGGGTCCCATTCACAAACCACTGTGAAGGATATCAGAAGAGAACGAGCGTGAGGTAATACTGGAAAAAAGAGACAACAGCCAAGACCAAGGAGGCATTAGCTGGCTAAAGAGATTAATTTTATTCTATAGGCAATACGAAACTACACTGTGTAACAAGGCAAATTAAAGAAGGCAATGTCATCTCGTGGTTACATGCCTGGACTCTGGACCCAGGCTGCCTGACTTCCAAATCCTAGCTTGGCCCCTTTCTAAGCTGTGTGCCCTTAGACAAATCATTTAACTTCTCTGTTCACCAAGACACTTAAGCACTCTGTTCAGGTAAGTCTGCCCATCTGTATGATGGAGATAAGAACAGCACTTATATGTCATAGGATTGTTGAGAAGATTAAATTACTTCATGTCCAGAGTGCCTAGAACAGTGCCTGACTTTGTGAGTATTAAATAAACCTAACCTGCTAAGGCTGCTGTTACTTGCATAACATTTCTGAATCTTAAGTTTCCCTGTCAAATGAGGCTACAATACCTTCCCTGTTATGCTATAGATGATTATAAAGATAATCATAAAGATAAGCATGGATCTTCATATTACCTGGTTATTTTAATCCCCATAGACTGTGAATTCTTGAAAACATGCCCAATAACGGACTCATTTTGGTAAGCCCGGTACAGTAGGAGCTAGCAGATGGTCAGTATCAACAACACACCTGAATGCATCTTTTAATAAAAACTGTTAAGCGCTGTCCACGTGAACACAGTACTGCTATGAGCCTGGCAGTAAGAGCCAATCTTAGAAGCTGCTTTGACAGACCTGGAAAGAATGGAGAGGGAAGTGAAGGGAACAGACCAAAGGCAAGACCAAGCTGGAAGCTAGAGCAACACTGTAGCTAAAAAGTAATGAAAACTTGGGACATAAATGGAAGAGATAGGACATTCCTGCTCTAGGGCATAAGGGTTTACTGGACCCATCTCTCTGGCCTCTTCCAAATTCCCACCGATGGTCTCTCCTGGCCACCCACAACAGGCACATAACTGAGCTAATTGGAAACTTGAACCAGTAGGAAAGTTAAGTCGCAAGCTGAAAGTGAGGAACGATCAACAAGATGAATTCAAATCTAGGTAAGCAGAGTTGGAAATATCTTTGAGGCAGAAAATTGAGATTTGTAACAAACAGCTGCAAATGCAAGGCTACTGCTAGAGAGAGCTATCCAGACTGACTGACACGGAGCCATCACCCTTCAGAGGGAAGAGGATCTAGGGACACCTACAGTTCAGGGGGAAGCAGAAAGACAAAAAGAAGCCAGCAAACGAGAATAAAGGAATAATGTGAGAGTTAAGACGCCAGCAGTGAGAGGGGATATAGTGAATGCTGATGAAAGGTGTTATAGGCAGGAAGCAGTGGGACATGGGGTCCCATGAATCCAGATATGAGGAGGACAGGCTAACAGTTTCAGAACTGATGACTTTAGGAGGGAATGTCAAAAAAGAGAAGAGGCACAAGTTCACTTTCAGGACCTATAAGTATAGGTGGGTAGTTAAGAAATGGAGAAAAGTACAACCCTTGTATAATAATCGTACACTGCCTTAAATAACAATTCAGGGATATGTTCCAAAAATAATACCCTGACCCCAATGCAGAATCAAAATTAATCCTAAAACCCTAAAATTTATCTTGGATTTTATCATTATTTATTTAAGTCTGCAAAAAGTTGGACTAACTTACAACCAATTCAAAAGGTGCTGCACCCTTGGCACTGGAAGGCAACTACATTTAATTACATAGTAATGAGAGTTCCAGACCACTATTCTTTAAACTTTAATGTGCATACAGTCCCCTGGGGAATCTAGTTAAAATGCAGATTCTGATGCAACAAAATCTTTGGCCTGGGCTGAGTCCAAAAATGGTGCAGTTCTAACAAGCTCCCACGTAAACCAAAGCTGCTGGCCCATGGACCAAAAGTTCCAACAGCAAGGCTCCAGAAGACCACTCAGACAATCTGGCTAAGCAGCCACATCACTAACTATTATGGTGAACACTGAATGATCACAAGCTTAAGGAAAGCAAACTATGTCTTGTCCAGGTAAATCAAATAATGTCTATGTCCCCCAGTTTTCAGTTAGGTAGAAATGTCCTACAGCCCACAAAGGCATCTCTTGGCCATCCTGCAGCACTTCCTAATCCCCAAAGTATTTGCACACGTTACACTGCATTTGCTCATCACACACGTCACAGACACTCCCTACTTTCCCAGAGAAGTTAGACTCATCCATGTGTTCACCATCAATGTAAGCCGTGGGCACATAACCCACTCCTCCCTGGCTAGCTCCTCACTAAACCAGAGCTACACAAACATAAATAAATAAAACGTTCTTTGCAGCTTCCTCCCACTTAAGCAATCAGTTCCAAGCTCCTCTGCAGCTCAACCTAGCACTGTGACCAGACTCAGACACACAAAAATCTCAAGCCTAACTTAGAAAAACTTCTACATAGGCAACTGGGGCTACAAGCCTGTTCAATCAGGCTTATGATGGGGTTCAGGACACACTGCACCAAAACGCAGCACCTTGGCATCTGTAATGTCTGAAGCCAAAGGAGTCTGAGAAAACAGCAGGAGCAGGAAGGTCACTCTGACCTCCACCCCCACAACCCTCTTTCCTGAAATCGGTTATGTAACTCCCATGTGAAGGGTACCCTCCCTGTACAAGAAGGAGGAAAGACATTCTTATTGCCAGAGATGGGGAAGTGGGGACCCAGACAGCAGTACAAACAAAACCTTGTTAAACCTGTGTCTTCTAGTTACTTCTTCATCATTTACCACTCCTGGCCCAAACCCCTTCACCTTAGTTATTTCCAAACCCACTCTTTCTTTGTCTAAAAGGAATAAAAGTTTCCTGCCCTGGTCACTTCTCTGGGTCTTCATTCTCTTGTGAAGACTCCCATACCCAGGTAAAAATTCAGTAAAATTTGTGTGCTTTTCTCCTATCCATTTGTTTTTATCAATTTAATTCTCAGACCCAGCCAGGGACCCCTAGGAGAGTCCAGAAAAACTTTTCCCTCCTCTACACTTAGACTTATACAATTTTCCTCCAAACTGTACTGCGCGAATCTTATGCAAAAGACATTTTACCATAGAACAGTAAGTGTATCTTGAAATATCTGACTGTTACATATCAAGTCAACAATTTTCATGGATAACATGTGGAAACTGTGACTACATGTGGAAATCAAGACAAAGCTACCAGCCTAATAACAGTCATTAAATAGAGTGGTTTATTTAGGTTAAATTACTAAGAATTTCAACACTGCCAACTCTGCTATGTTGTCAGCACCTAAAGTCAAAAGGAATCATCCGGGCTTATTTTCACTCACACAACTGCACAGCAAATTTCCAAAGGAAATGGCTGAATATGAGTACTCTATCTTGTAAACGTTTCCAATCAACAAACCAGACCACCACGCTACATATCAACCACTGGGAATAATTCCGAGGTAACACACCAGAGCCACCATTAATTGGGCCGATTTAACCCAACAAGAGGGTCTGGTTAAATGGGCCATGAAAACAGGGCTTGCTCAGTTGCTGCTGAAGACATGCTAAGGGAACTGTATCACGGTGGCAAGGGCAGAGCCCCCTTACTTCCCAGCAAAACCAACATGCATGTGCAGAGTCACACATTCCTCCTTTCCAAGACACACTCCAAGGCATCATGGCAGCAAGGATGGATGCTTATGAAGCAGCACATGCTGAGCGAAGAGGGGAGTTTCCCACTGACAGAGAGTGGGAAACTCAGGGCAGAATGATTCCATTTAAGAACCGAACAAAAGTAGAAGCCAGACATAGGACAAAAAGTCAAAGAAGCAGAAGGGAGTCACAGCCCCCCCAGCAATCTTATAAACAACTCCATACCCAAAAAGACGTGCTCCCTAGTTTGTTTAGGTGTTATATCCTGGCTTTCAATCCTTCCCACCACTCCCACCCCCCAGTTCTCTATTGGCTGAGTGACACCTGTACGAGTGTGGCCTAACTGGGGAACACCTACAGCACAGGGTCCCAAACCAGGTGAGCCAGGGGAAAAGGCTGCCGGACCAAGGTTCCTCTGTAACCGTAACTCTGCCTTTCACCTGCTGTTTCTTATCAATGGAATGGGTCTTCCCTCTTCCCCCCAAACATTCCTGCTGAAATACCACCTCCTATGCCCACAGAAATGGTCTCCTTCCCTGATGCCCCCATAGCCCTTGTTATAGCACTAATCCTACCCAGGCATTTCCATGAGAGGAATCGCCTGCAGTGTGGCTGTGGTCTTCTTGAAGGCCCAAAGGGAGACCAATTCATTTTCATATCCTCAACTTAGCCACACTTGGAACATAAGAAAGAACATAATACGATCATGGCAACATCTCATCCAAGAAGGGACTATCAATACTAAGTGTACTAGTCCTACAGACCAAATTTTCATTATTAACACTTCAATTTGTCTCCAAATTCCTTTCTTTCAGGTCTAGGCTAATTTTAGACAAATTACTGGTCCATGTCCAGTGTTGTTTCTGAACATCTCTCCTGGCTGAACTTGAGGGAGCATTCTCTAACTTTTAACAATTTCATTTAGTTTCACTTCCTCATTATTAATGTACAAACTCAACCGATGACCAAGAAGGAATGTTCCCTACAACCAAACAAGGGGTGAAGGAGAAGGAAAGGTTTTTCCTCTCTAATACTACCTTTTAAAAATGCATTTTTTGTGGAGTTGCATGAATTTTAAAAACTCATCTGCATTTTAATACATGCAGGGTAGTGCTTGGAAGTTTTTAAAAGAAATCCTGAAAACAACACAAACAGTACAGGCAGACCACTTACCATTTACCATATAGCAAGGGAACCCATAAGGATTACCTTACGAAAGTAGGCAGAACAAGAGAATGGAAGCTTTTTTTTTTTTTTTAAGGTTTTTATTTATTTATTTGACAGACACAGATCACAAGTAGGCAGAGAGGCCCGCAGAGAGAGAGGGGGAAGCAGGCTCCCCGCTGAGCAGAGAGCCCGATGCGGGGCTCTATCCCAGGACCCTGACATCATGACCTGAGCCAAAGGCAGAGGCTTAACCCACTGAGCCACCGAGGTGCCCCGAGAATGGAAGTTTTTTGAGTTTGTCTCAAAATACTAGGAGTTAGATAAATGTTACATCATGAAAAACATGTACCTTTGGCATCGTTATGCAGAGTCTTCATGCAAAATAAAAGCAGACCAAAGACTAGATTCTTGGCCTGCCTATCTGAACTACTATTTAAAGGATGATGGACATGAACAATTAGTTACATTTGGGGAAAAAGAAAAAAAAAAAGAAACTCAGAATAAAGAGATCAAGAAACTGCTAGGTGTGGCTGAGTTCATCCAGAAAACATCAAATCTGCCTAATTAAGTATTCAAATAATTCATCACAGTGAGTGCTGGAATTCACCTATAACTGCTGAGTTTCAGACTGTTGGCCCAACCTCGGAGACATCCCATTGAAGTGAGCTCTCTCCTAGGCAAGCTCTTCATGTTTTAATAAAAGGGGATGTCAGTCCTACTTCTAAATGAGACTATAGCTCTGTGTTCAACCCAGCAATATGGAATAACTGCACTCCAGGAAAAAGCAAAGAGCACAGCCTTTAACTTGGGTTGTCCAGTACTGACTAGTAGCCAACACAATCACCTCGCAAGAATAGTGCTAAAAGGCAACTAAATAAGAGACACTCTTGGATTAAGGCAGACCACCACAGCTCATTTTGGGAACTTTTAAGACTACATTTACGGCACTGCCCTTGAGCTACAGGGAGTGACACTACAAGAAATGGCCTTATGGAACCCACAGACATATATGTGTGGTCATGAGCTAGTTTTGAATGCAGTTCACTCACAGCATATAAAAGGACATGGGGAGAAACCATCCTCAGTACAAGGAGACCTATCTCTCAAGAAACTGACCTCACTGATCATTTCCTCTTTACTTTGAATGCTAGAAAATTCAGTCACCTCTAGCAAGTACATCCTTATTTTCTACTAACTTTAGTCCTGGCTGCATCTTACTTTCCCTTTATCCTGTTTTTCTCATCTACTCTGACTAGATGTTGATGTCTTGTTGGCTTATAAATACAGGTACACATGACATGAGCCATCAGAAACCCTGAAAAGAGGCAAGACTAAAATGAATAAACAAACAAAAACACAAACTCCCGAAGAGCAAAAATGAAATGTTTCATTTTCTCTCTCATACTTGGCTAAAATTCAACTGCACTTATTGACATGATGTGACAGTTTCACAAAGATACAACCAAAAAGCTGGATCTGCTTCCATGTCACTTATTTACTTTATACTGGTTAATGATCTTTTTCTTATACTCCAATTATGTTATATGCATATTCCTCAATTTAGGCCCCTCAATTATTTTATCCCCAAATTAAAATTATTTAAATCACCTGCAGATATTAAAAAAATAAAGTACGGGAATCTACTTTCACCTACTCTGCTGCAAGAAGTCACCAGGAGAGAACGCATTCATATGAAGCCTTGGACTCTGACTGCATGCAAATTTAATGCAAAGAAAAGGTCAAGGGCTACTGGGTTTGAAAGGGTTAATGAAGTTTCCAAAAATGAATACCAGGGATCCTTAAAGAATCTACCTAAAATAGTTCTCTATACCCATATGTTCACACACACATAAACACACTCATGCACACACCCAAGAGCAGACTCTTGAGGATGGAACTCAGGAGTAATTACAGAAAAGAAAAAGGCCACTTAGGCCACATAGTTAGGAACACGAAGTCTGCAGATTTGGGGAGCCTGGAGAAACTTAAGTCATAGAACAGCATTTAAATATATTTGTCTGCTTACAATTTCCATTGCAAATGTGATTAGTTTGCTTGAATAAATAGGAATATGATGTGTTGGCCATGTTTTCCTCTTGAGGGTTATCACAGAGTTTTGATTAAGGACAAATGTTTGAGATGTTGGGTATATTTAAGTTCACGGCACTTAAAACGAACTAAGAAGTTGTATAGGCTTGATTAAAGGGCTGCCTTCGTGAACTTAAAATTAAAAGCAATAAATTCCAATGAGTCAAGTGATTGGGACTAAATATGGTATTCTGTCAGAAAAGTTGAAATGGAGTCCAAAGAGACTGAAATGGTGTCCAGGTTTCCAAAAAACGGTGAAAGAGGAAAGGTCAAGCTGTCGGAGTTGCCTTTCCTCTGGGTTAGTGAATGATTCACATTACACAGAATTCCTTTTAAGTAAAACTTCACAAGAGTTAACAGGCTCCCAGGACAATCTGTTTTGTCATTTCTAAAAAGAAGCCTCTCAAACGCTCAGAGGCCGGTATGTAAGTGTTGTCAGATGGGGAGAGGGCTGAAGAATGAGAAGTGGGGGCGGGACGGGGGTCCTCTGGAGTTTTTACACACGCGCGCGCGCAAACCAACTATTCCGACCAGCCTCCAAAACGGAAGTCAAGGTGACTTCCCCACCCGCGGGAGGGCGGGGCCTTTGAAACCTAATAGGCTCTGGCTTCAGCCCGGGCTGTGCCGCCGGGCAGGAGAGGCCCGAGTCAACAACAACCGGGGTCAGAAGCAGGTGCGCTCTGGGGCAGCCGCGAGACTCAAATGACCCCGGGCCCTCGCCCGCCCGGGCCCACCGGGCTTCTCCAAGCCCAGCGTGGCTCAGCCCGCAGGGCGCCAACCAGACACCGACTCCCCTCCCGGGCCAAGTGGGAGGGTTCAACCGGCAAAGTTTCTACCGCAAGGGCGGGCCTCCGTCCCCGCACCGGCCACATGTGCTACCCGGGAGGAACGGTCACCCACCTCCTCCCGCTACTGCAAGGTGGAACAGCTGCCCCACGCCCCGCTCTCATTTGTTTTCCACGTTGCATCAATTCGGCACGTGAACGCCTGAGGCTCCCGAGTTTCCCGGCCCCGGCCGGCAGGCACGCTCCCCGGGGCAACGGGCCGACGCTTACCTTGGCGGTCGCCATGCTGCGCCCCGAGTGCGGGCGGCTGCAGGACCCTCCCGGAGGCTGGCTGGCACCGTGGGCCCCGGCGGCTCACTTCCAGTCCGGGCAGCAGCGGGGGTGGCGATACAGCCCCGCGGCGTGCGCGCCCGGCCTGCCTCCCCACGCCCTCCCGCCGGCGCGGGTCATGAGGGCGCCGCCCGCCCATTGGCTGCGCCCGGCCGGGGCCGCCGGGGCGCGCGTGATCCGACGGCCTCTGCCCTGCGGCCGGGGCGGGCCCGGGTCCGGGGGGCGGTGGACGGGGCGCGCGCACGTGACCCCGGCTGCGCTGTCCAGGGCCGGCGACCTCGGCGGCGCGGGCCGGTGGCCTGGGGGTAGGTGACCTGATGAGGGAAGCTGCTGACTTCGACTGGGGACGACCAGACCCGGGTGAGACTCGCCTGGAGGGGCACGGAGCCTGAGGAAGTTGAGAACTCCACTAGGTCATTCTTTAGCCACATTTTCTATGTCGGTTCGCCTGCAAAGGGGCTCCACTCTGCACCATAGTAGAATGTATCCAAAGGCACTGGCCAGTCGAAGGGAAGATAGCAAAGTAATATCACTGGCAAATCTACATTAAGGCCAAATCTGTAAACTCTAAGTACCAAATAGGTATATATAGTGCAGAACATAATATTCGGGAGGCTACTTCATTTCAGCCCCGCGTGTTAGGATGGAAGAGGTCAAAGATTCCACCCGCCCCCACACACACACACACACCGAATATAGGCCCTGTTAAGATAACTAGGTCAGAATTTCAATTGGGAAATTTGAATCTATAACCTCTAGAGATCTCAGCCCTCTTTATCAAAATTCCATTCACGTGTCTCTGCCATGACAATTTATAATTAAGGCAATTGGTCAGAGAAAAGGGCTTTAAATGTTTTGTGGCTTGTGGATATAACCTTTCAGCAAGTGTATTATTAATTATTTTAATCAGTCAATACCGATTGAGTGTCTACATGTGCCAGGCACTGTGCTAGATACTGGGAACACCAAAATGACTTGAAAGATGGTCACAGCCCTCAAAGAACTTAAGGGCTAGTGAGGAGGCCGATGCATAAATAGCTAACTTCTATTTAAACAACCTGTTAAGGCAACAACCTGTTCCCAGGGCACTATGGGAACACTGAGGACTCTGAAGGTACCTTAGGGGAGATAATGCCTAGGTTGTATGCAGAAAAGAGGCTGTGTATTAGTTCAGTGAAGTGGAGGGGAAGGGTTTTCCAGCCAGAGAAAAGGAGGAGAGGCAGGAGACCCAGAAATTGCTGGAGAACCGCAGCAAGTTATGAAAGTAGTTGGTCATGAAAGGTGAACTTGAGCTGTGGGACTGGTTGATGAAGGGTCTGGATGGACAAGTAGGGACCATGTCATGGAGGGTGTTGGGTGCCATGCTGAAGGGTATGCACCGTAACTGAAGGGCTTTAGAGCGGAAAGTAGCGTTTGAAGTTTTACAATGTAAACGGATCACTCTGCTTGCAGTGGGCAAGATAGAACTGTTGGTATATTCAGACAGGGCAGGCTGAGGGCCTGAAACTAGAGATGGGATGGGGCTAAAAGAATATATAGGAGGTAAAATTAGTCACCTGTGATGACTAATATATGTGGGGGTGGGAGAGAGAAACGGAGTCGTCCTATCTTGCATCTACATCCCTGGTATATGAATGTTGGCAAGACACCGAGATCAGTAATACAAGAGAGGAGTGTTTTGAAGTGTGTGTCTTTTTGTAAGAAGAGGATGTGCAATATACATATTACCTTGAAAAGCCAGAAAAATAAGCATTTCAAAGAGGAGCAACTGATTAACATACTCCCAAGAGATCTAACAGAGCCAGAAAAACTTGAACATGTTCACAGGCAGAGAAGAAAGACCATGCAGAGTGAAAGAACAAAAACAAAAGCAAAACCAGGGGAATTGATAGAGAAAAGACTGGCGGGGGATGGGTCTACAGCTCCTGCGGAGAAGTGGCCCCAGCTGCTCTAAAGGAATTTAAAAGGTACAGAGAAGACACAACTTCATGTAACCAAGATCACATCACATACCGCATATTTATTTTTAAGGGCATCACTGAAGCTCTCCTTTTATAATGTAGATGAACTTTAAAAATTTCAATGTGTGGTGTTTTTTTTGAAGATTTTATTTATTTATTTGAGAGAGAACGAATAAGAGAGAGCATGAGAGGGTAGAAGATCAGAGGGAAAAGCAAAGTCCCCGGGGAGCTGGGAGCCCCATGTAGAGCTCCATCTTAGGACTCCAGGATCATAACCTGAGCTGAAGGCAGTCGCCCGAACCAACTGAGCCACCCAGGCGCCCTCAATGTGGTTTAAATCTATTTTTAACCAATCTTAAGTGTATGGTTCAGTCCTGTTAAGCACACTGTTATGCAATCTCCAGAACTCTTTTTATCTTGCAGAACTAAAACTCTATGCTTATTAAACAGCCACTCCCAGTCTTCCCTCCCCTGCAGCTCCTGGCAACCAACTACCATTCTACTTTATGTCTCTATAAATTTGACTACACTGGATACCTCATAAAAGTGAAATCATATAGTATTTGTCTTTTTGTGACTGGCTTACTTGATTGAGCATAATGTCCTTAAGTTTCATCCATGTGGCAGTGTGTGTCAGAGTTTTAAGATTCTTTAAGATTGAATAATATTCCCTTAACTTTTAAAGAAAAAAAAATAGAAAAAGAATCAAGAATCTGTAAGATTTTCTCTGGATATCTTGGAGAATTTAGGAAGTCATAGTAATGACAAAAAAAAAAAAAAAAATCACTCGTAATCCCACCACCAGAGTTAACCACTGTTAAACATTTTACTGTATTGTCTTCAAGTCTTGATGTCTCTATGTCCTTATGTAAGAGAGTTATATATTTTTTTAATTTCATTCAGTTTTATATACTGAATAAATATACAGTGTTATTTCAGTTTCAGGTGTACAATAGAGTGATTCACCAGTCTATATCTTACTCAGCGCTCATGATAAGTTTTCTGAAAGAGTTATGTTTTTAAATATAAGACAAAGCATCGTACTCTTGTTTGTAAGTTTCTTATGGCTGTTCTAACAAAGGTACCACATGGTTGGTGATGTACAACAGAAATATATTCTCCTACAATTCTGGAGGTCAGAATTTCAAAATGAGCCTTAAGGGGCTAAAATCAAGGTGATGGTAGGGCTGGGCTTTCTCCAGAAGATATAGGAGAGAATCTGTTTCTTTACCTTTTCCAGGGGCTCACGGCCTTCTCTTCATCTTCTAAGCCCACATACATAGATAGCATCTTCTGTGTGTGACTCTGCTTCCCTCACATGGCCTCTTCTGTCCAAGAAATCCCTCCACTTCCCCCTTAGGGACACTTACAGTGGCATCTAGAGCCAACCCAGATAATCCAGGATAATCTTTCCACCCTCCAGATCCTTAATCACATCCGCAAAGTCTCTGCCATAGACATTAACATTCATAGGCTCCAGACTTTAGGATGTGGATGTCTTTTGGGGGGCTATCAGTCCACCTACAAAACCTACCACTCTATGGATGCAAGTGTATCCACATATGGATAAAAGTGAATTTTGACTTACATTTGGAGTCAGACTCAATTATTAAGTTTCTTCCTTCATTCTAGAATTTCCCAAAAAAAGAAATTTTCAAATAGTTTCTCAAAATAGGAAATTTTCAGTCACAAGCTCTGAAATAGGAAAGATGCTCCTTGATTTCCTTGGAAGCAATAGCGTGACGTGAAATATCATCTGGGAAGATAAAGTGTAAGTTGCCTGGGCACCTACCATGTTCCCTCTGACCTCTTCATCATGTCCTGACAGGCTTAGGTGCACTCTTGATAAGTGACTTGTCTCATACTTGTCCCTTCTCTCTGTTCCCAGACTACCATCCTCCCTACCATTTGAAAGTAACTGACACTGATGCACTTATAAGAAGCCACAGGGACATACCAAAGAAGGCCAGGTGATAAGAAGGCAGAGATTAGTGTGACCCAGCTATGAGCCAAGGATTGCCAACAGTCAATAGCGACCACCAGAAACTAAGAAGACGAAAGATAGGATTTTACCTAGAATCTCGGTGGGAGCATGGCTCTGCTTGATTTGATTGGGAAAAACACCTTGACTGGGGACTTGTACTCCACAGAACTATGAGATAATAAATTTCTGTTGTTTGAAGCTACCCAGTTTGTAGTACTTTGTTTTAGCCGCCCAAAGAAACCCATAGAGGTCCCAAAGCCATCTGTCTTATAGCACCGGGTGCCAACCTGGTGTGCTGGGAAAGCAGCCAATCCAAATCACGGGGAAAGCTCATGGGCTGTGAAGGCACACAGCCTGAGTGTGAGCTCAAGCCCCAGGAATTCAGAAAAGTGAACAGCGTGTCCTGCTCTGAGCTTTCACCTTTCCCAGAGCAGCCATACCTTGTAGATGCCCTTTGCCCATGCTCTTAAACTATCTGGTTTTCCTCAGCTCCCTAAAAAGCAAACAAGCCAGTAAGAGGTACCCTTACCACTACCAGCCTGCTCCCAGATCCCAGCATGCTGGAAAGTCTACTCCAGCAAAAATGCTTGCAAAACACATCATCTACTGGAAATTTTAGGCATTTACTACAAATTGCAACACGATCCTTTGTATGGATTGCATTTTGCAAAGGTAATGGTAGAGCTGGTAAAGGACATGTGTGCCAGAGCAAGAGGAGCACCATGAAATAAGTAAATGAAGAGTTCCCAAGTTCTGACCTTGCTCAGGACGCAGGACCCTCTGGGGCAGTCATTTGGTCTGCGAATCCTGCCCAGTGTCAGATCAAGCACAATAAGGCTTCCCTGAGAGTGGGCTAAAAGTAGGTCGGAAATGAATATGACCTAGTATTCTTAGTAGATCAAAAAGAGAAAGCTGTGTCAACATTTTTAGAGTTAAAAAGAAAGGAAAGGGATGGGGTGCCTGGATGGCTCAGTGGGTTAAACCCTCTGCCTTCAGCTCAGGTCATGATCCCAGGGTCCTGGGATCGAGCCCTGCATCTGGCTTTCTGCTCAGCCTGCTTCCTCCTCTCTCTGTGCCTGCCTCTCTGCCTACTTGTGATCTCTATCAAATAAATAAATAAAATCTTTAAAAAAAAAAGGAAAGGGAGGGAGGGAGTCAAGATAAGAAAAGAAGACATCTTGAGAAAGTGTAATTGAAATCAAATCCCCATAGTTTTGAGGTATGCTCTTGGCCTTGAATAGCTAGTTGCTGAGACCAGAGCAGGTATACACAAGCCTGTGAACACTTGCCCCCTTGGGTAGACCTTCAGTTTCACCAAATATAAAATGTGAGCATTGAAAGTTACCCAAAAATGGAAGTAGGGGCCATATCAGCAACTACCAACAGTCGGCTGGGGAAAAGGAATCACAATCACTAACTTTACATATAATTCATCGTAATGTCTTGGTCAATAGCCAAATATTCCAGGGATAAATGATGAGATTCACAGGCTCTCAAAGTACATAGAGCTTTGCAGGAGGCAAAGAAAAACCTCTAAAATCTGCTATAGCCACTACAGATTTGGGGATCAATTCAGGTTTCCAATTTCATTTCAAGTCCCTAGACTCCAGTATTTACTGGTAAGAGTATCTAAATATGGTACTGGGATAACAGATGGCACATAGTACCCCTGAGAAGTTCTAAGTTGACAGAGGTATGTGATTGCTGTGTATTCTGAGAGCATAACGGACTCTTGGGTAAGATTCAGTAGAGAGCTGATGCTTGACCAGGCTTCATGGGATTATAGACATTATTTATACTTCCATGGCTTAAGTGTTGACCATTGCAGCCCCTGCCAACATGGCCTTATATTCTAATGTTAAACCATTTTCCTGCCCTACATCATATTCTATGCACAGAAGCCAAGGTGAAGAAGACACAGTCCTGGCCCTCAGAGAATTCACAGATCTATCATTCTTGTCTTTGTCAGATGTCATTGGATCAGAGAAATCTGCCCCTCCTCCATTCACCTGCCGCTTAGGTTTTCATTCTATCCCTTATCACCTGGAATACATCTATAATTTATTTGTCGTCTGCCTTCCCCCGTTGGAAAGAAAGTAGAGATTGTATGCCTGGTGTCTGCAACACTGACATGTATAAGGCACTCAATAAATACCCATTTAATGTATGCATTCACAATACGAAGTCCTACACCTACAGCACCAATGCCTCTAATGATTGAGGAAGATTACCCCACAGGGGCCAGTGAGTAGAAGTTTAAATTAAGGACATCCTGATGACTTGGCTTCATCCACAGTTTCAAGGCAAATTGTGAATGTTCCTATATTAGACCAGAGCAGTTGCTCTTCCCAGTACCTTATTCCAGCACCATTCATAAGAGAAACGCCCCTGGAATCTTATACAACACTGACAAAAGAGGTAGGTAAATAAGAAATAGTAGGGATATTTTGAAGAACTAATAGTACGAGAACAAGGGAAGTCCTAACCATGTTGAAGCAAGGGTCATGCCTTATATCCTGCTGTGTTGTACGGACCAGGCTCAGAACCTTTGTGCATTGGTTTCCTGTTGCCATTATAACAAATTGCCACAAGTTTCTTGTTTAGAACATCATAAGTGTATTATCTTATAGTCCAGAAGTCCAAAATGGGTAAAATCAAGATATCAGTGGGGCTGTGTTACTTTCTGGGGGCTCTAGGAGAGAATCCATTTATTCCTTGCCTATTCAGCTTCTAGAAGTCACCTTCGTACCTTGGCTCATGGCCCTCCTCCATCTTCAAAGGCAGTAAGAGCAGGTCCAGTTCTTCCCATATCACATCAATCTGATCTCTTGTTCTGCTTGCTCTTTTATATTTAAGGACCCTTGTGATTACATCAGGCTCAGCCACACAATCCAGGATAACCTTCCAATGTTAAGGTCAAGTGATTAGTGTATTAGTTTGTTAGGGTTTACCATAACAAAGTGCCACAGACTAGGTGACTTAAACAACAGAAACTTGTTTTCTTAACAATTTTGGAGTTTAAAAGTCTCTGACCAAAGTGTCAGCAGGGTTTGTCTTTAGCAGGGTAAGTAAATCTCTCTTCTTGATTTATAGATGGCTGTCTTCTGCCTGTGTCTTCACATGGTCTTCCCTGTGTGCATCCCTGTGTCCTAATCTTCCCTTCTTATAAAGATACCAGTCATACTGGATTAGAGGCAATCCCAGTGATCTCATTTAAATTTAATTACCTCTTTAAATACCCTATATCCAAAAACAGGCACATTCTTAGGTTCTTGGGGTTAGAATTTCAGTATATGAATTTTGAGGGGGACACAATTCAGTTCATAATGGTTAGCAATTTTAATTCCACCTCCTACCTTAATCCTCTTTTGCCACATAATGTAATGTAACATATTCAGAGGTTCTGAAGATGGAGACATGAATGCCTTTGGGGAGCCTAACACACCTTCTGCTGAATATGGTATCACTGGCAGAGCAAATCTTTGAGAAATAGCAGTTCTGAGAGTAGACTATTTAAAACCTTTAACCATGGTCCCATAAGATCCCAGTAAAGCGAAACTGATTGCTCACCAGGATTAGGTCAAGTCTTTAAAGAGATTAAGCTCTATCTCTATAGTCCGGAAGGAGAATACTCTAGGGTTTGTTCACCAAACCCAACTCTGTGTTTATGAGTCTGATTGTGGTCTCCCAAGCCCAGCAATCCACTCAAAGCAGTGGCAAGTCAGGCGTAGGCCACCCCAACCCCTCGGGGCACCCAGGAGGGATGTAGCAGAACAGGCAAATGCGTCAGCAGGCCAGCATCTGATCAGCAGGAAGGAGCAGAAGCCAGTAACCTATAGTGAGCTCTCCAGGCCTGACCAGCTGTAGCACAGAGCATTCCTTCTTAGGGCAGCTATGTCTTTCACAAGAACTCCTAAAAGTCTTCATCAAGAGCTCTATAATTCCTTATGGAATTAGATGCTCGGGAAAACAATCTTACCAAAACTGGTTTCATGAGACTTGGTTTTTGTTTTTATTTATTTATTTATTTATTTATTTATTAATAAAAAGTAAGCATCAGAAACAAACAGAAAAAAAACACCACCACCACCACCAACCAACTCTGTCATAGGTATTATTTCCCTCTCGCCCTTCTTTACAGCTAATCAAGATGTAGACAAGCAAGGACTAGTTGGGCTATGTAGTTGCCCTGGCTCTTATTATCTCCTCATCTATCTCTCTGTGTGTCTATTTGTCTAACTAGCTTCCAATAGAATGGCGAGTGAATAATCAGACAGACCTTTATTGGAGTCCCAGCTCCGCCAGTTACGGCTGCAGAGCCTTCGGGCAGTTATTAACCTCTCCGGGCCTCAGTCTCTTGATCTGTAAATGAAATAAAAGTACCCATTTTGCAAGGTTGCTATGATACTGAATTGAATATGTAAATCATTCAGCACATAAAAGTAGGTTCTAAATGTTAGCAATACAAGAATGAAAGGGTCAGAGCAGCCGTCCTCCTTGACTCTTTCCTGCTTTCATGCCCAATGACTCTATTCTAGTGTTACTGCTTCTAGTATTCTGTTACACAGATGAAGACTATCCAGGCCTAGGCACACTATCTCAGAATCTTTCAAAGGCAGGCAAACATAGGGATGGAAAAAAAGAAGGGAGGCAGATCAATTTAGAAGACGCGGAAAATTTACTTTTGAAGCTGGAACTTGAAATTCCAATAAGGCAGAGAACATGAGAGCCCTTGAGTACTTACGAACAACCTACCAGTGTTAGCTCTAGGTTTCCAATTTGAAGATATTGGACCAGATGGTTCATGTCTGAACTTGTTTGTCACTTGGACACAATCACAGTTCCAGCCCCAGGGCCAACGGCCTTTGCAGTGCTTTATCTTCCTTCCGGCTGCCACTGCCTAAGTCCATTAGGGATCCACTGCCAGCTAGAAAGAGAGGCCAGCACAGTCAACCTCCAAGAACTCGTGCGGATGGCAGAGCTCATTCTCTTGAGAATAAGAGGATCTTTTAAACAAATAAGAGGTCGTTAAACATCAACAGGTAAAAGTAAGAAGAAACTCACCAGATACCAAAAGGGGCAGGAGAATTCAAACTCTAGCTGACTGTCTGGCTTTTCTCTGTGAGACCCCATGGAATGTGGCCCCTCCTGCCTCTCAGGTTCTCCCACCCCTTACTTCCTGACTGCCTCCAGTTCCTCAACGGGCTGAGCTTTCCTGCCCCAGGATCTCTGCACTGACTGTTCAGTCTACAGCGAACACCACCAGTCCCTCTCCCTGATCTTCTTTTTCATCCTCAGGTACTCAGGGGTGCCTTCCCGACCTCCTTTCTAAAGCTGGAACCTCCTTGTTGTTCTCTATCTCTGCATCCTGTTTCTGGCCCTTTTAGCACTTATGACAGTGAGTAATTATGTGTTGTGTGTGTGTGTGTGTGTGTGTGTGTGTGTGTGTGTTCTGGGCATTGGTGTGAAAAGTTACTTGGGACAGAAAGATTGGAGCTAGATGGAGAAGGTACGGCTTCTAGTTCTGGGGTAGTTCCTGGGCCTTTCTACTGGTAAATGACCTGGTGCAGTAGCCCAATCAACACTGTCACAAGTAAATGATTTGAGACTTGATGTCATGGGCTAAGGGTCAGGGGACCCGGATTTTAGTTCTAATCCAGTTCTGCCACTTACCAGCCTTATCACTGTGGGCAAATTGCTTCTCCCCTCCAAGACTCAGGTTTTTTTACCAATGAAGTCAATGTACTTGATGTTGCAAATGCTCAACTATGCTCAACTATTTGATGCTCAAATGCTCAAGTACTAATATTCTGTTTTCTTCTCCTGATTCATTTAAACAGACTGTCAGTCAGCCAACGTCAGACATAAGGTGGAATAGGAAGCCATATACTATAGTAAGACTGGGGTGGGATGCTACATATCAAGGACAGTGATAGCCTCTGTCCTTAAGTTGCAAACTGTCCATTCACAAAGGAACAGATCTCCACTGATCCAGTCACATACTCTGGCAAGATTCATTGGTTGGATATGTAACTGCCTATCAGGGTTTTTGCAAGTCAGGAAAACGAAAGGTACCTGATCTCCTGTCACAATCTGTGACAGGCATTGCCTCCAAAGTCACTAGTGAAGAAGATAGCTGTCCTAGCAGAGCCATGCATGCTTTTGGAAGACCCAGGCTAATAGGACACAGATCAGAAGTTGTGGGCGGAAAGACCTCTGCAGAGCTTTGCTGTCCAATACTGTAACCATGAGCCACATGTGGCTACCAAGCACTTCACATGGGGCTAGGGTGAATTGAGATGTGCTGAAAATATAAAATATATGTTGCATTGCAAAGATTTTAGTACAAAAAAGCATATGTAAAATATCTGACTAAATAACATAAATTGATGACATGTTGAAATGGCAATAGTTTAGACACGTTGGGTTAAATAAAATATATTCTTAATATTAATTTTATAAGTTTCTTTTAATGTAGCTCATAGAAAATTTTAAATTACTGAGGAACTCAAATGATGTTGCTATTGAATAGCGCTGATCCAGAGCTAGTTGTGTGTAGGGAGGGGGGCAGGAGAGAGAGAGAGCGGAGAAGGAAGAGGAGGGGGAGGAAAAGGAGCAGGAATTGGTGCAGAAAAGAGGGACTTGATGGAGGAGATGGGAGTGAATCAAGAAGATATTCTGCCTAGTGTGTCCCCAATTTGTACTCAACTGCACCATTAGGCAGCAAGATGGCCAAAGTCCGCAATGCCAGGTCATGGATTGGTGTTCCCAGAGATGACCATTTGAGGGATTTTCAGATATGGGATTTCACATGAGGATAGGGTAAGAGGAATCGGATGAAGTGGGAGGCAGGGAAGTCAGATACAATTCTGTTACCCATCCCCCCTCAAAACCACACTGCACCCTGAGCTTGCCCAACTGGCAAAGAGAGCTCTAAATGGGATGGAGAAAGGCTAAAATAAACAACATGGTGGATTAAACACAGACTGAACCTTAGTTATTTAGGAATAGGATTTTGATTTTATGGCATAAAGCATCAGTTATTTTTTTTTTAAGATTTTATTTATTTATTTGACAGAGATCACAAGTAGGCAGAGAGGCAGGCAGAGAGAGAAGGGGAAGCAGGCTCCCCACTGAGCAGAGAGCCCGATGCAGGGCTTGATCCCAGGACCCTGGGATCATGACCTGAGCTGAAGGCAGAGGCTTTAACCCACTAAGCCACCCAGGTGCCCCAGTTATTTTTTTTTAATATTTTATTTATTTATTTGACAGACAGAGATCACAAGTAGTCAGACAGGCAGGAAGAGAGAGAGGAGGAAGCAGGCTCACTGCTGAACAGAGAGCCCGATGCAGGGCTCCATCCCAGGACCCTGAGACCATGACCTGAGCTGAAGGCAGAGGCTTTAACCCACTGAGCCACCCAGGTGCCCCAGTTATTTTTAAATTCTAATTAGATTAGAGAGAGTTCTGACAACACCAAAAACAACAAAGGAGAAAAAAATAAAAATCATCCATATTCCCCTAATCCAGTTATAACTATTTTAATACTTTACAGTAACTTTCTTCCAGTTCTTTTCTTTGTATGCATGAGTGTGTGTTATAATGATGTGTTATATTATTGGGATTACACAAAATTTGTGTATCTTACTGTTTCAATGATTTGGCATAAAAATTATATGATGTCACTAATTATTCTTGAAAAATACAATTATAATTGCTACCTAATATTACACCGCAAGAATTTATCAACACTTAAGCATTCTCTAATAGTTGGGAATTTTAAATCATTTATCATTTTTAATCTACCATAGGTAAAATGTGACAAATAACTTTGTACATCAAATTTGCTCTAATATTTTAAGGAAAGTGAAAGAAGTCTACCAAAACCATTACAGAGAATGCAAAGGAAGTCAGTGAGTGTCCTTACATACCTTATCTTTTTAAGAATAGACAGAATCAGGGGCGCCTGGGTGGCTCAGTGGGTTAAAGCCTCTGCCTTCGGCTCAGGTCATGATCCCGGGGTCCTGGGATCGAGCCCCACATCGGGCTCTTTGCTCACCAGGGAGTCTGTTTCCTCTTCTCTCTCTCTCTCTGCCTACTTGTGATCTCTGTCTGTCAAATAAATAAATAAAAATCTTTAAAAAAAAAAAAAAGAGTAGACAGAATCAGTCAAGTTAACTTATTTTTAAGTTTTCTTCCTATTTTGAAATTTTATGTCTGACTCTTTGGAAAAACATTTTATTTTTTATTTTTCTAAAGATTTTATTTATTTATATGACAGAGAGAGATCACAAGTAGACAGAGAGGCAGGCAGAGAGAGAGAGAGGGAAGCAGGCTCCCCGCCGAGCAGAGAGCCCGATGCGGGACTTGATCCCAGGACCCTGAGATCATGACCTGAGCCGAAGGCAGAGGCTTAACCCACTGAGCCACCCAGGTGCCCCGGAAAAACATTTTAGTTATCATTCTTTGGGAGTTTTTTTGTCATTTAAGATATAGAAGAGTATTAGATTTAGTGAAACCCAGTGTTAAAAACTGTAAAGGCTCTGAGATTTTAGTCTACCTGAAAGCCAACAAGTTTCACAGATGCTGGCAGAAGACATGAGACTCCTGAGTCAGAGACAGAGGACAGTTTATTATTCACAGTAACAGTAAGAGCCGGGATATTGGTTTTGGTTTTTCTAAGTCCCATTCCCATAAGGTGACACAAAGAGGGCCAGGTGATACCTGTCCATGCAGTTATTTGCATTACAGGGGAGGACCCTGAATTAGGGAACCTGAATCTTTTATAGGGGACAGTAAGCATGCTGTTCTATGGCCAGAAGTCTCCAAGGCTGTTTGTTATACAAATGTCCTAATGAGACAATTTGGAGCAAACACCAGTAAAGCCTCTGCTAATAAGATGTGCAAAAATGCAAGAGACCTGTAGGGTATTATCTTCATTATGGGCATGAAGATGGTATTAGGAACTGGTTGGAGTATGTCTGTATATCATATTCATGAGACTGCTGTTATTTTCATCAGGACCAACCTGAGGCCTCTTTTTTTCTGGCGTGTGGCACTTTCTTTCCATATTCCTTATCCACAGGAGTTAATGTCTGTATGCATAAGCTTCAAAGCAGCCTATATAGAGATTTATTCATATCTGGATACAATAGCGTCATGTCCACTTCCATAAGTATAGTCAGAGCAAACCATCCCAGCTCTGCCAGCAAGACTGCAAGTGCCTGTGAGACAGATTGAGGAGCTTACTCCCTCCCTCCTGGAGAATGGACTGGAATAACACTGCACAAACCCCGTATGCTCCTTAAAATTCCCTACATCCACTGAATATGGCTGAAATGCCACTGCCAGAAACAATCTAAAAAGAGGTCTCACCAAAAAGATTTTGTTCCCTAAGGGAAAAGTCTTCAAACGTTGGCATGAATAAGTTATGAAAAGCCTTCACAACTGAAAGAGACATAATCATCATTCATGTATAACAGATTTGTTTATTCTGTAAAGATTCATTTCAGTTGATTAATTATCAGTATCTGCTGATGGTGGGGGTAACAAGTCTGTGCTGATGAGAGAATTATTGAAGTACATGCTTAGAATATTTATCACTGAGCATGTATTGTATAAACTTAGCATATTTATCATGTTCTTTCATATGGGCTCTTTCTTCCCCAAATAGATTAAACAGTACTGCCTATGATGTAGGCACTTACCCCTCCACATATGGTACTCTATTCTTTATAGAGATATGTACTATTTCTATACAGAATACCAGTAGCCCCTAATATGAATAAGTGTGACACTGTACGTGGTTCTTGGGTCTTTCTCAGCCTTAGGCAGAGCTTTTCCAATATAAACTGCAGATTGTCATCTCTAGCACTTTATATAGTATGATCTTGGGCCAACCAATCCCCCTGTAGTACAACTACCTTTTTAAAAAAAAAGTACAATTTGTGTAAGTTAAAGATCAGGCATTTTAAATGAGAAGTAAAGATGAAAGTTGACTAAATTTCAATTAAAATTAAATTATTAAAATCAGCATCTCTCAACATAACCTGTAATATGTAATAATATGTAATGATCTTCAAAGAAACTTTTTCCTTCCATTTATTGAAAATGATAGTAAGAACTACCATTTATTGATCGATACACTGAACTAGATGCTTTGGATTTGCATTCACATTCCATCTCCAATACCCTTGAAGCTCATATTATTATCTGCTGACCACAGCTTAAGAAAGCAAGGCATAAAGAGTCTAGATCACTTGCCTAATATCATTTAATTTATATGTGACCAGGTTGGGATTCAAACTGCTCTTTTTCCTAATTTGGGGCTCTCTGCTACAATGCTAGATGGCTCTGTCTTCTGATATTTAGGCAAGGCCGCTATATGAGGATTGTGATTCCAGCTCCAATAATACTATCTTTGTGGCCTGTCTTTGTGTCCCAGTTTCCCCATAGACTTGTCTCATCTCATTTATCTGTATAGCTTTAATATATCACTCTCAAATATTTACCCTTTTCCTTTCTCTTCCTGAACTTCCAACTCATATTGCTTATTTACTTGCCTTCTGACCATTTCTTTAATATTTAATATTAGTACTTTAATATGTCCAAATTGAGGGATGTCTGGGTGGCTCAGTCGGTTGGGCATCTGCCTTCGGCTCAAGTCATGATCCCAGGGTTCTGGGATCAAGTCCCACATCAGGCTCCTTGCTCAGTGGGGAGCTTGCCTCTCCCTCTTCTACTGCCTGCCACTCACCCTGCTTGTGCTCTCTCCCTCTCACTCTGACAAATAAATAAAATCTTAAAATATATATATATATGTCCAAGTTTCAACCAGCTACTCCCATATTGACCTCTATTTCAGTAAATGTCACCATCAACCATCTCGTTGCCCAAACCAGAAACACAGGGAGCATTCTTGACTTCTCCTTCTCTTTCCCTCATTCTCCACATCTCTTCAATCAGTGTAGATTCAAGTGCTATAGATTCCACCATGTAAATACCTCTTCTCTGTCCTACCACCACTGTAGTAATGTCAGCATGATCATCTCTCCTGAGGAATTCTGATGATCTCTTAAAGGGTCTCCCTGCCTCTGCTTCATTCTCCTCCACACTGTCCTTCACCCTGTATCCAAAGTGAACCTTAAAATTCCAAGCCTCATCAGGCTACTCCTTTACTCAGAATCTTTTAATAGCTCTCCTTTGTCCTTGAGTAAATTCCCAAGACCTTACCATTGCTTGCTGGCTCTTTGTCTACATGTCAGCCTCATCTTTTGCCACTTTCTTCCCTGCAACTTCTGCTTTAGTCAAGCTGAACTAATTTTAGTTTCTTAAACTCTTCTCCCACTCTCTTCTTGCCTTGGTTCTTTTCAAATCTTGCTTGTTCTACTGTGGGGAAGATGTTACTCTATTGTTACCACTCTCTCACTTTTCTCCCAAAATGATTACTATGGAAAGGAAAGAGCAGAGTTTCAGGATCTGGTCCCAGTGGGGAACAACCCTATGCTTTCTGTTTTCTTATCATGGTGGCTGAATTTGTAGGTATCAATAGCACCTATCCTGTTCGAAGGAACCAAATCTTTTTATTTTCTCTTGCTACTGAAACTTTCAAATATTTGAAAATGTAATTGGATCATAACAAACAGAGAAAATAGCCCTGAACATTTAAATTAGCAGTTTGCCTACAAGAAAATTGATCTTTGATTGATTAGGAGGACTGATGATTTATGGTTGGGGTGTAGTAGGCTCAGCAGTTGTCAGGAGGTCTAAGTCTCAAAGGACTCATGATATCAAGTGTTACCATAATCCTGACACCCATGTACCTATTAAATCAGAAGCTACCATTTGCTTTATTGCTATTAAGCCTAGAAATTTATTATGCTCCTAGAACTTGTCAGAGTCTCTGAGACATCATGAGGCTTGATGTAGCCACATGGAGCTATATGAAGCCCCATTGTTTATGGATCACTTTCTCTTCCATTTTCTCTCTCTTGTGACTTTTTCCAGCATTTTTTTCAGCATCAGAAAAGTGCATTCAAAAGATTACAAACAGCAGTTGGTAATCAGTGCATAACAGCTTTCTGTGTCTAATACAATTAGGTGTACATTAGACACTGGGTGTAATAAGAATACTGTCACTGTAATAGAACTCTGTCAAAGTACCAATGCCTCCCACTTTGAAAATACACGGATCAATTTTGTATCCCCTATGGAAGGGGAACAGTGTAACAGTTGCATGGCATTACTCTGTGACAAATTTCAACAGCTTTTGCTTATCAAATTCTGAAGGAAGATGGTATACATGCAAATTTACATGCTATTTAATATCCTTCAAGCTCCTTCTTATTGAAGCTGTATCCTTGATGCTTTTAAGCTAAATTCAAGCATGATTTTAGGTCATGTCCATAGTTGGTACCAGAGCATTAGTGAAAGAAATATGTTGTTGAATATTGAACATGTCCCAATTAAAACTAAAATGCAATACTTGTATGAAATATCCAGGGAAGACAAATCTATAGAGACAGAAGAAGTGCATTAGTGGTTGCCAGAGTCTAGGGATAGGAACAAGGAGTGACTGCAAATGGGTGGGTGGTGTCTTTTGGGAGTGATGGAAATTTCTAAAATTGGATTTTATGATAGATTTTTATGACTGTAAATTTACTAATGATCATTGACTTGTATATTTAAAATGAGTTTATTTTATGCTACATAAATTATAGCTCAATAAAGCTGCTTTAAAAAAAAACACGAGTAAACTATAGTGAAAATTCTTATACGCATCTTTGTGGTCCTATGGAAGTATATCCAGAGAATTAATTCTGAGATGTATAATTGGTGGACCAGAGGGATGTCTTTTGAATTTTTCACAGAAACCACCAAGTTGTCTTTCAAATTTAATTCACCACTTTACTGTCCTGCTGACAGTGTATGACACTATCCATTTCTCCATCACATTGCCAACACCTGATAATATTAATCTTATGTTTTTGATACTGTAGCAAGATGTTTATTGTTATTAATTTTTAATTACTATATTGCTTTAATCATTTTTTATATCCTTATTGGCCTTTGTATTTCTTTGTGAATTACCTATATCCTTTGTTCATTTTAAAAAATGGGTTGCTTATCATTTCCCTGTTGACTTACATATTCTTACATAATTATGTATATTAATATCTTCCCATTATATATATTGCAAATTTTTTTCTAGTCCAGTGTTTGATATACTACAGCCCATGAGCCAAACTCACTGTGTGTTTTAATTTCTTTTTTAAATTTTTAATTCTGAAGTAATTATAGATTCACATGAAATTTCAAAGATAATACAGAAAGGTGCCATGTAGGCTTTACCCAGTTTCCCCTATGGGTTACATTTTACAGAATTTAGTACAATGTCAAAGCCAAGAAATCCATATTGGCATAATGTGTGTGTGTGCGTGTGTGCATGTGTGCATCTGTGCCACTTTATCACAGGTAAAGATTCATGCAGGCACCACCGCAATCAAGACACAGAACAATTCCATTATCATCACAAAGATCTCCCTCCTGCCACTCCTTTGTAGTCACAACCACACCACTATCCCCAATCTTCCCTAATCCTTAACCACTACTGTGTTCTCTATGTAATTTTGTCATTTTGAGACTCTTATTTAATCTAATCATAAAGTATGTCACCTTTGAGAGTTACTTTTCACTCAGAGTAACATCCTTGAGATCCCTGCCAGTTGTCATATGTATCAAAATTTGTTTCCTTTTATTGTTAAGTAGTATCCATAGTACAGATGTACCTGTTACTTGTTTTAAAAATGGAGTATGAGTTCAGAATGATTTTTACATTTTTAAATGGTTGAAAACATCAAAAGACGAATAATATTTTGTGGCCCATGAAAACCAAATGAAAGCCAAGTTTCAGTGTCCATAAATAATATTTTATTGGAACATGGCCGTGCCCATTTGCTTGATACCATCTAACCTACGGCTGTTTCATGTTATGATGGCAGACTTGAGTTGTCGTGATGGTGACCACTGTCATATTGAGGGTATAAAACCAGAGAGAGGGAGGTTCTACCTTGACTCCTCCCAGACAAGTCTTACCAACCTTGCCACCCTGGCTGCTTGGTGTGTTGGACTTCTTCCCACACCCAGTAGAATTCCCACTTAAACAAAACCTGATTTTCCTTTGCTGACTGAATGAGAGCTTTGGAACCTCTTAAGTGCTCTCCCTTAAATAGTTTTCATCATAGTCTTATTTCCCATTACATAAAGAATATAGAACTGTGGAAATGCATACTTCTGGCATTTCAGGACTCTATTCTGGCAGGAAAAGCTTAGCCAATAGGCTAAAGCAACTATTGCAGGGCATTAGAGAGAGTCAGTACAGGTCAGTCAGTAAAGCCCCTGAATCCGGGGAAGGTTAGTTATAAATCTGTGTGTATCTCAGTTTCATAAATGTAAAATGGGAATCATTAGAATGATCTAAGTTCTACAATATCTGTTTCTTCCTTAGCTTTTATGTAAATGATTTCTGCCTTGTAGCCTGGCATGTGACCACCTATTAGAAGGCCTCCACTTCCCAGGGAGATTTGGCCATGAGGCTAAGCTTTGATAAACAGGCTGTGAGCGGAAGGGACACGTGCACGGGGAGAGAATGTCGATGGGGTGCAGAACCATCTTACATTATACAGATGAGAGTAACACTCTAGGGATGGCTGAGTACAAGGTAGAAAGTGCCCAGAGCACTGACTTCTGGACTCTTCCATGAGAAAAAAGAAACTTCTGTTTTAATGCGGTTTCAGCATTTAGACTGCTCATTACACGAGGCTGGACCCTTAATTCAAACTGCACAGCCTCTTGGTGTTGTTGCGAGAAACATTTAAGAAAGAATTAAAGCAGATACATAGAATGGACTCTCTAAATGTGGTTTTCCTTTCTTTCTGACATCATCACTCATTTCCGTGTTTACCAGAGTAATGTGTTATACAGAGCTATACAGACAGAAGGAATTTAATAAGTAGTAAGGACAAATTGAACTGAATTCAATAGCCTGAGACAGGAAGAGATTCCAGTCTTCACACACACTGACCTATGTGGCAAAATATATACCCTGGTTTAGATTTCTAAGTGAGGGAGGCTGACATTCATTCGTACATTTTGATTGGTAGATTCCCCACTGTTAAACAGCCTGAATTCTTTTGCAAGGGTTTGAAGTTGGCTTCTGTTGCCTTCTGAGAGCCCAGGAATTACATATCACGTACTGTGCCTGCTGAGGCTCCACACAGGTCTCAGCAGGCAAGCCAGAAAGGCAGACTCAATAGTCACGGTGTCCTCGAGGGGAGGCTGTGCTGTGATTACCAGCAGCTCCCAGCCCCTACCCATCATAAATGACGAGCACTCTTCCAGGGGTCTATCCTTCCAAGCATGACTCCATAGACTACTCTTCTCAAATTTCCCACCTCTCCAAAAGGAATATGACCCTATCACAGATTCCTGGGTAGCTGCCGTAATAAATGGGGAAAAGGTGCCATATTTGCTGAGACCCTTTACTCAGCAGGAAGGTTGGATTTTCCAAAAGACACCAGCATATGAGGAGATTACAGGTGATAACCCCCATTCCACAGTGCTGGCTTCATCACTGGGACTGCTCCTTGAGTTCTTTCTATTTGGGAAACAAAGGAAAAGAGACACATCGGCTCCCACGTTGTAATAACACCGTTTAAACCCCAATAAATGTTAGCTAACTGGAATTAAAATAAAAACTTTACAAAAACAAAAAGAGTCTCTACTTTGGCGGGGGTCGGGGAGACAAGCCATGAGAGACTCTTAACTATAGGAAACAAACTGAGGGTTGTTAGAGGGGAGGGGGTTGGGGGATGGAGTAACTGGGGGATGGGCATTAAAGACAGCACTTAATGTAATGTGCACTGGGTGTTGTATGCAACTGATGAGTCGCTAAACTCTACCTCTGAAACTAATAATGCACTATATGTTAATTGATTGATTTTCAGTTTTAAAAAAGACATTAAAACCCTAACAAAACAGGATCACCTGGATGGCTCAGTCAGTTAAGCGGCTGCCTATGGCTCAAGCTTTGATCCTAGATCCTGGGATGGAGCCCCTCATTGGACTCCCTGCCCAGCGGGGAGTCTGCTTCTCCCTTTCCCTCTGCCTGCTGCTCCCCCTACTTGTTCTCTCTCTTTCTCTCTCTCTCAAATAAATAAAATCTTTAAATCCTAACAAAACAAAATACCAAAAAGCAATAAAATGTTAAAAAAAATTAAGGGACTTAATTATTCTTTTCTTTTCAGATTTATTGAGAAATAATGGACATACATCACTTTATAAGTTTAAGGTATACAGCAGGACTGTTTCAGTTAGACATACTGTAAACTGGTTGCCACAATAGGTTTAGTTAGCATCCATTACCTCATACAGATACAATAAGAAGAAAAGAAAAAATATCATCACATAGGTAGCACTCCTGTGTGATATATGGAAATGTTTATAAGAGAATAGATTCTAAGAATACTCATCACACACACACAAAAAAATAGCTTCCTGTGATGACCATGCTTGGGAAATACTCTTAACAACTTCTTTCTATAACAGGCAGTAGTGTTAACAATGGTCGTCACATTGTGCATTACATTGCTAGTACTTACCTATCTTACAACTGGAGGTTTGTACCTTTTGCCTACTTCCTCCAATTCCTCCTCCCCCACACCCTACCTCTGGAAACTACAACTCTAGTCTCTTTTAATATGAGTTTCATGTGCGGTTTTTTTTGTTGTTTGGTTGGTTTTGTTTTAGGTTCCACATGTAAGTGAGATCATACAGTATTTGTCCTTCTCTGACTTATTTCATTTAGCATAATGCATATATGGCCCATCCATGTTGTTACAAATGGTTGGATTTCCTCAATTTTTATGGCTGAATAAATTGTATATGTATACCACAATTTCTGTATCCATTCATCTATCGATAGGCACTTAAATTGTTTGCATGTCGTGGCTATTGTAAATAATGCTGCAAGGAACATAGGAGTACAGGTATCTTTTCAAGTTAGTGTTTTCATTTCCTGTGGATATTTTTCCAGAATTGGGAGTTGCCGGATCTTAGGGAAGACCTATTTTAAATTTGTTGAGGAAACTCCATACTGTTTTCTAGAGTGGCTGTACCAATTTACAATCCTACCAAAGTACACAGTTTTCTCCAGTTCTGGCCAGCATTTATTTATTGTCTCTTGTCTTTTTGGCGATGGCCATTCTAGAGTTGTGAGGTAACATCTCAGTGTGGTTTTTATTTGCATTTCCTTAATGACTAGTGATGTTGAGCATCTTTTCATGTACCTGTTAGCCATTCGTATATCTTCTTTGGAAAAATGTCAGTTCAGGTCCTTTGCCTATTTTTAATTGGATTATTTGTGGGTTTCATTTGTTTTGTTTTGCTATGTAGTTTATATATCCTGGATATGAAACCCTTATCAGATATGTGCTTTGAAAATATTTTTTTTTCCCATTCTGTAGGTTACTTTTTACTTTTTTGAGGGTTTCTTTTACTGTGCAAGGTTTTTAGTTTGATGCAATCCCACTTGCTTATTTTTGATCTTGTTGTTTGTTCTTTATGTGTAATTTCTAAAAAATCATTACCAAGAACCATGTCAAGCCATTGCCAAAAAAAAAAAAAAAAAGTCAAATTGCAATTTCCTACAATTTCTCCTAGAAGCTTCATAGTTTCAGGCCTTACATTTAAGTCTTTTGAGTCTATTTTTGTGTATGATGAAAGATAAGGATACTGGGTCATTCTTTTAGTTGTGAATATCCAATTTTCCCAGCACCATTTATTAAAGAGGCTATCTCTTCTCCATTAAGTATTCTTGGCTCCCTTGTTAAATACTAGTGGACTGTGTATGATTGGGTTACTTTTGGGCTCTCAATTCTGTTTCACTGGTCTATGTATCTGTTGATCATTCATTTTTTTTAAAGATTTTATTTATTTATTTGAGAGAGAGAGAGTGCACAAGTTGAGGGATGGGGCAGAGGGAGAAGCAGACTGAGTAGGGAACCCAACATGGGGCTCAATCCCAGGACCCTGAGATCATGAGCTGAGCCAAAGGCAGCCGCTTAACCAATTGAGCCACCCAGGTGCTCCATCTGTTGATCATTCTTTATTACTCCCCGCATTAGCTGCTGAAAATTCAGAATATAAGATTGGGTATTTTTGTGTGTTGAGTTAGATGGAAAAGAAATAAGACAAAGCATTTTTATGTGTTAAAGAGAAAATCTGGCACATGTGTTCAACTTTATAACTTAACCTTTGAAAGGTAAACTCAGTTGCCTTTCCAATCAGCTTGGCAGTGAGGTGTTGGAACAAAAACCATGAAACTCATATTGCAAAACATCCAGCAGAAAATGAACAATGAGGGATTTTATAGTAACCCCCCACCACACACACACATAGAGGCAAACAAAATTGCCCTAACAAATTTAGCTCATCCATCTTGATCATAAAAAGAAGAATAATTGTGTCTTTATATTTCTGCTTCCTTATGGTGCCTCCCGAACGATGTTTGTATTTTTATTTGGAGAGGCTCCTAACTAACCTCCAAAACCCTTTTTCTGACTGGGGCCCATCCCTTAAAAAGAAAATAGACTAAGGAAAATCCTAGTTGACAAATCTGACTTGGAAAGTCATTCCAGCAGTGAGTAGAAACTATGGATTTGGGAATGGGGGAAGGAGTAGGGACACATGGGAAGCAAAGCTTTTCAAAATAATAACTCAGTTCTGGAGATTCTTGTTGAGGAATAGTTGGGAAACCATCCAGTTTTGTAAAAATTGCTTCTGGATATCAAGAAATGAATTCTATTTTTAAGTTATCATTTATGGAGCGATTATTTTGTGCCAGGCATTATACTAAAGGCTCCCACATATATTTTCCAATTTAATTATCACAATGATTATGGCATGAATCTCACTGTCCCATTTTACTGATGAGGAAATAAGGCTGAAGAGAGAAATAGCCACTCCAGTTTGTCCCGGGGAAAGAAAGAAGGGTCAAGATTCTCAACTAAATGCCTTGAGTTGAAAGCCACTACTCTTCACCACTGAGCCTCCATACCTTTCTTGTAAAACACAGACTTCTAAAACATTGCTATTCTATTTGCATTTTGATTGCTCAAAAAATGCTTTTACAATCAATATTACCTTGTTATTCTATGTAATTGGAGTGAGAACTCCTAGGTGTCCAGAGCCATGTTTATATTTCTCTCCATCCCAACACTTCCCAAGTACCTGGCCCATCGTAGATTCCTAAGAACACATGAGAATGAATACTGGGTTCTTGGTCTCTGGTGATATTGACTAATGTCAACCTATTTCAGCAGCATAATTAGTAGTTCTGTCACTCGAGAGACAGGGAACAAGCTCAGTCCTAGGCTATTTCTCATTATCACGTGTAGCTTACATTCTTGAGGGAGCAGAGAGGTAAGGAAGTAACAAATCAGTTGAACAACACAGTTTCAGCTAGAGAGAAGTACGAGAAGAAAATAATGTGGGTGACTTGGTGTATTAGTTTCCTATGGCTGCTATAATAAATTACACACTTTTCGTGGCTTAAAACAACACACATTTATGATTACTCAGTTCAGGAGGTCAGAAGAGTCTGAACTGGTCAGAAGAGTCAAGGTTTTGGCAGGGCTGTGATCATTCTGGAGGCTCCAGCTAGAAATCTGCTTCTTTGCTTTTCTCAGCTTCTAGAGGCCACCTGTGTTCCTTGGCTCACAGTCCCTTTTTCTGTCTCTAAAAGCAGGAGCACAGCACCTGCAAATCTCTTTCCTGACTCTTGCTCTCCTACCTCTGCTTATAACAGCCTTTATGGTTTTGTTGGACCCACTGAATAATTCAGGATAATCTCTCTATCTCCTCAATCTAATGACATCAGCAGTCTCTTTTGCTGTGTTAGGTAACAGATTCACAGCTTTCAGGGATTTGGATGAGGACATGTTTGGGAGCCATTATTCTGTCTGCCACACTTGGAGAGGGGTTCCAGAGCTTAGATGGATAGGCCAGTGTCAGCTTAGAGACGAACATCATTCTCCTATTTTGGATTTTAACTACCTTCAAGGCTCCTACCGAGATAGGTCTTTAAAGACCTTTCATGACCTTTTTTCCTGAGCTGGTGAGAGACAAACACAAATGTTTTGGTCAATAACTGTAAGTGGGAAAATAATGAAGAAACGGTATGGAATACTTCAGGGTCAGAAGCAAGACAAGCCATACATTGGAAGGCTTACTAAATAAACTTCATCGATACATTTCCTTATAAAATTTTCCCACCCCCGTACATGCCCTCATTTTCATGAAAGTAAATAAAACAAATTCCCCACGATCTTCAAAGGAATTTGTGTCATTCTCTTTTCCCTGCACTTAGTCTAGCAAGTATCTGTACGATCAAAGTAGCCAGTAGAGGATCTGGGGTTGAATTCTGGGTGCCAGTGTCTATAGTCTGCGTCTCTAATCACAGTCATTTATTTTTATTGCTGTTGTTGCTCTGTATTTCATGGACCCTTTAGACCACCTCACTTACCTGTGTGGTTTCAGCTACTATGCGCGTCTAAAGATGATCGGCCTGCAGATGGACCAGAGAGCTATAAACATTTTTCACCAGGAAGTGATCCCAGGATCATGTCTTTAAGAACAAGGAGGGATGAGGCAGAGGAGACATCAGGGCATTTCAGGTACGGTCTTTTGATAACTATTGACTTCCATGAATCAGTTTCACTCCCTGCCACAATCGTGCCTGATTGGATGTTTCATTTCCAAAAACCATAATCATAAACTCTTACTCACGAACACTTCATTCACCAGAATTCCAAGGGGGAGTTGGGGCAAAGAGGATAGCCCAGCTGGCCCACTGTAGATGGAACTGTTAGGATAAAATGTTATTACTTTTCTGAGGATATACACAGCCCCAGGCTCATAGAATGAGAGCATCCATTTTTGGGGAGTCAGGGTAATGTGAAAGGGGGAGATAGTGGAGGGTTTGACAATGTCTGGTAAAGGTGCTTCCAACACTCTTCAAGTCTTTCCTTAAATTATGCAGTTGTAAACCAGGAACGTACCTGAGCTCCTTGTGAAAGGCAGTGGAGAAAAGCTAGGCAGCAACAAAGTGCCTTTGGACGTTGAAGGGGCAGAGTAAACTAGAATGATAAAGTCAGATGTTAGAAGAACTAATGGGGAAGCTCTAGAGTTTCAGAAGCCAGGGAACTGGGGATTAAGAATAATTTACCTAGGGGTGCCTGTGTGGTTCGGTCTGTTACGTGCCTGCTTTTGGCTCAGGTCATGATCTTGGGGTCCTGGGATTGAGCCCCATGTCTGGTTCTCAGCTCAATGGGGAGCCTGCTTCTCCTTCTCCCTCTGCCCCTCCCCCCTGCTCTCTCTCTCTCTCTCTAATAAATAAATACTTAAAAAAAAAGAATAATTTACCTAAATATCTGAAAGCCAGTAAGATCTTAAATAACAGTCACTTTGTCCATTCCCAGGAATAATTCTGCTTCTTGCCGTAGTGCGATCCTAGACAAAAGACAGTGCGATCCTAGACAAAAGACAAAGACCGATAAATTCTAGTTTTTCTAATCTTTGTATTTGCAGCAGGAGAAATTCTCTGCTTCTCTCTTTCAAAACCACTCCCTCATTATTGGTTCATAAATTTGACAGTATCATTTATTATCCAACTTAAAATCTATTTTAAATTAGAAAAGCAATGATTTAAAAAACTTGAACAGGAAAGAAAATTATTGGAATAAAATTACAATTGGACTCCTCAGAGGAATTGCTTTTAAAGTTTTTCTTTTCTATCTTCCAGACATAAAACAAGTGTAACGTGTGTGTATGTTTCCATAACCAAAGGTGTTTATAATTCAAAGGCCTGCAATTTCATTTTTCACCTGATATATTTCCATATAAATACAGACATTTAGACATTCCTCATTATTATTTTTTAAATTTTTTTGTTGTGAAAATTGCCATATGTATAAAATATATGTGAAAGAAAAATTGCCCCAACCCCTCTGGGCAAGAAGCTTTTTTTTTTTTTTTTTTAAATAAGAGATTCTTTTTTTTTTTAAATATTTTATTTATTTATTTGGCAGAGAGAGATCACAAGTAGGCAGAGAGGCAGGCAAAGAGAGAGAGGGGAGGAAGCAGACTCCCTGCTAAGCAGAGAGCCTGATGCAGGGCTTGATCCCAGGACCCTAAGATCATGACCTGAGCCAAAGGCAGAGGCTTTAACCCACCGAGTCACCCAGGAGCCCCTGGGCAAGAAGCTTTTCGCATGAAGTAATTAACAGCATACTCCATGGAGTAATATTTTTCAACTTCTTATTTTGAAATCATTTCAAATGTACAGAAAAGTTGCAAGAATAATAGAGATAATTTGTATATCCATTACCCAGATTAATTGACTTACAACATTTTGTCATGTTTGTTTCTCATTTTTTTTTTTAAATGATTTTATTTATTTACTTGAGAGAGCATGAGAGGAGAGAGAGATCAGCGGGAGAAGCAGACTCCCCGCCGAGCAGGGAGTCTGATGTGGGACTCGATCCCAGGACTCCAGGATCATGACCCGAGCCGAAGGCAGTTGCCCAACCAACTGAGCCACCCAGGCGCCCTGTTTCTCATTTTTTATCTCTCTGTTCTATATGTAATTATTTTAATGAATTATTCATCTGAAATGATTTAGTGGCATTTCCTAAATCAAGGATATTCCCTTAGATATACGTGCAGAATTATCAAATTTAGGGCATTTAATATTATTAACATGTTAACAATAAATGTATAGTCCATATTCCAATCTTGTCAGTTGTCCCTATTATGTCCTTTCTAGCAGCCCCCTGACCCCAACAGTCCAGAATCCAGTCCAGGATCACATATTGTATCTACTTGTCATGTCTTTTTATTCTCCTTTGCTCTGGAACAGTTCCTAAACCTTTCTTTCCTTTGACGACGTTAAAAATATGGAGAACATGGTATGCCTGGGTGGCTCAGTGGGTTAAAGCCTCTGCCTTTAGCTCAGGTCATGATCCCAGAGTCCTGGGATCGGGCCCCACATTGGGCTTTCTGCTCAGCAGGGAGCCTGCTTCCCTTCCTCCCTCTCTGTGCCTGCTTCTCTGCCTACTTGTGATCTCTGTCTGTCAAATAAATAAATTAAAAAAAAAAAAAAGAATATGGAGAACATAAGCCAGTTATTAGTTTGAGAAGCCAAGTTTAAAGTTTAGCAAGGGGCACATATTTGGCACCTGAGTAATTACAAAGGGGGACAATGGGGAATTGGGTCATTGAGGATCAATTTCATAGAGTCTGAAATCTGTTATAAGGTCTGACCATATTACCATCTATTACACGGCCCAACAACTCTGCCATTTAATACCAAAGAGGAAGCTAACATTTATTGAGTGCCTGTTGTTTGTTAGAAACAACAAAGATAGATAGAGATTTTTTTCTCCATTATTCCTCACAGCAACAGAATGGGATAGCTAGTATTGCTTCAGTCTTACAGATGTGGAAACCTAGAAGAGAACTGGCTACATGACTCTCCCAGATCACACAGCCAATAAATAGTGGAGCTGGTCTTCCAACCCATGTTTTCCATCTTTCATTATACCATGGCCTTTATACTCTATCTTAGCCAAAATGCTAAGAAGTGATACTATGGTTTCTAAAATGCTTTTTTTTCTGGCACAGTCGTTATGAGTTGTTAGTCCCTGGAACAAACACTACTCAAATGTTTCTAAGAAATAACTGGTCTGAAGCACAATAATTCTCAGCTACATTTGACTTATCACCACCTGATACATACCCTCTTTGTTGTTTCACTAGGTTTTCACTGGGCCCCCAGGATATGCCATCTCTTGGCTCTTCCTCCCCTGGTTTCTATAAGGAGCTGGGGCTCAAGACTCCTTGGCTCTCTTGTCTGCTCTCACTCACTCCTTGTTGCTCTCATCTGGCCTTTTAGGTTCACCTGTCATCTGCATGCTCACATGTCTCAACTTTTTAACTCCAGCTCAAACCACTCCTTTGTATATCCAAGGGTCAATCAACATGTCTACTTTGATAGAGGATAAGCATCTCAAAGTTAGCATGTCCAAAAAGATCCTGATTCTGTCCATCTCCAGTCTGTGTTTCCCACCATCTTCCCCATTTTGGGAAATGACAACTACAATTTTCTAGTTGCTCAGTTGGAAACTTTTTGAGTCACGGCTGACTCTCCGACAACCTTCAGTCAATATGAGCAAATCCCAGTAGCCCCGCCTTCCAAGTATATCCAGCTGCTCTCCGCTTCTGACTCCCTGCGTCCCCGCCCCTCTGGTTCAAGCCACCTCCACTTGCTGAGGTTTATAATGTTCCTTCCATCTGTTTCCCTGCATCGGCCTCTGCTTGCCTTCAATCTATCCCTATCACAGCAGCCAAAATGATCCTAAAGCCTAAGTCAGATTGTATTTCTTTCTTGCCAATGGCATCTTCTACTCTTTCTCCTGCTACATGAGGTCTTCCAGACAATCCTGCCACCTCGAGGTTTGTGAACATGCTAAGTATATCCCTGCCCTACGCCTTTGCACTCACTGCTCTCTCTACCTGGATTTCTCTTCCTCCAGAAACTCATCAGGCTCACTACCTCATTTCTTTCAGGTCACCTCTTCAGAGATGCTTTCCCTGAATACCCTATCCCAAATGTTCCCACCCTAAGCACTCCATTCTTCCATGCTTTATTATTTTTTTTTCTGATAATTTAGCACCATTTAACATATTCTGTTATACTCATTTCATACTCATGTCTCCCTTTCTGAAATGGAAGGTCCATGAAGGCAAGGATTTCTATCTGTTTTGTTTAGTGCTGTAGTCCCAGTGCCTAAGTAGGCCTGGTACACTGTAGGTGCTCAATAAATATTTGTTAGAAGAACGGATAGATGCCTGAATGAATTCCTTAGCTCACTCACAGATTGATTTTTTTAAAGGATATTTATCTGTTAGGAAAGGTTACAAATGTCTGTCCATCTAAGTATATAGATCAAGAAAATGTAAATTTCCCTTTTGAATAGGTTGGGAATTATATACAGCTACAGATGAATTATGTAATTTCCAATTATCAAAGTAACATAATTATTGTAGGAAATGTGGAAAATTCAGAAAACAAAATTAACTTGCAATCCAACCACCCAGGGACTAGTAACATTTTGGTAAACTTCTTTCCAGATGCATTTAATTTCAGTGATATTTTATTTTCAAGTTTCCTTATCCCCATGACAAGGAATGGAACAAACAAACTGAGGAACTCAAAGCTCACTGTGGTTTCATGCTTCTAGCAAAATGCCATCCTCACAGTTCACTAACAGCCACAAGCACTTCCATGGAACTTTTGGGCGCTACTATTTTCCTTTTCCAAGAAAGCATGCTATAATTTGGAAATTTAGGTTACCCAAACTTCCACTAAAGGATCTCCCTTCCAAAGTAACCTCAGAATTCCCAGTAAACTAATATTTGGAATTTGGGAAATTCAGGTTGATTAATAGTGAACAACTCATTGGACCAAAGGCCAGAAATCCTGGGGTTCCAGTCCCACTTCTACAACTTTCTGGCTGTGAGGCTGTGGGCAAGTCACCCTCTCGTAACAGTGGGTTTCTTAATTAGAAACTGGAGATAACAACTGCCTCACAATTCACTGTGAGGACCAGACAGTCATGGAGACATGTTTTAAAACCTGTAAAGGGTGTAAGAAGGAGGGATTATGATTGTAATGAAAATGTGGTAGATCTTAGGCAACCATGACATAATGGGACAGACATGCCACCACTCCCAGCAAGTCCAGGGCAGAAAGGCTCATCAGGCCTGGCAGGATTTCTCATTCTCCCCAAGTGCCTCTTCTAATCATCAGGGATGCACTTTTCCCACCAGAACGTGGATTCCTGACAGAAACTTTTTCTCCCTCCTTCACTGGTGTATCTCTGTAATTTACCCATGATTTTCAACATAGTTTTTTTTTTTTTTTTAAGTTAATTTAAAAAAAGTATATACCGCAGTAAACTCAGTAGATGGTGTTGTGAGGTTTTTTACATACATTAATGCAGACACAGCACAGTCTAGTAGAAAGTGACCTAGATTGAGAGCCCGGGAAACTGTGTCCTAGCTCAGCCTATTGGTAACCAAATAGGACCTTGGCCAGACAGCGTCCTCGCCTGCTCGTGGATGGGAAGACACAGACCGTCTCTCAGGTCCAAAATTCCATGAACTTTGACCCTTGCAATCTTTGGTGAAACTATTTTTTGAGAAGAGGAATTGAGTAAATCATTGACTTAATCTATACTTGCCTTAAAAAAACAAAGCTTCAGTTCTCTGAACTAACTTTTGGAATTTGTTAAATCATTAACAGCTGGTTGTTTACTGTTTAGAATGTAACAATACTCTTTGATGTTCCCTAATTATCATGCATGTTTTAAAATGAGTTCTGAACCACTTCTCTGCCTAATTAAACCTCATTGAAAATTTGTTGAATTTTAAAGAAACATTTGATTTGCAAAACTTAAGTCATACATCCGGTAACCTTCAGTATTTCACAAAGGACCCATAAAACATTTAAAAAAATATATAAAGTAATGCCCTGAGAGATGAGCCTTGAATGAAATATAGGGAGCATTTGGAAAACATTATTTTTCAAACTACTCTTTTCTTCTCACAAGTTCCTGATGGTGGTATTTATTTTGTTATTTTTATTTTTATTTATTTTTTATTATTTTTTTTTAAGATTTTATTTATTTATTTGACAGAGATCACAAGCAGGCAGAGAGGCAGGCAGAGGGAGAGGGAGAAGCAGGCTCCCCGCTGAGCG
Source organism: Lutra lutra (assembly GCF_902655055.1). Lineage (NCBI taxonomy): Eukaryota > Metazoa > Chordata > Mammalia > Carnivora > Mustelidae > Lutra > Lutra lutra. The sequence goes on from NC_062288.1 coordinate 39,985,401, forward strand.
GAGAGCCCGACATGGGGCTTGATCCCAGAACTCTGGGATCATGACCTGAGCCGAAGGCAGAGGCTTTAACCCACTGAGCCACCCAGGCGCCCCTATTTTGTTATTTTTAATGGTCATTTATTCTCATATTTATAAGTGAATGAAACAGTTGAAATCCCCCAAATTAATTAAATCACATTGGCAATCATGAATAAATCATTCTGTGGTAATGTGAACTTTGTGAACTCACCAGAAAAAGTGGTGAAATAAAAATAAAGAGGTGTGTTGGGCACCTGGGTGGCTCAGTGGGTTAAGCCACTGCCTTCCGCTCAGGTCATGATCTCAGGGTCCTGGGATCGAGTTCCGCGTCGGGCTCTCTGCTCAGCAGGGAGCCTGCTTCCCTCTCTCTCTCTGCCTGCCTCTCCGTCTACTTGTGATCTCTCTCTGTCAATTAAATAAATAAAATCTTTAAAAATAAATAAATAAAAAAATAAAGAGGTGTGTTCACACAGGGACAAGATTCATTCAACATTTATATCTTCCGATGAATCAAGTAATGTTTTTAGAGTTATTTATTTGTGGATACATCCTCTGAATAATTTCTTAAAAATGGCAAGTCTGATTCATATCAGAGCTGTGTCAAGTGGTGAAAACACACTTCCCTTTTAGGAATTTCTGCTATAGATATGCTTATATAAATGAACAAAAATAGATGCTCATTGCAACATTGCTTATAAAAACAAAAGACTGGCAATAACCTCAATACATACAAATGCGGGGAGACAGGTTAAATTAAGATCCATTCATACAAAAGATATGATGTACACATTAAAAAGATGCATGTATTAATGGGAAATGATCTCTGAAATATCATTTACCATTTGCTACAAATAAATAAACTGAACAGGAGCAGCATCTGACAAGGAGATAACATACATGGTAAATGACTGAAGTCTGGACAAGAAGAAATATTTTAGGCAAGTAAAACAAAAGGCCAAATTTAGCTGTCAGAAAGTATGGGAACCTTGGTTAAAGTGATATTTGTCCTTTCTCAGGTAATAAGAAATATATATTTGCCAGTGTACAAGTATACTCTGATCATTGCTTATCCTGGATTATAATTTTACATATTTTTATCATTTCTGTTTCTATTGACACCGTGTGAGTGGCTATTTTTACAAATAAAAGGCCTATATGAGATACAAATGATAATATATAAACTATCACCTAAGAAACAAAAGTTTTTAAATTCAGAATTTGGAGAAAATTAATGACTTTGTTTTATATTATGTTTCATATTTATCAGGAAAATTCTAGAAACCAACATATTTCTTCTGTTAAAATATTGAAAAATAATCATTCCTACATATGTATACATACTAATAGAGATCATTGGCTACCAGCAGTCCTTGTGGTTGAGACCCCAACATCTGTTTTATCCTAGACCATTAGTCAATGTCAATCATGAAATTCCATCCCTCTTGCCAGTGATTGGCTCAGAAATAGGCTTGTGACAGTTCGAGGCAACGAGGCAGAAAGGGCCCTCTGCTGGACTGTATTAGGGAGTTTCCCTTTTCCTAAGAGAGAGCTACAGAAAATACACTCTTTCTTCTTGTTTTTGCTATTTCATGTCTGAGTCTAAGTCCTAGAACCTCTGCATCTCTTGTTATCAGGGAGAAGCTGAAGTCAAGATTTAAAGGTACAAAAACTTGAGTCTTTGATGACATATCAAACTGTTGAAGGAGACGCTTCTGCCTTGAAGTGTCTTCAATACCTGCTGTATTCAGATGAACTGGGTCCTGCCTACCCTGCTAATGAACAAGCAATCCCCAAATCTCAGCAGCTTAAACTAACAAAATTAAGTTCTTGCCTATGCGACATGTGCATCATCGGTGAATAGGGGCCTGTTCTCAAGGCCTCCTTCATTGAGGCTTATAGGCTGATGGAGGCCTCCATACTCTAAATTCCTTTCCTGGTACTGTGGCAAGCTGATGTGTAAATAAATAGTACACCAGCATTTAAAGGCCTTCACCTGGAAATGCTGCATGCTACTTTTGCTCACATTTCATTATCCACAGCAATCAATACAGCCATCTCTAACCTAAATTGGGGTAGGTAGAACACTTTAACCATGTGCCTGGAAAGAAGACATAGTTAATGATAGTTTAAATGGATGAAAAGCCTGTATGTAAGTATACAAAGAACTGAAAAAATAGTTAATAGGATTTTATTATCACAAAACCTGTGCCCTGGAAATAGACAATATTTTCAGTTGCTTTCTGAATATACACTGGAAATCATAAACTACAAACTAATCATGAAAAAAAATCCCTCTTGCCTGGAATTTTAAAAGCTCTCTTTAAACAACTTTTGGGTTAACAAAGAAATCCAAACAAAAACCACAGGATTTCTACAAAAGGACAGGAATGTGAATACTATCGAAACATATGGAATAGAGCTAAAGCAACCATTAGAGGAAAATTCAATAGCTTTAAATAATTTTGGTAGAAGACTCCAAAGAGTGAATAATGTTTTGGTATCTGGCTGAAAAAAATGAAGCACAGCAAATGGAAAGAAATAGTAACAATATAATTAGTGATTCAGAACACAGAAAATATAATAAGTTCTTTAAAATGATAAAGTAGACAAAACACTAGGCAAGTTAACAAAAAAGGACAAAAAAATAAAAGAAGAAATGATTACAGAGAAATAATGGTAGAAACAAAGGAAATAAAATGAATCTAAGGGAACACTCAGCTCTGAAAATATATTTGAAAATTTAGCTGAACAGAATAACATTTTTTAAAAAAGATTTTATTTATTTATTTGAGAAAGAAAGACCAAGAGAGCATGAACAGAGGCAAAAGGAGAAGGAGAAACAGACTCCCTGCCAAGCAAGGAGTCTGACTTGGGGCTCCATCTCAGAAACCTGGGATCATGACCTGAGTTGAAGGCAGATGCTTAACAGACCGAGCAACCCAGTCACCCCTGAACAGAAGAACTTTTATTTAGGAAAGATAATCTGCCAAAACTAACATCAAAAACCAGAAAAATCTAAACAAAATGATGTCCTTAGAAGAAAGAGTAAATGAATAAAGAAAAGTTCCAAAAGCCAGCAAATAAAAGGGTTTAAAATTTGGAAAGGAAGAGAGAAACTATCTGTCAATGCAAGAACTGATAAATCTTGGAAACCTGTACAAATGAATGATTGAATACTATACAGCAGTGAAAAAGGATGGGTGACTGCTGTACATTTCTGTATGGCTGAAATTAAAAAACATGATGTAAAATAGCAATAAGGACACACAGAAGAATGCATGGTATGATTCTATTTATGTAAGTATCAAAACAGACAAAACTATAGTGTTAGAAGATAAAACCATTATACAGGAAAGGACTAATTAGTGCGAAATTCAGCATAGTGTTACTTTCATGGGGCAGGGAAGGGGAGGTGATTTAAATGGTGGCACTTGGGATCTTCTAGGGTACTGATAGTCTTATTTCTTAAGCTGAGTGGTTGATGGATGGTTTTCATTGGTATTCTTTAATCTATCTATTCATCATATACACTTTATATATGGTATTTTCACAATAAAACTGAACTTAATTTTTCATGATTTTGTTTGTAATTAAAATGGAACTTATATTGAATGTGTTTGGTATTTTAGTATTTTGACATTTCAAAATGTCAAATTAATGAGGAAATCAACACATGTGTACTCTGGATTCAGGAAGACTCATGCTGGCACCAAAGAGAATTTAACCATGAGAATAATTGGGTGGGCCATCTCAGATTTCCAAGAACTGAGTCATCATCAGGGGAAAGGAGGATTTTTGAAAAGCTAGACAGGAATGTTAATGATGAAACAAGCAAAGATTAAAAAAAAATATTCTTGCTGGAGAATAAAAATAGGCAAGCTATTAAGAATTATAGATTTTTTTGCCTTTATTTTTTCCCTCTAACTTTTCTCATCTGTAAATATTTCAATACGTACATATAAAAATAAGAAATTTCTTTTTTAATTTTTATTTTATTTTTTTTAAGATTTTATGTATTTTTTTGACAGAGAGAGAGAGAAATTCATAAGTAGGCAGAGAGAGGGGGGGGGGGGAAGCAGGCTCCCTGCTGAGCAGAGAGCCCATTGTGGGGCTCGATCCCAGGACCCTGAGACCATGACTGGAGACCATGACCTGAGACCTCAGTGGGCTAAGGCAGGGGCTTAGCCCACTGAGCCACCCAGGCACCCCAGAACTTTCTTTTTTTAAAAAAACCCATAATACCACTAATACAACTAAAAAATTAACCATAATTTATCCAGTCAGTGGCCAAATTTCTAAATGTCTCATAAATGTAATAAATACTTCTAAAAAATAGTTAAGGGGTGCCTGGGTGGCTCAGTCAGTTAAGTGTCTGCCTTTGGCTCAGGTCGTGATTTCAGGGTCCTGGGATGGAGCTCTGAGCCTGCTTTTCCCTCTCTCTCTGCCTCTGCTTATGCCCTCTCTCTCTCAAATAAATAAATACAATCTTAAAAAAACAACAACACAACAGTTAAATAAGAATTCAAGTAAAATTTTACATGTTACAATTGATGGGTACCTCTTTTAAATCTCTTTTAACCTACAGGTTCCCCTTTCAACTTTATTTAAATTGTACTGTATTTACGAAGCAGTTTGTTCTTTCCTTTGCTTACCCCCAGTCTGGTTTTGTTGATATCAGCCCTATGGTATTAATTGACTTGTTCCTCTGTCATTTGTAGTTCTTGTAAGTTAATATGTTGATATGGAGAGGTTGTTCTCAAAGGGTGGACCAAGATCACAGCCTCAGCATTACTGGGGAACTTGTTAGAAACACAAATCACTGAAACTTACTCCGAGTCTATGGAATCAGAAATTCTGGACTTGAAGGACCGCAGTCTGTGGCTGAACCTAGCCTTCCAGGAAATTCTGATTCTGCTGATGTTTGAGAACAGCCAGCCTGGAAGCTGAACTTAGGTTCGATACTTTTGTTGTTGTTTTTTTATTTTTCTTTCAAGCCCACTCTACAACAATGGTGTGTTCTCAGTGATGTGTTCTCTTAAAAGGCACATAATATCTGATCATCTTTCCTTTTATGGCCACTGATGCTCGGCATTTAGATTCGTAAGTAATTAGAAATTGCAAAATGGAGATAGAATAATTCTATCATTCTTTCTTCAATTATTACCTGAAATACTGCTAAAAAGTAAAATAGCTCTCATCTATAACTTAGTAACTCAGGGTCCTTACAATTTCAAATCAACTGAAAAGTTGAAAGAATAGTACAATAAAAACCCATATGTTTTACCTGGATCCACCAGTTGTTAACATTTTGTCACATTTGCTTTTACCTCTCTCTCTCTCTCTCTCTCTACACACACACACACACACACCTATATATCTGTATGTATATTTGAAAGCAACTTTTCTTTACACTTTTCTCCTAAATACATCTCCTAAAGCATATATCTCCTAAGAATGAAGATAGTCTACCAAACCATCCAAGAAATTTAATATTGATTCAATAATATCTAATAAAGGGTCTATATTCAAATTTCTTCAATTTTCCACAAAACATAGTGTATTGCAGTTATTTTTGTTTGAGGGTCCAATCAAAGATTGTACATTGCATATGGTTGTCATTCTCTCTAGTTTCCTTTAATCGAGACAAGTCCCCTTTCTTATTTATCTTTCATGGTGTTAGTATTTTTGAATTTTTCTATTGTGAAAGAAGGAAAGTTCAGTTATGAATTAACTTATTAACAGCATATAATGACACTACTTAAGGTGACTTGTCATTATTATCATAAAATGGATTTAAAATCTATCCTATAACTTTCCAACTAACATTAATCTTCATGAAACACACCCACTCTATTTTTCTAAGCCAGCATGAAATTCACTCAGATCTTTTCTTAGCAAAAATGCCTCGTTAAAATTCTTGTTCTTGTTCTTTTATCTCCATTAAACATATGCTCAATAATGTGAATGTTTACAGTCTATTTTCTAAAATAATTTGCAAGAATATTAAATTATTTTAGGTTTTCAAGGTAAAGGAGAAAACAAGAATTTAATTTAAAAAGTCACATATATATGTGTGTGTGTATATATATATATATATATATATATATATATATATATATCTACTGGGTAGATTTTCAACCTTCAGAGGAAATCTCTTTTCTTGAATTCTCAATATTCACAACCAAAATTCTTTCCTTCACTCTGTATATGTTTCAAGTAATTTTTGTTATGACTAGAAAGGAGAGCTAGTGTTGTGTATATTGTTGTAGTTCATGCAGTGAAATGACTTCCTTATTCTCCACGGAGCTTTGGAAAATGTCCCTGTTCTTGCATTACTTTGATGTTGAAGGGCCATTCTTTGGTTACTTTATTAATCACATCATTTCAAATATAAGTTTGTTTTGATTTCCAATTCTGCCCCACTTTTCCCGAGTTGTTTTTCCTTACTCATCTTTTTTCCTTTGGGTCTGTCCTTGAATTCTGTGCGTGTGTGTAATAGTATTGGTGCTTGGGCACATATGTGCATGGGCTAAGAAGAGAATGACTGCTTTCCAATGGAATTACCTGCCACGAATATTTTGCATTAAATATATATTCATACACTTGATAACCTTAATTTGTAACTATTTCTGCTAATGTGGGATAGACTACAAGATATGAGACTGCATCCTGACTATCTTTAATAATACAAATGAAACTGGGTGATGACATTAGGGAGGGTATGTGCTATGGGGAGTGCTGTGAATTGTTTAAGACTGATGAATCACAGATTTGTACCCCTGAAACAAATAATACATTATATGTTAATAAAAAAAATTTTTTTAAAGGAAAAGGGAGCCTGAAGTAGTAATGAAGTAGTAATGTATATTTTTTGAAAAATAGTATATTTTGTTTGTTTATGTGGTAATGAATATTTTTTGGAAAATAGTATATTTATTTGCCTTTAATCTTGCCTAGGGGCAAGGACATTGATCATTTTAATTTTCCAGATTTATTCCTATCAAACTTATTGTAATAAGTTTTTGCTTAAAGACCTGAAGTGGTAGAGTTTTCCCCAGAGTAGCCAATAAACAAGTGGTCAGTCTGGAACCTACTTGTCAAATCTCACATGTTTTCAGATTTACTCTTATCTTATATTGTTTAGTAATTTGTCAGATTCTGAAAATAAAGCAGAAGAATTTTAATGCTAATAAACAAAATAATACAAATGAAAAAGTATACTTTGGTGTAATTAACTTTTAGAGACTTAGTGTGAGCAGGCATTAGATGTATAACTAACTTCACCTCAGGCTTCTGAGTCCTGGAAAGGCTTTAACTATAGTCAAATGCCTTCAGGCCCAACACCAGAGCCACACCTTCTAATTAGGGACCCCATTCCCAGGCTCTTATGGGATCTCCTTTTTCTGCTGTCTGCCACATGGTAGTCTATACCACCCCATCCTGTGGTCATTTGGGTTTCTTTCAAGTTCGTAGGCTAGCATTTGAAATTACAAGCAAAATTATTTTTTATTTAAGGATACCAGACCAATCTTTTCAAATAGAGTGTGTTGTTTGGCTCGCAATACTATTTTTCATGCCCCATCACACTTTTCTACATGGCAATGGAGAAAGGAAATGTAGCAGGAAATGATCTGGGCCAAAACTACTGTGAGACAGCCGTGGGAGGGCCCAGAAACAGTTCCCTGGGACTTAGCACCAAGTGTCGTTGGCTGTCTGACAGAGGCAGGCAGGGGACCCCAAACTTAACCTGATCTGGGGGACCTTGCTGATCTGGGAGACTCAGCATCTTGGCACAGAGTCCATAACAGGCTTCTGACACCCTTGAGACCATCTCATTCTCAGAAGCCACTCCCCCAGGTTCCAGAGTATGGCTGTCTTGCCTTCCTCCAGCAGCCCTTGTGGTGGTCTCAAGCTACATATAACTCTAGCCTGTTTGCTCAGCTGCTGTGGGTCTGCTCGCTATAAAGATCCAGCCAAGCGGAGAAACCACGTGGCGGTTCTAGCCAATAGAATATCACGGCTCTCCACAGATGCAAACAAACTTGTATTGGATGGATGTGAAGAGCGTAACTTTTTCATTTTCTGGGTTTTGGTAAATATATTTCTTTATAAGCTGACTTACTTTCCTTGACTTTCTGTTTATCTCCCAGAAATGAATGCTGATCATCCTTCAAGTCATGTTTGAAAAGGAAGCCAGAGACCTTTAAATGTATTTTATTCTTAGCAGTCCCTCAAACTTCTTTTGTTAGATGTCTTTTACAATGCACTATAAAAATAAAAATAGTCACCACTGTATCCTGGCATATGACAACACATTACTGTCTTTTTATTTTTCCTTTTGGGTCAATTTAAAGTCACTACTTATGATGGAGGGAAAGGGCTTTATTTTTGTCCAGAAGAAAAATCCAGTGTCAACAAAAGTGGAACACAAAGGAACTCATTCCTTTGTTTATATTTAAAAGTTTAGTTCCCTCTACAGAAAGGACGGCCTGACATTGACATATTAACATGATGGCAAATAAGACATTAAAAACATAGACCTTTATTATCAATCCTTGACATTTTGTATTGGACAGAAGAATCATATAAACAAGACGTAAGCCTTCGGATTCATTTATTAGGTCCTCATAGAGCTAAAAAATGACTCTATATGTTTTATCAAGTTTGCCCACTACATGAAGTTAAAGAGTCATCATGCCGTGATTTTTTTTTTTAAAGTCAAATTTATAGACAGAAGAGATAAGTCAATTTATGGATCATGTTTTAAAGTACAAAGTGATAAAATTACCAGTTTGTGGTCTATTTCTAAGCTCATAAATGGAATTGAAGGTGTTACTAGGGGCCAGATATCTGAGTCACCTTTAGCCTGGGTTCCTGAATGATCACCAAGCAGCGGAAATACCTACTGGCAATTCTCACCTCAGGCTGGTACATGGCCAAGATCATGTATATGTGTATCTGTATATCTATATATATCCCTAAATTACTCTATTGTCAAAGTCTGGTGTCAAGTGAGGGTGAGAAAAACATCAGCATCTCTTACAGATTTCTCATTTAACCCGGTTTATTAGAGATAACCCTGGAACCACTGCTCTTTTAGGTGCAGTAAGGACTAGATTATCTGGGGGCACTTCTGTCCTCCCTTTTCAATTTATATGTGAAGAAATTAAGGCAGAGAGACATGGGGCAATTTGCCCAGGTCTCCCAGTGCACCTGGGTGGAACAGAGGCAAAATAAGCCTTTGCATGTTCTGGCAGGGCTGATTTTATGCACCAAATAGGTAGCTGCCAATGTGGTGTAATATGTAATAATCCTGGAAAAGCCAGTATGCTCCTGCCATTTTGCCAGGATGGCTGAAGTATTTGCCCCTACTGAGAGGCACATGCACCAACCAAGAAGGATATGACATTAAATAGTAACCTGCTGAGACATACCTACATATATAAAGCTCTTCAGGTTAGCTTCGGTACAACTGAGAACAAATAGCACATAAAAAAAGATAAATTTTGAGCGTAGGGAGGCAATGTTAGGAGATGTTCAGTGTAGGGAGTAAGGAAGCGGGTATCTTCTAAACTAATTATGTCAAATGTATAAGATTTTGTGAGGACCCTGGACCCCTGGAAGTTGCAGCCGCCCCCCAATGAGGGTAGCATTGATAAAAAGAGAATAGAATGGGGGTGCCTGGGTGGCTCAGTGGGTTAAGCTTCTGTCTTTGGCTCAGGTCATGATCGCAGGGTCCTGGGATCGAGCCCCGCATCGGGCTCTCTGCTCAGCAGGGAGCCTGCTTCCTCTTCTCTCTCTGCCTGCCTCTCTGCCTACTTGTGATCTCTGTCTGTCAAATAAATAAATAAAATCTTAAAAAAAAGAGAGAGAGAGAATAGAATGGCAGCAAATAAAAGCATGCCAAATATATAATTTCAATTAGCGACAGGTTTTTATATAACTAAAAGACTATTAGAGTTGGTATCAATGGAGGGAGTGTGTGAGGTTAACTATGGTTTATGGCACTGGTGAATCCAGTTTATTCACTTATGTAGGACTTACGAGTTAATGAATGTTTTTAAAATGGTGTCTTAATCCTTTCGATAACTATTGAAATAAGCATTGTAATTACACTTAATTTGTGTTGCATTGATTCATATATTTACTAAACCAACTAATATTTTTTGAACACCTATCGTGTGCCAGGTTAGAGATGAACCATGATGAACAAAAGAAACAAGTATTTCTCCCCTTCAGGCCTATAAATAGGTATGGGGGCCCTCTTATTTATGACTTTGGGAGTATTCAAAAAATACTGGAACTCAAAAATTACCAGGACATTTGAAAACAGAGTTTGGTAGAAATGACTTCCTTTAGAGCACTATCTAAAGACTAGTTGGTAGCGTACATCATGTAAGTATATCTGGAAATCTTCATATTCAGAGGAAGTGGATGTGGGAAATGCCAGCGAGACTGAGGTCTTGAATTCAGTTCTGTCCAAACTAAGATTATTACCCTTGAAACAGATTTGTTACAATATGGTTTAATTCATATGCCAGTACTAATAATCTCTGATAGCTCCCTATTTCTGTTTTATTATTATTACCAAACTTATGTTACCGCTTAGGAGCTAGTGTTACACCATAGGATCATTCGTAAAGCCAAACTGAAGGTCTTCAGACACACGAGACCTAGGAATGTGAAAAGCCAAACCAGTCTCCTGGAACTAAATAAACCCACAACCGAGCTCAGATTTGCAAAACCCAGCAAGCAGAGCAGGCAGCCCAGACTGGAGCAGGCCAAACACATTTCCCAGACCTGCAAAGGAACCCACCATCATCCACCAGCAGAGAGGCTCTGATAAGAGGGGATCGCAAGCAAATAATTAGAAACTCCTCAGCCCAGCGAGACCAAAACAAAAAAACTTTATCTGTAACTACAGCTGAAGTTCTAGCATGACCCGTTTACTGAACAAAATGGAGTTCCTTGGCTAGCCGGCTTCCATAATAATGCTTAACAACAGCAGGCTTCGGTTTCACCAACACTCAGTCACTCCTGGGCATTGAAATTCGATTTAACTGTAGTACCTAAGAAGACTGGATGAATTCAGGTCACTGCTTCAGGGATAGTTAGAGATGGGCCACTGCCACACAGCCACACACTAACATTTTCTCAAAGAGCAAACCAAGATGCACAATTCTTGTGTGTGTTACTTTTGGAGAAGACTTTTGTCTTGCCTGGATCCTTCGTTCCCCTCCTTGGATGCTCAATGTTCATTCCTGGCGTGTGCACGTGCACATGTGTGTGCGTCTGTGTGTGTGAGTGTAGGCGTGTGTGTAGTGCATTCCATGGACTCCTTCGCAGTCTGGTGAAGAATATGGAACCCTTCTCATGATAATCTTTCTCAATTCATAAAATTAAAAAGCATTGCAAAAGTAACCAAATATGATGAAATAGTTATCAAAATATTAAAATAAAAATCTGGGGCGCCTGGGTGGCTCAGTGGGTTAAAGCCTCTGCCTTCAGCTCAGGTCATGATCCCAGGGTCCTGAGATCAAGCCCTACGTCGGGCTCTCTGCTCCTCAGGGAGCCTGCTTTCTCCTCTCTCTCTGCCTGCCTCTCTGCCTGCTTGTGATCTCTGTCTGTCAAATAAATAAATAAAATCTAAAAAAAAAAAATAAAATAAAAATCAAATTCATGATACGGTATTATGTGTGTTATACACACACATGCACGTTAAATACATTATACATTAAACAGCAAGACCTAGGGTAGATCTACTAATTGTGATTTCAAAGCAGTAATGAGCACAGTAGATATTTTGAGATGCCACAATGGTATAATGTGATGTAAAAATATTTGTGATTTCTATGGGTGATAGCTACAGGTACTTCTAATACTCCTGTGGTCTGTTGTTGATACTCATAATTAAGGAGATGTTCAATTTCAATTAGGTGTTAGAAAAATAAATACATACAATTTATTTTCTATTATTTAACAAAAGAAATACAAATAGATATAAAAAGATATGGAAACTATGTTATATATAAATAAGGTGTTTTTTTTCCCCCATTTATGTTCAAAGACCTCTGAATTCTATCTAGGACCCCAGGTAGAGAACTGCTAGTTAATTAGTCAGTGCTTTCTTCACCTTAGACATTGCAAACTTGTAGTCTATGGGCCACATCTGGTTCACAGATGTTTATGATTGGAACTGCCAGTGAAAAATTTTGATATTTTACATGTAAATATCCAGATCTTCAGCTTCCTCTGAAAAACTGGTCTATCAGACAACTGGGCAAGATGCTATATGGCAAAAATTGTCTGGAACTCAGTAGTTCTTCCACATACACTGGACATGGGCCCTCCTCCTGCCACAGGGCCCAGCTGGCTCATTTCACTCACAGAGACCACCTGTGTGACTATCATAGGCATTTAGGCGTTGGTTGGACTGACGTCCACCGTGGTGGAAACTCTCTTGTTGATTTCTGTGTCCTGGTACTACTTCAGCACCAGTTAGCTGGGAGGTATATCAATTACAATAAAGGCATTAGAAGTTGCTAGTAATGATGATAACAATAATAATAGTACCTACATTCATTGAGTATTTCTTATGCACAAAAGACTATTCTAAGCACACTTATTTTTTAGGTTGACAATAATTGGATGAAATCAAAGTTGCTATTACCCCATGTTGTAGATGATGAAACAGGGGCTCACACTTTACCTAAGTTCTCATCATCTCATACTTAGAGCACAGAGTTTCCTTGTAGTTTCCCAAATCCCCAAGGGGATTGTTTTGTCTGATGAGGTGGAGTGCTTCTGTTTCATTCTACCTATTGTTTGCTTTCTTTGCACTGTCAAAGGGGCAGCCCTTCTCCATGCTGTCCCAAGTGTTGACCAATATGGTAGACTGAGTATTAGACTAAAGGTAGAGAAAACTAGCTTCTATCACAAGTCATTTAACCTCCCTGACCCTTCATTTTTTTTCTTTGTAAATTGAGCATTGGACTGCATGATGCTTAATATTTCCCCCCACAATTTCCCCTATTGACTTTATATGCATCCACAATTAGTTCTCCAGAAATCTTTCCCTGAGATACCAGGTTGACCCAAGAATCTCCTCTGAGCTTCCCTGTCAGCAGTCCTGGCTTAGCATTCATTCATTCATTCATTCATTCAACAAACATTCACTGACTGAGGTAGACAAGAAATGGCCCCCTAAACATATGCATGTCCTAATGCCTGGAACCTGGGAATATATTAGGTTACATGGCTGTTATGGGCTGAATTGTGTCCCACTACAAATTCATGTCTTGAAATCCTGAACCCCAACGTGACTATATTTAGAGGTAGGGTCTTTAAGGAATGATTAAGGTTAAATGAAGTTATAATAGGAGGGCCCTAATCCAATAGGCCTGACATCCTTGTGAAGAGGAAGAGATACCAGGAGTGTGCATGTACGGAGGGAAGGTCATGTGAGGACACAGGGCAAAAGAGGATGTCTAGAAGCCAGAAACTGAGGTCTCACCAGAAACCAACTCTGCCACTACCTTGATCTTAGACTTTCAGCCTCTGGAACTATGAGAAAAAAAAATTGTTTTTTAAGGCACCTAGTCTGTGGTATTTTGTTATGGCAGCCCTCCATGACTAATACAATGGCAAAGGAATTAAGTTTGCTATTCCATTGACCTTGCAATAGGGAGATTATCCTGGATTATCTGGGTGGGGCCAACATAATCCTAAGGGCCTTCAGATATGGAAGAGGGAGGCAGAATCAGAAGGATAGAGAATCAGAAGGATGGCAGTGTAAGGACAACTGTGCTTAATGTCACTGGCTTTGAAGTTATAAGAATGCAGCCACAGACCAGGGAATATGGATGGTTTCTAGAAGCTGGGAAAGGCAAGGAAACAGATTCTTTCCTATAGCCTCCAAAAGGAACTAGAACGCTGACATTTTGATTTTAGCTTAGTGAGGTCCATTTTGGACTTCTGACCTCCAGAACTGTAAGTAGTAAAATTGTGGTGTTTTAAGCTGCTAAATTTGGCAATTTCTTACAGCAGCCATTGGAAACTAATACAAATGTCTGTTACATGCAATATGTTATGAAACATACTGAAATTACCCACTTAGATCATTCTTTACCACAAGACTGTAAGCTTCAATGATAAAGTCAGCATCTACAAAGTGCCTAGTACTAAAGAAGCAATCCCCAAAGACATGTGGAATTCAACTGCATTAGTATTTCTTAAATTCATACATCATATTGGTCTGCATGATGATTAGTTGGTTATGGTGGTTTAATTTTTGTTTTTTTTCTTTCAGACAATATAACTGTGATAATCAGGCAGTCTTAGGGATGGTAGGGACTTCAAAATATGAAGTATTTTTTAAAATTCAACAAACTATTTCACGTAATAATTCTCTCTAAAAGTAACCTGCTTTTCAGTATTTCTTTGGAACACTTATTATTTCATTTATCGGCCAATTTATTTGCTAAGGAATTATTTCTTACTTACAGTCAAAATATGCTTTATTTTCACTTCTTTCAAATGTGTAGTTAAGCTAAGTTAAACTTAGTTAAGTTAAATTTAACTTAGCTAAGCTGAGTTTAGTTAAACTAAGCCCTCTAGAGCAAATAGGAATCATCTGAATTCTGCTTGTACATGATAGCATTTCAACATGTGAAGGTAGCTACTATGAAGACTCCCAGTATTACCCCTACTCTGGCAAAATTTTATTTTGTAATATAGGCAAATAATTCAAATATCTTGACATTTTCCTCATAGGAGCTCCATTATGCCTAATCTAGTCTGGACACAGTCTCTTGATTAATAATCCTTTTAAAATGCAGTGTCTAGTATGGAGCACAGTTTCCAGATGTCTAAACAGCTCAATGGCAAGTACACTGTTATCTGCCTTGATCCATATATGATGCTATGTAGCCTGAATTAGTTTTGCAGGGAGAGAAAAGCCACCTATTAATGCATACTTTGCTTGTAGTTGGCTAAATCTTAATTTTTTAAAAGAAGATATTATTTATTTATTTAACAGAGAGAGAGAGAGAGAGGGAACACAAGAAAGGGGAGAGGGAAAGGGAGAAGCAGGCTCCCCACTGAGCAGGGAGCCTGATGCGGGGCTCGATCCCAGGACCCTGGGATCATGACCTGAGCCGAAGGCAGATGCTTAACGACTGAGCCACCCAGGAGCCCCCTAAAACTTAATTTTTAAAATCACATGTTAAATTAGGCTTTTTAAATCCTATACTTGAACATTGATTACTTGAGCCCAAGAACACAAAACTAATTTTTACCTTTTCAATATTATTGTATTTGTATTTTTACTTTCTTTCAGCCTAATGAACTAATTTACAATTGTGATTCTGTCAGGTGAAGAATCAACAGTCTCCTCTCTATTAAATTCAATATTTATTGAGCAATTACTAAGTTCCTAGAATTGCACTAGATGCATTGGATCATTTAAGAAATTAATAGCACATGTTGCTATCCAAGTGATTATGAATTTGATAAATAGGATAGGGTTAAGATTAAAGCCCTTGCTACAAAATATCAGGGATTCTTTAATCGACATGCTCTGGATGTTGTCAGATTTGAATCTTGTTAACCACACAAACTTAACTAGTCTCCATTTCTTCACCTTGTTCCTTATACTGGAACTTTGCCAAATACCTTTTTGAAATCCAGATGTGCTGTATTGCTCTTATTTAATATATGGTGTCATATATGTTAACAAGGAAATAGGTTTATATTTGGTATCGGATGCCTCATAATACTTAGCACTGGGCAACATATATTAGATCAGATGCACTTTCTCTCCTTCCCTTTCTCCTCCTTCCTTAGGTGGGTTTCCAACAAATAGAATAAAAGTAAATAAGGTCTGAAAATATCAGAAAATGAAACCTAATTTCAATGGAAAGTTCACGTTTCCTTTCAAAGAAGAAAGAATTTGAGGCGGGAGAGACAGATACAGAAATAACACAGTGGCTAGAATGGGATGCCTAAAGCGGGATTTCTGAGAAAGAGAGGTGGAGAAGTAGCGATGCTAGTTTTCGTTTGTAATTTTCCAAGCAATCCCAAAGGGTTTGGCCAGAGAGCACAGCAGAGGGCAGCGCCGAGTGCTGGGCCTTGGATGGAGTCGTCTTAGCAACGACGTCCTCTTGCTGCCTGACTCAGCCGGGCAGGAAAGTGAGAGCAGCTTTGAGGAATGTGCTGAACTGTGCAAGAGGTTGGTTTCCCAATTTCAGGAAAGTTAAATTAAAATTTCCTCAGTGTATGTGATATTCTTACTCCTAAGCCTTTTGGTTTAAAAAATTGGCTTGGGCAATGTTCTGACAAACAAGGGGTGTTGAGAGACCTTAACGACATTACCAGGCGGCAGAAAAGTAAGTGCGTTCTGCAGCTCTTAAAAGTGAGTTTTAGTTACTACACTCCGATCCGGGCCCACCTTGCTTTGGCTGGGAAACTGCGATGGAAGCTGGACTCCTCTCACAGCCTTCCCTCCTCCTACTGCTCAATTCTTTCTCCCAGGCGCCAGAGTGGTTTTTCTAAAGCAGAAGTTCGCTCCTGTTGGCAACGCTTTGATGACTCCCATCGCCTTTAGGGTAAGAGCTAACCTTCTTACGGCGGTATTCAAGGCCTTAGATGTGGCTCATACTCCCCTTACTTAAAATCTTCCTCCACCTCAGTGCCCCAGAACTACTGACATTTCTTGATTCCATCAAATTCTGTCTTGCCCCCTTTACCTTCCTCTTGGGATGCTCTCCCTCTCCCTCCATCTCGACTTTTAGATCTTTTTTTTTTTTTTAAAGATTTTATTTATTTGTCAGAGAGAGAGAGGGAGAGAGAGCGAGCACAGGCAGACAGAGTGGCAGGCAGAGGCAGAGGGAGAAGCAGGCTCCCTGCTGAGCAAGGAGCCCGACGTGGGACTCGATCCCAGGACTCTGGGATCATGACCTGAGCCGAAAGCAGCTGCTTAACCAACTGAGCCACCCAGGCGTCCCTCGACTTTTAGATCTTAAATTGACCATCCAATTCTCCCAGAAGCTGTCTCCAACTTCTCTCCTTTCCATCCCCCCAGATTGTGGGGATAGTGGCCACACATGGTATTATGTAATAGTGATTACAGAAGATAAAGAAAGCCCCTGTTTAAATGCCTTGAGGATTGCACAGGATTCATAAAATGTCTATCCATCGTAGCACTTGAGGCTAATGAGAAGCTCATTTGATATCCACACTTAATTGGCTGGGTCAGAGTGCTTCGGTAGCTTGTGTCTGTGGAGGGCAAATGATTCCACAGGCACCCTCACCCCATGAGCATTACAAATAGAACTGGGAGCTTGATCTTCCCAGATCCATCTTCTCCACCCCTGTCCCACCATTTAAAACTCTGCTTAAATGTGCATTTTCCAGAAAGCTTTCCATGGTCCTTTTAGCTGGAACTAATTCTTTAATAATGTTTACCTTAGCTTACCCATATTTTTTAGCTAGGGAAACTGGGCAAATTTTTGGTTCCTCTAATCCATTTATGAAAAAGAGGACTCCTTAAGGAAAGGGTCATTTTGGCACTTTGCTTTCAACCCAGACTATATTGGATTAACAAAAAATAAAAAAAAAAATAAAAACCATTTATTTTCGGGCGCCTGGGTGGCTCAGTGGGTTAAGCCGCTGCCTTCGGCTCAGGTCATGATCTCAGGGTCCTGGGATCGAGTCCCGCATCGGGCTCTCTGCTCAGCAGGGAGCCTGCTTCCTCCTCTCTCTCTGCCTGCCTCTCCATCTACTTGTGATCTCTCTCTGTCAAATAAATAAATAAAATCTTTAAAAAAAAAAAACACCATTTATTTTCGGTCAGAAACCCTATTCTTTTCTATAAAATAGCTTGTTTTAGATGATACACTCTCCATTGGCTGTTGGTTAGAGTTGCTGTCTGTAAGTATGGTGCCCACAGACCAACCTCTTTTTTTTTTTTTAAACAATCTCTGCTTATTTGTCTCTACTGCCATTCTAGCCACACGCAAATACTTTGTCTGCCTTTAATTCCATCCCTTTCTTAAGCAGCTTTCTAGTTTTTTCTCTTGGAATGCTCTTCCTTCTATCCCCTCTGTCAAATTCCTACCTAGCTATAAGGATTATCTTAAATATTATCTTCCACAAAGCCCTCCTGGTTTACTGATCTGAGTGTGAGCTCCCTCTTTTTAAAAATTTTTTAAAAAATTATGTTATGTTAGTCACCTACAGTACTTCATTAGCTTTTGATGTAGTGTCCCATGATTCATTGTTTGTGTATAACAGTGCTCGTTGCAATACATGCCCTCCTTAATATCCATCACCAGGCTAACCTATCCCCACCCCCCCCACCGAAACTCTCAGTTTGTTTCCCAGAGTCCATAGTCTCTTATGGTTCATCTCCCTCTCTGATTTCCCACCTTTCATTTTCCCCTTCCTTCTTCTAATGTCCTCCATGCTATTCCTTATGTTCCATAAATAAGTGAAACCATATGATAATTGTCTTTCTCTGCTTGACTTATTTCACTTAGCATAATCCCCTCCAGTTCCATCCATGTCAATGCAAATGGTGAGTATTCATCTTTTCTGATGGCTGAGTAATATTCCATTGTATATATGAAACACATCATCTTTATCCATTCATCTATGGAAGGGTATCTCAACTCCTTCCACAGTTTGGCTATTGTGGGCATTGCTGCTATGAACATTGGGGTGCACGTACACCTTCTTTTCACTACATCTGTATCTTCTTTTGACCTTCCCTTTCCTCTCCCAGTGTCATTTGTTTATACTGCTCCAGGGCAATGTCTTTTTCTGTCATTGGTTTTCGTGATTTCTATATGCTTTTCCACTCCAGCTGAACTATGATTTCCTTCAGAGCAGTGTCTCATCTTATTTCCTGTATCTACTATGGCTCCTAAAACAGAGACTGATGCATAGTAGTTGATCAATAAATAGTTGTTGACTGAACTTAAAAAAATGGTAGGTGCTCAATAACATCTGTTGAATTTAGCTATGACTTATTTTTTGAGACTTCATTGGACCTATATGAGAACTGCAAGCTCTGATCCATTTCTTGAGATTTTTCTCCTCATGACAGTATCTGCTAAAACAGAGTCCTCCACAAGGAGAATGAGTGACAATAACTTTGAGAGTGGCAGGCAGAACATTAGGTAAGGAAGATAGCATACATCTCCAGAATCCCCTTCCAGATTACTCCTGAGGCAATAAGCAGGCCAGTCCACATTGATTTGATGGTCCAGGGAGAGTTGTCATTTCCATATATCTCTTACTGAGAAGAAATAACCCTTTCCTCTTAATCCTCCCAATCAGGGACGGGCCCTTGCATAATAATCCATCCTTGGACTTCTAGGAAAGGGTTTGTTCAGAAAAACTTCCGCTTGGTTTGGTTTGGCCATAGACACTCATGAA
This sequence comes from Lutra lutra, assembly GCF_902655055.1. Lineage (NCBI taxonomy): Eukaryota > Metazoa > Chordata > Mammalia > Carnivora > Mustelidae > Lutra > Lutra lutra. The sequence continues at coordinate 40,004,856 of NC_062288.1, forward strand.
CTGACATCACAGAGAGGAAGAGTGAGGAGAATGATCATATGAGCAAGAGGAAATAATTAGGACTTTTGTCAGCAATGTCATAGTAAACTAGATCTTTATAGAGAAAGAGGATCGCATACTTATCTCATGGGAACAAAACTCTTCTTTGACCCAGGACCAGAATGGCGGCTCTAGCAGAACGAACACTTGGCCGGAATTGCAAGCTAAGTTAAAGAGGAGTCTGGCAGTACTTTCCACTTTCTCTTTGTTCTTTCACTTCACTAAGTTACCATATCAGAAACATACGTCCTGTATATTAAACCTGCAAAGGCAACATTCCCTGGTGCTGTCCTCTTTTTTCATCTGTGACGGTTACACAGATGTAACAGATGAGGGTTCATTTTGCGAGTCCTCATCAACCTGTATGCTTAGGATTTATGCACTCTTCTGTATGTGTGTTATATTTCAATAATGAAGTTTATTAGAAAAACAAACTCAATGAGGACTAAGCAGCATAAATGAAAAATGAAAGAGCTAAATAGTGAGCTGAAAAATGGAGCAAGTATCCTTACAGAACGGAGCACAAAGAATAAATAGATGAAAAGTGAGCAAGAGAAGTTAAGAGACTTGGATGATATATTTGCAAGCTCGAAAATGTGTTTAATGACGCATGAGTCTCCTGGGTTAGTCAGAAGGAATAAAATAGAGATAATGAAGGAAATCCTCAAGCAAATGACAAAAGAAATAACACCTGAAAAAAAAAAAAGGAACACCATCTTAGATTGAAAGGGAATACTGTACGCCAAACAGGATGAAACAACTTCACATATTTGCATAAAGTTATGACATTTTGGCACATTAAAGATTAAAAAAATGCAAAAACTATTCTAAAGAATCAAAACAGATAACTCACAGATTTCTCACCTGTAGTCCTAGATGAGAAAAAACAATGAAGCAAAATCTTCAGATCATTGAAGGGAAAAGAACTTGGGTCTAGAATTAAGACTTAGCCACAGCTGGTGAGGGTTTCAAGCATTCAAGGTATAGAACACACTCAATAACCTTCTCTAAAGAAACTTTCTCTCTTGCAGGGAGAGCCCTGTTTTTCTGAAGTGTTCATTCTTTCTCCATGCAATTCAGGGATGAGGCAAGACAAACTCTTATCATACATCGCTGGAACTCTTTTCCCCTTCCTACAGGTAACCTGGCAACAAGTTGGTTTAGTGGGGTGTCCTATGAAGTCTATAGCTGACACCATAGCTGGAAAGAAAACTGCAGGTAGCTACTGTCCCACTTCTACATATTCTCGCCAGAAAGGCCACTGCCCTGAGTTTTCAGTCACAGGATTGGTTAAATATCCCTGCTGCCCTAGCTTCTTCAAGCCTGCTAAAGCAGTGCAGCCATGAGCTCTCTGCCCTAGGGCACGACCCATTGTGAATCCTGCTTTGCCAGAATTTCTACTCTAGAAAGAAGCAACTCTAGAGAGAAGCAGGAGGTTTGATAACAACGATAAGCAAGGAAATGAGTGAAATGTAATGCCAGGCATAAAGAAGAAAGAATGCAAAACAAATATTTGTGAGCATTTTACTATAATATCCCACAGAATTAAACAGGTGCTAAACAGACTTTAGATGATCTTCTATGAGAGACATAGAGGAATTCTTTTGGAAGTTTAAAGGAAGATTTACACAGGAGGCGGCATGTGGGCAAGGCCTTGAAGACGGGGTCGAATGTGAGGGCAGGAAGGGGCCGAAGAGCAGTGTGGTGCAGGGGCAAGGGGAGACCCATGGGAAGCTGGCGCCTCAGCATCTGGTGAACCTACAGCAATGATTGTTCCGAAAAGTCCCAAGTCCAAAGTGCTCTCCTGTCTACAATATGCTTCAGAAATAAAACAGCAAATATTAACACACCTTTGGTACCCAGAGGCAGGGCAAACATGTTTTTCAGTGTGGCAATCTGGATTCTGTGTGTCCAGGCAAAATAAGAATGGGGGAAGGGGTCAAAGGAAGGGCACCTTAAACCATCTAAAGGGCAGAGGCACTTCCGGGGATGTGATGATAGACTAGGAAATGAGGGGTTTTTTGCCAGACTGACAGCAAGCAAAGCAAGAAGGCTTTTTGAGAGACTTGCACAATCTCAAAGGAGAGTGGAAAGGGTAAACATGAAATAGTTCACTGAAGAGGTTTTTATTTCAATGGGGTTAGTGAACTAACTCCTAAAAAGCCTACTGAATTAAAGTAAGAAAATAAAGACAAAAATCAAGTAAGTGAACAAAAATCTGTGTTCGTTCCCTACTTCTGCTACTTATTAGTTATGGAACTTTACCAAATCAATCTGTCCCATCTCAGTGACCTCAGTGAAAAGATGTCACCTTCCCAATCCATTTTGTAGGATTATCTTGGGGTCTGGGTAGGCAACATAAGTGATCAGGGCTGGAGAAAAATTTTAGCGTTTATGAGGCATGGAAGGCATCTACTCTGTTAGAATATATATATATATATACATATATATATATATATATATATATATATTTTAACGATTTTATTTATTTATTTGACAGAGAGAAATCACAAGTAGGCAGAGAGGCAGGCAGAGAGAGAGGAGGAAGCAGGCTCCCTGCTGAGCAGAGAGCCCGACACCGGGCTTGATCCCAGGACCCTGAGATCATGATCTGAGCCAAAGGCAGAGGCCCAACCCACTGAGCCACCCAGGCGCCCCTAGAACATATTTTTGATATGTGGCAAGATTGGTCACTCAGGAAAGATGACCCGAAACACTAAAATGTTGGAGAATGGAAAGCTCAGTTTCCAGGGTGATTGTGGCATAGAACACAGGAAGCCACCAAGTTTAGCTCAGGCAAACTTCGAGAACATTGTAGGCAAGGAACCAAGTAGAAGGTGGAATTGGAGACACATATAGAAAGGAATTATTAGATTTTTGAATGGTATGGGAGCTATGCCAAGACTTGCAGCTTTGGTCTGGAGGCTGCAATTAAGGGTGAGCTTAGAAGGGAAAAATGAAATGGAGGAAAGAACCTGAACCTTTTTTGAAGCTGTAACGACATAATTTGCATGTTCAACCCCAGAGGTTCCACTACACCACAGGAAAACTGTTTATGTACTTTCCTATCTTTATGAAGCTTGGCAAAGGTGGTGGTGGATGGAATGTCTGGGAAAAAAAAGGCAGAGGATAAGATCTCAGGCCCATGGCATGGGCCAGGACATGAGGAGCCTCCCTGCCTAATTTGTCCCTGGAGCCTTTCTTTCTCCAGATCCCACTCTGGAAATTAGGTGTGTAAACATACTTGAGAATTGTTAGAGGCACTTCGAATTATCTGCTGGCTTCCCACCTCTAAAAGACTAGGCAAGTTATTCTTCTACTCTTGGGTCATTTCAAAAATTTATGAGTTTTGTTTTTTGATTGTCACAGTGATTGGGGATCATTACTAACATTTACTGGGCAAATGTTAGGGATATTGACATGTTGCAAGACAGTCCTGGCACAAAGCTGTACAGAAAATAATATGTCCTTTGGGACAGTCCTGCACAATGAAGAATTGTTCCTTACATGACTTTTGAATAGACAGTCATGAATTTGGACAAGCCTATGTATCCTTTTAACTAAAAATCTAATTCCATTTTATATACACACCCTAAGTTTTCTAGGAATAAAACCTTATGTCTTGCTCAGAACTTTTTTTTTAAGTTGTTCATTATTTTGGAAATTTATAGAACTGTTGGAAAATTGCAACATTGCTCGGGGAATTTAGTTGTCTATATAACACATTTGTCTTGGTTTGTGTTTATAGCTGTTGAAGTCAAAGGTGGTTCTCTATCTAATGCCAGCTTCTGACTACTTCATTACGTCTTTCAGTGTAGTTATTCCCAAGCGAATTGGAATACACATTATTGGAATATATATAATTTTATTAAAAATCATTCTCCCTTTATTTCTCATTTACATCATGCTTAAGGCATTATCTTGACTTTTAAAAAATAGGTGTATATAGGTTATATTGCATATTTTCATTTTAGGATTTTAAAAGGGACTTAACAAAATATTTGTTAAAAGGTGCCATCAAGCCCAATAGGTTTGTGAAACACTAGGCTAAAAGGTAATAAAAAAAGAAGTCATGAATGTGGGTTGTGTTAAATGTTCATTGCCTACACATTGTATCTCTCCCCAGTTTAACTGAAGGAAAATTATAATAAGTATTCAGGTCAAGGAGGGCCAAAATAATAATAATAATAATAATAATAATAATAATAACAACAACAACCCACAACTTTTGGGGTTGACCATAAGTGCCTCAACGTAAGATTTTCAGTCCTTTGGTTTTAAAACTGGAATCTGTCAGTTCACAATACCAGACAATCCAAAAGAAAAATAAAAACAAAACTCAGAATCTCTCTGGGCTTCTCAGGCAACAGGAAAAAACTTCCAAGCGCTCAGGAGACTGTAAGTGAAGCAAAGCCAAGTAAGATCAGAGACATCTGCTTTCCTCCGTGGAGAGTTAACAAACTCCAGATCACAAGGGCTGCACAAAAGAAGAAAATAGGTCAAAATTCTGATTGTTTATGGTGAAATTTTGTCCTTCTTAGAGATGAAATTTTGATGCACGCTACAACACGGATGAACCTTAAAAGCATTATGTTTGTAGGATTGAAATAAATCAGACAAAAGTCAGCCGAACAAATATTGAATGATTCCAGCTTAATATGAGTTACCCAGAATGGGCAAATTCATATAGAAAGAAAGTAGAACAGAGGTTATCAGGGGCTGGGAGGGTGAGAAAAAAAATGGAGAGTTATTAATGGGCACAGATTTTTTTTTTTTTAAGATTTTATTTATTTATTTGACAGAGAGAGATCACAAGTAGGCAGAGAGGCAGGCAGAGAGAGGAGGAAGCAGGCTCCCCACCAAGGAGAGAGCCCGATGTGGGGCTCAATCCCAGGACCCTGGGATCATGACTTGAGCCGAAAGCAGAGGCTTTAACCCTCTGAGCCACCCAGGTGCCCCTGGGCACAGATTTTTATTGGGGACAAAAGTTTTATATATAGATAGTGGTGATGATCACACAAAATTGTCAATGTATTTAATACCACTGAATTGTACACTTAGGAATGGCTAAAATGATGCACACTCTGGTATATATATTTACAATACAAAATTAAATTAAAAAACAAAGTTTGCCCTTTTTTTTTTTTTTTTGAAAGTTCAACCTCCAAAAACAGTGCTATACTTAGAGTCAACTTTAAACTCTAAGTATAAAAAGACTTAGAGGTTTAGATTTTTAAAACTTTATACCTTTCTACTCGCATTCTTTCTAACTCCGTATATTGAGCCATAAACACCATTTTATTAGGGGAGGAAAAATAGAACAAGAAAGTCTTGTGAAGGAAACTTTCACATCGTTGTTTACTCTCAGATCTTCAAATGCTGCTTTTAAAATAAAGCAGAAAAGACGACCGGTTGACATATATGGAAGATTTATCATGCTCCAAATAAATTTTAATGAATGCAAAAGGCCTTAAACTCTTTTTCTTGGGCTGTCTCGCCTGCTACTCCCTTTGAAAGCAGTTTAATTTCTGTGAGCAGTTGGAGGCTGGGGCCTGTGCTTGCTAACACAATCACACACATGACCATTTCCTTTTGGCAGAAAACAGTCATAAAAAAATAAGGTAATCTGCTCCAATATCTAATTTGGGGGTTTGGTTTGGTTTTCTAGCTAATTTTTTTTTCAACTAAAACAGTTTTCTAAAAATTATTTTTCCAGATACTTTTCCTTACAATTTTCATCCTAAGAGCAGATTTCCACCTGGTGGACAGAAACTCAAGAAGACATGGGCCTACACAGGGCCTGTCACCTCTTCTACCAAATACAGAGGCTAGAGGTCCAGGCTGATTTGTCCTCCTCACTTTCTCCTCCTGGGGCCTCAGTCTCTCTAAACCCATCTGTGACTGAAGTCAGGCTTCCTTGGGCTATGTTTTATATATATATATATATATATATATATATATAAAGATTTTAAAGATTTTATTTATTTATTTGACAGACAGAGATCACAAGTAGGCAGAGAGGCAGGCAGAGAGAGGAGGAAGCAGGCTCCCTGCGGAGTGGAGAGCCTGATGCAGGGCTCGACCCCAGGACCCTGGGATCATGACTTGAGTGGAAGGCAGAGGCTTTAATCCACTGAGCCACCCAGGTGCCCCGGGCTATGTTATATTTTTAAGTCTCTTATTTTCTGGTTGAGGAACTACTTTGAATACGGTATCTACATTCCTAGTTTTGTTACCCTGGGAAGGAAAATTGTAAACCCATATAACATTAGCCAGAGATCTATCACCTCTTTGTTCTACCGGTCAAGTTGTGGGGTGGACCATTAAGTATAGACGGATGGGCAGACAAGCCGATGCTCAGTACCGCACAGAGCTGCCGACCTGGGCGTTCCCATCAGAGGTCAGAGGCCAACCAAAGCGATATCAGCCTCTCCATCACCAGGGTAGAGCAATAGAAGCTTCAATAAAATCTGCTTCTTGAGGACATCAAAGTTTTTTTTTTAATTTTATGGGTACCGCAAATAATAGAGTCTTTGTATTTTATCAGAAAAGTTAATGAAGTTTACTTCTTTAGAACTTGGAGTGAATAGTAAACAAAATTATGTTGTCACTCTTCCTGGAGCACATCGAGTGCTGTCACATTAAGCAAACTTATTCCTTCTCCTGGGAATACAGCTCTTGATAGAAAGAGCCGGAGAACAGAATAATAGGATGTGTTGGGGGTCATGTATGAGGGGAAAGATAAGCAGAATCGGCTTTGTAAGTATCGGTGATTTTCAGACCTTTAGGGAAACTGATTTGGGGCCACCCTGTGTGTCGGTGGGAACTTTGTTCCAAAATGCAGTGGGAGAGCCTGAGTCCTCAAGTTTCTGGCCAAGCAGAGGCTAGGTGGCTGGGCACGGAAACAGGTGTGGCCCTTCCCCGGGGGGACAGCACTAAATTTTGAGGTGACTTTGGGTAATCACATCTGACCACAGCATGCACAGGGAGGAGAAAGAGGAGTCTGGGTAGCACCGTGATGACAGACACCTGTGGTTCCCTGATCCCATTTCTCTGGGGCTCCGGCTTCTGCTAACAGTTTCTGGGAGCGAAGTCCTCACAAGCATGACGACTAACGGCCAAAACAAGGAGAGGGCGCGCAGTGGGCAGGTCACAAACCCCTACCCAGAGCTTGGAAAGTTGTCCCCCAAATGGCAACAGGTCTTTGAGAGTAAACAATTTTGTTCACTTTGAGAAAGAACTATTTATGATGAAACATGGCAGGCATACAACACGGGGAGAAATAACTTTACGGGCTGCAGGAACTAGAGGGAGAGTTTACCCAGAGGCTGGTCCCAGTGCTCAGCACTGAAAAGCTTTCTCCCCCATGGTCTTTGGCAGGAGATGTTACTCACTGGCAGGAGAACTGGTTGCATTGTTTTTCCCTTGTCCCTAGTAAAGTTGCTCTGCACTCTGGCTGGCGTCCTGCTGGATCCTCACCACCGACTACATTTCCAGTGGCATGTGGGGTGTAGCTGGCGGGAGAACTGGGTTCTCTTGTGGTCAAGGAGCATTCAAAAGAGCAGGAGAAGGAACAGCCACGTCAAGGCCTGGCTTGTCCGTGGGACCTGCCTTTGCCAGAAACCACGGGACGCCCGACCCCAGTACAAGGAAGGCCACATGGAGAAGCTGGCAAAGGACCCGGCCATCGGCAGAGCAAAGGAAGCAGCTTCTGCGGGTTTTTGAAGTGGCCACACTGCCAATGTTACACAATGTGATACAATGGGAAAAAAAAAAAAAAAGTTGTCTTTCTTGCTCTTCCAAATTAAGACAGCATTTCCTTGAAAAATTAATACAACTAAGTTTTTTAGAGTGAAAAAGGATCTGGAGCGATCTGCCCCTTAGCTGATGAAATAAATGGAATACGAACGCTTGAAAGGGAAGCGGGGAAATTGCAGTTTCCCTCAGCTCCCTCCCAACGCTGGGACAGACAAGCTTGTTTCATCCTGGTCAGGAGCATGTGGTTTAATGGTCAGAGGACAGGCGAGGGAGTCAGAAAGTCTGGGTTGCATTCCCAGCTTTGCCACTGACTCACTGGGTGACCTTGACCAATGGTGTACCCTCTGTGTCCCCATCCAGAAAATGGGGATTTAATGACAGCCCCCAGAAAAGAATGTTTGAACCGTTTCTAGGTACATGAGGTTAGAGATTTTGAGGTCCTAGGCACGGCAAGTTTTCCAAATTTAATTCTCGTGCACAGAGAAGCATGGCTGAGAGCTTTTAGAAACAATGGGGGTTGAGAACACGATAAATCCCCGTAACTGTCAGAGGTAGCCTTTGATATACGGCTTTAAAAACTTTCAAATCTCCAAAGCCACCTTGTCACCTTCCAAAGTTTCATGTTATTGGACCCTGTGAATTTATTTGAAAACAATTTAAAATTAAATTCCATGGCCCTGAGTCATCTCCTGCCAGCCACTAAATACTAAGATGAAAATCTCTTGTGACATTTAACACAATGGCTGTTCAGAGGTCTTACACTGGATATTTTAAAGGAGTTTCACATTTTGGTTTGCTGCTTTCCATAAGAGCCATAATAATTTGAAACACTATTAATTACTTTTCAGCCAGAAACCGAATACCTCAGATTTGGGACGAGAGCATATTCCTCTTTCACTGGGTCTGATTTTTGGCTTATCCTGGAGAGATACTGTTTCTTGTGAGGAGCCCAGGTGGTTCTGTGAGAACAGTAGCTAACAGAACAGTGTCAGGAAACCTGCCTTCTGGCCCTGGCATCTCCATCCTGGCGAGTAAGTGACTTACTCCCTCTAGGCATCAGTTCCCTATCTGGAAAATCAGAGTGAGTCTCACAACTGGTTGTTGTTGCTGTTGCCATAGAACCCTTCTTTCAAACGATGCTTTATGCATCATTCCAGGATTAAAAAGGTGGAGGAAACGGACCTCAGTTCCTCTCCTGCTGACAAGCGCCGGTCAGTAACTTTGTGAAACCCAACATTAATACCACCGGCTAGAGTCCCTCAAGTCGTTTTGTTTGTGAGAGTCTGTGGGTGAGAAGAGGGAGGAGGAGCTGTGTCTGTTTACAGCCAAGCCATGCGGGTTAGTGACGACGGCTGGATCCAGAGATACCCATTTCTGATTTAGGTCCAGTCATTAAAAATAGAAGGTCTTAAAAGGTTGGATGAAAGCTACTTTGTAGTACTTCTTTTAATGAGCCCTGTACCCACATAGAGTTCATATAGTTACTCTCAGTTAACTCTAACACCCTGTTCCTTACTCACCTCTGATAAGTAAAATGTACTATATTTGTGCACAGAATCTTTTCCTTGCATGAGTGGTTTCTCTATTAAGGGAAACAAAACCCTGATAAACTAATTTCGGTTGTTAAGAGATACTTTTCCCCCCAAAATGAAAACATATTTAAGAAATTATGAAAGATGATTATGTTTACTAGAAAAATTATATGATATATAAAGTAGAATAAATTCACCTGTGATCTCAGGTACACTGTTGCTTACCTAGGTACTACTGCTGCTAACATTTTCACATATTTCTCTGAAAGCTTTTTCTATGCATAATCTCTCAGATATCACATAAAACACTATTTTAAAAAATAAATTCATTTGTTTATACAACTATAGATCTCCTGAATACATATATATCCTGGAAAAAAAAGCATACACACACATATTTCACTGTCCATAGGGATAGATTTCTTCATTTTCAGTGGTTTTACAGAATATTCCAGTTCATGCATGTATCATCAGTTTGGTCATTGATGGAATTTTAGTTTTCCCAATATTCATTTTTATGAACAGTAATGTGCTGAACATCTTTGTACATATATTTTAGTGTATGTATTCAATTATTTCAATTGAATATATTTCCTAAAGTAGAACTCGGTCAAACTGTACACACATATACAGTTATAATATTGGCCATCACAAATGTTGTTATACCATATTAGTAAAATGTGCCGTCTGGTATGGAAATACTGAATGACTCTTGCATCCCACTAGAAAACTGCTTTTTTAAATTGATTTTAAAATGCTTGTTTTTATTGGTAAATGACCAAACTGGATCCTCTGGAAGGAGTAATAATTGTCTAGAACTCATTTAAGAAAAATGGCTAGGAACCCCATGAGTGTATTTTTAGCTGCATTAGGGAGTTCGGAAGGCTCATGATTATTTTGAAACTCAAAGAATACAGATTCCTTTCCCTTGCTCACTGTGAATGATATCATATCCCTCTCTCTTCTTCCATTTTAAAATATTCACATGACCCACATTTTTAAAATGATGGCTAGATGCAGACAAAAATGGGGTAAAATTGATGGATAGCAGTAAAATGTTTAACTGGGAAGCAATTATACCACAATCTATCCCTCTTTTAAGTAACGGTAGGCACAAGAATGACTTGCTTCTGAAGGATGAAATTGAATTGAGACCATCACTTTGATTTTACTGAACCAGTTAAAGAAGAAGTACTATTATTTTTGTGCTCTCAATTGATCTCCTGCACTACACAATGCGGGCCTGTCACTCACGGTGACAACATAGACAAGAGAGTCACTTTGATCTCTAGAAAGTTAAAGTTGCAAGCAGGAATCAGTGTGAATGAGAGTTCCTTCCTATGTCCAAACTCGAGGACACAGTATGTACAGGACAGGAGGAAAACCTATCCTATGACAAATGGGGGAACTACTTTCAGCAGCAACTGGTCTTTTGTGTAATAAACACTGTTCAAGATACATGGGTGACTGAAGAATCTTATTCTAGGAACACTGGTATCATTATTTCAAAATTGGCCATCTTTTTTGTTATTTAGAAATATTAACCAAGGGCTTCTGGGTTAGTTTGAAACTTAGGATTCTTAATGAGGGAAGTTAGCAAAAGGGTTAATTAAAAGGGTTAATTAACAGCTATCTATAAATATTCAAGTTACCCATCATTCTCTCCTGAATAAACAGAAAGGACAACAGATGAAGCCTAGGAAGGTCTCTATTACCATAATTTGCCATACCTCTATGAGTTGAGATTAACACACTTCATGAAAATTTGAAGAGACTATGGCTCATGTGAACCAACCTACCGATCTGGAATTGCTTATAATGGAAAAGAAATATTTATAAATGGAAGTAGACATGAGTTTTAAGAATACAAGGGCTAGGGGTGCCTGGGTGGCTCAGTGGGTTAAGCCGCTGCCTTCGGCTCAGGTCATGATCTCAGGGTCCTGGGATCGAGTCCCGCGTCGGGCTCTCTGCTCAGCAGGGAGCCTGCTTCCTCCTCTCTCTCTCTCTGCCTGCCTCTCTGCCTACTTGTGATCTCTGTCAAATAAATAAATAAAATCTTTAAAAAAAAAAAAAAAAGAATACAAGGGCTATTACAAAGAAAAGTCTGATTTAATCTTGCTTTCCACCTCTGTTCTACCCCCTCTTACTTCCCTTCCACCCCTTCTCCCCAGAATACAGTTTTAAGTTTAATCCAGAACTTTAAATTAGATGTTAGAAAAATTTGGGGGGGTACACATATATTTTAACTAGTGTGATGGGATTATAAAAAATATCAATTTCCCTAGGACATTTTTATTGTTGTTGTTGTTATTATTATTATTTAGTAAAGCAATAGAAGTTTATTAAGTGAGGTTTATTAAAGTGAAGGAGTTTTTTAAATGAAGATACAAAAAAAGCTCTCAAGAGTGAGAGGAGCCCAGACAGGGTGGTGAAAAGGCGCCTGGGTTGGTCTTTTATGGAAAGCTAACCAGGGAACTTAAGTCCTTTAACATCTCTATTGAGAATGCCTTCAACAGCTTACTTCCTTTTTAGGGTGTGGTTATTCTTTGTTGGTCACAGGTGATTATCATAAAGACAGCCACCCCACACCACCCACCCTGCAGGTCTAGGGCAGGGTGGTCTTGGGACCGCCCCCCCCTTCCCTAGAACACTGTTAATAAGATTGTTTGGCTGGTTGATTTGGCTTTTAATGAGGAAGGTGGATGAAGGAGGGGATCCAGAAAACTTTTTCAGTCCCTTGAGTTTGTAGGGTACTTTGGGCTTTGCCCTCATTTCAGTGTTAGAAAGCCCTGGGCAATTATCCTCTGTCGTCCTACAGATAATCTCTATTGAGAAAAATGTTTGTTCTAATGATGAATAGATATGGCTCCTGCATTTATTTGCCTAGTTTCTCCAACATCTACAAAGAGGTATTCCACCTCAATATTAACATTATTTATTTTGTCTTCCTGATAACATCGAAGCCTACTTGATTTCTTTTTAAGACTTGGTTAAGCATTTTTTACACACATTCATTAACAATGAAAAATTCTAAAAAGATATATTCATGCCAAATAATTCTTCCTAAGGGAATCGAGCTTTCTTTGTGTTCTGTTGGCCAGAGCTGGTATTTGCATGAATTAAAAAGGTAGGAGCGCCTGGGTGGCTCAGTGGGTTAAGCCTCTGCCTTCAGCTCAGGTCATGGTCTCAGGGTTGTGGAATCGAGCCCCGCATCAGGCTCTCTGCTCAGTGGAGAGTCTGCGTCCCCTCCCTCCGCCTGCCTCTCTGCCTCCTTGTGATCTTTGTCTGTCAAATGAATAAATAAAATCCTAAAAAAAAAAAAAAAAGGTAGCCACCGACTATAACTGATTGGTTGAGGGACGGAGATCTAACACAGCAGACCCTTTGTCCTCTGCGTTTTCTGTCAAATTGCCTAAAGAACTTAACGTTAGGATCATTCTCTTTTTTTTTTTTTTAAAGATTTTATTTATTTATTTGACAGAGAGAGATCACAAGTAGACAGAGAGGCAGGCAGAGAGAGAGAGAGAGAGGGAAGCAGGCTCCCTGCTGAGCAGAGAGCCCGACGCGGGACTCGATCCCAGGACCCTGAGATCATGACCTGAGCTGAAGGCAGCGGCTTAACCCACTGAGCCACCCAGGCGCCCAGTTAGGATCATTCTTGAATAGCCTTCTTAAGAACCCAAGAGTTTGAATTTACATAGGAGAAGAAACGTTGCTTGGTTAATAATAGAGCCAGGTGAATTTATATGGTTAACCCCCAATATCCCACTTAGTAGAAACAAGACTCAGGACAAGAGTTGAAAGGAAATTGGTAGAGGAAGTGTGGGAACAGAGGTTCCTGCCCAGGCCCAGTCTTGGATGCCCACAGAATGGCTCAAGGATGCTGGGTCTTACTCGTCCCTACTGCCTAGCACAAGGTCTGCTGCTGAATGAATGAATAAAGGAATGAATGTGTGGGTGTCAAGGTGAGAGGGTGTTTAATAAGTGTTGATGGTGGAGGCAGCCTCATAAAAATTACAGTAGATGGATGGGGGGTGGTGTGGATGTATAGGGAATAACTTTAATTTTTTTAAGGGTGACTCTCAAGACCGGATTTGTTTGGGAAACAGTGCCCCTTAGCAGTGGCCTCTCCAGGGATCTGCTGAGTGTGGAAATGGCTGGTTCCTCTTTCTCGGCTTTTCTTTCTGTACACTAACCCACAGAGTCATCCATATTTTCCTGGGGCCACTACATAGAACACCACCAATTAACTCAGTCCTCTGTCCAGTAGACGGTGCTGTTGTTCTCCTTCTTTGCTGGTGGGGCATCAACCTCGGTTCATACCAGGTTTTCATAAAAACGTTCTCAGATATTAGGGAGAGGTTTTTTTTTTTTTTTTTTGTTTTTTGTTTGGATTGTTTTGTTTTTCTCCCCAAGCTAGATGGAAAAATATCTTTGCACTTGGCACCCCTCTCATTTTTTCAAGCAACATATGGGGGGGTGAGGTGGGGAAGACTTACAAGATATTCACATTTTTTCACCACAATCCCAAACCTCTCTAGGGTGGGATCCTGACACTGTTAGCTGAATTAAGCAGCTGGTGGGTGATGAGGAGGTAATGGTGGTTAAGTAACTTCCAGTCGTCAACCACCATCCTGTTTCAGTTGAGGGCCCCAAGAAACACACTTGGTGGGAGGCCTGGGCTGAGCAGGATGGGTCTTCCACCCAGGGAGCCAGAGAGAACACAAGGCCATTGTCAAGTAAGGTGCAGGGGCTGCTGCAGAAGGTTCCAGCAGCTGCTGTCCCCAAATGCCCACTGCCAGGGAGTCCACAGAGCAGCACTGGCTGTGACCTCAAAGGGATGGAGGAAGCTGCCACCCTGGTCTGGGGTCAACCTGTGTGTGGTGACAGGGAAAGGAATGTGGACTTTGGCTGAGTGAAGAGAGGAAACATGGGAACCCAGGAGACAAGCCACCTGGGTTTGTTGAAGATTTACCACTAGCCAGGGAGGTCAATGTTTCTTGTCCCTCAAGATGTGGAATACGAAGCCCCAATCTGTGAGCTGCTTTGAGATATATGGGTACCATCACGACAAATAAAATGAGCTCTTTCGTGGGAGAGAGAACTAACTGTTGGGGCCTTTCCGTGGAGAGTAAAAGCACATCAAAAGAAGAAGTCATTTCACAAGCACAGATTTCTCCTTGACTTTGATTGTGGTAAAACAAATTTGCAACTAGGAATTACAGAAAACCCTCAAAGGGAGGAATTACTTCGTAAATGTTTTAATTACAGCTGTGAATGATGGAAAGCAGGTTGGACCCCAGACAGGAGCATCAGGGTTTGAATCCAGTGCCTTCCATCTTCGAGTTGCGATGGATTTGAGTAAGTCACAAACTCTGAGTTTCTGCTTCATTCCCCATTCATAAAATGGGGATAATCAGTCCTGTCCCATCTCATCATATGCTGTGAGGGTTGCCTTTGGAAAACAGCCTTTCAGTTTCAAAGTTCCATGGAGGGCAAAGATTTATATTTGTTAGAGATCAGATTCTTCTCCTCTTATTTCCCAGATGCCTTCCTGGCACTGCCCAAAATACAGAAATTTGACACGGAGCAAATACAAAAGCAAACAGACAAAACAAACAAACAAAAACCAACCCATGAGCAAACAAAACATCATACAGTTATTGAGCAAACTTTGTGACGAGATGATTTCACAATGCAGCAAACTGATGGGACATTCCCAGTCCTATATTGCTGGGGTTCCAAAGCACAGCGAGTTGCATGTTATTGTAAGACTGTTTTCAGAAATTTTCAACATTTAGCTTTTCCATAACTTAACCCATGGTTTCTTAGCTGATTAGCACAGATATGAACCAGAAAAGATTGCTCTGTGACCTCAGAAGGTTGAACAAATAATACTCTATCCAGGTTGTAATTACACAAGAGATATAACCAAGACAAATGTGAGACCATTTGTTAATAACCCCTGAATGCTGATATAAACTGTTCATATCAAATTGATTGCTACAGAAAGTAAAATAAAAAGGAATGAAGATATTATATACCTGTAATATGAAGTAAAACTCTAAGAAATAGAATGCAACTTCTATAACTGATGGAAATGCTCTAGGAATGGTGGGGAAACGAGTTTTGATAAAGGGTTTTCAGTCCTTCAGAAAAATCCCCAAAGTGAGCTGCCTTACATCCTTTTTATAATAAGACAGGATATAAAATAATGCAGATAGCCATGAAAATATGTCCAGAATTCTTCCCTGCCCCTGTTTTTAGGCTGTCTCTACTTGGCCAAAGGGAATAAAGCTTTAGAATAAGTGGCTGGTCAAAGAAAATAATTTAAGGAAACCAAGTAGTCATTCCATCTAAAAACTAAAGGCAAACATTAAAACAAGGTGTTTTTGCTGTTTCTGTGCCTCCCTTGCTCCTCACTGTCCCCTCTGGCCCATAAGAGTACTTTGGAGACCTTGGTCGTCTTCTCCACACCTCTTGGTTCTACACGTGCTGGTCTCACTCTGCATAACTGAGATGGCCCCAGGACTGGGAGGGCAAAGGAATTCTGACATGAAAACTGTAGGAGCTATTTAAAAACCTCTTAATCACAGAATTTAATTCGACTTCCAAATAAATGCCTAAGATCAGGGGAAGAGCTGATTAAATTTAGATGCAGCAGCTCGGTGAACTATATTATGCAGCCATTTAAATAAATGGCAAATGTTTATAATATAATGTAAGGGAGAGTTCAAGTAGAATTCAAAATATGATTGCACCTTATCTGAAACTTGTATTATGTGGAAGGTAAAATGTAATAAGAAAATACCTGGATTGTGGGGTTGTGTGCTTGCTGAAAACTTAACTAATTTTAATACTATTTTGGAATTACAAGTAAAAACACGAATGTTGCTTTTTTCAATTTAAAAAATGGTTGTTCAGACTGCCATCTTGATCTCCATAAAAAAGAGGAAAAATCCAGGACCTCTTCAGTGTTTAATTTAGGGCAGGTTTCTGATTTTCTAGTACATTCTGGAAGATCTTACATTCAGAATGTTTAATATTTTGCTCTGGGTGACATCCTCAGTTCTACGGCTGCCCTCCCAAGTGCCATGTTGCCTGAATTTAACAGCTATTTAATCTACTTCTCTATTTCTGTATATTTCTAAACTTTTAAGAGGTACTTATATAATAATTAATTTAGTAATGTGCACCAAGACATCTTTCCATTTCACTTAAATTTGATTTTTAAAAATTAATTTGGCATTTCTAAAACACATGATAGAAAGTGCTGACCCTATAAGAAAAGAGAAACCAGAGCAATGATGAAGGAAACTTTGATAAACAAAGTTGCTCTCATGTTCCTGAAAATCTTTCAGTTTCAGATCAAGTCAATCTGTAGTGAGAACCTATGTAGCACGATAGGCACCACACCAGACCCATGTAAGGACTTCCTGCTCACCTCTCCCCAGATTCTATTTCATAGGATTGTTATTTTTTTAATTTTATTTATTTATTTGACAGAGATCACAAGCAGGCAGAGAGGCAGGCAGAGAGAGTGGGGGGAAGCAGGCTCCCTGCTGAGCAGAGAGCCCCAGGCGGGACTGGATCCCAGGACCCTGAGATCATGCCCTGAGCCGAAGGCAGAGGCTTTAACCCACTGAGCCACCCAGGTGTCCCTATGTCATAGGATTATTATCTCTATTCTACAAGTGGGCACCTTGAGGCTCAGAGAAGTTCAGCTATTTGCAACCATCATAGAGCTGGTGAGAGGCTAGATTTGAACTTTGATCTTCTCCATTTCAGATCCAGGGCTCTTTCCATTATAACTTGCTCTAATACATTACATTTGATAAATTCATCATTTTTATGTAAATGGGTTTTTTTGTTTATTCTTTTAAATTCAAGTAATATCCTTCAAAATAATCATATCTCAAAACAAATATGAAGCTCAATATGAGAAAGGCAAAATATTAAGAGATCGAAGGTGGTAAAAAATAGAAGGTAGTACTAGAAAATGAGGTAACTAAAGTGGTAATATAACAAAGGGTTCTAACAAAACTATTTGATTCTAAAATCAATATGCTAAAGTGAGTACAATATCATGCACCACGTGGGTTGTAGATTGGTTTCTATCAACCAAGGTTAAGTCCAGGCATATCTCTTAGTTCTAGTTATTGAAGGACTCTAGGCTGACAGATTTAAAACAAGTATCCCCTGTCTAATTAGGGAAAGTGGCACTGCCCAGGGGGTGAGATAAGTGCCTTCTCTCTCTCTCTCTCTCTTTTTTAAGTTTTTATTTGAATTCCAATTACTTAACATATAGTGTAATATTAGTTTCAGGTGTACAATAGTGATTCAACACTTCCATACAATTCCTGGTGCTCATCACAACTGCACTCCTTAATCCCCATCACCTATTTCACCCAACACCCTTCCCTACCTCCCCTCTGGTAACCATCAGTTTGTTCTCTATAGTTAAGAATCTATTTCCTGATTTGCCACTCTCTCCTCCCTTTGGTCATTTGTATCGGTACCTTTTTTTGTTTGTTTGTTTAATGTTTAATGTGGGCTTGAACTCATGACCCTGAGATCAAGAACCAAGCTGAGATTAAGAGTGAGATGCTTAATTGACTAAGCCATCTATGCACTTCTTCTTTGTATTGTTTCTTAAATTCCTTGTGTGAGTGAAATCGTATGGTATTTATCTTTCTCTGACTGACTTATTTCACTTAGCATAATACTCTCTAGAGCTCCATCTGCCTTTGCAAATGGCAACATTTCATTCTTTATTATGGCTGAATAATATTCCATTGTGTATATATACTGCATCTTCTTTAACTATTCACCAGTGGATGGACACTTGGGAGTCCTTATCTCTTGATGGTGGCCTCTTGGAGCTATGGAGTCTGAGCTCTTAGTTCAGAGTGGCCTAGCTCTCTGGATACGCAGGAGGACCGGAGGAGTATTCAAGGATCCAAACCAATCTAACAAAAACAGGAACTCAAGTATCAGTAGGATTTATTTTCTTTAAGAGATGTAGTTCATATTGGTGGGGAAGAAAAAAAAACAACAACAGAAAAACAAAATATCTCAGAGGACCAGTAGCTAGAATACCTGGGTTTACTCTGGGCCTTCCACTAAGTGGTCGGGTGAGTTCAGAGAAATTACATCGCCGTTTTGGGCTTCCATTTTTCCTATGTAAAATAAAGAATAAAATAAAATAAAGAAATAAAATAAAATAAAATAAAGAAACTGAATTGCATGATCTACTGTCTCTTCCAACTACAATCTCTCTCTTTAAGATATTTTGCCAGGAATGCCTAATTTGGCAGAAGATCCAAAGATTTCAGGACTGGAAGACATCTAACACTTTTACTTATTGGGTCCCTTCAAGGCTGTGAGGAAAAGAAAAGTACCTCTCTCCGTAATACTGATCAGCAAATTTTCTTCCTCCATGATGAAACTGGTTTGGCTGGATCACCAGGAATATTTTTGACAGAACTCAAAATTTTATGAACTCTTCCTCAAGATGAGCTCAAGAAATAGAAGAAAAAAATACCATGGAACTCAAGAACTATAAAAAGACAACTGGTAAAAATGGACCTACTATAGACAAGATGAAGTCAAGCAGAAGTCCTTGGAAGAAGATAAACAGCACTGAGCAGAAACCAGAAAAAGAGTCATTAATATATTCAACAAACTGTATACTTATCAAATTCAAGACTTCATGCTAGTTATCTCTTAGCAGAGATAATATTTGATTCTAAATACTATCTTAAAGGGCTTTTAAGTTCAGAGGTGACATAAAAATATACACAAGTAATGATAATACAGAGTAGAAAACATTATTTCATTAGAATAGAAATAGAGGTAAAAGTGCTACCATTATCACAATGATGATCAAAAATGTCTGGAAGTGGCATTTGAACCAAAAGTGCAAGAGCTTACTGAAAGAAAGTGAAGGAGGTGAAGGACAGCCCTAACTGTAAGTTGTAGAGAGTAAACGTACTAATTCTGGACCACTTCTACAGTGTAGGATCCAATCCAGAACAAAATCAGAATTTCGGGACCCTCTGATCTTCCCAAGCATCTCACATCTAGCCTTCCAGCCTTAAGTCTTTAATTGTACTATGGGGGGAAGCAGAGCTTCAGTTTTGAGATCATCTGACTATTTTGGTCATGGGGACATATCATGGTTTTCTGAAAGAAAGTGAAAAAATGTTTGCAATGATATATTGAAGTGATTTGAAGAAAGGCTTTACTTTTTTCAGTTGTCTAAAGATGGAGCCTGATGCAGGGTGATATAGTAAGAGCCCAAGACTTGAGGTCAAGTTCAAGTTCCAAACCTCACTCATGTTAAGACCTGAATACATCATTTACTACTTTGAGCCTTAGCTTTCTTAATCTATAAAATGGGGTTTCATAGAAACTGCTCTGTCACCCCAACTAGAATCTTATGAGAATCAAATTAAATGAGTTCACAT
Organism: Lutra lutra; assembly: GCF_902655055.1. NCBI lineage: Eukaryota > Metazoa > Chordata > Mammalia > Carnivora > Mustelidae > Lutra > Lutra lutra. The sequence continues at coordinate 40,024,654 of NC_062288.1, forward strand.
TTAAGTTAGTACCTTCCTCCTCCTTAGCACCAGGAATGTGTCTTGTGCATCTTAATTTCTTTAACCCCTAGCCCATAATAGTACATATACCAGACACTTGATTAAGTATGCTGCACTGTGTTGCCCTTTAAATAAGGCACACTGGGCACTTGCTATGCCCTTGTTTATGAATGTGGATTTGACTGCCCCAGTGGCTTATTTATCCCTTTGGTCTATCATAACTAATTGAGGTGAGCTTCTCTGATGAAGTACAGTGTAGTCTTCCTCAGCTGTAACCATTGATGTTTCTATTATATCATGCCATTTTCCTGCGGTCACCATTCATCAACACACACACAATGTCATTTGTCATATAAAAGGATTTGCTATTCAAGAGTCTGGGGTCTGTTCTGTGTTAGCTAACAACTATCCACCATGGGACTTCTTAGAACACTGCGCAGCAGGAAGTCATGTTGTAAATGATTTGTTTTATTTCAGTCATGTCATCCTGTGTAGGTCTGCATGGTTTTATCTGGGCTATGGAAATAGTTTTGAGTGTGAGTGGTCAGAATCAAGCAGTGTTCTCTCACTTCATCAAATCTGGCACATTTTCGCTCTGGACAAATCCAATGGACATTTTGCAGACTTGCTAATCTCAGGAAGACTGAAGTTTTTAGAAGGTTGTTCTTCACATTGAGGGGTAAGTAGCAAGGGGAGGAAGTGTTTGCTACTGTTTGGGTCGTGTTTTCTTAGCTTGGCAAAGAATTATAACTTAATGGGATTGATTAATGACTCACACACAGGAGACACAGTCCAGTAGTTTGGCTGAATAAGGCGGAGTGCCTATTTTGCTTTTCACTCTCCCATGATCTTTAACAATTGTAAAGTATCTACTTCCCCAGTTTACCCTTGGGAGTAGATTATACCAAAAAGAAATGTGCTTCGAGTAGAACTTAATGTGCTTTTTCTGAAACTCTCTGGGGACTATCACCCTCAAGAGAATGCTATGTCTGATTTACAGAGATAGTGGGGTTGAGATTTAAATTCTCTTGAAATGGTTTTCTGAAATTGTATCATTTGATTTTATAAGATGTGCTTCTAGAACATTTCATTAGGGAAGGTTAAACAGTCAGAATGATTTGGTGGAGAAGTCAGCACCTTAACAAGAAGATAAGACCCAGAGTATGAGAGCCAAGAGGTTTGGCACCACTCATTCAACCTGGGCATACTCTATCATGGTGGTTAGGTGTGTTCCTGTTGACTGTTTCAAAGCCCTCCCTAGCTAAAGTGCAAGTCCTTTAGAGAAGGAACTAGATCTTCATATTTTGATTCCTTTTGTTAATTTATACATTGATGCAGTGAACAATTGAGTGTGTACTAGGCAATAGGGTAGCAATGTGAGCCACACTCAAGCTGCTACCTTTATGGAGCTTGCTTTCTAATGGTGGAGAAAGCAATAATCCAGGAATAATCAAATAAATATATTCAATATATTATCAAGTTGCTATGAGTGCTATGAAAAAAAATGAAGCAGATTAAAGGCATAGTACCAAGGAACACTGTTTTAGATCAGGGAGCCAGGAAAGGTTATTAAGAGGAAGGACATTTGAGCAGGGACCTAAATAGAGAGAGGAAGTGAGCCATGCTGATGGGTATCTAGGGAAAGGGCTTTCCAGATGGACAGTCAGTATAAGTATACAACCAGTATGGGCTTGTGGTTAAGAAACTAGTCTCTGGAGTTTGGTTGGCTATGTTCAAATCCTCTCTGCCACTTATATCTCTGCATGAAACAACCTTGATGATAATAGTTAATGTTCAGTAAGTATTTACCATGAGTCAGTTATAACACTAAACCTTTTATATAGGCTCTCTTGTGGAATGCTCACACCAAACCTATAAAATCAGTACTATCATAAGTCCCATACTACCAACAAAAGAATGAGGCATAAAGAGGTTAGTGAATAGTGGAACCAGGATTCCATCACTGCAGTTCAGCTGGAGAGCTAGTAGTTTTAACACAAAATAAAATGTGGGATGAGCACAGCCAAATGTGGGAAAATTGGGACATTTGCTATGGTAACTTCTCCCTCTTCTGCCAGTGACCTCTTTTCCTCCAACGCTGCCTAGGGCTTTCTGAGGCAGTTTGGGGGGGCATACCCATATGCATAACCACCTCTTTTTCTGGGCTTTTCCCCACAGAAATCATTCCTGGCTCCCAACCCTTGGGGAACCTCCATTTTGGTCTAAGTGAACTATCAAACTAAGCTTAGCAAAAGTGCCAGTGGGAATTGTGATCCAGTAGAAGTAGCAGGACATGATCAGTGATGGCTCTGCAAATTACTAGCTGTGTGACCTAGGTCAAGCCATAGGATGTCTGAGCCTCAGTTTCCTCCTACATAAAATGAATTGATACTATTTCTAATGCCTACTTCATCTAATAGTAAACATTATTTCTCCTGTGCAAATCAAATGAAGTCATGAATGGTAAAATAAAATATAACAGAAACTGGAAGCTATATTAAAAACCAGTGTATTGTTATAAAATGAAAATATGGTCTGTGGTATGTGATATGTTAATTCCTTGATTACTAGAATATACTACTGTGACAAACTTCTGGCCCTGTTTTATATGTATGTTCCTGATGTCATACCCTACTACTCCTTTCAGTTCTCAAATTTCATTTCTCAGAACAATGAAAATGTCACTTGGACTTTCATTTACAATTTATTTTAAAATGTTTACGTTTTAAGAAACTAGATAAATTGGAGCAGTTTGTCCCTTTTGGAGTTGAAGCTATTTGACTTTGTAATTTCAGCCATGCATATTTATTTTATTATACAGAAAAATCTTAGTTAACCAGAATGTTAAGTGGAACAAGGAGTTTTAGATTACTAGTTCTTGGTTAATTAAAAAGCAAAAATAGGGCACCTGGGTCACTCAGTGGGTTGAGCCTCTGCCTTTGGCTCAGGTTATGATCTTAGGGTCCTGGGATCGAGCCCCACATCGGGCTCTCTGCTCAGCAGGGAGCCTGCTTCTTCCTCTCTCTCTGCCTGCCTTACTGCCTACTTGTGATTTCTCTCTCTCTGTGTCAAATAAGTAAAATCTTAAAAAAAAAAAAGCAAAAATGCATTAGAAACCTCTTTCTCTTTTTATACTATAGAACATATTTTGGAAATACATCAATTACTCCTCTGACTTAGGAAGTAGAGACCAGGGAAGGTAACTAAATCCTTGTGTGTGTGTGTGTGTGTGTGTGTGTGTGTGTGTGTGTGTGTGGCAGAGAGAGAGAGAGAGAGAGAGAGGAAGACTGATTCTGCTATGGAGAACAGAATTGCCATGTTGAACATCTCTGTTCAGTGTTCAACATTGTATATGTAGTCATGGGCAACATAAGAAGTTGAGTTAAAGATGAAAGAACCTCAGACATCACTTGGAATAATGAAGACTCATTACAGTTAAAAAGATGTTAGCTACATAGTGGTTAAGGATCAGACTCAATGCTTCAATGCCAGCTCACTTGGGTTGGAATCCTGGCTTGGTTACTTGGTAGTTCCCTGGCCCTGGACTTATCTGAATCTTTAATGTCCTCATCTGTAAAATGAGAATAAGAATAATAATATCTACTTCACAGAGTTATTCAAGTGAAGGCAGTGTCTGATGCATAGCCAGTACCCTATAAAGGTTAGAATGATTGCTACATTTGTTGTGATGAACACTTACTATGTCTTTAATATATTAATCCACAACAACTCTGTGAAGCAGGCACTATTACTATCTTTATTTTACAGATGAGAAAATTGAGTAAGAGACAATAAGTGACTTGCCTGAAGCCACTTAGCTAGTACCAGTGTGGCCAAGTAGCCATCCCACAGCTGCCTGGCTCGAAGTCCATGTTCCTAACCACCAAGCTAGCTACTTCGGTCACATATTTCTGATTTCAATCCTTCTTATCAGTAACTTATTTTTCACTATTTACTTTTGTTCTCAGGGTTAGAATAAACAATAAGTATTTATAGAATGGGAAGGTATAGAACAATCAAAATTGAGATCTGACTGCTTGAATCCATTTAATTGAGGTTTTTGAGTATTATTTGTTAGTGAACATGGTCATTTAGGTAAGTCACATATTGGGAGTGGCCTTGAATAAATTATTTTAAAATTAATATTTTTTTTGCATGAAACCTACTAAAGTCATCACAAGACTCACCTAGAGGGATTTTTTTCTGTTTGGCTTTGGAATGCTTGGAATTTTTTTGTTGTTGTTAATATTCTAACACAGAATGTATTCTCTCAGAGGTCCAGGGTAAACTTTCAATGGTGCCTAAAACAATCCATACCCACCTGGGTGCATATTGACATTATTTGATGTGAGTGATGGATAATTGACAGATGTAGCCTGTGAAGATGGGAGGATGGGGTGGAGAAAGTTATGCATGATCAAGTCGGTCTTTTCCAGTAGTAGTAATGGGTCATGGCTGCATTTTAAAGGGAAAGGGAAAATTACTTTTCCAACAAGTATAAAACTATGACTCATACTGGAATTGGTCCAGAATGTTGGTCAAAGTATCCAGATTGACAACTAAAGCTGAAAGATCTTGGGAAGACATTGTAGAGAGCTGAAATGCAGGGACAGACATATGGGAAGTTTAGGTTCATTGGAAAAATGTGAACTGGTTAGAAAAAAAAAATAAAGAAAGCAGAATATATAACATTTTAAAAATCAAACAAATGCCTTTAAAATGAATTTCCTGATCGTTTTTGATAATCCTAGGAACTCCAAATCCTTACCCAGCAAATTAATGGGATATCCAAAGAAAACCAATCCCTCCTTATAAACAAAGTGGAAATTTCCTTCTTTTCCAAAAGGGCCCCAGTCCCAGCCATAGAGGAAGCATGGAGACGAAAACACATCTCTGCCTGAAATGACCTCCTATTTTAAGAAAAAACAACAGCCTCAAAAGAAGGAAAGGAAAAACAAAGTTCCACCCAGAAGGAAATTGTATGTAACAACCCAAAGGGAGACCAAGAGGAGAGGGTTGGAATACTGAAATAAGCATCAAGCAAATGGCCTCTGACGTAGTCATTAGCCTCTAACAATGTCAGAATTTGAGCTTTGAGACAACTGCTTTGTGATTGACAAAAAGAGGTTAGGGTGGGGGAGGATCTGGACAAAAGCAAGCTGATTTATAAGTCCCCTCTGCAGCCGTGGAAACTTTGATCTTTGAAGTTTGCCTATTTTTTTCAGGACTCTGCTAGCATGTAACCCAGGGGAGATCAGCAACCACAAAACGTTGGCTATAATTTTCTGCAATTTGTCACATGCCCTCTTCAAGCCCTGGTGAGATGGTTTTCTTTTGTTTTTAAGCCATGGATGATAGTAAAGTAGTTCAGGCAAGATAAGAGCAAGCTGGAATCTTCCCAGTTCTTCTAAACCTGGGGCTACATTGTCCTACAGGTGTATTTTAATTTACTTTTTACTGCATGTGTATTTGGTTTAGCTCACATGGTAGTAATTTTCCCCCCTCTTTTTGGATCCAACATTTAAAAATAAAGATAGTCCAAGTCAAAATTGGATTTCTATTTACTCTTGAAAAATCTGGTGGCACTGGTCCCAAATTCCTGTGGGGTAAAGTCTGAATCTGAGTACCTGCTGTCCTGTTCAGATGGGGCATGCACTTGACATTCTGCTAGTCCACAGCCTGCCAGCATCGCTCAATCCTGTCACCTGTTTGCCCACCCATGGGAATTTCTTCAGTTGATCCATGTTCATCTGATCCATACACATCTTCAGGAATATCGCCTGCTTAATCCAGATTGCAACAGCCTGCTGAGAAGGATTCTAAGGCTGTGTCTGGGTTTGGCATAGAAGTGATGGTTAGTTGCTAACGTCCCATTTGGGCACAGAGGGAGTGGGTGGTAGCAGAGATGCCAAATATTTGTCCTCTCTGATTAGTTTTATCTCTGGTTTAAGCCTGCATCTTGCCTTTAAATAGCATCCATTGCTTCTTAGTGCACTTTCTTTATAAACGTTCTTGAAACCCAGTACATTCTTTTCATCTCCAAATCTCTATACACACCTTCTATATAGAATCTCATTGAGTCTAGAAATCTGATTACACCCAACTTCTTTTCATGGGCCTTCAACCACCCTGCGAGCAGTTCCTGGTGTAGTTTAAATAAGTGAAAGAGAAGGCACTGATAAGCTATAGCACTTGTTTTAAGATGACAGGTGAAGGGCAACCCTGTCGGGACCCCTCTCACTCTTGAGAACTTTTTCTGCATCTTCACTTAATAAACTTCTATTGCTTTACTCACACATGCACATAAACACACATGCGCGCGCGCGTGCACACACACACACACACACGATGACAGATGAAGCAGCAGCCATTACTGTGGCCCCCAATTATCTATCTATCTATCTATCTATCATCTATCATCACGTATCTATCTCCTCTACCAACCTATGTATCTATCCATTTAGTCTCCTAGCTGTCTGCCATAGGAATCAGACCTGCAGGTATTTTCTCTTCTTCTCCAAGTGGCTTTTTACATCTTCACCATGGTTCTCTGCCTACTATCCATTGGCCAGCCCCTGTAATTAATGGAGGCCAGTATATAACCAATCCTTTCACACAAAGTGGCCTGCCAGAAGTCCAGGGGTGGGAATCTCGATGAGCTGCTTTTCAAAGGTCTCCAACCCTTAAATGAAACCTCTTTGGTGCTTTTATGAATTCTGTTGTTGGAGTTACAAGGACCCTTAAGAAAAATGCCTGAAATCAGCTGGTCCTGCCATCACTGAAACCCAAAGGGAGGAGCTCCACAGGCGAGGAACTGCTCCCTAGATGTCTTGAAGTTGCCTGTATTTCAAAAGAATTCAGCTTACCACCACTGTGGCTTTTAGCCTCTCTAATAAAGCAGTTTTTAAAAAGCTAAAAACGTAATCTGCCTTTTAAATCTGCTCTTCCTGCTGAGTCTAAATGGGGTTGCAGCAAAATGCCTGGCTAGCATTAGAGTTCTCTGAAGTCAATCAGCTGAAATGGGGTTGCTTGGGGGTTTGAAATATATTTGAAAACACTCCAGGGGTGGCACAAAATAACTGAACAAAGGCAAATTACATGAAAGGAAGAAGCAGGTGGAGGTTTATAAAGTTAAAGAATCACTTGTATATTTTGGAAACATCAGAAATTGAGACAGGGTTGCTGACCTTAGAAGTTCATCTATCTGATCATAAACATGTTTTTCATTTGGCATTAGGAAAAGATTGTGCTAATGAACAGGGCTTCAAATACACAGACTGGAATAGGAAAGGCTGTATAAAATCCTTGAAGAAATACTCTTACCCATAGAGGCGCTGAGGCTAAAATATGTCATAGGCAAGAATGGGCATTACTATAATGTTTTCTCAGCAGATTTGAGGAAGACAACATCGTAAATTTTCTTTATCTTATTGAAATGATGGAATTGTTCTCTGAGAATTGACTTTTACTTTTTTTTTTTTTTTTTTTAAGCAGGCTCCATGCCCAGTGTGGAGACCAGTGTGGGGCTTGAACTCATGTCCCTGAGATTAAGACCTGAGCTGAGATCAATAGGCAGACACTTAACCAACTGAGCCACCCAGGCATCCCAAGAATTGAATTCTGGTAAGACAAACTCTAGTTTGCTCTTGTAGTGCATGGGGAAAAACATTTCACATAGCAAAATTCTACCATAAATAAACTGAAAAATTTTTAACATAGGCAGGATTAAGATTGTGACATGTAACACATTATACTCTCAATAATTCCTGAAAGATAATGCATCTATAGATCAAAGTCACTTAGAATTAAGGTGACCTGTGGGGAAATAAATGTAAATTGCTGGTTACCCAACAAAAATGATACTTTTCGGATAAGGCAGATTTGGATGACACCCAAGAGATATCACTCTAAGACCTTGAGAAAAAAACAAGACCAGTTTTCTGGTAAACTTGCTGGTTGAATGACATGACCTGCCTTAAAATTTTACTTGGTCAAAGTGATTTCTAAACATGAGAGGGAGGATAATTTAGCAGTGTAAAATGTACTGTAAACATAATAAATCTCTATGCAAGATGGTCTTTGATATTCCCTTTTCTATATTTTCATTCTGTATGGAATTTAGAGAGAGTGGACAAAGTTGCCAGAAGTTTCTGTTCTCTTTGTTGGACAATAGTAAGGAGGTATGAACTTGAAAATGTAGCTTTTGCCAGCACACAATTGCTTGTTACCCTTTGAAGGCCAACGTGTGTGCTGAAAGAAATACCTCAGAACACTTGAGAAGGTGGGTGCATATGAGTAAATTGTGAGGGATTAAAGCATTGGTTTGGATGAGAATGGAAAAATTCAGTTGCTTAGCCAAGGCAGTTCCAAATGACTTTGATCTAGATATCTCAGGAGAATGAACTTGTGCCATTCCAGCATTTTCTGGTTTTGGCTAGGCAATGCATATTGTAAAGAAATAAATACAAAATAACCCAAAGTTTTTAATGGGTTTTTAGAACTTCCACTTCTGGCTGCAAATAGGAGACAAAAGGCAAATAGATATTGTTTTAAAAATGCTAAGCCAGGCTTTTTCTGACCTCAAGAAAACATTGGGTTTGATTAGGTTCAGATTTGGGGCAAGTTTCAGGATAGTGTTTGTTCTAGCAACTTCCTCCCCATCTCTGTGGAAAGTGTTGGTCTGTTGTGGTTCTGGAAGCCATGCTGTAAAGGCTCTAGGCTAGGGCATCATGAGACAGACTTTAATCTGTCATTTGTGCCTCTGCCCACACTTTCTTCAGTGTGTTCCTTGGACTTGGGCCTCCCCCGATTGCAGGAGCCTTTCCATGACTAAGCAGAGCCCAGACTTCTTCTTGTCTCAACTCTCTACGGTACAGCCACTATGTTTACCTTCCATTTCCAAACATCTCTTGTGTCGATCGGTCTTTGTCTCCTTCAGATGAGCATCCATTTCCGCCTTCAGCCAACCTTCATTCCACTGCTCAAGCTGCACCTTGGATTTGGGGGTTTTTCTTATGATCAGTTAGTTAGTTCTTTCTGGTTGTATCATTCATTCAGCCCAAATCCACTGTATATTTTCTAGAAGGAAAAATGGTGATGTCTTCTGTAAAATAAAAGGAGGACAGGGAGGTAATTAATATTTTGTGGGAATCTAATATGCTGTAGACACTGTCCTAGAAGCTTTATCCAGGATCTCATTTAAACTTGACATCAATCAAATAGGATATAAAAGATTAATCAGAAGAGATAATTCATATAAGACACTTAGCACAAGGCATATAGTAAGAACTCAATGAGGGTAGGTCATTATCATAATTTCTTCAATTCCTTCCTAGGAAGGAAGAGACTCTGTTTGTGTTTTCCAGAATTTCCTACCATGCCTTGCTATTTATACAGGTTGATAATATTTGTTGAATGTCTGAACGAATGGATTTTGTAAGAGTATCGTACTACTGTTGCTGATTTTCTTTTTGGTTAACAAGATATTTGACAGATTAATTTATGTCCCTTTATACAAAACCATAGTTTTGAAGAAAAATCTTACATCAAAATGGTCCAAATAAGGCAAAGATTTTCTCCTTACTTCATCTTTGTTTCTTTTTCTTCATCTTAGTTATTAGCCCTGGATTCTAATCAGCTATATACTTCTTGCCTGGATGAAATATAAATACACTACTTAGATGTCACTATTTGATAAGCCCAAACAGAGAAGGCAGTGTTTTCAGACAGACAGACTAGGTTGAAATCAAGCCATGGGAACAGGAAAGTTAAGAGTGTGGGAAAATAGACGATTGCCTGAAAAGTTATAATTGAGAAAGCCAATATAGGCAAATATTGCAGGAACTGCAAGGATTTGGAATGCAATTCCTAACCATAAATAGGGCAACATGGATTAATGGAAAAGCACTTCCTCTCTCTGGACCTCCTTCAGTGTTCTCATCTGCAAAATGAAAAAGTCACATAGGTGAATTCTAGACCCTTCTAGCTCTAATGTGAGATTTTTATCTAATGCTAACTTACTTCAGCTATAGGTGCATGTAGAATATTTGAGAAATAAGAAATACAAAGGCCTAAATCTATATATTGCTATAAAAATGTGACTGACCCAAATCCACTGGATAACTTGTCAATCACGAATGTCAAAAATAAATGTAACTTATTATTTAGCCTCCTAGAATGTTAGAATGGAAGACTCTCAGAGACCATGGAGTCACCTTCTTTGTCATGGATGATGAAAGTTTCAAAGAAGAGACTCAAGGTCACTTGGCTTCAGTTGAGATCTCTGAACTCCCAAGAAGCTATTCTTCATATGACATCGATGTTACTGAATTGATTGCTTGATTGATTAGACTGACTGTTCCATGAAACCCAGAGAATCTTCTGAGCAAAACAGAGAGATACAAGTAAGGAAGGATATTAAAAGTCAGAGACAGGAAAAAAAATGTCTGAGAAATGTAAGTTCTGCGCAGTACCACTTCATCTTACAAAGATTCTGGCTCATTTGTCACCTACAATCAAGGAGAAAAACTTAGTTTGTGTTTTTTGTTTTTTGAGGTTTTTTTGCTTCTTTTTTCCCCCAAATCTACTCCAGGAATGTTTAGTGGTTACATCTTAACCTATATTCTTACTTTACCTATAGTCTCACTTTGTAAATCTGATTATAAAATTCCATTTGTCCCAATAAGTTAAATATTAAATATAGAAGTTTTAAAAAACTAGTATTATACTAGTTCTGAACTTATCCCCAAGAGAAGCAATGCTAGGGATCAGAACTTTTTAATCCTTAATTTATTTTTGTGCTAGAAAAACTAACATAGTTTTATGTACTGACATTTAAAGTTTGAATGGTACATTAGTGTAATTTTCAAGATTTCAACATGAACACCTATTTTATATATTTTTTAAAAGATTGCAAAATTACTTCTCTTTTTGGGAATGATAAATTCTTATTGCAGCATGGAGTTTCTGTTAAAAAATCTTTTGTAAAATTCATATGCTAAATATCAAACTAAGTAAGTGTCAAATTTTGTAGAAATAAAAAGAAATTAGTGCTTTCAATTTTATTAGCATATAGAGAATCACATGGCACACATTTGAATACTAAAACATTTACAGAAGTGTTAAAGTAAGAGACATTTATCAAACCTCTAGAATAGATTCCTATAAGGCTGGGTGCTTGGGAGATACCTCCTCCCCCTTAGAAGTTTATAATCTAGTAGGTTAGGGGTCAACAGCGTTTTCTGTAAAGGAGCAGATGGTAAATATTTCCACTCTGTTGGCCACATAATCTCTGTTGTAACTTTTCAACCCTGCTGTTGTAGAATGAAAGCAGCCATAGACATACGTAAAAGAGTAAGAGTGACCATGTTCTAATACAACCTTATGAATGGACGCTAACATTTGAATTTCACATAATTTTTATGTGTTATAAAATGTTATTTTTGTTTTGACTTTTTTCCCCAACTATTTAAAAATGTTAAGCTTGTGGGCCACACAAAAGCAGGCAGTGGGCTGAATCTGGCCTGTGGGCTATAGTTTATGGACCCCTGTAGTAGATATGTATGTAAATCAATAGAACACATGGACCAGCATGCTATGATGGAGGAGACAGATGCTACGGGTGTATAAAACAGGAGCGATTCATTAGGAAAGGCTGTAATGCTAAACTCCTTACAGAAAGAAGCATTGTATTTTCATATATTTTTGAAATAAGATTTACATAACATAAAATTAACTACTTAAAAATTAACAATTGAGGTACCTGGATGGCTCAGTGGGTTAAAGCCTCTGCCCTCTGCTCAGGTCATGATCTCAGGGTCCGGGGATCGAGCCTCACATCAGGCTCTCTGCTCGGCAGGGAGCCTGCTTCCCTCTCTCTCTCTCTGCCTTCCTCTCTGCCTACTTGTGATTGCTGTCTGTCAAATAAATAAATAAAATCTTTTAAAAAAAATTAACAATTGAGTGGTATTTAGAATATACACAGGGTTGCTCTGCTACCATCTTTATCTACTTCCAAAACATTTTCACAACCCCATACCCATAAACATCTGCTCCTCATTCCCCTCTCCTCCCAGCCTTGGCAACCACCCATCTCTTTTCTGTCTCTGTTATGAATTTACCTATTCTGGGAATTTCATATACATGGAATCATACAATATGTGATCTTTTGTGTCTGGCCTCTTTCACTTTAGCATGTTTTCTAGGTTCAACCACATTATAGTACATACTACTGCTACTACTATAGTACATTGTAGTACATACCATATTTTAAATCTTTTTTCTGACCAAATTATACTCCATTGCATATATATACCACAATTTGTTTATCTAACCATCATCTGATGGCTATTTGGGCTGTTTCCATCTTTTGGTTTTTGTGAATAGTATTGCTATCAACATGTATGTACATGCATTTATTTGAGTACTTGTTTTCTGTTCTTTTTAAAAAATGTTTTATGTATTTATTAGAGAGAAAGCACAAGCAGGGGAGAGGGAGAAGCAGGCTCCCTACCGAGCAGGGAGCTTGATGCGGGTCTTGATCCCAAGACCCTGGGATCATGACCTGAGCTGAAGGCAGACACTTAACCGACTGAGCCACCCAGGTGCCCCCCCTCCCCGTTTTCAATTCTTTGGGGGTATGTACCTAGGAGTATAATTCTAGTGCTTGTAGGCCATTTGTATATCTTCCTTGGAAAAATATCTATTCAGATATTCTGTCCAGTTTAAAATTAGATTGTCTTTTGTCATTAAATTGTAAGAGTTCATTATATATTTTGGATATTAAGCCCTTATCAGATGTATGGTTTGCAAACATTTTTTCTTAATTTATAGGTTGTCTTTTCACTTTCTTCACAATGTCCTTTGATACCCCAAAGTCTTTAATTGGATGAAGTCCAATTTTTCTTTTTTCTTTTTTTAAGATTTTATTTATTTGTCAGAAAGAGAGAGAACAAGCAGGGGAGTGGCAGGTAAAGGGAAAAGCAGGCCCCCCACTGAACACGGAACCTGATGTGGGACTCGATCTCCATGGGATCATGACCTGAGCCAAAGGCAGATGCTGAACTGACCAAGCCACCTAGGCATTCCTGAAGTCCAATTTTTCATATCTATCAAACTTATGAAAGTGTACTACTGTTCAAAACTCCAACTTTTAGAGGTTGTATAGTTAACAAAGAGCAGGAAAACCAAATTACAAAGTTTTATATTTTCATCAGGTTGGGATCTAAGAGAACTTCAATGACATCATGATAGGAGTATTTATTGAGTACGTCCTGTATGCCAGGCTCTATACTAAATATTTTAAACACATTATCTTATTTAAGTCTCATGGCACCAACCACGAGACCCAGAGAAGTAAAGTGTCCCATGCAAAGTCGCACAGCTATTGCATAGAAGAGGCAGTGTCAAACCTGCAATCGGGCTCTACCACTTCACAACTTTTTCAGATTTTGTCTGAACGTTTAAGTTTAGATGCTCTGTCTTGTGGCATGTAGTAAGAAAGAGGCTAATGTTGTCATTATGTCTTTGGTTGACATATAGGGGAATAGTGTTGTACCAAAATTATCTTCAGCATTTCAGACACACCAAATGAAAATCAAATCACACCAGATCTGTCAGGTAATTTGATAATAAGGAAAAGCTCCAATTGTGTCATTCCTTCATTCAAACTGCTTCCACGACTAGGCAGTATCTTCTCAATAATAAGCAAACAAAAAACTCTATTAGTGAAATATAACATTTGGCAGTGCTTTCACATATGTTATTTTGTTGGAAACTCATAAGGAGGTACTGATATTTTAATTTTGCTAAAGAACCAGTGTGGATTTGAACACAGGTTTACACACCTGCCTCCCTCAGCCTAAACTACCCAGTATATTCACAGGCTCCTAGGTCTTCAACGGATCATCCCATCTTTTCCTCCTGTACACCCAGTCATGTTAGTCAAGGTAGATTGGACCTTCTCCTGTGGCCTCATAACATTGTTTTCTAAGTCTCCTCTGTGGATAATTTTTTTTCCCACGTGTCTACTTATTCTTTACTTCCTAACTGAAACACCATTTCAACCTTCAAATCTCTGATCCTCCCTGCAAGAATTCTCTATTCTGAGACTTCATGATGTGCTCTGTCTTTGGACTCCTGCTGTTAACTACATTTGTATGATTGGGTGTGAATTTTCTTCCTTCTACTAGGTCAAAGTCTCTTTACAATCTGAGTCTTATTTTAACCCTATATGAGCCCTTCACATCATCTAGTTCACTGTCTTGATTTTCATGGTTCTCTAGAAATGAGAAATAGCCTTACCAGCTAGAGCTAGGCCCCAGGATTCAGTTCTCTTTAGTAAAAGGTATCATCAGTGCAGTTTAAGAGAATAATTGTTATAGTGTATACGTATACCTTGAAAAAGTTTATTAAAGTCCTCATTCATTCACTTATTAACTCAACATCTACTTGTTGAATATGAATAAAACTGCAAATTCCTGCTTCATGGAGCTTGTGATTGTGTGTGTAAGAGAGAGAGGGACACAACATGTATCAATTAGCAGTAAGTGCTTGAAAAAAAAGAAAGTCAGGTGGAGGGATTTGGGAATGGTGCTGGGAACTGGGTGGTGGATAGTCTGGACAGGAAAGTCCTTTTTGTTAAGAAAGCATTTGTCTGGTGTGTCTGAATGGTTCAGTCAGTTAAAAGACTGCTTTGGGCTCAGGTCATGATCTTGGGGGTCCTGGGATGGAGACCCAGTGGGCATTGGGCTCCCTGCTCAGCAGGGAGTCTGCTTCACCTTACTCTGCCCTTCCTGTGTTGTGCATGTGCTCTCTCGCTTGCTCAAATAAATATTCAAAAAAGAGTCTTTTAAAAAAAGAAAGCATTTATTTATATTTTAATTCCATTTAATTCAATTTTGTTAAGAAAGCATTTAAGCTGAGATCTAAAGGAAGTGAGGGATTGGACTATGGCTATCTGGGGAAGAGCATTTCAGGCAGAGAAATAGTTCAAGGGCTTCAGGCAGAAACCTGGTTGTGCTGAAGTGGTGGAAGATGGGGTCAGAAAGGTAGGAGAAAGCCATACCATGAGGGTCTGTAGGTCATTGTGAGAAGTCTGGAGATTACAATGGGGAAGGGAAACCACTGGGGGTCTTGAACAGAAGGGTAGCATGCTTTACGTGATCTTAAAGGATCACATAGACTACTGTGTCTGACCCCTTTATTGACTACATCTCCTCAATGTCAGGGGACATGTTTCACTTATCTTTCTGTCTCTAGTCACTGGTGCAGTCAGACTCCTATTTAGTATCCACTAAGTGCACGCTGGACAAATGTTTGCTTGGGCTATCGATTGTTGGAAAGACCGTGAAAAGAACACAAGAATCAAAAGGTTCCCTGAGTTGCCAGAACTCCAGTGGTACAAGTCACTTCACGGGAACAATCTAAGGCCTTTTGTATTTATTCAGCAGAGAACTGTTTTTGCTTCTCTTCAACATTAATTCCCAAACTAAGGCATTTCTGCAATAGCTGAGAAAGTCATAGCTCCCTATGTCTTTTACAATTATAATGCCACACTAGTTTTGAAGAATTCATTAGTTGTGTGACCTTTGAATGTGAAGTAGTCTCACATCCATTTGTTTATGGAGCCCCTATTATGTTGAGCAAAGATTCACTGTCCCTGAAGTTGAGACTCTTCGAGTCTGACAAAGAAAGACACAAAGATCGAGAACACAAGGCAGTGAGCTGGCTTTCATGGAGGTGTGCATGGAGTACTCTTAGAATAAACATCGCATCCTGAGTTGAGCAGGCAGCTGAGAAAGAAGGTAATCGAAGGCAGGGGCACAGGCAAACCCCTGTCATATAGAAGAGCATGGCATAGGCAGGGAATTGTAAGGTATTTGGGAGGTGGGGGGAGTACAGAAGTAGATGTGCCATTTTTGTCTGACAGCATCTCCTCCTTGGGGAAGCCCACATCACCCACGCCATGGGGTCTTCATGGGTTGTTTGTCACTCTGTCTGGCTTACTGGCCAAAAGATTTGACATGTCATCCAGGATGACCATTCACAGTGACTTAGCCTTCTGGACTCATACAAATTGAGTCAGGTAAAAGAGCCCTGTGAAATTCATTGGGAGAGGGAGAATATCCCTCCCTTCTTGGTCAAGAGTTGTAAGAATGTGGGTTTGGGTGTGACTGTGGCTGGTTTTCTTCCAAAAGGTGAGAATTTGTCTGAGTGAGTCTGTAGCATGGAGGGAAGCAAGTTTAAGAAATGGGGATGGATATCTACCTCGATTTATCTACCTATCTGATATGTATATCCAAAGAGGAGATCAAAAAAGAAAGAGAGAAAGAAGATGATATAATTTGAGCTTCTAGGTTCAGCCATAACTAAACCAACTATGTCCCTAGACTTCCTAGTTTTATGAGTCAATAAAAGTCCCCTTTTTCTTCAAGGTAGCTTGTATTTTATATCTGGTACTTGTAGCTAAAAGAATATTGACGAAAACCACAGCAGTAGAAGACAAGACTACAGAATTGCCTTCAGTTTTCTAATTTAAAAAAACTTGGGACTTTGATTGGTGTCTGGTAAAAAGAGTTTATTGTCAGGACACACCTGTGCTGAGTTAAGAACTTGGACATTGCTCTCACTGAAGGCAGTTCTAGGGCCTGTATTCATTCTTTTTCAGATTTTGGCTCATTTCTGCAATCCTGTTCATGTCCCTTTCTCTTTTACTTACGCATAATTTTTATTTCCTCCATGTGTACATAGACTTCGATGTATGTCAGGTTGCCCCAGTCTCCACTAACTCAGGCAACTTTGACATAATCTATTTGGCTTCCTCCTACTCTTCATTTAAATTAAAAAAAAAATCGTTAAGTGCCTATTAGGTCCCAGATACAGTTCCATGTGCTAGGGACACAAGGATAAACAATTGAAACAAGTTCTTACCCTCATGAAACTTACATTTTGGTGGGGGAAAGTTCAATAAATAAACTAAGTCATTAATAAATAGGACAGACTGCAAACATTCTGTGATGGGAATAAATAGGAGCTGGATAGGGCATGCAGAACTGGGGGAGGAGAATCACTTCAGATGTGGAGATCATTGAAAGGCCTCCCTGTAGAGGTGGCATTTAACACGCCCCCGCCCCAATGATATAAAAAATAAGCACTGCAAAGTGTTGACAGAAGAACATTCCAGGTGGAGGGACTAGCAAGTACAAAAGCCCCGAGGGGGAGAGAGCTCGTTGGACTCCAGCTACTAACAGAAGGCCAGTGTGGCTGAAGAGATTGCTGCGAGTCAGGTTTGCAGAGGGATGCAAATTCCAGATCACACAGACCCTTGGAAGCCAGGGAAATGAGTTCCTGAACTACGAAGGAGTTCTGAACATTTTTAAGCATGTAAATGGTTTGAATTACATTTTATAAACCTCTATAAAGGGTTATTGTGTGGAAAATGGATTACAATGGATCAAGAACAAAGCAGCGAGACCTGCTTTGTGGCTATTGCAAAGTTAGGCAAGAACTAAATGTAGCTTGGACCAGGGGGTGGGTAGCAGTGATGAAAAGCAGATAGACCAAATTTATCAACAGAACTGGTAGAGCTTGCTGATAGGTTGGATGCAAGGAAAAGGAGCACTCAAGGCTAACTCCTAAGGGTTGGCCAAGCAAATATTGGATGGAAGTGCCTTTTACGAAGATGGAAAAGAATGAGAAAGGGGCAATTTGAGAAAATGTCTCAACAAATCTGTTTTAGAAATGTTGAGACAAATTATGAGCTGTATAAAGGGGTCTGCATTGGACAAATTGCCTTACCTCTCCTGAGAGATATACCCAACTGACTCAGTTCACCTCTAGAGTCCGGTAGCACAAGGTCCTTTGCTGTCTAGCTAATGTCTGATTTCCCTTGCATTAAATGCTTCCACCTTCCAATCAGCCGAGGCCATGTAGAGATGTAGGTCCATGGAATTCAATTCAGAGGTCTGGTAAACATACCCATACACAGGGATAATAATGTCTGCCTCTTCTACCTCACAGGGTTATTACGGGGGTTAAACGGGGATTCTGTAGGTAAAAAGCACTTTGTAAATTCTGAAGTGGTTGCAAATGTAATGAGTTTAAAGGACTTTGAAAGCTGTTTAATTTACCAAACCTACATATTTATACCAATTTTACTAAGTCAGTTGAAAAATTATAATAAACTTTTATTTAACCAGACTGGTTGTTGCCAGATGCCCACAAAAATGAAACAAAAATTCACATACTTTTGTGCTTAGTGGAAGGTAATTTAGCACAAAGGCTAAATTGGGTCCATAAAATGCTGAATAACAACTTAAGAAGAATTACTTTGTATTTATTGAGGGGTAAGTCACCTCTAATACTCTTTCCAGCAATAGCCTGCGGCCTGGTGTTCTGTTGGTACAGGGCTCATTTGTTGCTGGTACTCCTACTTCCTCGCAAAAGTGAGAGCAATTGTTTAAAGCAAGAATTGGGGGTTGTTCCACCCCCTGTTCCTCATTTTCAGTTCACTATCCTGGAATTCAGCCTTCCCTTCCGTGGCTTGAATTCCCTTAGGTCTAACCTTCTACCCCGAACTGGCTTCCTGGGCATGTGACCTGTGCCACTGCCCAGAACTCTATGCTAGAAAGTGCCCCACACTTGGTTTGTCTCTCTGCTGTCTCTATTTTGAAATTCTTAGTAATTTTGTCTTTGAACTTGTGTTTCATACATGATGTCTGATGGAAAAACAAAGCATGCATTTGAGTAGCGAAGGTGTGTGTACTATAGCTCCCTCTTCTCCCAGCTGCCCCATTTGCAGATAGCATGCACAATATCCTCAGGAGCGTGGAATTTGGGTGAACCCACAATGCATGAGAGTTGAGCAATACTCAAAGCAAGTACAAAGGAAGCATGTTATATCTAGTACTGAATAAAAAGTTATTCGGGGTACTAAAAACAGCCCCCAAAGACCATGCTTTCTGTTCAAACCAGAATTTGTTTTGGGACACCTAGGTGGTTCAGTTGGTTAAGCATCCAACTCCTGATTTTGACTAAGGTCATGATCTCAGGGTTGTAAGATTTTCTCTCTTATTCTCCCTCTGCCCCTCCCACTTGAGTGCAAGCTCTCTCTAAAATGAACAAACAAACAAATGAATAAACAAACAAACCAAAAAAACTACCATAATTCATTTCAAATGCAGGAGGAAAGCAATAGTGTTCTAAGATATACAAATACCAGGGAACCCTATCACATTTTCTCTTACTTGTACTATCCCCTTGTATGTCAATCACTCATGCTGAAAATGATTAAAGGAAAGGGAAAGATAAGGCAGCCCATAGCTCCTTTTCCTTTCAGTCTTTCTTTACTCATCAGTGTACTGAAGGGTAGAGCATATTGGTAGAAAATGTGCATATCAAGAAGTAAAATAAAAATAATTGAGTTAGTTTTGTTCTGCATACCCACTGTTCTAACAAGAACAAAATACATATGTGAGATACATCAACACCTAACAATATTTTATAATTAGCATGGTCCTTTTTTTATTTGAGCATTTTGAAATATATTAAAATTAGTACACTCTCTTAAGAAATCAAAATAATCCCGTGAAACTTCTATAGACACTGCTATATTCTTTGTTTATTGACAATGCAGAAGTTCTAATCACCTTAATATTTAAAGTAATGACATTTAATTAAAATTTTACTGTACTCTTAGTTTTGTAATGAAATTTAGAATCTCACCATATGGAACACCAATGTCTATAATAGCTGTTGAAAGGAAGAGTTCTTCCCTACTTAGATGAAGGAAATCCTACTCAGGAAACACGCTTTTACTCTTGCTTTTCCCTACTGCTCCCTTGGAGGAGGAGTGACTTAATCTGATTACTGAGTTTGGAAAGAGAAGCTGGAACATACACAGTCAGCTCCTTCCTCTGCAGTGTGCAGCCACCAGCAGGAGCACAGCTCTGCTCATGCAGGTGGGTTTACCACATGATGTGGTCTGCCGTTCCGGACACTGGTGGGCAATTCTTTCAAATTCCGGGGCCTAGTCTGGGGCCTTCCTAACAAGGAAGCCTTCCTGTCAGTGATAAAACCCATATTCTGAAAGCAACCACATCTCTAATCTGATGTTTAAAATAGTATTACATTTTGTTAATTTCTTTAAAATACTGAGGTAATTTCCCTTGAGAACGTAGTGCAATCTGAATTGAACTCTGTTAATTTAAAATCAAGATAAAATGGGCTCCTATCCATCTTACCCCTTTGTCTTCTTATTTGTTTCAAAACTCAGGATGGGAAGAGGGGGTGCTATTTTTGGGCCCCTGAAATTCCAACAAGGTCAACACCATTATCTTTAGAATTGGTGACAACTTCAGCAAAACTACATGACAAGATGGTATTAGTTGCTCTCATTTTCATTTCCATTTCCATGTTACTGTCATTTCCTTCACTCCAAAGGAGAAAAGTAAAAGTGAGTTAAGTGAAGTTCTGAAACATGCCATGGGGAAAACAGAGCATGGCCTGTGACTGGTCTTCCAAGAGGCAGGGTTAACACTTTCTCATCTTAGCCTTTTGGAAGAACGGGAAACGGGAAACAACTGGTTCAGTGACATATCTCAGTCTGAGTCTTAGCCAGATTCAGCCAGTCTAGATGTGGAGGGAATATTCCTCAGAGAATTTACCCGGAAACTGGGAGGTCCAAGATTAGAACAATCATTCCAACTTAAATTATTACTCTTTGAGGGGCACTTGGGTGGTGCAGTTGGTCAAGTGCCCGACTCTTGGTTTCCGCCCAGATTGTGATCTTTGGGGTCATGGGATAGGACTCTGAGTCAGGCTCTGCATGGAGCATGGAGTCTACTTGGGATTCTATTTCTTCTGCTACCTCTGCCCCTCCTGCATGTGCTCTCTCTCTAATCTAAATAAGTAAATTTTCAAAAAAAAAAAAAAAAGATTATTCTTCAGTAAAGTCAAATTTGTTAAGTTATCCTAAGATATTTTTAATGATCATGATAAGTAAACCTCACCCACCTGTCCCTCACACACATACACAAAAGGCTACAAATGTATTACCTAATACCATTGTTTTTTAAGGATAGTTTTTGTCAGTAAATGTGGAAACAAGAGAATATCTTTCAGAATCATCCTCCATCATCCCATCAAATCAAACTTTCAAACAAAACTGGTTTGGATCATAAAAGCCTTTTAATTTAAAAATTTCACAACCAACGTTTCTTGGCAGAGAAACCTCTGTGAGGACTAATGAGATCCAGATAACTTTGGGGGTGGTCAGCAGGCCTCAATGGATTCTGTGAAGTCCCACCTTGGTTTTCCTCTTTTTAAATGATGTCCAAAATAGATCCATTCATCTATTTTTAAACTTTCTAAAATTAGCAAGAGAAAAACAGAATAGAAAGCTGGAGCCATAGGCTACTTCATTATCTCAGTTATTAGCCTGACAAAATAAGTGACTTTCCATTAAACAGCGGTGACAGAAAAGGAGGAAGGTTTAGAGGTCAATAGCTCCTGTGGTACGTATCCCTAAATGTAGCATTTCTCTAGGGACTGTTGGAATTAACTGCTGACAAGCTAATTGCTCTTATTCCCTAATTAACCAAGTCTTGCTTCATTAGTAGTTTGTCACAATTGGACAACATTTTCAAGGATCTAAAGATCTACCCAATAATAATTAGTAAACAACTGAAATGAAACCAGCCTCTACTTGTTGACAAGATTAATTGAATAATTATTGTTTCATTGAGAATAAAAAGAACAAGGAAATGTAGCTAAGGAATCTGTGTCAGTCTTTCCTTGGGCAAAATTTCCTCAGAAACACATGCAGCCTGTCTGTTAAGAAGAGCTGCTTAATCTGTTCACCAAAAGAATCCCTACATGGAGTGTAATATTGAATTTGTTATGATTTATTGGGTCTTAACTATTTTCAATAATGCATACTTTTTCATATACACACTTAACATCTGTACATATTGTTTAAAACACTAACCATATGGGTAGGTTTTAAACAGGCATCTAACAAATGCTCTACACAAATATAACTTTGCAAAAACTAATTGATTCAGCAAAGCAAATTGTGTGCAGAAACAACTTTTGGCAAATATCACAGAACAACGTGCTTGGTTTAGATGACTTAATAGCTGTGATTTTTGAAATTGTTCAACTGGTTTTTGAGCACTGAGAGCAAAAGACAAAAATTTACATGAAATTTCGATGGAAATTTTTGTGTGGCATAATTAAGCACTTGTGCAGATTTTGAACTTTGAAAATTGGTCACTGTGGACGGTCTGTGCTTTCGTTGTACTTGAGCCTGTTTTTTTCTTGTCAGAAATGATTTCAACCACACAGCTCAAACTGTCAGTAATAAAAGGATCCTGGCTGTCTCAGACATGATAGTTCCCTCTGGAGACTTGATAGACTGTTGGTAAAAACCCATTTGAAAAGGTCTGGAAATTTGCCGACCCCTCTATCAGTGGGAAATAAGATCTCTTGGATGACTACAGGGATGTCTTATTGTAGGAAGAAGAGGGGAGTCTACCACACTCCTCCAATATAGGCCCACATTACTGGGCAAGCTCGAAAGCCGAGGGGAAACTGAGCAGGGAATCTAGAATGAGTGTCCTTAGCTACTTCCATGTGACAACCTTATGAAACTCACCTTAGGGGAACTTACTTTGTTCAACCAATTCTACCAAGGTGAACAAATGGTGAAGGTGATCATCTTAACAGTGATGCCAGCCACTAAATAAGGAACTAACAGCACTAATTACCATATGTGCGTAATCACATTGAATCCATACAAGGATCCTGCAAGAGGAATTTTCTCCCCAGTCTACAAATGAGGAAACTGAGGCTCAGAAAACCAGGTTGACCTCTAGGAAGCCACCCAGCTGATGAATGGAGGAGACAGGAATCTAACCAGGAGCTCTTTGACTCCCAAACCTTTGCTGTTTGCTGAGGATGGCAGCCAAGAAATAATTTACTAGAATCAAGATTATAGAGGATATACACATGATTCAGAATCAAACACTACAATTTGGGATGAAGAAAAAAAAAATCAGTTCTTCTGGGCTAGTGAATTGAAAAGCACATCTCACTGAGAAGCTGCATTTGTCATGGGGCCAGGGGTTAAATTTGTGCTAACAATAAACTGAGGAAGTGCTGGGGATACTTTTTTGTGTGTGTCTACTACTAGTCTTAGGTGGGAAAGCCTACTTGGCTTCCACACCAGAAGCAGCAACGGCAGTGGTACGGTAAGGCAGCCTCATGGACAAATAGAAGTCAAATTTCAGTAGACAGGGGCCGCACTGTTAGGGAGAAGTTCAAAAAGGAAAACCTGTAGCAGGCAGGAAAGTCCATGAAGTGAAGAGGAAGCACTAGGCTGGGAGTCAGGGAACCTGGGTTCACCCTGGCCTTGTCCTCGGGCTAACCCTGGGCCAATCACGCCTGGGTCATGTGATTCTCAGCCCAGTGGAACCAGATCACTCCCCCTCAGTAACTAGCTGATTTCGGTCAACTCAAGTATGGGAGGGCACTACCGACACTGAGCTAGGGAAGCTCAGTGAATCCCATGCAGAATCAGCCCTACACAGGAAGGCTGCTTCTGCCCTCGAATGCCAATAGTGCCTCTCTGGAGAAACACGGAATCTTACTTCCGGTTTCTTCACTCCTCTGGGGAGGAAGTGGCTTTGCTATCTTTGAAGTCTTTAGTGGGAGGGGGCAGGTCAGTGCTGCAGTTGGGCCGCTGGCCCAGCTCCCCTCCCCGAGCACCTCACATGCAGTTGGCTCTGTTTTACACCTTGGGTTTCTGGGGGAGACTTCATTTGAGGAAAGGATTCCTTGATTTAAAAACAAAACAAAACAAAACAAAAACCAAGTTTCAAAATCAGTGGATTAGAAGACCTTTAAGCTCCTTTCTATTCTGAGTATTTGTGAAGAGAGGAAAATTGAAGCAGCAAGTGAGAAAGGGGAGTTCTAATGGGAGAAGGAGTCAAGCCTGATAAGATCTAGGAGAACAAATGAGCAAGCCCAGCTGCACACCGAGCCTTTGATTGGGTTAGACCTGAGGGTCACAGCTATAGAGAGGTCTGACATCACTCTTTCAAATGCAGATGAAATCTCTCGGGATTAGAAGATTCTCCCTCAGGCTCCTCCTCATTATAATTAGCCGATAATGTTCGTCCTTCGGTCTGGCTTTTCTAATTGCAGTTCACACAGGTTTTTCAGTGTAGGATTGGCATTTCCAAAAAGGCTTTGAAATGCATATCTGCAGCCAGCTGGGGAGTCTGTGCGGGCCAGTGCCAAATCCTGGTAGTGGAGAAATTCTTGTTATAGGTATGCCTCTTTTATGAAGTTTGAGGCAAATCAGAATTTAAAAGTTGAAATTCATGTTCAATGCAACGTGAGAGCTTGCAGTAATTCTCTGGAAAGTGGAAACTTTTTCTTTAATGCATGTAATTACCTGCTAACTGCTTTATCTATTTATATTGTGTTTCCTTAAAGTGGTGGATGGCCATGTTACCTATGGAAGCCCACACATTGCTGGGTTGCCCTTTGAATAATTCATTCCAAACAGACTACCTCAAGGGAAATATGCTTTTATTTTTTTCTCAGAAACACTTCAGAAAAGAGAACTAAATAAATGGAAAGTGGTCTTGAAAATGGATAAATACAAGGAATGAGAGAAAATCTATATTTACCTACAGGACAGTGTTTCTGGTTGGTTTTTTGCTTTTTTTTTGTTTTTTTTCTTTTTTCTTTTGGCTGTAATTCTCCTCAGTAAGAGGATGTGAATTATCGAAATATCATATAAAATTGATCATATGTTCTGTGTCTTGCAGCTGTCCACCAGAACTAGGAAAACTAATTAGGGACTGGTGTGTTAAACTAGGAGTCATTGCAGGTGAAGGTTTGAAAGGTCACACCATATTGAATAATGTAAGTGAAGAAATAAGCATAAACAGAAAATGTCTGTCTCTTTGTAAGCACAGAAAAGTATTTAAGGATTCAGTGTTTCTACAAAGCACTCTGAGTATGGTACTCTCTGAGGAACTGCAAGGCAGGTGAAATGTAACATGTTGTCCCTGCTTTTGATCTTAATGGGGAAATAAGATATGGTCATATGGGAGAGATAAGAAACAACTTAAAGTAGAATATTATCCTTCAGCACATTTATTGAATACCTACCATGGGCAGCATGACCAACTCAGAAGCATTTTTTTTTTTAAGATTATTTATTTTTGTGAGGGGGGGATGAGAGAGAGAGAGAGAGAGAGAGAAAGAGAGAAAATGAGTGCGGGGGAAGGGCAGAGGCAGAAGCAGATTTCCTGCTGAGCAGGGAGCCAGATGTGGGATTCAATCCTAGAACCCTGGGATCCTGACCTGAGCTAAAGACGTTTAGTCAGTGGAGGCAATCAGGCACCCCTGGCTTAGAAGCAGTTCTAAGAAGTCATACTAGCAATATCATCCATACAGTACCCAGGCCGAATTTGAGTTTGGTCATGCTGCATTGGTGAGGAGGTAGATACATCTCAGAGAGCAACTGAAGGACAGTGCATAGAGGAGCTGTTGGGCTCTGCTCCTTTGCTCCTATCTGGAAAGTACCTTCTAACATTCAGGTCCCTCCTCAACCCTACTTTTTTTTTTTTTTTTTTAAAGATTTTATTTATTTATTTGACAGAGAGAGAGAGAGAGAGAGGGCAAAAGCAGGGGGAGTGGCAGGCAGAGGGAGAGGAACAGGCTCCTTGCCGAGCAGGGAGCCTGATGCAGGACTTGACCCTAGGACCCCAGGATCATGACCTGAGCTGAAGGCAGACGCCCAACTGACTGAGCCACTGGTGCCCCAACCCTACATTTTTTGATGCAACCAGACAAGAAATGCATGTGGGAGAAAGACCAACTTCCAAATGTTTAGAATGACTACTAATGTTCTTCATCTCCCCGGGATCTCCAAGCCCTTTCAGAGGAAGGGAATGTTGAGGTTGTCTCACAGAGTCCTTGCAAGGCCAAGCCTGCCCAGTCTGCCCTATTGTTCCTAAGCTCTCTACAGACTCAAGTTCTTTCAGCCTGCGAACTGATTGCAACATGGCTCACAGGGGCATGTGTTAGGACCTTCTGGATTTTCCCCGGTTACCTCCTAAATACCTCAACGTTTGACTTTTTCAGAACCTTACATGGAGTTACACTGAGGAGTTGCATTATGTCCTAATACTCTAATTCTTCACACAGGGACCAGAGAAGCACACATAGCCCTGTATCCTGGAAAGATTGTGAAGTAAGGTAGAGTCAGTAGCTGCACTTTCAGGGCTGTAGGGAAAGTCACACAGTATACTCACCTCAGGGTCCCAGAAGGGCAGTGCCCCTTGCTAGCTCAGTAAGCCCAAGATTCCATATTCTAACATTTTTGCTCTTTCCATTTAACTTAAGATTGTATTCTTGGTAAAAATGAAAAGAGCTGAAGGAAGTAGATACAAATACTACAAAAGGAAATAGCATGTGCATACTTGGCTTTACTGTGAGAATTATTTATTAGTTACTTATACCTTAGCAAGAGTGATTTGCTCTTTCCTCTTAGAGCAGGTGCCTGCGCCCCCCAATTTAATTTGGCTGATGTACTCATCTTATGGTTTCCAACTCTTTTTACCACCACTTTGATCCCCCAAATCCAAAGGACACATTCCCTGTGCATTCTTTCTCTCTGTCAGGCTAGGAGGGACAGAGTGAAGAGCCACGGGTCAGCCTGGGGGACACGCCGAAGTTGCCCTGATACTTTCCAGCTGCAAAATATATCTGCTTGGCTCCTGCGATGTTGAACGAGCTAGAAATCACAAAGAAAAGTCCAAGTACTGGGGACTCCAAATGAACATTTTGAGTTCTGCAGTGTCTCCAGAAATGTTTTGTTTGTGTGATACTATTCAGAAAATTACATTTCTGCTGATAACTGCACGGAAATATTTGTATAATTTAACAATGCAGTTGATTGGTTTTAATGGCATATACACCCCTATGTCCCTGGGAGCCTGTTCTCTCTGCAGGAGTAGGGTTGAAACATGGGGCATGTTTCCATAAGGACTGCTAAAACATTGCTAGAACATGCAACAGAAGCTGGATATGCAGACCAGTGTGTGTTAATGGTTAATTTTGCCTCCCAACTCTCTCTCTCACACACACACCCACTTTACCTATTGGGTTAATTTACCCATAGCACCTTACTTAGAGCTTGTTTTTTTTTGGTTTTTTTTTTTTTTTTTTGTCAGATTCTTGCTGCAACTGCTAGGTGGCCTCTGGGGACCTGTCTCAGTCCCATTAGCTGCATCCCCATAGCTTCCACACAGCAGGACAATCTATTATTTTATCAGCCCCATTCAACCTTACAAAAAGATCTATTTCTACGTGGGTTGATACTCTCAGTGCTGATTTCAGACCAAGGCCTGCTGTTCTATTAGCTTTTTTTCTCTCTGTGCCTGAATGCAGAACCTAGCAATGAGGAGATGAATGGAAATGCAAACAGACCCTCAGCTCCAGCAAATGCAATGATTGCTTCACAAATTTCATTTGCACAGAGTTCAAAAAGAAAGAATGAACCCGAGCCCTTAGTGAAGAAATGTAAGTGTGTTACAGAAGATGCTTTTTCTTTAATAGGAGAAAACCGGATAGATGTAAACTGGTTTTGTCTTCACTGATTTTTCCTTAAAATTCATGTTTATCGTCTGTAAAAGAGTAGTATGTCATGCTTTCCAACTGACTTCTGGCTTTTAAATAGATTAAAAAAAATCTTTTCATGGATTATTGACTGACTTACATGGTGACCAGTCTTTGATGGAAATTCTAATTGGGTATTTTAGATCCTAGTAACTTGAGCTCACAGGATAGATGTCAGCTATGTGCATTCTTAATTGTTTGAATCTGTTTCCCTGCAGATCAAGCTTAACCTGTAGCTGAAGGGTCCTGGGGTGGGTGGCGGGGAGTGGGAAGATGAGGACAGGGCTGGGAGAAGGAGGCGTATCTGCCTTTTCAGGTTTTCCCTTGTTTGACCACTATTAAATGGAAGGAGACAGGGTTGTTCTAGGAGGACTAGTTCAGCCACTCCTAACAAGCTCAGATGTCTCCAACTATTTGCAGCTTTCTTCAGAATGTGAGTGCTAGATGCTTCTTTGTTCTGGCCAATTTAAGGGCAAAAATATGAGGTCATCTTTTCATGTTGCAGAATGACCTGGGAATCTTTCATTTCTTTATTTTTAAAAATCAGAACATTTTTAATTTATTTTATTTATTTTTTAAAATCAGAACATTTTAAATAGCATTAAATATATTTGTTCCTGAGAGTTTTGCTAGAAACTGCCCTTAGCAAGCTTTGGTCTGGGGCTTTTTATGGAGGAAAGACCTTCTTGGTTCTCCTTTTCAATTTTCTTTAATACTTAAGTTATGAATTCATTCATTAATTAACTTTTTCATCCTCTTTAAACCTATTTTTTTTTAATTGAGGTATATGTTGTATATAATAAAGTACAAAAATCTTAAGCATATAGCTTGGTGATTTTTACATATGTATAAACACATATAACCACCCCATAGAATAAGAAACAGACATTTCCAGCACCCCAGTAGACTTTTTCATTCCTTTCCCCAAAGTAACCATAATTCTAACCACTTTTACATATAGGTATATATACACATCTACCTATCTATATCTATATCTACTTACCTTTCTCTCTGTCTCTCTCTCTCTCTCTATATATATATCAGTTTTATTTATTCTTAAAATTCTATAGGTGGAATCATCCAGCATGTACTCATTTGTGTCTGACTTCTTTTGCTCATTAGGTTTCTGAGATTCATCTATTGGGATATAAAAGGTTGTTTGCAAATGTACAAAGAATTACTGAATATATTATCTTTCCATCAAGTCTAAGGAAAATAGTCTAATGAAAGTCTAAGGAAACTTGAAAAGAGACAATAGCCAAAAAATTGTGAGCTATAACTAAATGAAATCAGGCAGAACAGAGAATTCAAGATTCAAGACAAGAGTAGATGAAGAAAGAGGATATGGAGAAAAGCAAACGAGTATAAAGTATCTTCCCATCTATCTAAAAGCATAATCATTACCTATACTGCAAAGGCTAAGACAATGATGCAGGGATAGAGCTCATATACCATAAACAAATAATGCTAGTCTGGAAAGAAATGAAGGATCAAATCTCTCTACTACCTGTGTAAAACAGGAGGAAAAGAAGAGACATAAAAACATGGGAAAAGATTCTTTTGGTTTGGGGAAGACTTCTTGAAAGAATGTTCTCAAGAGCTCTTCTTACTGGATAAAGGAATAAAGAAATGAAAGTCCAATGCCTTGTTGGAGAAAAAACACTTGGTATCTACTTTTCAGGTAGTAGCTGAGTGAAAGATGCTTGCTTGTGAGTCCCAGGAAAGGAAAGGTGAATATTTATTCACTTGAAAAATTGAAAAATTACAGTAGTATTCCTAAGTAACAGGAGATGGGGGCAGGGAATAATTAAACAACAGAAATAAAGCATAAAACAAAAAAGAAAGTACAAAAAAATAGACATAAAGTAAGATGAAACAAAATCAAGAATGTGAACTGTGTGACTGCATAGACTGAATTCACCCATTTAAAAACAGACTAATAGATTGATGTGCTGTTTATAAAAAACACACAAAAAGAGTAGCGGATTTCAGGTGCTAATAAAGGTAGAGGAAACCTACCATGACCCATCTCTTCCACTGATTCCAACTGAAAATTTGGATAGAGTACAGAAAGCAATGAAGCAGCTATCTGAAGAATTTGAGAAGTAAACAATAACAGGCATATGGGAAGGAAAGGAAGAATGACCAGCAAAGGTAAGTTTCCATCCTTTTTCCCCTCAACAAAATATTAACAAATAGAATCCAGTAATATATAAAATGGATAATATATCATAATCAAGTGGGATTTATCTTAGGCATAGGAGGCTGCTTCAGCAGTTCACAATCAATCAATGCAATTCACCATATTAATAGACTGAAGAAAAAAAATTTCATCATTATCTCAATAGACGCAGAAACAGCATTTGACAAAATTGCATAGCCATTCATAATAAAGACTCAGCAAAATGGGAATAGAAGGAAATGTCCTTAACCTCATAAAGAGCAAGATATAGTTTATTAAAATTCACTCAAAAAGAAATGGGAAACTTTAATGGAACAATTACCATAGAAGATGTTGAGAAGGTAACTAAATAGAGAATGCTTAAACTGTATTTAATCTTCTGAAGTTATTTAGAGGATTTTAGACCAGTATTCTTCAGTCCTGGAAACTCATTAGAACCACCTGTGGAGCTGTTTCTATTATTATTGTTGTTGTTTTAATTAAAAAATATTGTTTTCTGGTGAGTCCCAGACTACCCAAAACAGAATCTCTAGAAGCCAGGGCCTAAACTTTAACACGTCTCTAAAGCTCCCCAGGTAATTCTATTGTGCAAACTAGGTTTGTCAACCACTGTTCCAGTCTCCTGAAAAAGATTATAAAGATAGTCCCCAAATTATTATATAAAACCAGCTATAATTTAATACCTCAAGCTAATAAAGCTAGAGACTTATTGCTTATGGATAGAAAAAAATAAAGTATTAGGAAATAGGATCCAGTAATTCTCAAAGATACTTTGTCAGTATAATGAATTGTACTCCTTGATGGTATGATGAATTATATTAAACTAATTGAATTAGACTATTATCATATATGTAAAACTTGATAACATTAAGCAATCATTTAGCAATCATTCTAAATGAAAAATTCTAAGATAGCAAGAGAAGGAACTTACTTCTGTGTTATAAAAAGTATTTACCAAAATGATTTAACTGGTGAAACATAGAAACTATTTCAGTTAAAATCAGGAACTGGATAATGCTACCTACTATCCTCATTATTACTCAATAATAGTAATAATGTTGCTCAGACTGTACTGTACATGAATCATCTAGGGATCTTTTAAAAATGCAGCTTCTGATTCAATAGATCCAGGGATGGGGCTGAGATGCTTCATTTTCCACCAGCTCCTAGAGGATGCCCAGGCTGTTGATTCCACACTTTTAGTAGCAAGATTAGGAAATACAGTTAGATAAGAACATCAAATAATCAGCATGAACATTAGAAAATGAAAAAACTGAGCTCTTTGCCAATTCTTTGAATTTTTATTTAGAATACCCAAGAAACTATAGTAAAAAAGCTAGTAAAACTTAATAAGGTGTCTGAATATTTGATAAATATACAAAAATAGCTTTTATTTTGTGCTAGCAGTAAGCACCTAGAAATAGAAATGGTATAAATATATATCATTCCTAACATAAATACTTCCAAAATATCTGGGAATAAACTTAACAAGAATTGCACAAGACCTAATAAGGAAAAATACTAAATCTTATTTAGGATAAAAATATTTAATCTGTAAGGGTCAGGCTTAAGGTAAGGAGAAGATCATAGGTGTTAAACATGTTGAGTATATGGTGCTGGTGGAATATTCAATTAGAGATATCAACTAGGCAATTTGATATATGAGTCTTGACCAAGAGTGGTAGATAGAGACAAAGGTTTGGGAATTGTTGGCAGTATAGATCAGGAATACCTTTTGAAAAATCCATTAAGCATCTGAAGCATGAGCCTCTTAAAATGGTGTAGAAAAAATTGTGCTTTTGCATATTTTTTCTTAGGGACATGGTCCAGAATTTTCTTCAGATTCTCAAAGGGGTCCATAACCCAAAAGAGTTTAAGGAACACTGATATTTATAGTGGTTGAAGTTATAGGAGTGGGTGAATTACTCAGCAAATATGTGCAAAGCAAGAAGATAACCAAAGATGGAGATTGATAGGACGCTTACAGTGTAGGTAGAAGAAGACACTGAGGAAAGCACAGGGGTGCACTAGGAAAGCCAGGGGAATGTAGTCATATGGAAATCAAAGGAAGAAAGTGTTTTAAGAAAAAGGAAGATGTTCATGGAGATCAAATAAGCTAAGAACAGAACCTATCCACTGAAGAGCAGCAAGGGAGGTCATTGGTAGCTGGTAAGGGGAGTTGCCGTGGATTTGTTAGAACACTTAGTTGGAGGTCAAAGCATAATTTTAAGGACTAGCCTTGGGAGGGGAAACTATTCCACCAAGACAGAAAAGGAAAAAATGGTAAGAGTAGATTTCATTAATTTTGTAGATCTCAGAGTGGGAGAAAATAGCAAATAAAAACAAACTTAGGCATATGTGGCAGAATTCCTTTTCCAGAAACCTTATAAAGGAATATGACAAAGCTTTTAGTAACTTCCAAGCTTATGTTAATATAGTCCCTAAGATCTTGTGGGGGGTGGCATCTGTAAAGTGGCCCTTCCTGGATGACTTATACGGGTTTGTAGCCACAGTCAGATCCTGGGCATTCTCTGTCCAACATCTATCTCCTATCCCTTCCCAATAGAATCAGATTTTGACAATTTATCTCTTGAGCCTGCACTCCCAAGAAATGTTCTGGTTCATCTAGACAAATCCATGTTTGACAATTTCCCAGTGACTGATAAAGGGGTGGACATGGTCCTAGTTGACTCAAGCAGACTGTGGTTATACTCTATGCCTCAAGAGGTTTTCTATCTGTTCTGGATTTAAACAATGGAGCATATGGCATGGTTAAATACATATAAAGAATATATGAACTGACACATTGAGTCAATATCCTCAGCTTCAGGTTTACCACATTCCAAGGGAGAATGTGGGTGAGACTAGGCACTTAGCCATTGATTGCAGTTTCATGGAAAAAACCAGGGACCTTAAAACGGGAGAGATGTGAGTTCCAATGTTAGCTCTTCTAGTTACTAGTTGCAAGGTCTTGGGCCAGTTATCTATCTCTTTGCCTCAGTTGACTCATGTAAAAGGAAATTATAATATCTATCTGATGGATTTTTAAGGATTAAAATGTCCATGAGATAAAGTACACAGTGCTTGGCACACAGTGAGCAAAACATGGTAGTTAGTACCTACTATTAGTTACTGAAAGAACCGTTTTTTTGATCCAAGTCTCATTTCTTTGATCCTTCCTATAAAATCTTGCAGAAGAATTGCCTAGAATTATTCTCCGCATCCCTCAGGTTCAAGTCCGCTTGTAGCTTACTGTAATCAGGCTTGTGTCCCCTTGTCAAAGTCATCACACCTATGGAGCTCCTTCCCTACTCAACTTCCTCTTCATTTCAACTGCGTTAGATTCACGGACCACGCCTTTCTTCTCATGATACTTTCTTCTCCTGGCTATCAGAACACCACACTTTTCCTCAATTCCCACACCCCCACCCGACCTTATTTATTGGTTGCTCCATTGCTGACTTTTCCTCCTCCACTACATTTTTGGGTATTCCCAAGTGGGGTCTTGGCCCCCTTCTCCTCCCTCTATTATCCCTCCATGTGACAGTCAGCCCTTCCAAGACTTTATTGACCTTTGGTTTGCTGATAACCCTCACATTCACAATTCCGATAGAAATCACTCCCCTGAACTCCAGTCACAGATGTAGCTACTTGCTTGATGTCCACTGGGATGCCGGTTTTTCTGTCTCCATGCAACCCTCCACATACAGCCATCATTCTTCTCACATCAGCTATTTTAACAGCCTCTTAATTGGTGTCTCCATTAAAACTCTGGCCACTCCCCCACCCCACCTCTCATTCATTTTCCACACAGGAGCCAGAATGATT
Source organism: Lutra lutra (assembly GCF_902655055.1). Taxonomy (NCBI): domain Eukaryota; kingdom Metazoa; phylum Chordata; class Mammalia; order Carnivora; family Mustelidae; genus Lutra; species Lutra lutra. The sequence goes on from NC_062288.1 coordinate 40,058,360, forward strand.
TTCTTTTTAAAATGCAATCCAAAACATGTCCCTTACCTGCTTGTAATCCTCTAATGCCTTCTCAAAAGTCTGATGATAAAGTCCAAACTCTAGCAAGGCCTACAAGGCTGGCCCTACTTGCTGGGCCACTGCCTTTCCCTCAAGACTTACTCTGTACCACTTTCTTACCCTCTAGCCACTGTAGTCTTCTCTTGTCCTCAAACAGTCCCAGTGTAGGGCCACTATGTTTGTTTTTCTCTGTTTCTGGAATGTTGTTCCAATGGCTGGCTTCTTGTTGTTTCATTCATTCAGTCTCCAGTTTAAATGTTACTTTTTCAAAGGGACTTTTCCAAAGGAACCCCAGCCACTGTCTATCACTTTATCCTGCTCCAGGTTTTTCACAGCATTTATTACTCTCGGGAATCATATCATCTGTTACCCTCATCAGAATGTAAAGTGCTTTAGAGCTGAAATCATGTCTTTCTTATTCACTACTCTATTTCTCTCATCTGAAGTAGTGCTTGGTAACTAGTAGGTGCTCAAAAGTTCTTATTGAATGCACAAAGGAATGAATGAGTAAAAATAGTGTTTAACCAACACTGAATACACTTGGTATTTTGTGGTGTCCTTTCCCTTTCATTAGCTGGTGGCATCCGTGATAACCTGTGATGTAGGCATTATCGTCATGTTCATTTACAGGTCAACTGAGGAATTCTGTGCCCTTCTACCTCCACATATAAGAGAGAATAGAATCCCATTTTTTTAAGCTTCCAAGAGAAGAGAGTCAAGGAAATTTTGTAAAATTATTTAATAAGCTGAGCTAACCATCTGTGAACTTTTGCTTTTTGTTCCTAACCAAATGTTAGAAATTGAGCTACATGTGTTTCTATCCTGAACACTACAAACCATTCAAAGAAAATGCTCTCTATTATTCCTGGGTCCAGATGCAAGAGGTCCATGGTAGTCAATGCTCTGTAATTAAATGAGATTTCAGGCTGCGCTTCTAATCCCCTGAGACACAGAATGTGCAGCTGGACTAATAACTCAGCCTATTATATGGAAAGCCAGCCGGGCCCTTATTTCTTTATGTATGCACACACATACACACACACTCACACATGTACATGCACATTTATATTTTTAAAGCCAACAACAATCTAAACACAAGGTTCTCATTCTGTCTTTAAATATGGGAAATAATATTAGATTAAGTTAATGTAATCACTAACATCATGTTCTATAAATTGAAAACTAATGCAGCTTTGTTTCCCAACCCCCAGACTGCCCGAGAAATCAGAATTTCCAGAATACCGAGACCCACACTTTTCAATGATAAAATATATGTACCCCACTTGGAGTAAGGTGCATAATTTAATAATTTATTGTGTTTGATTTATAGGCTTCCTCAGTCCTTATTAAATTTAAGTTTTCACAATTGAGGAAAGGCCTTAAAGAAAACATATTTTGTGGTTAAAGATGTATCCCACATGTGCCGGTCTAGCAATTTAAAAAGCCGGTAACTCCTCCCTGAGCCCTCATAGCGCTGCTGAAAGTTCTGATTGCAGGGCTCAGGTTAGCAGGGCTGAAGCGGAAAGGGTCAGTGTTTAGATTCCAGGCTGAGAGCAACGCTTATTTCTTGGAGATCTGATGTTACATCAAACTCCACTCCAAGACAAAATCTGGTATGCAAAGCTTTGAAAAATTACATCAAAGTTTGGCTTCTCTCTTTCTCTCTCTCTCTCTCTTTTAAAAAGGAAATATTAAGGGGGTAGGGAGAGTGATTTGTTTTTGACAACTTTGGCAAGGCTTTCGCTAAGTACGCTTTTAGAGCAGCAATTCCCCAGCTGACAAAGACCTGGACATGACCTCAAATATCTGCAGCTTGAGAAATGTTATATGGAGCCACAGACGTTTTCAGGCAGGAATTCCAGGTCCTGATGAAGAGATCGAGGTACCTCTGACTTTTGACCATCAGTGCTTTTTCCTGAAAGCCTGGACTGCCCCGAGAACTCCAGCCACGGAAAAGGATCCAAACTACAGGACTGACATCACTGAAGAATGGAAATACCCTTTCAGCTTTCCAAACTAACAGTCCCTGCTAAATTTAATCCAACTCCAATACCTCCTAACCTTGAAGATGTTTCCAAGCCCCTTGTTCCTAAGGACTTATTCCTTCACGCTTTTCTTAAATGTTTGCATTTCTGTTATGGTGGTGATCACATTCCATCCTACCTCCTATTCCACACAATAGGGAACAGGAGATTTTGATCGAGTCCCCCATCTCACCTCAAAGTCATCTTTGCTTCTTTCTTCTCTCACACTCTTTATATCTCATCAATCATTAACTCTTACTGTTTCTCTCATCTTGCTATCTCCTGAAACCATTCACCTCTTTATACTTCCCACTGCCCAGTCTGAGTCTAGGCCATCTCCAGGTCTTGCTTTTATCATCACAACAATTTAGTAGGTTTTCCTGACTCAAGCCACGCCCAATCATTCCTCCCCCTGCAGCCAGAGGGCTTTTCCTAAAATGCCTATTTATCTGAACATCTCATTTCCCTGCTTAAAACTGTTAATATTTTTCCATTGTCCCTGATATAAAATCCAAACTCCTTATCATGGCTTACAAGTCTCTGCCAGCATCTCTCCCTTCTAACCCTTGCATTATACACTCCAGAGATACTTAGCTCAGTTTAGTTTTTCTGGCGGAGACTGCTGGGCCCTTCTTCACCTCTGAGCCTTTGCCTATGCTGTTTGCTGGTAATCTCCCTATCTCCTCACCTGGCGAACTCCTATGCAGCTTAGATGCCTCTTTTTTTCTTTCTCTCTCTCTCTCTTTAAAACGATTTTATTTATTTATTTGAAAGAGAGAGTGAGAGAAAGCATGAGAGGGGAGAAGGTCAGAGGTAGAATCAGACCCCCCATGGAGCTGGGAGCCCAATGTGGGACTCGACCCCGGAATTCCAGGATCATGACCTGAACTGAAGGAGGTCACTTACCCAACTGAGCTACCCAGGTGCCCCTAGATGCCACTTTCATATGGACCTTATCTTGACCTCCTCCTTATCTAGCTCTTCCCTCATATAACACTTTGTCTTCCCCAGTATGGCATGTACACGTCATTACAATTGTGGTTTATAATTGTGGTTTTTCCACCTCTAAGCTAGAAACTCCTCAAGGACGAAAACTATATATAACTTGCTCTCTTTTATACCTTCATTACCTAGCTCAGCGCCTGGCACATAGAAAGGCATTTTAATAGCCATCAATACTCATTTCTGTATCCTTCCACACAGCTTAACTTAGCCCCTTGCACAAAATGAATGCTCAATACCAATTTGATGAATCCGGTCAAAGGGCACATTGCTCCAATGTGTATAGAAAATGCAGGTCTGAGACAGAGTACCACAATTAGCTGGTTAAGGAACTATTAAAAAGTTATTTGCTGAAAATTGGGTTTGTTTAACTCTGCTGATCAATGACATATGACCACTAAGATGACTGGAGTAGCCAGACCCCGAAATGATTTCTCTAATCATCTGGCAGATACGTGTGTTTGGTTTTTGCTGTGTGGTAAGTCCATCTACCACCTGGGAATTGGCTAGGGGTTGATAGAAATTAAGACTGCCCATGATAGTGATTATAATCATAACTAGTAATAGACATTTATCATTATTTACATGCATCAACTCACTTAATCCTCACAGTAATGCTGTGAAGTAGATATTGTTCTTACTCTACTTGACAGATAAGATAACTAAGACTGAGAAAGTTTCAATAACTTGCTTAAAGTCAAGCGACTGAGGAGTGATAGAAATGGGATGGGAACCTCCCAAGTCTGACTTTGGATTCCATGCTTCTAAATACCATGCTGTATGGCTACTACTCTTTGCTGTGATAACTAACTAGGGACACAGATTTTGGGATGGATGGATTTATGGGCTATGTAAAAGCCTTAGGAGTCTTTTGTGTGGGCAGCATGCATAATGCTTAGGAAATGGGGTCAACCTCTTGTCATACCTGCTGGACTTGATTTTATTAAAGGTTTGCAAGCAAGTCATAAGAGAAATGGGAGCAATTTGGAAATAAATTACTTCCATTATGCTGCAAGATCTCCCATATACTGCAGCATTTAGGAATTATTCACAGATGTATGTTTACAGTTAAAAAAAATCAACTATACTGTGCTCAATTATATGGGGGAAACGCTAGTAAACAGTTTTTAATTGGATTGAAATTAAGATAAATTTAGGATAATGAAGGAAAATGTCTTAACGGCACGATTTATTGACTGCGTGCAAAACTCCCACTGGAAATGAAGGAAGCCCAGTATTTTGAAATGCAAAATTTACATGAACATGAGGCAAAAAGATTATGTGTACAATCTATTTCCGTATAGTCATGAAATTCTTGTGAAAAAACTTGGGATATATGTGGGTTATTCAATAGATGGATATGAGCACTGACTGTGCTCAAAATCCTATGCTAGGTACTATAGGACATGTAAGTCTCTGAAATCTAGTGATGGATTTCAAATAATTTCTAGTTAGTTCTTTTTTTTTTTAATTTCTAGTTGGTTTTAAGACTTCTCTGTTAAAGGGACTATGTGGGGTAGACATAAAATGTTCATAAAATGAGAAAACTAAGTTAATAAATGTTCTTTTGGAAGGGATGCTGTATTTGGTAAAAGGAGACATGAGATCCCAAAAGCATATGCATCCTGAAAGAAGAGAAAGACATAAAGGAGTTGTTTTCTTCCTCCTCTGAATTCTAGGGTTTAAATGCAATAAAATATATATGGAACATCCCATATGAAGCTTTAAAATATAGGTTCTTTGAAAGTATTAGTAATATGCTGTAAGTTTTGGTGGATAGCATTAGAACCCACCTTTAAAATTAATAAGTGACTTGGGACAAACTCTGGTAAATTCTAAATGTTTGCTATTCAAAGTGTCCTGTGTGGATTAGCAGCATTGGCATCACTTGAGAGCTTGTTAGAGATAGGATCTCAAGCCCATCCCAGGCCTACTGAATCAGAATCTACACTTTAACAAATCCCAAGGCAAATATGTATGCCCATTAATATTTGGAGGCATTGGTCTAAATCATAAACCTGTGACACTGGAGATTCTGCATCTTTGTTCTTGTTCAAGAATCATGTGCTATATAGGTACTATATATAGTACATAGGTATATATACTATGTACTATATATATACCTATGTACTAGATAGGTATCTTCTAGCTTTCTAACATCTTTTGTTTCTACTTCCCTTCCCAAACCATCTTCTCCAGGTGGACTGATTTTTCTTACCATCTCCTAACCAAAACTTAAGCTTTTCTGTCTGTAGTGCTTTCCACAAGAACTGTTCTTTACCAAGTGCCTTCCATTTTCCTTTCTGCCTAAGCCATATAGAATTACTAGCATTTGCAATATATACCGCATTCTCCCAAGCTTTCTACCCTGATTCCCTCCCCATCCCCATTTGGATCCACGTGGCCTCTAGCACTCTCAAGACTTCTGGATTTCCTTCTCACTCCACTCTAATTCTTTGTCCCTTTATTCACAAGGTCCTTGATATTTTTTTTTTTTTTCTGGTGCGAAGTGGTATTTATTTTACAGACACAAAAAAGCAAATCCTTAATATAATTTTAATATTATATAATTAATATAATATAATTTTTAAAAATAACCACAAATAGAAATATTTCCACATGAGCCCATTTGGAAGCTCACATTTGCTATTCATTAATTTAGGATTTGACAATTTAACATAAATTAAAATAAAAGTCTGTTTCACGGAGCATGTGTCTCATTCTTCACTGTCTCAGCATGACCACACTGATTCTGGTGCTTAGTAATGTCCTTAAATGTAATTTACAAATGAGAAAGTTAGTGGGGCTGGGGCAGTGTATATCTAACTTGCAGTCCAGCTTCCTATGACATTAAAATCTTTTTTTTTTTAATTTTTATTTTTTCAGCATAACAATATTCATTATTTTTGCACCACACCCAGTGCTCTATGCAATCCGTGCCCTCTACAATACCCACCACCTGGTGCCCCCAACCTCCCACCCCCGACCCCTTCAAAATTCTCAGATCGTTTTTCAGAGTCCATAGTCTCTCATGGTTCACCTCCCCTTCCAATTTCCCTCAACTCCCTTCTCCTCTCCATCTCCCCTTGTCCTCCATGCTATTTGTTATGCTCCACAAATAAGTGAAACCATATGATAATTGACTCTCTCTGCTTGAAGGTCCTTGATATATTTTAATATTATAGCTGTAATCACATTGCCATATAATTGTGAACATGTTCTTTTTCAGTACACTATGAACATCTCAAAGGAAAAAAAAGTTTTAGCCAATTTTGTAAATTGAGTGCTTAAAAATGTTGAATGAAAGCTTTATTTACAAATTGAAAATTGTGCTTGCCTGTTACACCAAACACTAGTTAGTAAACTAAGTGTTAAGAAGAAAAAGATCCAACTCTAGGATCTCTAGGATATTACCGACAGCGTGGGCATCCCCCCCCCCCCCAAAAAAAAAAACCCTTTCATCCGAATTTACTGATTTGTAGCAAGGATACAACTTCACCAGAGAAAGTCCCCGACCAATGTCAGATGGTCTCCCATTTCACAGGTACTGCTGAGATGACCCCGGAATGAATCAGGAATAGCACAACATGGGTAATTATAAGAATCATGACACGGATATGTTTTGTGATCCTAAATCTAGTTGGATCTCTTTTTGTATTGTAATTACTCCATCTGTAACCCGATCATTACCCATCTCTGCTGGCCATTATTAAAAAGAAAATGATTTTAAATGTGTAGCTAAACTGGTCAAACCATAAAGGAAATTCATGGAGGAAAATAGAAGTCCAGAGAGGTGAGGGATGTTGGTAGTTGCCTGGGAGGCTAAAGCTTAGGTTTTCCAAGGGCTGTAATGGAGGACAAGGGACAAAGTCAAGGGCACACCTAAGGCAGAAGGTATGATCAGATACCAACTGTGTAAAGCCTGGACCCCTTAAAATTGGGTAAAGAGTGGAGAAAACACCGCTTAGAAGAAGAAAGTGAGTAAACTTGCTTATCTTTTTCCTCTGTTCTAGGTAGAGGTCGTAGGAGATGTCTTCTAAAAATTCATAACCAGCAGCCTGCCCTCAAGTGGATTTGGGGACATTTGCATTATTCTAGATGCAAATTTAGTTTAAAATGGTGCACATGTACAGGGGCAGAAGTCAGTGTGAACTATGAAGAAACTCCCCTTAAACTAGGTCTCAAAGAATTACCATTCTAAGAAACAAGAGCTCACATTAAGACTAAAAAACGTATGAGGAAATAAGTCAGTATTACAAAGTTAGCAGAAACAATGAAGACTACAGATATTAAAATTACCACATATTTTACTGTGTTATGTCATGCAGTAAAATAAGTGTGAAATAACTGTGTGGAATACATTTTAAATACATGAAAGAGATTATTAAAATATGACCAAAAACACAGGATACTATAAAAAGTAGCAGGCCAATTTAAAAAAGAATGAAATGAAATTTCTAGACACTAAGAATATAATAATTAAATTAGATGCAGAGTGGAATAAACACAATGTTAGGAAGAGAAATGAAGGTAAAGTTACTAAATAAAAACTCCAGCTGAAAAGACTTTTATTATACATCTTAGACATTAAAAAATATCAAAAGTATGGGCACTGAGCAAAAGGTTTTGGCATATATCTACTGGGTGTTTCAGAGGATGGAGAAGAGGCAATATTTAAAGTGACAGCATCTGAGAATCTTCAAGAATTGTGGAATAACAGGTCACATAAAATGCAGAGTTTACACAAGTACCAAGCAGTATAAATAAAAAGTTCTACTTTTTGACATATTTCAGTGGAACGATAAAAAATCAAAGGCAAAGAGAAGAACTAACTCAGAGTCTGCACGGCGTAATCGAGGAATACAGACTCTGGAATGGCACTACCTCGGTTCAAACCTAGGCTCTATAGCTAATAAGCTGTCTGCCTCGATTTCCTCACCTATAAAAAGGTGGGGCATACCTCACAGTAAAGACAGGAGAATTGAATGATAGTGTATATAAATACAGCTGAAAATTGTCTTTGCCATGTTGTAACACTATAATCTTTAGCTCTTATTTATTATCCTTATTATTACTAGTACTCACACAGGGGGGACTTTTCAAGTACAACAATAAAGTCAGAGGGGAATGGAATATTGCTCACAAATTTCTAAAAGAAAATAGTTGTACATCCAATAAAAGTAACTTTCAAAAAGAAAGTAAAATTACCTTTCAAGAAGAAAGTCAAAATTATCTTTTAAGAAGGAAATAACTGTGTAACCGGTAAAATTATCTTTCATAAACAAAGTGGAAGTAAAATCATTGTAAGATGGAAAAAAAATTACCATCAACATCTTACTAAAGAAATGTCTAGAAAAGATACATCAGGAAGAAAAAAAAAAAAAACGATCCCATAAGGAAAGCCTAAAATGTCAGAAGACATGGGAAGCAGAGAAAATGCAAACATGTCAATATAGCTAAACATCAACTATATAAAATGATGATAAATGTTTAACATGTAGAGCTAAAGAAATAAGGTAATAAACAGCAATTGCATATCATTTGCTTATGAGGCAATGGGAGTCAGGAAAGGAAGCATTTTAAGGACCTTGTATTCTGAAAAAACATAAAGATAATTAGTTTAATTTGACTTGAATTATTCATGTTAATACTGTTAAAATTACTAAAATAATATAACTAGAATGTGTATATATTTTTCAAAGGATTTTTTTTTTAAGATTTTATTTATTTGACAGAGAGAGATCACAAGTGGGCAGAGAGGCAAGCAGAGAGAGAGAGAGAGAGAGGAGGAAGCAGGCTCCCTGCAGAGCAGAGAGCCCGATGTGGGACTCGATCCCAGGACCCTGAGATCATGACCTGAGCTGAAGGCAGAGGCTTAACCACTGAGCCACCCAGGTGCCCCGAATGTGTATATATTTTTAAAGATTTTATTTATTTATTTGACACAGAGAGAGACAGAGAGAGAGGGAATGCAAGCAAGGGGAGTGGGAGAGGGAGAAGCAGCCTTCCCGCTCAGCAAGGAGCCTGATGCGGGGCTCGATCCCAGGACCCTGGGATCATGACCTGAGCCAAAGGCACATGCTTGATGACTGAGGTACCAGATGCCCCTAGAATGTATATTTTTTATACTAGTAGAAAACATAAAAGATACATAAAGTTAAATTCAGACAGAAACACAGAAAGCAACATCAGAAAAAGGACAGTAAACCCAAATAACAAGATGGAACAAATGAGAAGACGGTCTAAACATACTACGATTCAAAATCAGTGTAAATAGGTTAGACTCTCCTATTATGCTGAATTTGAAAATAAAACCCAGTTCAGTAATGCACTCCCAAAAGCACACCTAAAACATCGAGACGTTTCACCAAAAACGTTGAAAGTTAAGGGATAGAAAAAAATATGCCAGGCAAATACCACTTAAGAGAAAGCTGGTGTAATTATATTAAGATTAGACATCACAGACTGTAAGTATTTAAAAAAGGTTTTATTGGAGGTAGTTGCTATATAATGATTACTGATGCAATTCACTAGGAAGGTCTACCCATTGAAGATATATCTAAACCTAGAAATATAGATTCATTTTGTTGAAAGGAAATTTTATAAAACAAAAAGGAGAGATTGTTAAATTTACCACTACAGTAAGTGATTTAATAATACAGCTATTTCAGCAACCAACAGATCGACAGATTAAAAAAAAAATCAAAGTGTGTAGAAGAACTGAACAACAAAATCGACACACTTGATAGGATGAATTTACGTAGAACGCCGCACTCCTCAATTGGCAAATACACGTTCTTTTGAAATACACAGAAAATGTATGAAAAGTGACCGTGAGGTAAGCTGGGACAGGAAGGACCAGTATCAGACATTCTGTACTCTTTGATCATGGTACAACGAAGTTAGAAATTGACATAGGAAAGAAAACTGAAAATGCACACCTATAAGTTAAAAAGCAATTCACAGAATCAGAGAATTAATATAATGGAAACTAGAAGCTACTCAGAAGAGAATCATTTAAAATACTAATAGCAAACCTTGTAGAAAAGCTGTGCTTAGAAATGTATTCCCTAAGTGTTCAAATTGACAAAAGCTAAAGATTCATGAACGCATCATCACCAAACAGGAGACGTTAAAAAGTACAGCGACACAGAAAAGAAAATAGCTGGAAGGAAATAAGGCAGGGTGAAAATTAAGAAAATAACACAAAAATCAACAACGTCAAGGTTGCTTCTGTGAAGAAACTTGGATAATGGATAAAAATTGTGACTGGCTTCCTCAAGAAACAAAAAGAGGAGACAGTCAATGATATAAAGAATAAAAAAGGGGACATGCTGGAGACAGAGTTGGAAGGGCTGAGAGATGACCTCACCAAGTTCCAGATGCACTGCATTCTAGCAGCCTGACTCCGGACCAGTCTCCTGATACAGCATTTCATCAGGAAAATGACAAACTGCAAAGATAAATGAGGCAGAAAATTACTTGGTACATGAAAGCAAAGTAAAAATTAGCTACACATTTTTACTTATTTATTATATCATTAGTATCAGAAAGCAGTCCCACTGGGAAACTCTACTGGTTTCGGGTGTATGTAGGGTGTCCAGAGCAAGAAATGGGGCTGAGCAGGGAAAGGACATTTCATAGCAGGAGCAGCGCAAATATGTGAGCAAAGGCATAGAAACAGATGCATGGGCCCAGAGCAAGTCTTTCCGTGGAAAAATTGCGTGTAGAATGTGTTTTGCAACATCAAAAACTGAGGACGCTCACAGAGAAGTAGTTTTATTTCTTAGTGAAATCTGTTAAATCCGAGAAAACACATCATCAAAAGCGGGTCTGCTGACACTTTACCTTCTCAGTCCCTTTCTTTCCGCTGACATAGTCCTCAAACACACTCACTTGCGAAGGCCTCCTATGCTGGGGACTGGTGCTCCGGAAGGATTGGATTGAAACAGGAACACAAGTTAGAGCCCACAGCCAGACCATATTTCCATATTAAAATTTAGAATACTGAATTAATAGGTTTGATGAGCTAGGGCATAGAGAGGTTGAAGTGCCCCAGGCCCTCTTTGAACTGAATGACACTTTAACTAGTCCAACTAGATGAGAATGACACTTCTGAAGAAATCCAAGGGCTCAACCCAATTGGGATTATTCACATTACTGCATTTTAATCCTCTGGCACATAGCTAGCTCTAAATAAATTATTTGTTAAACAGGTGCAGGCATGAAGAATTTTAACAATGATGGTACCAAAACCCAGATATTTTATGAATATATGTATATGGTGCTTCCAGGTGGAATATGATGGGCTTTCTCCAGTGTGTGAGACTTCATGAGGTACAAGAAGCATCTAGTCCTTTGTCCCACACTCCCGTCCTCTTCCTTAATTAATGCCAGCCTCTCAGGCCACATTCTGTGGGATGCATGAGATGAGAACCCCCTCAGGTTGTGCTCCACCTTACATACAATCTTGAATCTTGAAGAGTCTAGAAAATCAATTATTCCTGTCAAGGGATGCGTTTCCCTGCAGCATAGTCCCAGAAGAAGATACAAATCCCCGGGCCCTCAGCGGGTTGCAGCAGTGAACCTGCCGCCCGGCTGAACAGGAAAGGAGGGGTGGCTTCGTCTTGGAGCTTCCCTGCTTAGTAGCCTTCCCCACCAGGACCACACAGCATCCTTTGAGGGCCACTTCTCCCTCTGATTCCCGGGACCAGAGATTCCCCCAACAGACACATCCCAGGGCCAGGCTGTTTCCTAGGCCTGGGTCATTATGTAGTCCAGGGAACCCTCAGCCAGCTGGAGCCTGGTGTTTGGGGAATGGCCGGGAGCTTTGCCCCCGCTGGTCCTGGCAGCCTTTATGGCTGGAGATTGCAGTGCAATGCAAAGGGAGCCATTTGACAGTGTTTGCACCTTATCATTTCCAAAGAATCTATGCTCTTGAGACAATCGGTACTCTCCTAGCTGTCTGTCAAGTTCAAGCACTTTTTATCTTAAACATATCAGAGTATTGGGGCTGAGGGAAACAACTGAAAGAAGCTCACCACAAGAGACACTATGTGCGGGGGCTCAATTTCCCCCAGGTTCTTATCTTTCAGCTAATCTTTCTTACCATGTCAGTCTGGGGAAATAATTGGCCCTCTCCCAGTGGGTCTGGCTCCTAACCTACTTGATAATCCGGGTCTGGAGCTGCTGGGAAGTCTCTGTTTCGGTGAAACCACTGTTTCAGGGTGAATCGGTCACTTCCTCCAGGCCACCTTCTTCCTGTTCTGCCACAGGCCAGGGATATTCCCACTGGGGACAATCCATCATGGCTTTAATCTATATTCTGTATGGCATGAGAGAGTGAATGGACACTCCATCAACCACAGACCCAAGGGGATTATTGCCACTGGCACCTTGGATGGGATTTCATAGAAATCGGTAAATAAAATGTATTATAACTTCCTATCTTGACAAATATACTCTCATAATGACAAAAACAAAAGCATATGTATATATCAATGGTTTTAATGTATCTGAGATCTGGCAAAATATCAGTCTGTTAAATTTAATTATTATTATACATATCCAGCTCATCTGTCAATGGGTTGGTGATACCTGAAGGAGTGATAAAGATTTATATAACTCCTGAATTATGTATTTGTTCCAAAAATTAATTTTCTTGCTTTTATTTCAGCAAAATCACTAATTTTGTCAAATTCAAGATAGTTTCCAATTCATAGCAATGATCTAAAGTATTTTAAAAATCGTTGTATTCAAAGTACACAAAATTAAACATATATTTATGAGAACATATAAATCAATTATAAAATTTATTTTATACATTTTTAAAAAGTTTTCTTTTAAAATTTTCCCAAAATTTGTAGGGGTGCCTGGGTTGCTCGGTTGGTAAGCAATCAACTCTTGATTTTGCCTCAGGGCTTGATCTCAGGATCATGAGTTCAAGCCCTGTGTTGGACTCCATGCTAGGTGTGGAGTCTACTTAAAAAAAAAAAAAAAAATATATATATATATATATAGTATATAATACATATTACATAATATGTATTATATATAATATATATTTTAAATAATATAATATATAATACATATGTATATTAAAAATTATCTATTACCTTTAAAGGGTAAAATACAATTTATAATTAATAGATGCCAAAATTGTACTGAACATATTAACATTTAGAGTCAATCTGATTATTTTTATAAAAATAAAACTATTCACATTTTAAACATTCTATTGTTCATCTAATTGCCAATATAAAGAATTGGTACCAGGATACATGTATGATACACAAATGCAAAGTTGAGAAATAATGTTAAATGTTAAAATTGCAAAATGTTCTTGGGGTGCCTGGGTGGCTCAGTTGGTCAGATGACTGTCTTTGGCTCAGGTCATGATCCCGGAATCCCAGGATCAAGTCCTACATCAGGATCCCCGCTCAGGGGGTAGTCTGCTTCTCACTCTGATCCTTTGCCCTCTCATGTTCTCTCTCACTCTCTCTTTCTCAAATAAATAAATACAATCTTTTTTAAAAAATTGCAAATGTTCTTAAGCCACCATTTGCAACTTTTATGAAATACTGTGCCAACTGAATACCATGGGAAGCAGAAATTACAGCAGAAGACAAAAAAGAATTCTTGGCATTATTGAGGAATGGTATTTTTTACCTTAGAGGATGAATTCCACAAGTCTGACTTTTCTCTTAACCCAGCACTCTTTTCCTCTCACATCCTGCAAGCATTCCAAAGCAATGTCATCATCATAACCCGCCATCCTTCACTGCTTTCACATCCTGTCACCTTTTCTTTCAAGGATACGGGGTGAGGGATGTGAAAATGCATTTCCCTGGGGTCTGAACAGTGCAGCCATGAAGGTGAATGTCAAGAGTTATGGGCTGTGCTGTACCAGCTCTGAGCACCAGATCCTGAGTGACAGGGGCACATACCTGCTTTTAATAAGTTTGTGTGTGACTGTGGTATGTGGACCACTCTCAAATACCTCTTGCCTAGGTCTAAGGGAGGTTCTGTATACATTAGCCATGATCAGACTCTCAGGGATAAGCTATCACTAACATTTTAGAACATTTCCTTCCAGTTATTTCCTATACTCTGATTTCACATATGAGAATATGCCTTATATACAGTCTTGTATCCTGCTTTGTTGATAAAACAGAAATTACTGGTTAACTTACACTGGTAACTTCTGCATTCTTTAAGTACTATAGTCACTTGTTGCCCTGTCATGGAAGTTCACACACTCAGAGCTGGAGGAAGGATCTTGTTGTTTTTATTATAGTGAGTTCAGCAGGAATTAAATCTAAGTCACCAGTCAAAGCAATTACATAAATAAAAATCCAGAAATAAAATTCAAGGGACAGTGTTATACACAGCAGAAGGCATTTGAGATATATGAGAGTTTCCTTTTCTTTCTTTCTTTTTTTTAAATAATAATATTTTTTAAATAAATAATTTTTTTTAAATAATTGTTTGTTTTTCCAAGATTTTATTTAAATGCAAGTTCATTAACAGCTAGTGTAGTATTGGTTTTAGAAGTAGAATCTAGTGACTCATCACTTCTCTATAACACTCAGTACTCATCACATCTCAGGTCCTCCTTAATGCCCATCACCCAGTTACCCCATCCCCCCACTTCCTCTACTCCAGCAGATGTAGTTTGTCTCCTACAGTTAAGAGTCTGGTTTGCTTCCCTCTCTGTTTTTATCTTACTTTATCTTCCCTTCCCTTCCCCTATATTCATCTGTTTTGTTTTTTAAATTCTACACATGAGTGAAATCATATGGTAGTTGTCTTTCTCTCACTGACTTATTTTGCTTAGCATTATACCCTAGTTCCATCCATGTCACTGCGTCACTGCAAATGGCAAGATTTCATTCTTTTTGATGGCTGAGTAATATTCTATGACATATATATATATATATATATATATATATATATATATATATATATATCTTTATCCATTCATCTGTGGACATTGGGGTCTCTCCCTAGTTTGGCTATGTGGACACTGCTGCTATAAATATTGGGGTGTATGTACCCCTTCAAATCACTATTTTTGTATCCTTTGGATAAATACTTAAGAGTGCAAATAACTAATATTGCAATTACAATAGAGCAATAGTTGTATTTTTAACTTTTTGAGGACCCTCCATGCTGTTCTCCAGAGTGGCTGCACCAGCCTGCATTCCCACCAACAGTGCAGGAGGTTCCCCGTTCTCCGCATCCTCGCCAGCATCTGTCGTTTCCTGACTGGTTAATTGCAGCTATTCTGACGGGTGTGAGGTGGTATTTCATTGTGGTTTTGATTTGTATTTCCTTGATGTGGAGTGATAGTGAGCATTTTTTCACATGGACATCAGAAATTTAAAATAAAGTTGTGAGTAGGACTGCATTCCTCCTCAAGCCTTCAGGGGAGAAATTGTTTCCTTGCCCTTTTCAGCTTCTAGATGTCCTTTAGTGTGTCAGTCCAACCTCACAGCATCTCCTACTCACTCTGGTCCTCCCACCTCCCTCTTAGAGACATCCGTCCAATAGTGTGAGGGGTGGCAGACACCAGGTCATCCAGCTTCACATGGGCTGTCGTGTGCTGCAGCTCGCAGGTGCCCAGTCCATGCACTTGCTGCCACCACGATGCCAAAGAGGAAGATCAGCTCCACCGAAGGGGTGGAGAAGCCCAAGAGGAGATCAACAAAATTGTCAGCTAAACCTACTCCTGCAAAGGTGGAAACAGCCCCATAAGAAGCAGCAGGAAAGGATACATCTTCAGACCAAAATGTGCCAGCAAATAGGAAAAGCAAAGAAAGGGAAAACAGCAGGAAGTGACTGAAGGAGCAACTAAAGATTTACTCATCCCCATGTTTCTGGGGATTAGGACATAAATATTTTCTGGGGGCATTATCCAGCCAACCAGACCCACCCAAGTTTTTGAGGTATGTCATAAACTGCATAACATTTTACCCTAAGCAAATCATTACAGGTGAACCAGGGAAGCAAGAAAGGAAAATAGCAGATGGAAAGGTCACAGTGGAGAATATAATATTGTTCATCTCTAGTTTCAGAGCCTAGTGTCAAGGACCTGAAGAGTTAATTGTTTTTCAACTTCCTTGACTTCTGGGGCTGTAACCCCTTGTTCTCAGAACCACATTCACTCACCTGTGACTGTGGAGTTGGGCATTTCTAAGGCTATCTACTGCTTGGCACAGGCCTAATGCTTACTCTCATGGTCCCACAGTCCTCTGGGCTTGCCCACCTGGGTTTCTCATGCTGGGCCTTTTCCCTTCTTTATGTTGTTTTGCCCTCCCTTTTCATCCCTTCAGAGCAGACACTGTGCTACTATCAGGGTCCTATGAGAGAAGTTAAAAGCATTATCCCAGACCTCTTAGGCTGGGATAGGAGGAGAGGAGGTAGAAACCTGCCATTCACCAATCACCAGATTTTAAGTTGCTACCATTGCATGATGGGAGGGAATCCAGCAGCAGCACGAAGTGGAGGGGTCTGCTTTCTGCTCAGTAGATCACAGACCCCTCTCCCTCACCTTCAGGCCCCTTATTTATCACTCCAACCCCTGGTCACCAGCTATGCAGGCTAGATGCCACATATTTTGGCCTCCAGTGCAAGGGGACTAAAGTCAGTCCTTGATAACTAATAATAACCTCTGAAATAGAAAGCTATGGATGAGGCATCTTGCAGATGGAAACTTCCTTGGGATGGGTGTATAACGGCTGGAGGAGCTCCCCCAAAACAAAGGCAGATCTTCCAGTTGCTCGAGTGAGACTGGTTCACACATCAAACATCCCAACGAAGAGTTCTCCCCCAGTGCCCTTGGGCAGGAAGGCCCCTTGAAAAGCATGGAATGCACGGCTGCCTTCTGCTCTTGGGACCCTGTTCCTGCCATCCAACCATCAGGATTTACCCAAAATGCCAGCAAGGTCTGTTAACATGTGCATGTGACTATTTGAAAGAACCTCGGAGCTGCAAGGCTGGGAGCCAGGTAAAAATAACCTGCATCTGCACAGCCCATTCCAGCTTCTAGGGCCCAGACGAAGGTGAGACAGGTGAGGACTGTGAGGCGCTTGCCTTGGGCACAATATTTAATCAACTGATCGAGAAAATAATGTTTTGATGGAGTCTTTTTTAAAAATTAAAACTAATACAAAAACATCCCCAGAACGTTCGTGTGTAGCTGTGTAACTGTTGATCATTGTGGGTGATGGAGGCTGGGGGTCTCCTGCCATTTTTGGTCCAGATAAAATCTTAATGTAGGGTTTAGGTGGCCATGTACCCTAATTCCTAATAGCAACAACATTATAAGGAAAGCTCCTAAATTTGGAAAGTTTGTTCTCAAAAATGGAACTTGGAAGATGGTTGTTGAGACATACCTTTGCCTCTAAGCAATACTTGGCGTTGAGATTCTCAGGTGCACTGTATTAGCGCCACCCACGGCAACACATGAACACTCTTCCCTTAGTTTCTCAACTATCCCTGTTGCTTTTGTCCATTCCAGTTTGTTGACTGTCTTCCACTCCTTCAGAGCCTCTCGTATCAACCACAGCAGTGGTTCTCAAACATTAGTGTCATCACAATCACCTGGAGAACCTGATAAACTACATATTGCTGGGCCCCATACCCAGAATTTTTCTTCCTTCCTTCTTTCTTTTTTTTTTTTTTTTAAGATTTTATCTATTTATTTGACAGAGAGAGAGAGATCACAAATAGGCAGAGAGACAGGTAGATAGAGGGGGAAGCAGACTCCCTGCTGAGCAGAGGGCCCGATGCAGGACTCGATCCCAGGACCCCAAGATCATGACCTGAGCCGAAGGCAGAGGCTTTAACCCACTGAGCCACCCAGGGACCTGCCTGCCTCCCTGCCTGCCTGCCTTCCTTCCTTCTTCCTTCCTTCCTTCCCTCCTTCCATTCCTCCTTCCTTCCTCCCTCCCTCTCTCCCTCCCTCCCTCTCTCTTTCTTTCACATTTATTTATTATTTGAGAGAGAAACAGAGAGAGAGGCAGAGGGAGAGGGGGAGTCTTTTAAACAGACTCCATAATGAGTGTGGAGCCCCCCACATGGGGCTTGATCTCACCACCCTGAGATCACAACCTGAGCCAAAACCAGAAGTCGGAAGCTTAACTGACCCCCCCCCCCCGAATTTCTGATGCAATAGGGCTGTCTGAGGCCTGAGAATTTTCATTTCTATTAAGTTCCCAGTTGCTGCTGCTGCTGTTGCTGCTCTGTGGACTTTGGAAAACACCAAATTACAGTGATGGTTCTCAACCATCTCAACCCATGCACCTGGGAGCATTTATAAAAATATTGACACCCAACTCCACCACAGACCAATTAAGTAAGACTTTTTTGGAGATAGGACATACATTAGGTTCCTAGGATTGCTGTAACAAATTACTACAAACTAAGTGGCTTAAAACAACGGGATTTTTTTCTTTCACAGTTCTGGATGCTAGAAGTCCTAAGTGAGGTGTTGTCAGGGACATGTCCCCTCAGAGGGTCCAGGGAGGGAGCTTCCAGCTTCTGGTTGTTGCCAGCAATCCTTGGCATTCCTTGATCTCTGCCTTCTCTGTTCACATGGCCTTCTCTCCTGTGTGTCTCTGTGTATCTATGTTTATGTGTCCCCTACTCCTCTTATAAGAACAAAATGATTGACTTTAGGGCCCACCCTAATCCAATATGACCTCATCTTAACTTACAGCTTTAACTTATAGCTTTTTTTTTTTTTTTAAGTGGACTCCACGACCAGCGACCTTGAGATCAAGACCTGAGCTGACTTCTTGAGTCAGACATTTAACTGCGTGAGCCACCCAGTGTCCCCTAACTTATATCATAATTGTATTTGCAAAGACACTATTTCAAGTAAGGCCACATTTTGAAATTCTGAGTGGACGTGAATTTAGGGGGAGGCTGGAGCCCTGTCCAACACACTACAGGGCCCTCATTTAACTGGAGATCCCTGAGGGCAAGATCCATTATTATCCAACTTCCACAAAAAGTCTAGCACCAAGCATGATGCCCCCCCCAAAAGTTCTTGAATGGATGCGCCTGTGTATTCTCTTCTCCTTCTAATTCATAGTTATCACAGCATAACAGATAGAACACAGTCCTAATTTATCTTAAAAGCTTGTTAAAACTAACTGCAGATTTCAAGGATTTTAAAGTGTTTATCTGTATGACTAATTCATTCCCAAATTAAAGACCCTTTTCCTCAAGCAACAGAAGATACTAAAGGTATTTCTTTGTAAAAGATGCTGTTCCTCAGGGCATTTTATAGAAAACATACCTATGAAGAGCCCAGATTACACACTGCTGAAAGCTTTTAATGATAAGAAACAATGTTTTTGAACTTCCCATTATAAACTAGAAATAATATTTTCACATGAAACAAAAATGCTAAATTACTAAACCACCTCCCTAGGGCTTTGAATTTTGCACAGTAAAATGATTTTTTTCCATGAATGAAGACCACAGAGATGTCTCTTTAGGATGTCCATGATCCAGAGCAGGAAACAAGACATATGTTGTCTGAACATCAGCATAGGAGAGGCCACAGTCCACAGGCTTGGGCTGGGCACTGGCTAGCAACAGGCAACAGGGCCAAGAAGAATGTGGCCACATGTTGGGAGGTATGATGTGTGTTCTAAGAGCAGCTGGAAATCCGAGAGTGACTAGGGTTAGGTTTGGATAAGATGGCATCTAAGGATCACGGGCAGAGTTGTCAAAATGGCTCTGAGTTTATGTTGGCTCTATTATGCTGATACTGGGTATGGCGGCTTGATGGTGCTCCATGAACCCTGCCCTGGGATCCTTTGGAGCAGCAGCATATAGAGTGGGACTTGTACTGAACTGAGACCTCGAGCCCTGGATTCTGGTCTCAGTTCTACCACAGATGAGCTCCGAAGTTCTTTGCAATTTTTATAAGTGTCAGTGTGGCAGAAGCAGTGTAATTAATAACATATCTAAGCATGTGTATCCTGCTTCGTATTGCTGTGTGTGGATTATGCAGGTATCTCTGAAAAAAAAAAAAAATAGGCTGAGAGATTTGGTCACTTATTTGGATTTTCAGAAGTATTGTTCCATTAGTGTATTTCTGGTTTTGACATCCTTTATGATAGAAAATTCCCTCTTAATAAACCAGGAACACACAGTGTTTAAAAGTTATGAGACTATCTAAGTGCTTCCTTGACATTTATGATGTTTTAAAAGATCTTTATAGCCACACAATGGATAGTTATAATAATTTCCAATTTCTTTCTTAAGCAGTGACAGTGACAGCTGTCTCACATCGTCTTACTTCTGTCTTGACCTATTCTCTCCGCTAATGAACCCCACTGAGAGAGATGGAACCATCTGCCCGTTGCAGAGCAGACTCGCCCCCACTTTCTGAGAACTTGGAAGTTCTAGCTTAGTTCTCCCGTCTTAATACTTTTATTTAGCTCTAGAGATTTTGTAAGACAAAAAATCAAACATAATGAAAGTCATGTGATGGTTGTGTCTGGAACAACAGACGCTATACACTGCAGGTGTAGTCACTGGGCAGAGGTAGCCTCGTGTTTATTGGTTCATTTCATATATTCTGTCTTTGTGTCAGAAAGGGGGTGCCCTTCCCCAACAAGCTTGGCACCTCTTTGCTCTCTGAGAGCCCCCCTAGCTCTTCTTTGAAGTTATTCTCTGGCAAGGAAGATGTATGTTAATCCTCTGAAGTTGAATTATGTTCAGCGGAAAAGTTTAAATTGTAGAGTAATTTTTTTCTTTAAATGAAAAGGAAAATAATATTTATGGAACACCTACTAAGTGCTGAAGAGCTTTGTATACCTTATTTATTTTAATTTTCACTGTTTTCCCCATGTTAGAGATGAGAATAAGGAGGCACACAGCTAGTAAGGGTCAGAGTCTAAATATAAACCCAGGCAAATACATTCTACTTATTTTCTGGCAACACTTCTTTCATTCATTCTCAGTGTTTGCATGTTCTTTCTTGAAGATGCTGACTTTTTTCTTATTGTAGTAACGTGTACAAAACGCAATATTTACCATTTTAACCATTTTTCGGTATAGTTCAGTGGCATTAAATATGTTCACACTGTTGTGCAACTAACACACTATTCATCACCAAATTTCTTCATCATTCGCATTGTAATGACACCATTCTTTTAATTTTCCAAGCTTGAGAACATGATGTCATTTTGGACTCTGCCACTCATCTCCTCCTATATTTAGTCTGTTATATATTTCCATGCATTTCTTTAAAATGTCCACGGATTGGGTTCCTTTCATTAACTCTGACATGACCTTCACCCAAGTCTGACCACTGTGGATCACTCCAACACCTGCCTGATACAACTCCATGCTTCAGGACCAACTGCCACCAACCCTCCAACATCACTGTCAAAGTGATGCTCCAAAAAACCTGATTTCATCATGTCACTCCCTGCTCAAGATTTGACAGTGCCATTAAGTTCAAATATGGCATTAAGTGATTGAGCAGGCCTTAACTGCTTTGTCTGCCATTAAAGGCAGTAAATGACCTGATTTCCTCTCTTCTATGCAACATTATTTGGTACTTCTTCCCTGCATCCCTCTGGACTCCAAGGGCCGTCTTCAATGTTAGCCTTACACTAAGTTTGCTTTACCATTCTTTTAAAATGAAGCTTTCTTTTTGTTTTATATTTTATCTCTGCTAGTATAATTATACACGCTCAATGATCATACATTTGTTTTCTATATTATGTGACTAATACACTATTTAAAAGGAATAACATGTCACTTCATTTAATCTCTAATTAAGACTTGTTTAGTGTTATCAGGAAGTAGAGCTTCTCAGTTTTAAAGCTAGGGGGTCAGTTAAGAAAAGATAAAATTACCTCACTGGAAATCACGAAGTTTCTACCCACAACATTGTGGGTATTTCTAAGTATGTATTGATGGTTTTGCCAGAATCTGAAACTAGATCTCTTTTACTTCTGTATGCATCTACTTGTTTACAATTCATTCATTCACTCATGATTCAGCTTTTCCAAGGCCAACAAGAAATACGAATAAATTAATTTGGAGTAACAACAACAACAACAAAAAAGATTAGTCTTACAAGGCAAGCTTTTTCTACAATCTGTGTCATTGCTTTCCACTAACCTAATCCCTTTACAAAGTTATTTTCTATTGCACTTCAAAACATATATGGTCTCTATTTATTTCCTGTCTTTATTACTTTTTGCTTCCCCCCCAACCACACGTTAAGTTAATTGGGTATAAGGTCTTTGTCCTATATTTTGTGAGAATCCTATGATTTTGTATGGGTAAGTTCTAAGGGGTGGACAAAGTAACATATATTGTTACATATATGTAACATATTGCAAAATTTGTATCAGAGTTATAAGATACCAGTTACAAGGTTTGTATCAGAGTTCTCAGGAAGAAAACACTTTGCACCCAGGAAGAAACTCTCAGAGAAGTTGTCAAATATCAGAATAGCAAGAGTGCAATTTTTTAAATAGTTCCTTATGTATCTTTTGCATTGTCATGAGCAAATGTGGGGCTAGTGAATTTTTAATGCAAAATATTACCCAGGTGAGTCTGTTCCTCATTTTAAATAATTCTCAGAATATATGAAATACTCAGTAAGTATCCCCTCCCTTCTCCTGTGGGTCCAGATGATGTCTAAACCCTAGAAACACACCAGAATATGATATATAAAATGTTCTTACTACTACTAAACTTAGCAGCTATTTTCAAAATCGGCTTTTAAGTCCAGTTAATAAAAAAAAATTTCCCCTTCAGGAGGGCTTATAAGGGACAGTTTCTCACCTTATAACAGATTCATAAGTGGATAATTTGATACTAAATTGGGAATACCAATCATTCCCTTGTAAGCAGATGTGACATCCAGAAGATTAACCCTAGCATTTAGGATGCCCTTCCTCTTGCATTGGAATTGCAACATTCACCAAAGCACATTTAAAAAGGAATATGTCAAAAAAGGCCAAACAAACAAGAACTAGAGAAACTGACAGACATTGAGAAATAGGGAGCATATAACATTGGAAGAACATTGCAATGATATCTCAGACCAAAGAAATATTGAGAAATTTTATAGATAAATACATCAATTAATGACAGCTAATTTTTTTTGGTTATGAATAATGAATAAATAAAATCATACAGTCAAATTAGCTCATTTCCATCTCCTATTTATAGACATTGTATTTAAATAGGTTTTTCACAAGTATCAAATTTGGAGCTCATGTGGCCAAGTGCATCCCTACTTTCTACTCTTTTCCTTTTCACTATCCTTAGGTGACTTAAATCTGCGTGTGGGGCAGTTTAAACTGATAACCCTCTAAATCCTGCTAAAGCATCTGTTAGGAATATTAACAAAGTATCTAGAGGACTCCTATTGGTAAAGTGCTATTCTACCTACTGTTGCAGCTATGAAAGTTAAAACTTAAAAACCTCCACAATTGCATCAACATTTAGCAATGGCATATCACTGTTGGCACCAGAAGGCCCTGAATAAACTATTGTTGTGGCTTTGCTGATAGACAGCTCGTCAGGAAATGATCAGTATTGGCCATGATTTGGGGCTAATTTCATGGATGTTTTCCAGTTTCCGTGATCTTCCTTTCCCCTTTTCCAAACAAAAGTGCTTCTGAAAATTTCTGCTTAACGTCTTTCAGTTTGAATAAAGAAAACACAAAACATTCCCCTTGCAGCTGGTATTGGTGAAATTACTTCTCTGGAGGGACTGGCAGATGAGGGGTCTTGTTTGAGAAGCACCAGGCAGAAGGTTGAATTCTGTATCAGAGCCCACACTCAGAACTGCAACCTGAGATCTGTCCCTCACCCCCCTCTCCACCTACACACACACACACACACACACACACACGCACGCACGCACACATGCTCCATCTAAATGAACACAGATGGCTAGTACCCAGAGTAGGCATCTAGGAAAACAGCCTCAGGCTTCTCTGGTTGCTGTCATTTCATTCTACAAATAGAGGGCCTTTGAGATGCCCGTGCTGTTCCTTAATCTGAGATCACTCCTTTTTGGGTTTTTAGCCACTTCCTGTTGGGAAATGAACCAGCATCTGAAAGATACCCAGAGACTGATTTGACTAAAAAAAAAAAAAAATTCCTTTAAATTCACTGGTTGTATAGTATTATATTTAACAAAAGCCTTATTATAATAAAATCCATCTCAGTTTTTAAAAGGCAATATTATTTTTTCCCCCTCCAGAAATGCATAGCATCACCTGGTGTATTATTTTTCTGTGTGAAATAAGTTAATTTTTCAAATGTAATATAAAGGAGAATAAAGCCAAACTTCACAAATGCTGGAAAGCTGTCTAAATCTTTGTACCCCCCAAATCAAAGAGAACACATGTTTTCCTCCATTTATTTCTGTGTAAAGTATGCAAACAATTACCTGGATTTGGAGGGCATAATTATGAAGGGGTTGATATCTAAAAGGTTATTATTGATTTATAGAGTTCTCTAGTTTAATCGAAGACAGGTTTAGGAATAAGAAAAAAATACTACTTTCTCCAGGAACAATAATGTCTCAAAGGGGAAATGTAAGACTTAAGAGTAATTTTTATAAGACATATAACTACAGTTCGTAGATCTGGGAGGTGTTTCTCATTTGCACAACTTCCATGTAATGGGCATTTTGGAGAGCCATCTCACTTGTTGTAGTACATTTGATTTGCCTAAAAATGGAATGATTAAATTTGTAGGGCAATTTTTGCTAAGTCTGAATTCCTCATTTCCCATTATGGATTTATAATCCTCAGTCTGAAGACGAAATACCATATACAAGTATAGAATATTTACTTAAATAAGAAGTGTAGTTTAATTCACTCCTGTCATGTGTGCATGCTCTTTCTCTGTGTCTCTTGCACACACACACACACACACACACACACCACCCTACAAGTTCATCTAATATGGGACAATGTGATATTGCTTAGTAGTAGCATGTGATTGTACAGTGAAAATTAAACCTTGTATGGGGAGGGTTCCATACCTTAGATTCATATGAATGCTTAATTATTATATTTATATAAGAGCAGTCTAATTTTCAATAATCAGAGGATTGCATGGTGTCAATATTCAGAGTAATATCAAAATTTTTACAAAATCAAATTTTCTTCTTTTATGGAAAGTTTTAATTTACCAAATCATTAATAAAAGCCTTATCATAACCTAAAAAGAATTTAAATTACATAAAGGCTTTCTAATTTGTGGCTTTTTTATAAAGATTGGGGCATCGCCAATAATCCAAAAGGCACATGTTAAAGAAGTAAAAAAACAAAAAGAAGGACAAGATGTTGCAGACCAAGATTTGTGTATGTATTTAATAACATCCTATAATCATATATATAAATGTGTATTATCTGTGATGTTTCACATTTGTTACTCCTTGTAATCTGACTTGTACCCGATGATTGTCTTATTCCTGAAACCGGCATTAACAGAGATAATAACCAAAGACTTCCATATCTGGCCAAGATGGAGTAACAAGGACTGGATTTACCTCCCACCTTGGGCAAATTGAAAACTGAACAAAATATGTGAAACAACAATTTCCAGACACTGGACAACAGGCAGCACAGGAAACTTATCCCTGAGAGAAGGGAAGCAAACAAAGTGAGTCCTTTAGCTTAACAAACAAAGTCAGTTTTCAAACTGTTGCATGGAGAAGGTGGTCTGGCTGAATTGACGGAGACAGAATTGATGTTCAGAAAGGCCAAGACACATAGAGTTTATGGGGCAGAGTATTGGAGACAGAGAGTTATATAGGCAAAGAGAAGACAAGAAGACAATGGACCAGAGGTAGGACAAGAGGGAAGAGAAAGGAAGGGAAGAAAGAGAGTGAGCTCCCGGAGATCTGCAGAGGGATCCCCTCAAGTCTTTGGCTGGGAATTGATTTGCACATGCATGACAGTAAACTACCTGAAACCAAAGAAAGAACCACTGGAAAGGAATAGGGAGACCAACAGAGATGGGAATAGTTGTGTTCACATCAGCCAAAGTGAAAAGAGCCCATAACATAAGAGGTAGGATTCACAGAAAGAAATTGCCTCAGTAGGGGGCTAAATTTGCTGTAGACCAAAGTCTCATTGAACCAATCCTAACAAAATTTAAAAGCAAGCTTTGAAAGACCAACCTATTCCAAGTAACTTGGCTGCATGTCAGACTGAAATCCAACACTAATTAAAGAATACAACAACATCCAGCAATCAAAGATGAAATTTACAATGCCTAGCATGTAATAAAAATGTACCAGGTATGCAGTAAAGCAGGAAAATATGAACCTATGACTAGGAAAAAAAATCAACCAGTAGAAACAGACTTAGAAATGATGGAACTAGAAGACAAAGACTCTAAACAACTATTATATTCTCCATATACTCAGGAAATTAGAAGAAAATGAAAGCCTGATGAGAAAAGAAATATAAGATGTAAAAAGACCCAAGTAGAATTTCTAGAAATGAGACTACAACCATAATGAAAAGTAATAACAGCTAAAATTTAATGAGCAGTTACTAGGTGCTAGGTATGAGGCTGAGTATTTTACATGTAGTATCTCATTTATTGTATTTATTTATTTATCATTTATCATTTATCTCTTGCTTGACCTCTATAAAGCAGATGTTAAAGAGGAGGAAACTGAAGACTAGAAAGGATAATTGTACATAATCAGAGACCTGAAATTTGAACTCAGGCAGTCCCTCTCCAAGACTTGGGTTTTTAAGCAACATTCTATAGTGGTTATTGCACTGTTCACAGTAAAATATAAGTCAGTTTAAAAAATAAACCTCAGGCGCTGGGTGGCTCAGTCATTAAGCATCTGCCTTTGGCTCAGGTCATGATCCCAGGGTCCTTGGGGTCCTTGGGGTCCTTGGATTGAGCCCCACATAAGGCTCCCTGCTCATCGGAGCAGCCTGTTCTCCCTCTCCCACTCTCCCTGCTTGTGTTCCCTCTCTTGCTGTGTCTCTCTCTGTCAAAAAACAAATAAAATCTTTAAAAAAAAGAACCTCACATGAGGAAGTGTACTGAAATTCTTAAGGGTCTCATTAAAAATGACATTTTGGGGGTGTCTAGATGGTTCAGTTAGTTAAGCGCCTGCCTTGGACTCAGGTCATGATCTCAGGGTCCTGGGATCGAGCCCCTACTTTGGGCTCCTGGCTCAACAGGGAGCCTGCTTCTCCCTCTCCCTCTGCTGCTCCCCCTGCTTGTGCTCACTCACTCATGTGCTCTCCCTCTCTCTTTCTTCCTCTCAAATAAATAAATGAAATCTTAAAAAAAAAAAATGACACTTTGTTTTGTGTCTGTGCCCACACATACATGCATGCTTACATAATCTGGGTATAGACTTGTTGGAGATCAGATAGATCTTTCTGAGAGTGTTGTAAGAGTTGAGATGGAGAGTGACTGAACTGATTTATAGCCTGCATTTTCTCAAGAAGATATGATAGAAATGAGTTGAAGGAAAACTGTAACTTAATAGTAGGACAAAACAATGTAATATTGTTCACAGCTCTTTTTCTTGCTGTTGAAGTATTCTACAATTGTCACTTCAATTAAAGTGTGGCAGTAATTATAACAATATAATGATAGTAAGTAAAGATTATTGAATAATTGTCATGTGTCATGCTCTGTGCTAAAAGTACAACCACATGCAATCCGTACAAAAGAAGTTTCCAGTAGATTCTACTCTTATTTATAGAGTTGAGGAGCAGAGAGAGGTACTTGACCTGCCCAAGGTTACATGGACAAAGATCATTCAAAGTATTTCTTACATAGAATAATCTTTGAAAGACAGCTTAATAATTGTTTCAATTCCATCACAACTTTTTTGTATAAGACACTTACTTTAATGTTTTCCCTATAATATAATTTTCTATAAAGGTTATTTAATAAACTAGCCTTAACTATAAATAACACACTATTCAACTGGTAAAGAATGAAGGTACATAGATGTTTTAAAAAGCCAAAATGTCTTAATACACTGGTATAAGTGGCATCAATAAATAATCATTTATTCTCAAAGGTACATGAAATTAAATACATGGGTCTATCATAAGATAAAAAAATTTGACTTCACAATGCCTGAAGCCCACAATGATATCAAAGAATTATTTTTTTAGGGATGCCTGGGCAGCTCAGCTGGCTAAGCATCTGACTTCACCTCAGGTCATGATCTCGGGGTCCTGGGATCAAGCCCTGCATGTGACTCCCCACTCAGTGGGGAGTCTGCTTCTTCCTCTCCCTCTGCTCCTCCTCCTCCCTCACTTGTGCTCTCTCTCTCTCTCTCTCAAATAAATAAACAAAATTTAAAAAAAAAGAATTACTTTTTAAAATAATGTCCATATAGTATTCCCTAATCTCCTCATCCCAAGACTGTTAGACAACAGGGGCAATTTGACACTTTTTCTCTTCTTACAAGTAGAATGGAAAGTCCATTTCAATGACTGTCATATCACTGAAGAAGTCAGTCAGTAATAAAATCAGAACAGAGATTCTCATAAATAGATTCTTACTCTAATACTTTGCCCCTTCAGAAAAGCTGCTTTCCACTCACAGTAGGTGGGAAGCCTTCCATGGTTAGCAGTTATCTGGGCATGACTCACAGTGGTCAGGGAAGAACTGAGTGAGGGCTTCTTCTGTACCTTGTGCAATTGCAATTTCATTCCATTTCAAGATGCATTTATTGAACACTTACAAATTTCTAGAAGCTAATCCAGATATCTATTTAGCAAATAATCCAGGTCACCTAATCCAGATATCTATTTAATAAATAAATAAACCAGGCTAATAATAATAAATAAACCAGGATAGTCCAGTTGTCTAATCCAGATATCTACTTAACAAATAAATAAACCAGGCTATGGTGCCTATTTTAGTTTCAGTTCTCCTCTGGAAAATCAGTCAAATGAGTAATCACAAGGCTCAGAGTAGAAAAAACACCCGTTTGATCTGAGCGTGGCATTGACTTTTAGGCTAGATGCATTGCTATTGAATCAATCAGGAACCAATTCCTATAATTTTTACTTCATGGGCTAGAAAATATATATATATATATTTTTAAATTGAGGATCAACAAAAGGGATCCCTCATGCAAGGCTGGTGGAAATGTAAATTGGTGCAGTCACTGGAAAACAGTATGGAGGTTCTTCATAAAACTAAAAGTAGAGATACCATTTGGTCCTATCATTCTACTTCTGAGCATTTACCCAAAGAAAGCAAAAACACTAATTTGGAAAGACATAGGCACTCCTATGTTTATTGCAGCATTTGTACAATAGCTAAGACATGGAAGCAACCCAAGTGTCCATCAGTAGATGAATGGATAAAGAGTGGATAAAGATGTATATATTGTATACATATGTATATAGATGTATATGTGTACATATGTATATGTATATACATATGTATATAATACACACACACAATGGAGCATTACTCAGCCACAACAAATAAAGTCTTACTATTTATGACAGCATGAATGTACCTAGAGGGTATTATGTTAAGTGAAATAAGTCAGACAGAAAAAGACAATTACCATAAAGTTGCACTTACATGTGGAATGTTTTAAAATAAAACAAAGAAACAAAAACACAGAAATAGACTTATAGAAACAGAGAACAAATTGGTGGTTGCCAGGAGGGGGTTGGTGAATGAGATGGGCAATAAGTAAAAGGGATTAAGAGATATAAACTTAATGTCAAAAAATAAATAAGTCACCGGGATGAAAGATACATAATAGGGAATGTAGTCAATAATATTGTAATAATTTTATATG
This sequence comes from Lutra lutra, assembly GCF_902655055.1. NCBI lineage: Eukaryota > Metazoa > Chordata > Mammalia > Carnivora > Mustelidae > Lutra > Lutra lutra. Next base: position 40,088,264 of record NC_062288.1, read on the forward strand.
GTGACAGATGGTAATGATACTATGGTGAACATTTTGCAATGTCTATAATTGTCAAATTACTATGTTGTACACCTGAAACTAATAAAATATTGCATGTAATCTACACTTCAATTAAATATTTTTTATAATTGAGAACAAACATAGATCAAGCAGAATAAAAACCAGAGAGCAGACTACCATCCAATACCATTATCAACTAACACATAAAATGAAGGATTTTGTTTAACATAAAATAAATAGTAAGGACATAGTCTTTTATCCATGTCAGAGTCAAGAATAGTTTTTACATTGAATAAATTTAGCTTTATGAATGAAAACTCATCACATCTTCCCTGTCATTCTCATTTCAACATGGACCAGTGAAAACCTTGCACACTGGCACCCCTTTGCAAATGGGAGTTTAAGAATCATTTCTGTGGATGCATTTTAGTATCAGTGATATAAACAACACTGGACTAAAAAAAGAGAGGTACAGCCACATGCCAGGAGGCAGTCTTGAAGAATACACAGTGTTGCCTCTTTGTTGGTGTCATTGAAGGCAGGTGGCTCTCACTTCATTTTCTTTTTGAAAATGAAGATGAACAACATGTAGAAGTGCTATGATTTTATTATTCACCACCTATGTTATTCTTGAGGCTAAAGAGTAGGTAAGGATAGGGTATATCTCTGCTTCATTAGTGTAACTACCAAATTATAAAGTCTATATGAACTTCATTCAGACCAATGATTATATACGGTTTTTTGGATCACAAACTACTTTGAAAATTAGATGAAGTCTATGGACCTTCCCTCCCATAAAACTACATATTTGCATACACATACAAGCATTTTGCACATACTCCAGGGGAAACCCTAAAACCCACAAATGGATCCCCGTTCAGAGATTACAGCTTTTGTGGATAAAGAGATCTGAGGTATTCACCACTATTATTCCAAACCACTTGTACTTCCGTATCCTGTTAGTTTCCATATGATACCCTGGAAGCCCTTTATCACTGTCTTTGCTGCAGCCTTCCCTCCTATCTCCCTAAGGCATGTTCCCAGACTGGAGTTTAAATTTTTCATCTTGGTTCCTGGTTTTCACTCCCTCCAGCTCCCGGCTAGGCCTGGACTGTATTTGGTGAGGACCCTGAAAACCCATCTAGCTCCATCTAGACTCTGAAACCATCTTTTCCTTAAGGTCTGGATCTTGCTCCTGTTCTTTTTACCATCGGTTTATATCCAGCTTCAACTGGATGACGTAAAAGAACAATCACCCTCTTACTAGGGGACATAAGGAGACAGGATGCAATCAGCTAACCTTTACATATTACCACTGTTTAAAGAATATTGCCATGGCAGTCCTACTCTGAGATCAGATTGCTTGAATATTGCTGAAAGTTGGGACTCAGACCTGAGGTCCTCATTACTCCTGTGCACATGCACATCCTAAGTCTAAGTCCCAGCCAAGATCACTAGATACTTAGTAGAGCTAATTAATCCCCTCTAGTTACTTACACCTTTCTCTGTCCTGCCTTATCATGGAAGTCAAGCATGCCTAAGAATTATGACATCAGAGTTGGCATAAAAGTCCACTTTTCTGTATGGAAAGAAAAGGTCAAGGCAGGTCTTGAAATATTTTCACACTGTTATTTGGTAATATTAACTTGTAGTCAACAGGGAGTGGGTCTGAGCAAAGTTTAATGGGCTAGTGTTCTTCAACCCTCTGATTAGGACAACTTAGTAATATACAGACCTGTCATAGAAAGAATCATCATTTTATATTAACTCTTAGTTTGAGGCTAATGAGGATTGTTCCATAAAACTCTTGAATGAGTGATGATAAGTATACCCCCTTTGTTAGAAAAGATTAAAAATCATCCAAATATGGCCAGCTGCACTAAGCACACTGAACTATTTTAACTAAAATTTACTGGATGTTTAGTGAGTACATAGCAAATACTTAAAAATTATAAATCATTATTATTACTATTACTATTTTGTGTGTGTGCCCAACATTGTATTGAGTGCCTTACATGGATTATTTCACTTAATCCTTAAAAATGCCCTCTGAAGGATACCTGCGTGGCTCAGCCAGTTAAGTGTCTGCCTTCAATTCAGGTCATGATCCCAGGATCCTGGAATGGAGCCCCTCATCAGGCTCTCTGCTCAGCAGGAGTCTGCTTCTCCCTCTGCCTCTCTTCCGCCCCCTCCCTACTCATGCTTGTGCTCTCTGTCTCTCTCTCTCTCTGAAATAAATACATAAAATCTTAGGAAGAAAGGAAGGAAGGAGGGAAGGAAGGAAGGAAGAAAGAAAGAAAGGAAATAAGGAAGGAAGGAAGGAAGGAAGAAAAGAAAAGAAAAGAAAAGAAAAGAAAAGAAAAGAAAAGAAAAGAAAAAAGAAAAGAAGAGAAAAGAAAAAAAATAGGTGACCTCTGAGGCAAGTACTCTTACTTCCAGATTAAAGTCAGCTTGAAGAGTTTAGATAACCTGTTCAGGGTCACTGGGGGAGCTATAATCCAAACCCTTGATTCTAATGTCTGTGCTCTAAGCCACTGTACTATATTGGTTAGCTGTTACAAAGAAAATTTTCCTCGAAAGGGACTCACAAAACAAATGTAGATTTTTAATAAGGCTTTTGTTCTCTTGTTATGGATAAGTAGTGACACTTTAGAAGACTTATTAAGACTGCAGGTCCTAGAAAGAGACAGCCTGGGTCTGAATCCAGGTTCTGTCACTTACGAGTTACATGACTTTGAGCAAATAACTTAACATCTCTGTGCTTCAGCTTTCTATCTATAAAAATGGATCACATGAGGAATGCACTTAAGCTCCAAACATGTAAACACATGTAATACATGTAAGATGCTAACACATATAAGATGTTTAGAATAGGACTTGGTTTACAGCAAATGTTCAAAAAGAAGAAAAACCCACAAGATACTATTATTTGGGTTATGTCAAATATCCTGATATGTTTTCTACTCCTTTAGTTTCATGAAAGAATAAATTCCAGGTCAACAGAAAATAATTTCATGCTCAAATTCATTGACACACTGCAGTCCTTCATTCAACACATATTTGAGGGCCTTCTATGTATAAGGCATTGTGCTTGGTGCTGGCCATTATGTTCTGAGTTAGGGCCAAATGAATGTGGACTAGCTGTATAACTTCATCATAACAGACATTTCATAGTAGGTAATTCATTCTGATTCAGTCCTAGAAGTGGCTTGGATTTCTCAGTTTCTCTAGGGGCCTAGTCCTTTATCAGGCTAATCTGAGACCTAGTAGTGCTAATTCCATTGTCTTTCTTCTTTCTTTCTCAGTAAGCTCCATGCAGGGCTTGAGCTAATGACCTTGAGATGAAGAGTCACATACTCTACTGACTGAGTTAGCCAGGTCCCCCCACTCCTGCTTCTTTTAGGATTTGTCTTTATCTTTGATTTTCTATAATATGAAGATGATATGCCAAGGCCTAGTTTTGTTGTTGTTGTTGTTGTTTGGCATTTGTCCTTTGTGTATTTTGAGCTTTTTGGATCTGTAGTTTTTGTCTGACATTAATTTGAGGGAAATTCTTAGTCATTGTTGTCTCAAATATTTCTTCTTTTCCTTTTTTCTTTCTTCCCTAATTATGTGTAAGTTATACCTTTTGTAGTTGTACCACAGTACTTGGCTATTCTGTTCTGTTTTTTCAGTCTTTTTCTCCTTTGCTTTTCAGTTTTGGAGGATTCTACTGAGATATGCTCATGCTCAGAGATTTTCCCCTCAGTTGTCTGGTTTACTTAATAAGCCCATGCATTCTTCACTATTGTTATAGTGTTTTTGAAATTTTACATTTCTTTTTGGTTCTTAGAATTTCCATCTCATGTATACATTGTCCATCTGTTCTTGCATGCTGTCTACTTTATCCACTAGAGCCCTTAGCCCAATAATTATAGTGGTTTTAAATTTGTGGTCTGATAATTCTAACATATTTGCTACATCTGAGTCTGGCTTTGATGCTGAATCTCTTCAAACTGTGTTTTTTGCCTTTTTGTATATTATAATTTTTTTTTTCCTAATAGCCAGACATGTTCTACTGGGCAAAAGAAATTGCTGTAAATAAGCCTTTAGTAATCTGAAGTATGGAAGAAAGGGAAGTATTCTATAGCCCTCTGATTAGATCTCAGTCTTTTAGTGAGCTTGTACCTCTGGACTTTGAACTTCTCAGTTCTCTTACCCTTTAGGTTGGAAAGAATGCCTAGAGTGGGCTGTGGTTAGGTATTTCCCTTCCCCCCCCCAATAGAAGACTAGAGGGGGCTGGAATTGAGTACTTTTCTTACCTCATAGAAGTCTAAATCCAGCTAGAGTTGAATATTTCCCTTTCCCCAGGCAGGTTAATCCCTGGTAAAACCACAGCAAGGTTAGATTCTGGTTAGTTTCTCTTGTGGGTAGACCTTGCTAAGAACAGAATGTTCTGGCATATTTTAAAATGGCTCCTTGTCCCCTTCTCCCTACTGGAAACATGAAGGAATTTTTCTGGTGGAGCTTCAGGGGATAAAACTCACAAAACTATGGGGGATCTCCCATGACTGGGACTCCCATGGACCCCCTGGGATTTAACTCTCAGAATTGTCCACACTGAGAATCCAGCAATTCATCAATTATAGTACAGGTTTCCCTACCCTGACCCTGGTTCTCACAGAGGTTGCTATGTGGACTTCCACTCCATTAAGTTAGGATTCTCCATAGTCACCTGCTGATCTCTCCAATTTGGGAGGCAAGAGTTTGCCCTGTGACCTCACTTCTCTGATAGATCTAAGAAGAGTTGATTTTTCAGTCTGTTTATCTTTTGACTTGTTAGGATAAAGTGGCAACTTCCAAACTTTTTACATGCCAGACCAGAAATCAGAAGTCCACCATGATGTATTTTTAGAAGAGTATTTAATGGTGATATGTGGAACTTAGACTGGTGTAAAGATGGAAAAGAGGGTGGGGTAGAAATGCAATGAGTCTCTACAACCAGAAGATGAATTAAATAAAAGCAAGAGGGAAAAGGAACAAGATTAGAAACAAGAGATGGAGAGGTGCCTGGAATTGGAAAAAATGAACATTAAGGAAGAGTCAACATCATCTGTGAATTTTTAAAAAATAATTAAATGTATTAATGTGTTATTTATATGATACAAAGTTGATATAGTTTAGTAAGAAAAGCAGATGGTAAAAAAGTAGAAGGAAAAGGAATAGAGGCAATTGTATTACAACTGAACAAAGTAAAATACTTTTAGTGGCAGGCGCAGGGCGGGAAACAGTTTGGGGTCAACAAGAACAGTGCAGTTACAAAATACTCCACTCATGTATACATGGCCTAAGTGATGAAGCCAGGAATAAAACCCAGATTTCCCAATTCCTGGCCCTGAGCCTTATGTATTAAATCATATTGCCTCTGCTGTCAGATAATCATCTTGCATCTGGAACATAAATACAGCCAATTCAAATATGCATCTTGATCTTATCATGTGGTTAGCAATCTATGCTGTTATTATTGTCAATAGGACTGCATCCCATTAATACCACATTCACTTTTGGCAACAAATCTAGTGGAATAAGGTGGATAAATACAATATACAATGTGGTCAAAGAAAATCACCCTTATTCCAAATATCAGAAGACACGAGAGGAAGCTCCCAGGTAGGACTACTGTGGAGAATCTTTAGAAAGTCAAAAGGAAAGACTGGGAAAATTTATTTTAAATTAAAATTTGTTGGGCTTTGGTAATTTCAAATAAGTTGCGGTTTTTAAAAAGTATAATGATTTGATTATAAGTCTATTGTTTAGCTGAATGCCAATTTTTACCATGAAATAATCTTTACTATCTTCACTGCTCAAGTGAAATCCATACAATCCTCATTTACATTGCTTAGATTTCCTTTTCACGTTAATAATTACTATATGCCACATGGACCGGAGATTGATGGTCAGAATTAGTCATTTGATGCGTGATGAGTGATCAGCATAGATGCAAATTTTGACATTGAATCAATGAAATAATAAATAAGAATAAATAATTGGAGGGGGAGACAAACCATGAGAGGCTGTGGACTCTGAGAGACAAACTGAGGGTTTTGGAAGGGTTGTGGGGGGTGGGGTGAGCCTGGTGGTGGGTATTGGAGAGGGCACGTATTGCAAGGAGCACTGGGTGTGGTGCATAAACAAATTATTATAATTTATACAATGAATTTTGGAACACTGAAAAAATAAAATAAATAAAATTTTTAAAAAATAATAAAAAAGAATATATAATAGCTTGTGTTTCCCCTCCAAACATATTGTCTCCATGTTCAAAATGCTAGATTGTCTTAAAAACCCATACTATGATTAGTGTACCTATGGTCATAGGAGCATTATTTATAATAGCCCAAATGTGGAAGCAACCCATTCATTGGATGAATAGGTAAACAAAATGTGTATAATATGCATACAGTGGAATTTTATTCAGCCTAGAAAAGCAAGGATATTCTGATGTACGCTCCATGGATGAATCTTGAAGATGTTATATAAGTGAATAATCACAAAAGGAGCAATATTATATAACTCCACAAAGATGAGGTACCTGGAGTAATCATATTCATAGAGACAGAAAGTAGAATGGTGTTTTCCCAGGGGGTAAGGAAGCAGGGAATGTGGAGTAGTGTTAAAGGGCAGAGTTTCAGTTGAAAAAGATAAAAAACTTCTGGAAATGGATGGTGGTAATGGCTGTACAACGATGTGAAAGTATTAAATGCTGCTAACTATACATTTAAAAATGGTGAAATGGTAAATTTTATGTTATGTATAGGCTACCACAATAAAAAAATCCTAAACTGTATTTTATCAATTACTTTAAATTTAAACATATAAACTCTGGAGTTGTCCACAGGAAATTTGATTTACCTATTTAGAGTATTGATATTCACATTACAAATAGTTTCTTCATGGCTACATAAACTTTGAAGTTTTTTTGCTCATGCAAAGGAAACCATTACAAATAAATCTCAATAGAGAAGTTGGGAATTGGGTCAGAATTCAAATAGTATAATCTAGACCACCATGTAGCATGCCAATATCAAGGAAGGTGAAATTAATGTGATGTAATTTTATAAAATAAGGTCTGTTTCTGAGGTTCATGTCTGGAAATGCTATTTTTAAAATCCAAATGAGAAGTTCTGGAAGTGGTCATTGCAAATAGTTTGGGTATTTCATCTTCTGGCTCTGGCTAGAAACAACTAATCTTCTTCCCATCAATGCTCCTTTGAGATCCTTTCTGAATTAACGAGAGTATTATTTGGATAAATTTCTTGAAAGCTGAAGGGCCCACAGTAACAGGGTGAGCTAGAAAGGCTGTCAGTACATAAATCATGCAAAGATTGCCTCTGTCTGTGAGTGCCTGTAACCATCAGAGCCACAATCAGTCTGTGCTTCATATAGAGTGAGGAAGACTGACATTGTCTTGTGTTTTTGATTCTGGCCAGTGTCCTTGGTAGAGTCTAATCACATCACAATGTGAGAAGGAGCTGGATATCAACACTTGGGAGTTAGAAAACAAATAGAATCATAGTTCTTAGAATGTAACCTGGTCTTAAGCTGGTGAGCCCTGATTTCACAGACTCATTCATCAGTCAGGAAGTCATCTGATTGTTACTAATCATCTACAAGGTATTGGGCACTGTGCTGGTCCAGTTTTGTGAGGAGATAATGTTTATAAGACAATATAACCAGTTTAAGGGAGATACAACATTTGATAAGGATTCAAAGAGATCATTTTTAATGGGGGGATTAGGAATAGGCTTCATGGAAAGAAGACAGCATGTGAGAGGCTATGCAGGTAAATCCAATAAAAAGGAATACATGATGTTTGTCCAAGTCATCCAAGTAATATACATATAGGCTGAGGTATACAGTAAAAATCAGAAGAGACAACATGACAAGAGAGTTAGGTTGGGGACATAATGTAGAAGGCCCCATTGAAGATTTTTCAGGAATTCATGGAGTATGGAAAAAAGGAGTGATTATAGTCAGAGGTATAGCCATGTTCTTGCATCAGGGAGCAAACACAGAAGACAGGTTGTAAAAGGATGGTGGTGTGGAGAATCAGTGTGTAAAATGGCCATTACTCTTTGGTCATCTTCTCTCTGGGTCTCACAGTCTGACCACTGACTTGAGAATCATGTATTGAACAGACTGACGCTTTTTATTTTTTTAAGGTCTTATTTATTTATTTTATTTTAGAGAGAGAGGCTGCATGAGTAGGGGGAGGAGCAGAGGCAGAGAGAGAGAGAGAAAATCTCAAGTAGACTTCCCACTGAGCATGGAGCCCTATGTGGGGCTCGATCTCATGACCCTGAGATCATGACCTGAGCCAAAACGAAGAATCATACGCTTAATCAGCTGAGCCACCCAGGTGCCCCTGACCCTTTCACAAAACTTCTAAAACAGGCCTTCTCAAAATTTAAAAAATGCTTACAGATGACTCAGGATCTTTCTAAATTTCAGATTCTGATTCAATAGTCTAGAGCTAGAGCAAGACCTGAGATTCTGCGTATCTAGAAAGCTCCCAGGTGCTGCTGCTATGGCTCATGGGTAGACAGGTTGGGTAGCCAGGCTTTAAAGTTGTATCATTGGAATTTTAAGTTTTAACAACCATATCATCCACATACTGCCTCATATACTGATAAGAAGACACAACTTTTGGAGATTTTACTCATATGGCACACAACCCTTGATGAGAGATTGTAGAAACATACATAACACAAGATGCTTGGAATAAGTGAGATTCACCTGGCTTATGGTATGATCTATCTCAGATTTGTAACAACGTAAAAAATCAAATTAGCTAGCACACATGAACTACTAAGCTAATGAGCCCTTACCACCTGCCTCATTCCACCTCAGGCTGCAGGTAGCTTGGAGCAGGCTTGTGTCAATTAGTCAACGTAATTGAAGCCAAATGTAATTAATTATATAATTTGAGGCTGTTCGAGTTTAATTTCACTAAATCACATGAAGCTGGGGCATTTTGAAGGATTAGTGAGAAAGGGGAAACAGGCTTGAGTGAAGCTTTCCCATGAGCTGTAATACATGTAATATTTCTTTATCTGATACCCTTAGCAGAATGCAGATGCTCTAAACTCCCCCATTTATTGTTGATAGAAATGCTCTTGTCTTGTGTACTGATGGGTTTGTGATCAATCAGTCACTCCTGAAGAGGCATCAGTGAGCTGTTACATTGAGGGAATGTGCATCTGGAGAGGAGAAAGCATCAGAGAGGGTGCCCAGATTTTGATATTGACGCACAAAGGAGTGGCTAACAGAAATAGAGAAGGAAGGTGAAGAAGTTAATGTGGAAGCAGAGAGCATAAACTGGGTTTTCTTAATTGCTTTCATTAAATAATTAGTGCTATAGGTTAAATTGGGTCCGTCCCAAAAGATGTTGAAGTCCTAACTCCCAGTACCTGTGAATGTGATCTGATTTGGAAATAGGATCTTTGCAGATGATCAGATTAAGGACATGAAGACAAATTGAGGAGAGGTGATCAAATGGGTGGCCCCTAATCCAATATGGCTATCTCCTTATAAAAAGGGACATCTGTATATAGAGACAGATGTGCACAGGGAGAATGTGATGTAAAGACACAGGAAGAGCACTATCTACAAACAAAGGAATGCCTGAGCATTCCAGAAGCCAGAGAAGAGGCATGGAACAGATTTTCCCTCGCAGCTGTCAGAAGGAACCAACCCTGCCAACACCCTGATTTCAGACTTCTTGCCTCCTGAACTGTGAGAACATAAATTTCTGTTGTTTAATCCCTCCAATTTGCCAAACTTTATTATGGTAGCCCCAAGAAACTCATATAAGTAATACATGTCACTATACAAAAAAATTCAACACTAGAGAAGAACAAAGTAAAGAAATAAAAGGAGAAACAAATGTCCTTATCAAAGGAGTTGGTGTTCTTTCAGGCCTTTTTTCTCTCTCTGTGTATATAACTATCCTCATCTGAATAACAAAGGAAACAACCAACAAAACTAAAAGACATCCTACTAAATAGAAGAAGATATTTGAAATGACATATCTGATAAAGGGTTAATATCGAAAATATACAAAGAACTTACACAACTCAGCAACAAAAAAATAAATAATCCAATTAAAATTGGGCAGAAGACACGAACAGACATTTCTCCAAAGAAGAATAGTCATACAGATGGACAACAGACACATTAAGATGCTCAACATCACTCATCACCAGGGAAATGCAAACCAAAACTATGATGAGATATCACCTCATATCTGTCAGAATGGCTAAAGTCAAAAACACAAGAAAAAACAAGTGTTGGCAAGGATGTGGAAAAAAAGTAACATTTGTGTACAATTGGTGAGAACGCAAACTGGTGCAGCCACTGTGGAAAATAGTATGGAGATTCCTCAAAAGATTAAAAATAGAGGGGCACCTGGGTGGCTCACTTGGTTAAGGGTCTGCCTTCAGCTCAGGTCATGATCTCTGGGGCTGGGATGGAGCTGTGCTTCCAGCTCCCTTCTCATCAGGGAGTTTGCGCCTCCTCTCCCTCCGCCCTTCCCTCCCACTCCTAGTCTCTCTCTCTCTCTCTCTCTCTCGATCTCTCTGTCAAATAAATAAATAAAATCTTTTAAAAAAGTAGAACTACCCTATGATCCAGTGATGGCACTATTGGTTATTTATTCAAAGAGCACAAAAAGACTAATTCAAAGAGATATATGCACCCCTATGTTTATTGCAGCATTATTTAAAATAGATTAAGGAAGCAGCAGCCTAACAGTCATGGATTGATGAATGGATAAAAAAACATGTGATATATCTATCTATATCTATATATAATTCAGCCATAAAAAAGAATGAAGTTTTGCCATTTGCAACAACATGGATCGATCTAGAGAGTATAATGTTAACTGAAATAATTCTGTCAGATAAAGACAAATACCATATGATTTTACTCATATGTGGAATTTAAGAAACAAAACAAAGGAAAAAAAAAGAAATGAACCAAGAAACAGACTCTTAACCATAGAGAACAAACTGACAGTTACCAAAGTGGGGGTGGATGGGTGAGTGGGTGAAATAGGTGATAGAGATTAAGACTACATTTATCTTGATGAGCAGTGAGTAATATATGAAATTGTTGAGTCACTATATTGTGCACCTGGAAATAATACAACACATGTTAACTACCTTGGAATGTTATAAAAATCAGATTATGACCATAGATATTACCCTAAAACTTGCTTTTTTCATTTCATAAATATATTGTGGACATTCTCCCATATCAGTCCATATAGATCTGCTTTTTCATTTTAATGGCTACATATGGTCCATTTTAAGGACATAGCACATGGTTTATGGCATACATTTAGGAGAAGGGGAATTTGCTGTCACAAACAATGCTGCCATTAATATATTTATTTAAATATCTCTATGCTCTTGTGGGAGTATTGTTATAAGATATAGAACTAGAATTGTGAAGTCAAAGGTTCCTGCACTTAAGATCTTGTCAAATTGCTCTTTAAAAATGTTGTAATTACACTCGAGCTGTGGCATAAGAGTGTCTTTTCCCACCCTTCACATACTTATTGACAATCTTTTAAATTTTTGCCAACCTGAAGTATAAAAACAGAATCTCATTATTTTTAACACAGATGGCCATGGTCACCAGTAAGATTGAGAATAATTTTTTTCTGTTCCTGGCCATTTGAAGTTTATATTTTGAGGATTGCCTATTCATTTCCTTTGCTCTTCTCTGGGGGCTTTTTTTTTTTTTTTTAATTCTATCGATTAACATTAAGTATTTTGTATGTTTAGGATACTAACAAAGAGTCACGACAAATATTTTCTCCCACATCTATTCAGTTTAGTCTATTAAATATGTGGCAAATATATTCTCCCATCATAGTATATTTTGGTAACTTATTATGTTTATTATAATATACCTCTAGTATATTTAATCTGTCACAGCTGTTAATCTTTTCATTCATGATAATACATTTCATGTCATACTTAAGCTTTAGACAGATACATAGTCAAAGTCATACTTGCATATACCTTAAATGTGTAAGTACTTGTATTGTACTTGAGCTAAAGGCATTAGGTCAGGTAGTATAGGAAAAATTATCATGTAGGATGGTGTTAGAAATTAGAGGAAGCAGTATAGACTAGCTCCAGACTGGTGAATTCTCTGGTTGAGGCAAATCACAGTTTACATAATCTGTATAGTGTGCAATACAACCCATTCTTTAATGTCACTGGGTACATGTACTAAAGATATGTGTTAAGAGGAAGCCACCTCATATTCCCCTTACTCAGATGGGGGTCTGGGAAGAAAAGGGTTTGCACATTGTCTCCAGTTAGCAAAAGGCATAAGGTACACCAGCCTGTATACTAAACTGAGAGCTTCTAAACTGAAACATATAAATGAAATCCATGTACATATTAAGATGAGAGAGTGATAGAGTGATAAGTACAACATGCACATATACATATACATACATACACATATACAACAAAGTATAATGTTATCACTAAATAAAAAACAAAAGAATTAAGGCTGGAAGCCAATGTCACTGTGTCTGTGGTAGTTGTAGACATAACCAAGTGGCCACTGGTGTGACTATCTGGTCCACTGTCTATATCTCTAGTGTAGACCATCCTTATCTAGTTACTGGAGTTGGGATATCACTGCTGCCAAAGACAACTAAGATCCTTCACTCCGAATTTATATTCATCTTGCAAACTTAAGTTCATAATTTTGTTTTTTTCTTTCATTTTTTAAATTAAATTTAATTTTTTCTCAGTGTTCCAAAATTCATTGTTTATGCACCACACCTATGTGTCCTCCGTAATATGTGTCCTCCGTAATACCTACCACCAGGCTCACCCAATTTCCCACCCCCCTTCCCCTCCAAAACCCTGTTTGTTTTTCAGAGTCCACAGTCTCTCATGGTTTGTCTCCCCCTCCGATTTCCCCAACTCACTTCTCTCCATCTCCCAATTCCTCCGTGTTATTCCTTATGCTACACAAGTAAGTGAAACCATATGATAATTGAATCTCTCTGCTTGACTTACTTCATTCAGCATAATCTCCTCCATCCCATTCATGTTGATACAAAAGTTGGGTATTCATCCTTTCTCATGGAGGCATAATACTCCGTATGGACCATATCTTCTTTATCTATTTCGTCTGTTGAAGGGGATCTTGGCTCTTTCCACAGTTTGGTGACTGTGGCCATTGCTGCTATGAACACTGGGGTACAGATGGCCCTTCTTTTCACTACATCTGTATCTTTTTTTTTTTAAGATTTTATTTATTTATTGGACAGACAGAGATCACAAGTAGGCAGAGAGGCAGGCAGAGAGAGAGAGGAGGAAGCAGTCTCCCTGCCAAGCAGAGAGCCCGATGCGGGGCTCGATCCCAGGACCCTGGGATCATGACCTGAGCCGAAGGCAGAGGCTTTAACCCACTGAGCCAGCCAGGTGCCCCTACATCTGTATCTTTGAGGTAAATACCCAGTAGTGCAATTGCAGGGTCATAGGGTAGCTCTATTTTTAATTTCTTAAGGAATCTCCACACTGTTTTGCAAAGTGGCTGCACCAACTTGCATTCCCACCAACAGTATAAGAGGGTTCCCCTTTCTCCACATCCTCTCCAACACTTGTTGTTTACTGTCTTATTGATTTTGGCCATTCTAACTGGTGTAAGGTGGTATCTCAATGTGATTTTGATTTGATTTGAATCTCCCTGATGGCTAATGATGATGAACATTTTTTCATGTGTCTGCTAGCCATTTGTATGTCTTCTTTGGAGAAGTGTCTGTTCATGTCTTCTGCCCCTTTTTTGACATGATTATTTGTTTTGTGTGTGTTGAGTTTGAGGAGTCCTTTATAGACTTAGATATCAGGCCTTGATAATTTTGTATCCTAAGCATATTACCCTACTGGGAAGGCAATGTTCAACGTAACCAGTATCAATATTCTGATTAGCTTGAGAGAAAAGTGTCTCTTTTTAAATTATTCAATCTTTTAGTAAAGGAAGATGATGTTTTACATCATCTTTTTTTCCCCCTCCATTAACTGTTCCCATAGGAGGGAAAGGGCCCCGTTGGTAGGGAAAGCCCAATGGGTTCCCCCGGTAGGGAAAAGGGCCCCTCTAGTCTATTATGTGCCTTCACCATCCATATGCCCCCATCAAATATTATTCTATCCTTATGCTAACAAAGACTGAATAGCTTTTCTTTTTCTTACTTTTACCTTATGATATCCATTGACCTATAGGTGGCATTCTGTGTAACACACATGTTCTGCTATTTATTATGAAAGGAAGTAGAGAAGAGGGAGAAAGATCATGAAGGACCAAGGCAAAGCATTCCATAGTTTATCAAGATATAAAAATTGGCTCTGGAAATGATAATTCTTGGTCTGATGTGCTTTGGGTCCCCATAAGCAGTTTTTGCAAGGTCTAAGCAAATGTGGCTGAATAAAGAATTTGTACATCTGCAGAACTGAGGTACCTTCTGGTCCTTTGATGCCTAAGTAGCCACAAAGGTATTATAATTGGCATGGTAGATAATACAAATGGGAATATTCACAAGTGGAGGCAAATCAGTGGTTCAGAGCTATTTGGTGTAAAGAAATTGTGATTGGTGAAGAAGTAAACTATATGGTATTTTAGGAGGTGATACATGCTATGGAAAAAATGGTAGAACAAGGTGAGTGGGACTGGGCATATAGAGGGTGGGTAGGTGGTAGGTTGACATTTTTAAATAGGCTGGTGGTAGGGAAGAGGGACTCATTAAGGAGACTGGAGTGAAGGCTTGAGGGAGGTGTGGGAGGGGGCAACCTGGGTTTGTGGAGGCAGAACCTTCCAGGTAGAGAGAGCCACCAGTACAAGACCCTTGCTTATCTGCCATTGTAAAAGTTTTCTGTTTTTAAAAATAACAGACACAAAAACTCTTCTGTAAAGATCCCCAAAGCCTCCCTATGCTGGCCAAAAAAGTAAAGGTAATGGATATTTGTTACTGGAGTTTTAAATCACATGTAGAGAACAAAGAAAAGAAAGGTTATTTGTTGACTGATAATGAAAAGGATCAAAGGCTCATCTGACAGGTGTGTACTTACAAGACAAGGAGGTAGAGGAGAAAGGAGCTTCTTGATGGACTTCTTCACTGGCACTTTGGCCTCCATCTCAAGGAAAGTGAAACCCACCATAGTCCAATGTAGTTTGCCAAGAAGGTCCTACTAGAAAGGATTTGGACAGATTCCCGGAGGTGAGGCGTTATGTAGCCAGAAGGAAAATGTTATAATCTCCCTAGTAGAAGGGGTCACAGAAGAAGCATGACGCAAGAGGATGTCATGGGACACTCATCATCCCTTGTTATTTTGCAGGCTGAGATAAGACTTTGGCAGAGGACAGTGTGGAATGACGAGGTCCCCAGACCACACCTGCTCTGCCACATATTTCTGGCTAGTTACAGAATCAGCTGAGGACTCAGTTCATCTGTAAAATTGGGAAATAACAACACCTGGATGAACCTTCAGAGGGCTATTGTGAGAATCAAATGAGGTCAAAGGAGAAACTGTTCTGTAAATAATCAAATGCTATCCCAACAGAAGATATTGTTATTCTCAAGGCTTTTATTCTCATCAAATACCTATAATAACATTTGATTCCTTTTATTTCACATCTGGAAATAACCTGCACTTTCAGGATGAAACTAACCTCAAGTCCTGCTGGTTTACTGGCCACTTGCCCCTCCATCCCGACACAAGCTGTAATGGTCAAAGAGTAGCAAAAGAAAAAAAAAGTAGAAAAGAAGAAAATCTAGCACCATCACATAGATTAGGAAGCAGCATAGGAAGAAAATCCATGTTCTACTTCTTTTTTTTCTAGAACAGAAATAAAAGGGTGCCACATCTGTGTTTTGGGGGAACTCTTTGAGCATCTGATCCAGGATTTTTATTTTTCTGTGGCTCGGAAAAAGACAGAAGCAGGTAGGCTGGGCTAACCCCCGCCCCCTCCTCTTCCGGGTTCTTATCAGATGTGAGCTTGGCCAGGTGATCGTGGCCGCAGGCTTGCTTCTCCTCCACTGCTGATTTCCCTGAGCGCCCCATAATTCTCAAGGTCAGACCTTCCCATGCAATGCTGAGGCTGACAAATCTAATCTCTCGAGCAAACAGGTTATTTTGCTGCAAAACCTCACAAAGAAAGGGGAGGGACATTTCCCTTGGCTTGAAATTTTAAGCTACTTTGAGTCCAAGCTCACAGAACGTCTTTATGATTTTCTTTGAGGGGGTCTAAGGGCAAAAAAAAAAAAAAAAAGGACTTTATGTCTCTTATTGAATATCCTTATTTCTAGCCTTGATCAGACTACTCGAAAACACTTGCTCCAGCTTTTATCAGCTTAAACCTGGCACATACTTGAGGTGTGTGAAAGGATGTACGTTGTTATTCAATGCCTCTGGCATATCATGTTAAGATGAAAAACATAAGTTTGCTACTTAAAGGGGAACTGTCAGTCCAAGGTCATCATTCCCCAGCAGGCCACAGTACCAGCCACACCACAAATAACATTCTGGGTGTGGGACAAGCGTCTGGTTACTGTCTCCATTTGGGAGAAGCAGGGAGAACAGCATTTCCTCTGAATACCAGATCAATCATCTAAGGGCAATTCATCTTCTACTAGAATGATCTCAAGTTCACGACTAATAAGACCACAGCTGCCTTTTTATGGTTGAGTTACCCACACACAACTCGGCACCATATTCTAGGTCAGGTCACAAATGCGTAATAGGCCTCAAACTTGGCAGCCTCATTTTCTTCTGTCTTTTCCTTGCCCAACCCACACTGAATTACACACTGACCAAAGCTCCCCTGGAGTCACATGGAATGAGGATTTGGCTCCAAATATCCAAATTTGCAGCCCAAAATGGAGGCCTCCCAGGGCCAACTAAATTTTTCCATTCCACTTCCAGAGGGCTGCCATGTTCTTTCCAGAGATTTACGCAGAATTCACTAGGCTGCATTTTCCTCTTGATGGTCCGGGTTATGCAAACGTAGATAGGGGACTCACAGATGGCCCTTAAACTATAAAGTTACCCCAAACTCAAGAGCAGAATGAGACTCAACTGTCTACCAAGTGAACTTGAACTGCAAGGAGCACAGAGGGAAACAGATCTTGGGGAGAAAGAAGGAAAAGAGTAAATAAAATTTTGTCTTTGTTTTCCCTCTTTTCAAAATCAGTTTTGCCAAATTGTTAATTATCCTTAAAAGTATGCAAAGTTCAGTAAGAAGGAAGTCAATGTTAGCATTTTGGATATCCTGGCATATGTCATGTGCAGTCTCTGGGACATCCAAGGTGACATGGACTGACACACTGCCCCAAGCACATGCTCTATATTACCATTATATTTGTGTAACTGATCCATTCCTGGCATGTAAAGCCCTGACCTCTGAGGGCTGAGGGATTAAAATATCAGTCACAGGGTTCAAACTGTTGTCCTTTTGTAGGTGGATGTTAACTTCTATTTGGCTCTCTGTGTCCCTGGACTTTTCTTTTGCTCTAACAATGGAACACACAGGTCAACTAGTTGGCACTGACCTGAGGACCAGGACACTGGGGTTCACTGCTTTTCTGCCTCTGCAGTTTTATCTCATATTCCTACACTGCACCTGCACCATTAGCACTCTGCCCTGGGACCATTACCATAACCATGTACATATGCACAGCCGAGCACAGTACCTTGTACAAAAAGATGCTGAGTAAATGATACTGAGATGCTTACACCCTTATTCCTGCGTCTTTATAAATGAATCCATCCTGCAGTTTGGCACTAGATTTCTCCTGCCTTAAAATCTGTAATGATGTACTGTGGGTCAGCTTTTTGTTACCCACCTAAGGATGTCTTCATTCAAATATCTGATGAAAATAATGAACAAGAAGACATAGAGGCCAGAGCTCTGGGATGTTCCACTACAGATGTTCATTTGATTTTCACTTAAATTTGTAGATCTAGGCTCCATATTTTTGTTTATAAGGAACTCATTCGAACTAAATTCAGTGTGAATTTATTGATATCCAGAAACTGGAATAAAAGAGGAAACCATTGTTCCAACCTTTGAAGAACTTCCAGTCAAATGAAGAATACATGTGTGTGTATCAGATGAAGGCAGGGGTAAGGGATAGGGGAGTTGGGGTGCTGAGGAGTAGGGGGAGTGTTTCTGTGAGTATATAAACAGTCATAGTTCAATGCATGTGAAACGTTTACCAAAGAAATTCAGAATGCCTCAGGGTTCAAAAGTGGGAAAGATTACATTTGATGGTGGAAGTTCAGAGTGGCTTTATGAAGAAGCATTCTTCTTGCTTCCTGTATCACTTCTGATCATCATTCACATGTCTCTCCTCCACAGCTTCTCCTTTGGGGTTCTGATCATTGGTTTATACCAACTTTTCTCTCTTCTGACTCACAGCCACCCACTAACTCCTGGCCACTTTTCCACTGTCAGCACCTAGCAGATCTCTCTTTCTTACTATCATCCTCAGAAACTCTAGCAATCACATTATTATCATTCAAGTACACTGGTTCCACCCTTTATTATCGACTCTAAACTCAGCTACCCACTTAAAAAGTCAGACTTTAGCCTTTATCACCACTTGAAATTGTTCCACTCCAGAAATGCAAGTTAAAAATTTCTCTGTCAGATGATGCCCCTCACCCCTCTTCCATTTCTCTTACCATCTTACGTTTAACTAACTTTTATTCTTTGTCTGCATTGAGGTCTTCATTTTGCCCCTTGATCCTTAATAATCTTGTACTACCTGCACCCCAGCTTTGGCTTTAGTTATTTCTTTTCCTGGCCTGCAGTTCTGGTTGGCCTATTAAACAATGCACTTGCTTCCCAGGTAGACTCCCTTGACATGCTGCCATTATATCTCTGGCAACTTTCAACTGCCTTGCCTTAGTGAGGGCTTCATAGCTATACTTCCAATTCCTTTATTCATCTCTTGAGAATTCCCTGAAGCATTTCCTACATCTATGGTTTCAGACTTTTACTCTTCTCCTCAAAATTCCCAACATCATCCTTAGGAAAGATATCTCCTCTTAATTCATTGAAAAGGTGTAAACCAAAGCCATTTAACAGAATTCTCTGTGGTTATGTAAATGTATTATACCTGTACTGTCCAGTAGGGTAGCCACTGAGCATGTCTAGCCATTAAACACTTGAAATGTGGCTAGTGGGACTGAGGTACGGAATATTAAATTTTATTTCATTTTAATTAAAATTCAAATAGCAATGGGTAATTAGTGGCTACACTACCAGATAGCATATAGATCAGTGCTGTCCTTATGTAATCCCAAACTTTCTAATAGCAACATTAAAAAGGAGAAATGGTAGAAATTAATTTTTTACATAATTAATAATATTACTTTCATATATTCAATATATTTTCTTTAATGCAAGGCATAAAATATTATCATTCTAATATGCAATCAATATAAAAATTAATGAGATTTGTCTTATTTTTATGCTAATAATATCTAGTGCTAATAATATGATATATTTTATGCTTCTAGCACATATCAGTTCAGACGTTAGATTTTTGTTAGAACTATTTGATCTGTATTAAGATTTCACAATATTTACAGTTAAAAACATAGATTCACAGACTAAATTGTTCCAGTTTTAAAAGTTTGCCATTAAATGAATCAAATATCAGCTTTTCCCCTTCATTTTTAGTTAATTAAAATTAAATGAAATTAAAATTTTGTTTCCTCAGTCACATTGGCTACATTTCATGTGTTCAAAAGTCACGTGTGGCTGGCAGCTGCCATATTGGATAGTGTTAAATGAATGGTGTGAACTTCTCCCCAGCCTCAGGACACTTGATATCTTGAGTCTTGCTCTCCCTTCAGTAGGCTATCTATGGAAGACACATCTTCCTTAACCACTAACTCATCTAACTAACAAACCACTAACCTCATCTATACTGCTCCTCTAAACCCTCCCTACCAACCTACCAACCTCCCTTATTTCATTTGCTAGTCCCCCTACCCTTTCTTATTTCCATCAGTGGTTTCTCCTTGTTGTGATTTCTTCCTTTTTGTAGCAGTCGTTCTACAGGCCAGCAGCAGCATCACCTGAAGACTTGTTAGAAATGTAATTCTCAGCCTCACCCCGCACCTACTGAATCAGAAACTGTAAGGGTGGGGCCCCACTATCTGTGTTTTCACAAGTCCTCCACGTGATCCTGATGCATGCTATAGTTTGAAAACTACTAGTTTATAGAAAAGTGCACTTGAAAGATACACGAAAACTAATAAAAGGGGTTACCTCTGTGTAGTGTAGTGTAGTGCAGGGGACAGGGTGGATAGAGAGATAGCTGGAGGTGAGAATCTTTACATTGCTATCCTTTTGGAATCACTTAAATGTTCAACTCAAATTTTTTAAAAAGAGGAAGATATTTATAATGTACTGATGGGCTCTTCCCCATACCCATTTTAATTTTTTTGCTCTTAGGTGGGACTTGGAACTTAGTAAATTTTAAAAGCTCTCCAGGTGATCCTATAAAATACACAATTAAGTATTTTTTTTAAGTATTTTCAGAGTTGTACAACCCATCAACTCAATTTTTTTTTTTATTTGATCAACTCAATTTTAAAACACTTTTGTCACCCCCAAAGGAAATCCTATACTTATTAGCGGTCACTGCCAGTACCCTCAACCTCCCCTCAAACTTATTATTTTTTTTTAAGATGGACATTTTGTTACTAGCAATTTCAGAAATAGTATCATTAACCATATTAAGGCAAAATATATTTTCCAGATATTAATCTTAGCAATAGTAAAACATCTCTCTGGATCAGAGGTATTTCCCTAAGCCTAGAACTTTCTCTTTTTTAAGATTTATTTATTTCTTTGAGAGAGAGAGAGAATAAGCATGTGAGTAAGTGGAGGGGAGAGGCAGAGGAAGATGGAGAAACTTAAGCAGACTCCACACTGAGCTCAGAGCCTCACCTGGGTCTTGAACTCACAACTCTGAGATCACAACCTGAGCCAAAACCGAGATCATGACCTGAGCCACCCAGCATCCCTAGAACTTTTTTTTTTTAACTTTTCAAAATACATAGAGTATGCAAAGTTTCTGCAAACAATAGTCAAAGCTGCTTCTGATGTGGAGGTGAACAGGGTCCCCAGTGTAAAGAGAAAAGAATTTCTTCTTATTCCCGACTATTAGTAAAAGGTCCAAATTTAACAGGAGATAGAAAGGCATGGAGGCCAATCAGGGAATGCTGAATGAAGGCCTCTAACTAAACCAAACCAAAAATTAAAATAAAATAATGGGCTTAGAAGCCTACTCAGACTACAACGAATGTCCTAGGAAAAGTCAGGGGACAAACTAAGACAAACAAGAGACTGGAATATTTAACTCAGCCTTGAAGTGAACTTTCCAAACATTGTCTTCCTTGATCTCCTAGGGCCAGAGGATGATAAAATGGTTTGTGGGCTCTGGCTGGTGCCACAGGGATGAGAGGCTGTGCTTGACCCCACATCCCTCCCCACTCATTTCTGAGGATGGCTTTGTTTCTTCCAACCCTCGGGGCTTGTGTTCTGTGGGAGGCTAGGACAGTTTTTGTTATTGACTAGACATATCAGTTTCAATGACAATCATCCTAAAACACACACACACACACACACACACACACACACACACACACACACACACGTTATTTCTCATGCTTTCTCTCCTTGTTCTGAATATGCAAGTTTTAAAGAGAAAAGGAAAGAACGATATGGTTAAGAGAAGAAAAAGACTATAACAACAGGGAAGTGATGACCCGTGGTACCATCTCTCAGCTGACACTGTGGATTTTACTTCCAAAACTATGTGCACATAAAGAAATATATTTCCTCAGAACATGAGCCAGGAAAGTGAACATAGGTTGCTGCATCAAGAATCTTAAGATAAAAGATATAAATGATATCTTGAGAGGGAGGGGAAATACCACATGCAATGAAATGAAATGAGAAAGGAGACTGAGGGAGGGCAAAGGAAAAAAAAATCCCTAGCTAATAATATGTTCTTTCCTTCCTTCCTAACACAATGACACACATGACTTAATGAAGCCAGTGAGTTCTGAGACTGATGTAAAAGTTCCAAAAAAAAAAAAAATACTCTTCAGCAAAGGCCCCTGGGTAAATGGTGTCATTTCTAATTTCTCCAGTTCCTGTGATTTAGAGCAGACCCAGGATCTGAAATTCACACCAGCTCTTTGTACACCAGGGTCCAGGGCAGCCAGGGCCCAGGGCCAGGGAGCAGGAACGCAGACTTCCTATATGGTTTCACTACCGCGGCCCTGCTTTGTCTCACATTTAAAATAATTTGCCAGGTAAAAATAAACTTCTCAGAATCACTGAGTGAAAAATGTACTTAACAATTCAATCCCTGTAAGTTTGGGATTGACAGAGAAAGTGCAGCCAAGGCTAATTAAATTACCGAAAGTGTATGTGAATGGTGGTTTCACTGGCGAGTTTATTAATTCACATCATGATCATTGTTATTATTACCACAACTCTGTAAATTATGCTTTTCATGAGATAGTGAAATGTGCGAGCTGTTGGCTCTCAAGCTACCACGCTTCGCTGTTGGTTTCTCTCCTGAGTACCATTCATAGAAAGCAAACCCCATTTGTCCTAAGTCCCATGCCCCAGATGGTATGTTCTGTGTTATTTTTGTTTGTTACTCTTTGGAAATAATTAAAGTCTCCAAGAAAATATCCTTTCCTTCTGCTTTTGCCAATAATTCTCACAATAGGAGTAAGTGTGGTTCATAATGTCAGTTCCTTGCAGGGTAGTTTCCCTGAACTTAGCTGATTTGTAAAACTCAGACTCTCAGGCTTTAATCTAGTGGAATCAGAACTGCTCTTTATCCCTTGGGGACAGTTTATGGCATATGGATAGGAGCTTTTTTGCACCCAGACTAGACCCATGTTAGTAGAGATTACTTGCCAATTGTATATATGCTCATTCGCCCAATAATTTTGTATAAATTTGAGGGGACTTGACTGAAATGGGCAAAATTAAGCTATAAGATATATTAGGCAAGGATGCCAAGTTTCTTGAGTCAAGAAGAGGTTCCCAAATTTGTGCAAGATGCTCCTATCTCTAGTATAAAGCAATTTTTTACTTCTAGGCCTTTCTACTCATAGTGTGGTCTCTGAATCAGCAGAGTTGGCATCACCTAACAGCTTGTTAGAAATCCAAAACCTACTAAAGCAGAATCTGTACTTTATTAATATCCCCAGCTGAATCATATGCACATAGAAAGAAAGAAAGGAAAAAAGAAAGAAAGAAAGATAGCTTGATTTTAGTTCTTGGAGAAAGAGTCTCACTTAGAATTATTTTAAGCAAGGAAAAGTAGCACTTCTAAAAAGGACCATCACTTTACAGAAATAGTTTTCCAGGTGTTTTACACTAACTTCAACCATCTTTGGGGAGATACAAATAAAATGTTTTTCATGTATAGTAACTGTGATCCTCTTCTAAAAATAAATACACACTTTGAGTTTAAAAATTCCCTTCGTGATATGTATAGGAAAAGCTTTCATGGTGGTACTAATGCATTCTGAATTACTGTGGAGCAGCTCTGGGAATCCCTAGCTCCTAGGGTAAAAATAATTGTTCTGCTTCCTCTGAAACACTCTGCAGAAGACAGTCCGTTAGTGATGCAAACACTCTCAATTAATATTCACTGATCTCTGTGGATGTCATGTTTTGGTTTGTCTTAGAGTTGATTCTAGGGCAGCTGTTCTTCATGGCTCCAGCTCATGTTATAGCTACAGCATGGCAATAAGGAAAGACCAAGATCGCAGCAGGGTTAGCCTCTAAGGCTGAGGGAAGAAATGAGTGTGAATAAAGGGTCTATAGGATCATAGCTTGTCTGGACTGACAATAACAGCCTGGAAGTGAGGGGAGAAGTGGAAAGAGGTAGGGTGACAGTGGGTAGATGGCAGTGGAAGGGAGGCAGCAGGAAAGGAATTAGCAATAATTGAAGGTACTACGAGGAAAGAGCTATTGCTGTGATCAGGGTTATGGTAGGCTATAAAGCAGTGCCCAGGACATAACATAACAGAGCTTGTCCACATCCACCATAAGTAAAGGCAACATGGGTGTCACATCTAGGCAACTTGGGAACTGAAGTCAGGGCCAAGACTGCTAGGTGGAGTCAGAACATGTGCCATGATTCCAGCGTGTTTCTGAGAAGTCTGTTTGAGAACATGGTAGGGAGATAGGAGCATGTCCCTAGGTGAGGCCTAGTTGGAAGAATGACAAGCCCCAGAAGGTTGCTTGGGTGTCATCTGACCATGCTTTTTGCATCAATGACCCAATGAGGGACAAAAAATTCCAGTGATCCCTCTCCTAGTGACCCAGACCAGAAGCCAGAAAAAAATTCAATGTAACATTGAATTCCACAGAAATCCTGATGGAGCTGGAGAAAAACTCGTCCACTACAGAGCCTGTAAGATACCTGAGAGTATATTTTTAAAAGCTGAGATGAGACATTGGGTGGGAAAGAGAAGATGCAAAGAGATGACATTATACACAATTTAGAGAACAATCTATGTGGGGTAGAGTAGGGCAAAAAGATTCTTAGTTCTAGTAAGCGGAATTGGATCTTAAAGGATATGATGATTTCCTTCAGGGAGGAAGGGAAAAGAAACATTTACTTAGCACACAGATTTTTCTTAGCACAATGCTAGATGCCCACAATAAGCAAAACTGTTGTAATAATCTGGATTTGTATTATAGCATTTAGCTGAGGAAAGGAAGAAAGCCTATCTTCTAGAGATTTTAGTATCTCAGAACTAAGACATGTTGGAGATAATGTGGACAAAATTGTCATAAGGGATAGAAAGACAACCAAATAATACAACATGAGAGCACTTTCAAAATTATAAATATGTAATTCATATATGAAACAATGATAGGAAAAATATAAGTGAAGATTCTCTGTGTGAGATCCAGTCTAATGGCTTGGCATTGAAAATGCACAATAATTGTTCATATGCCTATCAATCTTTGAAAGAAAACTTCCTGAGAGTTGAAATAAGAATACATGACAAGGATCAGAACATGCAGATGCTCAGTGTTAAAGAAATGTTAACATTTACCCTATTATTACTGAGAGCTAATATGGCAAGAATCTAGACATTTCAGCATTTCTATGTACTTTCTAGAAAATATTATGAATGGCAATCTTATGTATTTGCTGTGTCTTTAAGAATCAAGGTACTATTTAATTCCCAATATCTTATCATCTTGGATTTTTATCCCTATTAAGAGTTTTTACAGATCTCACTGAAATGCTACCATCTTCTCTACAAAGACTTCCTAATTTTTCTGGGAAGTTACTCTCCCCTTCCTCAGGATCCCATGGCCTCTGCTCAGTTCTCTCAGAGCATGATAACTTATTTATCCATTTGTCCACCTCACCCATTAGGTTTTGATACAGGGACTATGTGGCACATCTATGTCATCAGTAAATGTTTGTTAAATAAAGGAATAAAAAAGCAAGTTGAGAATGTGAGATATGTGTGCTAAGACCAACTACATAGACTTAATGCTTGAACTAAATGTAAAATTTCAAATACTATTAGAAAATTAGAGAATATATTTTCATGGCTAACTCCCACCTCTTTCAAGTGTTGGCTTAAGTGTCATTATCTCACTATTTTGACTAATTCTACTAAAAGTGAACTCCTACCCCAGCCTAATGCCCCCATTTTTCTCTTACCTTGTTCTATTTTTCTGACAGTGTATGTTATGTTTGCTCATTGTTTTTCTTCCTCAATAGAATGAACATGATGAAGGCAAGAAATTTTTCCTTCTTTTGTTTATTTCTATATCCTGAATGCCCAAAAACAAGAGCAGGGACATAGTAGTTGGACAATGCATATTTATTGAATAAATATATTAATGAGTAAGGACTTGTCAAAAGCATTTGGTTGTTATTGTTTTGTTGACTAGGGAAAGTAGACTCAAAGATTTAGATAAGTTTACAGATTTGCACATTAATAGGTTACCAAAGAGATGGACAGTATTACCTTATAACCTTCAAGGTGGGCATCAAGAGTCAGACTATACAATGCATCTACCATTTAGACATTACAAATCTAATACAATGTATTTTGGTAAAGATGTTTCACAGGACAGAGCCAGACCTAACAAAGCTTTTTAAAGAAACAATCACAATTATTTCTGATGAACAATTTTAGGCTGACACCCTAGGGTGCCTATATTTTCTCTTATAAGTGTGTTTTTTCATTTTAGTTGAAGGCTTTTACATAAGTACAATATAATCATTTACAACTTGCTGTTTTATAGCCATTATTGAGGCTAAATCCATCTAGATGAAGAGATATGACCAGCATTTATATTATCTAACCTGTTGGGAAATTTTGGTTAAGAAGTCCACTCTGTTAAAAATCATTTCCAGGTCTCTCCCAGCCAGTCCTACAGATACACACATACTCTTATTTCATTATCACTATATATGTGATTCCCAAACATAGAACATAGTACTAGCCACTAAGAATGCCAAAAGAGATAAATCATGGTTTCTGCTCCATCTTATTGGGGAGATGGGACATGCACATAAAAAGCATAGGGCAGCTGGGTTGAGGGCCAGAGAAATCGCACAGATAGGAAGAGCCATAGAATTTTCCGGAAAGAAGTGAGAATGAGAGTTGGTGGAGGTTAAATTGGGGGAGTTAGAATTTGATCTAAGTTTTGAGAAAAATTGGGAAAATAAAGATAGAAGAGTTTTTCTTCTAGGCTAGACACATCTTTTAACTAGTCTTCTGATTTACTGGGGGGATAATTCTCAGTCGCTTAAAACTTCTTGATTTCTTTTTCCTACAAAATAGCTGGATGTATACTCTGCCCTTCAATGTGCTGACTCCCTAATTCATTTGACGTGAATGAAAATGAAAATGTAGAAAAAAATAGAACTTCTTCTTATGTTAACTAAGCATGCTGATCAGATTATTTTCATAAAAAATAGGATAGTTTATTTTCAGTGGCTTCCATGTGACCATCCCATTAGGAGAGGATTTGATTTTTCCAAATCCAAACAGGCTAAAGTTTTTTAAAAGAGTAACTCATGGGGCCGCTGGGTGCTCAGTGGGTTAAGCCGCTGCCTTCGGCTCAGGTCATGATCCCAGGTCCTGGGTTCGAGCCCCACGTCGGGCTTTCTGCTCAGCAGGGAGCCTGCTTCCTCCTCTCTCTCTGCCTGCCTCTCTGCCTACTTGTGATTTCTCTCTGTCAAATAAATAAATAAAATCTTTAAAAAAAAAAAAGAGTAACTCATTATTAGTATTTTAAAATCTTTTCTGGGATAAGCCCCAAAGTTTTGTTTTTATTCACTTTTTCAAATAAATTTTTTTGCATCATAAAGGTAATATGCATAAAATATAAAAATACAGAAATGTTTGAAAAATATCTCAGTCCCACTTTGTACTCACTGCTAATATTTTGGTAGGCATAAATAGCATTCAGTTACTAAATGTATGCTCAGACCCCAAATGACCCTTGAGGTTATCTTCATGGGAGCATTACAAACTAAACATTAGTGTTTACTTTGAGAATTTGAGTGCTGCTCCCCAGTTTTTCTTCCTTAATCCCTCAGATGAAATATTTCTTAACTTTCTTTACTGGGAGCATTTAAAAATGGTGCATGTTCATTGCTGTCAACATCCCCAACTGGTAAATTGAAAAATGGACCATCCCATCGTTTCCCTTGCACCTGCATAAGTCTGTCTTCTCTAACGTGCTTAGCCAGAGTGTAAGTGGATGCATCTGCTTTACAAGTTAACCGATAGAATTTGTTTATAAACCCACTGAAGAGCTAAATGAAGCAAACTGCATTATCGTGCTTACTAATTACATTTCATTTCAGCTGAAAGCTTATTATAGATACGGCCTGAAAACCTGACTTTTTAATTTTGTTTACATCCAATTCTGCTTTTACTTCAGCCCTGGAAGATTTTTTTCCCTAAAACTGAGAAGGAGGATTAAAATAGTTGACTGGAGGAGGCTGAGGTATTAGTTAGTATCCCCTCAGCCATGTTTGTTAATAGGAAAGGGCCTGTGCTCCTGCTACAGACTGGTATCACTACTTACACTAATGCATTCCTCAGACATCCAGAATGCATCAATATCTTTCACTTGCCTTTAACTCACCACTTCCTGAGCAGAGGTTATGTTTCTTATAGACAGAGCAATATGACCATAAGGGCAAAACAAGCTGATATCCAAAACCACAGATATCTGAACAAGCCACATTCTTAACACTGTCATGTCAACACACATGTGCTTTCCTCTTTTTCACCAAATGAAGTTGTGCCCAACATTTGATTAACTGTTTGCTTTATGCATTTTCAGAAATGACAGGACTGTGATGGCCTGAACTCCATTGCTAGTGGATTCTTCCCACATTTCTTCTAAAAAGCAGTTTCTCTCCCCACCATCTCCTTCAATCTTACAACAATTTTACAAAACTAAAGGGTTATAATTACTTTGTAGAATAGTCACCTGCACAATGACCATAGTATACAGTGACCCTGAATCTCTAGGCTGTTTAGATTACTACCCTCTTTTACAATTTCCCTCTGATAGAATTAGAACCCCTCACATTCATGTATTATGGTTACTTCTACCTTAGCTTCTCCATTCTACCATGCCTACAGATGCTACCTCATAAGATTTTCATAGCCTTATGATGGTGACAGAGCAGGAACTGAATTATCTGGACATGAATGACACAGGTGTTTTTATTTTCTTCATGGATCTCCCTACATAGCAATTTTTGAAGTCTGTGGGGTCCCCTTCAAGAAGTCTATGGAATCAAAACTATTTTCATAAAAATACTAAGACATTATCTGCCTTTTTTACTGTTTTGACATTTGCACTGACAAAATGCATTACGTGCAAAAGTAATGGCGAGTGTAGTGCCTGTGCTTTGGTCCAAATAGAGGCAGTGGCACCAAGACATTAATTAGAGTCATATTTTTCATCATCATGTACTTGCACGAAAAAAAATAGCCACTGTCACTTAAGGATATCTTTGATGAAGTAGTAAAAATTATTTTATTAGGTCCCAACCCTTGACATGTTTCTTTTCAGTATGACAAAAGGGGAAGTATATATAAAGCACTTCTGCGGCATACAGAAGTATGATATGCAGATATTTGAGTTGAGAGCTAAACTAGCTTTTTTTTTTTTTTTAGATAGAATGCCATTTTTGCTTGAAAGAATGACTGACAAACTATGGTTATTCAGACTTGGGTATCTGGCAGACATTTTGTCAAAAATGAACAAAGTGAGCTTGTCACTTCAAGGAAAACAACTGACAGTATTTGTTGCCGACAATAAAATTTGAGCTATCAAGCAAAAATTAGAATTTTGGAAAATTTGTATCTGCCACAGTGAGCTTGACAGCTTCCCGATACTTAAAGGCTTTTCAGATAAGACTGGTGAGATATTAATGAATGTGATTTGTTGATACTGAATTATAAAATGTGTCAACATTTAGAAAATCTGTATAAATCAATGAAGCAACATTTTCCAAATGACCAATGCATGATGTTATAAAATTAGACATGAATAAAAGAGCATACAAAGTGCAAAATATCTGTTA
The DNA here is from genome assembly GCF_902655055.1 of Lutra lutra. NCBI lineage: Eukaryota > Metazoa > Chordata > Mammalia > Carnivora > Mustelidae > Lutra > Lutra lutra. The sequence continues at coordinate 40,117,977 of NC_062288.1, forward strand.
AGTCTATCTGATCTAATGTGTCATTTTAGGCCAATGTTTCCATATTTATCTTCTGTTTGAATGATCTACTCAATGGTTTAAGTGTGATATTAAAGTCCTCTACTATTATTGCATTGATGTCTATTTTTCCCTTTAGGTCTGTTAATATTTGCTGTATATATTTAGGTGCTCCTATGTTGGATACATAAATATTTAGAAGTTTTCTATCTTCTTGTTGGATTCATCACTATATAATACCTTTCTTTATCTCTTACTACAGTCTTTGTTTTAAAATCTATTTTTTATGATATAAGAATAGCTATTCCAGCTTTCTTTTGATTTCTACTTTCATGGAATATCTTTTTCCATTCTTTCACTTTCAGTCTTTATGTATCCTCACATCTGAAGTGAGTCTTCTGTATATAGATAGGTCTTATTTCTTTATGTATTTATCCACTCTATGTCTTTTGATTGGAGAATTTAGTCCATTTATAGTTAAAATAATTATAATAGGTATGCGCTTATTGACAACAGACCAGACAGCTTCTCTGGTGAATTCTACCTAACATTCAAAGAAAAATTAATAAAGAATCCTTCTCAAACTCTTTAAAAAAAAGTAAAGAGGAAAGAACCTTCCAATCTCATTTTATGAAACCAGCATTACCCTGATACCAAAACCAGACAAGGATATCATAAGAGAAGTAAATCAAGGCAGTATTCCTGATGGACATAGCTGCAAAAAATGCTCAATAAAATATTAGCAAAGCAAATTCAACAATACATTTAAAGGATCATACACCATAACCAAGAAGGGTTTATTCTAGGGTTGTAAGGATGATTCATATTGGCAAATCAACCAGTGTAATACACTATGTTAACAAAATGAAGGATAAAATCATATGATCATCCAATAGATGCAGAAAAATCATTTGAAAAAAATTCAACACCTATTTATGATAAAAATTCTCAACAAAGGAGAAATGCACTTCAACATAAAAAAGGCCACCTATGACAAGCCCACAGCTGACATCATATTTAATGGTAAATCAGGTAACGTGATGCCGCCAGTTTTATTTTCGTTTTTCAACATTTCCTTAGCAATTCGGGGTATCTTCTGATTCCATACATATTTTAGGATTATTTGCTCCAGCTCTTTGAAAAATACCAGTGAAATTTTGATCGGAATGGCATTAAAAGTATAGATTGCTCTAGGCAGTATAGACATTTTAACAATGTTTATTCTTCCAATCCAAGAGCATGGAATGGTCTTCCATCTTTTTGTGTCTTCTTCAGTTTCTTTCATGAGTGTTCTGTAGTTCCTCAAATACAGATTCTTTACCTCCTTGGTTAGGCTTATTCCCAGGTATCTTATGGTTCTTGGTGCTATAGTAAATGGAATCAATTCTCTAATTTCCCTTTCTGTATTTTCATTGTTAGTGTATAAGAAAGCCACTGATTTCTGTACATTGACTTTGGCGGCATCAGGTTACCTGATTTCAAGCTTTACTACAAAGCTGTGATCACCAAGATAGCATGGCACTGGCATAAAAACAGACACATACACCAGTGGAACAGAGTAGAGAGCCCATAATCTTTGACAAAACAGGAAAAAATATACAGTGGAAAAAAGACAGTCTCTTCAATAAATGGTGCTGGGAAAATTGGACAGCTATATGTAGAAAAATGAAACTCAACCATTCTCTTATGCTGTACACAAAGATAAACTCGAAATGGGTAAAAGACCTCAACGTAAGACAGGAATCCATCAGAATCCTAGAGAAGAACATAGGCAGTAGCCTCTTTGATATCAGCCACAGCAACTTCTTTCAAGATATGTCTCCAAAGGCAAAGGAAACAAAAGCAAAAATGAACTTTTGGGACTTCATCAAGATCAAAAGCTTCTGCACAGCAAAGGAAACAGTCAACAAAACAAAGAGGCAACCCACGGAATGGGAGAAGATATTTGCAAATGATAGTACAGACAAAAGGTTGATATCCAGGATCTATAAAGAACTCCTCAAACTCAACACACACAAAACAGATAATCATATCTAAAAATGGGCAGAAGATATGAACAGACACTTCTCCAAAGAAGACATACAAATGGCTATCAGACACATGAAAAAATGTTCATCATCACTAGCCATCAGGGAGATTCAAATTAAAACCACATTGAGATACCAACTTACACCAGTTAGAATGGCCAAAATTAGCAAGACAGGAAACAATGTGTGTTGGAGAGGATGTGGAGAAAGGGGAACCCTCTTACACTGTTGGTGGGAATGCAAGTTGGTGCAGCCACTTTGCAAAACAGTGTGGAGATTCCTTAAGAAATTAAAAATAGAGCTTCCCTATGACCCTGCCATTGCACTACTGGGTATTTACCCCAAAGATACAGATGTAGTGAAAAGAAGGGCCATCTGTACCCCAATGTTTATAGCAGCAATGGCCACGGTCGCCAAACTGTGGAAAGAACCAAGATGCCCTTCAATGGACGAATGGATAAGGAAGATGTGGTCCATATACACTAAGGAGTATTATGTCTCCATCAGAAAGGATGAATACCCAACTTTTGTAGCAACATGGATGGGACTGGAAGAGATTATGCTGAGTGAAATAAGTCAAGCAGAGAGAGTCAATTATCATATGGTTTCACTTATTTGTGGAGCATAACAAATAACATGGAGGACATGGGGAGATGGAGAGGAGAAGGGAGTGGAGGGAAATTGGAAGGGGAGGTGAACCATGAGAGACTATGGACTCTGAAAAACAACCTGAGGGTTTGAAGGGGCAGGGGGTGGGAGGTTGGGGGAACCAGGTGGTGGGTATTAGGGAGGGCATGGATTGCATGGAGCACTGGGTGTGGTGCAAAAACAATGAATACTGTTATGCTGAAAAGAAATAAAAAAAATAATAAATATTAATGGTAAAAAGCTGAAAGCTTTCCCTCTAAGATTAGGAACAGGACAGGGATGTGCATTCTCACCACTTTTATTCAACATAGTACAGGAAATCCTAACCAGAGCAATTAGTAAGAAAAAGAAATAAGAAACAACCAAACTGGAAAAAAAAAAAGCAAAACTATCACAATGCGCAAATGACATGATATTGTACAATTACGATCACTAAAGACTTGAACAGAAAACTGTTAGAACTAATAAATGAATTCAGTAAATTTGTAGGATATAAAATTGATACAAAAATTAATAATCTAAAATATAAATAAATAAATTAAAAATCTGTTGTGTGTAGGGTTGTCTGTGTGGCTCAGTTGGTTAAGTGGCCCAGGTCATCCTGGAGTCCCAGGATTGAGTACTGCATTGGGCTCCCTGCTCAGCAGGTGGTCTGCTTCTCCCTCTGACCCTCCCCCCGCTCATGCTCTCTCTCTCTCTCATTCTCTCTCTCTGAAATAAACAAACTCTTAAAAAAAAATCTGTTGTGTTGCTATACACTAATAATGAACTGTCAGAAAAAAATTCAGAAAACAATTCCATTTACAATTGCACCCAAAAGAATAAAATATGAAATAAAAATAAAATAAAATACTTAGGAATAAATTTAACCAAGGAAGTGAAAAGCCTTTATACTGAAAACTACAAGACATTAATGAAAGAAACTGAAAAAGACAAAAATAAAATAAATGGATTAGATTTAGGATTTATGGATTTATGGGTTTATGGATTTGGAAGAATCCATAATCCGAAGGGATATACGGGATATATGGGAGATAGACTGCAGGAGGAAGGGCCAGTTCCTGGCAAGTGAGAGAGTAACAGAGCACAAATTTGGAACTTTTAGAAGTCTGTTCCACTGAGGGACCTCCGCTCCAGAGGCTAAGTAGGCGGTGAAGCCCTCTCTGAGACAAGGGTCTCAGGACCCTTGGGGTCACAGAAAGACTAGGGATGCCTAAGTGTGGCAGAGCTCCCAGATATCAGAGTAGGGAGGCTGGCTGCAGAGATGGAGCCAAGGAGGATTCTCAGTTGGGGATTACCTTAAACCATGGTCCGAGGCACAGTGGGGCCACTACTCTTTTAGCAGGGACCCCACAAGTGGCAGATCCAGGGATCTGGGCAGATCCTTCCTCCACCAGGAGGAGTGGCACGGGAGTACACTGCAGGAATCTGCCAGGTTTAGAGACTCCAAATAGGGCCATGCGCCAGAGATAGAAATGTTCAGTCACAGGCTGGGTGAGCACAAAATGCTGCCAGAGACCAGGGAGATGGGAAGGATTGACTGCTTTTCTCTGAGGGTACACTGAGGAGTGGGTCCCTGAGGTCTCAGCTCCTCCAGGCCAGAGATTGGGAGGCTGCCATCTTTATTCTCCTCCACCACAGCTCTATGGAAACAAAAGCTCCTGAGAGTGAACCTGAGCAGATTACTTAGCCTGGCCCCTGGCTAGGGCGGTGCAATTCCACCTTGGGCAAAGACATTTGAGACTCACCGCAACAGGCCCCTCCCTCAGAAGATCAGCAAGAACATCCAGCCAAGACCAAGTTCACAGACCAATGAGAACCACAAAACTCCAGAGATAGGGGAATGCAGCACGTAGCATTCATGGGGTTTTCCCCATGATTCTTTAGTCTTTCAAAGTTAAATTTTCTAAAATTTTGCTATTTTTTTCTTTTTTAAAAATTTTTTCCTTTTTCCTATTTTAAACTATTTCAACTATTTTATCTTATCAGTACCTTTTAAAAAATCTTTTTAAATTTTCATTTGTATACCCACATTCTATCCCTACACTGCATTTAACCTTTTTTTTTTTTTTTTTTTTTTTGTATACGTAAAAGTTTTGCTTTCTTTAAAATTTTGGGGAACAGATTCTTCTAATAGACCAAAATATACCTTAAATCTAGCATAGGGCTTTGTTCCAGTCTCCAGCCCGATAACATTCTCTACTTTTTTTTTTTAAAATCAACTTATCTTATCAATTCCTTTTTAAAAATCTTTAATTTTCATCTTTACAGTCATATCACATCCCTTCATCATGTTTACATATGTGTATATATATATTTTTTTTTTCTTTCTTTCTTTAAAATTTTGGGAGGCAGTTTCTTCTAACAGACCAAAGTATAATACACCCAAAATCAAGTGTGTGGATCTGTTCTATTCACCAGCCTATATATTTTGTCTTCTTTCTTTCCTTTCTTCTCCCCGGGTTTTGGGTCTCTTCTGATTTGATTAATGTATATTTTTTCTGTGGTCGTTGTTACCCTTTTAGCTTTTTGTTCTCTCATTCATCTATTCTTCTCTGGAAAAAAATCACAAGATGGAAAAACTAACCCCCCAAAAAGAACAAGAGGCAATACTGACTGCTGGGGACCTAATCAATATGGACATTAGTAAGATGTCAGAACTAGAGTTCAGAATGATGATTATAAAGATGCTAGCTGGAGAATGGCCAAAATTAACAGGATAGGAAACAGCAAGTGTTGGGGAGGATGTGGAGAAAGGGGAACCCTTTTACACTATTGGTGGGAATGCAAGTTGGTGCAGCCACTTTGCAAAACAGTATGGAGAGTCCTCAAAAAATTAAAAATACAGCTACCCTATGACCCTGCAATTGCACTACTGGGTATTTACCCCAAAGATACAGATGTAGTGAAAAGAAGGGCCACCTGTACCCCAATGTTCATAGCAGCAATGGCCACAATCACCAAACTGTGGAAAGAGCCAAGATCCCCTTCAACAGATGAAATAGATAAAGAAGATATGGTCCATATATACAATGGAGTATTATGCCTCCATGAGAAAGGATGAATACCCAACTTTTGTATCAACATGCACAGAACTGGAGGAGATTATGCTGAGTGAAATAAGTCAAGCAGAGAGAGTCAATTATCATATAGTTTTACTTTCTTGTGGAGCATAAGGAACAACATGGAGGACATTAGGAGAAGGAAAGGAAAAGTGAATTGGGGGAAACTGGAGGGGAAGATGAACCATGAGAGACTGTGGACTCTGAGAAGCAAACTGAGGGTTTTGGAGGGGGGCGGAGGGGATTGGATGAGCCTGGTGGTGGGTATTAAGGAGGGCACGTATTGCATGGAGCACTGGATGTGGTGCATAAACAATGAATCTTAGAATACTGAAAAAAAAAAGTATGGTATCTAGTTGATAATAGTGTATTGATGTTGGTTCATCAATTGCAACAAATGCACTATCTTAATGTTTAATTACAAAATAAATACATCTATTAAACAAGATCCTCTCCCCCACCATGCCATATATATATATCTCCAGAGGTAATAGGAAAGGAATGCTCCAAAAGCCAAAATGCTGCCAGTGGTCTTCTGGATGATAAAATTATGGTTGATTTATCATGTTTTTGATTTGGGCTAATTTCTAAAATTCTTTAAAACATATATCACTTTTATAACAAATCTTAAGTCTTTAAATCAAATTGCATTTTATGTTTGTTATGGATTTGAAATTTTTCTTAGTTTTCTTTTTCCACTGTTGCTAAATATAATGGTTTATGTATCATAGGATGAAACCTAGGGAAATCATTTACTCCTTGCTCTTGTATTCTTGATTCATCAGTTTTAAGCCAAGACAGTGAAATGAGAATCCCTTATTTTTGAAAGGCCTCTAAGAAACACAATCCCACAACTACCTTTGCTAGCCTCTTCCTTTATTTTATAATTTGTCGTAGTATAAATTTTTCATGTTCAACATAAATACCTCAGTTCCAAATAAATCAGTTTTTTAATCATCTCCACCAATAAAGAGAAACGATACGTTCAGCTACAGTATTGAGCACCTACTATACTTCTCCCTCTGTAAAATTTGTTAACATATGCTCTGCTTTTTTCATAGGATTTTTATAAGGATAAGATGAGTATAATGTAAATTTAAAGTGCTATAGAATGGGACTCCTGGGTGGCTCAGTTGGTTGGACGACTGCCTTCGGCTCAGGTCATGATCCTGGAGTCCCGGGATCGAGTCCTGCATTGAGTCCCGCATCGGGCTCCCAGCTCCACAGGGAGTCTGCTTCTCTCTCTGACCTTCTCCTAGCTCATGCTCTCTCTCACTGTCTCTCTCTCAAATAAATAATAAATAAAATCTTAAAAAAAATAAATAAAGTGCTATAGAAAAACAAGTCATTGTTTAAATAAATTATCTTTGTTTTCTCCCACAAATGATTCTTAACAGATTCTTTAAAAATGCTCTTGAATACTCTTTTATTTAGCAAACTATCTTTAAGATTTAAGATTAGTGGGTATTAACCAAATTTTAAAGGCTATTCATGGTCCTTTATGTTTAACTACTTCTCCATAAAATAATTACTGAACCTTCCAAAGGAGTGTTCAAGACCTGCCTGCTAGTCCTGTTAGTTACATGTGTTACCTGCTTGTTTGACAAAGAGGAAAGTAAATTTCCTTCTATTTTTCATTCTGGAATCAGCACAATTAAGATCATATTTCCAGCTCTTAGCATTTCCTACCTACTAGATGCTTAATTAATTTTGTATGTCACACTTATTTTATACTCTACACTGACTGGCCCATGCAAGACAAACATTCACACTTGGAATAGTAAATATTTTGCCTTTATTTCTTCTCTTTCCTTATGCTCTACTCTTTCCCTTTCCTTGTCCTATTCAACTTCATTCCATCTGTCTTTCTTAACTATTACTTATACTTCATATATATTTGAAAGTAAACTCACTTTTGGGAAATTTCATTTGATTTCTTTATTCTTTTCTGAGAAAAGCTACAGCTTGCTGAAATACTGCCATATGAGAGAGAAAACATTTAACACCGAGGAATTAGTGTGCTGCCAGCATAAAAGACTACTCATGAGCACTTGGCCGGCACCATGTTTGATGTTATTTCTCCCAAGAAGCTGATAACACGATTTCTGAAAGATTTTCGATGCTTGACAAATACATTTACTCCTTAGTGCTTCATACTTTAATGGTAAATATCCCCAGAAAATCTAGGCTTCTTAAACATTTACCTTAGTTATTTCAGAGTCATGCACATAGCTCTGAACTTTCGCTATTGCATATTTACGCGTCCCAAAGGCTACCCACATTTGGCTCATGCAGATAAATAGAAACAATAGGATGAATGTTGCTAGTCTCTGCTTTAAATCCTCCAGCTTAACATTTTGACTCTGTTAACAACTGATAAAGCTGGAAAGAGATCTGGGATCCAAACTGTCATGCTTACATTTCAGGGACTGGGCTAGCAGTGCTATAGGCTAATGAGACACTTCAGCCTAACAGATCCTCCTCCTGCGTCCTTCAGAAATGGCCCCTGAAGAATGAGACCTGAGAATCTAATTAGCCTAAATATTCGTGCCTTACCCTTTGAGTCACCCTATAGGATGAGCAGCTGCTCTGCTCTGGCTTCTGGGGCAGCAAGCTGTTCCTGAGCCAAGCCTGTCAATCATTTTGAATCTGGGAGTGACCAATGAGGCAAGTTCAGATAAGGACTCTACAAACATCAAGATTGACTGGACGGACGGCTGAGTGTTGGAGATTCAAAGATGAATAAGATGGCTATTTGGGTGAAGATGATCAAAGGGTACAAGCTTCCAGTTTTAAGTAAGTTCTGGGGATATAATACACAGCATGATGAATACAGTTAATAATATGTATTGAATATTTGAAAGTTGCTAAGAGAGTAGATCTGAAAAGTCCTCACCGCAAGAAAAAAATTTGTAACTATGTCTTGTGATGGATATTAACTAAACTTCTTGTGGTAATCATTTCACAATATACACGTATATCAAATCATTGTGTTATACACATGAAACTAATACAATGTTATCTATATTGTCCATTATATCTCAATAAAATAATAAAATAATAAAGACTGGAAGTTTAGGATATAGCAATGGGAGGTTGGGAGAAATATTTTACAGGTCAGAGGACATTGGTGGGAGGGGTTTTCTTTTCCATGGTAAGGTTCTTAAGGACACAATGGTAGATTTCACTCATCTTCATCTCCCCTAGGCCTACTCCAGTGCCTTGCTTTTTTAAAAAAAAGTAGGATGAAAAAGATGGTTCCTATCTTCAAGGAACTCACTATTTGAACAGAAGCAAGGAAGTAACCAATGACAACATAAGTTATAAATGCTACACAGCCGTTCCTCATCTAAAACAGAATATACACTCCTCACACTCTCAAACCAATTGTCACATCCCTCCTTTTGCTTACACAAGCATCTCTAGAACTCGTGAAGTAATAGGACCTTTGGAAAAATATTTCTGTAACTCTCCGCTGTCTTTTGCACGAAGAAAACACTGACCGTTTTTAGTACCCCCTCTTATGTGCCGACAAAAACAGACAGAATTCTCTTAAGTGTTTCTGGATTTATTGTTTAGGTTTGATGAATTAATTGAGCAGGAGCAAGAAGGATTAGTCACTATATAGTTTTACAACTCAACAGCAACTCCAGGGCTCCAAGAGCGAAAGCAGGAACATTCCACAGCACGATCCTCACGAGGACATTGAACAGATTTTGTCCTGCAATTTGTTTCAGAATGAAATTCTACTCACCTTCTTTGCTGATATATGTGGTTCAGCACAATTTGAATACTTAAAAAACATCAGATGAGGACGTGAACTGTTGTTTAAGGATAAACCGCCATGCCCTAGCCCAAAGTGCACTTTCCCAGTGGTACCTTCCACCTTGCTGGTCAGAAGCCAGTGAGTTTATTTGCTATCAGGAGTAACCACCTACCCATTGTGGAGGAGCAGCCTCCACAGGATTTAAATCAGGTATCTGGCATGAAGGATAGATGTACTGTGTGGGGAACCTGCAAATTCTCTAATGCACATTGCAGAGGAGGAGGCAGAAACGAGTTTGCTCTGCAGGAACAGATGACGTCTCGGCACATCTGGTTTTTATCGAGATAGCAATTACTGTGTAGCTGCGAGGGAAGCCAGGGAAGACACCCCAACTCACTGAGGCTGAATATTTCAATTGAGCCATACATTCATATGCATTTTAGAATTGATATTTCTTCTATCTCCGTGTTAATTTTTCCTTGATTGACAGTCCAGAAGATACACAAGAATCCTGCCAGCAAAACAGATCCCTTAGAACTGCTTAGGCTGAAGACAGTTTTTTATGTCTGAATAGGGGCTCAGAATGTTTGGTTATGCTTTAGTTCATCTGCTAAGACTCCTGGGGATGAATAAGTCATGTGGTCAGTTTAGTCCCAAGCCACTCATGGTTCCAGGGGGAAAAAACACAGCGTTGTCACATCCGAAAAGTGGTATATGTTTTACTAGTAATTACATCTTATATGTTTACTATTCAAAAAATGCAGGTGTGGGTTTTGGAACAGTGGCCAATGACAATGTGCCTGACTGGCAGCAGTTCTTAAGTGAGTCATGTTTCACTGTCTGACGGGTTTTATAACTGTTTTCACTACTAATTTAGTTCTGGATGCACTGTGCAATTAGTTCTATTATGGAAGCAGCTGTCTTCAGTTACACAATGACACTTTCCCCTTTGGCTTGCATGGAGCTTGTTGTGGTTCTGCTGATGTGATGATGGGACTTGTAAAGTGGTACCTAGATGAGCCACAGTGGGCCCAGATCTTCCACACACATAGGACTCATGCTTACTCACTGCTACTCTACTGCCCTTTCTCACAGATCAGTTAAAAAGAGGGTTGCAAAGGAAGTTGTTTCTTGGGACATATGTCCTGTGGTTATTGGTGATCTGTCTACTTGTACCCTCTCCCCACAATCCTGTTGTTTATTTGTAAGACATACATTAGGTCAAAATTGAGGTGGGGAGGTACAGTGGGCAGAACAAGAGGGTTGTATTTGACTCACTTTCTGCTTTCTAACATTAGCTATGGTTTTAAAGAACTAAGAAAGCCTGAATGTGGCAGATGTCTATCTGTGAACAATATAAGATTTGCTTTTAATGTTTACGGCTAGATGGAATGCGATAGAATGCTATGGCTTCCTCTGCCCTTTGAAAAAGCATCCTAGGGACGCCTGGGTGGCTCAGTCAGTTAAACATCTGCTTTAGGCTCTGGTCATCATCCAAGGGTCCTGGGATCCAGCACTGTGTTGAGCTCTTTGTTCAGTGGGGAGCTTGCTTCTCCCTCTCTCTCTGCCTGCTGCTCCCACTGCTTGTGTTCTCTCTCTCTTACCCTCTCTCTGTCAAATAAATAAAATGTTTTAAAAAATTCTACTTTCTAAAAAAAATTTTTTTTTGACAAATCATCCTGCCCTCTCAGAACTTCCCGTGTTTTTCATTTTCAATTTCAAATCCCATCTGATAGCCAGGATTTTCCAGGAAACTGAGAGCAATGCTCATTCTGAGCCTATCTGCCTAGTTAGGGCCGATAGTTTGAGCATTCCCTTCCAAATATATATGTGCTGCTGAGATGAGCACCATTCCCTTGCAAGTATAATTCCAAGCATAATTCCCTATCATGTCTTCAGAATCTTGCTACTCAAAGTATGGTTTATGGACCAGGAATATTAGCAACACCTAGAAAGCTGTTGGATACACAAGATCTACTCCATACCTACTGAATCAGAATCTGCACTTTAACAAGCTCCTCAGGCAATTCACATGCATGTTTAGGCTTGAGAAGCTCTACTTTAGAAATTTATTATTTGACTGCTATTTATTAGTGGTTGCTAATGACCATGACTGTATTTTATTGAATACAGAGCATTTATGATCAGTAGAAATATCCAGTTCTTTTATTTGTTTATATTTTTTTTATTGACCACTTCACTCTCTCTCTAAAATATAAGCTCTTTGAGTACAGGTGCTTCTGTTTTGTTTATTATAGTATCTACAGTATGTGGAATAGTGTCACCACATAATAACATTCAACAAATAACTGTTGAATTAAAGAAATGAACCACTGTAGATAAAATGTGTGTGTAGTAACAAAGGCCTAGCATGTCAAGTTCCATAATCCCATGGGGTTTCCTCAGAACCTCAGCATACCATATCTGGGGCATGCAGGTAAGGGAGAAATTGAGACAGGTAGTTTAGGAGTTCAGAGGTCATACTGCTTCGCTAGTCTCAGAGGAAATCTTGACTGTCTAGGGAAGAAGCAGGGTCTTCAACTTTCCTCCCCCAGATTTTTAAAGACTGGCAGTTGTCAGTCTTATTTGTTTATTTTTCTCAAAATTGTCAGTCTTGCTGCAAGATGTAATGCATCCCAGTTGAGCCAAAACATTCCTTGAGAATACTACCCCACATGGACTACTGGATAAACAACCAGGGAGGTTCAGGAGTCTGAGCCTTGGTAGGATGACCAACCCATTCTGGTTTGCTTGGGACTGTACTGATTTTAGAACTAAAACTTTCATGTCTCGGGAAACCCCTCAGTCCCAGGGCAAACTGGAAAAGTTGCTCACCCTATTTGAATATTTACTGGAGTATCATATCTGCTGAGAATCTCTGTCAAAGGGTGGAGGGCTTGGGGACTTTGACAGACATTTAGATATTTAGTGCACTTTTGTGATCCAACCAAGAATGTCCAAGAGCAAAAACTTACCTAGAGGTGGATCTCTTAAGTCCACCCATGGGAAGGGGGCTTAAATCCCATTAATTTCACGAAGGAATCTTTTATTTTGTCTCTTTGATAAAAGTAGCCAGCAACAGGCCTTTTTCTCAAAAGAGAATTGCTCACTTAAGGGCACTATCTTAGAAATCTTAGTTTTTTCAGCAGAAGTTGCCCCCAAAAGGCTAAAATTCGGGTTATCTTTAAAGTACCTGCCCCAACATCTGAGCAGAACCTTGCCAGAAATGCTTTCACACGTTAAAGCTAGAGGGGTAATTTTCCCAAATTAAATTCATTTCCAGATATAATTTGTATGACTGCTATTTCCAAATGTGCTCATTTAGTTATTCTTCCTCCAAAAAACAAAGAAAAAAATAGATGGGATGGAATAGGGTGGGACTGTGGTGTTTGAAATCCAGGACTACATTATTTCATCATAAAATGCTTTACTTCAGTTGAAATGCTTTTACATATATACAAAAATATTCAGCTATGTAACTAAATATAGTACTTAATAATTTAATCTGCAGATGGTCTGAGCCTCACATTTTTGTCATGAGGCTGTTGCCATGGTGGCCAGTGGTCACCACTCACAGATCACAGGACTGTTCAAAACTAAATGTTCTTGAATTTAAAAATAGGTTTTTATCAATGAAAAACATCTAGGGTTTAAATATTTTATTTCTTAAAATAAATCCAGCAAGACATAGAAAATTTAGGAGATAGGAGTAAAAATTATTTGAAGGAGTAACTTTTATTATAAAAATATGTATTTTTATATATTCTCACTCTGTTTTAAAATAGTATTGTCTCATGTACTTGATATAGAAAACACTGAACATGATACATAGTTCTATAGCTGAAGAAGGCTAAATAAAGCTATTCCCCAGACTAGTGTTTAATTGTTTTAACATACCTGAGTGACTTTAGAATAACTAAGTACTATATTATAGAGCACTTGATAATGACAAATGCAATTACCAATTGAAGTGCATTAATATTTTCTGAACTACATTTATTACTTTGATTGCAAAATGGTTTATGATTTCATTCACAAAGCATGATTTTATTCTTGCTCACTCATTTGTTGGACACTTATAGACTATTTTCTTGTGATTATAGCAGTATTCATAACTGGGATGTTGCAATACACGTTGGTATGTCAGAATCAATCGTGAAGTATGTTGAAAGAAGTTATAACTAATAATAGGAAAGGAGTCCAAAGTTTACATATTATTTACTTTTTTAAAATAAATTAGAGTTGCTCCAGATTATCCAGGCCATTTTATTATGCTGTGCTCTCTTGAGAAAGAGAAAAGGAATGGATTTTGAGCTAGTATGGAAGAATTGTCCATAGCTACCCTAAGCATTTTTGTACAGCTGTCTAGGGATTGTGATACATGGAAAGATAGTGCGTCCTGGGAAGAAAAAAAAAAAAAAACCTTAAGAATGACTAGTCTACATTTGTCACAAAGAAAGAATTATGAAGGAGGAAAAGTAGGATGCAATATGTAAAATACAATTTACTCCTGCACTGAAGTGCAGTGGAAAGAAACTCTGTACCAGTGTTCGTTCAGAAATGGTTATTAAGCATTAATGAGACACTATGTGTGGCAGGCAGTTCAGATCCTTCAAAAAGCACTCATCTTAGGAGAGTCATGGTTATACCTGTCATTTAACCTTGCTTCACTGAATTACATCACTTTAACATTCAGAGCTCCATTTTGTTTTGTTTTGTTTAAATAAACAGAATAATAATAATAATAAAAAGAAGAAGAAGTGCTCACCAAGATGAGATAGGCAGGCAAGAGATTTATTGGGAGAAATGCTTATGCAGAACAAAAAGAAAAGGAGTAGAAATAGAGAGAGGCTTCAGAATAATACAGGTCTGACACATATAAAAATAGAGAAGGAAGAAGGATTAAGTGTAAAGGTCTCTGTCCACACTGTAATTCTGTAATTCTGTTTTAGGCAGCTCACCTGGGGGTCCCTGAGTATTGTGGATTCACTGGTGCCTCCTCCCCACCCTGGAAAATATGTCTACCCTCAGGGCCTGTGAATGTGATCTTATTTGGAAAAAGGGTCTTTGGCAGATATAATTAAGGATATCAAGATCAGATAGTCTTGGACTATCCATTCAGTCTCTAGATCAAATGACAAGTATCCTAACAAGAAGAAGAGACACAGATACACAGAACAGAAGATCATGTAAAAACAGAGGCATATTTTGGGGTTATTTAGCTACAAGTCAGAGAACACTAAAGGATTGCCAACACCGACCAGAAGCTACGAGAGAAGATTGAAATGGTTTCCCACAGAACCTCTGGAAGAAACCAACCTTACCAACACCTTGATTTCAGACTTCTGGCCCTAAAACTGTGAGAGAATATAGTTGTGTTGTTTTAAGCCACCCAGTTTGCAGTTTGTTATGGCATCCACAGGAAACTACAAACTGAGTCAGAGGTGCTCATTAGAGGAGTCCTGCATCCCGCAGGAATGGGCCAGCACTGGCACCCTTTCAATGTCATTAGCTAAGAGCAGCCCAGTGGAAGCAAAGCCTCACATGAATGCAACAATAGATCCAGAAGAGTGGCAGCTGGGATTGTCATTTGTCTATGCTTGCCACAAGTTTCTCTTGAAGGAGATCCAGGTGATACAGCTCCACAAATGCCATGCTAGGAATATCAAAGAAACAAAGAGTAGAAAATACAGTCTTTGCTTTCCAGAAGTTTAGTTGGTAAACCAATGGATGTTGCACACATGAAAATACAAGCATATAGGTCACAAAGCAGGATTATTTATAGGTAAATTCTAAGGGAATTCAAAACCATGGAAGGGTCAGCCTAGAATGAGTTGAATCTGGGAAGGCTCTTTCAACAAAAGAAGTGCTACTCTCAGACATTGAATAGGAAGTACGATGAATTGAATGGGTGCCAGCACAGAGGACCAAGAGGAAGGTTAAAAAAGAAAGCAAAGACACCATGATACTATATAGAGAAAATTCTGAAGACTCCATCAAAATAGTACTAGAACTGATAAATGAATCCAGTAAGGTTGCAGGTTATAAAATCAATGTATTTGCATGTCTATACACCAATAATGAGTTTTCAGAAAAAGAAATTAAGAAAACAGTTCCATTTACAGTTGTGCCAAAAACTAGGAATAAACTTAACCACGGAGGTGAAAGACCTATACTCTGAAAACTACAAAATATTGATGAAAGAAATTGGAGACAATACAAACAAATAGAAAATATTCCATGCTCATGGATTGGGAGAACAAATACTGTTACAAGGTCCATACTATCCAAAGCAATCTACATATTTAATGCAACTTTATCAAAATAGCAACAGCATTTTACACAGAAGAGGAACAAATAATTTTGAAGTTTGTAATGGAACCACAGAAGACCCTGAATAGTCAAAGCAATCTTGAAAAAGAAGAACAAAACTGGAGATATCACAATCCCAGATTTCAAGATATACCACAAAGCTGTAGTAATCAAAACAGTATGATATGGCACAAAAATAGACACACAGATCAATGGGATAGAATAGAGAGCCCAGAAATAAACTCACAATTACATGGTCAATTAATCTTTGACAAAGGAGGTAAGAATATGCAATGGGAAAAGACAGTCTCTTCAACAAATGGTGTTGGGAAAACTGGACAACTATATGCAAAAGAATGAAACTAGACTGCTTTCTTTTACCATACATAAAAGCAAACTCAAAATAGATTAAAGACTTAAATGTGAGACCTGAAACCATAAAATCCCTAAAGACAGCACAGGCAGTAATTTCTCTGACATTAACTGTAGCATTATTTTTCTAGATATGTCTCCTGAGGCAAGGGAAATAAAAGCAAAAATAACCTATTGGTACTACATCAAAATAAAAAGTTTTTGTGCAGCAGAGGAAACTATCAACAAAACAAAAAGACAACCTACTAACTGGGAGAAGATATTTGCAAATGTCATATCTGATAAAGGGTTAGTGTCCAAAATATATAAAGAACTTATACAACTCAACACCAAAAAACTAAATAATCCAATTTAAAAATGGGCAGAAAACATGAACAGACATTTCTCCAAAGAAGACATATAGGTGGACATCAGATATGAAAAGATGTCCTACATCACTCATCATCAGGAAAATGCAAATCAAAACCACCATGGGATATCACCTCACACCTGTCAAAATGACCAAAATCAAAACCACAAGAAACAACATGTTAGTGAGATAGGGAGAAAAAGGAACCCTTGTGCTCAGTTGGTGGGAATGCAGACTGGTGCAGCCACTGTGGAAAACAGTGCAGGGATTTCTCAGAAAGTTAAAAATAGAATTACAAACTGATGGTTTCCAGAGAGGTGGGGTGGGGGAAAATGAAGAGTACACATATTGTGATGAGCAATGAGTAATATACAGAATTATTGAGGGGTGCCTAGGTGGCTCAGTGGGTTAAAGTCTCTGCCTTCAGCTCAGGTAATGATCCCAGGGTCCTGGGATGGAGCCCCGCATCAGGCTATCTGCTCAGTGGGGAGCCTGCTTCCTCCTCTCTTTCTCTGCCTGCCTCTCTGCCTACTTGTGATCTGTCTGTCAAATAAATAAATAATCTTTAAAAATATACAGAATTATTGAACCATCATATTGTACACTTGAAACTAATATAACACTGTATGTTAATTATACTGGAATTAAATTTTTTAAAAAGATAACAAAGTAAAGAGCTTGGCTTAGTTGTTTCTAGAAAAACCGTCTATAAAAAGAGAGAACGATCAAGGAAGAAGAGGTTTCACAATGCGTGGGAAATCTGAAGGGAAATGTGGGCAGAAACATAAAGAGATAAAGTCTTCCTGAACCCCACATTTATTTATTTTATTAAAAATCACATCTCTTGGCTAACCTCAGACCCAGAGCAGAATCTGTATGGCAAGAATCCAGGAAGCCCTAGTCTGCTGGAATAACAGATTTAATCAGGACCCAAAATAAATTATTACATTTATTGATAAATAAATAAGGGGCATAGTATTTAGAGCTGATAAATCCTTGCAACTCTACTCATTGATTAATAAAGCCTAAGTCACTCAAATTCTGAGGTACATTTCCATGTGTTAAATAGAGATATAAATAAATAAATGTCACAGTTACTGAGAGGCTTAAATGAGCTCGACTATATTAATGCACAGTGTAAACTAAAGTGGTCCACAGTGTTAGTTACTGTGCTTGACTGAGAATTGTGCTACCATCTAAATCTGATAAATACACTTAGGTATCCACAATCCCATCAGTTAAAAACAATTACTATTAACTTTTTAGTATAACTCCTTCCATATTTTTTCAATTTGTATGTGGAGATGCATACTGCCATACTTTTCCAGTCTGTGCTGTCACTTACCCCATCCCCTACACAAATGAATTACCAAAAATGTGTGTTTCTCTCTACATAAAATGTTATGGACATCCTTTGTGTTAGTAAATAAGGACCTATGCCACTTTTAATGCCAAATATGGTAGAGATTACTAGACTCACCCATATCTTGTTCTCTTCTTCCAGGCACACATAAGAATACACATCCCAGTTGCCTTGAAGTTAGGCTGACCCATGTGATTAGTTCTGGCCAATTAGCTCTAAGTGGAAATGATGTGTGTCACTTAAATGTGAAGAGCCTTTGCATTGTCCTTCAGCCCTGCCTGAGTGTCATTAATAGAAATGTTGGAGATATAGGACAGAGATAGCCTGGAGAAGGAGCTCCCCTGAGGAGATCACCAGACTTACACTACACTCTGTGTGAGCAAGGAAAAATCCTGGATTGTAAAGCTTCCATGATTTCAGAATGTGCTTGGTATAGCAACATAGCCTAGCTTATCCTAATATACAGGGTAATATTCCATATCTGCAGACAAGTTATTTCAAATTCCTCATTATTATAAGCAGTTCTGTAATGCACATCTTTATATATATATATGTTTTAATTGTTAATTAATATACTTACATAATTAATATATGTTCTATATTATTTAAATTTTTTTGCAAATTTATCTGATTATTTCCTTAGAATAAATTCCTAGAAATATAATTTCTGGGCTAAAATGTATGCATACTTTAACCTTTGATAGAAATTAACTTAATTGTATCCAAATCATAAAGCTACCTAGAGGGCATTAGAGTACTTTTTATTATGTATGTTTGACAAAATTGTACATTATCAATCAAAGCTTTTAAAATTAATGTCTTTGATTGCTAATGAGGTTTAATTTTTTTCATATATTTCCTCTTTTTAAAAGATTTTATTTATTTATTTGACATACAGAGATCACTAGTAGGCAGAGAGGCAGGTAGAGAGAGATCAGGAAGCAGGCTCCCCACTGAGCAGAAAGCCTGATGCGGGGCTCGATCCCAGGACCCTGGGATCATGACCTGAGCCGAAGGCAGAGGCTTTAATCCACTGAGCCACCCAGGTGCCCCTTTTTCATATATTTCCTGACCATTTAAATTCTCTAGTAACATACAATTCATGTCTTATAGTATATTTTTCTTTTTGGTTGTTTTATAGTGGTAATAATACTTAATATGTCAAGAATATCAATCTTCTATCTGCCCTATGTTCCAAATAGGTTCCTTGTTTTTTGCCTTTTGATCTTTTAATGTTTTGCCATATGGACATCTTTACTTTTTACATAGTTAAAATTAAGAGTTTCTTTATAGTTTCGGGTTTTGGTGTACTGATTGGCTTTCCACTTCTTTCTATCTCAAGTTTTAAAAAATATTCAGCTATGTTTTATTCAAGTACTTATAGGATTTTATTTTTCCTAGTTAAATTATTAACTCATTTGGCAGTTGTATGAAAGGGCTCCTATTTTACATATTGAATAATCTATCATTTTCCATATGATTTGAAACAATATCTTACCATATAAAAATTTCTATTTTTAATGTGTTTGTGTACTTCTTATTTAGTTGATCTAGCTGTTTATTCCTAAGTCAGTATATGCCATTTTATTATTATTATTTTTTAAAGATTTTATTTATTTATTTGACAGGCGGAGATCACAAGTAGGCAGAGAAGCAGGCAGAGAGAGAGAGGAGGAAGCAGGCTCCCCGCTGAGCAGAGAGCCTGATGTGGGGCTCGATCCCAGGACCCTGGGATAATGACCTGAGCCAAAGGCAGAGGATTTAACCCACTGAGCCACTCAGGTGCCCCTATGCCATTTTATTTATTTTAAGTTTAGAGTAACTAAACAGGACAAATCCTCCTCCCCATTACTTTAAAAAAAAAAAAAAAGAACTTTCATAGCTATATTTCTACATTCATTCTTCAAGATGAATTAGAATAAATTTGTAAAGTTCCATACAACAAAATATTTATTACACAATTGAAATCTTCTGAAGAACTGCTTAGGTTGAAGCAATGGAGATGGGGTTGGGGGGGGAGGTTAAGTCCTATCTACTCATCCACCCACAGTATTCTTGATGCAACTTTGGAGGAACAATTTGAGAAACCACTGTCCTGGGAATTCCTTCTGCTCTAAAACACACTCTTTGCCATCAGTAAATGTCATGAGGCAACCAGAAATAGACGGGCTTCATGACCTTTTTTCTAGACTGATGGCCTTGGTCCCCTCACAACATGGCAGAGGCTCCCAGACCTTTGGATACCAATAGCCTGCTGCATCTTGCTGCAGTCGCTTTGGCTGCAGGTGCTCATCCATCATGAGTCGATCTCCTCTATCCTTTTATCTGCTTCTCAGCTGCCCTAAATAATATCTTTATTACCCCAATACTTGAACATCTGTTCCACATTTAAGTATTTTCACTTAACAGTAGCTTTGGAACCATTTAAGTAACTAAACATTTCCATACTCAGCTGAAGGAAATATAAAATGTGAAACATTAAAGATGTGCTATAGATGGAGAGGTGACAAGTACACAGGAACTCACTTTCCTTGGGTAAAAGGAGAAAGCTCTGGTGGTCTGAATTACTCAAGTTACATTTACATGTCCTCAGCATCTGAGATGGAAAAGTGAGGACTCTCTCCTTGTAACTATGTCTGGTACATTTGTATTATCATTATTCACTAAAAGTGTAGAATATTTACCATCGGTTTCTATTTACATCTACAGCATGGAAGAGATCCAAGTCATGCCATTAATTGTGATTCCTATTAACCACATGTAATTCCTTCAGTAAAACGGAAGTTTAGAGAGCGTTAAATAGAAACCCATTTTTCCCTTGTTGTAATGAATTTAAAATACGTACAAAACAAATTTAAAATTACATTAATTTGTTAAAGTAAGGCAATGAAACATATATCTTAGTGAGAAGGTTGACTTACCTAAATTGGAATTTGTTTAAAAGTAAGTTAGAAGAATTTCCACTCCTTCATTTATTACTTATTCATTCATATTTATTGAATGCCTAATATAATGTGCTGTTCTATGTGCTAGGGATATATAGCAGGGGAAAAGTTCATGCTAAAATGGAGGTAAAAATTTAATGGAAGAAATTTAAAAAGTTGATAAATAAGGAATAAATAAGAAAAATATCATATACTGAGTGATAAGTGCTATACTAAGAATTAAAGGAACGCTACGATAAACATTGCCTCCTTTGGATTAGAGGGTCATGGAAACTTCTCTGTGAATATAGCTTCAAGCCAAAATATGAATGGAAAGAGGGGCATCCTCACATGAATATCAAGGAAAGAGTCTTATAGCTTGACAGAAAAACTGGAACAAAGCCATAGGATGGATAGTATTGGAAGGTCATTGTGAGTGGAATATAGTGAACAAGATGGAACATCATACAAGATGACTTGCAATAGATGGTTAGGGGCCAGATTATAGATAGCTTTGCAAACTGGGTTTAAGGAGTTCCATTTTTATCCCAAGTATGAAGAAAAGCCATTGGAGGTGTATAAGCAGATGATAATTTAAATTTTGATGTATACTTTTACAAAGAGATTGAACAAAACAAAAACTAGTCCCCTCTCTTTACAAATTCGGTTAGAAAACAGTCTAGGAATCCTAATCAAAGCAGGAGGTTTTGCTCAGTGACCTTCAGGGTTTCAGTCAAACCTGTTATTTTAGGATATTACACTTAAAAAAATACTTATTCAAAGATAAATTTGATTTTTAAGAATATCACTTCATACACTTAAAGTTCCCAGAGAGGGTGGGGATAAGGAGAGAATGTGCAGTAAAAAGTTAGGTACTTGGTGCTCTAAAACTTTGTAACCTTCACTTGTGGGTTGAAAGATTGAAAGACATTTATTTGCCCTATGAGTTGTACTGGCCCAAGGAAGCCATTATAGTCTAAAGGTCAGTGCTCTATGAAGCACAACTTTAATAAATGGGTTTGTGATTAAAAAGAGAAGGAGGAGGAAGAAGGGAAGGAGAAGATTATTTTCCCAGTTCAAGTCACACAGAGATATTCTATAATGTTCCAAAGATAAATTCATTCTCTCAGAGTCACTTAGCTCATCTAGCCAAATAGGATACCAAGATTTATTTTTATTCTCAATCTAGGTTTTGGATTCGAATAGACGACACTTTGAGTTATAATTATAAACATTTATTCACACACACACACACACACACACACACATTGCTAATTTTACTAATGAAGAAAAGGCTTAAAAAGGCCTTTAAAAGATTTAATAATAAAAAAAAACCTATATCGATTGGAGATGTTCATTAAAATGAATGTCACAAGTTGTTTCTTATCTCTATAAAGTAAAATATACAAAGAAAACAGTACAAAAAGAACAAAAATATCAATCTCCCAGCAAGTGTTTGTTTGGGAGGAAGACTTTATACACAGTATCCTTGTCACGTTGAATTAATTGACAAAAGTTTGGAAATGACAATGAAAATTACTGTCAACAATTAATGCCAATGCACTTTTGTTGAAATCGTGTTGCCCTGGGCTTGAGTAAAACACTTTCTATTTAACTGTGTGACATATTCTATTAATAGTATGACATCAATTAATCTACTTAATTTCTCTGGCTTCAATTTGTATTTTGAGGTAATTATTTTATTTTCTAAAAATAATACACATATGGTTAAAAAATTTAAATATGCTATATAGTGTGCTGTAAAAAAGTACGTGTTCATCTCACTTTGACTCCTGGTTGGACTCCATAGAAGCAAATACTATTAACATCTTAAGATGATTCACCCCTGAGAGATCTTATGTGGATACAATCATACATGCATACATATTTTTAGTATGTCTCAATCTGATGGGTTTAAATAATATATTATTGTTATTTGAATGAACATTTTCTTTTTTTTTTAATTAATTTATTTTCAGCATAACAGCATTCATTGTATATGCACTACACCCGGTGCTCCATGCAGTATGTGCCCTCCATAATACCCACCACCAGGCTCCCCCAACCTCCCAACCCCCGCCCCTTCAAAACCCCCAGATTGTTTTTCAGAGTCTATAGTCTCTCATGGTTCATCTCCCCTTCCAATTTCCCTCAACTCCCTTCTCCTCTCCATCTCCCTATGTCCTCCATGTTATTTGTTATGCTCCACAAATAAGTGAAACCATATGATAATTGACTCTCTCTGTTTTACTTACTTCACTCAGCATAATCTCTTCTAGTCCCATCCATGTTGATACAAAAGTTGGGTATTCATTGAATGAACATTTTCTTAATGACTGATAATACTGAACATATTTTCATTTAATTAAGAGCTGTTTGAATAATCCTTTTAATGAACTGTTGTATTCTATTAGCTAGTATCTTGGTGAGAATTTTTGCATCCATGTTCATCAGGAATATTGGTCTGTAATTCTCCTTTTTAGTAGAGCCTTTATCTGGTTTTGGGATCAAGGTAATGCTGGCCTCATAAAATGGGTTTGGAAGTTTTCCTTTCATTTCTATTTTTTGAACAGTTTCAGAAGAATAGATATTAATTCTTTTTTAAATGTTTGGTAGAATTCCCCTGGGAAGCCATCTGGCCCTGGACTCCTGTTTGTTGGAAGATTTTTTTATTACTGCTTCAATTTCTTTGCTGGTTATGGGTCTGTTCAGGTTTTCTATTTCTTCCTGTTTCAGTTTTGGCAGTTTATATGTTTCTAGGAATTTATCCATTTCTTCCAGATTGCCAAATGTGTTGGCTTATAATTGCTCATAATATTCTCTTATTTCTTCAGTGTTGATTGTGATCAACATTGTACATACAATGGGTTATCACTCTGCCATCAAAAAGGATGAAATCTTGCCATTTGCAAAGACATGGATGGAACCAGAGGGTATTAAACTGAGTGAAATAAATCAGTCAGAGAAAGACAAATACCATATGATTTCACTCATATATGGAATTTAAGAAACAAAACAGAGGAACTTTGAGGAAAGAAAGGAAAGATAAAATAAGATAAAAATAGAGAGGGAGGCAAACCATAAAAGACTTTTTTTTTTTTTAAGAATTTATTTATTTGACAGGGAGAGAGAGTGAGAGCACAAGCAGGGGGAGCAGGAGAGGGAGAAGCAGGTTCCCCACTGAACATGGGGCTCGATCCCAGGCCCTTGGGATCATGACTTGAGCTAAAGGCAGCCGCTTAACCAACTGAGCCACCCAAGCATCCTCCATAAGAGACTCTTATCTCTAGCAAACAAACTGAGGGTTGCTGGAGGGGCAGTGAGTGGGAAGATGGGGTAATTGGGTAGTGGGCATTAAGGAGGGCACTTGATGTAATGAGCACTAGGTGTTATAGGCAACTGATGAATCACTAAATTCTACCTCTGAAACTAATAATACACTATATGTTAACTAAATTGAATTTAAATAAAACATTTTAAAGATAAAATAAGAGTTGTTTGAATATTACTTTTCTATAAACTGCCTGCTCATGACCTTTACCCATTTTACTGCAAGTTTTAAAATATTTTTCTGATTGATCCTTAAGAACACTCAATATATTAAGAAAGAGAGTCATTTGTTACATAGTATCTTACAAATATTCTCTCAGCTTGTCACTGATTTTTTTTTTTTTCATTACAAACTGAGGGCTGCTGGAGGGGAGGAGGGCAAGGGAATGGGCTAGATGGATGATGTATTTTAATTAATGTAGCATTATATTTTAATACCTTGAAAAACTAATTTCCCCTCAAAAATCTTATTTCTAAATTTTGTATTCTAAAAACTGTTTATTAGTTTTATTGGGATAATATTAATATAAAGTTTAATAAAGGGAGCACCTTCCCACCTTCAAAATATTGAATCTTCTTAACGAAAAAATACATATTTGTTCAATTCTTACTTTTTCTCTCTATGTTCTTTTAAAGTCCGTTATGTCTATGTTGACCATTTCAAGGTTGTTCCTATTACATTTTATCATTTTGTTCTTACAATAAATGCTACTTTTATTCCTTTATATTTCAATTATTACTTGTCTATATGAAAATAACTGGTTTGTGTGTATTAATGCTATATCCAACTATATTAATTATTGTTGGTAATGATTTTTGCAAGTTTTTTTTGTTTCCCAGCTATGCAATTTAATTATATACATAAATAATGATAATTCTATGTCATCTCTTTAAACTTGTATTTGTTTCTCCTCTCTAAATGCAAGTCTAGGACCTCTAAAATAATATTAAAAAATAATTGTAATAGTAAACATTGTTACTTTTCTTCTTTTGAAAATATTTCTAGCAGTTTCACCATTCAGCACATGTAGGCTTTTGGCTATAGATCAGACAGATATTAAAAAATATCTATTATTGTTTTATCAAGAGTTTTATCAGCAATGGATATCAAACTTAAATACCTTTATAGCCTTTCTGAGTATGATCATACTACTTTTCTGATATAATAGTAACTCAAATTATATATTATATTACAGTATATTAATATAAATAATTTCCTAATATTGCTAATTTCCTTTCTTAATCATGATGTACTCTTTTAAAATAAAGCTGGATTCTGATTGCTAATGTATTCTTCTGGGTTTTCAGATCAATATTCATATGAAAGATTGATGGGTAGTTTTCTTTTACTATACCAGCACATTTTGGTATGATTACTACGATAGGTAATACAAAAAAAAATAGGTTTTTCTTTAATCTCTCCTCTAGAGTCATTTCAATAGCACTGGAGTTTTTATTCCTTAAAGTTTTTGGTGGGCTTCACATATAGTGTAACCTAGCCTGAGGCCTGCAACCTTTGACAACTTTCATAATTATTCTGAAATGGTCTATTTAAATTTCCTATACCTTCTGAAGTCATTTTTGGTGATTTAAGTTTCCTAGAAATATCATTCATTTTATTTAGATTTTTCAAATCCTTATGCATCAGTTTTTTTTTTTTTAAGATTTTATTTATTTATTTGAGAGAGAGAGAGCCATAGAGCACAAGGGGAGAAACAGTAGAGGGAGAATGAGAAGCAGGGTCCCTGCTGAGCCAAAGGCAGGAGTTTAACAGACTGAGCCACCAAGGTGCCCCCCTTATGCATAAGTTTAAACAAAGATATATCTTAATTCTTAATTTCTTCAATAACTGCACTTATGTCCTCAAGTTAATTGCTCATTCTAAATACTTGTACCTTTTTCATCTCTCACCATTTAAAAACTTACGTTAACAGCTTACCTATCTTACTAACTTGAAAAAAAATGAGTTTCTTAAATTTATTAGTTTATTCTTTTTTTTTTTTTTGGTTGTTGTAGTTATTCATTTTCATTCATATTTTCATTCGTTCATATTTTCATTTCATTATTCATATTTTCATTCATTTCATTCATATTTCATTCATGTTGTAGTTACTCATTTTCTACAACAGTTCCTCAATTCTGATTTCCTTAGATTTATTTTGCTAATGACCACAATTTCTTATTTTGAATGCTTTAGTTATTTTAGATCCTTATTTCACAGTTTTTCTTTGAAGTTGGTTTTTCCTCTGATAACCTTACTTATAAATCCTACAGATTTCAATGGGTAGTGTTTTCAGTATTTTTTTTTAAAGATTTTATTTATTTATTTGACAGAGAGAGATCACAAGTAGACAGAGAGGCAGGCAGAGAGAGAGAGAGAGAGGGAAGCAGGCTCTCCGCCGAGCAGAGAGCCCGATGCGGGACTCGATCCCAGGACCCTGAGATCATGACCTGAGCCGAAGGCAGCAGCTTAACCCACTGAGCCACCCAGGCGCCCCTGTTTTCAGTATTTTTGGTTTTGATTTCTTCTCTCATCTGAGAGTATTTTAAATAAGACTTAAAAATTTTGGAAAACCTTAAGTTTTTAAATTTTTGTAATATAGGTATTAACTACTAGTTTTATTTCATCATGGATTTTAAAAAGCTAATACTTTTGAAATTTATTCAGATTTTTATGTCCTTATAATTGTTCATTCTTAAAAAAATTCTATGTGTATTTGCAAAAAAATGCATATTGTCTGTATGGAGTTTAATATACCAATTAGACTTATTTTTATCAATTTTGTTATTTTATATTTTCGCTCACTTTGGTCTACTTGATTATTTATGGGATGAAGATAAATGAACATCTACTTTGTATATTGCCTAGGTATACAGAATAGGTATTTATATTTGTTATAGCTTTGCTTTAGAATCTTTATGCTATGTTATTTGGTGGATACGTATTCATGACTATTGTACCTTCCTGTGGATATTATTTGTCATTACACAAGGCTTTCTTAGTCTTATTTAATGTTTCTTTGCTGTGAATTCAACCTTGTCTAATATCTTAGCCCATGAATAATTTTCTGTTTTCATACTCATGATACAATGTGTTTATCCTTTTACTTTCAACCATTGTGAGAAACCTTGTTTTAGCAGCATCTCTTATGGTTAGCATATATTTGAATTTCTATTTGTGATTCAGTCTGAAAGTCTTTTCATAGATGAGTTTACAACATTTGCCTTTACTGTGTGTTTGCTTTGATTCTGTCATTGTATTTTAATTCTGTTTTTTGTTCTCCCTTTGTCTTTTCTATTTTACTGTGTTGTCTGAGTTTCCTTTTCTTGAATCTGTTTCTCCTTTTGCCTTTCACTTTCTACTCAATGGTCTGTGTTTGTATTACCTTGTTTTTGTATATATAATCCTTTGAAATTTGAAAGGTTTGTCACCCTTTTTAAAGTTTCCAGTGTTCACCTTTATAAACATAATTGCATATGTTTAATTCTATTTTAAAGACACAATATCATGACTTTCTACTATGAATAATAGTATGAATAACACTATGAATACTATGAATAATAAGCAAATTAAATAAACTTTCACTTCCTTCTACTTCTCTTCCCTTCACTCTATCATTTAATTTGTGATATGATTATATGATTATCCTTAGTTCTTCTAGTAGTTTTCTGAACACCTTTAAATGATATTCTGAATTCTGTTTTAGGTGACATGGTAAACTAGCTAGGAATATAAAAATATTCCTAGTACAGAACAATTAGAAATGCTGGGTACAACATTTAATCTTTATATAAGTATCTAAATGGACAAGAAAATGAATCCTTAACCATGAGAAAATATAGCCCAGGGAGTAAATACAGTACCATCATTGGCAGCAGCTCTGGGAGTATACAATATTTCTTGGTAGCCTAGACCTTGGGACTTAATGGGCCACTTCTGTTTAGGGGATTAAAGGCTAAGAAAGAAGTTTTGGATGAGAGAATCCTGCATGAATCCAGAACCTCTCAAAGCGACTCTTTCAGTGAAAGGGTAAAGATACTACTACTACTATTACTACTATAATTTTATATTGTATATTATAGTCTATTGGTTTATATTATATTCATTAATTGATATAACAACACAAAATACCCAGCAGAAGGTATTAGGAAAGAGATGTCTTAGATATGGCTCTAGGTAGAGGAGTTCGGGAAAATTCTTGCCTGAGAATTCAAAACCACAATCAAGTCTTTGCATGGGTTTGGAGATGGATTTCAAAGAATTCAGTGACCTGAAAAACCCAGAGCTAAGAATTTAATTTGAACTGGTCCTGGTTAGGTAATGTCCCCAGATGACTGTCAGAAGAAAAATATATCATATTTAAAGGAAAACACTTTAACTTGAGCCTCAAAAATTCCTGTAGCCAAAATCCCAAAGAACTTGAGTTTTGAATGAAAAATATCATATTAAGTGAGAAATAAACCACTGTGAGCAAAAAATCAATAAAATGAAAAAAAAACCCCTACTATGTTAGACACACTAAGACCTCAAGACTAGAAATTATTACCTATGGGATATAAAATAGGTATGCTTAATGTTTACAGAAATATGAGAGTCCAGTATAACTATGAAGTAAAAGACTATGAAAATGATAGGCAAAACAAAAAATGTACCAAAGAGGTTTTGGAAATCAAATTAGAATCTCAGTGAACTAAACAGATTGAACTCTAATAGCTGATTGAAAATAGGAAAGAGGAAATCAGGGAACAGAAAGGGCAGAGTAAGGAGGTCAAACAAAAATCTAATCAGATTTCCTGAGGCAGATAATAGAATTAGGAAAAGGCAATATTCAAAATAACATTGGCTGAAAATTTTGCAGAATGATGAAAACACAAAACCTCAGATTCAAAATCCCAGTGAAATTAAAATAAAATAATGGGAAAAGAAACAGACACCCTTATACAAAATGAAACTGCAGATTGTCAAAGACAAAGAGAAGTTCTTAAAAGAAGCTAGAGAGTAAAAAACACAGTTTGACAATTTGAGACAATCAGAAGATGGGATAATATATTCAAAATACTAAGAGAAGATGATTGTCAGCCTAGCCATGTAGCCAGTGAAATATCTCTCTCTGTGAAATTAGCACTTTTCTCACAAACTAAAAAATCTCTCTTCTAAAGAAATTTCTAAGAAATTTGAGACACGGAAAAATGATCCCCAAAGGAAGGGCTTAGATGTAAGAAGGAATCTGGAGACCTTGGTGAACATGTAGGTAGATCTGTATTAAAATCAATTATGTTTTGGTTGGGCTATTAAAAATACAGTTCTTTTCATAGAGCATCTTAGGAGATGATCCTATTTTATGAAATATGTTCAGGGAAATGCTGCTAATTAATACCAATTAGGGTGCCAGAGGTAGCCTCTATGTTGGTATGGTTAGTAAGTACAGGTGCCCACCCAGCCTCTCTATTTCAATAAAACTTTGTTCTGTACTTGTCACGGCCGGTGCGACAAATCGACCAGGAACGTGAGGGTAAGAGGATGGTGAAAAGAACTTAAGAGACAAAGAGATGGGGGCAGAAGGAGCACTGAGGAGGATGTCCAACAGTGCTAAGTTTACTCGAAGCATTAAGGCCATATATATAGTGATAGGAGAAACAATACACCTGTGTCTAGTTAAACAACCAGGAGTTCCCGTAATAAGTTTCACATTTAACTATAAGCAGACCTCGTGACACCAAATGGCTGATGCTAGTACAATTGTTCTGTATTGATACAGCAAACCTGAAAGTAATTTATGAGCAGTATTAGGGCAGCAAGGACCAGCAATGAACTTTTGACCCCAACCGAATTATTCTCAGTTGTTTAGCAAGAATGTGGGAAGTCACGTAGGCGAATGCACAACACATAGCACAGACCCTTTCTCAGTGCTACTCAACTTTTCCCGTCTTAAACCTTTTGTTAGGTTATTCTGACTTTAAAGGAGGCACAAGTCAGGGCCTGGTTTGGTCCTTGTCTCAAGCCTTATTGCGGCCTCGCACATGTACTTATTGTAAATAGCTCATTTTATGGAAAACATTATTTGTTATAATAGTATTCAATCAATTTGGAGATTAATTTACTAAACTATGTATGTCATGAGTATGCCTTATAACAAACTAGGAGCCAGAGCTATACCAAAACCATGAGAACTGGTCTCTTAAATCTAGACATAATTGTATTAAAGACCAGAGGAGAACATCACAAAGAAAATAATATAAAACAAGTTATATTATCATTGAATTTTTACTTCCTTAACCATCATGGTGAAATTCCAAGTTTCTTTTCTTTTTTTTTTTTAAATAAGAAAAAGTCATTATGATGCCGTCATGAGATCCTTTCTAACCCACTGGTGCCAGTCATTACTACCAGTTGAAATATAGTTATGCCTTTCAACTGTGGCTTAGTAATGATATTAAGTCTGAATTTTCTTGCAAAAGCAATTTATTCATGTCACCACTTAATGCTGTAAGTTTGTTTATGACTTTTTAAAATGGGATCTGTTTCACCATTTGGTTTTTTCTTTAGCACATTTTGCTTTTTGAAAAACACATACATTTCTGCTAATGCAATCATAAATGATGACAGAAGAGAGGAACCAAATTAAAACATAAAGTTACTTCACAAAGTATTTACATATGATGACCAGATTTACAGAGAAAAGGGAAAGCAAACTTCAACCACAGAAGAAATATTCAGTCCTACAAAAATCCTGAATTGTAGTATCAAAGCCCTCAAGTAACTACTTTGTGCTTATGCCTATCTCCAGCTGTGAAAGTTGAAATCTAATTACTAAAAATAATTAATGTTCAGAGTAACGTGAGCTGTTTTTGTTTTGCCCCTTGAAAAGGGAAAAAATGGGTAAAATAAAATCTCAAGTTGTGTATCTTGATTGTGGTGGTGAATGTCATAAAATGACATAGAACTCTCCACACTCTTTATACCGATCTCAAGTTTCCTGGTTTTGACGTTGTAGTAAGAGTTACCTAAGAAGTAATCAATGTGGGGAAACTAGTGAAGATACACAGGACTTTACTGTAATATCCCTGCAACTTCCAGCGTATCCATGATTATCTCTAAACAAAAGGTTTCTAAAAATTTATTTCCTCATCTCCCAATTTTAATTTTTTTTTAAAGATTTTATTTATTTATTTGACAGAGAGAGATCACAAGTAGGCAGAGAGGCAGGCAGAGAGAGAGGAAGAAGCAGGCTCCCCACCGAGCAGAGAGCCCAATGCGGGGCTCGATCCCAGGACCCTGAGATCATGACCTGAGCCGAAGGCAGCGGCTTAACCCACTGAGCCACCCAGGTGCCCCTCATCTCCCAATTTTAAAAAAGGATGAAGATGGATATGATTCTTCAACCCTCAGGAAAATGCAGTGCAGGCTTGGTCTACTGATCTCCATTCTGAGGGTTGAACACCTCTCCCATTTGGTCCCAACTCTCCTTTACAAGGCCAACAGCCAAGGGTAAGAAAGTTTGTTTCCCTTGAGCTCACAGACATAAATTCCAGAGCCTATACACATCTCTGCAAAGCAGATATTGAAATTTTGTGGACAGAGCAACATAAGGAGTGAAGAAATCCAACTTATCTCATTTATATTACCAGGCAGTTCATCCCTGCTACAGTTAAAGAGCCAAAACCCTACCTGCTACTGCCCATCAAACCATTAAGCCCTTTATGCATGTGATCTCATGGAATCCCCTCAACTCACCATGGGACTGCTAAGATCATATTTATTTATATTTGGCCATAGGCCCAGGCAACAATTGCCTTGCTCAGAAATCCAGCATTCATTTGATCTTCAAAAAACATTTGAGTAGCCAGATAAAAACTATACTTGCAGAACTCACAAAGATTTGAGCACCAGATCATTCATATTAAGGTTGTTTCCTAAGTACCAAGCATTAAGTCACGAGGTTTACAAGGACTCTCTTACCTGATTCCCCTCCCCCACCCCAACAACAACCTATAGAACAAGCTCTGTTTTCATTGTTATTTCTTTCCTCTTTGAAACTGAGACTTAAATAAGTCAGGGACCTTACTGAGCCAAGTACAAGACCTAATAATTGAACTCAGGGTTTCTCAATTTGCAGCTCTGCTCTTAATGGCTTGCAAATTCTGGTCACTACCAAGAATAAAGCAATGTCTTAGGTACCATCAAGATATAGGTATTATCCAGAACCAAGTTTCGAAATAACCAATGACCACAGAACTCTAGAGTTCATTACTTCATCTACTTATACAATAAAGAATGTTACTATGTGGTCTGAAAAATAATTTCATAGCTATATAAGTTTTATTAATATTAAATATTAATATTACTTAATTAATTTTTTAAAAAAGATTTTACTTATTTGAGAGAGAGATAGAGCACAAGCTGGGGAGGGTCAGTGGAAAGGGCAAAGGAAGAGGGAGAAGCAGACTCCCTTTGGAGCAGGGAACCAAATGCGGGGCTTAATCCCAGGACCCTGAGATCATGACCTGAGCCAAAGGCAGCTGCTTACCCGACTGAACCACTCAGGTGCCCGTAATTAATATTTATTAATATTAAACATACATACACTTATTAACAAGATTTAAAAGATCTTTTTAAACAGTAGTGCCTCTCGGAAATTGTAATATTCAATTATTAATTGTAAGTCTCCAAATGGGAGTATATACATTTCTCAGGTATATTTAATCAAGGAAACTATTTTCCCCCCATGGCACACCCTTCGTATTTTTGGACACTAATTTCCCAGAACCCAGTTGGAGAAATAATAATCTCCCTCTTCTCTGGATGATGCTTTTGTCCTCTTTCCTTGGAGATGTCTTAATTTTGTGCCACTGCTGCTTCTGATCCATTACTACCCTTGCATTCCACTGTCCCCTTTGACCTTTCCTTTCCTTTCCTTTCTTTTTAAAAAATTTCTTGTTCCTTTTTTTTCCTTTCTTCCTTTCTGGGAATCTCTCTCTCATTCCCAGCTTTGGTGAGAGTAGGTTTGTTTCCATAGCCTCAGTGAAAACTGAGTGTGTGTCTTGCTTCTGGCTGGTCTGATCTGTCTTGATAACACCCGAGAGCTGAACAGTTTATGGTAAATTAACAGATTTCAGTTAGATTAGATTAAATTAGATATATCGCATATTATGTTGAACCTTGCACAGTACATTTTGCATTTTCCTACAGACACTGAAGAGCTATTAAACACATAATATTGAACATTGTGGAAAGCTAGATAAAATGATGGTTGTGAAAACTTTTACCAGTGGATCCAGTGCCTATACTTCGTCATGTTAACTAAGAAGTACTGCATGTTATAAGTCATTGTTCACCCCTTGAAGTACTGTCACTGCCTTACATTTCACTGAGCCAATTAAGAAGTAAGGCATTTCATGTTAGGAACATTACATTACAACAACAACACTAGGTTTAACCGGATAGGTGTATTATTTGATCATAAAAGCCCATCCTATCACAATAATAAAAAGTACTAAGCTCTCTTCTTTCTGTTTTGAAGTCTATTTACCTTAAGAGTAAGGAAGAAAAAAAAAACTGGAAATTTTTATAACAGACCAGGGCTAGAAATAGTTTATAGAAAAAAAATACATTTAATTATAAGATTAGAAATATATTTCAATTCATGCATAGGGTAAATATTAGCACATTAGAAAACTTGAAATATGCAAAACTCTAATATTAATCAAAATAATTTGTAGCACATTTTTTAACTCAATTAATATTCTTTCATTGGTTTATATTATAGAATTTGTGATGAAAGAAATGACACTTACATTCAGTTGATTTTGTAACTATTTTGCTAATAATCATGAATCATGAAAATAAAAATTAGGACATTTCTGATACTATAATTATGATTTGAAAAGAAATTGTCTTTAGTACATTTTTGTTGGAGTCTGAAAATTACCTGAAGTATGTCTTTCCTAATATTTCATACAACAAAGTGCATTTTAAGGCTGAGTTCCTTCTTTCTTGAACTGAGCTATTTTTAAGCAGGCCACTAGTCCTCTATTTGCTATTCTCATAAGGCTTCACCAGTTTTGAGTGACTAAAGATGACTTGAGTTATGCAAGGGGTTTTAGAGACCCATGCACAAAAATAACAAATGCTAATTAAGGCAGAAAACAATGGAGTTTCAAGTTTATAAACAGGGGCAACTTTTATATTTTACTAGAATGTGAAAAAAGGTATGAAATCCCCATTCGGGTTAATATTTCTTGCCAAGAATATCTTTTTTTTTTTTTTTTTTTTTTTTTTTTTTTTTTGACAGAGAGCTCACAAGCCGGCAGAGAGGCAGGCAGAGAGAGAGGAGGAAGCAGGCTCCCTGAGAGAGCAGAGAGCCCGATGCGGGGCTCGATCCCAGGACTCCGAGATCATGACCTGAGCCGAAGGCAGCGGCTTAACCCACTGAGCCACCCAGGCGCCCGAATATCTTATTTTTACCTATTATTTAAATTGGTCTTATTTCCCCCATACCTAAATTGAAATATAATGCATTTTTTTCCTTCCCAATAAAATGTAACTCATAGAAAACACAAATACATAAATCAGTTTTGCCTTTACTCAACCCTAGAGTTGCCAGATAAAATTAGAGGGCACCTGGCTAAATTTGAGTTTCAGATATTTTTTTTTAGTATAATTATATCCCAAATACTGCATGGGACATATACTAATAAATAATTGATTATTTATCTGAAATTCAGGTTCAGCTAAGCATGTTGTATTTTTATTTGCTAAATCTGGCCCTGCTTAAGTCCTTCATTGTTTTTATTTCTACATCATAAGAAACCCCATAAAGTAGCACTGTTTTTTGTTACATAAAAATCCAAATATAGGATACTAGTTTATATATGGAATATGCAGAAAGAAACACAATGGTAACAAATACAGGGGTCCAAAATAGTGTGAATCTTTAGTTATTTCTAGTTGGGTCATGAAAGATAGTAGAATTCTGGAAAACAAAAGGACATTGCTTCAAACAATCAGGCTGCAGTAATTAACAAAAGTTTAGCACCTTCATTCTAATTTAAATTAGAGTGCCTGAGAAAACTAGCACATAATTTGGCAAGATCTAAGGCAATTACTTAAAAAGAGAAGGTGTAATTGAGCATGCAGTCTTGTCATCTTGTCATTGTACAGGTAGATTCTGCCATTGAGGAAGTGTGACTATGCCAAATGCTTTTGCTGAAACCCTATTTTGTATGTGCTCTGGGGAAGGAGGTGTCAGAGAGAGGGTCCAGGTTGCAAACACAGGGATGTAGCCTTCCAGGTGAATTCATATTAGAAAGTCCACCAGCGGAAGCTGCAAAGGAACAATTTGCTTGATGAAACTATCAGAATTAAGAGTATCAGATCCAGGAATTAGAAGATACTTGTTTAGAGACGTGATCAAGATTTTAAAAAATAGATGGCAATACCTGGCGATTTAATTATAACTATTTGTCAGGTGTTCTGGCTAAGTCTACTGTTTCCTCCTTTTGTTTTTCATGGCTTTTAATCTTAATTTTCTTTAACTACATAAGACTTACTAAATTAAGCTGTTTGGTAGGACTGTACATTTATTTTGCTTGATTTCCTTCCCGATCATTTCCTAACATGAACAGGAAATATCTTTACCACCGCCTGCAAAGAGTTACCTACGCATCACTAGAAAAGACATTCAATTAACTTCTGAAGGTTTAAAGTAATGAATGGTCAACTACCAGCATAACGAACTCTGAACCTCAAACTGAAGATCAAGTTAGCACATCTGCCTCCATCTAAGAGAATTTAAACCACGTTCCTGGAACTAATATACATATACATTTTCAAGGAAAATCAAATGACAAGTTCTACCAAGGGTGCCTTAACTGGAGTACTTAAAAAAGTTACTCAGCAAGACGATACCTCTAAACATAAAACTGATGATGTCACTGAATAGGTTTTGTCCCCAAATGCTAACCTAAGGGTCAGTTTTGTTCAACATTTTACTCCTGAATAACCAAAGTCCTTAAACAATTTATAGCTCCTCACATGGGTCTCTCTTGGGGCTTCTCCTGAACATAGAGGGTTATTACTTTCCCTTTCAAGCATATTCTAATTTAAGTCCTTCCTTCTTCACTGAAAGAGCATGAAAAAAACCGCTGGGGCCTTGGTGAAGACCTTTTTTTCCCCCCTCCTTTTCAAGACAACAGGCATTTGCTAAGTTTCAGGGAAGCACCTGTATTAATTGTATTTCCTGCTCATGTGTTGTTTTTGTTTTCAATAAAAGAATTCATCTCAGGTGAGTTAACCTTGCTTTTTCAAGAGGGCACCTGCAGTTATCTTGGTAAGGATTGTAAATCAAAACATGTTGAGCCTTTAAAGAGGGAAATAAAGAGGTGCTGACAAGAGGGGATGCCAGTGGGATTAGGAGACTTTCTCACCACTTGTATTATCAGGACTGAGAACAACTGAGTCACATTAAATTACAGGGGGGAGAAAGAGTACCAGAAATTCCACAGATGGGAGGTTGACTGGCATCTTCAGTAAGCCTGGGAAGAGGAGGGGTCTGCGAGGTCTGAAAAGACAACTCCCTCCTTAGCCTCAGGCTTCTATAATTGACCAAGATTTTTCAGCTTGTGATTTGATCCAGCCATACCCTGTTAGAGGCAACTTGCCCCCAACTGAGACCAAGGCTAGACTGAATAAGAATTAGGTGACTCGCTGGTATGTATAATACATGCATTCACATCTATTAGGATAAATGACATGTCGCTCACTTTAAGCACAGGCAGCTGGAGATTGTCATATTCTGAAAATGACAACTGTTATTTATTTATTGAGAATATTTATACAGGTTCTTCCTGGGCACGGAGAATGCATTTTACAGCAGCACTATGACACTGGGCTGTCACGTGTCTAGAGCAGAACATAGAAAACTATTAGCGCCAGCAGAGACAAAGCACATGTACTCAGGGCAGCAATCTGTAGGAGCGTAGACTGAGAAGGTTGAATGTAGCAGGTTTTTAAGTGAGGCTCAAGTCATTATCTTAACGGGGTTTCAAGCTACTCTGAGGGAAAAGGAATTGTTTTTTCCACACAGTATGGTTTCATTAAGTGCCAGAGGACTAGTTCTGAGGCATTGATTAATTTGGGCAAAGGGTTCACATTACACAGCTGAGGGGTCTCCTTGGTCAGCTGGCAAAGGAGGGGTGGAGAAAGCATGTAGGAGCAGAGGCAACGCTGCTCATCTCTTTTCCACACATCACAGCCCTTGGAGCTATAGGGCGAGTTCTTTTTTCCCCCTCCTCTGCTCTAATTTTCCCAGTATTAAAAGAGGCATACTTCCTTAAAATAGTGTGTCTCCAAATTTGAGCCCTGGGCTAAAATAAAGTGCCCATTCCTGGGCCCACCCCAGTTGTACTGAATCAGAATATCTAAGAGTCGGGACTTGGAATCTGCATTTTACCAAGTTTCCTCAGGGGGTTCCTTTGGGTATCAAGGAGTGAGAACCACTCTCTTGGAAGGTTAGAATGAGACGATGCCAACATATGTGTTCTGAGATTTGTAGATTCTTGGTGCTGGTTCACATTGCATTCACAAGAAATATTGCTTGGTGGCAACTCAAGTGCATGCAGTTTATCCTCACACAGCCCTACACCTACACATTTCTCAAGAGGCACTGTACTTTCCCAATTGTACATGTCTAAGTGTGAAGGAAGAAATATAACCTTTTCCAGAAAACACTATGGATATAATATATACATATCCGCACTCTAGAAAAATTCAATTAAGCCTAAGACCTTTCTTTTATAGCCCCTGGAAGTCACTGGTTTGTTAACAATCCCCCTACCACTTGAATGGAATTTGCAAATCTTAGTGAGTCACATAGGACACAGACCTATACAGTAAATCCTACAGAGTCATCCTTCTTATAAATGGGTTATGCCTCTTGGAAATGGGGTTTTAACATGAGCATTGAACTGAATATAAAAGTTTAAATTTCAGGCCATTTATTTTGTTAGGAGAGAAAAGAAATTCAACATCTCAGTGATACTTTTTTTTTTTTCATTAAAAGCATTATTTTCTTATTACCAAAATAAAAGATGGTCATTGGGGAAGAAATTTTTCATGATACCAATAAATGTTTTTAATAAAAATGCAAATCTTATATCTGCACAAGGACAATTGCTATCAACATTTTGATATATGTATGTCCATATCTACTTATGTACATAAAGATTTTTCTTTAAGCAAAACTGGGATTTTACCATTCATATTGCTTTGCATCCTGTTTGTTCCATGCAAAAAATATCCTGTAACTGATTTTTAAACCAATAAATATACTGTTATAGAACTTTTTTAGAAGTTCTGTGCATCCGTGTGTGGATGTATAATAATGTATTTAGTCAATACTTGGCTTTTAAATATGCGGCATATTTCCAGTTTTGCTATTGTAACGAGTGAGATAATGTTGTCGGCCAAAAGGGATTTGCTGAATGTTCTACCTCTTGTGTGAAGAGGATACACACGACCATAATAACCAAATGTCTGGTACTAGAAGTAGGCTATAAGCTTATGGGTCCTGACAGCAGGCTGAAAGGGGGACAATCCCCAAAAGCCATTTCTTCTAATGCCCCTGCCTCCAAGCCAACAGCTCCTTTCCACTCCATTCCCCATTCCTTATCCTCTGAGGATTCTGGGGATATGAGAGATTTTTCCCAGCTATAACTCCCTCCGCACCCCCAGATATTAGCTTGAACCTTTTTACTAAATTGAAATTTATAGCTACATATTAACTACATACTTCATCAAGCAGAGATGCGCTAAGGAATAAGGCAGGACCTATTCCCCGTAGCACATGGGTCATCTCTCAGAGGCGCTCAAAGGCAGATTTTTCATGACAGTAATGAAGCTTAAGCTTCATGGCCTCTTACTTGCATGGGCATCTGCCAAACATTTTGTTTTTGAAAATTTGCAAAAATTACTCTAACATGGAGAAAAAATTTGGAGAGACGTTTTGAAATGCTTCCATGAAATAAGTGAA
Source organism: Lutra lutra (assembly GCF_902655055.1). Lineage (NCBI taxonomy): Eukaryota > Metazoa > Chordata > Mammalia > Carnivora > Mustelidae > Lutra > Lutra lutra. Next base: position 40,157,156 of record NC_062288.1, read on the forward strand.
AATTTATCTCCAATGTCCTGATTTGAATGTTTATGAAGGGGTACCATTTTTTTTCATCTGTAGATACATTTAAAAAGTAAAAGGAAATTCAGAAAAAATTAATAGAATATGAAATTAAAAGGAATAAAGTTAAGTGATAAAATCAATAGAAATTACTGCTATACAGAAGCAATGTAAACAAAAAGAACTTTGACATTAAAACAAAAGCAGTAATGAAGAAAGATGTCTTTCAGTGGTGTCATCTACAACGAGCTAGTTAGTGAGTATATTTCAATTCAAAGTGTATTTAAGATTAGTCATTGCAAAATAAAAGTTGAGATTCTCTTTAATACAGCTGTGTATGAAAAAATTTTAAAAACATTTTCCCAAATTTAACAAAAATTCTAAAAATTTATAGGACTTTACCTATAACAAAGTGTGAAGCTGAAATAATTCTTTAAACTAAGTTCTAAAAAAATTTTCTTTCAACCAATGTTCTAGAGGAAAGACCAAATTTCTTTCTGCTCTATAAAAAAATTATAAAACTCATTATCATTGGAACAAGCAAAGAGTCTGCTGCTCCTCTCCCTCCCAAAAAGTAAGAAAAATGGTTTAGAGTCAGGTAGCTGATTTTAAAGTCATGTTTTGGTTTTACTGTTTTTAGATTTTTATGATATCTGTTGATTTGTTAGCTTTCTAAACTTTGTATGTATTCCTCTTTCTGAATATTCCTTTTTGTATCCAATTTTTGTACACATGCTTTCTATTCTTTTTGTTAAGGAGGGCCTGCCCTGACTTGTATGAGCTTCAGAACCTATAGAACTTGGATTCAACCCTGACTTTGTCCAAACCCATAAAGCTCAGTTGCATCAACATTCATTTACACCAAGAAGGTGTTTGTGGCCAACGAAGAGGTGTGTAGTCCTGGTGAAGATCAAAGAATGGAGAAAGCAGCCTTTGGGGTTGGGAGGCAGTTGTTGGAAAGGAGGCATGCAGAAAATGTGCAAGGGACCCAGTGGACTTGAGAAACTCTTTGTAAACAGGTAAAGTAACTCTCCTGAGCAGCATGTCAGGTCCCTAAGTGGTGCTTAAACATATCACAAAGGTAGCAGATGAAGGATCAGATTGTTAAGGAACAACTTGCTTGTAAAAGCCAAAGAGCAGTGGTTGATCTGATAACTCCAAGATTCTTAATAGCTCAACACAAATAAACCACTTGTAAATGCCCCTGGGCTAGCCTGCATCCCAACCCTTTTCACCTGGCAGTAATATATGGCCAGTAATTACCATAATGAGCCACCAGAAGGCATCTATTTGTTAGCCCTGGAAGAGCTTGCATCTGGCTTTTAGGTGTGAAGCTAGGAGAGGCGAAGGACAAGGAGTATTTGAATATACATTTCCTCGAGCAGCTACTTATTTGAACAGCTGCTTAAGAGGCACACAGCAACAATAAGAGTCAGTCCAATTCAGGAGGCTGTGTGCATCTTGATTTCTATTTTTTTTCTTTGAAGTACAGGACCAGCCTATTTTCTCCCCGGGTAATAATTTCTCCAAATTAAAAGTGGTTACCCGACTTAAAACCTGTGACAAGTCTATTGTGTTGACCTCTACAGCTGGTAGAGGGTGGAGGTTGCCAGGGAAATGGGCTCTAGAAATGAAACATGGAACACGCTCGGAAGTCACGTGCCAAATTGTTTGGTTTTAGATTAAGTTTCACAGGAAAAATAATCCAGAGCTTTTTCTCTCTCTTTTTTTTGTCTTTGTCAAAACAAAGAACGTATAACAAAAGCAACATTTTTAGCCATCTGCTGAAAATATAAAAATATTTTCGTCAAAATAACAAATCGGTGGTTTGTTTTGTCAGCCTGTATGCTTTAAAAATTCCAATGATAAGCATTCCCCAGATATCGGATAGAGGCAAATTTGCCATTTGAAGAAAAGAAAGGAATCTAGGTACATAAGAAATGAGCTTAAAATGACACTGGAGCTGGCACTGAAATTGGAGAACAGAAAATGTTTTTTGGGGGAAAATGTATGAATCTTTGTAATTGTCTGGCTAGGAATCCAAACAAACGTTTGGTCTCCTTTAGCACTTACCACATCGGTCAGAGCTGGATTGTTCAATGCCTTAACACCTCTCCTTATGAAAAGATATTAGAAACGCTGTGTATTTCTCAAGCTATTAGGAAGATACGCAAAACAATGCCTCTAAAACAAAAACATCAAACAAAGGTCATGGGTATTTCTTATTGACCCAAAGTTTACCTTAGATAAAGAGATTTATATGGAACCTGAAAGAGGCATATCAGAGTTTTGCCTTGACATTCATGGATCACTGAGCAGTTCCAAATGCTTCTAAGAAGATTATCAGGGGGTTGTGTTTTCTGAAGTTTCCTGATCTCTCCTTTTACCTAGGGGTCAAACTGTAAGCATTTGAGATGTTAGCAAGACACAAGATGACAGAGCCTGCAAATAAAATATAGGTCATACAGATTCCCCCTAAAGATTCATCAGCTTACAATTTTATTTTACATGGCTGCATTTTCTTTTATTTTTTAGTATAATAAAGAACTTTAAAAGTATACATATATAGCTAATACAGTCACATGGTTCCAGGATCTAACAGTATAAAAATTGTCTATAGTAAAATGTCTCCCTACTCCTAGGTTCAACCGGTTCAGTATCTTCCTGCCCTAAATATCCACTCTTAATAGTTTCTTGTATACTTTTCTGTGTTTTCTTCTTCTAATATCCAAGTAAACCCATCCATATATATTGGTTTCACCTATTTTAATGCAGAAGTCATATACTCTGCACACTGTTCCATATCTTACTTTTTCACTTGATACAATATATTGGAGATTTTTAAAAAAATCTGGTTTCCTCATTTATTTTTAAATAAATCATTGAAAGAAATGGTTTCCTCATTTATTTTTATAACTGTATAATATCTCATTGTTTGAATGGATTATAATTTACTTAATCCAAATCGCAGCCTTTTTAAGTCCGGGTCACTCTTAGAAACACCATTCAAAAATATGATGTGGCAAGTTCCATGTACTTCCATTTGTATTCACATTCAAACTAAAGTTTTATTTGCCTGTAGCTTGAATTGTTAAGACTCCAGAAAATAGAGATCTGTGGAGTCAAAGATTATTTGAAAGAATAACCTGATTTAGAAATTTGAGTTAGATAAAATGCATGGAATTAGAACATAAACTCAACTAAAAACATTTAAGATATTATTAGTTCTTGGTAGGCTTTTGTCTTGAGTTGCCCATATTCTATGGGGTGTTTTTCATGCCCACCTTATTTTCTTTAAATATTGTATAAACATCCAGACTTACTTTGATTTTTTTCTAAACATGGGAGCAGCTGCCCTACAGGGCTTTGTCTCTCAGACCACAAAACTAGTGTTTCTTTAAGGTCTTTCTACCTCTCTGATCCTACTTTTACATTTAATTAAGGTAATCCTTCAATCTACATCCTCTTCCAGACCCCATTCTCCTTTCTTTCTAAGTTGTTATCCATGTTCCACCTGAAGCAGGAGATCATATTGCAGTTTGGGTCCTAAGCTCATTAAAGAAGAATGCATCTGGCATTTCTCTGGGAGGAAAATGGGCTTTCAAGTTCTAATTGGAAAGATCTGAAGAGTGTAGAACTATGATGTCTTTTTGACCATGGGCCCCAGACCACTGAGTTTATATGTTCACTTTGTGGAAAACGTAGGGTCCATAATCTCGGTTGCAGTTGCTGTTTCCCTGTTAAATAAAAAAGAATTTTTTTTAAAACCTCTATCCTGATATGGGCAAAATTGTGTATGCATGTGTAGTCCCTTATTGAGATTAATATAATTTGTCTCTCTTTAAAGACTCATATGAGGTTTATGGATAACCCTGGAGTATTAGGAAAATTCAAAGAGAAATACAACCAAGAATGAAGCTGTGTCATCAGAGAGTGAGAAAAACAGAAAAGGAAGGAAGGGAAAGAGGGAAGAAAGAAGGAAGGAAAGAGGGAATCATGTGGAACTGAGGTTAACTGTGTCTGTCTTTGCCTCCTATCAAAATGGAAGATGGAGCATTTTATCTGGTGTTGAGAGCTAAAGCATAAGCATGTGGTTTTGCTTGAAGGAAAAGGCTAAAGAGTAATGTTCTCCCTCTCTCTCTCTCTCTCTTTTTTTTTTTTACAAAAGTACTGGGAATTCAAAACCTTCTAATGCAAAAATGAAAGAAAAGAGGACTAGCAAAAAACAAGTAATAATAAATAGTTCGCTACTTACCTATTTACCTAAATACACATGGTCACTCCAACAGTCCCTTAAGTGCCTGTTGCTTGTGTGATCCCAAGGATATGTAATAAATATTTGCTGATGTTACTGAAAGCGGATATTATTGCCCCCCTCGGTTCTATCCATGACACGATAATGTCATCTTTGTAACTACTGTATTAAGTTAAATTCTTACAATGCTCCCTTTCCCAGGCCCCCTTTTAAAATTATACATATTTTGCTCTTACAAGACTTTAAAAGAGAACAAGAAGACCAGCAGATTCCCTTCCTGCCCTTCTGACCCACATCCATCCTGGGGTCAGCCCTTATCCTGTCTTTATATAGTCTCTAGAAAATAGGTGTCAGATCCCCTTCCCTTGGTTTAAACACTAGCTCTGCATGTACTTATTTTCACCTGTTGAGAATGCAGTTCCACTAAAGCATTGAATCAAACATACAGATTCCTTCTGAAATAATCATAAAAGGATTTATTTCCCTAAGAACTTGTTAGCTTATCTAAACATCTGCTACTCAAAAGTGATTACTTGGGAATTTCCAGGTCACACGGGAACATGCAAGTCTATTGCTACTGGATTCATTTAGACAGAAACCAGTAACCAACCAAACATTTTGAGGTGAGGCAGAGAATGCTTTAAAAATCAGTTCATGTTTAAGAAACTCAAAGTATATGAATTTACCTACTTTTAAATGCCATTCCTGCTTTTGTTTTATTTTAATCCATCTTTAGAGTTGGCTTTTCTGCTGAAATCTTTAGGTAGCAAATATATAGAAACCATCAAAGCCTTTGAAAGTAAAGACCAAAAGATTAACTCTCCTGTAGCAATATCAATAATTTTTGGTTAAGTGAGAGAAACAGAATTTTTAAAAAAATGGTTTGCAAATAAGTGTTTGACAAGAGACTTCAAAATCTAGGAAATACTTATGGTATGGATAACAGGTTGAGGGAAAAAAATCATAATATTTTGAAAATACTATATTCAAAAAGAATAAGGGTAATGCTGAAAGTGATTTAAGAGAAGGGGAGGAACCAAATTCCCTAGAAAGGTTTTAGCAAACATCTGGCTTGGCAGAAAGAAAGGAAGCAATCATCAATTGAACACCAATATGCCACTCAATTGGCACTTACTATCTCATTTAATTCTCAAACAAATATGATGACTTGGGCTTAACAGCCAAGGAATTTACAACTCAGCAAGAATGAGTAAGGTGACCAATGTAAGTGGCAGAGCCAGAATTCCAACTCTATCGGTCTGCTCAGGAGCTTACCACCATGCTATGTCCTCCTTGTTTTCATAAAGTTATTGTAAAATATAATTTAAAACACCAGTGATGTGTTTTCTTCATGTGTGAACTCTGGCTCCTGATGCTTAGTTCTGGTCTCAACTATTGGAGGAGGTAGATAGGCAGATTTCACAATGGGTATGTAGTATTCTGCCTGGATTTCTCCATAGGGAACTTGGTCTACAGTTTAAAGTCTGCAATGTAGTCCCCTAGATACAAGAAGTTTGGAAAGAGCAGTGGGAGAATTAGGAGGTAGAAAGGAAGGAAGCCAAGGATATGTCTAGAGCCAACATCTGCCACAGAGTAAGTTTTATTTACTATCTGCTTTTGACAATTTGGAATAGAAGGGATGCTTATACAGACTGCATAGATAAGGGACACTGGGAGAAGAGACATGTACAGGCTGGCTTTTCATAACCAGAGGCCACCAATAGGTTGTCCCTTTGGACTGTGGGTTGCTTTATGTAGCCCACGCACTGTTTATTTAAATAGTTGCCAACATTCAAAATTCATTCCACAAGTACCTACTGGGCATGTGCCTGGTGCTATTCTCGGAGCTTCAGATTCATGAAAGAATCAAACAGACAAAACCGCCCTCATGAAATTTCCATTCTAGCAGGGAGAGACAATAAATGATGTACATAATAAATGATTAACATACAGGATCTTAGGAAGTAACAGCTAAAAAGAAAAGTAAATGAGGGTAATGGGCCTTTAGAAGAAAGGTGGGGTCGTTGGTTGGAAGCTTCATTGAGAAAGTAGCATTTGAATAAACACTTGCAGGAGGATACGGAGTTAGCTATGGGAAAATGGAGGTGTGAGGAATGTTCCAGGATGAGGACATAAATCCCCCAGTCTCAAAGGTGGGAGCATGAGTGCTTGTCTAAGGAGTAACAAGAAAGCCAGTGGGCCCACACTGGTGTGAGCAAATGAAAAGGTAATAAGAAACAAGGTAGAGAACTGATGAAGGCCCAGATGAACCAGGGCCTTACAAGCTTTTGTAAGGATTGACTTTTACATGATTGAAATTAGGAGCCATGCAGGAGTTTGAGCAGAGGAGTGACACAATTTAACTTACAATGAAAAGAATTACTCCCATCACTGTTTTGAGAATGGATGTAGAAAGGAAGTAAGAATAGACTCAGGAAGGTCAATTAGGAATCTTTTGAAAACCTCCAGATGAGAAATCATGCTGGTTTGGGTGGTACCAGTGAACGTTATGAAAAACAGTGTGAAAATGTTTTGAAGTTCAAAGCAACAAGATATCCTTTCAGATTGGATATGGAGAAAGGTAAAAGATGGCCACAAGGTAATAAGTGTGGGCAAGGATGTGGAGAAAATTAACACTTGTGAACTGTTGGTGGGAATGTAACTGGTGCAGCTGCTGTGGAAAACAGAGGTTCTTCACGAAGTTACAGACAGAATCACCATATGATCCAACAACTTCACTTCTGGATATATACCTAGAATAATTGAAAGTAGGGTCTCAAAGAGGTATTTGTATACCATGCCCGTAGCAGCATTATTCATAATAATAATTTTCATCAATGGATGAATGGAAAAACAAAATGTTATTATTCAGTCTTAAAAAAAAAGGAGATTCTGACATATGCTATCATGTGGCTGAACTTAAAAAGATAATATGCAAAGTGAAATAAGTTAAATACTTTGTGACACTGTCACAAAAAGACAAATACTATATGATTTCACTTATATGAAATATCTAGTCATCAAATTCAGAGACAAAAAGTAGAATAGCAGTTTTCAGTGGTTGGGGTTCAGGAAAAATGGGAGTTGTCATTTAATAGATACGGAGTTTGTTTGCAAGATGAAAAGAGTTCTGGAGATTGACTGCACAACAATGGGAAGGAACTTAACACTCTGAACCCTGCACTAAAAATGGTTAGTATGGTAAATTTTATGTTATATGTACTTTACCACAATTAAAAAATTTTTAGAAAGCAACTGAGTCTGGGGAAAAAGTAAGGGTTGTAATTTCAGAAAAGCAGAAGTTTTGAAATAAAAAGCATCTTTATTCCTCACATATGAGTTAAATCTGGGAATTAAAAATATATTTCAAAATAAAAAGATGACTTAAGTTTCTAGCCTGAGAATGACATTTTGTCATTATGATTATGGAGAATGCTGTGGACAGAGCAGACTTTATAGGAAACATCAGGAGTTGAGTTTTGTCCATGTAATGTTAGCAATATCTATTAGATATCCCAATGGAGATGTTGGAGAGAGAGGCAGATAGGCAAGTCAGAGTTCAAGAAAGTGATCTGAACCGAAGACATAAATTTGGAAGCCACTGGCAAAGATGGTTTTTAAAGACATGAGCCTGAATGACGTTGCAAAAGAGTGAGTAGAGTGAAAAAAGGACGAAAAACTCTAATGTTAAGAAATTTGGCAAGTGGAGGAATGTTTCAAAAATTTCCAGATTTCTGTCTTCTCTTGAAAATGGGATGATATGGTGACTCTGAATCTACATTTCTGCACGTCATCAATCAGCTGGAACTGAATCACTGTTGACCTTTCTCCTCTACACCTCCCCGCCACCACACACACACAACCTGGTGCCTTTAGACAGGGGTATGTGCTCCCAGGCTCACCAATCTCTCCATCAGGCTGGTTTTATTCATTCACATCACCTGCTTGGACTTGGGGAGGGGAACTTTGAGTTTGCCAGTCCTGGTATATACCTACAAACACAGATGGTACTAACATTTCTATCTCTAACCTAAGGGTAATAACGGCTACCTTGAACCAATCTAGATTTTCCCATAATTTTATTTGGGAAATCCAGCCAGTATCTTCATGAGAAGATATCTGGTCCATTGGTAAATCTGAGGTTGACATTCTTACCCAGAGAAAGAGAAAGATGGCATTGAGGTACAAAGAATGAATTAGTAGGCATTTCAGCTTTTTCTTCTGTTCAAGAACTCAAAGTGCTACCTCAGTCTTGGTCAGCTTTGAGTAGCAGCCAAGATCTTATAAATAATCAAAGGAGGGTCATGTATGGGTAGAACAAAGGCAAAGAAATCAAGGGAAGAACAATGGATTGAGAAATAAGCAGGATGAGGTGTCCAGTTACATCTGAAATCTTAAGGCACTAGGCTTCAAGCATGATTACTTTGCCTGCATAGCAGCATAAAAGTGTGTATTAATTAGAAAGTAAAAAATAGTAAGTTTAGTTTTTAACCTGATAATTCACTTGGAATGTGGATCCATGTGTTGAGCAAATAGGAAATTGCAAATGAGCTGTAACTTTAAAGAAATGTATTTGGCTGTCAGGTTTTGAGGAAGAAATTATTTTCTCCTTTGAGATTTCAAGTACATATCCCTGCGCTGAGATTCTGTCTTCATTGATCTTAAAGGCTATCTTGAGAAACCTCTACATGGGAGAATGTTTGACCAGTCATCAAACCTAATGAACGCCTACTATATGGTTCTGTAGTCTAGTCAAAAAAAAAAAAAAAAAGGATTTGCAATCAAGGTTTTTGGTCTTTCTCAAGATTGACCCATGGAGTGATCATGAACTTTGGTGGAGAATGTGGAGCCAATCAGGGCCTCCTCCTAACACATTACTATCTGCTCTTCGAAAGAGAAATGATCATCACATTTTGGGCATCTCCCTATCCTGCCTCTCTCTCTGAAAAAAATATCATCTTCTCAAATGCATGTACATAAAAAGGTGTTTAATACTTTCTAGTGCCAGATCCCTTTGTTTCCTTCATTTGTTGGTTTTACTTTGTTTGCTACTCTTGTCTTCCTCAGGAACTGATATCTTGAACAATTGATAAACGGTTCCTATGGCAACAGTCAGCAAGCCAAATCTCTCTCAACAGCTCTCCTTTTTCCCCAACCCTATCTCTGTTTTTTCTTTTTTTTTTTTCTTCTTTAAAAAGCTTTTTAGTCTTTTACTTCAGTATTTCCATATTTGGGAAGGAGAGAAATTTAAAAACTCATTCACTAAGCTTATTTTCTCATATTTAATGGACACTGACATTTATAGGACAGCTTTTTAATAGAGGCCTCAGGCCTCAGTCAGATACCATTAATTTTGCATTCGTGACTGCATGTGAAATTATAGGATCATCACACCTGATAAATTTTTTTTAATTTGTTAAATAAAAATTATTTTAAAAATACATTTTATCATTTAAATTTTGATTATAAAGTATTCCATACTTTATTCCATAGATGATAAGTAGGGTTTAAAAACCAAGATAAAAGCAAACACCCATTTCACTTAGCAAAGAGGTAAAGCAGCAGGAGGATGTCCAGCATGAAAACATGCATGAGAAAGCCATCAGGACCAGGCCTATTGACTGTTCTGCATCTTCCATTACCAGCAATGGGAGTGGTCAGCTGCAAGAGGAAACTTTAAGATCTTTAAAATATCCTTTCTCTAGTTATTATGACATACAGTAGGAGCATAAGACATTGTGGACTGGATTAGACCTGGTTTCCACATGTCTCTCTGGTTTGTCTGGAACAGGGTCTTGGGCAGAATTTGGGAAGACATTGTAGTTGTCACGAGATCATCAGCATCTACAGGCTGATATTCTCCAGTTTTTTCAATATCCTTCATGTTACACTATAAATTTAACATTCATAAGTTTATTAGTCATGCGTATTTATATTTGCAGCCATTGTCACATCTTGGTATTTAAGAGTTCTATAAATTTATGTTTTTTAAGTATTCAAACAGCTGAGCTTCATTCAATATTCATGAGAGGTCATCAAGTGTGGCAGGTAAATCAGAAACTCTAGTGCCAGACTGGCTAGAATCAAGTCCCAGCTTTTCCACTATGAGACCTTAGGCAAATTACCTTACCTCCCATGTGTGATATAAGGATAATAATCATATTTTTATTTTTATTATAGTATTGTTATGAGAATTAAGTAAATTCACATAAATTACATGGTATTCCTTAATTTATTGATTATAAAAACTACCCCTCTCAAAATCTCAAGCTTCATGTTATAATCCTTTAAAATAAAATGAGTTAGTGTGGAAACCATCTGTTCTTCCAGTCATCCTGATCCCTCTTCAATCTTCAGTTCTATATTGTTACTCATGGGATGCAGAAACCAGAATTAAATTAAGACAAACTATGCTATCCTTATTTTTTTTCCAAAATAAAGATTTACCAGGAAAGGTGTGATGGTTAATTTTGTCTGTCAATTTGATTGGGCCCAGGGATTCCCAGGTAGCTAAATATTATTTCTGGGTATGTCCCTGAAGGTGCTTCCAGAAGAGATAAGCATTTGAGTTGGTGGACTAAATAAAGCAAATGGCCCTTCCTAATGTGAGTGGGCACCATTCAATCCACTGAGAGCATGAACAGAATAAAAAGGTGGGAGAAGGCTGAATTCATTCTCTGCCTGACTGTTGAACTAGGACATAGATCTTGTGCCCTCTGTGCTCCCGCTTCTCAGGCCTTCAGACATGGGATTTAATCTACACCAACAGCTCTCCTGCTCTAAGGCCTTTGAACTACATCTCTGGCTTTGCTGGGTCTCCAGCTACAAGATGGTAGATTTTGAGACTGCTCAGCTTCCACGATCATGAGAGACAATACCTTATAATAAATCTCTTGCTATCTATGGATAGTTGGACATATAGGTATATCCTATTTGTTCTGTTTCTCTAGAGAGCATTACTATAATAACCAACAATGGAAAACAATAGTAAAATCATATAGAGGCCTAGATTGGCAGGTCAAAATTTGTTGACATAAAACTAACTCTACTTTCCACCTTGGGGATTAGATAGCAACACCTGGGGAGTTGGCCAGGAGATACCCTCAGACTTCCTCATATCAGAGTTGAATGATAAACAAAGGCTCTTCAGATATAGGCCAAGGTACCTTTGAGTTGGGACTACTTCTAACCTCAGTTTTCAGAATCTGCTTCCAAGCCTCTTTACCAATTGAGTTGATTTATGTCAAGTTTTATGCAAGATCGGATAGGGAATGTGTTTTTCTTCTTGAAATACATTTCCTCCTGATAGCTGGGGTTTCTTTCATTGCAATAAATAGAAACCTACTCAAGCCAACTTTAAGTAACTGAGATTTATATAGGGCATAAGGGGAAAAAATGTGGATAGTAAATCCTGCTTAGAGTCTCATCAGCTACAGCCAGAGGGTAGTGCTTATTCAAAGCAGCTGAGGTACCACAGCAAGAGCTGTGGGAGCTCTTCCTGCAGAACAGGCACCCTAACTATGACACCTGAACTGAGCTTATACCTGCCTTTTTGGAGAAAAATAAAACGGGCCCATATCCATATATAGCAGGCCAGAATTGAGGATATAGAAAGAGTAGAGAGAAAATTGTGATACAGCCATTACAAAAAGATTTATTTATTTTTCACAGACAGTTTTCACCCAAGTCCTGAGGCATAATTAAAATAATATGAGACCTATTTCTTTCACTGCACTGAAGTTGAAGTGTAACCCCTGGGCACAAAGTAGGTTGCATTCAACAACACTTCAGATTTGTTCCTGGTTCAGATCTGATAGTTAGATGCCATTATCTTATAGGCACATTTGTGCCATTTTCCCATAATGTGTTATCATCTTACATCAGTCTACATGAAGCTTATTTGCCATTTTTCTGCCCACTCATATGGCCAAGTTATTTCCTTTTTCAGTTTATTCTTATTGCCTTGGGATGTCACTATACAGAGAGCTCTGCAGAAAATTTTATTCTAGCAGGCATTTTTTCATTTACAGAAATGTTAAGTAAGATCCAGGACTCATTCCTGGTTTTTACACATTTCCATACATACAGGTCATCTTTCCCTCCATTCTTCCCTTCTTTCCCTGTTGTCATCTTATTTAACAAGTACTATTATAAGCCTGAAATTTCAAACACTCAGGATACCTCGGTGAAGCAAACAGATAAAAATCATGAGTCTCACAGAGCTTACCTATTAGTGTGGAAAGATAGCCTGTAACAAATAAAAAATTGAATATATGAGCGATCTGTCATGTTGCTACAATGACGGACACAATTTTTCCTTTCACTTGGTTTCACAATTTGAGTTAGTTCTTCAACGATGGAGTATTCTCCCACAAATCCACAGTATCTACCTTAAATTGGAAGAGAATTACTTTCCTGTGTTTTACATTTTATTTTCGAAGGACTTGGAGTTGTGAATCAGTAAAAAAAAGGAAGTAGAATGTTCATTTTTTTAAGGAGGAAGTTTAGGGTAAAATTGGTTTAGCAAATAGTTCTGGCATATCTATGAAACATATAACAGAATAAATTATAGCCCTGTCCTTAAAGACTTTATAATTTAATTGAACAAAGTAATAAACAACAAGGTGATAACAGAAGCCAGCAGTCCCTATCTCATATGCGTTACAAGATGTGTAAGGATAACAAAGGGGTTTGATTCCAATTAAGAATAGTGAGAAATGCAATTTGAAAGTATGGTTGAAACCTGTTATTTTGTCTTTTGAGAACCAATACCCTCCACCCTTCTCTTGGGAATTGTTTCTCCTCCCATTCCAGCCGCATGGTTCAGATAAAAGAATCCATGTTTTAATGTGAGTGACTTGACCTTCACTTCTGACTAAAGTAGATTGCCATTTTTGTACACCTGAAACTAATATAGCACTGTGTTAATTACACTTGAATTTTTTAAAAAAAAGTAGGTTGCCATGATCACCTGACCAAAGCTGGACCAATTAAAGACATTTTCCAGTGATTGTGAACTCGATAAAGACAAATCATGTCAATCCCTTCCCACTGATAAAAACCGTAAATTATAAATTCCAGTCACTTTATAATCAGGGTTTCCACAACATGGAAAAGAATTTCTGCTACAAAGCTGAATAATATGGACACCAAAGATAAGCTAGATAAGAGAAGAGAGAGTCAAAGCCCTGGCTGTGCTCAAATCTCTGGCTTAAATTGTCTTGAGATTCAGCTATTTTATCAGTAACAAGATTTTTTAAAATATGAAAGATCAAGTGAATTCCTAAAACTAATCTATGCCATAAACCTTGCAAAAACTATATATCTCATCCTCTTCCAAGACAAGATGAGTTATTTCAGGAGTTGGTCAATGGCTCAAATAATTTAAGGAGGTGGCCAGAGTCTCCAGTCCCTTTCATAAAATACTAGGTTGGGGCTATGGGAGATCCTAAGATGTATACAGCACTGCTGTTGGCCTTACATCACTTATTACTTGAGGAGGAAGAAAAAAATAGGTAAAAAGAACTGGCAAGTCATCCACAACAGTCATGGAGTATGAGCCAAAATCATGAGTGATGGAGACCAGAAGTGCTGCTTGGAGTTCAGAAGGAGAAATGATCTGAGCTATGGTGGGCAGTCAAAGAAAAATCCACAGAGAAATACAGTGGGTCTGAAAATTAAGTAGAATTCAAATAACCAGAAGAGGAAAACAAAAGGTCATAAAGATGAGTTCAGTGAATACTGTCTGTTTTTTGATAGTTTTTCTTGTTTATTCTCGTAAGAACTTTTGGATCAACCTAACCTATGAAACAATCGCAGAATCCCCTGTTTAAATAATGTGATCCCATTCTATTTTTGAACAACCCCTATCAAATACAAAGTTTTCCCATCCAATGATAACTGGCCCCAACTCTATTTCAATATAAATTACTATCATACTTACATCATTGAGTCCCTAAATTGATAAGACTCATAGGTTTTTGCTCAATATTTTTAAATACATTTTTATGCTGATAAGAAAGAGCTTCTATTTTTTCCCTTTCACATTACCCCCTCAGACTAATCATAGTACTATCTCTCATCCTCTGTGTAACTAGTTTGTTAAAATGATGACCACTATCAGTAAACATCATTATAACATTTTTTAGTTGCATAGCACTTTGCAGTTTATAAAGTAGCTCCAAATACATTTACATAGTAGTCCTCTGAAGTAGACAGGGCATAGCTTATGATCCTTATAATGAGAAACAGGTATAGCACAATTAAAGAGACTTGCCCAGATATTGTACCAAATGACTATTGTCCTAATTCTGCTCAATGGAAATGGCAAATTCATCTACAAAAATGCCTGTCATCTGATTTGTACATCTGGTACCTAGGCGCAGGAAGGAGGGGCTGCTGAATCTTCCCTCTCCAGGTCAAGGCTTCAGCATTTCTCTTATTTGCCCTTCCGTAGCCCAGTCCTCAATCCCACTTCTGCCCCCAATCCAGAGAACAAAGGCACAAGTCTGAATCTCAGATCTGGGAGCAATGTTGGTTACCATCTAGTGAGAGATGCTCAAACATAGATGCATTTCAGAATAACTTGGGTTAGTTTTTAAAATAACAAATCCCTAGACCCACCTCCAGACCTATAGAATCAGAATCTTTGCAGTTTGGGGCTGGGGTGAGTGGTGAAGTGATGTGGCAAGAATATAGTCTTTTAAATTTAAAATATTGAATTTTTTTTTAAAAGATTTTATTTATTTGACAGAGAGTGATCACAAGTAGGCAGAGAGGCAGGCGGAGAGAGAGGAGGAAGCAGGCTCCCCACTGAGCAGAGAGCCTGATGTGGGGCTTGATCCCAGGACCCTGAGATCATGACCTGAGCCAAAGGCAGAGGCTTTAACCCACTGAGCCACCCAGGTGCCCCTGAATTGTTTTTAAATAAAGAAAAGTATAGAAAATAATATAACAAAAACACATGTATCTGCAAAGTAAAATGAGCAAATGTTATTATGGTTGTGTAGAGAAAAAGAGTGCTTTAATGGTAAACTATGCATTGTCTGGACTCTAGAGGAGACCTTTCAGGGTTATCAGATTCTGATTCTATGGGAACCACTGTACAACCTTTTATATTGTAGATAATGATAGCAATGCAAAATAAATCTTATCTACAGACATACAAATCCTGTCTCTTCTTTTTGCCCCGGAAAAACAAATTTACACACATTTCAATATTGTTGATCTATAAATGTATCTGTTCCTGAATTCTCTTTTAAACCCATTTTAACATCTGACTAGTTCCCACCATGATTAAGTTAATGAAAATCTATAAAATGTGTTCATTTCACATCAATATGAGAGTTGGGACTTTATAGTTTTTTGAAAATTATCTCTCAACAGTTTTTTTCAGAACTTTTTTTGTTTTTTAATTAATCTACAGAAAATGTCATTTTGCTCCTTACCTCCTTCTCTTCACAGAGGCAACCACTATCGTGAATTTAGTGTCAATATGAGTTATATCTTTTACTTTCCTTAAATATATACATACTCAAAAAAAGTAATATTCGTTTCAAAAATAGACTTTAATATAATACTCTATGTGAAATACCACAACTTACTTTTTAACTTAATAAATATTTGAGATCTGTTCATGCTGATATATGTAATCAATGTCTTTAATGGCAAGTGATATGCTTGCTGTTTTAAGATTAACTTTATAATTTATTTTTCCAAAACAATATCTATTCTATTTGCCTTACAATTATCTGGCCTCAAGTTTTTCAGTTTTCTATATGGACTTTTTCTTTACTGTATGTTAATTATGCCCACACTTTTCATTTCTTAAATTGTTTATTTTCATCCTTTCCATGTTTTCTTCACTTGTCTTTTTTTCCTTTCCCTAGAAATAAACTGCTTGATTGTGCTGTTTCTTATTATTTTCATTGTTGTTGACTTGTTTTTTTAATGTCACTAAAGTCTGTTATTATCTTTTGTCCTTCCTTTTACTTTCTTTCCTTGTTTATACACTGTATATTAATCATGCCCTCATATTTTGAAATGTACTACTTCATTGTTGTTCAATCTTAGTATTTTGCAGTTGTTTTTGTTTTGATTTCCTGCCTAACTTCATGAATTCTTTAAAAGCATAATTTTTAGTTTCCAAATATATGGGTTGGGTTTTTGTTACTATTTTATATTAGAGTTCTAATTGAACTGCATTGTTGTTAGGAAATGTGATCTATATAAGACATTGATCTATATACAACCTCCTTAGTGAGTCTTAAACATTTTTACATAAATGTTCCATTTGGTAAACACACACAAACAATACATACATACACACATACATATATACACTATATAGGCAAAAGAATAGGCAGAATTTTTTTGTTTGAGATTTGAGACAAAATTTGAAATTTGAGATGAAAGTATTAAAATCTCCCACTATGGATGGATATTAAAGAGGGCACATATTGCATGGGGCACTGGGTTTTATTCATAAACAATGAATCATGGAACTCTGCATCAAAAACTAATGATGTACTGTATGGTGACTAACATAACATTAAAAAAAATGGGGCACCTCAGTGGGTTAAAGCCTCTGCCTTCGGCTCAGGTCATGATCCCAGGGTCCTGGGATCGAGCCCAGCATTGGGCTTTCCGCTCAGCAGGGAGCCTGCTTCCCTCTCTCTCTGCCTGCCTCTCTGCCTACTTGTGATCTCTCTGTCAAATAAATGAATAAAATCTTTAAAATCTCTCTGCCTGCCTCCTATGATCTCCTTGTGATTGTCTCTGCCTCCTTGTGATCTCTATCAAATAAATAAATAAAATCTTAAAAAAATAAAAATAAAAAACTTTAAAAAAACCCCCAAATCTCCCACTATGGTTATACATTTCTCTTTGTAATTTTGCCAGTGTTTCTGGGCTATGTTGTCGAATGCATATAATTTTATTATTATTTCACCTATTGGCGTATGTTGATTTTTCTTAGTATATAATGTTCCTCTTTATTTTAGTTAATACTATTACAGGAATTAGTGCTTTTTCCCTTAAATTTCATTGTGCCTAATGTTACTATTAGCTTCCTTTTGTTGTGTTTGAATACCTCTTTCCATTTTTTAAAAAAATTTTCAACCTGACGTTATATTTTATATGTGACTTTTGTTTAAAAAATATAGTTGCCTTTTGGGAAAAATTCAGTTTTATAGTCCTTCCTTTTAGGTGCATTTAATCTATTTACATTCATAGGTAATATTTACATTCATAGGCAATATATTTAGACTTACTAATACCAATTCACTTTGCAGTTGTTTTAATTGTATTTTTCTCTTTTTATCTCATTTCTTATCTTCTGTGGTTTTTATAAACACTCTTTATTTCACTTTCCACTGCTGGTTTTGAAGCTGTAGATTCCATTCCTATTATTTTAGTGGTTACTCTTCTTTTATTTTTTTTTAGATTTTATTTATTTGAGAGAGAGAATAACAGAGAGTGAGCATGAGAGAGATTGAGAGACAGCATGAGAAGCGGGAGGGTCAGAGGGAGAAGCAGACTCCCTGCTGAGCCGGGAGCCTGATGCGGGACTCCAGGATCAGGACCTGAGCCAAAGGCAGTCACTTAACCAACTGAGCCACCCAGGTGCCCCTTTAGTGGTTACTCTTAATTTTTTCTAATAATGACTATCTTTAGCCTTCCTAATCTCAACCTATCTATTAAATAGTCCCTTTTTACCTACCTCTCACACTGCCCATCTTTCTTGCTACTATAGACAATAAACTGCAGGCAACAGGCCAAATCCTGCCTGCTACCTATGTTATATAGCTCATGAGCTAGGAAATGATATCACATTTTTAAATGATTTTTTTAATCAAAAGAAGATAAAAGTTCATGACATCAAATTGTATGAAATTCAAATTTCAATGTCCATAAAAAAAGCATTATTGGAACATGGCCACTCTCATTTGTTTACATGTTATCTATGGCTGTTTACCTCATACAATGGCAGAGTTGAATAGTCATAACAGACCACATGACTTACAAAGTCAAAAATATTTAATATATGGTTCTTTGCAGAAAAAGTTTTCCAACCTCTGGTCTAGACATTACAGTTTCATTTTATTTTTAAACTTTCACTTTAACAACTATAAACTCAAAATTATTGTTGTTGCTCTCTTTTATAGATTTTAGCTAATAATATATAAACATATTTTACCAATTTACATGTTTCCAATTTTTTCTTGCATCACATTGTATCTCATTCCCAGTCCACTTTTCCTTTTGCTAAAAAATGGAGAGTCTCTCACAAAGAATTCCTAGAGGTTACATTCTGTTTGTCTTTGTATTTCTGAAAACATCTTCAGTTTATTCTTATTCCTAAAAGCTAGTTTAGCTGGATATAACATTTTAGGTTAGTAACTATATGCCCTTAGCACTTTGAAGATATTATTCCACTTTCTCAGGTATTTATTTTTCTCATGGAAAATATGCTTTTTGTCTGCTTTTCTTTGTAGTTTTTAACATTCTTTTTACATTCTGTTAGCTTTTTTAATTTTTATTTATTTATTTTTTAAAGATTTTATTTATTTATTTGACAGAGAGATCACAAGCAGGCAGAGAGGCAGGCAGAGAGAGAGGAGGAAGCAGGCTCCCTGCTGAGCAGAGAGCCCGATGCGGGGCTCGATCCCAGGACTCTGAGATCATGACCTGAGCCGAAGGCAGCGGCTTAACCTACTGAGCCACCCAGGCGCCCAGCTTTTTTTTTAATATATATTTTTATTTATTTTTATTTATTTGACAGACAGAGATCACAAGTAGGCAGAGAGGCAGGCAGAGAGAGGGGAGGGGAAGCAGGCTCCCTGACAAGCAGAGAGCCCGATGCGGGGCACAATCCCAGGACCCTGGGATCATGACCCGAGCTGAAGGCAGAGGCTTTAACCCACTGAGCCACCCAGGCGCCCCCATTCTGTTAGCTTTTGAGGTTTTTTTTCCCTTCATCTTTGAGGTTTTGATATTTCAGTATAATAAATTGAGTTGGCAATTTTTTTTCTTTTACCACATTCAGCATTTGGTACACACCTTAAATCTGAAGACTCATTCTTTTCTCAGTGTTAAAACCTTTTCAGCTATTATAGGAATTAGTGCTTTTTTCCTTAAATTTCATTGTGTCCAATGTTATTATTAGTTTTCTTTTGTTTAGTGTTTGAATACTTATTTCCATATTTTTAAAATTTCCAACCCATCATTTTATTTTATATGTGACTTTGGTAAACAGAATATATTTGCCTTTTTAAAAAAACCCAATTTCAAATTTCTTCACCATTTTTTCTCCCTAAGACACTTATTTTATGTATATATATATATCTATATATATATAGATATATATATATGTATATATATAATCTTTCAGTGGTTCTGTGTCTCTTAATGCCTACTCATATTTCTCACCTTTTTATCTCTCTGTAATGAATTCTGGGTGATTTTCTCTATATTATTTTTCATTTTCTAATTCTTTCTTTAACTAGGTCTAATCTAGAAATCACTCTGTTTAATAAGACTTTTATTCCAATTATACTTTCATTTCCAGGATTTCCAATTGGTTTTTGACTCATTTCAATCTATTTTATTTTCATAATTCTCTCTGTATAAAATTCTTATCTGTATCTATTAAAGAACCCTATTTTAAAGTCATATTGAAATTGTTCAAATGTTTACATTTTGCCATGTGTGAATTTATCTATTTATTCTCTCTTTTGTTGGTCTCATTCTTGATATTAAATTTCCTAATGCTTTAAAATTTTAGATAACCTGCTTTTGTAGTTCCACCTTGAATGGAAAGCATGTTCATTGTTTTGTGTTCCTTGTCTGTGGTGTCACTTTGTTCTTTGTAAATCTCCTGCTAAAATTCCCCAGTCCAGAACCAAAACCAGATCTTAAATTAACAAGTTTCAAGATGAACTGTGATATCAAGATCCATTCACTCAGCCAGCAGGAAGCTCTGTCCAGACCTGAACTTTCCAAAGAGTATTTTTTGCTTCTTCTTACCATAACTTATACTCTATGAAAGCCAGAGCCAAAGACAGTAGTATCACTTTTTTTAGCCTTCCTTTCTTGGGCAGGGAAGCCCTACCCAGCTTCTGGTTTCAGGCCATGAGTCCAACTCAGGTCTTTCACCATGCATGTGGAACTTTGGGTTCTCTATAATCTCATGGTTATAGAACTCTGGCTGCTCTGTCTGGCACATAGAGATATTCATCTTGTCTTTTACACAAATATATGGCACATGCCTGTGCACGTGCACACACACACACATAATTTCTTTGCTTGGGGAGGAAAAGTTTGAAGTATAAGCTCAAAATTTTTATTTTTCCTTCTTATGAGACTCTAAGTCTGATCTCTAAAGCAAGGGTTGGCAAATTAGAGCACTTGGGCCAAATCTGGCCTGCTGGCTATCTCTATATAACTAGTTTTATTAGGAACACAGTCATATCTATTACTTTCCATACTGCACATGGCTGCTATCACTGTAAAGGCAGAGATGAATAATTGTGACAGAGACTGTACAGCTTGCAAAGTCTAAATTATCTTCAGTCTTGGCTTTTACAGAAAAAGATTGCTGGCCCCTACTGTAAACAACAGAGAGCCTCTTCTCTTCTATATATACTCTTCCTCACATGACTTCAAGCAGCAGGCATATGATGATGACTCCCTGAACTTCAGCCTTGTTTACCTAGCTGTATATCTCAGTTTGGATATATATTAGGTGTCTTAAACTTAATATGTTCAAAATCAAATCCCTGATACCACCCTCCCCCCATCCCTGCCCCATACTCTTCCTCCCCTAAATGAAAGACTTTCTTTCATCAGTCTACTCCATCCCAGCAAATGAAATTCCTACCCTCTCTTTTGCTGAAGTATAAAATTCTATAGACACCTTTGATTTCTCTCATTCTCTTACTTCCATGTCTTTTCTACCAAAACCAAAATAAAATAAAATAATCCAGATCCATGAGTAAGCAACAGAATACAACCAGCTCCCTCCTCAGGGGATTACTTATCTCAGCTGTGAACCAGTAACCAGGAGAAGTAAACCAGCAAGTATTGAAGTCCATCTCAATGGCAAGTCTGACATGGAGTCTTTTTCATAGGTCAGACTCAGATGGTCTGCTATCTTTGTTGTGCCTGTTGACATTTTCTTATCTTTATGGGAAAAGGAAATATGCTAGCCTTCTAGTAAAGGCCTTTGGATTAAACTCTCAGAAGGAAACTGGCCTGACCTAATAAACTCACCAGAACATACAAGGACATGGAAGAGAATAATAAAACTAATGTGCTAATCAGTTCAATAAATGCCCAAAGCAGACCTTAAATCAAATAAAAGACAGGAAAGGATGCCTTATTTCAGAGCTTTGAGACACACAGTGATGAGAAAATGTTTCCTTGGCTTCGAATTGCTGGGGGTAAGAACTGGGCAGGCCTCCCCACCCCCGCCCCGCTACCAGAAATTTCACTTTACACCACTTTGCTTTTACATTAGAACCTGATTTTTGTTAACTGAAAAAAATGTGAAGAGGATTTTCACTTTTGAAATGGCAATTGCTTCTTCACTTTATACCATTTCAGCTCACAAAAGGTTTTATAGGAATGTTCTACTTTTGGATAGTGGGGGAAACCTATCGTTGATGTGGAAGTAACCTATAAAGACATCAGTGGCAATTTCCAAAGGATGTGTCATTTTTCTTTCTGTCTTCTTCCATAGTTGATGGAAATTCTCATATGGCAAGGGACTTGGTACCTTCCGCTTCCTCTCCACTAGCTGCTGTATGATCAGTGTGAAGCCTGACTTTGGTATTGTCAATTCTCTATAGTCCTCCAGTTCCAGGTATCAGCCATCAGCAAAACTGGAAAGTAGGGGAAGGTTTTCTTTGTCAAACATCCATCAGCCTCAAATCCCTCTCGACCACCTGATTAGTGGGAAAGCCACAAATATCAATAGAAAACCAATTCATACCACTGTGCTGGTAACAATCGCCTGGGGATATGATGTTTTCAAAGGGAGCAGGCAACATTTACACAATTACAAGCATCTCAAAAGGTGGAATTCCAGCCTCAGTGTCCCCTATATGAAGTACAAGTGCTTTAGGGTCAGTGCCAGTGAAAATCCCTCAAACAAAACTGTCTACTTCTCCAGGTTGCCACAAGTCAATTCCAGTTTAGTGGGAACAAGCCCCTATTCCCACCTTTTCTCCAGGAGGAGCACCAAACTCTAACGTCTTCTTATGTGAGAAAGGAGTGACATCAGCCCACGGAGGAAGCTTCAGGAAGATGCAGCCTGTGGCATAGCTCCCCACTGTGTCATTGCCTCCCATCAGCTCTGCCCACAGGCAGGCACTATAAACAGAGGGGGATCCAAGAGGGCTTGGACAAAACCTTTGCTCAGCAGAACTGTTAGTGTGCAAAAGTCCCCCATTCTAGCAACCAGACAAATCCAGAATGTGAATCATTCTATAGGCTCTTCCATAAGTCAATGTCATGGAAGGGGAAGAAGGGAAGAGAGAAGATTTCTAGATTAAAATAGATTTGTCAGGAACAATAATGAAATGCTGTACATGGTCTTTCATTGGACACTATGTGAACAAACCCACCCTAAAATACCTCTGGAGTACAATTTGATTATAAACTTCATATTAGATGGCATTAAGGAATTAGTGTTACTTTTGCTAGGTGTGATCACTGTATTGTGGCTACGTAGGAGAATATCCTTATTTTGTTGGTGATACATGTAAGGTATTAATGGGTTGTACGAGTTTCTTAGAGCTGCCATAATAAATCACCACAAACTTGGAGGCTTAAAACAACAAAAATTTATTCATAGTTTTCAAGGCTAGAAGTTCAAAATCAAGATGTTGGCAGGCCTGTCCTCTCTCAGATGGCTCTAGGGGAGATAACTTCCCTGCTTCTTGGAGCTTCCGGTAGCTCCAGGAAGTCCTGGGCTTGTGGCCACAGAACTCTGATTTTTGCCTGCCATCCTCCCTCATCTGTGTGTACCTTCTTCTCAACTGTCTCTATCAAATCTCCCTCTGATTTTCTCTCAAATGGATACTTGTCATTGGATGTAGCCGCCCCTCACAGGATAACCCAGGATGATCTCCTCATCTCAAGATTCTTAAATTAATTATATCTGCAAAGACCCATTTTCCAAATAAAGAAATATTCGACCTTTTACCATATAAAATAATATGATACCTTTTGGGGGTCACCATTCAACCCACTACATGGGTAAATTATCATTATCTGAAATTTACTTTAAAACAATTCAATAAAAATAAATGTGGATGAATAAAGAAGACAAAAGGTTAAGGACTGATAAATCTAGGTGGTCGATAGATAAGAGTTCATTATACTATTCCTTCTAATTTTTGTATACTTAAAACTTTCATACTAAGCCAACTATAAATCCCTCATGTTTCAGGAGAGCCTCACTTAGAAGTTGTCTTAGGTTACAAGACAGGAGTGTGGGGTCTGCGATCAGATGCCTGGGTCTGCATCCTGCCAGGCTTGACACTGACTAGCTGTGAAATCTGGGGTCAGTTGCTTACTTTTTTCCATCTATAAAATGGAGATAAAATTAATAACTTTGGACAGTTTTAGTTTCTGTGAGAGTTAAATGAAACAGTGCTTGTGAGGTGCCTGGCAAATAGAAGGTCCTAACAAATTTTAGCTATTTCATTATTTTTTTTTAAATTTTATTTATTTATTTGACAGAGAGAGAGAGATCACAAGTAGGCAGAGAGGGGGAAACAGGCTTCCTGCTGAGCAGAGAGCCTGATGCGAGGCTCGATCCCAGAACCCTGAGATCATGACCTGAGCTGAAGGCAGAGGCTTAATCCACTGAGCCACCCAGGTGCCCCTAGCTATTTCATTATTATGTTGACTTCTGTGGGCTTTCTGCCTATATGATCCACTGTGAAAATATGATTACCCCTGTTTTGGGTACAAGGAAGGGAATCTACACCTCAACCTACTATCTGCTACAGAAAAAATTCCTTGCAGGTTAAGAAGGCCCACTGGTAGCTAAGAGAGACACTCTTAGGAAGGAGACACAGAAGGCCTACTGTGTGTGTGTGTTTGTGTATGTGTGTGTTCAGGAGTGGGGAGCATTCTGGGATGCAGGGAGTAAGATAGTTGTGTAGGGGCTGAGGACAGGCCTGGGGGTGGGGGGAGAATAAGAAAAGTGACTAAAGAAACAGGGGGGTTCTGAAAACAAGGAAAGCTCCTGTGGGCATTTGGGCAGTCTCCTAATAGCCATTGCTCAGCACCAGATTCTTAGCCATAATACAGAAGGAGTTAATGCAAAATCCCCAAAGCACCTGTTATGTCTAAATCACACTGAATATAACTAAGTAACTATTACTCGACATAAATGGAAATATTGTTTCTCAATCCATGATAAAACACTTATTTAAGAGCAACTCCCTCTGCCCAGTGAAGAGGTTGCTGCTTGTGTAGTGTTGGAAGAGGCTCAGGTGTGATCGTGCAATTAGGGAACCCCATTTTTCCAACTGGGATTGGAGCTAACTCTGCTCAGGTGGAGTGCTATGGCTTCCATCTTCTCCTCCCACATCTCTGGATGTGGGTGCATCTCCAGGTAATCTGTACTTCATATTTAGGGTGTCATTCCATTCTTAGATCAAGAGCATGAAGGCTTTTGCCTCCCTCCCTTCTCACTTATCATCATACTTTCCCTCAACATCTTGCATCAGCCAACATGCACAAGATCAAAACCAAAAGAAAGGAAAGAACTACAACAAAAACTTAAAGATGAAACCAGCAAGAGCCAAGGAGATATGCAGTTCCCTGAAAAGGTCTAAATGATTTTTGAAACAAATCTTTGGAACTGCTTCTTCTTCCTCTCCTTCTTCTTCTTCTTCTTTTTTTTTTTTTTTTGAAGATTTTATCTATTTATTTGACACACAGCAAGAGAAATCACAAGTAGGCAGAGAGAGAGAGGCGGGGAAGGAGGCTCTCTGCTGAGCAGAGAGCCCCATGTGGGGCTCGGACCCAGGACCCTGAGATTATGACCTGAGCTGAAGGCAGAGGCTTAATTCACTGAGCCACCCAGGTGCCGAGGAACTGCTTCTTTTTGTTACTTTCCGCTCCCCATTAAATGAATTAAAATGATAAAATAACAAGCCTTAAAGATTAGGTTCTAAGCTTCAGTGCTAAAATCCTTTGCATAAGCAGTGCCACTGAAACTTTAATGTGACAAAAATCATCTGCTAATATGGTAGACCTGAGACCCAGCATTACTAACAAGCTCCCAGGTGATGCCAATGCTTTTGGATCAGAGGGAACACTTCCAGTTGCAAGAGTAGAAAGCACCCTGGTTCTTAAATTTGGAAGTATAAAACTGTATATATTTGGAAGTATAAAGTATATATTTGGAAGTATAAAACATGCCTATTGCTAGTTCTTGAGTGTGACCTGGGCATTAAAATTTTTAAAAGCTCCCCAGTGTTTCAACTCATTAGTAAATTCGAGAACCAATAGTACAGAGGTTGTTGACTTTCTTGAGGTCATCCAGGGCCAGACTCAAAGTGTTTTTTGTTCAATACCAAGTGACTCTACTATCTGAATGTCAGAATTTTCTAGAGAGCTTTTAAATAGCACTGCTTGGGACCCACCTTGGAAGTCTGGATTTAACTGGTTTAAGGAAGGACCCAGACATTAGAATATTTCAGATTTTAGCTGATTCGTACATGCAACCATGTTAAGAGTCACTATTATAGATGTTGGAAGAAGGAACTAGAAAACATCTTTAATTGTCACAGAAGGAGAAAACATAGCTTAGAAGGAGAGAATATGACAGCCATGAACACACATATATAGTACAATAACTACTTGCTTTTGTATTTGGGAATAATAAATCCATTTGGTTGATGATGATGGGATTGGAGTAACATTAAGGATGGGTTTGGATCAGCACATCCATATTTAAACCCTCCTTTAAAAAATATAAATAAATAAACCTTCTTAGGGGCGCCTGTGTGGCTCAGTCATTAAGCAGTACCTTCGGCTCAGGTCATGATCCCAGGATTCTGGAATTGAGCCCCACATTAGGCTCCCTGCTCAGCAGGAAGTCTGCTTCTCCCTCTGCCCACCCCCCTGCTTGTGTTCCCTCTCTTGCTGTCTCTCTGTCAAATAAATAAATAAAATCTTAAAAAGTAAAATAAAATAAATAAATAAACCTTCCTTTAATCTGCTTATTTACAGAGTGAAAACAGCAGAATGTTTTACATATAATGAGCACAAGGTCAATATTCAATGGCTACCAGATAAAGACAATATTATAACATTTCCTTGGGTGGATTTTATACAGAAACAATAAAAGTATGGCAATAATGTGGATATATTACATTGCAAAGCTATGAGGTAGAAATCACAAGGCAGGCCTAGAAATATTGACATTGGGAGGCTGCAAAATTGGATTCTGATCAGTAGCCACATCCAAACTGGCAGAGCCCATCGTGGGGACTAACTGTGGACACGAAGTTTGAATAAGAAACACAGCCTCTGGCATAAATGCTCTTTGAATACATATGGAAAAGGCATATCTTGGACTTGGCTCCAAAGAATGGACAGGAATTGGTGCAGGCAGAATTCCTATGTAAGCCAGTTCGTAATCATGGTCATTATACAATTAGGACCATAAGTACCAAACTCTAATGAGGAGAAAGCTTAAAACATTCATCATGTAGTAGTACCTGATTTTGGATAGGTGAACTACAAAAGGTGGATATCAGAGAATTTGTAAGAAATCTGGGGATTGTTTCAAAACAACCTTAGTTTATGTACTGCCTCCCACCTCCCCCACCCCAGCCAATCAGCGTGCCTTAGTTGAAGAAGATAAAGACCAGTACAGAAATATTGTCCATTTAACTGGCAAGGCAAATGAGGACAATAGCTAGGACGATGTGGAGCTTGATTCCATGAGCAAGTAGTGGCTCAGTGGAATTAAAGATGAATACCAAAATGTATAGGCAGAAATGTTAACTCAAGCATCATCTATAATGTCATTAAGTTGGAAACAACTTAAGGCATTTGATTTATTTTTGTTGTTATTTCATTTTCTTTTTTTCCCTCAACTTTATTGAGGTATAATTGACAAATAAAATTGTATACATTTAATGTGTACAACATGATGATTTGATATACATATACGCTGTAAAACGATTTTCAATTAAGTTAATTAAAATGCATCAGGGATTTGATTTATTAAATTAGGGAGTATTGTACCTTATGTAATCATTAACAACCATAATATAGTATAATATTTATAACTATGGGAAAATATTAATGATGAATTGTTGAGTGAAAAGAAGATATAAATAGTATGTACAATACGATCCTAACTGTGTTACTATGTAAAAAGGGGGTTAGGAGGATACAAAGCAATTAATAATAAATGGGAAGATTATAGGTGATTCTCTGTTCACTAGAACTTTTCATATTTTCTGAATTTGTCACATATGTGTTTATTTTGTAGTTAGAAAAAGTATATTGCTTAAAAATCAAAGGTTGCCCAAATGAAGAAAAAATATGATAGGTCAAATGTAAAGTAAGAATGAGTTAGTTCAAATAAGAATTACGTGTTTCCAGAATTTGGTGTTTCTCCAACAAGAAGCCGTTCTTTCATGCCCTAGGAGGGAGAGGAATTTGTGGCACTACATGAAAATAACAGAGCAAAGAGGGTGCTTAAGGAATAAAGGTTAAGTACCAATTCTTGGCTTTTGTCCTCTCTGAAATATTCCAAGAAAAATCTTGATCATAAATCATCTGGAAACAGGTAGATTAGAGGAATGTGGCTAAGTAGGGCTTTTTGTGACCAGGTTACTAGAGAAGAATGTAGATGACCTTGTCATTCCCTCGGAAGCTCAGGGAGGATGCAGGTAGAGAGAGAAAATGAAGGATGTTAAGTTGGAGAAGAAAGTCTGAGTAAATCCAGCAACCACATTCAGCCCAAGGTACACATCAGGAGTCCAAGTAAGAATTGGGGTTATAAGAGGGAAGGAGATGATTGTCAGAGGAAGGTTCAAACAGGGGCCATTTGCCCATGCCCAGCTGTTCCACAGGCAGAACAACTAGACTGAGGGCAGGCATGAAAGATGAATCCCCTTTCATCTCATGCAGAAGCACATTATCCAACACTTGAACTGAGAGTGAATCGGACTCCTCATTGTGCTTTACTAAGAGCCCAACATCCTGCAATTAAACAGAAAATACAGTCAAGCCTATAACCCATTGGCATCAAAATAAAGTTAAATAAAGGGAAATACAAGCAGAAGAACAGGACTTGCCAGCAATGAGAAGCATCTCAAGGGAAAACAATTTATATAAAAGTTCCAAGTACCTAAACATAATAAAAGCACCCAGATAACACTTGGTTTATGTTGACCTCAGGGTTTGAATTGAAAAAGATTATGGACACACTATTCCATAGTTTGAGAGCTGAAATGAGAAGTGTGTTCTATTTTTGGTCAGGGAGCAGGGGAACATGGGTCAATCTCTGTGAGGATGAAAAACACACTGAGACAGCAAGAAAAGACATGTGAGTAATGCCACTGAATTTAAAAATCGTCTTTGTCTGTGTCTAAGTGCACCTTGGCAACCTCACAGTTTCCTGATAGAAGCATTGCAGTCATCAGATCTTTCCTAAGCAGCACCCACTGAGGGACTGTGGAAAGTCAAGGAAAGTAGCCAGCAGTAGCCTTAGACTCATTGCTTCTGAGTCACAAACGAGTAGAATTTGAATCATCTCTTGCTTGCATACTTTGTTTTTCTTTTTACTTTCTATCTACCCAGAAAGTACTTGTCTCAGTTGCAAGGAGCACCTCCATCCACCACTGAGTCAGACACAGAAACCCAGATCCTTCGCATCTTTGTAACATGCAGTACTCAGTGGACTTGAATGTGAGTGATGGGCCAATCCAGCGAATCTCCACAACCCACAGCAATCACAGCCACTGTGTAAAACAGAGAGGAGCGATGTCTCCACCCAGTTCCAGTTCTGAAGTCTCTGTTTTGTGGCCTCTTTCACTAACCACATTTTTTAAACCTTAATCAGAGCTAACCTATCTCTAATTAGTCTTGGACAAGCTACTTGAGCACTGAAACAAGGTCCTGAAAGACTGCAGGGCTGTTTGCGAACAGCTGATTATGATCTCCCGTGGTGACTGGAGACACACACGTGCACACACACACTTCAGAGATCTTTGGTTATCCGTGCTACCAGCTTGTTCGCTATTGAATTGATGAGCAAACATTCCTGAGGGAAAAGAAAAAGAGCCTCTAGGGTTTCTTCCCTGTTACTAACTTCCCTGGCAAGCTCTTTGGGTAATGGCTGGTCATTTACCACATCCTGTGGATTTCTCCCACAGGGTTACTCAATGAGGTACAAGTTCTACCTTCCCACTCCATGATGTTACTCAGATGACCCTGTCACTACGGGCTTCCATTTGTCAACCTCTTTCAATTCAGTTTTACTAGATGATCAGAAACGAAGAGTTACGAGCCCTTCTTCTGACTTGTCTTAGGTGCTTTATTTCACTTGGGACATTCACTCCCTTCACTTTTGTGTTTTAAGTCTTAAGGTTCTTATATTTTGCACCTTTCTAGATGGCACACTAAGTTGCAAAGCCAATAGTCTGTTGAAATGAGTTCATTTAATTTGTTTTGAACTTAGTGGCCTGTTAGAGATTGTTGGTTTTCATGAAGAGACAGTGATTCTTTTGACACACACACACACACACACACACACACACACACACACATATTTTTTACTTATATATATAAGTAAAATTAAAATACAAAAATATTTAACTACAAAAGGAAAACTCCTTATACCCCTCTTAGAGATAAGGCTTATTATCCTCTTGAGGTTCACTTTTTTTCCCTAAAACACTGCAATCAAACTATTTCCTTTCTGTCCCAAATAGTAAGGAATTGTAGCAAGATCATTTATGAAATAATCCTTATTCTTCCAACTGATTTGAACTGTCACCTTTAGTAAACTGAAATAATTTTTTTATTGTATTGAAATGGTTGAAATGTCACTTTAATTATATTGAAAAAGTTGTCAAAAGGAGTGGTCTCCTCTACTTCTCATTCTCATAGCAATCCCCTGTCAACCAACCTCACCAAGATTGCTCCTTTCAGGCTCGACAATAACCTCCATTTTATTCTTATCTACTTAAACTCTGAACAATACTTATCAGAGTCAACTGTCCCATCACGAAATGCTTTCTTCTCTCAGCTTCCATGCCTAGCTGGTTTCCTCCAGCCTTGTCAGCCATGTCTTCCCTGTTTCTGTTGCAGCCTTGCTCCTTTTCTGCCTGCCCTACAAATGTCAGAGCGCCCAGGGCTCCTTTCTTGGCCTCACCTGCTTCTCTAACCTTCTCCTGTGTGCCCTGGCTGTAAAGATCATCAATATACTGATTATTATCCAAATAGTTGTTTCAAGCCCAGCTTCTCATCAGAACACCAGATTTCTATATTCTACTGCCTACTTAACTTCTCGCAATGTCTGACATCTAAAACTTGATATATTTGAAACCTTTGATTCCCTATACTAACCCAATCCTGGTTTTCCTCCAGTCTTCCTAATATCATTTATCCAGTTCATTTAGCCCATAACTAGAAATTACTCATTGATTCCTTTCTTTTCCTCAGTTTCCCAATCCAATGCTTTTAACTCTACAACCAAAACATATTCCAAATTCATCCACTTCTTTCCAATTCCACTATTACCACCTAAACCCATCCTCCTTCATCTCTCCTGACAACTTGGATAGGTTCCTAACTGGTCACCTACTGCCCTGCTGGCCTCTTTGTAATAAGTTCTACAAATAAAAACCAGAGTGATATTTATAAATTACAAATCATACTATGTCACTCCTCTGCTTTAAAGTCTCTCAATATTTTCATATTATACTTAAAAATAAAATTTAACCCCCTTATGTTGGGTGCAAAGTCTTACAAGATCTAGCTCCTGCCAAAATCACATTGTACTATTTCCTACTTGCCTATTCTGCTCCACTCATACTGGCCTTCTTTCTGTTTCCTGAATATATCAAGACTGATAATTTTGAGAAGCACATGATACTCCTTTACTCTGAAAGGTTATTTCCCCTGAATTACACATGGATCACTCCTTGTAATGATTCATTTATCAACTTAAATATCTCCTCTTCAAGTCACTATTATACCACCCTACTTGGATTATCTTGATTTTCCTTTCTTATTTTTGGTATATTTGTAATTCCTTATCTCTCCCACCAGAATGGAAAGAGAAACAAAATCTCATCTACCACATTCACTGTTGTGTCTTCACAGACTTGTTGCTTTAAATATTGGGTTTTGTTTTTGTTTTTGTTTTTTAAATAAACATAACCATGAGAGACTGTGGACTCTGAGAAACAAACTGAGGGTTTTGGAGGGGATAGAGGTAGAGGGTTGGGTGAGCCTGGTGGTGGATATTATGGAGGGCACATATTGCATGGAGCACTGGGTGTGATACATAAACAATGAATTCTGGAACACTGAAAAGAAATAAAATAAAATAAAATAAAATAAAAGACTTTCTTTGTCATATTAAGAATAACATAACCTTCTCTCCTAGCTTAAGGGTTTTCTTTTTTAAGTCAGGAATGGATTCTGAATGTTTTCACATGCCCTCGCTACAACTATTGAGATGTGTGCTTTGGTTTCTTCTAAAAATCTACTGACATAAAAGGCAACATATTTGGGGGTAAGAATGTGACTGGAGTCAGACTGCCTGCACTTGAGGCTGGCTCTGCTCTTACTCACTGTATGACTTTGGGCAAGTTACTTACTCTTTCCATATTTCAACTTCCTCATCTGTAAAAGAATACAATAATGGAACAACTTCATTTATTGTTGTAAGAATTGAGCTAAAACATGAGCAGATCTTAGATTATAACAAGTGTTATGTGTTTGTCATTGCTTTTCAATCCTAAAAGTACCCTACTTTGTCATGCCCTCGTACAGTGAGTTTTCTCATCTCTAGAAGTAGGACTGATTTCCAGTTTGTTTCTTTTTTTTTTCATTATGTAGTTTTTGACAGGTTTAGTATCAAAACTATATGGCCTTTTTAAAGTGAACTTACATTTTCACATTTTTTTTCCCTATGTTCTGAAACAATTAAAAAGAACTCAGAGAAATGTCTCCCTTAAAACTTTGAAAGAACTCACTCAAAACTTCCAAGACCATCTATGCTTCTTAGCCAGTCTTTCTTTTTCTTTCTTTCTCCTTCCTTCCTTCCTTCCTTCTTCCTTCCTTCTTTCAGACCAGCTTTTCTGAAGTAACATTTTAAATACTTAAATTTTTCCTACAGTTATCAAATTTTCTACTTCTTCTTAAATTAATTTTGATAACTTACACTTTCCTAAATTTTTTTCGGAATTTTGATGTAATATTCTCTTTCCCTAAAAATAAACTGAATTTTTTCCACCATCATATTTCCTTTCCCATTCACAATGTTGGCTATTTTTATTCTATTTTTTCTTTCAATAAGCTAGCTAGAGGTTTATTTATTAGTTTTGTCCCCAAACAACCAATTCTCTGGTTTAGTTTTATCCTACCATCTTTTTATTTTCTGGTGTATTCATTTTTGTTTTAATATTCTAGTATTCCTATCTTTCACTTTCCTTAGAATTGCTTTGTTGCACTTTTCCTAAGTTCTTGAATTGAATGCTTGAATTATTTTAATTCTTTGGTCTTTAATAATAAAATCATTAAAAAAATAATAAAAGCATTGAATTTTTCTCTGAGTGGAGGAGAATGTTTTTTTTTACTTTTATCTTTTTCCAGTTTTTTATAGACATATTGGGTTTTAAATATAACATGTACATATGTGAAACATTCTATATTCCTCTTCTTATCTGATTAAGAAGTAAAATTGCATCTTAAAAAAAAGAGAATTTAGGGTCACCTGGGTGGCACAGTTGGTTAAGCATCCACCTCTTGGTTGTGGCTCAGGTCATGATCTCAGGGACCTGGGATAGAGCCCTCCCTTGGGCTCCATGCTGAGCACAAGTCCACCTGTCCCTCTCCTTCTGCCTCTGCCCCTCCTCCCGTTCTTGCTCTCATTCTCTCTCTCTCTCTAAAATAAATAAATAGATCTAATTTAAAGAAATAATTTAGCATGTCTCCTACCTCTTTTTGTTTTTGCTAAAATAATTTGGAGATGTAGGCACCAATCATGAACATGTTCAGATTTTATATAATATGCATTTTTTCAGTGGTCACTGCTAGGCCTTTTATAATAAAATTTCCCCACTCTTGAGTTCTTAATTCTTCTTTATTTTTATTAGGGTTTGAATAGCTCTTTGAAGATTTTTTTTTTCAAAGTTCATGGGTGGTATATTTTCTAAGTCCTGGATATGCAAAAAAGTCTTATTTCCATCATATGAGAAAGATAGCCTTGATGGAAATAAAAATCTAAATCACACTCTCTTAACCTTAAAACTTTAAGTTTGCACTGTCCATCATATAGGTGCTAACCACATGGAGTTAATCTAAATTAATTAGATAAAATGAAAAACTCAACTTACTACTCATATTGTAAGAGTTCTATACTTTCACATGGCTAGTGGCCTACCATATTGTACAATACAGATATAGAACGTTCCTATCATCACAGAAGGTTCTCTTGAACAGCACTAAGTTTAAATATTGATTCACAGACTTCTGGAGTTCAAAGAAGAAAATTGAAGACTTCTGTCTTTTATTCCTTTATAAAATAAAATTTTTCTACCTAGAGTTTATAGAATTTTAAAATCTCAGTTTGTAATGATAGATTCCATTTTGAAGTATCAGTCTGTATGTGCAAAGTAGTCTCAGCTCAGAAAAACTGTCTTCAATTATGTCTTTAAAAAAATGCTTTTTTCTCCCCCTCTAGCTATTCCAGCTTCTTCCTTGGTTTGGGTTTCTGTTTTCTGTCCTCTTTTTTTTCTCTTTGGTCTCTTATTATACCTTCCCAAGAAAGGTTCCAAGTTAGTCCTTCACATCACTGACCTTATTTCCTGTATGCCAAATTATGTTTTTTTTTCCTGTAAACATATGGATTCTAATCCCATTATTTTATTTTTAGTTCTTACAATTCCTTCTCTCAGATTCATTAACTTCTTCATTTTATCCTCCTGCATTTTTTTCTTAATCTCTATTTTCTTTATTGCTTTTACTTTCTGTTTTCTTCATTTTAGATGAAAATTCCAAACTATTTTCTGAACTTTTCCCCCCCAGGATTCTACAGTTGGTCCTTTTTAGTGATAAGCAGTCTCTATTTTCCAAGTCCTCAGCATGGCATTTTCTGTCCCTTATTTTGGGCTCTAATTAAAAAAAAAAAAAAAAAAAGGTATCCTTAGATAAGGAAGAATAACAAAGAACTTGTATTTGACAATAAAGGGTTGCGTTTCATTCACCTCTTTTTCCTTGTTAACTGCAAATATCTAAATCTCTAGCTAGAAACCTGCGTTATGATGTTCACTGCCCCAACCCCAATCCCAGGTCTTACAAGTCTTCATTCCTATCCCCCACTCCTTTGTGGTTATATCCTAGGTGTGTGTTACATCCTAGGTTGTAACAAGCCAATGGCCACGACTCCTTATTCCCATGGTTTCCTGGAGCTACTCCTCTAAGTGATGTGGAAGGTGGAAAACAACTTGGAAAATGCTTAGGAAACCTCCAGAAGAGGCAACTATGCGGTGAAGATATGACTCCACAGTTTCTGGCTAGAGTAAGCTCTAGTTCTCTGGGTCATGGTCTCCGTTTCACGAGGCAAAATAATGCCACCAGTCAAAGGGAGGACTGGATTATTCTGACCAAGCACTCTCAGTCTTATAGTGTCTTGAGACTGCTCCCAGATTTTGTCAATAGACTTTCTGTAAGGCTTAGTTTTCCGTCTTGCTATTTTTATATTTTTTTCTGAGTCTTCATAGGCATTCAAGGGGGAAGTTGGAAGAGGCCACCTCAGGGTATCCAGACCAATTCCTTTTTTAATTTGTTGATACCAACAGTTTTTTATATACACTTTAATCTTTTATTGCTTTTATCTTATTAGATAGACAAGAGAACAGCTTATACAAAGAATGAGAGACCAACGCATACGCAAGGAACTGCAGGTAGTTTGACATGATTAGAGCACATGAAGTGTATATGCCATACACAGAAATTTGGTTTTCAATCTTCAGGCTACATGGAGACACTGAATGAGCTTAAGACACATCCCTCCTCAAATGTGTATTTTACATGGACAGATAGAAGCATTATGGACAGGTGGGAATGAGACTAACTGGGGAGCCGGTGGGGCTGTTTCAATAGTTCAGGAGTAACGTGATGAAGGTCTGAACTCAGGGAGTGGAGGTAGCATTCCTCTCAGCCTACTAGAATGTCATCTTTCATGGGTAGAGATGATGCTACATCTAACTTCCACAAGAAGAAAATATATACTGTGACTATGCAATCATGCATGGTTTCTTTCACACATAAGAATGTGTCACTGAGGGGCGCCTGGGTGGCTCAGTGGGTTAAGCTGCTGCCTTCGGCTCAGGTCATGATCTCGGAGTCCTGGGATCGAGTCCCGCATCGGGCTCTCTGCTCAGCAGGGAGCCTGCTTCCTCCTGTCTCTCTGCCTGCCTCTCTGCCTGCTTGTGATCTCTCTCTGTCAAATAAATAAATAAAATCTTTAAAAAAAAAAAAAAGAATGTGTCACTGATTCATCATCTCTTGCCCATTCTTTGTTGTCCCAGGGATATACTTCCCTACACATTTGAAAATGCCTGTTCCCTACAACAAACTTTTCCATGATGTAGACCAGGGGTCAGCAAACTATGGCCTGCATGCCAAATCTGACCTACTGTCTCTTTTTTGTAAAATTTTATTAGAACACAGCCCAGACAATATTTACGTATTTGTCTCTAGCTGCTTTTATACTATAATGGCAGAGTTCAGTAGCTGCAACAGACACAATATCGGGCCCACAAAGCCTGAAATATTTATCTGGTTCTTTACATAAAAAGTTTGCTGACCCCTCACCTACTCTAGACTTTTCCAAATCCTTTTCATCCATAAAAGCCCAGTTCAGTTTCTCTTGAGTTCCCAGATCACAGTGATCTTTCTCTTTCTTCTGAACTGGTAGTTCAGAACTGGGACACACATATTTTAGCTCTCTTCTTATATATGGTCTTGAGTTTTCTTCTCTTCCTATAAGCATAGGGTTTTTTTTTTTTTAAAATACCAATTACAAATGTAAGCTTTTTGAAAACAGGGACCATATTTGCAAAAACTATTTGCTGGCTATCTACAATATTCAAGGCACGATTCTAGGTACTGTGCGGAATGTTTCTAGGTTCCTCACTGGCACTGCTTGCCTGTTCCTAGCCCCATCCACTGCCAAGCTCTCTCCAGTGATAAGGACAACACTGTTTTGGGATACTTGGGCACAAAGGTGCTACACACTTTGGAGACAGCTCTGTGGCTTAATGATGCAATTGGATCCCCATCTCAGAACCACAATTTATCTCTTCTTTTTGTTAACTGCTTCTGAGAAGATGAGTCAGCAGAAACCTATAAAAGCTAATGTTCACAAGTATCATTACTCTCTAAAAATTTATCGCCTAGGTCAATTCTCCAACCTTTACTGGCATTGAAGGAACGTTCTTTCCTTTCAAACAATGGCTGTTGACAAAAGCCACATATTAAGCATTGGGAAGGGCTGGAAAATGTGCAGACTCTCAGGATATGTATTTTATGGTGTAAATATGGAGAACATTAACAAAGAAGCCATATATTTCCATTTCTTGTGTTCTCTCCATCTCCCTCCCAAATGTGCTGTTTCTATGTTCTCTCAGTCAACTTTGCTAATGGGCTGAATGGTAAACTCCACTGGGGGTAAAGGTACTATCATTGCACACTCTGGTTTGTGAGACAGTAGTAAAGAATGCAGGGTCTGGAGTCAAAACGAGTTCTAAATTCTGGCCCACCAGTAACTCACTTGCCCTGGTTCTTTAATTCCTCTGTCTTAGTTTCTCCTCTATAAAATGGGGACAATAACAGTACTACCTCAGAGAGTAGATTTCAGGATTTCAAGATATAATACAGGTCAGGTTCTTAGAGTAATGCCTGGAGCACTATGAGCAATCAGTCAATATTAGTATTTTGTTGTTATGTTAGAAGACACTTACTTTTCTTCCTGGAAAATATATGCAGCGACTATTTAGTGATGCATAGTTTCTTTCAGACAGATTTGGTGGACTATTTGAAATAATGCTAGGGATCAGGGTCCTAAATTTCTCAGCAGAGAGACCATGACACTTTTTTTTCTGGATGATATACTAGAAAATAGGAAGTAAGAGCTTTAACTTTGAAACCAGTTGCATACAAAAACCTCTCACAGGGGCCGTATTCACCATTTTATTTTAAATAATGAAAAAATTAAAGACAGGGAAGAATAACCTCTCAGTACTGACATCACATCTCTTAAACACATTGTAATTCGTTTTTTTTTTTCATTTCAACAACAACAACAACAAAAACAAGTATTATGTGAATATAGCTGAAGACAACCTGGAATGTGCAGTCTGTGCAGGGATGGAACCTCGAACATTTGATCAGGATAGCAGGAAGCATACACTCGGCCACTCCACTCCCAAAATAGAAAACCTATTTAGCACTTTGTAAAACACGCTAAATGAAGTTTGCTCTCTCCTGCAGATAGAGATTTTACTTCATTTTTGTGCCAGCGAAATTTCTGAAAATTGCATGAGGAGAGAACAATTTTTGGCACTTTGGCTAGGAGTACAAAATGTTAGCAAATGGTGCTGAAAGGATCTTAAGTGTAATGTTGGAATAATATTCACACAACACTGACTGCATCCTCATTTTTAACCTATTTACATATTCACAGGGAAAACTGCTTAGCAGTTACTTGTCTAAAGGAGCCTATTTAAGGGGAAAATGGCACTCACAATTTTTGAAAGCATTAGTCAAGAAGGTTGCTGCAAATAACAATTCATAAAGAAAAATATCATTTTAGCTATCATAGGTGAATATGGAAGGCTATAGATGGAAGTATTCTGGACATCAGTGTTAGCTCTAAGCGCAAAAAGAAAAGAAAGAAAGGGAGCGAGAACCACATACTGGAAATTTTTATAGAGTAAATGAACACTGAGAGAGCCGCTAAAAAGGTGAATAAGATTGAGAGGATTTCCAGAGTTCTAACATGGCTTTCTTATTTGTGACCATTTGTATAGCACAGAAGTCTCTCTACAATGGAGGCATGCTGTCCATCTGCCTAATAAATATGTCATTTCATTGGTAATGTATTTAACATCTATCTTCCAAGTCCGTGGCATAGCAAAAGAAACTGTGGCACATAGGTAGAAGACTCCAAGAGTTCTTGCCCCAAAAAACTTATAAGCAAGCGAGAGACAGAACACGGTATTCATGAAACACTGAATAGACATTTAGGAGATCGAGAGGAATGCCAACCTCAGGCACAGACTGGTTTCTCCAGAAGCAGATGTTTAGATTTAGACAATCTATACCTGTGGAAAGAAGGTGAAGAAGTAGGATTGAGCACAGGTCGAACTGCGATTTTTTTGCAGACCGTTGCAAACTGCAATTCAGGCCCTATAAAGCCTTGGCGCACCCAGCAGGGGGTGCTCAAGCACATATTGACCATCATGGCTGTCTCACACAGGGCCCCAACAGCAAGTGCTTTCACCCCTGCTTGGATCAGTCATTGGCTGTGGACAGTAATGAGGACAATCACGTGACCTCTAGCCAGAAGGCTCTCTGCAACTGAGATGTGCCCTTTAGGAACTAAGAACTGAAGACTCTCCTTGATGTTGGGTAGCAGCATATCCTAGAAAGAGACTCTGGGAAGTACAGATCTATGTCAACCAAATTTATTTGTAAGGCTCTTTGAGAATTCCTAACTCAAGCATTCATTAATGAAGATGAGTGGAAATTCAGCAGAGAGATCTAGCAATGGACTGCTGAGGTGTTAACTAGACACAGCTGAAGTCCTGGGTACTTCACTAGCTAGTACTGAACTAGCCCATAAATTAATCTGTTTTGGTTTAAATTAGAAGTTAGAAGACTAAAATAATTTTTTTTAAAGATTTTTATTTATTTATTTAACAGAGAGAGATCACAAGTAGACGGAGGGGAAGGCAGAGAGAGAGAGAGAGAGGGAAGCAGGCTTCTTGCTGAGCAGAGAGCCCGATGTGGGACTCGATCCCAGGACCCCGAGATCATGACCTGAGCCGAAGGCAGCAGCTTAACCCACTGAGCCACCCAGGTGCCCCTAAAATAATTTTTTAAAGTACAACAAATATTTAGACAAAAATAGTCCATAAAACTATGAAAAAAAGTCACAAAACGTTCAACAAAAGATCTCCTGGTCAATGATAGCTGCTTGATTGTACCAGGAAAATATCCCAAGCCACAGCTGGGATTGGAACATCTGTGTTTTGTTTTTCTGAGGAAAGAGGCTACTAAATAGCCACAGTCATCTTGTTGACCTTTAGTGAAACATACAGTTGGGCCAGTGTTGTGAACTGTAAGTCTAATCCTTTGTGATTGTACGATGGCCAGCCTCCAAATCTGAAGACAGCCAGCTTTTTGGCATAGAAAGTCCTGTATCCTTTCAGTGCACCCAGCTCATCAGTACAGTGCCACTTGCTACCTTGTACAAAGCCATCACGACAGAGGCCACATGTGCATGTAAGACCCCAGCGGGATTTCTGGAGACCACGCTGTGCCGTATCTCCCAGTGTGTCATTTGGCTCTAGTGTTCACTCCTCCATAAGAATCAGATTCGACCAAAATTGTACCAAGCACTAATCCCGTGTCCTCTCACACACTACCTCCTTTCACCTACCAGATTCTGTGTAGTAAACAATTATTATTATTTCTAATTTTCAGATGAAGAAAATCAGGATTAGAGAGTGCTAGAGATGTAAATTAAAACTTGTATTTTTTTGGCAAAGGGCAGATTTGATTTACACGTATGTCTGTGACTCCAAATCAATTCTTCTTCCCATTATATATTTGATCCATGCACCTAACACTGTCCATCAGTTCATCCTGTGTGTTTTCTGTAGCCTGCCAGTTCCACGAAATATTAATACTGTTTCCCCAAGAAAGATTCTGTGGTCAAACAAATTTAGAAATCACTAGGCTAAACAAAGTTAAACAGAGGTTTTTTTTTTTTTTTTTAAACACAGGAAGTCTCAGAATATGCCCATGCTAATGTGCATTGTGAATCTCTAAACAGCTCAAAGGCATAGGCTTCCATAACTGACTTGACGCAAAAAAATCTTTTTTCCTACGGGCATCTCACAAAACTAAAGACCCACAGAACAAAGGATGGAAACTCTGCTGCACAAGACTCAATACAATCCTCCCTCAGCCAGATGTCAGAAAATCCACTTTTGCCTGGTGTGTTACACCCTTACCATTCAAGTTGATGAGAAGACAGGTTTTCATTACAATGGACAACAGGCTCTTCCAGTCTTCGAGGTGTGCTCTCCAGGAAGCAAAGGAGATTCTTTGCCAGTTGGTCCTTCATCTCATTCAGTCATACCAAGCCAGTGCTAGGAGGCACAGCCATTTGAGGAGACAGAGTTTGGGGGCTTTTTCTGGCAACTTTATTAAAAAAAATTTTTTTTTTATTATGTTCAGTTAGGCAGCATATAGTACATCACTAGTTTTTGATGTAGTGTTCAATGACTCATTAGTTGTGTATAACACCCAGTGCTCATCACAATAGCAGCTTTAATATGAAGAGATAGAACAATAAAAAATCTGGAGGAAAAAGATAACAATAAAACAAAATAATTACAACATTGTAGGGCTGTTCTGTCTTTGAAAGGCATTACTTAGAATTCCAGTAAGAACCACTAACTTTTAAATGAAAAAAGCCAATGGAAGAAATTACACACACTCAAAACTGCAGATAAGACACAATATTCTTTTTTTTTTTTTAAGATTTTATTTATTTATTTGACAGAGAGAGATCACAAGTAGGCAGAGAGGTGGAGGGGGGAGAAGGCCCCCTGCTGAGCAGAGAGCCTGATGTGGGGCTTGATCCCAAGACCCTGAGACCATGACCCAAGCCAAAGGCAGAAACTTAAACCACTGAGCCACCCAGGCACCTAAGACACAATATTCTTAAAAACTGACCAGCTAGCTGTAACTATTTAAATACATAAATATATATATATTTTTTTCCTTTAGGCAGTGACTTTTTTTCTCTATGTATAAAGTTAGTCTCATCCTTGCAATTTGACAGCAGTTGCTTCCCAGAGTTAGTCTGGCAGTGAGTTTGTCTATGGTATGATCAGGTGAGGATATGTGATTTATGTTTCCGTTTGACTGTTGCCTTTGGACTTCTGTGCCTCTGGGTTACTAGAACTGAGAGGAAAGCAGTTACTCACGGAGAAAAATGAAGGGTGGGTGAGATGAATAACACAAAGTTAGGAATTTAAGATGCCACAGTTTCCAGGTTCTCCAGAAGAACAGTTTCAAACAGCGTGTGGGTGGCAAGTCAAGGATTGGTTTTTATTAGTATTGCTATAAGTTTTCTAAACCTTATAGGAAATGTCATCTCAGTGGTCAGAGTGGTAATAAATTAGGGATCAAGAGAACTTAAAATTCCACACTGGAAAAGGTGTTGGACTCTTCCTTTAAGATTCTTATTTAATACAAACACACACACGCGCACACACACACACACAATTTCCTGTATCTCATTAAAATGACAAATGATATATTTAAAAGATAAACTATTGTTACTTTAAGTAAGTATAAGACAATTATCAAGGAGGTCTTTCTGGATTATCTACACCATTATATGTAATTCATGTTAGGTGCACTTGAGAGATAGAACCATAGACATAGTTAAGAACCAGGTCATAGTGGAAGCCAGGGTCTCTGCTCATGGGTAATGGCACTTGTGACCATCAAGACTGAAAAAGAAGCTTCTACCTATAGGGCTAATGAAGAACAAGACGATGAAAGGGTTTTAAGATACAAAAAGATGGGTCATGAATTCACCAAACTCAAAGTTTTGGGAAGAGGCTGAAAATTACTTTATCCACGGACTTCAGAGAAGAGCAGATGGGCCTCAGTTTTTAATATTTAAAGTATTTCCACTTTTTATTTTACTTTGTATCTACTTCCATCTCTTTTTATTTCATTTTTTAAATGAGTTTTGAATAGAATGTAAAACTGATGCAAAGTTGTCCAAAAAGACAGAATGTCTCTTAATCAGCAGACCTAGCTTAAATGCCATTGAATCATGAAGAATTTCATGGTAAAATGAATGCCCAAGTCAAGTAAACTTTTTATATTAAAATAATATTTGTTGCTTTATTGCTTACTGGACATTTGTATTTCTTATGGTGTAAACTGTTGCCCATTTGTTATATGAGAACATTTGTATTTTTCTTATTGATTCTTATGAGCTAATTCTATAGGATAAAGATCCTTTGCATTCTATATAAATATGTTGCATTTATTTTGGTAAGCTTGTTTTAGAATGTTTAGGATGGGGCGCCTGGGTGGCTCAGTGGGTTAAGCCTCTGCTCTGCCTTTGGCTCAGGTCATGATATCAGGGTCATGATCTCAGGGTCCTGGGATCAAGCCCCGCATCCCGCTCTCTGCTCAGCAGGGAGCCTTCTCCCCTCCCCCCACCCACCCCCACCTACCTGTGGTCTCTCTCTCTGTCAAATAAAAAATAAAATCTTTAAAAAAAACAAAATTAAAAATATAATGTTCAGGATATGATGAAATACTTTCTCTTTTTGCCAAAAATGAAGA
This sequence comes from Lutra lutra, assembly GCF_902655055.1. NCBI lineage: Eukaryota > Metazoa > Chordata > Mammalia > Carnivora > Mustelidae > Lutra > Lutra lutra. The sequence goes on from NC_062288.1 coordinate 40,200,300, forward strand.
GTAATTACAAAAAAATAATCACCAACACAAAGAGAAAAGGGGGAATTTTATATAACTGACCATTTCAAGGTTACATATACTGCATAAATAATCCAATCCATTATTTGGGCTATTTTAATTTTTATGGTGACCAAATATCAATTTAAAAAAAAACTTTGAAAGTGTAATAGATTTTGTGTATGATACTATTTAAAAGTAAAATCTATCCCAAGTAAAATTTAAGCTACCTTAGAAAAACTTCCTTTTTCATCATCAGTTGTATATCCTAAAGGAAGAAAGTATAGTACTCAAATTATTGGAGTTGTAACATGAAAATCTAATTGTATGAATTAAGCTTTAAACACACATTCACATAGATACTCATTCAAGCATGCATTGAAAAGAGAGCCTGTGAACAGAATAAAAATGTTTCCCCTTTTCTTTTTTTATTTCAACTCCTTCTGCAGTTTTGACAGCACCATTAGTGTTGACATACAAGTGTGATCTGCATGGATTCTCTAGCAGCTCTAGTACCATAGTTTTGGAAATTCCTCAATTCTAATAACAATAATAATAGAAATGGCTAATATGCCAAGCATTGGCCTGCATGGTGTTACTGTGATGAGCACCATTTTATACATGAACAGAGGCTTAAATAGTCATGTGACAAAAGTCAAAAGGCTAGTAAGTGGCAGGGCAATGACTCCCACCCAGACCTCACTGGATCCAAACCAAGGTACCACTATGATATACTGCCTCTCAAAACTGAACAAAACAGTAAAGGGAGTTATTATCACATTTGTCTTTTTAACACAGGAGGCAGATTGCTAATAGAGAGAAGAGAGGAAATCTGACTGCTTCCTAAATCTGATTTACTTAACAAATCACACACTTAAGTATTATAGTCTCTAAGAGATGATTATCTAGCCCAAGTTCAGATTGTAACAGAGGAGACTAATACACAAATAAATAAAATGTAATTTATTTTGCCAGGAAACTAAGTTTCACAGAAGAGGTGACATTTCAGCTGAGAGTGGGAAAAAATGTAGGAGAGAAATGACTGTTATAGCCAAGACCTGGGAATGGGGGCACAAAAAGCATCAGGAGGGCTGGTGGAGTTAGCCTTAGAAAGGAGTTGTCATAACAGTCGTACAGGTTGAGTACATGTCACAGGCCAGGTAGTACACTAATCTTCACTTTATTTATTCCTTCCAGTAACTTAGGAGACCAATACAATATTCCTTCTGCCTTACAGATGAGGGCACTGAGACAGATTACATAACCTTTCCAAGGTCACCATGCCAGACAAGACAGGAACCTCGCCATCTATCTCTAACCATTATACAATAGTCTCCTCTTTTTCTTCTGAAAGAGGTAGGAATGAAAGTGTAATAGAAAAGGACAAAGATACATTTGTCTGTGGGGGAGAAATTACACTTAATGGTGTCTGTTTCTCTGTGAAGTTAGAAGGTAGGCTATTTCCCCAAAATGTAAGAGTATGATTGGGTAGGAAATTTGAAGAGAGTCGTAAACATTCACATCTACCTAGGAGAAGGTAGATGTGTAAACTCCTAACTAGAGAAGAGTTAGGAGTTTACAGAGCAACCCTGAGAGTGCAGGTGAGGAAGAAAGCCTTATAATTGTACTGGAGCCAATCAGCACAGTTACCCAATGTTGTGAAAACAATGATAACTGGCCAAGAAGCACTCACACCAGTATTCACCGGAGAAAATTCATGGGAACAGGAGACATGGCCCCCATCTCTCACTTAATCCTACAGCACTGTAGAGAGACCTAGCCTGGCCAGGTTTCAGATTTGAGGAAAGGAATCTGAACTTTTAAGCTTCTTTAGAAAGCATCATCATAACCAGGGGCCAGGATACAAAAACTACATAGTGTGATGGAACCTTGGCATAAGCCTAGCCTACCAACTCAGGGTTCATGACAGAAGGTCCTAGGCTTCTTCTCTGTTGTGATCAGGGGTTGAGGTCTACACTTTGAGCTGTAGCTATAGGATATGGCAAGCTGTCTGGAACATGCACCACATCAGTGTTCATAGCTGTGAAACACCATGCCCTCCCTTGGCAGGAAAGGGAGAGGTTGGACTCCATGCCTGGTAGTTGACCAGGGATGATTGATTGCTCTAAGCACTAGAGCCTAGTCTCTTTCCATGGAGCTTTGCAGGAGGCCAACTTTTTTCAGGGAGGCCAGCCAGCAGGGGGTCAATCATAGACAAGTTAACCCTTACCTCTTATTAAAATGTTTCCATTAGTTTGGTTGACAGCAAGAATGGAAAGGGATCTAGTACCCAAAGGCTCCCATTTGCACTGCCATGTGATTATGCAAAAACTGCAGCTTATATCAGCTTACATTCATCAATTGTTGGTACTATCAGTTATTTTGTTTCATATCTTGAACAGCCTTACTGAAGTATGTTTGATATACAATGAACTGCAAATATTTAAATTGCACAATCTGAAAAGTTTTGACATATGTCCACACTTGTGAAACGCAGGGTAATGAGCAAGTCCATTACTCCCAAAAGCGTTCTCATGCTCCTTGGCAATCCAGCCCATTCTGCATCACAACAGATGCTGGGTGTCTTGATTTGGTCCTTTTACCCTTTTCATAATTTATGACTTAGGTCCCTGGCTTTGAACAAGTTACTCAGCTTCCATTTTATCAACTCCATAATAAATACAAAGCTATCCTCGAAGACAGAATATTTTGAGGATTAGTGATTTAAAACAAAGGACTAGACATACAACTATTAATAGGGAAAAGTAAAAATAGAACTGGCTACATATTAATTAGCCATTAATCTTGATGACAGAAGCTTTGGGCCACATCCCCACAACAGATACCATTCAGCCTCCAATGGAATCATTCAGTAAGGAAACTTGTTATGTTAGTACTTCCAGCCCATGTCCTTTTGTTCCCCATCTTGAGTCTCCATGCTTCCATAGACTCAGACTAGTCTTCTCTCAGAAACAGACTCTGGCCTGAGCAGGAGCATACAAAGGCCCCCTCCACCCAAATGCTGTGTTCAAAATCAAATCCCATTTTTCCTTTTGGTGCTAGCATCTGCTACACATAGAGGATGCTGCCTAATTTTTCTGATCTCAGTTCTTGACCTTTGGTTGTCCAAAAGTCTTCCCCATTCCTAGTGCCCAAATATTCTTCCCTCCCAACCTGGCTCATCTACCCAGGCCAAGTCTCTCCAGAGAGTCCCTTGACAAATGATTGCTGTGTCAGTCAAATTCCCTCTATCAGCCTCAGATATATGGGACACATCAACCCCCACCCCATCCTGGCTTCCTGTCCCACCTGGTCTGTCACCAACCATCCAAATCCCAGCATGATAGTTTAATCCCCATGTCCATCCTCCCCTAGCCTAATTAATTTTGCATTTAAGCAGCTTACATGATAGATTATACTTTTTTCTTTAATCTTCAAGAGTCAGTTTAGGATCTAGAAAACAAAACAGAATTCTCTCATCCAAATGCAGGATCGGTGTTTAGAAATCTGTTTTTGTAAATCAAGAATGAATCATTTATATTTATTTAATTAGTGATGCAAGAAGACATGAGAAAAATATGCTCTGAATCCTGTAAAATCTGTAAGGGAGAGAGGTATGAAGGAGAAAGCCACACTTAAGCACTTTTAACTTGTGTACTCTTTAATTATTGGGGCTAGTGCAGCCCAGTTGAAGAGTATACATGTTAAAAATATACAAAATATAAAAATAAATTTTTAAAATATATGGAGTATGTAAGTTGGGCCTATTTTTAAGTTGGGCCAATTTATAAATTGGGCTATAGTTGTGTTTATAAAAATATGCCATCTACAGTATAAAATTATGATTATATACCCTTAAAAATATTGCCTTTAAGCCTTGAAAAATATGGAATATTTAAGCTGGACACATGGAAGAACAGTGAAAATGGTCAAGGCAATGAACAGGTTGGAGTAGCCTTTCCGTCACACCAATGAGACAGACATTTTTCTTGGATGACTGTAGAAAGGCCATTTATAGGGTTGAGGCTATTGTAGGGCCATGAAGATGATTCCAAATTGAGATTGGCTTATACTTGTAGGGGGTATATTTAAAATAGAAATTACCACTGTAGTCAGAGATGCATACTTAAGAATAGAGCACTTACGAATATGAATTAATGTCGCAAACTAAATCTCAGATATTTTTCCATTTGTGACCCTAAACTTCAGCATATTTATTGGAACTTGATGCTGCTCCTTCAGATTTTGGTTCAGTAGAAGAGAGATTAGGAGTGCCTTGCTGGCTCAGTCAGAAGAGCATGCGACTCTTGATTTCAGGGTTGTGAGTTTGAGGCCCACCTTGGGGGTAGAGATTATAAATAAATAAACTTTAAAAAAGTAGAAGAGAGATTAATATTTTGGGAAAGGAGAACCACCTCTTGCAACTCCAAAGGCATGTTGAGCACAGAAGCTGCTCTGAGCTTCACCTCTTCCTAGTGAAAGCAAAGAGAAGGCATCCCAAATTCTTTAGAGCCACCTCTAGTGGGTTTTCTCAGTTGGCTGAAAAATCTCAAAGGTAAGGAATTAATTGGGAATTTAACATTGGCTTCGAAAAAGAAGTCACAATATCTAGGTATTTCACACAAGGAAGAAGTCAAGCCACTCACAAAAGAGTTTCCTGCTGAAAATTCTTTAGTGGCAAAGAGTGTGTCTTGCTAATTGGGATGATGGCCAAGAGGACGCCAATGGTCAGTCTTTTGCCCAAGGTGGCTGCCTCCATTAGGAATGGCAATATGCCCTTTTTGTGTACTCTGAAAGGCGCCCAGTGGGGAAGCCTGTGGAGCTACTGACTGCCTTTGTGACAAGGGCAGGTCTGGGCAGGTCTCAGGCCAGCAGGGCAGAGCAGCCACCTGCTGACAGGGCTTTTCTTCCTCTTAAAGGAGTCCAGGGGATTCCATTAGAGAAAGTGCTGCTTCAAGCAAGACTTGGCCACCTTTAATGATTTCTAGAGAAGGAAATGAGTCTCCCAAATCAATTATGACACTCAATTAGGTTATTTAGGTTGATGAATCCCGAGTGAAATCAGAGAATAGGAGGTGTGATACAATGGCTTGCAACTCTCCTGGCTTCAGAGCCTAAGGAGTGCCATGTTAGTATTTTGCTAATATTCCCTTTGTAGCTTTGTAGTGTAATGCTTGGTGCCAGCCTGGTCCTGGGCACAGAATGAGCACCCAATGAAAAATGACTGAGTATAAATCTCAAGGCCCTTCTTTTCTCTGGATTTGGTCAGCACTAAGCATCCACTTGGGTAATCAGGAATGCTTTGTGTATACCTTTTATATAATGAACAAATGCTGAACATCTCTAATGTACAGTCTTTTCATTTCTTTACAGATTCAAATGGTCAAATCATATAGATGTTTTTCAGTAGTAAAAATGTCTAAATAATTTGTTTGTATATGTACACAGGCCCTCTGAGAATGAGTGCAGATAAAAAGAAAAAAACAAAACCAAAACAAATGTTAAACTCATACAGAGGAGCTAAGCAATTCCTAGAAGACAGGACATATAACCAGTCTTTATATAAGAATGTGATCCACAAACAAGGGCAGGGTCTCTGTGTGCAAGTGGTGTTGAAGACACCAGCCTGTCATAAAGCTGTCTTTCTGTAATGGACAACCTGAAGATTACTCTGTTGTTCTGTAGCCCTTTGGGACTCCTTCCCCATACCTTTGATCCTCACACACTGAAGCTAGCCACCACAAGTCCCACCACTTCAGGGGTGCTGTGATTGGTTAAAACTACCCAACTAAGGAAGCAAGGAGTGACTAAAACCCACCCTGAGGCTGCTTCCTGGCTGCTTCCTGTCTGCTAAATAAAATGCCCCTAATCTGCCCGAACGGGGCATTTTTTTTCAAATTTGCAAAAAGGCACTATATGACCAAATAGAGAACCTGTAGTTGTGCATTGTTGTATTATAGTGACTATCTCTGAACTACTTGCAACAAATTCTGAACAAACAACTCTAGACTACTTGCAATGAACCCCAGAAAGAGATAAAAGACAGCACGGAAAAAGTCAACATCCAAAGTAAGGCTCGGAATTTTCCAAATTGAGGAAACATGAGTTCACAGACACAAAAAGCATGACACAAGCCAAGCAAAATAAATAAAAAGAAATCCACACCTGGATTTATTTTAGTGAAATTGAAGAACACCAAAAACAAAGGGAAAATCCTAAAAGCAACATGAAAAAATAATCCACAAATTACAGGTACACCTGTTACTGCAATAAGAGAAGCCAGAAAACAGTGAAATAATATTTTCAAAGTGCTGACAGAAAATAATTGCCAACTTACATCCTCAACACAGCTGTCTTTCAGTCACAAAAGCAAAACAAAGTTGCAATCAAAAGTTGCAAACAAAAGTTGCAACCATCACTAAAAGATCTTTATGAAAAAAGGTCCACAGGGTAATTATCAGGAAGAAGAAAAATGATCCCAAGAAGGAAAATCTAAGAGACACGGGAAGAAAGGTGAAAAAAGATAGTTTAAACAGGGAAGTAAATCCAGATAATACCACTTGTATAAAATAGTAACAATTTCTAATTTGATGGCTTAAAAAAGACAGAAACACTCAAGATGAGAGAGTGATTAGAATTAAACTATATTAAGGATCTATGTATTCTTCCAGAGGGAGAGAGACTAAGGCATTGATTACTGACTTTGCCAAGCTTACTTCCAAATTTCAAGGGTGATCACTAAAACAACAGAAGTAAAATGATAACTTCCAAACTTTCCTCCAGGGAAAAGTGGGTGAATAAAAAAAACAAACAAAATATTCCATCCACCCTCAAAAGCCAAGAAGACAAATGGAAGAAATATAGTAAATATAAATCAAATAGAAGGGATGTAGTAAGATGGTTAAAAACAAAACAGCCCAAATATATCAGTAATCACAACAAGTGTAATTGTATTAATCTTGCCAGTTAAAAATAAGAGTATTAGACTAGAACAATAAAATCCAATTGTATGTTGTTTACAAGTAGTACACAAAAAACATACCTAAGGACATAGCACAGTCCTTGGAAAATAAATGTCTATGGAAAATAAAAGGAAAGGAAACTAACCATGCCAATACTAATCAAAACAGAATTGGGATAGGTGTAATAGAGCAGATGAGATAGACTTTGAGACAAAAAAACAAAACAAAACAAAACATTCTTATGGATAGAGAATGTCCCAATATCAGAAGAAACATTTCAACTCCCCAGGAAGATGTAACAATTCTAAAATTGCATATAACTAATAAAATAGCTTCAAATGATATAAATCAAAAGTTGATAGAATCATAGAGTGAAATGGACAAATCCTTTCTCATAGTGGGGGATTTCAACACACCTCTTTCAATTCCTGATAGGTCAAAGAGATTTAAAAAACTAGTAGAGATTCAGTGGCATTTTGTTGTGCCATAATTTCATATTTTAAATAAAAAATACAAATAACTGCCACTCTGAACATATGGACTTGATCTAATCCCAGTAAAAAGCAAGGAAGCTTATGCTTTCTATAGTTGAGAAGCCTCATGTTATTGTATACATAATTTCCAGTAGGCATTTTGAAAATTTTAAATTGTTTAGAGATCTTCTATATTATAACCGAATTTTATCCACTAATCTAGTGAAACCCACTCACTTTAAATGTATTAACAGAGAAGATTTGAACAATACAATTTATAAATTTGATTTAGTGAGCATAGAACAAAATCTGTGTCTAATAACATAAGCATACAAATTCTTCCACAGAACTCATGGAGTATTTATGAAAACTGACCAAATGTAGGCCAAAAAGCAATTTTCAAGAAATTTCTTCTAACAACTGGTATGTGACCACAACAAAATTGAGCTTAAAATCAATACATAAAAGTCATGTCTATACACAGAAATATAAAAATGTCATTACCAAAAAAACTTCCATGTCATTTGATGAAAAATAAAAGGAACTTAGCAACAAGTATTTACATGCTTCTTATTATTTTCCAGAATTGTTCATATGTGCTTTATATACTAATTAATCTACTAAATTAAATTACTACTAATTAATTTACTACTTACTCCTTTGAAGTGAGTATAATTATTATCCCCATTTTAAAGATGAAGAAAATGAGTTACAGAGAGGTTATATAAGTTTACACAGCTGGTAAATGGCAGGATTCAAATCCAGGCAGTTCAGTGCCAGATTCCACATGCTTACCCCCTATTCTTTGCCACTTCTCTGAAGATTGTGAGATCTGGCAGAAGACACGAACAGACATTTCTGCAAAGAAGACATCCAGATGGCCAACAGACACATGAAAAAGTGCTCCACATCACTTGGCATCAGGGAAATACAAATCAAAACCACCATGAGATATCACCTCACACCAGTCAGCATGGCTAAAATTAACAAGTCAGGAAATGACAGATGCTGGCGAGGATGTGGAGAAAAGGGAATCCTCCTACACTGTTGGTGGGAATGCAAGCTGGTGCAACCACTCTGGAAAACAGCATGGAGGTTCCTCAAAATGTTGAAAATAGAACTACCCTATGACCCAGCAATTGCACTGCTGGGTATTTATCCTAAAGATACAAACATAGTGATCCGAAGGGACACGTGCACCCGAATGTTTATAGCAGCAATGTCTACAATAGCCAAACTATGGAAAGAACCTAGATGTCCATCAACAGATGAATGGATAAAGAAGATGTGGTATATATACACAATGGAATACTACGCAGCCATCAAAAGAAATGAAATCTTGCCATTTGTGACGACATGGATGGAACTAGAGGGTATCATGCTTAGCGAAATAAGTCAGTTGGAGAAAGACAAATATCATATGATCTCCCTGATATGAGGGAGAGGAGATGCAACATGGGGGGTTAAGGGGGTAGGAGAAGAGTAAATGAAACAAGATGGGATCGGGAGGGAGACAAACCATAAGTGACTCTTAATCTCACAAAACAAACTGAGGGTTGATGGGGGGAGGGGAGGGTGGGAGGGGGGTGGGGTTATGGACATTGGGGAGGGTATGTGCTGTGGTGAGTGCTGTGAAATGTGTAAACCTGGCGATTCACAGACCTGTACCCCTGGGGATAAAAATATATTATATGTTTATAAAAAATAAAATTAAAAAAAAAAAAAAAAGTATTCACAGAGGCACCTGGGTGGCTCAGACAGTTAAGTGGCTAAGTGTCTGCCTTCATCTTGGGTCCTGAACCCAGGGTGCTGGGATTGAGCCCTTAGCAGGCACCTTGCTCAGTGGGGAGCCTGCTTCTCCCTCTCCCTGTGCTGCTCTCCCTGCTTGTGCTTTTTCTTGCTATCTCTCTCTCCCTGTCAAATAAATAAATAAATAAATAAATAAATAAATTCATTCTTGAAAGAAAGAAAGAAAGAGGGAGGAAAGAAGGAAGAAAGGGACACCTGGGTGGCTCAGGTCATGATCCCAAGGTCGTGGGATCAAGTGCCACATCAGGCTCTCAGCTCAGCAGGGAGCTGCTTCTCCCTCTGCCTGCTGCTCCCTCTGCTTATGCTCGCTGGCTCTTTCTCTCTCTGACAAATAAATAAGTAAAATCTTTTTTAAAATTACAAAAAAAAAGAAAGCTATTCATACCTAATAAATTAATGGGATGAACATTTCTGATTTCTTAGAAATCATTAAGATATCAATTCTCTCCAAAATTGTTCTCTAAGTTCAATGTAATTTCAATCAAAATCTCAACATGTTGCTTCTAGGAATTCAACAAAATGATGCTAAAATTTATGTTAAAAGAGCAAATGGTCAATAACTCTAAGACATTCCTGAAGAAGAACAAGAATGGCTTGCCCACCAGAATTATTAGATACTGTATTAATTAGAGTTGACACAGAAATAGATAAATTTGACCAAAGGAATGAAACATAATTTTTCCTACCACCTACTCTATAAAGAGCTTTCAACTTGTGGAGAAATTGCTCCCTCAAAATATCAAAAAATTTTGGTGAATAATTTTTACCTTTCTCCTCACAGTTTGTCAGACTCTAATTTCTGCAATTTGAATTAAGTATATTTGTAGAGTTATTGTAGTCAGTTCCAATTTAGAAGAATATGGAACCCCATGACTATTATACAGGGGGGGCATATAATTTTGGGTGCCAAATCAGGACACCTTTGAGAATGAGAAAGAGTCCCATTTATAATTAAATCATACCTGTTAAATCAGGATGAATAGTCACCCTAATTTCACTCCATTCTCTGCTCTTTTAACAACTAGTTTCTTCCATCAGTTACGGAAACTATTTCTAGGCCAGTTGATAGTTTTTTAAAATTACTGGTCATAGAGTAATTTAAGCACCATGATATATATTTTTTTATCATGAACCCACCTTGACCATTAAACCAGCCCAACATCCAGAGTTGAGCAGTAGATACACAGTAGCATTTGAGACGTCATTTTGCAATCTCTTTACTTGTTTCCAACCTGCTTGTTTCTGTTGTTTCCAACCTCCTCCTTATTCAACTCAGTTTCCATTCAGTCTCCGTCCTTTACAATCCCATACCAGCTCAGCGGACTCAGCATTTACCTCTGGGCTCTCAGTTCTAAACTCTCAGTACCCCTACAGGCATCGGCCTTACAACTTCCCACCTGCTGTCCCCACAATCCCCTACCCCAGAAAGGCAGCTCTACCCCAACCACCCCTGAGGAGCCAGCCCCTGAGCACATAGCTAGTAAAGGTCCGAAACAAGATTTGAAATCGAATCTGTAGGACTTCAAAGACCATGTACTTAACTATTAGTAAGTAAGGAAAAGCTGTCATTTTGGGGAAGAACACTTAAATATAGATAAGGACCTGCTTAACAACTTCAATTTCCCATTCTAGAGCCATTCCATTCCTACATGAAGACATAGCCAAGGCCTAATCTCTAGGACCAATGTTGTTCTTTAAAGAAATATGAAGTTTGCCCAGTGCATACATCGGCCTTATTACTGGGACCTGTTAACTAGGCTCTTGCTTTATGGACCAATGTATTAACCTGTCCCCTATTTCCAGTAAATATGAGTATAAAGCATGGGCAGTGGGATCAGAGCCTTGGGTTCAAACCTTTTCCCCCTAGTACGCATCCTTGTGACTTTGGACAAGTCAGTTAACCTCTCCAAGTCTCAATTTCTACATTTGTAAAATGTTAAAAATAAAATCTATATTATAGGGCTGTAGAGATGAATGAACAAGATAATAAACAGTAGGTACTCAATAAAGAATAAATGTAGTATAGTTATTATTGATATGAATATAATGATATACCCGGTACCCCGTTCCAATTAACAGTGTTTTTATTCTTTCCAAAAATAGCTTTAATGTTGCCATTGAAACACATTCTTTGAGCCTCAACCCCAAAGATGTATAGCCCAACCCCTATGGCATCTGAAGCTTGCCCTCTAGAACGTTAGCCCGGTACCCACAGTCACAACCCATTTCTGCTATGCTCTGTCTTCTGGAGATAACTGAAGTATCTCAAAGCAAAGACTATGCCCATTCAGATCCCTGCAGATCACCCACCTCAAGTCTGTTCCAGATCGCCATGTGACCCCCAAGAAGTATGCTGTCACAGTCTCCAAGTTTCTAATCCTCTTCTCTCTGGCCCATCCTGCTATATCCATGGTAACCAATCCTATAACTTCTGCCAAATAAAAACATAACGTTCACACATTCATTGATTTGTGCATCATAAACTCAACACAATTTGTGTTCAAGGGTAAGGTAAACTTTCCCAGTTTCCTAAGAGGGACTCCAGTCTAACCCAAAGCCACAAACTAGTGGGGCCAGAACTCTCATTTATTCCAATCATTGCATAATCAACATAGATAAAGAGACATAATCCCCTTGAGAGACTTTCAAGGTCCTCCTTAAAGTGTGTTTCCCTCACTATTGTGGTTCTAAACGATAGCCCCGGCCTCAAGACCAAATTACAGCCTTTGGCGGCCGGTTTCAGTCTGGTGGTTACGGCAATGAATTTGGAGTCAGGAATCCTGGAGTCTCAGCCAACTATTCCCTGGGTAACCACAAGCAAGTTAGCTGCCCTTGTCTCAGTTTTTCAATCAGTCAAATGGGGTAATTTTTCCTTTCTTCCAACTGCTTCAAAGGCATATGTTATGACAATTAATTAACCCTATGGCCACAGTAAACTCAGAACTTTCCATGTAGTAACAAAGCTATTGTCAGCTTTTTTCCTTCAAAGTATAGGAATACTTTAGGATACTTTAGGTTTGGGACGTCTGAACATTACAGCTGGAGGTTCATTCAGGAGTTTTTTTTCCCTCTAGGGTTACTAAGCCACATATCCAAATGCCTTAGGGCTAGCTGATGGAGGCAGCAGCATCTTCCAAAATATTAAACCAAAAGCCTGGATTCAGTTCAAGAGAATAGCATTGCTAAATCACCCTGGTGGCTTTCTTTAAAGTGTCCAGGCTTCCCCATAATATAAGAATCTGATACCATTTTTTAAAATCTTTTTTTTAAATCTGATACCATTTGAGAAATATTCTAAAGAATATTAGTTTGATATTCACAGGTAAACAAAGTCCATCTCTGCTTCCAGTCCTAAGTTTAACACCAATATATTTCTTTATTTCCCATTTTTCTATTACTTTGGGTCCTAAAGGAATCTTTTTCCCACACTCCATATTTTCATGATTTTTTATCATTGAGAAATTTGATTTGCTCCTTGCATATAATCATCAACAGTTATATAAGTAAGACTCTACCTACAAAAACTACTTTTATAGTTGCTTTGAGAAAGACATTACTTTAAGCTTGAGTTTTTATAGTTGATACAAATGATAGTCATTAGGAAAAGAAAGAAATTTGCAGCTAGCAGATACACTATTCCTAAGAGACCTTAAATAAATTATTACTTATATTACTGATTTTCCTTCTTAATATTGTTTCACACCCATGTCACTTTTGAATAAGAATAAACTTTTGACAGTTTAGCAGAATATTAAAATGTCAACACCCAATGTAGGTTAGGAATATATTCTATTCTGTTTTCTAGAATGGCTAGCTGACACCTGAAATAGAAAGAAAAAAAAAAAAACCCGTAATACTCATCTCCCTTGGTATGAATAAATAAAACTTACAGTACTGACTATTTTAACCAATTTTAGTCCACAACTTTAAATTGTGTTTTTCATTATTAATGCATAAATATATATGTCCTAAAAGGACTTAAAACAGTTCTGTATTGCATATACATTAGATATCAGAGATTAAATCACTTTGAACCTCTATGGTAGAGTGGAAAGCTTATTCATCAATTAGAAATTCAGCTTCCCAGATTCTGGTTAAAGTCCTTATGACTTCAGGGGTGCCTGGGTAGCTCAGTTGGTTGCCTTCGGTTCAGATCATGATCTCAGGATCTGGGAATGAAGCCCCCACATCTAGCTTCCTGCTCAGTGGGTAATCCACTTCTCCTTCTGCCTCTGCCCCTTCCCCTGCATTTGTGCTTGCTCACTCTTTCTCTCAAATAAATAAATAAAATCTTAAAAAAAAAAAAAGTCCATATGACTTGCAAGTCTCATCTTGGTTCTGTCACTAACTCTCTTTGTGACATTGGGTGAATCCCTTCACATTTTGGGGATCCAACTTCCTGACATTTATGGCGTGAATTGTGTACTCCCCAACCCCATAGAAATAAAGATATATTGAAATCTTAACTCTCACTACCTAATAATATAACATTATTTGGAAATCGGGCCCTTGCCCTATTTAGTGTTTAGTTAAGTTGAGATCATACTGGAGTAGGAGGAGCATCTGACCCAACATGACTAGTATACTTATAAGAAGACAACCATTGAAGACAAGCACACATGGAGAACACCATGTGACAATAAAGGCAGAAATTGGACTTAAAGAGTCACAAGCCAAGAAATGTCAAAGATTGTGACCAAACAACTAGAAGCTAGGAATTGGCAAGGAAGGATTCCCCTACAGATTTCAGAGAGAGAGAGAGCATGGCCCTGTCCATACCTTGATTTGAGGCTTCTAGACTCTAGAACTGGGAGACAGTAAATTTCTGTTGTCTTGAACTATCTAGTTTGTAATATTTTGTTTTGGCAACCCTAGGAAATTCAAACACAATCTTTAAACTGAGAGGGCTGGACTCTGCAAGATTCATCCATAAATATACATTTATTATTTGAATTTAGGGGTCCGCAAACTTTTTTTTTTTTTAAGATTTTATTTATTTGACAGAGAGAGAGATCACAAGTAGACAGAGAGGCAGGCAGAGAGAGGGAGAGAAGCAGGCTCCCTGCTGAGCAGAGAGCCCGATGTGGGATTCGATCCCAGGACCCTGAGATCATGACCTGAGCCGAAGGCAGCAGCTTAAACCACTGAGCCACCCAGGCGCCCCCGCAAACTTTTTCTTTAAAGGGCCAAATAATAAATATTTTAAGTCTTGCAGGTCATGTGGTTTCTGTCACAAATAGTTCTGCTGATAAAAAATGTCATAGACAATAAATAAATAAGTGTGGCTGTGTTCCAATAAAACTTTACTTATTGGACATTAAAGTTTGAATTTCATTTAATTTCCTTATATCACATAATACTGTTCTCTAAAAGAAAAATTTCCCCACCATACAGAAATACAACAATCATTCTTAGCTTCCAGGCCACACAAAAACAGGCAGGGGATTAGATTTGGTCTGCAGGCTACAGTTTGCAAAACCCTTCTTCAAGCTGTTAACATAAATTTGGCCGACTTGGGAGAAAGCATAATAGAAAATCTATATGCAGCCTTTTATCCAAGATACATGAGCTATGCAACATGACCTCATGTGGATGCTGATAATTATGATCAGAAAACTATATTTCCCCATAATAAAACTATTTTTTATAAAACTATCATATTTTAAAATGCATAATATTTTTTTCAAGTTTTTATTTAAACAGCAGTTAACATGCAGTGTCATATTAGCTTCAGGTGTAGAAGTTAGTGATTCGTCACTTAACAACATCTAGTGCTCATCACCACAGTGCCCTCCTTAATACCCTTAATATCCTTAATACCATCACCCATTTAGCCCTTCTTCCCACTCCCCTTTACTCTAAAAACCCTCAGTTTGTTCTCGATAGTTAAGATCCTGTTTCCTGGTTTGCCTTTCTCTCTCTGTCTCTTTTTTTGCCTATGTTCATCTGTTTTTGTTTCTTATATTCCACATATGAGTGAAATCCAACCATTTGTGTCTTTCTCTGACTTATTTCACTTAGCATAACACTCTCTAGCTCCATTCACATCATTTTAAATGGCAAGATTTCATTCTTTTATATGACTGAGTAATATTCCATTGTGTATATATACCACATCTTCTTTATCCATTTGTCAGCCAATGGACATTTGGCTCTTTCCATAATTTGGCTACATAATAGTTTTTTTTTTTAACTACATTTCATTTCTTTATCTCTTTAGTGATAAAAGTTAGTTTAATAGAACAAATATTAATAATAACAAATATGACCATTTATTGAACAATTACAGAGTCCCAACTACTCTGTTAAATGCTGTACACAGTTATCTCATTAATTGTACAATAATCCCATGAGTTACACAGTCCTTTATCCCCTTTAGAGATAAGGCTTAGAAAGATTAAGTAATTTGCCTGAGGCCACATAGTTAATACATAACTGAGCCAGGAATAAATCAGGTGATTCCTACTATAAGGTTTGTGATTTAAACTGCTTTATATACTGTTGTTAGTTTCTTGTTAAGGTTAATTTTAAATGTTCAAATTCCAAAAATATATTGTAACTTACTATAATAAATTATAATTTCTCATAATTAATAATTAACCCCATAATTTTATTAATAACAAATAAATAATGACCATTAATAATCAAATCTACATGGGACTAAGGAGTGTACTTGTGATGAGCACCAGGTGTTGCAGGAAGTGTTGAATCACTATATTGTACACCTGAAACTAAAATTATACTATATATTAGCTAAATGGAATTTAAATAAAAACTTGAAAAAAATAATCAAATCTACAA
Source organism: Lutra lutra (assembly GCF_902655055.1). NCBI lineage: Eukaryota > Metazoa > Chordata > Mammalia > Carnivora > Mustelidae > Lutra > Lutra lutra. Next base: position 40,216,342 of record NC_062288.1, read on the forward strand.
ATCATGAAAACAACAAAGAATAAAGAAGTGTACTTCATTCTAGTCATTAAATTAGATCAAATGTAACATTTTATTTCTTTGCCTCTAATACTGGAATTACAGGAGCAAATGCCCAGCCTTGGTCTTAAACTATTTTTTTTCTGGGGAAAACAGAATACACATGTAAAACTAGATACTATTTTGTAATATACCCTTTTCTTACCACCCAATGAAAGAACAGTTAGCAGTAAAAAAACAACAACAACAACAAACTTCTTGTTACCCTATGTGATTAAGTGCACTGACTTAATTCCTCATTCAAGTGCACTGACAGATGGCAGAAAAGAGAAGAAAGGACAGAGATGCCAGGGAGAGGGAGGATGTTGTAATCATATACAAACCATCTGGATCCTGTCCCTCTGTGACCTAGTGTTTGTGTTTAAGTTAAACCTTTTGTATCATCACCTGACAGATAACAGACCAAATTTCTAACCTGAAGCATTCTTTCAGCAAGCACAGAGCAGTGAAGTATTCTTTGAGGAAATCATACACTTCATCTATATAAAGGTTAAGTCAATGAAATTATTAAAATAGTAGAACAGGATTTGAAGGCTTAACCTCCAAGGATGCCATCATGCCTGGCACACAGAGAACACACAATATGCCTTATATAAAATGTCCACAGAGTGCAAACACAGCAATCTGCTTTGTGTTACTTTCTAATAAATGTCAACGAGAAGAGTGTTTATAACTTGAAATTTGGAGGGGGGAGCAGATCTAGTAGCTTGCCACATGAAAATACATCCTCCTTGTCGATTCCAGGAAAATGTCAAATCAGTACAACTTATCCAAGACTCTTGGTCTTCTGCATTGATTAAGCTGCATGTGCTATGTTTTTTGCAATATTCACAGCTATTTTGCAGTTGTGCAAATTAAGACACACGAAATAAACAACTTACTTCAAAACAGGTTAGAATTAAAGTCAGCAATAAGATTCAGTATCTTCGAGTTACCTTCTCTGGGATGGCAAGATTGTGGAGCTTAGTTTTGGCTTCATTGTTTCAATGATGGCTATATATAATCAGTTCTCACTTCCACAGCTACAACAGAATTATCGAACTTTCACAGTATCTTACTGGAAACCAGCTTTTGCCCACTTAATATAGTTCAACTGACTATTTATTTATTTATTTAAATATTTGATTAATTTATTTGAGAGAGAGAGAGAGAGCATGAGCAGGGGAAGGGAGGGACAGAGGGAGAGGGACTCCCCACTAAGTAGGGAGCCAGACATGGACTCAATGCTGGGCTCAATCCTAGGACCCTGGGATCATGACCTGAGCTGAAGGCAGATGCTTAACTGATGGAGCCACCCCGGTACCCCTCAACTGCTATAAAGTCCTTAGGACTTTACTAGATCTAGAAGTGAAAAGGCTGAATAAAGACAGACCCTACACATAAGGACTTGAGATTCTAATGAAGGGGGAGAAAGAGCCCTCAAAGTAGTTAATTTCAATTAAGTGAAGCTAAAGGATAAGATAAAGGTATTGAGTGTCAGGGGAAGCTGGAAGAGTGGCACTGAGCACAACCTGGAAGTCCAAAAAAGGCTTCCAGGAGGGGATGATGCCTAAAAGGAGTCCTGAAGGGGCAAAAGGACTTAGCCAGTTAAAGAAAAAAGGAAAGAGCATCACAGCCTGGCAAACTGCAGGAGAAGGGACAACACCAAAGAAAGTTGGGAGAGTGTGCTCTGAGGAAAGGGACCAGAACTACTAGCTTAAAAACTCTAATTCATGGCCTCCCTAAACACGAAAAATTAAGTGTCTGGACAATGCTATTTAAAAATTTTAAATTCATAGGGTAAACTGTAACTGGGAAACCTGTCACTATTATATGATGCCCTTATCAGGATGAAGAATTTGGTCCTAGAACGTCTATGAAAATTGATTTATTCTGACAAGATGGCAAAGGAGTAGGTGACCCTATTTCAACTGGTCCCTTAAATGAAGCTGGATGTCTACCAGACCACTCTGAAGACTTAAGAGGTCAGCCTGAAATGTAAGAAGATATATCCTGATTTATACCAATAGAATATCTCCGGCGGTTGGTTTCGACGTATGAAGCAGGGAGTCATGATTCTGTGGGCAGATATTGGAAGATAAATGGAAGGGGGAGGGAGCCTCTGGGATCCTGTGCTGCCAGAGTGCAAAAGCCTCTCCCACTGGGGACTGGGCACAGACTCAAAGACCAGTAGTGGCAGGGAAAGGACTTTAGGGCAGCCTCACAGAATGAAACCTGGAGCTGCCAGGGCATGTATGCAAACAGGGGACAACTGGTGGTTTTAGAAGCACAAAGGGCAGGGATGCTTGGGTGGCTCAGTCATTAAGTGTGTGCCTTCAGCTCAGGTCGTGATCCCAGAGTCCTGGGATTGGGCCCCAAATCAGGTTCCCTAATTGGTAGGAAGGCTTCTTCTCCCCTTCCCATTCCCCCTACTTATGTTACTTCTCTTGCTGTGTCTCTCTTTGTCAAATAAGTGAATAAAGTCTTAAAAAAAAAGGAAGTTTACATTCCTTCAAAAAATTTTTGATCAATTCAACATTAGAAAGATTATTGAAAAGAAGAAGAAGAAGAAGAAGCACAAAGGGCAGAGACATACCTGGACCTATAGACCTGGAAGTGAGGGCTGGGAGTGCTGCTGTAGGGTACACAACCCAGGATGCTGCAGTTTTTAGCAGCACAGACAAAAACAGAGGCAGTGTGGCTTGGAGGGCTCATCTGCAACCTCTCTGTTCTGAGACGGAAGTTTGGTTATGGTTACTTCTGCTCTGACTCTTGGAAGAAATGCAGAAAGCCACCAGGGAAAGACCCCAGAGAACAAAAGACCCCCAAAACTTGTTTTCATTTAGCCCATCAGCCCCCTCGGGGGCAGGACAACTCTGCCCAAACTGGGTTGCCTAAGTAACAGCGCCATAGACCCTTCCCCCAGAAGACAGGCTGAAAGATCAAGAGGCTGATGATCCTAAGGTCCCTATAAAACAGGTGCATCTTGCTTGGGTTGTGGTCAATAATCTGGACTCTGTTCGTTCCCTCAACCACCCCTAAACAAAATGAGTAAGAGGAGGAACCCCCAATACAAGAAAAATTCAGATACTACGACCTCTGCCACAGAACAGATGGATATGGATATAAGAAAGATGTAAGAAATAGACTTCAGCATAAAATTTATGTGGACAATAGCTAGGTTGGAGAAAACCATTAATGGCAACATACTTTCTCTAAGGGCAGAAGTGAGACCTGATCTGGCAGAACTTAAAAATGCTATCAATGAGATCCAATCTAATATGGATACTCTAATAAGGGTAAATGAGGCAGAAGAATAAATTAATGATCTAGAAGACAAACTGATAGAAAAGATGAATCAGGAGGAGACCTGGAATAAACAGCTTAGAATCAATGAAAACGGAATTAGAGAAATAAATGATGCCATGAAACATTCCCATGTCAGAATTAGTGGGATCCCTGAGGGAGTGGAGAGAGACCTCCACTAGAGACTAGAAGATATATTTAAGCAAATCCTAGCTGAGAACTTCCCTAATCTTGGGGAATGAAACAAGCATTTGTGTCCTAGAGGCACGGAGAACACCTTCCAAGATCAAGGAGATTAAACCAATGCACGGGAATGTAATAGTAAAACTTGCAAATCTTAAAAACCAATGAAACCATCTTAAAGGCAGTAGGGGGAAGAGATTCCTTATGTACAGAGAGAGGAATATCAGAATAATGTCAGACCTGTCCACAGAGACCTGGCAAGCCAGAAAGGGCTGGCAAGACATATTCAGGGTACTAAATGAGATGAACATGCAGCAAGGCTGTCATTTAAAATAGATGGAAAGATAAAGAGCTTCCAAGACTGGCAAAAACTGAAAGAAGGGGTGCCTGGATGGCTCAGTGGGTTAGACCTCTGCCTTTGGCTCAGGTCATGATCTCAGGGTCCTGGGATCGAGCTCCACATTGGGCTCTCTGCTCTGTGGGGAGTCTGCTTCCCCTTCTCTCTCTGCCTGACTCTCTGCCTACTTGTAATCTCTCTCTCTCTGTGTCAAATAAATAAAATCTTTTTAAAAAACCTGAAAGAATATGTGACCACTAAGCCAGCCCTGCAAGAAATATTAAGGGAGGTTCTATAAAAGGAGAAAGACCCCAAGAGTGATATAGAACAGAAATGTACAATCCATAGAAACAAAGTCCTCACAGGCAACATGATGTCAATAAAATCATATCTTTCAATAATCACTCTCAATGTGAATGGCCTAAATGTTCCTATAAAACACCACAGGGTTGCAGATTGAATAAAAAGACAGGACCCACCCATATGCTGTCTACAAGAGACTCATTTTGAACATAAAAATGCATCCAGACTGAAAGTGAAGAGATGGAGAACCATCTTTCATGCCAAAAGATCACAAAAGAAAGCTGGGCTAGCAATTCTCATATCAGACAAATTAGATTTTAAGGTAAAGATGGTGGTCAGAGATACAGAAGGACACTGTATCATTCTTAACAATTGTAAATATCTATGCTCCCAACATGGGAGCAGCCAACTACATAAGCCAGCTGTTAATCAAAATAAAGAGACATATTGATAGTAATACATTAATTGTAGGAGACTTTCATACTCCATTCTCAGCAATAGACAGATCATCTAAGCAGAAAATCAACAAAGAAACAAGAGCTTTGAATGACACACTGGACAAGATGGACATCATAGATACACAGAACATTCCACCATAAAACAACAGAATACTCCTTCTTCTCAAGCGCACATGGAACTTTCTCCAGAAGAGACCACATACTGTGTCACAAATCAGGTCTCAACAAACACCAAAAGACTGAGATTACTCCCAGCATATTCTCAGACCACAGTGTTTTGAAACTGGAACTCAATCACAAGAAAAAGTTTGGAAGAAATTCAAACACTAGGAAGCTAAAGACCATCCTTCTCAAGAATGTTTGGGTGAACCAAAAAATCAAAGAACTTAAACAATTCATGGAAACTAATGAGGATGAACGCACAACAGTTGAAAACCTATGGGATATGGCAAAGGTGGTCCTAAGGGGGAAATACATAGCATTCCAAACCTCACTCAAAAAAATAGAAAAATCCCGAATACACAAACTATCTTTAAACCTTAAAGAAATGGAGAATCAACAACAAATTAAGCCTAACCCACACACGAGAAGGGAAATAATTAAGATTAGAGAAGAGATCAATGAATTAGAAACCAGAAATACAGTAGAACACATTAATGAAACTAGAAGCTGGTTCTTTGAAAGAATTAATAAGATCGATAAGCCACAGGCCAGACTTATCCAAAAGAAAAGAGAAAGGACCAAAATTAATAGAATTATGAATTTAAGAGGAGAGATCACGGCTAAGACAAAGGAAATAGAAACAAATACCAGAAATTATTATCAACAGCTATATGCCAAAAAGTTAAGCAATCTAGAAGAAATGGATGCATTCCTGGAAACCTATAAACTTCCAAGACTGAAACAGGAAGAAATTCACAGCCCAAATAGACCAATAACCAGTAATGAGATTGAAACAGTGATCAAGAACCTCCCAAAAAACAAGAGTCCAGGACCTGATGGATTCCCTGGGGAATTCTACCAAACATTCAAAGAAGAAATAATAGCTGCTCTTCTCAAGCTGTTTCAAAAAATAGAAACAGAAGGAAAACTTCCAGACTCTTTCTCTAAGGCCAGCATTACTTTGATCTCAAAACCAGGCAAGGACCCCATCAAAAAGTAGAATTTCAGACCAATATCCCTGAAGAATATGGATGCCAAAATTCTCAAGATCCTAGCTAATGGGATCCAACAGTACATTAAAAGGATTATCCACCATGACCAGGTGGGATTTATCCCTGGGATGCAAGGGTGGTTCAACGTTCACAAGTCAATGTGATAGAACACATTAATAAGAGAAGAGAGAAGTATCACATGGTCCTCTCAATTGATGTAGAAAAAGCATTAGACAAAATACAACATCATTTCCTGATTAAAACTCTTCAGAATATTGGGATAGAGGGAACATTCCTCAATATCATAAAATCCATATATGAAAACCCACAGTGAATATCATTCTCAATGAGGAAAAGCTGAGAGAATTTCCCTTAAGATCAGGAACATGACAAGGATGCCCACTCTCAGCACTCTTGTTCAACATAGTACTAGAAGTCCTAGCAACAGCAATCAGACAATGAAAAGAAATAAAATGTATTCAAATTAGCAAAGAAGAAGTCAAACTCTCTCTCTTCATAGATGACATGATACTTTATGGGAAAACCCAAAAGACTCCATCCCCAAGTTACTAGATCTCATCCAGCAATTCAGTAATGTGGCAGGATACAAAATCAATGCACAGAAATCAGTTACTTTCTTATACACTAACAATGAAATTATAGAAAGAGATATTAGAGAATCAATTCCATTTACAATAGCACCAAAAACCATAAGATAACTTGGAATAAACCTAACCAAAGAGGTAAAGGATCTATATTCTAGGAAATACAGAACACAAAATCAAAGAAGACACAAAAGTATGGAAAAACATTCTATATTCATGGATCAGAAGAATAAACATTGTTAAAATGTCTATGCTGCCCTGAGCAATCTATACGTTCAATGCCATCCTGATCAAAATACCACTGGCATTTTTCAGAGTGCTGGAACAAACAATCCTAAAATTTTTATGCAACCAGAAGAGACCCTGAATCACCAAGGAAAGTCTGAAAAAGAAAAATGAAACTGGGGGCATCATGTTGCCTGATTTCAAGCTATATTATAAAGCTGTGATCACCGAGACAGCATGATACTGGCATAAAACAGACACACAGATCAATGGAGCAGAATAGATACCCCATATATGGACCCTCAACTCTATGGTCAACTAAATTTCAACAAAGCAGGAAAAAATATGGAAAAAAGTCTTTTCAATAAATGATGCTGGGAAAATTGGACAGCTACATACAGAATGAAACTCAATCATTCTCTTATACCATACAAAAAGATAAACTCAGAATGGATGAAAGACCTCAATGTGAGACAGGAATCTGTCAAAATCCTAGAGGAGACCATAGGCAATAACCTCTTTGACATTGGCCACAGCAGCTTCTTTCAAGACATGTCTCCAAAGGCAAGAGAAACAAAAGCTGAAATGAACTTTTGGGACTTCATCAAGATAAAAAGCTTCTGCACAGCAAAGGAAACAGTCAACAAAACAAAGAAGAAACCCAGGGAATGGGAGAAGATAATTGCAAATGACACTACAGACAAAGGGCTGATATCCAAGGTCCATAAAGAACTTCTCAAACTCAGCACCCAAAAAAACACAAATAAGTCAAAAAATGGACAGAAGACATGAACAGACACTTCTCCAAAGAAGACATAGAAATGACTAAAAGACACATGAAAAAACGTTCATCATCATTAGCCATCAGGGAAATTCAAATCAAAACGACATTGAGATACCACCTTATACCAGTTAGAATGGCAAAAATTGACAAGGCAAGAAACAACAAACAAACAATGTTGGAGAAGCTGTGGAGAAAGGGGAACCCTCTTACACTGTTGGTGGGAATGCAAGTTGTTACAGCCACCTTGGGAAACAGTGTGGAGGTTCCTCAAAAAATTAAAAATGAGCTACCTTATGACCCAGCAATTGCACTACTGGGTATTTACCTCAAAGATACAGATGTAGTGAAAAGAAGGGCCATATACACCCCAATTTCATAGCAGCAATGTCCACAATAGCCAAACTGTGGAAAGAACAGAGACAAATGGATAAAGATGTGGTCCATAAATACAATGGAATATTACTTAGCCATCAGAAAGCACGAATATCAAGCTTTTGCATCAACATGGATAGGACTGAAGGAGATTATGCTAAGTGAAATAAGTCAAGCAGAGAAAGTCGATTATCATATGGTTTCACTTATTTGTGGAACATAAAGAATAGCATGGAAGACATTAGGAAAAGGAAGGGAAAAATGAAGCGGGGTGGGGGGAATCAGAGGGAAGATGAAGCATGAGAGACCATGGACTCTGGGAAACAAACTGAGGGTTTTAGAGGGGAGGAGGCTGGAGGGATGGGTAAGCCCAGTGATGGGTATTAAGAAGGGCATGTACTGCATGGAGCGCTGGGTGTTATATGCAAACAATGAATCATGGAGCACTACATCAAAAACCACTGTATGGTGATTAACATAACATAAAAACTTTGTTTGTTTTCAGAAAACTAAAATGCTCCTTTTTCTCCTGGTTGGTGACATGGCTCTTGCCTGCTCTCAGGTCAGTGCCATCTTTGACTGAAAGCTTGCTGTAATACCAGGAAAGACAAATAGAAACTCAATTACTTCAAATATTAAGTGCCTGAAAATTGTTGAGGATTTTTGCATCTATATTCATCAGAGATATTGGCCTGTTGTTCTTTTTTTTTTTTTTTTTTTGCAGTATCTTTATCTGGTTTTGGTCTCAGGATAGTGCTGGCCTCATAGAATGAACTTGGAAGTTTTCCTTCCTTTTCTATTTTTTGGAATAGTTTGAGAAGAATAGATACTCACTCTTCTTTAAATGCTTGGTAGATTCCACCTGTGAAGCCATCTGGTTTTGGATTTTTGTTTATTGGGAGTTTTTTGATTACTGATTCAATTTCATTGCCAGTAACTGGTCTGTTCAAATTTTCTATTTCTTCCTGATTCAGTTTGGAAAGGTTATATGTTGCCAGGAATTGACCCATTCCTTCAATCTTGTCCAATTTTTGGCATATAATTTTTCATAATATTCTGTCATAATCCCTTATATATCTGTAGTGTTGGTTGTTATTTCTCTTATTTTATTTTATTTTATCTATTTGACAGAGTGAGGGAGACAGTGAGAGAGGGAATACAAGCAGGGGTAGTGAGAGAGGGAGAAGCAGACTTCCCACAGACCAGGGAGCCCAATGCAGGGTTCGATCCCAAGACCCTGGGATCTAGACCTGAGCTGAAGGCAGACGCTTAACAACTGAGCCACCCAGGGGGCCCTTACCTCTTTCATTTCTGATTTTGTTTGAGTCCTCTCTCTCTCTCTCACTCTCTTTTATTTTGTCTTATTTTGTTTTGATGAGCCTGGCTAAAGGTTTATCAATTTGTTGATCTTTTCAAAGAACCAGCTCCTGGTTTCATTGATCTTTTCTATTGTGTTTTTTTGGTTTCTATTTCATTTATTTCTGCTCTAATCTCTGATTTCCTGCCTTCAACTCGTTTTGGGTTTTGCTTGTCATTCTTTTTCTAGCTTCTTTACGTTAAGATTAGGTTGTTTATTTGAGATTTTTCTTGCTTCTTGAGGTACACCTGTATTACTATAAACCTCCCTCTTGGAACAGGTTTTGCTGTATCCCAAAAGTTTTGGACCATTGTACTTTCATTCTTAATGGTCTCTGTATTTTTGATTTCCTCATTAATTTTTTGGTTTGGTCATTCATTGCTTAGTACAATGCTATTCAACTTCCATAAATTTGTGCTCTCTCCAGATTTTTTCTTGTGATTGATTTCTAATTTCGTAGCATTATGATCAGAAAGGATGCATAGTAAGACTTCAACATTTTTCAATTTGTTTTGTGGCCTAATATGTGATCTATTTTGGAGATGTTCCATGAAATTATGTATTCTCTTGTTTTAGGATGAAATATTCTGCATATATCTGTTAGGTCCATTTGGTCAAATATGTCATTCAAAGCCACTGTTTACTTGTTGATTTTCTGTTTGGATGATATATCCATTGATGTAAGTGAGGTACCAAAGTCCCTTACTATTATTGTATTAGTATGGATTAGTTCCTTTATGTTTGTTATCAACAGTTTTAAGTATTTGGGTACTCCCATGTTGGGTGCGTATCTATTTACAATTGTTAGAACTTCTTGTTGAATTGTTCCCTTTATGATTATATAGTGTCCTTCTTTGTCTCTTGTTACAGTCTTTGTTTTAAAGTCTATTTTGTATGATGTTAGTATTGCTGCCCCCCAGGTTTCTTTTCACTTCCACTTGCATGACAAATGCTTTTCCATCCCTTCACCTTCAATCTTCATGTGTCTTTAGGTTGGAAATAAGCCTCTTGTAGGCAGCATATAGATAGGTTTTGCTTCTTTAATCCATTTCATCATCCTACATCTTTTGATTGAACATTTAGTCCATTACATTCAAAATAACTATGTATTTATTGTCATTTTATAACTTGTTATATGTTTTTATAGTTCTTCTCTTGCTCTCTCCTCTCACAGTGTCCTGGCTTTCTATATAGATATAGAGATTCCTTTCTCTTTATTTTTTTGCATTCCTTGTCTACTTTTTGATTTGTGGTTACCATTAATTTTGTATATAACATCTTATGGATATAGCAGTCTATATTAAGTTGATGGTCCCTTAAGTTTGGACCCATTCTTAAAATACCAAATTTTTACCTCTTTGTCCCCTGGACATCTTAAATATACAGTACTGTACTTTATATCCCTTCATTTTTGTGAACCCCTTGACTGATTTTTATAGATATACTTCATTTTACTGCTTTTGTGCTTCCTACTTTTCTTACTCTTGTTTATGGCCTTTCCTTTCTACTCAGAGTTCCTTTTAACATTTCTTATAAGGTTGGTTTAGTGGTGATGAATTCCTCTGACTTTGTCTGAGAAACTGTATCTTGCCTATTCTGAATGATAGATTTGCTAGACAGAGTATTCCTGGTTGCAGGTTTATTTTCTTCCAGCACTTTGAATATATCATGCCACTCTCTTCTGGCATTTCAAAGTTTCTATGAAAAATCAGCTGATAGCCTTATGGGGTTTCCTTTGAATGTAAATGTTTTCTTTTCTCTTGCTACTTTTAAAATTCTCTATCACTACTTTTTGCCATTTTAATTACTGTGTGTCTTGATGTGGACTTCTTGGGTTAATTTTGTTGGGGTCTCTCTGTGTTTCCTGGGTCTGGATCCCTGTTTCCTTCCCCAGATTAGGAAAGTTTTTAGCTATTATTTATTCAAATAAATTTATCACTCTTCTCCTTCTGGGATCCCTATGATGCAAATGTTGTTATGCTTGAAGATGTTGCTGAATTCCCTTAATCTATTTTCATTTTTTAATTATCCTTTTTCTTTCTCCTGTTCAGCTTGTTTATTTTCCATTACTCTATCTTCCTAGGTTGCTGATCCATCCTTCTGCATCCTCGAGTTTACTATTTATTCCATTAGATGTATTTTTTTATTTCAGTTATTTATTTCTTCATTCCAACTCATCCTTTTTTATATTTTCTACCTCATTGTTGAGGATCTCACTGAGATCTTCCACTCTTTTCTCAAGTCCGGCGAACATATTTATGACCATTATTTTACTTTCTCTATCAGGCATATTACTTATCTCCATTTAATTCTCTTGTGATTTTTGTCCTGTTCTTTCATTTGGGACATATCCCTCTGTCTTCTCATTTTGTCTAACTCCTTGGGTCTGTCTCTATGTTTTAGGTAAATTAGCTATGTCTCCTGCTCTTGAAAGTACTGGATTCATGAAATAGAGGTCCTGTACTGCCCTGCAGTGCAATGCCACCTGTTCACCAGAACCCTGAATTTCATGGGTGTCTCCTGTTTGTGTTGCATGTGTCCTACTATTGTGGCTGAGCTGTGTTTACCTTCAATTCAGTCCCATCTGCAATGCTCTCTTTACCTATTGTGAGTAGGGTTTCATCCCTGTGTTGTTAATGGGCCAGTCTGGGGCTACCTTTGGCTTGAGTTGGGTCAGACGAGGCATTTGACAGAACTCCAGACACACTAAACTGCAGGGAGCTCTCCCTGTGTTGTCTCCTGAGAAGATTTTGTAAGTGGGCAGGGTCTGGAGTCAGACCAGACATCTGTCCCAGCCCACTGTAAGGGCTGGGGTGTGTGGTTATCCTCTTCTCTCCCCAGGACAGGAGTCACTTTGGATTGGTGCTGGCCCCACTGTGACTACTTGCACACTGCCAGGCTTGTGGAGACGCTTTGGATTGGCTTCTGCCAAGGGTGTGTTGGAGGGGGTGGGTCCACAAGAGAACACACAGGTGTGATGCCCTGTGTTAGTAATGTTTGAGCAGGTCTGGTATAGGAGGGGATCTATAGCCACTTTGGAGAACACTTTCTGAGGTTGGGTTGGGTCCATAAAAAAGCACAGGAGCAGGGTATGTTGTTAGCAAGCTAGTTAGAGAAATTTTGCACTGTGCTGGTTCCCACAGGTGTCCATGTATCTAGTCTGGGAGGTAGGGGAGGAAAACGGTGTCCTCCAGCTCCTTTATTCTTGGACAAGTCTCCCAATATCCCTGCCCCTCCAACACAGAGTCTGAGATTAATAAAACAAATCTCCCTCCCATATATCCCCAGTGTTTTCCAAACTGACATTTCTATGCTGCATCTCAGCAGGGCTGTTTGTTATACTGTCTCTTTAAGGGCAGGATTCAGTTTCCTATCACCTTCAGGTTCTTCCAGAGCAAGCCTGCTGATTTTTAACATTCTAGGTGTTAAGTGTCACTGATTTTAATAACTCGTGATGTTAAAGCCCCTCTGTTTTTTAATCCTCCAAATGTTATGGGATTCATCTTCTCAATACAGGTTCCCCCTGGCATGGGGTGCCTGGTGTGGGGTTTGCTCATCTTCCTTCTCTGTGCCTGCAGTGTCCCTCCCTCCTGTGGATATTCTCACAGGTCAGCTTGGTTTCCAACTACATCTCCGCTTTCTCTTCTTCTTGATATGGCTTCTTCTCTAATTTAGCTGTGCAGAGTCTGTTCTGTCAGTTTTCAGGTCATTTTCTGTGTTATTTACACTAATGTAGGCATTATCTAGGTGTATCCATGGGACAAAGTGAGCTTAGGATCCTACTACTCTGTCATCTTCCCCAGAAGCCCTAGAAGCCATATTTTTATATGAAAGACATGATTTTCCACTGAATTCCAGTAACTGGAACAATTCTTCAAGTGTCATCCTTCAAGTGTGCACTTTCTACATGACTACAGAAGGCGGCATGATCTCTTACAATCCAACAGTACTGCAGTATGCTAATCATAATCCTATTTCCAGACCTTCCTCCAGGCTTTTCTCTCTGCCTGGAATGCTCTAGCTCCCCCTTTACGCTCATACTCTTTGAGAAAGGCATAACTAATGCCCCACAATACATAGCTCTCCATTCATCCCTCAGCATACCAGCTTACTGCAGTTAAATAGTGCTATGAACTCATTCAGGTCAATGGTCTGTTAACAGTAGAGAAAAGCATTGCATAACCTTCCCCCTTGCTCTTCCATTTTGGTGGAGAACATGACAGTCACGTGTGTTTATGGGGGTCCAGGTGATAGACCTGAGTCACCAAAAGTGTATAGTTGTCCCAGAGAAAAGACTTTGCATAAGCAAGAAATAAACTTTCAAGGATTAAGATACTATGATTTTGGCACTACTTATTACCATAGCTTAAGCCTGACCCACACTGAATAATATACACTACTTACATCCCAACCCCACCCTAAACTTACTCCTTACATCCTTGACCTCTACCTCACCACCCACCTGTCTGAGAGGTTTCTTGTCAATCTTTAGATCATGACTCATCTGTTCCTGGAGAAGTCTAATGGCCACCCTTTCTTAAGATCTCACCCTTGATATCTATATTTTTGAGCCTTTTTTTTACTTAAAATTATTCTCCTAATTTATACTTGCATATTTATAAATATGTCCATTTATTTTTTCTTGTCTCTATCACTAGACTGAATGTAATACACAAGAAATCTATAAGACCACCTAGTTTCTACTTATTAAAAAAATAAGTAAAACCTAGATGGTCTTATAAATAAAAAAATAAACTAGAACTTAGAACATCACTAGGTCTTAGAACAGTGTTAGTACTTTTTTTTTTTTTTTTTTAAGTAAATGAACATCATTCCATCAAAAGAATTACATGTAAGAAAAAGGAAGTCTGTTGTTCCATAATATGGGCAATGGCATTAGAAAGACAAATCCCACTGGACTAGGTGCTAGGCTAGAAGTTTGTACAGAGACTTGACTACAAAAGTTCTGTACACAGAAGAAACTCAAGGGCATAAAAAATTCACATCTAAGAAGAAAATCAACAAAGTCTTGGGCAAGTACTGAAAACCAGATCACTGTTACTATTCTCTCATTTTGGTAATCCTGTCTACAAGCTAGTGGTCTTTCACAATAGGAAGGAGTGGGGACAGGGTCATTTGGAAGGTTCTGAATCTGATAGAAGATGGGAATAGATGTTACCTAAGCAAAAACAGCAAATATAAATACCTAAGTCCTATACCAGACATTTACCATTTTGTATTTATCCAACACCCAAATGTATCCACATATACCCACCTTCTAATAGTATCTCTCCCTGGGGATAATTCAAGTAGTGTGTAGTCTTATGGGGCACCGAGTGCCACCTCTCACTACCATTTCCCATTTCCAAAGAGGGAGCCTGTTTCTTCCTTCATTCCTTCCTTCACTAACTCCCTGGTATACCCTGTACCAGGCAATCAAACATCATTCTTAGGGCTGTAAATCCCAGTGAGTGAACAATACAAAGGAAGAGGGCACAAACAGAGGCCAAATTCACTGGGCCAAATTCAGGGCCCAAGAATCAGGAAGCTCCTGAGTTGAAACTTTGGTTAACTAAGATACTGATGCCAGAGATGCCCTAGCTCTTGTCACTTTCTCATAGTCCTACAGCCCCAAATTCCTGCCAGTGAATTCTCCTTTGATTTAAGATATTTAGGGTTGGTCTTTGTTGCAGGCAACCAAGAACTCAGACCATGGCTGCTATATACAGCTATCTAAATTGTACTTTGTACAAGCAAACCCAGTAAAAGAAAGTGTGGCTGAAATCCAGCCTGTGCTCCACTTGCTGAGTTTGTGGGGCTATATTCTGCTAAAGGAAAGGGTGGCATTTTCCAATTTCCTTAGAGGCATTTATAGGTGGGCAGGGGCCCTTCCCCTGACTGATACATCCCCCTTTCTCAGTTGTAAAACAGAGGTCTAGAGACTAAGTCATTGACATATAAACTATGATTACAGTGATGCAATAATACTACAATGGACTATTCTGCTGCCTCTCTATCTGTAGATTGAACCACCTATTTATTCCTGCAAGGTAAATATGAAAGGACAAGAATGTTCTTGTACAATTCATCTTTCTATATCTGAGCTTACCACAGTCCCAGGTACTTATAATTTGCATTCAAGTATTAATATGGTTGGAATTGTAATTAAAAATATATTTACAAATATCTAACATTCTGCGTTATACTAGTTTTTGAATTAACCCTTCATATTCATCACCACTGGCAGAAAAACAACTCAAAGAACTCAAGAACTCCCCAAGTATCTTTAATTTCCTATAAACTAAATTTTTCCAATTTTATAGAGGTACTGCGGAAAAGAGAAAGTTCTCCAATTATGCTGTCCAAACACTTATTCTAATCTCTTCAATATTCCCATGATAGTTTTTACATTTCTCACATGTCTTTTAGATCACAGATTTATCTGGAGGCTCTCAAGTATTTATACCGTACCTGGTATGCAAATGACTTTTTTTGTTAACAAGGAAATTAGAGCACCACCAGTTCTTCCATTAGGAATCTAACAGTTATGATATTTTTCATTTTACCATATTAGATCCTCCAGTGTTTTTTTCATGTTACTTTAAGATGATCAAAATCTTTTGTTTCTACTTCTCCTCCCCATAAAAGGAAATTAGATTTGTTTTCAGGCTTTAATCCTGATAAGATAAAGTGAACCAACTCTGTTTTCATTACTGTCCAGTCATTCCATCAACCAGAAAAGAATCACTAAAAGCAATGAGCGAGCAAGGTCAACAGCACTCCACAGAGGATTGGTGCAATAGTACTTCAGCAAGACTGGGGGAAAAAACTGGCTGTGCTTCACAGTCCTAAGAGGCCTATTATGGCTTCTTAGGAAGTTGCCTCTAAGCAGGAATGGGGATGATTGAGGGAAGGGAATTATCTTTATTATGCAGGTCTTCTGGTACTAAGTTCATGCAACAAAGAGCTAAAAGTTTCATTTGGAGGTTAGGGTCACCATCTCTCAGTACAGTGACTCAGGTTTTGGACTTTGAGACAAAGAGCCTAAGCTTTCACAGGTCCTATTCTTCTCTAGCAGTTCTTGTTGTCATATGCAATACAGAATTGCAGTATCTTTCACAAACATAGATACCAGTTGGGGTTAACTGGTTCTAAGTTACAGAAACTAACTTTACCTAACTTAAAAGGGACTTTAATGGAAGTGAGAGTTAAGAGAATCAAAGATGATGTTGAATTCCCAAGTTTGAAAAATAATCCAAGATGCCCTGCTAGGGAGAAGAGTCTCAGAAGCAGGAATGAATTCTGACAGTTTTCCCCATCTTTTGATTTGAGATAGAAATTATGAGAAAAGAGTCTAATTGGTCTAGAATTGGCCATAGACTTTTCATCCTTTTGGCTTGGGCTGAACAGGGGACCTCAATTCTTGGCTTCATGAAGACTGGAGGGGGATGGTGGAGAGGTGGTGATGTTAATTACCCATAAAGAATTTTGGGTATTGTTATCAACATAAGGGGCAAAGTATTGTAGGTGGCCAAGTTGAAAACAACTTCCACTATGGTGTTAAAACAGAAATTTTTTTGACCCAAAGAGCACAACTTAATTTCAGCGAATACACAGTGCCTGATGCATGGTAGCTACTCAATAAATTTTTTTTTTAATTTTATTTATTTGACAGAGAGAGATCACAAGTGGACAGAGAGGCAAGCAGAGAGAGAGAGAGGAGGAAGCAGGCTCCCTGCGGAACAGAGAGCCCGATGTGGGGCTCGATCCCAGGACCCTGAGATCATGACCTGAGCTGAAGGCAGAGGCTTTAACCCACTGAGCCACCCAGGTGCCCCCTCAATAAACTGTTTTAAAAATATTTTATTTATTTGACAGAGAGAAAGACAGCGAGAGAGGGAATACAAACAGGGGGAGTGGGAGAGAGAGAAGCAGGCTTCCCATAGAGCAGGGAGCCCAATGCAGGGCACCATCCCAGGACCCTGGGATCGAGAACTGAGCCAAAGGGAGACATTTAATGACTGAGCCACCCTGGCATCCCTCAATAAATATTTTTTTGAATGAATTTCTTCTTCAGTGCTATTTGTTCTCATCCTTCCTTTATGCCACTTGTATCTCCTAGTTTTTATTAAGTATCCCTTATTCTACATTGATGAAGTAGAACCCCCAAAAGAGAAAGTTCAATGCAGTGGGGAGAGTACTGGAGCTTTTTTTGCTTCTGCCCTATGTGACCTTGGGGACAGGTCATAATGGCTTTGGGTTTATTTCTTTAACTACAAAATGAAGTGTTGGAGGTAGATGCTCTTTAGCAATCTGTCCAATTCTGTAAATCTAATATCATGGTCAGAAATATAAAGATGAGAAAGACTCAGCAAATTTAGAAAAAAAAAAGTTTATAATTTTCACAGTATGTAGTGGTTTTACCCTGAATCTGGACAGAAAGCAAAACCTAACTTACTTGGTAGTACTTAGGAGAAATTGCCAATATCATAGAAAATCTAGATCACTGTTATCAAACTTTAAAAAAAGGCAACAAAACCGGTTTTTCAAATGAAATCCTACATTGAATTTCAATGTCTAACACAAGTAAAGGTCAAAAAAGTCCATAAAACAAAGAGGGATCTGTGGACCCCTATCCTCACACCTTCATCCACAAGCTCCTAGGAATACTATTAGAAATCCCTCATCAAATTCCTGAATTCCTGGGGCACCTGGGTGGCTCAGTGGTTAAGCCACTGCCTTCGGCTCAGGTCATGATCTCAGGGTCCTGGGATCGAGCCCCGCATTGGGCTCTCTGCTCGGCAGGGAGCCTGCTTCCTCCTCTCTCTCTGCCTGCCTCTCTGCCTACTTGTGATCTCTCTGTCAAATAAATAAATAAAATCTTTAAAAAAAAAAAAAAATTCCTGAATTCCTGACTGAATATCTTAGACTTTTCTGTGCATTGTGACCATTCTAAAATGAGATTACCAATTTCATTCATGCAAGAAAAATTAAGGAAAAGTATATGCTCTCTTTTAATGATATTAAAAAAGAGACAATTGTTAGTCTATCAGCAATTTTAATTTGAAAACAAAATAAAATCTAACAGGAGTTAATCTCCTATGCTAATGTCAACTAGTAATATATAGACTGAGACTATAGTATCAGTGAAAACTTAGCTTCCAAAATGTTTTAATAATTTAACAAGCTAAATTGTAAGAAGAAACCTCTCCAATATATAAATCATAAGTATTTTAAAACTTTGCTTACAATTTTTGTACACTTATAGCATGACTTCTTTATCCCACGAAATGTTTTTCTTACAGTCCTGCTTCAGAGGAAAGATACATATCTCCAAAGCCAAAGTAATTTAACATATCTATATCTGTCTGTATCTACCTATATATCTGTATATATCTCTATCTATATATAGAGAACATCCTGTTCTTAATCACCAAAGGGGAAATTACTGAAAAATATTAAGTAACATAAACACAAACTGTCATCTTTGTGACTAGATAGTGACCTTAGCCCTAGCAAAGAAAAGCAATTGCTCTTCTCATAAAACCTATCCATTCCTCTACTTGGAAATATGATAATCAAAATCACTAAGATATACCCTATCAACTTAGACCACAGGTTTCTACACACACAATGCAATGAGTATTTGAGTATGAGATCTGCAAAGTTCAAACATCCTTATTATCTTTTTTTTTTTTAAGATTTTATTTATTTGACAGACAGAGATCACAAGTAGGCAGAGAAGCAGGCAGAGAGGGGGAAGTAGGCTCCCTGCTGAGCAGAGAGCCCGATTCAGGGCTTGATCCCAGGACTCTGAGATCATGACCTGAGCTGAAGGCAGAGGCTTTAACCCACTGAGCCACCTAGGTGCCCCATCCTTATTATCTTTATTAACACTAATGTACAGAAGAGAACATTTTACCTTAGGTAAAGGATTACTCTTGAAAACATAAGATTCATGTAATTAATGTATTGAATAATTAGTGAACAATGATGTCATATTTGGGGCAAAGTAAAAAGTTATGAAGATTTTTCTGTAAGACATTCACTGCAGGCAATAACAAAAAAAAAATATTTCAGTCATTGGTGATCCTACTGACCTCTTCTGGCAAGATATAAGTTTTGAATTGTCTAGGTACAACCAATGAGATGACATGGGCCTATTACGAGGATTTGTGTCTTACAAGCCAAGAAGGAAGGCAAAATCAGCTGTTTAAAAAAAAAAAAAAGTCTCTCCTCTATCTCCTCATCTATACGGACTCTGCTGGACCCTTCTGAGCTCAGGACTGACTTGTGAGGATGAGGGGGGCAAGCCTTCCAGGTACCAACTGGTGGAAAGACCCCTGGTGCATTCAAGTATAATAAGTATAATGACTTTCTGCTTAGTGATTTATCTTTCATTTACTTTTCAAAAGTGATCAAAATATGACACTAACTGAAAATCAAGTGATGTAAGCTGAGATAGGCAGAGGCTAATTATATTCGGCTTTGAGTTCAGTTTTATGATGCTTTAAGAAGTCCTTGATGGCATTTAAAGAAAGGGATGACATGGTCTAAATTTCAACAAGATCCCTATTTTTTACAGGAAAGACTGTAGGGCAGAGAAAGTAAAAGCAGGGAGACTGGTCAGGTGATCATTATAGAAAATCCTAGTGAATGATGGCTTAGATTAAGGTACTAGAAAGTGGGAGTAGATAGATTCTGAAATTATCAGTTATTTTTGGATACCAGTAACCAAATACCCAACCCAAGATGTCTTATATTTGCTTATTTTACAGGAAGCTTAGTGCCAGAGCAGCCTCAAGGATATTATCAAAGAATCACATTCTTCCAGACTAATTATCTTTGGCCTCAAACTGGAATAGTTGTTAGGTAACTGCCACTAGCAATTAAGACTACATGCTCCTTATTCACACCTATAGAGAGCTTGCTATTTCAAAAGCCAAGATCCCTCTTTGCCAGATGCCCCTAGCCAATTGTTTATTGGCCCATATTTATTTAAACTTGCCCATCCATCATCCACAGTTACGATTGACTAAAGCAGAGCCCATCATGAACTGGGAATGGGGTTGACTTGCCTTGAGTTAGATGGCATATATGAAAAGGTGGTATGTGATGGAAAAAAATGATGATTTGTTTGAAAAGAGTAAGGGGAAATAGATGCTGGGTAGGCAAGCAGTGCTATCAACTACAAGGGATATACTTTTGAAGGTGGAGTTGACAGGGCTTGCCACTAGATTAAATACCAAGAGAAGATTTCAAGAACAGTTCTTAATAGTGTTGGCTTCAGCAACTGGGAAGAAGGTGGGGTATTTACTGAGATGGTAAAGACTGGATGAAAGATCAGATTTGAGAAGAATAATCAAATCTTCCGTTTCCACCCAGTTAAAGATACCCTTTAGATACTGAAAAGGTGATCAAGTTGTTAGTGGTAAGAAAATTTAGGACTTCAAGGAGAGGCGAAGACTGAAAATAGAGAATGAAATCATACATATGCAGGTTTTTTTTTTTTTTTTCTTATTTAAGCAACTGAGATTGGACAAAATTACTGAAGAGAATATAGTATGGATACTAGAGCAAGAAGTGGATACAGGACAGAATCTAGATCTATGCCAAGATTTAAAGTTGGAACACAACTAGAGCCATTAAGGCAGCTAGAAAACTCAAGTCTAACTCCCCAGCATCTTCTGTGTGAGTAGACAGAGTAGCGCAAATTATTAGCTCTCTGCCAAAAGAATGGAAGATGTTCCCTCTCTCAGCTTAGCTGTGGAGCAGACACGATATGGCTATCTTTAAAAAGTACAGGATAAATCATGATATGCCATTACATGGCATTTTTAACATACCATACAATTTTTCAAGAGTGTTGGCTCATTATTATAGTTCTTTAAATTTAACATTTAGTAGAAATAGGAAGAAGAGACATGGCATCCAGTGGCGGCAATTCTAATCCAAGGCCTGATGAAAAATACTGACCATTATTACATCTACAATTTGAATTCAAAACTATTTCAAGTGGAATTAAGTGATTATGGAAAACGACAAAGAAAAAAAAAAACCAACCCTGAAAAAAAAAAACCAACCCTGGATGCTAGGCTTTATCTGACACCTATAAGCTATACAACCATGGCCCCTTTCACTGCCTTATTTTCTGAGGTGGTTTTCTATTTGATGAAATGTTTACAATAGACAGGCCCTTCCTACCTGCCTTGGCAGGGCTGTTGTGAAGATCATAATTAAAGAAATCTATTCACTATGAAGTCCCACAAAAATAATTTTCTTCAGCTGCTTAACTTGTCTTTCTACCATTGACGGCTTCATCATCCTGATACTAAATACCAATTTTCAGGTACTCAACCCTTAACAGAAAAGAATACCCAAACTAAATTTTGAAATTTCATTAAGAACAAAACACCAGGGGCACCTGAGTGGCTCAGTGGGTTAAGGCCTCTGCCTTCGGCTCAGGTCATGATCTCAGGGTCCTGGGATCAAGCCCCACATCGGGCTCTCTGCTCAGTGGGGAGCCTGCTTCCTCCTCTCTCTCTCTCTGCCTGCCTCTCTGCCTGTGATCTGTCAAATAAATAAATAAAATCTTAAAAAAAAAAAAAACACCAGATACTAATGAAAACCCATTAAAGCCTCTGCCCAATTCCTGTAAGGTTTCAAAATTGTACCTTGCACAATTTAAAGTCACATGAGGTGGCCACCCTCCTGGGTAGTATCTGACACTGTCAAAGTGACTACTGATATGGCATCTAAAGATAATCACCCACCAGAGTACTGAGAACATATACATCAAAATATTTCTTCACTTGCCACAACAGTAGCATGGCTGCCTGTGCTGCACTACAGGATTACAAAAATGTAAGATGCTTTTACACTTTCCAAAGTTCTTTCTTATTCCTTAGTCTACCTAAATCACCCAGCAGTTCTCCAGGTAGGCAAGGCAGATATAAGCTTGTCTTAGGAGAAAAACATGTTCAAAATCATTTTGAGGCATAACTTAAAAGTATATTTCAGGCACCCAATTTTATTTTGGTGTTAATACATCATGTTACAGGGGCGCCTGGGTGGCTCAGTGGGTTAAGCCTCTGCCTTCGGCTCAGGTCTTGATCTCAGGGTCCTGGGATCGAGCCCTGCAACGGGCTCTCTGCTCAGCTTCCCACTCTCTCTCTGCCTACTTGTGATCTGTCAAATAAATAAATAAAATAAAATAAAAATACATCATGTTACATAAATTTTACACTTTAAATTACTCAACAGTTCTGCTAATTCTCCTTCTAAGTAAGTAACACATTCAAGTTTGAAAATATTCCTCATAAAACCTGTACATTAGCTTCATTCTAAGTCTTACAAGGAAGAATCCTTTACCAACTAAATTGTATCTCCCACTCACAAAAGTAGATGTGGCAATGATAATCACTTTGTAGAATCTTATACTAAATGAATCTATTATGTAGTACCTGAGAATATGCCTATGTTAACAAAGTCTCTTGATCCTACTTCACCAATTTTGACAGAGGACACGGACTATGATCAAACCACTTGGTTTTCAGTACTAATAATACTCTATCAACTATTAATACTATTATTAATGGCTCAGGAACTAATTACATCAATTGAAAATGATTAATATTTTTAAAACACAGGTTTTAAAGGGTCACCTTAGAGATGTCAGCAAATGTTTCCTAAGCTTTCAAAATACAGATGAGATTAAGGTTAAATGTAACTTAAAAGAAGTAACCTTATGAATAAGATCAACAATAAATGGATGTGGTTAAAAAAAAAGTGCTGAATCGGGGATCAGATGAATTTACTATCTCTATATAATAAAGTCCCAGAAAATCATAAATAGTGTGAGAAAATTAATGACGGGAAGCAAAAGATCAAGACTTCTGAACCAAACCAAGATTAGATCAAAACATTTATTTTTTTTGTGTGTTACAAAAACAAAAATAAATCCCAGCAGGTAATGAAATAAACTTTTTTTTTTTTTTTAAAGTGTCCCATCCTGGGTTCTCTGACTTAGAATTTAGTACAGTTCAAGTTTAGGTTGCTTCAACACTTCTTCTGGATGCTAAGAGGTCTCCATCTTATAACCATGTTTCTCTAGTTCAGCTCTATAATAAAACACAAAAGAAGAACAACATCACTGGACATTCTTTATGATAAATTAAAGAAACAATGTTTTTAGAAATACAATTAATTAAACAATGAGCTAAGCCTAGGCACAAATATAAAACACTACCAAGTAGCTTTAACTTTACACGCTTAAAAGAAATCTGCGCAAGAAGGAAGCTGAATGTGAGTAAACATTAATGCTAATAAAAATCTGCTTTCCCATTAGTAAACCTAATTTTATATTCCTTAATTTTCTGATAAATCTATTTAAGGAAAAAATGTGAGAGATTAACTCCTATCTTCCAAACATCTAGAACACAAGACATCTGGTATCAAATTTTTAGGAATTTTATAATCCTAGTAGGTATTACTGCTATTTACACATAAAGAATAAACAGACTGCTTTCCATATTGACATATATCTATTGCTCTAACCCAGACAAAAGTTATCAAATTTAAAAGTACATGGGACTTATTCTTCATTAACTATATGTAGATAAAACATATATAAGTTATAAAATACTAAACAAGATTTTACTTAAAAAAATTTTAAATGTGTATTAAAGACCTCAAAAATTTATAATTATATACCCAATATATACAAATATATATTGTAAATATACAACATAAATTTAATTTATATTTCATATAAATTTACTTATATTTATAAATTTATATTTTATATAAATATAGATATTTTGTAATTTTTTTAAAATTTATTTTTATTTATTTGTCAGAGAGAGAGAGAGCGAGCGAGCACAGGCAGACAGAGTCGCAGGCAGAGGCAGAGGGAGAAGCAGGCTCCCCGCTGAGCATGGAGCCCGATGTGGGACTCGATCCCGGGACACCAGGATCATGACCTGAGCCGAAGGCAGCTGCTTAACCAACTGAGCCACCCAGGCGTCCCTAGACATTTTGTAATTTAAATAATTTATTCAACCTGAACTTTCAGTCATCCTTATATACTGCAACTTTTCATCTGCTTTGCATAAAACAGATGCACAAAAAAGTTTAGCTCTATAGTCAATTTCAGCTAAACTACTACTCCAAGTATGATCAGTAACTTCTCTGCCACAATTCAATTTTTTTTTTAAGATTTTATTTATTTATTTGACAGAGATCACAAGTAGGCAGAGAGGCAGGCAGAGAGAGAGGAGGAAGCAGGCTCCCTGCTGAGCAGAGAACCCGATGTGGGGCTCGATGCGGGGCTCGATCCCAGGACCCTGGGATCATGATCCGAGCCGAAGGCAGAGGCTTTAACCCACTGAGCCACCCAGGCGCCCCTGTCACAATTCAATTTTATAGAAGTTTACAACAAAATTATTTCAGAGCCAAAGCATGATAAAACATTGTATAAATGTAAAGTATGATTAATGTGCCCCATGCCATTATATCTGGTAAGATAAACTGACATTTGTTCTCAAGTATAATTTAGGTTGGACACTATCACACTATCCAATGTAAACACAACACAAAAAAACACATGTAGGAATGATGTATATTTACTATTCATTTACCCAAATGTCACTAAAATATTTAGTTATTTATAATACAAACACGGATCTACAGTCCATGAATAATATTAAATCCAGAAATTATTCAGAAAAAACATTTTTATCTTCTGCTCAGGTGTAGAGGATAGTATGGCTGGTGGTAAATCACCCCTTTAGTAGTCAAAAGATCAGCCCATGTTTCTGCTCCTTCCTTTGCTAAATTTAACCAAAATGCTTCTTCTGCCCCCCCACCCCATCCCTTTCCAGGAGATTAAAGATTTTATCTGTTCTTCATGTTTTCTACTTAAAAAGGAAATAATTTTTAAAGTTTCTTAATAGTCTTCTGCCGCCTTTAACAGAATCAATGTAGATTATTCAAATTCTCTTATTCTACAACAAGAACAAAAATCCTGGAAAGTCAGCCTACAATTTAGTTAACAGGTACACCAAATCTGTCCAGGTTTGCATCTGCCTTACTGAAAGGAGGTAGTGACTAATTACATTTGTAAATTATTAACACATACAAAGGCGAATATGATATGCTTCTCTATTTTTAGAGAAGATGGTTTTTTGCTAGAATTTAGGACATATAAAAAACCAAAAGGAAAAACAAATTGAAGTACTAAGTACAAAACACAAAATTATACAATCTAATCTATACAATCTAACAAAGAGATGAGAAAGAAATCCAGCACAATTGGAACAGTATCACAGGACACATATAGTGACTGTACACTATCTGAAATAAAAACAGCACCTTTCCTTTTTCAACAAAAACAGAAAGACAAATAGCCACTGGTAGGTTTGAGAACGCTCTTATTATCCAAGAAACTACTCTGCTATAGGACAGTGGCTATATTTGACATGGAAATCAGAACAATATTGGCTTCCTGGATTTTTTTATGTAACATGTGATGCAAGGTCAGGAAAACTAATCCCACCCATTTCTACTGAATGTGTCTCTAAATAACTCCAAGAAGAACTAAGAGTCATTGTTTTTGCTGCTTCTATTTGTTTCTCTATGACTTTTAGTTACTTGGAGATATAGGTGGCCTTTTTCTTTCTACTTCTATTTGTTATAGGTATTTACAGTGAAAGAGAAAAACATGGAAAGCGGAAGGCTAAGACATGTAGCTAATAAAAAGGCAGATTCAGAGTTGGAACTCAGGGAATCAGAATGACTCTAGAAAATGTACTGCCTCTCCAAAGCTAGGGATTAAGACCTATTTACAATATCAGAACACAGTAAAATATGTTCTTTACTATGGCTTATAATATCACATTGAGGACCTCTAGATGTTTTACAAAGACTAAGAAGAACATCTTTGCAGATGTTAATCTGCAAAGTTAATCAGGACAACTAGTTAATCTGGAGGACAACTTTTTTAAAGCAAAGATAAAAATATTATCTGACACGGCAATGTCCAATACAAGAATCACATATGGCTATTTATTAAAATTAAATAAGATGAAAAATTCAGTCCATCAGCTGCACTAGCTACATTTCAATGTGCTCAAGAGCCATATGTGGCTGGTGGCTTCTGTACTGGATAGGGCAGCATACAAAACATTTCTATCAATATAAGAAGTTCTATTTTATAGTGCTGATGAGATGTATCAACCCACATGTGGAAAAAAAAAACCTCATGATTCAAACAGGAAAATAAAAAGAAAAATCTTATTCACTAATAAAGGTATCAAAACTTATACTCTCATAGAAATCCACAAACGTAAAGGCAGAACACAAAGGAGAACCTAAGAACTAAGTGTATTATAAAAACAACAGGACACAAATAATGCTCTACTTGAATGAATGAATAATGCTCTACTTCCAAGCTAGAAAAAAGACAAGATGCAGTAGTGGCAAGAAATCCAATTGTCAATGTATTTATTACTAAAAGTCTCCTGGTAAGATCATTGTATTTAATAATGTCTTTTTTAAAAATTATTTATTTATTTATTTATTTATTTTGAGAGAGCAAGCATGAGCATGCACACATGAGCAGGGGGAGAGGGAGAGTGGAGAACCTGAATGTGGGGCTCAATCCCAGGACCCTGGGATCATAACCTGAGCCAAAGGCTGACACTTAACCGACTGGGCCACTCAGGCGACCCAGTATTTAATAATGTCTTAGTTTAATTTTTTAAGAGAAAAGTGCTATTTTCTGACTTTGAAGGATAAAAAAGAAAAACATTTTGAAGAAATTTAATTTATGAATAGCAAAGGAAGAAAATTCATTCAGCTTCAACCTGAAAAGTTTCAAGATAACAGAAAAGAAAAAAAATGATAAATGATTAAGAACTCAGAATGGGGATCAACAGAGCCGGAAGGCCTGAAAATATTCTAAGAGTATAATGATTCTAGTGAGGGAAGAAAGAGGGGGATGCCTACTGAAGAAAAAAAAAAAAAAAAAAAAGGTAGCAGGTGTTCTCTGATGTTGCTCAGTTTTAAAATATGAACCAAAAATTAATGCAAAAAGTGGCAAGAACTTATACACACAGAATTTAACCCCAATATGGATTGAGAGCTATAGAAAGAACAAAAAAGGCTGAGAGCCATATATGAA
This sequence comes from Lutra lutra, assembly GCF_902655055.1. Taxonomy (NCBI): domain Eukaryota; kingdom Metazoa; phylum Chordata; class Mammalia; order Carnivora; family Mustelidae; genus Lutra; species Lutra lutra. Next base: position 40,243,643 of record NC_062288.1, read on the forward strand.
TAAAGAAGAATGAGAATAGATCCAATGCTTGGAAGAGATGTAATATTAACAGATTCAGAGAAAAAGCAGAATTATTGTTCAACAGTATTGTTCCTTTCTTGTTCATAAAACTGCAACAGGAAAAACATCATTAATACAAAATTGAAAACTAAGGTGAGATAACTCTAAACTGCATTAAAGCAGCTTAAAATCTCTAGGCTCTGAATAATTACATCTCAGCACACTGAAAGAATGAAAAGACACAGTCAAAGAGTCAGCCATTTTGAGAAATCATGGAGAATTGTAAAAGTACCAGAATAAAAGTGAAAGGTAAATTGTGCTATTTCCAAAAAGGGGAGAAAGGTGATAGATAAAATTGTTATTAGTCTCCAGCAAAATCCTAAAATATCTTTAGAACGTAGGGTTTTTGAGTCCGTGAAAAATGCAGTGTAGAACAAAAGGTACTGCATCATTAAATTTCTTATAAAACATCTCTCTTTTTGAACAAATGTACTAGACTAGAAAATTAGAAGACTGCAGTAGAACTGCTAGATCTTGATTTGAGCAAAGTATGACAGTTTACTCTGTGGCCAAGATAGATACTATGGGTTGAATCAAAATAAAATTAGGGAGGTAAGAATTATCTCTACAACAAATGGTACTGGTCTAACAAAAGAATGAAGTTGGACTCATTTCAAACCATGTACAAAAATTAATTTGAAACAGATCTTAGACCAAAATGTAAGAACTAAAATTCTAAAACTTATAAGAAAATATGTGGATAAATTTTCCTTGAATTTGGCAATAAATTCTTAAAAAGTAGATAAACTGGACTTCATCTGAATTAAAAACTTATGTACAAAGAACACTATGAGGAAAATGAAAAGTGAGCAGAATGAGAGAAAATATCTGTAAGTAATAGGTCCGATAAGGGCTTAGTACTCAGAATATATAAAGAACTCTGACAACTTAACAACAAAAAGAATATCAACCCAACTTAAAAATGGGCAGAGGACTTGACTAGATTATTTCTTGAAAGAAGATATACAAATTGACAACAAATACACAAAAAAAGGCTCTTCATTAGTCATTTGGGAAATGCAAATCAAAACCACAGTGAGATACCAATCCATACCCACTAGGATGGTTATAATAAAAAAAGAATAAAGTTTTGATGAGAATGTGGACAATTTAGAACCTTCATACACTATTGGTAGTAATGTAAAATTGTGCAGATGCTGTGGAAAACAATTTGGCAGTTCCTCAAATAGTTAAAGAGAATTATGATATGACCCAGAAATTCCACTCCTAGGATTATATCCCCCAAAGCTGGAAATAGGTATTCAAACAAAAACTTGTTAATGAATACTCATAGTAACACAGTTCACAGTAGTCAAAAGCTGGAAACAACCCAAATGCCCATCAACTGATAAATGGATAAACAAACTGTGGCATATCATACAATGAAATATTATTCAGCCATTAAAAGAAACAAAGTACTGATACATGCTATGGCATGAATGAAAGGTGAGAACATTATGCTAACTATAAGAAACTAGACACACAAGATCACTTATTGTATGATTCTGTTTTTATGACTTATCTAAAACAGGCAAATCTATAGACAGGAAATTAGTAGTTGCCAGGGGCCAGGAAAAGAAGAATGCAGAGTGACTGCTTAACGGGTATGGTGTTTCCTTTTGGGGTGATAGAAATGCTTTGGAATTACATAGAGATGATGGCTGCAGAACACCGTGAATATACAAAATGCCACTGAATTATACACTAAATGATTAGTTTTGTGATATATGAATTTTACTTCAATCAATCATATTAGGTAAATTTGCACATGAATATGAAAAAGTACACTCCCAACACCCCAATCTCCTTTCCAGTTTGAGAATCACCAATCTTTTGGGTCCTGGCATTCTGGTTCTAATTTCTGCTGAGTTATTCAACATTGGTGGAAAATTAATGTTGGTAGAATTAAACCCACAAAAATAAAAAATAGCAAATATGCTTCTATTTAACTACCTTTGTAAAGAAACTAGAAAGAATAAAAGTTCTATGCAATTACACAAAGTATTCATGTTCAGAAACACAGATGAAGATAGTAGATTTTCCTTTTCGTAATTCAAAAATGTATTTCAAAGATTAATGATCTTTTAAAGAGGTCAATCATCATATGTAAGTTATATATTCCATCTTTACAATTAATACTAAGCTATATAAAATCTGACTTAAAACTTACCGTAACTGATTGGAGAAGTCATCCTCTACATTGTCATCATCCCAATTATCCTCCCAGACATGTGCATCTTCATCTTCATCTAAACCAGCCCAATCTAAAAACAGAAACAGATGCTGTCTAAATACTTCTCACATGTTATTTTCATAAATACAGAAACTTCAGAAAGTTTGCCACTTAAGACACAATTCAAAACATCTAATACTATATCTATAAGAAATAGTAACCCTCCTCCTTAAATCTCAATTTATGCTGTCATGTTCTCTCAATTCTAGAATTTGCAGAAAATCTAAAGCAGAAGTTAATACAAAAAAATTCTATTTGCCATGAAAATGTATTATAATTTCAGGAGGATACTTACTTTCCTGATTTTTACCTTGGGCTAATTTTTATAAGGTCTATTTCATAATCTTCTAAAATACAGCACCAATGATGTGAAAGTAAACTGAGGGGAAACTGCTAAACATAAAAAATGATAACTCATACATAAATAAAAAATGGCCCAAATTACAAGCATCACTAACATTTGCCTATCATCAATAGAAAAATTTTAAAGGGAGGACAAATATAGATATGTACAAAGAGGAATGCTACAGTTTTTAATTTTCTCAATTTCCTTTTTTGCTTCCTTCCCTTTTGATGATGGGGAGAGGGGTTAAATTTTAGCTTCTGTTTAGAATACTCAGAAAACCTATGAAACTAACATCTCCTTCCCTACTACCTCAGATATTCGCATTATCATTTCTTACCTATCCAATGGCAATATTCTTCTATCAGGCTCTTCTTGCTTCTACTTTCTTGATCCTGATAAAAATCTAGCCTCCTGGGTTATAATGTCATTATATATTCTTCTTCTTTTTTTTTTTTAATGTCATCAAACCATCCCAGAAGAGAGTTTATGCATACTCTGTTGTCCGACTTAAGATGCACCGCCTGCTTTAATCTTGACATAGCTTTATTACAAAAAATTGTAGGATTTTGCATAATGTATTTGTTTTAAAACAATGATTTTAATTATTTAAATTTAAATCCACTGGGATGATTCACTCATGTTAGTCACGCAACTTAAGTACTCTTATACACATTTCCCCCTTGTAAAAAATAACAGTGAAGAGCAATTCACAAGATCTTCACTTTTATTCAGTTCTAACTTTACTTCACATTTTGAAATTGCTTAAAATTTTCTATTCATCAAACATATGCTGTTCCTCATTTCTTTGTCTTTCTGCCATCTTTTGAACCTATTAGTTGGCCTGACATCTACTTAATTAAAATACCTTAATTAGTTAAAATACGATTCCCCATTAAAAGGAACTATAGATCCCTGAAGAAATGGCTGATACCAGATCTGGAATAAGGAAGTTAACAGGTAAGTTTGGGATTCCTCTTTATAAACATGTCAGAAGGTACTAAAACTGGGTTAAAGTTGTTTCAACTGGCCAACTCTAGAACAACTTTAGAATCACAAAGAATGACATACTGAATTAAATGAAAAAAACCCATGAGTCCATAGCAGTATTTTGGGGGGATGGGTTGTTGGGAAGGGGATGCTCTTTATAATTCCCAGGTACATAAATGCGGAAAGAATGACAGAATTAGAAAAATCACCATTTTGCAACCCTCTGTACAATTCAGGCAAGGATCAGCAATGGATACTAAAACTATTGAGTGAAAAATAGCTGAAACTACACAAGATTATGTACTTATTAAATGAGGAGAAAATTGGAAAGATCTGGAAATCACAGTCTTAACCAATGATAACACTTAGCATCACCAATAAATTTTGACAATTTGACATGTATCTTTTGATGTAATGCAGTGAGAAATAAACATCACCAATGTAGTATTCATTAAAAATGCTGGCCTTTAATCTAATCATGAAGGAAATACCAGGCAAATCCAGAATGTGAAATTCTTTATAACTGATATCTTCAAATAAGTTAATGTCATAAAAAACAAACAAACACGGGGCGCCTGGGTGGCTCAGTGGGTTAAGCCGCTGCCTTCGGCTCAGGTCATGATCCCAGGTCCTGGGTTCAAGCCCCACATCGGGCTTTCTGCTCAGCAGGGAGCCTGCTTCCTCCTCTCTCTCTGCCTGCCTCTCTGCCTACTTGTGATTTCTCTCTGTCAAATAAATAAATAAAATCTTTAAAACAAACAAACAAACAAACAAAAAAGAACAAAAAAAAAAAAGGAAGGGGCTGTACTGGATGGGGGAAAAAAGTGATGAGACATTTTCTACAACAGTTGGTAAAGTCTGGATATGGACTCTGTATCTGGATGACAATGAATTAATGTTAAGTTTCTTAAACATGACTGTAAAACTGTTTTAGAGGAACATGTCCCCCACTAAGACATACATGCTAAAATATTAAAGAGTTGTGTCATTTTGTCAACAGTTTATTCGTAGGTGGTTCTCAAATATATTTGCTATATATCATATATATTTCTATCACATATGATACAAGTAAAGTAAACAGGGCAAAATATTAGCAACTGATAATCCTTAGGTATTTGCCGCCTCTTTTTAATTGACGCACAACTGACATAGAACATTGCATTAGTTTCAGGTATACAATATAATGATTCAATAATTGTATATTTTGCAAAATGATAACCACAGTTAAGTACAGTTACATCCATCACCACACATAGTTACAAAATTTTTTGTGATGAGTAATTTTGAGAGATTTACTATCTTAGCAACTTTTAAATATGCAATACAGTATTATTAACTATAGTCACCATGCTATATACAGTACATTCCCATGACTTATTTATTTTGTAACTGGAAGTTTGTACCTTTTGACCCCTCATCCATTTTGCTCAGCCCCACCTTGTCCTCTTTTTTAATACTTTTCTATAGGGTTGAAAATTTCAAAATTAAAAGGTGGGAAAAGTAGTTTTTTAAAAAATCACTTTGGGGGCACCTGGGTGGCTCAGTGGGTTAAGCCTCTGCCTTCGGCTCAGGTCATGATCTCGGAGTCCTGGGATCGAGCCCGACATCGGGCTCTGTGCTCAGTGGGGAGCCTGCTTCCCCCTCTTTCTCTGCCTGCCTCTCTGCCTCCTTGTGAGCTCTCTCTGTGTCAAATAACAGAAAGAAAAAAAAATGACTTTGGAAATCAACTCTGGAAGCCTTCCCTATGCCCATCTCCTCCTCCTTACCCTCGGGGAATAGGACCCCTCTTTTGTGTCTATCTCTATTACAGCAATTACATACTGTACAACCATAATGATCAGTTTATATGTCTATGTCCTTTACTGGGGTCTGAGCTCCTTAACAATTAATAACTCTGTATTATTTACCTTCGTATTCTTAAACTACAAACAGTACCTAGCATCATGCACAACAAATGGCTATGAAAAATAAAACTCTAAATCAGACCTTGTATATTGTTGTATAACCCCCTCCCCACCCAAAACAGTAAAGTTATACTCTCTCTTAAGTATGTCTTAGCCTAAGTTTCACTTTAGTAATTACTTATTAGAGACATGGCTAAGAACATTTCAACTTGAAAAGAAAAATAATAAAACGTATGATTTAGGTTTTTCTTGTAATGTACATATAAATTAAAATCTATTCAACAATTGTTTATAATATGGATATATTACTCATTATGTTATATACCTAACAAAAATTTTTGAATGCAATACATGTCATCATGATTTAAGAATAGAAGTAAGTACGTCTATTTATCTGGTCCCCCAAGACAGAAACTTAGGAGGCATCTTAACTACTCTTTCTCCTTCAACTACCACAATCACTCATTATGACCCTTCCATTTCAACTCCCAATTATCTCCAGAATAAGTCTCCCCTTCCCTATTCTTACTGCCACTTATTAATTTAGGGTTATTCCCTTCATAAATATTACTGTAGTCTTCTTTCTGTCCCCTGCTCCCCAGTGGTACACAGTTTATACCATTCCACCACCAATGCCTAAAATGCAACTGCCATTTATGTCCATTACTATTCAAAACCAACAGGTTGGAACCACATTTTATTAAATCTGCAACTCTGATATGATTAGCTGAGTGCTGGGCACACCACAGACACTCAATAAAACACTGGGTAAATGGACTATACTTCTCAAGTGCCCTCTGTGTGGTCAATCTCAAGAAAACAGAGGCCAGTGTGATCTCAGTAAAGCCAAGAGCATCTATTTCAACACAGAAGAGATCAATAAGCACATGTATTATGAACTGGAAATGTAAAATTCTCAATTATACTTGAGAATGTCTTTGAGAATAGTGGTAACTTCATCCAGTGCTCCCCAAGGAAAAATCATGGGGGAAACTCAAGACCCTAGTGCTTGAAAACATGAAAAAGTTTCTCTTAGGCAATTTATTTCAGGTTGTTAAGAAGCTCAGTTAAATGTATACCCAACCTTAGGGCACCTGGCTAGCTCAGTTGGTAGAAAATGTGATTTTTTTCTTAAAAAAAAAAAAAAAAAAAATTTTTATTTATTTATTTGCGAGATGGAAAGAGCAAGAAAGATCACAAGCAGGCAGAGTGGCAGAGGGAGAAGCAGACTCCCTGCTGAGGAGGGAGCTCGATGAAATCCCAGCACCCTAAGATCATGACCTGAGCCAAAGGCAGACACTTAACCAACTGAGCTACCCAGGCACCCCAGAGCATGCAATTCTTGATCTCTGAGTTCAAACTCCATCATGGGTGCAGAGCTTACTTAAAACACACACACACAGGGGCGCCTAGGTGGCTCAGTGGGTTAAAGTCTCTGCCTTCAGCTCAGGTCATGATCCCAGGGTCCTGGGATCAAGCCCCACATCGGGCTCTCTGCTCAGCGGGGAGCCTGCTTCCTCCTCTCTCTCTGCCTGCTTGTGATCTCTGTCAAATAAATAAATAAAATCTTTAAAAAAAAGCCACACACACAAACACACACACACACACACGATGTATACCCATCTTTAATTATTGCATATAGGGCAGTGAATGTATATTCATTAATAAAAGCTCTCAATAATCAAAAGTATTTTTACACAAATAAATTTTCTTGTACCTCTTAGCATATTATTCTCAAGCAGAGACTACTATAATTACCTAAATTCAAATCCTAACTATTCTCTGAGGTCCTTAACAACAATAATACTTAACAGTAGTATTAATTATATCTCAATTGACTGGGCTAGAAATAGCATTACATTTCCTATAGTACCTTGCAACTCAAACTGAAAATTTTTATTCTGTTTGTGAAACTAACTATATTTTATCATGAGTAGATTAAGACGTTAAAAAAAACTGGGGAACCACATTAAGGATTTCCCTTAGTCTGTGGAAGTGTGATTAGAAAGCTACTGCAACCCATTTTTATTTTTACTTTTTTAAAGATTTTATTCATCTATTTGAGAGAAAAAGAGTGCGCACGAGCAGGGAAAGGGGCTGAAGGAGAAGCAGACTCCCGCTGAGCAGGGAGCCCGATGTAGGACTCAATCCCAGGACCCTGGAATCATGACCCGAGCTGAAGGCAGATGCTTAACCTACTGAGCCACCAAGGCACCCAACCCATTTTTATACACACACACACACACACACACACACACGCACTCCCAAAGCTAAAATAAACTGAGAGAAAAACATTTTGCACCTTTATAGACCAGAAAAGTGACTTAGTTAAGTCAAGAGTTAATCATCAGGTACTGGGATAAAATAGTATTGTTAATTCTCAAATTGCCATTGCAATCAATAATAAACTGTTCATTATATATGTTATAATATTATGAATAAACTTTTTATTCTTCTAAGAGGGATATCTCAGAAAGTAAGGTATTCTAAGGGAAGTATAAGGGGGCAGAAACTGCAATGTTAAGTACATGAGAGGAACATTAAGTAAAGGTGGTACTGGGTGTAGCTAAGATAAAATTTTAAATTAAAAAGGAGCCTCATTTCAAAAGTAGATATATTTCTCTACAATACTGAATGATTTTCATTTTAAAATTAAAACTAAATAAAGCACTTCAAATAATCTCAAATTTAACTTTCATAGAAATTTGTATTCTTGTATGTTGAACTTGTATTGGGACAACTAAATTCATAATTCATTTTATGGCAAGTGAACACTGACTATATGCATTCATCCACATCCTCTCCAGTCTTGCTATAACTTATAGTTCCATAATTACCTAATAGTTAATGGACAGCTTAGGATTTTGATTCTTGTGTTGTGCTAATTGCACACACTAAGGCCTTCCAGTATAAAAAAATCCACATAAAACTAACTATATCATTACACTGCAATGTAGCAAGATATGGCTCTACACTTCGTTTTTTATAAAATGTCTAAGATGAAGTACTGTTTAAAATCATAGAATTTTAGAGAAACTCTTGGACATCACTGCACATCATACCCTCCTTCATTTGAAAACCACCACCATTACCACTACTATAAAACAAAAAAGGTAAAGATTGTTTACAAGAAAATATTTAACATTTTCTACCAATATTTCAAAATCCTAGACTTTAAACATTGATATTGGTATTGAGCCAAGAAACAGGAATCGCTAAATTAAGTGTTTATTTTACTGAAACTTTAAGCATTCTTCATAAAGATATCTAATGAGGTGTAATGTTCCACAAATAATCTGAAAATATTAAGACTGGATAATATGTTCTTGAGTAAAGGGGGTGATATAACTAAGTAACAACTGAACTGTTTTAAAGTTCTAAGACACAAAGTCTCTTAACCAGCCCACAACACTAATTAAACATAACCAAGTTATTTCTATCTATACTACTCCCTAATAAACAATAATGTGTCAAAAGATTTAAGTTAGAAATATAAAATAAAAGAGTATTTATTTCACATTTCTCTGCTAATCTTGTACGTCTACCCTTCCAAGAAGAGTAAAAACATAGTTTTCCCCTGCCCCAGGAACTTTTAATCTTACTATGACTTGATTCAAAACGTTGATTTCAGTACTGTTATTATTTGATGTCATTCAAATGTCTTCAAGCTGGCTTTTAACTCAAGAATTTTTAACTAAAGAGACTAAAAAAACAAAAACAAAACAAAACACAAAATCAAATTGTTAATCCAACTTCCTCAGAGAATCACCAATAAGAAACAACAGATTCAATAACTTGTTTTATAGAAGCTCCCAATTCCTAACTCTACATAGGATAGAAAAAGCCAAAATTCTTAACATGAAAGACACTAGTTTGAACAGTGTCTTAAAAACTTAAAGAGAGGTACAAGTTTGGGTTTAAAAAGTTGAATTCTGGGGTGCATGGGTGACTCAGTTGTTAAGTGTCTCCCTTCAGCTCAGATCATGATCCCAAGGTCCTGGGATTGAGAGCCCCATATAACACTCCCTGCTCAGCAGGGACCCGGCTTCTCCCTTTCTCACTCCCCTGTGCTTGTGTTCCTTCTCTCACTATCTCGGTCATAAATAAATAAAACCTTAAAAAAAAAAAAAAAAAGGTGAATTCTGATGATAATTTAGCATACAGATAAAGTATCTCTCCCTCCTTTAAAAACCATCTTGTGCTATTTTAATGGCAAGGAAAGGAAAAAGAAGGTAAAAATAAAGTTTAAAAAAAAAAAAGGAAAGCAGCTCATGAGGGTTGGGCACAACAGTACTGTGAGCAAAATTTTAGGTAGAATACACACAACGAAATTCATAATGATAGTTCTGTATTTAGTAGTATTATAAAGTACTTTATAATTATGATACTATTGAGTATACAGAGATACAAATTTAGAAAAGCTGGTTAAATTCTTCACAAATCATCATATGAAATTCAATGTATTACTCTTTAACCTTAATGCCTTATCTTAGGAGTTAGACACACTGAACTCTGTATGAAGTGAACAGACACACTCAACTATCCTTCCAATTATCACAGGTGAAGAATCTAATATATAATCTTTTGAATTACAACTTATTAAGCACTTTAAATCATTTAACAAAAGCACCAATGAAGAAATATGTGTTCATTCACACTAACAAATGGGAATCCATAATCTATTTTAGGTGGAAACTTTAAAGATTTTATTAACAAATGTACTGAACATATTATGTAAAAAGTTTAAGTGATAAGGTAAAAATAACACCCAAGTGTTATTTCCACTTATAAATCCTCCATACTGTACATATGTTACATTATATATAAATTACAATATATGTATACTCATACTAAGTGAATGTGTAAATTAAAAAGCAATGTTGTAATCTCCGGTATCTGGCATTTCTTACAATATATCCCTGATTTGTGTTTTAATTTTCAATTCTAACTCTAAACTGATAACTATGCAATTTTATTTAATCACTCCTTTTTAAAGCCTTAAACCCAAATATAGTTTTGAAAAGAGCAAAATAATAAAATGAAATAAAGGATACCTGATTCATGTCTAATGCTTTCCTTCAATACATAGCTGACTTTATAAAGTATATACTTTATCTTCAACACTAAGTGCATTGCCAGGATTGTGATTAATCATTTAAATAACCACAGCTGTGTTTACTTCAGTGTTCAGGCCTCCAGATGTGTATTGGTAAAAAAAAAAAAAAAAAATTACCATATTTTAAGAAGAATTGGAAGTAACCAGTAACAGATGCCTAATACATAAGTTTCTAGGAATTCTAGAAAATTATTTAAGACTTTCCCCCAGATATGGCTTTGTTCACATTTGCCAGTGAGAACTGTATCTGTGACTAGCCTTAAGTTTCACAAATCCGAACCATCAAATATCCCACATACTTCTTCTAAGTATCACCTTGACATTTAAGTATGGGAAAGGGTTTTCTCTCAACTTAGTATTTTTTTTTTTAAAGATTTTATTTATTTATTTGACAGAGAGAGATCACAAGCAGGCAGAGAGGCAGGCAGAGAGAGAGGAGGAAGCAAGCTCCCTGCTGAGCAGAGAGCCCGACTCGGGGCTCGATCCCAGGACCCTGAGATCATGACCTGAGCCGAAGGCAGTGGCTTAACCCACTGAGCCACCCAGGCGCCCCTCAACTTAGTATTTTTGAAATTACTCTCCCCACTCTCCAATACACATTCCAGAATTCCCCTAAAAGTATGAAGTATACTATTTGAAGAAAAGCAAAAAAGAAATTCTACTTATACTAAATAGGGTTGCAAATGCCTTATTCTATACCAATGTGTAGGAGCATCAAATTTTCATTTAATCCTTAATAGTAAAGCTACCCTGAGTATAAATAAACTAATCTTCAACAAAGTGTCTTCAAATAAAAATTGTGCATTTATATGCAGAACATTATATGAAGAAAAAGATTTTTAAAAACATATGGAAGTTTGAAAAATTCTTAATTGTACACTTACCATCACAGGTAAGTATACAGAGAACTACCTACCATCATAGGTAAGTCAAAGAGAACAGCAACAGGTACAAAATCATCATTCTGCTCATGAATTCAACAATGAAGGCACACTAAATCTAGTCATTTTGAGATGAATATACATGTCCCTGCTTAAACTGTATAAAATAGATTAAAACAAAAATTTAAGTTTTACAGGTTATCATGATACAAAAACAACTATACCCTAGAGATCTAATGTCTATTCAATAGCTAAAAAATCAGTACCTAGCACAGCACCATAATATTACTGTATTTTCCCCAATAAGGACCAAAAATGTCAGTAAGGAACTTTTAGACCAACCAACCAAATGCAAGTCCTAAATGATGTTGCTACCAGACTACTGGTAAGCTTTCAGTTATTTGTGGTCAGCAGTCTGAAAGAGGCTCAAAATAAGCTAAATAATCATTTATAATTTTTCATATATTTTAAAAGAAGGAAATTCAAACACAATTCCTTTCATCGATAATTTAAAAATACACGCCTCTGGGAGAATGGTTCCACAATAAAGTCATGCTGACTTTGCTTCTCTTTATTAGCGTTTAGAGTTTTTCTCTGTACTTTTATAAAATTGCCGAAAGCCATTACTCTCATTTTTTGCAAGGCCTCATGCCCACACTTGTCGCAATTCCCTCATTCTGGTCCTCCATATGAGTGAGTTAAGATGCGAGCCCCAGCACCTGTCTTCCACTAGACATGCAAGTGCAAAATCACAACCTCCAATTTCTTATTCCCAACAGTCCTTACCAAAGCAGTTGCCAAAGCTCACTTGTTATTCTTGTGTCACTCTCTTCACTTCTCTCCTAATACAGCCTTTCTCAGGCCCTTAATCCTCAGCTAAGCTATTTCAACATTTTGCTAATCAGCTTCCCTGACTCAGTCTCTTTTCTATCTTTCCAAATTAATTTAGCTGAGTTGATCTTAAACTACCTACAGCTTAAAGGAGGCCCCATATATCAAACAAACAAAAAAATCTACTTCTCATGTATCTAAGGATAAAGTCCAAACTGGACTTTTGGTTTAAAATTTTACAATATTAGGCCCCAAACTACCTGCATTTACAACCACTACTTCATAGTCAAATAAAACACACATATTATTTTTTTCACCTCCAAGTATCTACACTTTTCCCCTTCTTTTGGAAACCCTTGTTCTACACTTCTTCTTTTTTTTTTTTTTTAAGATTTTATTTATTTAACAGAGGGAGAGATCACAAGTAGTCAGAGAAGCAGGCAGAGAGAGAGGAGGAAGCAGGCTCCCCGCTGAACAGAGAGCCCGATGTAGGGCTCGATCCCAGGACCCTGAGATAATGATCCAAGCCGAAGGCAGAGGCTTAACCCACTGAGCCACCCAGGCGCCCCTACACTTCTGTCTTTTGAAAGCTTTGTTCAAATGTTGCTATCTCACCTTGTACAGAACTGGAAATAATTTCCCCTTCTTTTCAACCTCTGTTAGCTACACTTTACTACCAATTGTTTAATTCCCTGCCCTCCCTATCCCGGCCCCCACCACTGGAAGGAAACTCAATGAAATCTTACCCAGAAGCCCAACAGATAAAGATAAGCAAAAGCAAAATTGCTCTGATTTAATTGGGGGTATTGAGGGAAGGGGTTAGAGCTCCACCTCCCAAGATAAGCACCTCCAAAATACTAAAAACCTCAAGCTTACTATGAAAATCACTGTGCCCTGACTCCATGGTATTTCTGAGTTCAAAGGTAAGTAACACCTAAGGAGTCAAATTTGCCTCAGTACAGCATCTAGTTAACTGTGACTTGGTAAATTACCAAATTTTGCAAAGCCCCAAGCATAAAAGCTTTATAAATCTGCTATGTGAATTAAATGAGACCATGTATCTAAAGCACTTACTATTGATAAGTGGCAGCTAACATCATTCTCTCTGCACCATTCACTGCCAGATTTATAGGAAGCACTCAACAAATATATACTGAATAAATCATTTATTATGCACCAATCACCTCACAGGAACTTGAGGAGTAAGGAAAGTAAGAAGGAAACATGTTCCAGAATAAAGACAATACTGTTTCTACCAAACATTACATGTACACAACACAGAAAAAAAAATATATTTGGTGAACTTTTAATACTTCACACAACACAACACAATTTTTAATACTTCACACAAACACAATGCAGGAAAAAAATATATTTGGTGAACCTTTAATATTTCATAAGAGTTTAAATATAGTCTTTGAAACTTTTATTTTCTCCTCAATGTTTTCAACGATTCATCACATCTTTCACTGAGTGATGTTTAACAACAATCCAGTAATAATGTTAAATACTGAAGCTGCAATTGCTTACTTCTTGTTTATTCTATAGGATCAGTGAAACAGCTAATCCAAATAGTTTTTCGAAGTAATTTTTACTGTTTAATATCCTGGAGCACACCTCTCACTAAATCCTCCCAAGCACATACATATATATGTGTGTGTGTATATATATATATATATATAGCACTATATATACATGTGTGTGTGTATATATATATATATATTTTTTTTTTTTTAAGAATTTTTAAAAGACTTTATTTGTCAGAGCGAGCAAAAAGCAGGGAGAACGGCAGGCAAAGGGAGAAGCAAGCTCCCCACTGAGCAGGGTGCCCAATGTGGGACTCAATCCCAGAACCTGGAATCATGACCTTGGCTGAAGGCAGACACTTAACCCACTGAGCCACCTAGGTGTCCCTAAGCACCAGTATCTTGATTTTTTGTTTTCTTAACTCCACTGTATTTCTTTATACCTCCTGCACATCTGTATGCATCCTTAAACAACTGTTTGCTATTATTTTATGTATCTTTATATTTTATATGAATACACTATTTTTAGAGTACTTTTGGAAATTAATTTAAAAGTTTTCAATACTAGAAAACTAATCATTTTTTAAATAACCAACAAACTCAAGCATTATTTTGGATATTCCTAAAATTACAAATAAAATATTTGTCAATTCAATTCTAAGTAAATAACAAATATCCAAAATCCAACTCCCTAAAGAGACTGGAGGGAAGAAAAGGGAACTAATATTTATTGAGTACCATTTTGTGTGAAACTCTGTGCTATGCATTTCATATGTATCACTGTTATGTGTGTATCCTCCTCCATCCCAAAACAGTTATGCTGAAGCCCTAACCCCAATGTAATGCTATCCGGAGATGGGGTCTTTGGAAGATAATTAAGATTGTGTAAGGTCATGAGGGTGGAGTCCTCAAGATGTGATTACTGCCATTACAGGAAGAGACACCAAACAGCTCGCTCTTTCTCTCTCCACCCTGTGAGGACACAATAAGAAGGCAGCAGTCTGCAAGCCAGAAAGAGAGTTCTCACCAGTCACTGAATCAGCCAACACCTCGATCTTGGACTTTCCAGCCCCCAGAATGGTGAGAAAATAAACTTCCATTGTTTAAGTCACTCAATCTACAGTATTTTGCTATGGCCCCTCGATGGTAACAGCTGGGGTGCCTGGGTGGCTCAATCCGCTAAGCATCTGCCTTTGGCTCAGGTCATGATCCCAGGGTTCTGGGATCGAGCCCTGCATAGGGCTCCTTGCTCAGCTGGGAGTCTGTTTCTTCCTCTCCCTGCCACTCCCCCTGAAGGAAAAAATAACAGTCAATCTCACTTAACTCAATACCAAAATCAAAATGATGACATTTCATTTTTCATCCATCAGGTTCACAATGACTAAAATGCTAAATATGGATAATAGGCAACCTTACGAGGGAAAAAGTAAACTGTGATAGAAATTTTAATTGGTATAGCCATCTCAAAGGCAATTTAAGGCTATATGTCAAAATTCAAAATGCACCTGTTAGCAAATGAGGTGGCAGAGCCAAGAGGGCATTCCTACAGAGGCAGAACATAGAGTGAACACGGAGAAGTCATGTGGTGCTTTAGCAAGGAGGGGAGAGGGTGGCCTGGCAAAGAATGTTGAAGTCCAAGTGACATAAGGAAGGTAACTGTGGGTGGAGGGGTCAACAAAGATTGGCTAGGGAGCAGGATGACCAAACAGACAATATATTTAAGACAGTGAAAGCCAGATTTCTCCCTGTTAGGGAAGGGAAATACAAATATGGAAAGAAAATGAGCTAGAATGAACCCCATAGTGCTGAACTGTAACTGGAGACACTGTGTGAACTTTTGTGTACTTCCTAGTTCCTTCCACTGAGAGGGTCCCCAAAGCAATTAGCACAGCTGGAGTTAAGATCCTGCTTTCTGAATACTATTCTCCACTGAAAGAAATGCTCCTTGGAGAAAGAGCTGATTCCAGGATTAGAGCAGGGAAAGAACAAGATTAACTTGGAGTATCTTTTTGTGTCAGAATGCTTGGAAATGCACAATGACGGTGACATGTCAAAAGGTCATAGAAGACAGTATGACAGGGCTTCCCATGTTCAAATATAGGACAATCTGAGGATCAAAATAAATAATAGCACCATACTATAACCCATTAAATGATAATCCGAGTCTGTATGGATACAAATAACCAAATTAATAAACTGAAAGTTTGATAATGAGTGGAATTTAGTATTTCCATAGTTTCACAAAATGCCTATTAATTACAAAGGGAAAATGAGTAATCTAATTTTGGAAGAGCCTCACAGAAAATACCTTAATAAAGTGATCGAAGTGAACTTCATCAGTAATAGAACAAATGTGAATCATATTCTACCTGATAGGATGTAATGAGAACACAAAATCGCAACTATGATATTCCTGATAATCAAGGTGTAGAACCTGAATTTAATCAGGTGAAAACATCAGAGAAATCCAAGTAAGGAACATCCTACAAAATAACTGGTCTATAAACTTCAAAAGTGTCAAAATCATGAAAGTCAAAGACAAACTGAGAACTGCTCTAGAATGAAAAATACTATATATAATATGGTCCTCTGTATTTTTTTAAAAAATATATATATATAAACATACACAATACATACATAAATTTTGGAAAGATACTAAAAAAAACTAGTTAACAGTGGCTATTCCTGGAGTATGGTGAATGATTTGGGGGAAAGGCAAGTAAATGCTTTTACTTTTTACTTTATGCCCTTTTATAGGTTTAAATTTTTGCTATAAGCAGTTACTTGTACAATTATCATATACGTAATACTATAAAAGCATTTTAAGGAAATTAACTAACATGAATTGATAAGCTACAAGTTGATGAGAGATGGATTCTGAAACTAGGTCTGATCTTAGATTCATTGTGCTTTTTCTACCCCAGGGTTCAAAAACTTTCTTCTTGCATATAATTACCATGAATGGACATGCAACAAGCACTCTGCCATTCATATTTATTTTTTCTTTATTTTTAGTAACACAATTTCTCCATTTCTTGCCACCACCACGTAACTAATTTAAATGTATGATAGTGTTATTTATGTGTCCACTATATTACATTTAATAACTGAAAATAGCAGAGCCCCTCTGAGCATTAGTTAACTAATGTATTATCTGACACATTATCAGTTGTATCTATCTTTATATTTACGATTTTCAGGAATCCCATTGATGGTTTAGTCCAGTTGGTATCCAATCAATGTAAATATTTCTCCATGGCATTTTTCACTGGACAATTCTTATGCAATACTGGTCTATACAAAACAAGCATTTAAAATCCTTGGCCTCTACCCCTAAATGTCATTACTTCACATTTGCATCTGTCAGGTAAATGTGATGTCCAAAAATACTTCCCTGGATAAGAACTACTGTAAGATGTCTTACTTTGTTAGGTGAGAGTAGCTCAGTTATTCCAGAGGGAACCACCAGCTTGTTTATTGTCTGCCTCAACAGACAGATTTCCATCAGTAACAGTCTCTTACCCAGCAATTTTTCAAGGAGGGTTGGAAGGTAGGTAGTACACTGCTCTTGAATTCATCAGGTAACAAAGCAGTTTCACTGATCATAGAAAAATTATAGAATACTTAGTATAATAGAGTTCTCTTGTAAATATAACTACTTCTGGAGGCAAACTCAGTTTCCTTTTAAATATTCTAAAAAGTTTTCCCCTAAACAAACAAACAAACCAACCCAAAAAAAACCCTCTCAATTCTGGCACAGAAAGAAGAGATTAAAAGAACCAAAAGGCCCACTTGTTCTTTCCACTCTTCTTTTCTCACCCACTTCTGATTGTCAGAGGAAGGTGATTAATGAAAATATTTTAAGTATCCTTTTAATATCTCTCTGATGAAAAATTTCTTGACATTTCAAATAAATTATAAAGTATTTCAGTTTTAGACCCTGCTCTAGTACTACCAACTTAGCCATGTGAGTTTGACAAGTTTTATCTTCTCTAGATTTTAAGTTGCTTTCCAGTTCTAACCATGCCAAAGACTCCAAAATTATAATCAATCACACACAGAATGCTGAGTGTCCTCCTAACAAAGCCTATTCTCAGTTTAAATAGCCAAAAAGCTGCAGAGAGCATTTCACAAAGATCCTAAACATGATTTTTAAACAGTTCTTTTTTTTTTTTTTTTTTTAAGATTTTATTTATCCCTTTGACAGAGAGATCACAAGCAGGCAGAGAGAGAGAGGGGAAGCAGGCTCACCGCCGAGCAGAGAGCCCAATGCAGGGCTAGATCCCAGGACCCCGGGACCACGACCTGAGCCAAAGGCAGAGGCTTTAACCCACTGAGCCACCCAGGCGCCCCTAAACAGTTCTTAACGACCAGATTATATACCCATCAGTTAGAGTAAATGTAAGGAACTGCCAAGGTAACACAGATCCACAGACTAAATAACAAGTTTTTAAAAAGAAGCATTTGTTTCTCTAGACCTTCAGAGAATCACCCCTCCCACCACTCGTACACCTCACACTGAAGAACTATTCAAAAGAAACAAAGAGGCTCCATAAAAACACATTACCGTAGCTTCCTTTTTAAAACAGAAATTCCCCTTCCTTAAAATGACTGAATGACATCCTACCAAACAAGTTCTTATCTGGGATGAGATGTAGCAACAACATTCCTCCAAAAGATGGATAATCCATCACTCAAACCAGGGATACCAAACTTCAGTAATAGTATTCATGCAGCAGTCTCTTGTAACTGCGAGCTACCCTACACAATGGGTATCACCCATCACCCACTTTCTGGAGCAATGAGGCAACAAGGCCCGTGAAAATCAGACCTCCTATAGTTAGAAAAGATGATTATAGGTCATTTTATGTTGTATCTGTTACTGTGTCTGACAATGGCACATTTACTATAAAGACAACCACAAGAAAGAGAATTTCCAAAGAAAGCAGAGAACCTGGAAAATAATTCAGGTCATAATCATTGAACTGAAAATTCAAATACTAAAAAATTCAAAATGGGCCATTTAGTTATTCTCCAACTGTAAAGTGCATACAAATCTTTAAAGGATCTTGGTAAAGTCCAAACTAATTCAGTAGGCCTAGGTTGAGAAACTGCATTTCTAATAAGCTGCCAGTTAATGCCAAAACTGCTGGTCCATGGATCACACTGAACAGCAATGAAGACTGAAACATGACTTGGCCATAAAAAACAAACGAACAAAAAACGTACAGTTTCAAAAGGGAAATAATTCAATAATTCCTTGGTGATATTTCTACAGGTTTTTTCTCTTAGTTTTGTTTTTTTATAAGAGCCGTTTTTATTAGTAAATATTTACTGGTTTCACCTATTGGGCTAATTTTGTACCCACCAAAATCTCAATTCAAATTAACATGAAAGGAAAATCTATCTAAATTATGAACTACAGAAGAAACACAGAAACCTAAGCAAAACAATGGCATTTCAATGTTATTTCTCATTCTAAATGGAAATATTTCTAAATGAACTAGGTTTTACACATTCAAACCTGAAGACAACAAATATTTTATAAAGACCAGTTAAGTGCTGAATTACTTAATTTTAATAAACTGGTTGATCTCAACAGGCTCTTGTCTTTAAAATAAATAAATAAATAAGTAGAATTCTCAGGGTATCTGGATGGCTCAATCATTTAATCAACCGACTCTCAGGTCATGATCTCAGGACCGTGAGCTCAAGACCTGTATCAGGTTCCGTGCTGGGCATGGGGCCTGCTTAAAATTCGCTCTCCCGGGGGCGCCTGGGTGGCTCAGTGGGTTAAAGCCTCTGCCTTCGGCTCGGGTCATGGTCCCAGCGTCCTGGGATCGAGCCCCACATCGGGCTCTCTGCTCAGCGGGGAACCTGCTTCCTCCTCTCTCTCTGCCTGCCTCGCTGCCTACCTGTGATCTCTATCTGTCAAATAAATAAATAAAATCTTAAAAAAAAAAAAATTCGCTCTAAGACCCTCCTTCCTAAAAATATTCTCTGCTTTTTCTCTTAACTTTAAAGAATTTTTTACTATATAACTGCAAAGACTTCGAACAAATTGCTGCTCACAACATAAACTTCGAATAAGAACAAACTACATATTCTGCAAAAAGCTGCTGAAATCAAAGTTGCTGAGAAAAATCATGTGTATCATTAGGTATTCAGTTATCTCTAGAAGTCTCCAAGCAGTCAATTCTCAACTACTTACTTTTTTTTAAGATTTTATTTATTTATTTATTTGTGAGAGAGAGAGAGGGAGAGAGGGAGAGGGAGAGAGAAACACAAGCAGGCAGAGTGGCAGGCAAAGGCAGAGAGAGAAGCATGCTCCCTGCTGAGCAAGGAGCCCAAAGCAGGACTAGATCCCAGGACCCTGGGATCATGACTTGAGCCAAAAGCAGTAGCTTAACCAACTGAGCTACCCAGGTGTCCCTCACCTACGTACTTTAAAATGCAAGTTTATTCATTAAACAAGCATGCATTTATTTTATTTACTTTTAAAATTTTACTTATTTGACGGATAAACACACAGCGAGAGACAAAACACTAGCAGGAGTGAGAAAGGGAGAAGCAGGCTTCCCGCTGAGTAGAGAGCCTGATGCAGGACTTGATCCCAGCGTCCTGGGATCATGACCTGAGCTGAAGGCAGAGGCTTAATGACTGAGCCACCCAGGTGCTCCTCAACAAGCATTTATTAACCACCTACTATGTGCCAGGCACTTTGTTAAATGTTAAAAATAAAGCTTGTCAAGCTTTTGAAATCTAAGCATCGATTTCCTCACAGTGTAGTGACAGTTACACTATATAATGTAAACAAAGTGCCTACCACTGTACCTTGTGTGTGATAAACAATGGGTAAAAGCTGTATGAAATATGAAGTCTGAGTAAAAAGTTGATCCTGCCCTCAATAAGCCAGTTCTCTACTGAAGAGCTCAGTGTGAGATTACAAACCAACTTAACAGTGAGGTAAAGGAAACATGTCTGGGGGGTCTGGGGGGCTCAGTGGGTTAAGCATCTACCTTCAGCTGAGGTCATGACCTGGGGTCCTGGGTCCTAGGATCCAAAACTGCTCCAGCTCCCTGTTCAGGCGGGAGTGTGCTTCTCTGTCTCACTCTGTCCCCCCCCCCCCCACTTGTGCGGTCTCTCTCAAATAAATAAATAAATAAATAAATAAAATCTTATTTTAAAAAAAGAGAGAGAGAGAGAAAACATGTCTGGACAGATAAATCCACTATCAAAACAACAACAACAAAACAATCCCCTCAATATATAATGAATCCCGTAACTGAAATGTGCTTTGGGTTAGTGTATGAGTCCTATGAATGCTAATGTCTTCTTCCACTTAGGAAAATAACAGTACACCATAAATAAGAAGAACAAATGTTCAAGCTATGTGGTTTTTTTATGCACAATAGGATCACAATGGGGTATATACCTTAGGACAATTTTGGCGAAGTTGTAATTGCTTAACAGATCGGTACACTATTGATCACAATTCTCTTCCTACCACCTTCAGAAAGGCTAGTAATAGCAGCCTTTACTTACAAGAACAAATATTTATCCTACACATAACAAATAATAAAGCAAGTAATTCTGGAAACCTACCTGGCAACAACAATTAATAAATTTTGGGTTTTATTTATAAAAAAATAAACAGAAGCAGAGCATCGTTCCTTGGATACCTAGAAGGTATCCATGATTTCTAGCCAGCTATATGACATTCGACAAACTTTCTTAATAGTTCCAAACTTCAATTTCTTTATCTGAAAAACGGTAATACTGGTACCTAGTTGCTAGAATTGTTAAAATGAATACAAGCAAAGCACTCAGACAAGTAATTACTCGATAAATATTAGCTATTTGCTATCCCTTACAATGAGAAAACTACTCTTGGTAAACATGAAACTAATAAAAATGTAACGTTTTAGGATTTTCTGTTAGTTTGAAGTGATCAAAAATGAGAAACAAGGATAAGGTAACAACGTGTTATTATCTACCAACACCTGATTCTACTTAAATGGCTTCATTTGTGAAGTCCTGAAAGTAAGCAATACTGGCCTAACCAGGTACAGCAATTTAATTCTGGGTGGTTTAAGGACAAAGGAAGGCTGCTATACTACAAGAAAATAAAGAAAAAAGAGATATATGTAGATATGAAGGAGGTGGCGGGTAAAAAAAAAAAGACCAACCATCCCGGACTCAGGCTAGAGGCCCGGGTCACCATGGCTCCTCCCAATGAGGAAGCAGAAGGCATTCAGCCTCACTAGCGAGGCCCACCGAGACACCCCGAACCCAAAGCCGGTCGCATTGAAGGTCGCGCGTGCAGAACCTCGAGAGCCGGCCGCAGGGGTCTGGACTTCCCGCCGGCGCCCCAGGGAAATCCGCGCCGACCCTACCCGGAGGCCTGAGTCACCGTCCGCGCGGCCCAGAGGCCGGGGCCCAGCCGGTTACCTTCTGCAGGGAACTCCTCGAACTCGTCGTCCTCCTCTAAGAGACCCAAATCCACCGGCTGCTTTTTCTCTGACATGACGACGCTCTGCGCCAAAAACCTCTCAGGCCAAGAGGAAAGTTGGAACTCTCACTTTTCCTCACCGAAGCCACCAACGCCAAGGCGCCCCTGAGGCCGGCTCTACCATCGAGACGCGGTAGAAGAGCAACGAGAGCAGCGCAAGGAATGCTGGGATACTGGAGGTCCGCCCAGCGCTTCCTGCGGGTTTAGCAATCCGTCGGAGTTAGAGATGGATCATTTTATGCCTTTATTGTTTTATCTGGGCTCTCTGAATTGGCAAATTTGGCATCCGGGTAGGTTTTCCTCGTTGGAAAAGACTCACAATGTGTAGAAAAATTAAACACCTTTACTTAGTTTAAGTCTGAGGGATAAAGTGCCCGCTAAGATTCCTCAAGGGCCTGCTAAGTGTCGGGCCCTTCATATAGATTAGCCCCAATCTTAAACCGATCCCTAAGCATGGTATTAAATATCTCCACGTCACAGAAAATTCAGATTCAGAAAGAAATAGCCAAAGTCAGTCAAGTAGTGCTACACAGTCCAAATACAGGTTTGTTTACCTGACTTGCATCTCCACTCTGCCCTTTGTTCGTTGTTCCTCCATCTTGCAATTACGCTGTAATAGAGTGTGTTTCTGTGTGTAATAACTAGTTTTCAGGTTATTATAAAATCAAACAATGTAAAATTCGATATACTTAATACATTGTGGTGTTCAAATATTTCATTTTGAATTTTTCAAATATTAAATATTTTTAATGTAGCTGTGAGCTTATAAAACTTACATGTGTATGTAATATTATAATGTAATATAACATATAATTAGGTGTATAAATTGTGATACATATGCTTGCTTGTATATTTAAATCCTGTTCCTTCATTCAACAACAGTAGGTGTGTTAGTTCATGCCATGCACCGGGCACCATATTGGAAATCAAACAGATATAAACAAAGTCCTTCTGTTCCAGGAGTTCAGAGTCCATTCAGAGACATGTAAACCGATAAATCACAATGGAACATAGTAATACATTTGAATTTCTATTTTAAATGGAAATTATCTGAGAAATGAACAGAGCGTATGGATGTACAGAGAATAGAGCAAGTAAATATAGCACAGATTTGGACCAGAATTTGGGAACCTCAATTAGATGTAAATATAAAAAAAAAAATTAGATGGCCCTTATTAATACTATTTGATTTGTAGTGGTTACTGAAAACATTAGCAGCCTTCAAATTAAGTTCAAAATGTATGTAATTTGACATGTTATATGAATAAATACCAAAAGAAGAGAAGGAAAAGATGAGGAAAATCTAAAATTGGAATTAAAATTAGAAGTAAACTAAAACTCTAAGTAAATGTGGACAGTGTAAATATAGAAAATATATGGTATATTTCTTCATATTAAAATTTTTAAGTATGGCAGCATTTGCTAACCCTGATGGGACCTCTTAGAATTTTGTACTTTCATGCTGTCTATCATATATATTACATATGCCACTGGGAACGACACACCAAGGTAAAGCTTTGGGCAGGCAGTTTGATTTAGGCAGCAAGGAATAGAAAACAAGTCATAGGGGCGCCTGGGTGGCTCAGTGGGTTAAGCCCCTGCCTTTGGCTCAGGTCATGATCTCAGGGTCCTGGGATTGAGCCCCGCATCGGGCTCTCTGCTCAGCATGGAGCCTGCTTCCTCCTCTCTCTCTGCCTGCCTCTCTGCCTGCTTGTGATCTCTGTCTGTCAAATAAATAAATAAAATCTTTAAAAAAAAAAAAAAAAGAAAACAAATCATAGATCTGAGACAGCCATTTTGTGCAGAAATAAAAGATTTGCCTGAGGTTGTATCCATAGAGACAGAAAAATTAATGGCTGCCAGGAGATGAGGAAGGGGGGAATTGGGACTAACTGCTAATAGGTATGAGGTTTGTGGGATGATAAAAATATTTTGGAATTAGGTGATGATGATGGTTGAATATACTATCAGTGAATATACTAAACAGTGAATATACTAAAAACTACTGAAGTGTACACTTTAAAATGATAAATTTTATGTTATGTGAAGTGTATCTGAATTTTTTAAAGTGCTATAAAAAATTTGGCCAAGGAGTCAGGAATGCCAAATTCTAAGTGCATTATTTAATTTATCTGATATGTGATTGATGTTTATATCAATTCGCAAAAGAAAAAAATCAATGGTGATATAGTGATTTCCCTCATAAAATTGAATATATTTAAAGGAATAATTAAAAACAACAATTTTATGTTAAGTCTCCAATTTTTGAAATTGAAAAATTTACTGATCCATTAAGTCCAGAATGCTGGAACCACTGAAATAACTTTTTTTGAGATCAAGACCTGAGCTGATATCAAGAGTCAGAGGCTTAACCGATTGAACTACCCAAGCACCCCTGAAATAATGTATTTTAATCATCATGGCACATGCCATAATGAGCAACTTCACATTTAAATGGGCATGGCACATGGAAAACCTCTGGGAAATGATTGCTATTAAAGTGTAAGAGGCATTATTGCTTTCCTAACTTAAGCATGTAAGAATCATATTTGATGGACTTTATACTAGACTCAATTCTTACACAGGAGGATTAGGCAAATTGCTTAGTTTCTCTAAAGTAATTTTAGTGATTTGTAGAGTTAAAGCAAAGATTAAGTGACTCTCTCTGTATGTACACACACACACACACACATTTGTGTGTGTGTGTGTGTGTGTGTGTGTGTATGGGGCATAACCCAATACCTGGCATGTAATAAGTAATCAATACATGTTAGCTCTTATTAAATAAGGATCTTAAACTTTAATATCTGTCAGATCCTCCCTGCTAACGCTGAAAGTCTTTAAATGTAGGTTTTATTTCCTAGATGATATCTTGGTAATACTTTGGGAAGAAGTGAGTTCCTCCACAAGTTAATAGTAGTAATAGTAATAATAATAATAATAGCTAACCTGTATTTAGTGTTTACTTTGTATCAGGCACTATGCCAAGTCCTTCTTTTGGATTAAGTGAATACAATTTAAATCTATTTAGTACTTGTGGGAAATAAGGGACAGAGAGGTTGTAATGTGGCCAAGGTCACAGTGCTGAGAAGTGATGGAGCTATTGTATTCTAAGGGCTTTTTAAAGGATAAGGAAAAAAAACACCTCAGTGTGTGGAGACAGATAGCTGACACAAGAACCCTGAAATCATTTCTTTCTAACACTACTGAACATGTACATATGTAGGAAAATGGCAGAAATACATAAATGTAGACCAAAGTAGAGACAGCAAAGAGGTAGAATGAGGAAGAAAATGGAATCTTAAGATTGTCTTAGCTGTATGTAGCAAGGAAACCCTCTATAACATTAGAGAGAAGCTCTGCAATCACAATTATGCCTTTTCCTATATATCATATCTGTAATTGGTTGATTATATTTAACTTCACAAGAAATCAAGATAGCAGCATATTTTATAGTAGGTGATTGAATTTGTCTCTAACAAATATTTTTTTCCTTGAAGTCCTGTTTGGGATCTTTATAATTATAGTTATACCACAAATACCTGAATCCTTAAGTTTCCTGTAGAATGACTATCAGTTACTAGGCAGAATGGATTCTACAAGATTGATCTTTCTATATTTATCTCTATCCAGGAAGAAATGGCCAGGGACTGCTAAATGCCTGATATCTGGAGGAAGGACCGATTTCAGAGTCACTTCATTTGACCTCAGGAAGGTACAGCTAATTAGCCAGCCATGAAGAACTGAGGAGACAGGTCTACACATCAAGTCTCTAGGATGTCCTTCCGCGGTATGTAAAAAGCTTTGGTGCCAGAATCACTCGAGTTAATTCAGGCTCTGCTGCTTACCAGCTATGAGGCCCTAGAAAATTACTTTCCCTCTTGGGTCTCAGTTCACTCATCTTTGACATGGGAGTAATCAGTTACCTTCTCTATGAGGTTGTTGGAAGGATTAAATAAACTATTTCGTATAAAGCACACTCAGAAGGATGCCTGACATATGATGAACAATAAATAGTAAGAGTTTGAAATCAGAAGAATGACGATGTTGATTTTGATTCCTACCCTCTAGCAATTCACACCACTTCTTGAGATTAGAAAAAAAAAATTAATTCCAGCTGTGCTTGTCATCAAGAAGTACTCAACTTTTGCTGTGCCCTATCTATCTTTTAATCTGTCCTTTCTAACCTCCAGAACACAGTTGTTTGCTGGAGCCTCTGAGTGTCCAAAGGACAGGTCCTAGATGAAATTAAATCCGTAAGACAGACCTTCAGGACCTTCCTCTTCCCACCGGGTCACAACATTCGGGCATTTAACCAACAAGATCATCAAAATTTCACATATATTTGTGATAAAGGCAAGTGTAACTCTGTTAGGAGAAAATGGAAATTTGGAAGGGTGGGGCATACTAAACCATACTAAGCCATATGCAATTTGCAACAAGGGACCTAAAAGCAGGGAAATGTAGAAAGGATGAGATATAGAAAGTAGACTTCGGGATATCTTTTTTAGAACATCTTTTATTTCATATAAATCTACAGCTCCATGTTCACATTTTCATTCTTTCTGGGCCTTTAAAATTTATTCACCTTCCCCTAAAACAGATCTTGAAGGTCTTTAAGAAAAGTGGACTGTAACTGTGAGGTCAGGCTCTGAACACCTGCAGCTAGCTGTAAGCCCTGCTGTGATCTACTTTTTTAAATTTGTTGTGGTAAGAGCACTTAATATATCTACGCTTTCACATTTTTGAATGCACAATACAGTATTAACTATAGGCATGGTGCTGTACAGCAGATCTCTAGAACTTACTCATTTTGAATAATTGAAACTTTAACAGCAATTCCCCATTTCTCTTTTTCCAACCCCTGGCAATCACCATTTTATTCTGTTTTTATGAGTTTGACTATTATAAACACCCCATGTAAGTGGAATCATGCAATATTTGTCCTTCTGTGACTGGTTTATTTTATTTATCATAATGTTCTCCAGGTTCATCCGTGTTGTTGAATATGGCAGAATTTCCTTCTTTTTTAAGGCTGAGTAATATTCCATCCCTTTTTCTGTCAATGGGAATTTAGGTTGTTTCTATATCTTGCTTACTGTGAACAATGCTGCAAAAAAACATGGGAGTGCAGATATTTTCTTGAGATCCTGATTTCAGTTCTTTTGAATAAATTCCCAGAAGTGGAATTGCTGGACTGTATAATAGTTCTATTTGTAATTTTTGGGAAGATCTTCATATTGTTTTCTATAGGGGCCACATCATTTTACATTTCCCAGAATAGTACATAAGGGTTATAATTTCTCCACATCCTTGTCAATACATGTTACATTTTTTTTATTATTATCATTATCATTATTGTTATTATTGCCACCCTGAGAAATAGATGTGAGATGGTGATATCTCATTGTGGTTTTATTTGCATTTCCTTGATTTTTCATGATGTTGTTTATCTTTTCACATACCTATTGGTCATTTGTATGTTTTCTTTAGGGAAATGTCTATTAAAGTCCTTTGCTCATTTTTCTTTTTCCTTTTTTTTTTTTTTGAACAAGAGAGGATGCATGTATGAGGTGGAGAGAGGGGCAGAGGCAGAGAGAGAATCTTAAGCAGGCCCCACACCCAATGCAGAACTCAGTGTGGGACTTGATCTTATGACCCTCAGGTCATGACCTGAGCCAAAGTCAACAGTCAAAAGCTTAACTGACTGAGCCACCCTCAGGTGCCCCCCTTTGCCCATTTCTTAATTTGGTTTTTGGGGTTTTTGCTATTGAATTGTAAGGAGTTCATATATATTTTGGAGATTAACCCCTTATTAGTTACATATAGGTTGCACATATTTTCTCCCATTCTGTAACTTGCCTCTGTGGATTATTTTTTTCTGTGCAGAATTTTTTAGTTTGATGTAGTACCTCTTTTCTATTTTTGCTTTATGGCTTGTGCTTTTGGTGTCATATCCAAGAAATTACTGCCTAGATCAATGTCATGTAGCTCTTGACTACGTTTTCTTTCAGGAATTTCACAACTTCAGGTCTTACATTTAAATCTTTCATCCACTTTAAGTTGATTTTTGTATATGATGTATGTTTGTTTAATGGTTTGGTTTGGGGGAGTGAGTAAAAACAAAATGAAATATAAGAACTTTTTTTTAAAAAACATAAAACCTGAAATATGTCATTTTTGTAATAATGTGATATTTTCCATTCTCTTTTCTCAAAGTTATTTAACATTGTTTATGGATTTTGCTCTAAACTGTATGATATGCAGATGCCACATGCAGATATAGTCCCTCCCCTCTTAGAGTTTATATCCTAGTAGGTTTTTTTAGCTTCCATCAGTTCACCTGGAATTAAGCTAGAATTTGCTTGGAGCAAATATTTGAGACTGGCTATGTTTCTAAACTTTAATATGCATTCACCTCTGGTGATCTTATTAAAATGCAGCTTCTGAATCAGCTGGTCTACCTAGGGCCTGAAATTCTACATTTTTAAAAAAATATTTTATTTATTTATTAGAGAGAGAGAGAGAGAGAGAGATCACAGGTAGGCAGAGAGGCAGGCAGAGAGAAAGGGGGAAAGCAGGCTCCCCGCTGAGCAGAGAGCCCCATCTGGGGCTCGATCCCAGGACCCTGAGATCACGACCCGAGCCAAAGGCAGAGGCTTAACCCACTGAGCCATGCAGGCGCCCCTGAAATTCTACATTTTTTTTAAGATTTTATTTATTTATTTGACAGGCAGAGATCACAAGCAGGCAGAGAGGCAGGCAGAGAGAGAGAGAGGGAAGCAGGCTCCCTGCTGAGCAGAGAACCTGATGCAGGACTTGATCCCAGGACCCTGAGATCATGACCTGAGCTGAAGGCAGTGGCTTAACCCACTGAGCCACCCAGGTGCCCGAAATTCTACATTTTTAACAAGCTTTCATTTTGCTGGCCTGGAGACTGCCTTTTAAGAAGCAAGTGTTTAGATGAAATGTAAGAGAAAATACCTGACTTTCTGATCATTGATCCAGCTAACAATACTGCATGACTAGTCTATAACTTGTGGCTCTTTTAATGGTGTAGGGGAGAAAAGACTTTCCCTTTGTTCTCCTAGGTTCAATAACTGGGTCTATAAAATAAATTGACAACAGGCAGATTAATAGGAGCAAAGGTAAACAAACTTATTAATTTTTATTATTATGCACACCAGGGCATCACAGGAAAAGAAAAAGTGAATACCCAAAGAAGTGGTGAGATTTGAGAGCTTGTATGCCATCTTTAACAGTGGAAGGAGGGGATGTAGGCAATTTAGGGGAAAGGAAGTTATTTTTAGGAAAGATGAATGGGCTGTTAGAAGAATATATAGGAAATATGATAATTTATGACAAAGTGTGTCTGTGTGTTGACTTGACTTCTAGTTCCCTCCCCGTGGTAGGAGTCAATCCCAGGAAGGGGATTTATGGCAACTGAATTCCTTTTGAAGGCTCTGTCTTTAGGCCGTTAAGGGAAGTTCAAAGAAAACCTCCCCCTATATCTGTTGTTTTTCAGGTGCCTTTCCCTCAAAATAATCACTATACCAAAGTGACATGTTTTGGGGTGGCATGTCCAGAACTCCTTCAACAGCCATACTAAATTAAAATGCTTGTTTCTTGCTATTAGAGCTTTACCCCTGAAATGCTCTTGCTCCTATCCCTAGGAGGCTTATCTATTAGAGGCGTATATATCTGTGAACACACACTCACATCTTCATTAATATTATGAGTGCTCTATACTCAGTGGCTGGTTCTGGACTCTCAGAAGAATTACTATCTCAATAAAAGAAGAGTTCTTGGCTCTTTTAATGTGACAAAATGCTTGCATAAGTAAAAATGTGAAAGTTATAATTGTAAAATAACTCTCCAAAAATCTAGATCTCATTGTAGAACAATTAATAATGAATAAAGAAATGGTTATATAAAATTGAAATACTAATAATGATAAGTACTTAATCTACCACAAAGGAAAAGCCCAGCCAAAATTTCCATCTTGCACCAAAATACATGTTCAAAAATCGATATTTGCATGCCCAAGACTTGTTTGAAAAGGCGATTATGGTCTCACAAGTAAATCATAAGAATTTTAAAAATTTTGTAAATGCTGTATTTATATGACAGACAAGAACCACTCTGAAGGAATCATTATGGTTTGGGAAATGATATGCAATTTCAAAATCATCTAAATCATTTCAATTGCCTGTATTTACATTTATATAATGGGTATTTATAATGGTGATTATTTTAGAACTTACCTTGTTTTCCAGGATCTCACATTGGTTTCTATGGGAACGAGAATGGCTCTGAAGAGGAGCATTTTAAGAACTCTTTTTATATTCAGTGACTGCTAACTGAACTGCAAATTCTGTTTGTTAATGATTTTTAACTCTTAAATTTTAACACAGAAATAAAAGTTGGGCATTCTAGCTTCATAAATCATTTTAAATAGTAAAAACTATTTTTATGAAACATCTGGCACATTGAAACATTAGAAAATAAAATAACTATAACTGGCTCTAGGACCTAATAATCTATTCACTTTATTAAATTCATTAGTGATTAATCCATATTAGCCATGTGCTTACTCTTGGAAAACTGTGTAAAGAAAACATCATCTGATATATTGTTTTAGTACATTTTCTCTGCTATTGATGTGTGTATGTATGTTTTCTTACTTTTGTAAAAATCCCTTTAAAAAGCAGTATAAAATGTTCTGCATTTAAAGTTTCCCTCTCTAGTGCCTCACCCTCCTGTGCTATTATTTACCCTGGTACCATGTTCTACCTTTACCATGTTCTCACACCAGCTGGAACTTATTTTTAGTATTTTTTGAAACAAGCTCATAAGTCTTCAAATTTCACTTTTTCTTTTCCTTGGAATAGATTTTTAGATCATAAAAAGCCCAATGTGTAAGTTATGTATTACATTTGTGCAGTTTACTATATTTAATATTTCCTCACATTTCATGTTTTCCTATAAACTTTATTTTTTTTATTCCCTGGAGAAATGATATTTCAGTATATTTTTATTTAATTCCCTCTCAAAATAATTAAAACCCACTAAAAATAAGAGAAGCTTATTTCAGAAAAGAGTGCTAAAACTAAATTTTTGTAATGTCCAAACTATAAAAGATGCCGGTTGAAAGCACATGGCATCTCATAACCAGCTTATGTAATAGCTACTCCAGTTATTGCTGACATATAATCTGTGTCTTAAATCCAAAAAGTGCAGGTTGATGGCAGAGTGCCAGGCAGGGTGGAATAAGTGAGAGTGTTTTTTACCTTCTTGGAAGTTGGTGGATTTCTGCTGTTAACAGTGTTGCTCTAGCATTGGTCAGGATTGCTAGAGACTAGGGGCAGTTTGAGAAGTGAGGCTGCTGGCATTGTTTGACCAAGAGACTATCCTGTAAAGTACTGACTTGGTATAAACCCCAAGAGATTGTTTTTTTTTTCTTTTGTAAAAGTATTTTTCATTAGATTTGATTTTACAAAGTAAATTAGGGATTATTACACTTTGGAAAAAGTGAAAATAAATAAATGGGAAATAGGTAACCAAATGTTTTGGGAAAATGATTAATTGATTGGCTCTTCTGTTTTCTAAAAGTTGATTTTCAAGTGAGGCAGAAAACAAGCTGAAAAGTAAAAGCAAGTATTATGTGAATCTTCAGAAGGGAAATATTTATAAAGTATCTGAATCTGAAAGTGAGGAAAATGATTGTTAGGGCCACTCAAAGTAGGGTCCGTGGACCAGTGCCTGTCTAGGAAAAGATAAATACAAAAAGTGACTCTTAGAGCACTTTGACATTGCCACTTCCCCCAACTCTATGATTTTTGTATTTTACAAAAATCAGTCCATGGCATTTGGAAACTTGTGAAATTTGCCCTTCACTTCAATTAGTTTGAGTTGCACTGATTTAGCATAAATTACTATAAACCAGGGAAAAAAAGAGTGCCATTTGAACTTCATAGTATTGAAAATAATTTATCCTATGTGATTCTGTCTGAAAGCTAGGAAATGAAAGGTTTTTATCTCTGAAAGGTCTCTTTCTAGCCCTATAATAACATCTTTATTTTCGTAAGATTATAGCAAAGGAGGCTGCTGCTGTTATTCTCTCCTTTTGCAGATATAAAAACAAAAGTACAAAGGGCTTAAGTGAGATGTCTGATATTACACAATTACCATCAAAATTGTAAAGGCAAGGGAAGAGCATTGCACAGAACTTGTTTAATATTCTGATGAATAAAATAAAAACAGCCTAGCTTGATTATGGCAGCAAATTGGATATATTTGCAATTTCATATGGTAGATGGCAGTGCTTTGTCTTAAGGTTTCAGAAGGAAAAGCATTGTTTTACAGTCATTCAGTGGATGACTAGTGAAACTACACATACTAAAAATCAAGGTGAGGAGTTTGAAAGAATTTACTAAGCAAAACCAAAATTGAAGAGAATGAAGAAAAGTAGGAACACATGTAGAGTTTGGCTAAAGAACTGTTAAGAGCAGAAATATAAGTCTGTTGAGAGCTGAAATGTAAGTCCACACTTCTTTGAAAGATGTAAAATCCTGTAAGAGAAAAGGCCTGCTACCTTGGACTACAGATATAAATAAAATGAAAATATGAAAGGGAGAGTTTAGACATACTCTGGGAATTTTTGTTAATTGTTGAGAGTATTAGGTTAGTTGAGTGGGCGCCTAAAGGAATCTCTGAGGACATTTAAAACCTCATTGAACAAAGCTATGGATATTGTATTATGAAGAGCAAGACTTCAATGGCAAGGGGGATGGACTGGATCAACCATGAGGTCTTTTCCAGCTCTAATTTCTAGTATTCCATAGCTCTGAAGAATAGTTGCTAAATTGCTTGATCAACCCAGACAAACAAAACTCAACACAAGAATAAAACCCCAGACAAAACAATAAAGTTAGCCAAAATTAAAACACGCCCCTCCAAAAAGAAAAACAAAAACCCTAAATCTTGCATCATACACTAAAGACGACAAATTCAGGCTCTGGCAACCTGCCCAGAGAAATGAATTCCAGAGACAGGACCCTTCAGTGAGCAAGCCCAACCAAAAAGTGGGGAGAGTTCAACTTCTCAGTCAGGCTTGCAAAACCTCCCAGATGATCTTAATACTAGAATGGGCTTAAAAAGT
Source organism: Lutra lutra (assembly GCF_902655055.1). Classification (NCBI taxonomy): domain Eukaryota; kingdom Metazoa; phylum Chordata; class Mammalia; order Carnivora; family Mustelidae; genus Lutra; species Lutra lutra. Next base: position 40,277,200 of record NC_062288.1, read on the forward strand.
GAAAAGGGAAAAAAATCTATTGAAGAATCTGTTCTATGAGTGAACTGTTCATTCAACAAGGATTTATGGAGTGCCTGCTGTACACCAGCCACTACTCTAGGAAACGGTACATCAGTGAACAAAACAGACAAAATCTCTGACCTTGAGATACTTTTATTCTAGTATGAGGAACGACACAGGGTGGTGTATCATATATTAAGGGGTGGTAAGAGCTAAGTGGGGTAAAAAGTAGGCTTAAGAAAATGAGGGGTCCGGGGTGGAATGTGGGGAAGTGACTGTATTTAATAGTGCAATCAGGGTAGAACTCAGGGAGGCAACATCTGAGCAAGGTTGGAAGTGAAAGGAGGTAGCCAGGTGGATTTGTGGGGGGGGGAGAACATTCAGCAGAGCAGGAAGGTTGGAGAAAACCTGGTGTATCTGAGGAACAGGAAGGAGGCTAGTGTGGCTGGAGAAGAATGAGCATAAGGAAAAGTATAGAGTGAGTCAAAGAAGCCTTCTGGGTTGTTAATAGGACCTTGTCTTTTACTCTGAGTTAACTACCCACAACATCTTGCTTCTAGGATCCTAGGAACTCAGTAAGAAACTAATTCATGCCAGGTAGCAACCTCTCTGGGAAACCACTCCACCCACATGTCAACAGTGTTTCTGCAGGTTACTTGCTGTAGTAATGTCAGCTTTATCCAGGCATATGGCCCCTTAATGTAAAAATATATCCCATAGTTACTGCTACTGAGAATGAGGAATGCTCATCAATACTGAAACTCTGGATATTTCCTTCTGTTTATTCTTAGATCACAATAAAAAAATCCAAACAGGGGCGCCTGGGTGGCTCAGTGGGTTAAGCCACTGCCTTCGGCTCAGGTCATGATATCAGGGTCCTGGGATCGAGCCCCGCATCGGGCTCTCTGCTCAGTGGGGAGCCTGCTTCCTCCTCTCTCTCTGCCTGCCTCTCTGCCTGCTTATGATCTCTCTGTCAAATAAATAAATAAAATCTTAAAAAAAATCCAAACAAAATTATATTTGTGATATTTGTATGTTATTTACATAAATATGAAATATGTCTTCTGTAACAGAAAATACACCCCTAATATTAGCAATACTATTATGGGCTCATGCTTTTGAAACCTAATCTTTATTAAGCGCTTGATGAATATTTAAATGTAAGGAGAAGCATAAGCAAATCAATTTAAAAAACAAAAACTGGATCTGCTTTTGAGAAGTAAAGACATTGTGAAAGAAATTATTAGATGTTTTCAGGTATTTGAAAAATTATAATAAAATTAAAAGTTAAGTTAGAAAAGCACTCTTAATGTTTATTCATTAATTGAAAAAATTGTGCTGAGTGTCTGCTTTGTGTCTGGTAAGTTTTCTAGACTCTATGGATAAAAGAGGGAGCAGTACAAGAAAGCCTGCAGCCTACTATGTTTCTCCCTTAAGATTCTCCTCAGGCAGTTCACCAGATCATCCTTGTGTAACAATATGCAGTTGAGGACATAGGTTGGAGGCTCATCTGCAAACCAGTATCACCTTTTAAGATGGAATATGTCAGGAAAGGATGCTTCATGACTTTTCCCCATCTGATTATTCCCTTCAGGCAGACAACATGCTGCAGTCTTAGGAACTTTAGGCGAGAAAAAGAGCACAGCATTCGAGTTAAGAACTTTGTGGTCCAATACACCAGGAATCAGCCAATGGTGACTACTGGGCAATTGAAATGTGGCTAGTCCAAATTGAGATGTTCTCTAAGTATAAAATATACAGGATTTTGATGATTCAGTTTGAAAAAGAGAATGCAAGCTATCTAAACATTTTTTATGTTGATTACATGTTGAAATGATAATATTTTTATTTTTAAAAATTTTTTTTAAAGATTTTATTTATTTATTTGACAGAGATCACAAGTAGGCAGAGAGGTGGTGGTGGGGGGGAGGGTGGTGACGGGGAGGGGAAGCAGGCTCCCTGCTCAGCAGGGAGGCCTGATGCAGGGCTCCATCCCAGGACCCCGAGAACATGACCTGAGCCCTGAGCCAAAGGCATAGGCTTTAACTCACTGAGCCACCCAGGCGCCCCAAGAAATAATAATACTTTTAATACATTGGGTTAAATAAAATATGCTATTACTTTATCTTAGTTCTTTTTATATTTGGCTACTAGAAAATTTAAACTTAGATCTGTGGCTTAATTTCCCCAAGAGAGGGCATCTGTATTTGTTTCCTGTATCAGCTCAGTACTATTGCATAATAATAGCTTATTATGAGTACTCTGCTCATTGAGTGGCAAACTCTCTTCCAAGCAGATTACTTGTATTTTAAACGTTTAGTGCTCATAATAACCCTGTGAAGAATGATTTCTCTGGTTGAGTAATTTGAGGCACTGAAAGGTCAAGAAACTTGCCAAAGGCTACACATCTAGCGACCAGGAGAGCAGGAAGGCTTTAAAGTTGTAACTGATCCAGTGACTCTCAACACCTGAGTGTTCATCAAAATCACCGGTAGAGTTTGTTAAAACACAGATTGCTGGGCTCCCCCTTCCTGAGGTTCTGACTTATTTGATCTGGGGTGTAACCTGAGAATGTGCATACCTAACGAATTTCCAGGTGACACTGATGCTGCTGATTTGCAAACCACATTTTGAGAACCATTAGCCTAATTCAGCGCACTTATACCACCAGCCTCCAATGTTAATGGAGTCTTCAGCCTTTTCGAACCATAATTTCTTTACCTTAAACTATGGATATTTCATATACCAGAAAGTTTACCATTTTAGAGTACAACTCCACGGTTTTAGTATGTTTACGATTTTGCAACTATTGTTGCTATCTAATTCCCAAATATTTCCATCACTCTAAAAAGAAACTCAGTACCTGTTACCAGCCATTCCGTTTCCCTCTCTCCCAGGCTCTGACAACCACTAATATACTTTCTTTCTCTATCGATTCGCCTATTCTGGACATTTCATGCAAATGAAGTAATATAATGTGTGGTCTTTTTGTCTGACTTCTTTTCCCTTACCATCATGTTTTCAGGGTTCATCCATATTATAACATCTATTGATACTTCATTTTATGGCCAAATCATACAAAATTGTACCATTTTTTTGTGGTGCACAGATTTTTCCATTTCTCAGTTGATGCACATTTGGGTTGTTTCCCCTTTTTGGTTATTATGAATTTCTGTGGATTTGTTTTCATTTTTTCATGGGATATAACTAAGAGTGGATCCAGTAGGAGTAGAATTGCTGACTCATATGGTAACTCTATATTTAACTTTTTGACGAACTATCATACTGTTTCCAAACCATTGTACCATTTTACATTACCATTGGCAATGTATGAAGACTCCAGTTTTTCCATAACTTTGCCAACATTTGTCATTGTCATTTTGATTATAGCCATTCTAGTGGGAATGAAGTAGTGTCTCATTATGGTTTTGATTTGCATTTGTCTAATGACTAATGATGTTCATTTTTTTCAAATGCTTATTGGACATGTGTATATCTTCTTTGGAGAAATGTCTATTCAAATCCTTTGCCCATTTTTAAATTGGGTTGTCTTTTTATTTTTGTGGTAGAATGATTCTTTATGTATTCTGGGTACAAGTTCCTTATTAGATATATATGATTTGCAATTTCTCCCATTCTGTGGGTTGTCTTTTCACTTTCTTGACAGTGTCCATTGAAGCAAAAAGTTTTTAATCTTGTAATTTATATATTTTTTAAAATAGCAACTATATATATTTAAGTACACAACATGATAATTTGGTGTACATATACACTGTGAAATGATTACTACAATTAAACAGAATAACATATATCCTCACGTAGTTATCATTAAGTTTTTAATCTAGATGAAATCAATTTATCTGTTTTTTATCACTTGTGCTTTTAGGTCACATCTAGAAACTGTTGCTTAATCCAAGGTCATGAAAGTTTAGGTCAGTGATCCATTTTCAGTTAGTTTTTATACATGGTGTGAAATAAGGGTCCAACTGTATTCTTTATCATATGGCTATCCAGTTATACCAGCACCATTTGTTAATCATAGGATCCTTTTAAAATTTAGATAAAAATATTTCAGAGGTGGTATTAATTATGGCTGCTTATTAATATTAATTACAATACTATTTTCCCCTTTTGGTGCTTCCCTGCAATTCTATCAAAGCTTTGTAAACACTGTATGTAGAACAAAACAAATGTCCTGTGAACTAAAACTTCAAGTCAGTAATGACCGACCACAAGATAGGTTTTTTCAATTGCACTTCTTCATTTACTGTTATATATTAAAGTACCAACATCCCTGCCATTATGTCAACCTATATTAATTCTCCCATTCACATATAGAGGATGAGGAAGAAGGGAATGTTTATCGTATATGATTCTCCTTTGTGATTTTATAATACCATCTTGCTCTTGTTTGTGCTTATGGTACCTATTCATCTGATATAACTACAAATCTGAAATGTGGTGAGTTATTGCTATATACTACTGTAGTAATGGATATACAAAAGAGACCAGAATAAGATAAATGCTAGGGAAAAAAGTTTTAGAAAGGAAAGAAAAAAGGCAAGTCCTATTGTGGGACTGACAGCAATTAATGTATGTAGATAATTCCTTTCCATAGGAAGTCAGCTAAATGGAATATAAAACACATTGTCCAAATGTTGTAAGAAGGTTGCAGTGAGGGTAAAGATACAGAGTTATAAAGGTGTGGGTACATGTGGCATCCAGAGAGATGAGAATTTTAAAGTAAGAATGTTTTGGTGTGTCCCTAGACTAAGGGCTCCCAGACCAGTGACAGGAATAGTTAAGCTCCTAGGCAGATATAAATCTGTGGTGCCATAATTCTAAGGGGGAGTTTCATCGTCAGCTTTAAAACATTCTTTTTGCTTTATTCCCTGCCTCCATGGTCATTAAGCCTATGTCTGTCCTTGGTTCATTTCTGAGGTCGATATCTGGAAAGAAAAAAATTCTTAGTGTAAATGGTTTGCATTATAAATGAACAAAGTTTTCTAGTGACTTTGTGGAACTAAGCCTAAACTCCATTAGATGAAGTTCTGTATCTAAGGACTAAGGAAAAAATCCTAGACTAGCATTTAGTCCAAGCAACATTGCTGAGTAGAACATGATAATGAAATTAGAAACTAAGCCACAGAGCCTCGTACATTTGTTTCAGAATCACATATATATTTAATAAAATTCTCATTAGTTACTATAATGAGTCAAATGATAGAAATAAAATTTGGAGTCAGATTCTTCTTTTTGAGTAAATTAATAACTCCTTAGCATTCAAAGAATTCTGGATAGGGATGTAAGTATCTCAGTATGTTTAAGGGAGGTAGTAATTCTTTAAATACCTGTTTCTGTGAAAATGCCCACTGAATTTGGTAACATGCGGTTGAAAGTTCCTGAAAATACACATTTCCCCCAAATAAGAACCCAATCAACATTTTTCCTTATTATTTCTTATGAACGTCACTCTTACGAACAAGAACTGCAAACAAAGGGTGTTATCCCACAACCTCAGACTGGGGACTATGACTGGAAGACTTTTATTTAATTTATTAGTTTTTACAACTTCCTCCATGCTTATTACATTATTTTCTGGTGTCAGCATTCCTATAGTACTTAAGTCTAAACTTCTAAAGCAAAAATGGTGTGCATGTCCATACAGTTGACAAGAAAGTACTAGGGAATACATGATCCACTCACAGCCAATCTTGCAGATGAGAAGAAACAGGAATCTCCAGGGATAGATGCAGTAGGCATAGTATTAAAGAGAAATGGAATGCAAGCTATGGGATTCAAGTCTTACAACTTTAAAATCATGTGGTGAATTTATGTTCCATAAAATTCTTGGTCAGTAGCTACCATGAATCCTAAGTCTTGATCACCATGAGTTCCATGGACCTACACGAGGGAAGAAAAGGAGCAGTTGGAAATTACCTTAGGCCAGAGACTGGACCCAGCAGGTTCCACAGAAGAACAGCCTGCCTGTCTTCTGTTGGTCCAACCAAGTGAGATTCTCTTGAATTAGACAGTGATAGCACAAACCATAAGAAAATAGATACCACAGAAGTTGATTACCATACCCCTGGCTGCCTAGTTTCTGGTATAGACTTAGGTCTCTTTTCAGAGCCTGCGGTCACCTTTACTGTCTTGTGACTTCTGATTACATGTGGGGTTGTTTCTACACTCAAACCTGTGACTGAATTGAATAGCTGATTGTCTCACTCTGTTTCACGTTACCTGACAAGATCAAGCAACAGTGTATCAACTCCAGTGGCTCAGGGATGGTGAGCAGAGGCAAAGCAAGCATGGATAGTGAAAGCCAGCACCTAGGGACTTACAAAAGCATGCATTTTTAGGATATTAGAAAAGTAAGCTGTAGTTAGCTTAATTTTGAATTCTGGGGCTGATTCCAAGCAAAGTAAAATTCCCCACATCCTGGGCAGAGCAAGTCTGTACATGTGGTGGCCGTGATGTCTTTTCCCTAGGCAATCACTTCTCTTACCTTAGAATAGCACAGTGAGGTTGCCAAAGACTTTCCCCCTCACATCGAGGGGCTGATTCATGAAACAGTGACTTGCTGGGTTACACCGTGTCCTGGATTTAAAAAACTGAGCAGGAGCCAGGGTGTGGACTATCTATGTAATTCTGTCCCCAGCCTGTGTCAGCATGTCTTGGTATTTAAGCAAAGTTTAAGTGCATGCTGATTTGTGTGAAGAAAATTCAACAGAAGAATAAAATCATTATAGGCATCATCATTGACAGGAAAGTCAAATACTCTGGACACTGGGTGAGATGGATGAAAATTGTATTTTAAAAAGCTGTGATATTATAATGTTAGCCCTAAAGTAATTCTTTTTATAAACTGTTTATTTATTTCATTGCATCCTTGCTTTAAACTTTATAACCCTCCCATGAGGTAAAATTTTATCTATTTTACAAATGGAAAATGACTTTTTAAAGATCATAATCAATAATAAACCTAAAGAAAAAATAACCCTGAATTTCTTAATCTCTGTTCATGATGGCAAGATGGGAAAAGTAATTTATTATACTTCCATGATAGAAACATTTCCTATGAATTTTTAAAAATGCTATTTTTTTCTGTGTGCTTGTGATTTTTTAAAAAAACATGAGAATGGGAGAAGAACATGCCTTTTAAGGAATTTATTCAAAACAAAACCCTATTTACAAATATGCTCTTTCATTTTAGTTATTTTTCTAATAAACTTTATTTTCTAGAACAGTTTTAGATTTATAGAAAAATCATGAGGAGAGTATGGAGATTCCCACATAACCCACTAGTAGTTTGCCCTGTGATTAGCATCTTACCTTAGTATGGTCTTTTTGTCACAATTAGTGAATCAATATCAATACATTATTTTTAATTGAAGTCTGTCCTTTACTCAGATTTTCTTAGTTTTTAACCTATTGTCCTTTTTCTATTCCAGGATATCATCCAGGATGTCACATTACCTTTAGTGATCCTGTCTCCTTAAGCTTCTATTGACAGTGACAATTTCTTAGACTTTCTTGGTTTTTGATGACCTTGAGAGTTTTGAGGAGTACTTAGGTATTTTGGTTTCAGCTATATCTATATCTGTATTAGGTATCTTGTAAAATGTCCTTCTATTGAGATTTTTCTAATATTTTTCTCTTAATTAGATGGAAGTTAACCATATTTCGAAGCAAGACCACAGGTATAAAGTGCCAATTTAATCCCATGGTTTATCACTGTTGATCACCTTGACCACCTAGCTGATGTAGTGTTTGTCAGGTTACATGCTCTTTTAAATTTTCATTTTCTCATAGAGAATATTCTTGTTATTAAAAATTCTTATCTTAAATTTTAAACATAATTTATCCAAATAGCAATGGAATTAGAACTAGCTATCACTGAACAGATGACAGTACATAAGAGATGACATTGCATATTTAGGAGGGTGACAGGAGGAGGAATTACACAACAGAAAAACTGGTTTAGTGAGTCTTAATGTTTATCATGTGCAGGATTCCTCTGGAGCAGGTTGATACAATCAGTTCACTAGCATATTTTACTTTGCAAAACATGTTGCAATTCCTCTTTGTTATCTCCCCCCCCCCCCCCCCCCCCCCCCCCCCCGTCTTCCCACCTCCCCCACCACCACCATTCCTAATGAGGAAGAGAAGTAGGGCTTCCTTCATTCACTTTTCAACAAATGAAGGAAGGACTTTAGAGAGATTTGTGTTTGATTTTGAACTTAGCCACTTTCTAATAAGTGCTCTTTGGAAAACTTTTGAGAATACCTTGTCCATAAAGGGGGGCAGTGGGCATATGTATAAGAACACAAGAGGATTAAATGTGAAGTAGGTTGAGCAAGGAGGCATTATTACTACAAGGTGGAGAATATTAATTCCGTAGCTCTTATACATCTATAAACATGTTTGTTTTTCATGCCCATATGCTTTATGGCACAGCAGAAAATACAAAGCGGATATTTTGCTAAGGCCTCATGGTGTGGTGGAGAGACTCAAATCTAAGTAATAGTGTTATCATCTCTGGATCAGGTGAATGACTTTAAGAGCTCAGGATTTGGAGTCAAAAGACCTGGGTCTATAGCCTGAGTCTATATCCTGAGTCTGTCACTATCTACTGTGTGGCATTGTAAACATTACTTAACATCTCTTAGCTGTGGTGTAGTTGACTGTGAGATGACTATAATAAAAGCATCTAGCACATAAATTAATATTAATTTCATCTGAATTCTAATCAACTCTGAAGAAGCTCAAAGTCAACTTGCCTATGTAATAACTAGCAGAAAGCTGCAGAGCATTCTTAGCTATGCTTTCAATAGAGAAATTGGGCTCCTAATGTCCTCAAAGGCCATTATTTTGACATTATGTCCAAGACTAGTTCTTAATTTGACTCAGTTATTTTAGGCAGGAATGTTTTCAAAAGACCTAAGTGATGTTATTAACAAATGGGTTACATCTTCTCTTCACAGAGTTAAGCCTCTAATTATACCTTGAGCTGATTTATTAGTACTACAGGCTTAAACATTTCCTAACTATTAAGACTGACTAGAAACTCAGAATAACTGTTCACATGCAAGGGATCTAAATAGCAAAACACCACAGAGGAAGAGGTGATACATGGTAGGTGAGTCACAAGGAAAAGCTCAGAGAAAGGTATTAATTAGAGTAATAGGAAATTATAACAAGTAAAATATGGGTTAAGTATCAGTCAATTTCCCTTAAGGACATACTTCCTATGATAGGAGGGAAGAGTCTTCTAAAGAAGGTGATTAAAACCTCCAAGCCTAAGACCTTTAAAACGAGACTGAACAGAGTCCTTATGAACATACCAGAGAGAAGAATCCTACAGTGGTGGGAGTATGGGGGGAGGGTGGTAAGTGATCTAATAGACTTTTGCACTGCTAAGAGACTTGAGTTGCTGTTCTACCCAGTAATTGAACACATTGTAAACCACTAGGTATGCAGTTCCCTCCCTTGAGTGTGTAACTGTCATTCTCATAGGCACTATTTTTTTGGGGGGGGGGCAGCCTTTCAGTATCACTGATATTACCATAAAAATTCCATGTCTGTCTTTGTTTTTAAGATCCAGTGTATATATTTAGACCATTCTTCCAGCAAAGAAAATTTTATTTCTCCAGATATAAAGGATTAATTATTAATTTCAGTTTCCTTAAAAGGAATATAAATTTGACTTTTTGGAGTTAATTATTTCATTTCTTTTTTAGTAGAATGCTCTTAGTTTAGTAACATCAAGTGAGTACGGATTAGCTGCAAGTCTCAGGAACCCAACCAGTGGATATGTATTTAAGGAATGAGGAATAGTTAACTATCAGTCTTCTAAGTCAAATAGGGAGAAAGTGCACACAGACCCATAGTCTTGGCTTCAGCAACTTTGTACCCCCGCTGTGGTATCCACAACTAGGCTGCTCTGGATCTCAGGCAACATTGGGCCATAGCACTCCTCCTAGACCCATTCCAACTTGAACCGACACCCATTTATGAGCAGGCTAGGTGGCCACCTATGTGGAGTGATTTCAGAGGTGCTGGGAAGGCCCTCCTTATCTGCTTGCTTGGCAATATCTGGAACAAGTATCATTCTTTAATTAGCACCAAGGTGTGACATCCTTCCCCCGCCCACCCCTATCATCCACCTGTCATCCTGCTCCCATCCTACTTTCTACTTCTTTGTATCTTCTCTTTTTCCTCTCAAGCTCCCCAAACTATCTTGGGGCATTGCTGTTTGCTCTCTACCCCTATTTCATTTTAATAGCCAAGACCTGTTAAATCCACTTCCAAATATCCCTAAAATAATCTACTCTTCTCTACTACTATAGTTTGATTCACACTCATCTTTCTCGTGGGTTATTACAACAGCCTCCTGAACTGGTCTTGCTTCTCTTCTTATCTCCCTTTAATCCGTGGTCCACAGAGCAGCCAAGGAGATCTTTTAAAACACTATCTGTGTTAAAAGATTTAAAACAGGGAAGGATATGGAGAAAAGAGAACACTTGTGCACTGGTGCATATGATCTGGCAATTTCACTTCTGGAATTCTGTATCCAAAAGAAACGAATATACCAACTCAAAAAGATATCTCCACCCATGTATTCACTGCAGCTTTATTTACAAAAGCCAAGACATGAAGACAGACTAAGTGTCCATCAGTGGATGAATGGATAAAGAAAATGCTATATGTATATTATGTATAATTATTATATTATTTATCATAATATATCTAATATAAATAACTTATAATGTTTATAATATATCTATAATATTTATATGTACTATAATATATGTAATTATAACATGAATGTGTAGTTTGTGTATATATATGTATATAAATATAAATAAAATGGAATGCAGACATATAAAAGGAAATCCTGCCATTTGCAATACCATGATGGACCTTGAGGTCATTATACTAAGTGAAATAAGTCAAAGATAGGCAAATGCCACATGATCTCACTTATAAATGGAATTTTTTAAATTAGCTCATAAATATTGAGAACAGATTTGTGATTGCCAGGAGTGGGTGGTAGTGAGACGTGAAATGGGTGAAAGAGGTCAAAAGATAAAAACTGCCAATATAGGGCGCCTGGGTGGCTCAGTGGGTTGAGCCGCTGCCTTCTGCTCAGGTCATGATCCCAGGGTCCTGGGATCGAGCCCCACATCGAGCCCCACATCGGGCTCTCTGCACAGCGGGGAGCCTGCTTCCCTTCCTCTCTTTCTGCCTGCCCCTCTGCCTACTTGTGATCTCTCTGTCAAATAAATAAATAAAATCTTTAAAAAAAAAAACTGCCAATATAAAATGAATCGGATGTGGGTATGTGATTGTATAGAATGGCGACTACAGTTAACAATATCCTGTTGTAAAAATTACTAAGAGAGTGGATGTTAAACGTTCTCATCATAAGAAAAAAATTAAGAATGGGGCACCTGGGTGGCTCAGTTGGTTAAGCATCCAACTTCTGATTTTGGCTCAGGTCATGATCTCAGGGTGATGAGGTTGAGCCCTGCGATGGGTTCCGTGCTAAGTGGAAAGTCGGCTTGAGATTCTCTCCCTGTCCCTCACCCTCTCTGCTCCTCCCCTGAGCAGACATGCACATGCTCTCTCTTTTTTTTTTTTTTTAAAGATTTTATTTATTTATTTGACAGAGAGAAATCACAAGTAAGCAGAGAGGCAGGCAGAGAGAGAGGAGGAAGCAGGCTCCCTGCTGAGCAGAAAGCCCGATGTGGGGCTCGAACCCAGGACCTGGGATCATGACCTGAGCCGAAGACAGCGGCTTAACCCACTGAGCCACCCAGGCGCCCCAACACATGCTCTCTCTTTCAAATAAAAAAATCTTTCTAAGGAATTGTAACTATGTATGGTGATGGATTTTAAGTAGATTTGTGGTGATCATACCATAATATATTAAAAATTGAATCATTATGTTGTCCACCTGAAACTAATATAATGTTATATTTTAATTATATCTCAATCAAAGAAAGCAAAATAAAATAAAAAATCCAAACAGGAACCTGATTATGTCAAGTCCCTTCTTAAGCACACTGCTTGCCTTCCTGCTGACTTCAGTGAGTTTCATATTCCTTACACATGGCTTTCCTCTCTAGCCTTATTTCTCTCCTCTCTCTGTTTTACATTCAGTGCCCCAGCCACACAGAATTATGGGAAGCACTTTAAATATGCTGGCTATTCTTCTTCATCTTAGTTCCTTCAACCCTTAATGCTTTCTACTGATCCTTTTTCAACTGAATAATTCTCACTTACCACGTAGATTTAACTCTAGATAACTTATTCTCCAGGTCTTTCCATAGTCCCCCAAGGCAGGATTAAATGCCGTTTCTGTGTACCTCTGTGCCTCCCTATATGTTCACCTCTCTGCAGCTCTATCACACCTTAATATTTCCTAAGAGATTGTCAACGAGCATATCCCAGAGACTGGGACTTTTTAAAAAACTAATGTATTTATTGATTTTTATTTATATTTATTTTACTTTTTATTGAAGTAAAATGGACATATAATATCCTATTAGTTTCAAGTATATATCATGGAGATTTTATTTTTATATATTATGAAATAATCTTCATAATAATTCTAGTTAGTGTCTATCACCATACAGAGTTTTTATAATATTACTGACTGTATTCCCTATGTTGTACATTATTACATCTTCATGACTTATTTTTTTATAACTGGAAGTTTTTACTTCTTAATCCCCTTCACCTATTTTGCCCCCTCCCCAAACCCTGATCCAATTGATAACCAAGAGTTTCTTTCCTGTATCTACAAGTCTGTTTTGTTTTATTCATCTGTTTTTTAGATTCTACATATTTAGAAATCTAAATTTCTCCAACTTACTTCACTTAGCATAATGCCCTCTAGATTCATCCATGTTGTTGCAAACAGGAAGATTTCATTCTCTTTTTATGGGTTTCATTCTCTTTTATGGTCTCTCTTATGGGTGAGTGATATTCCATTGTGTGTTTGTGTGTGTATGTGTATATATAGATAGATATAGATATAATGGGTATATGCATATCCATTCATTTGTTGATAATTTTTACATATATATTCATCAGGGATATTAGCCTATAATTTTCTTTTTGTGGGGTCTTTGGTTTTGGTATCAGGATAATGCTGGCCTTGAGGTGTTTCTTCCTCTTCAATTTTTTGGAATAATTGGAGAAGGATAGATATTAACTTTTTATATGTTTGGTAGAATTCACCTGTGAGGTGGTCTGGTCCCAGGCTTTTTTTTTTTTTTTTTTTAGGAGCTTTTTAATTACTGATTCAGTTTTATCACTTGTAATTAGTCTATTCCGGCTTTCTATTTCTTTATGATTCAGTTTTGGAAGGTTGGATATTTCTAGGAATTTATCCATTTCTTCTAGGTTATCCAGTATACTGTTGTATATATCCAGTATACTGTTTTTCCCTGTGCTATCTCCAACATTTACTATAATGCCTGGCAATGCCTAGTAAATACTAAGTAAAACCTTGTTGAATCAGTAAGTGAAAAGCAGATCTTCCCCTGGGAGAAGTAACATATTGATTCAACATCAGAAAAGGCACACAAATTAGGGGAAATTACCTCAGAAACTTTGTGGAGAAGATGAAATTAGGACTGGGCAGATGGGGTGGCATTTATGGCGGGAGGAACCGTCTGAACAAAAGTATCTAGATGAGACTAGGTAAAAGATGTTCATAAAATATTGAAGAATCTGGCTTTATTAGAGTGGAGGATATATGCTGAGAAAATGAAGAATGGCCAAATTATGAAGGGTTTTGAAAGACAGGGTTTTTAGACATAGTATAGTTGTAAATTGAGGCTCATTCATGATTTTAGAACAAATGAATGACATAATAAAAGTACTTTTTAAAGAAGATTGATCTGGGAAATGTAAAAAGAAAACACTGGACAAGGATGGTTGTACATACTGAAAGGCAGTTAAGAGGTCAATGTACCATAACATATGAATAAGGAGATGAGGTAAATTAAATTACTATTCCAAATATTCATTCCTTCTCTCTTCCAACCTACATCTCTCACCTCTTGGCTCTGGGCTTGATGATATTATCTGCTTTGGCTGCTAGAATATTAGTAAGACTTGAGAAGCTCTTGTGTGATTGGATTTACTTCAGCGATCATCAAGAGAAGAACATGTCTTAGCTAGCCTATAGAGAGAGAGAGAGAGAGGGGTGGGAAGCATTTGAGGCCCAGCTGACCTCAGGCAGCCCACAAACACATGATAAATACTAAATATTTGTTTTAAGCCATTGGGTTTTGGTGTGTTTGTTATACAGCAATAGTAACTGATACAGGGGATAAAGATGTAATAGTGGTATAGAAAGAAGGAAGGGAATGATTATGATTTATTTTTGAAGGATAAATTAATTGGTTGAAATAGGTTCTGGCCATAATGAAATAAATTTATATGTTAAAAAGTGGAAAAGAATAGCTTTAAAAACCTTTTTTTCTTTATTGAATAAATCGAGAATATCTGAATAAGAAACTCTGAAGTAAATGAATAACATTATTATTCTTAAGAAGCAGTCACTTAGGTATATTCTTTCTCTTCTGGGGGTAGATTTATTTTCCTATTCACCAAGTGTTTGCTTTATGCATTTGCATTCGCAATGGTCCTTATTTGGTCAAATCCTTCTTTTGGAAAGTGTACCAGTTAGTTAATTATCTACTTAGGAGGGAAGATGATGTCACTGGAAAACATTTTATTCTTGTGAATTTACATAAACATAGAATGCAAATAAAATAACATTTTTGAATAGTCCCCTGCACATTTTTACTTTGGGGGAAAATAAAAATTGGCTGCCGATTTCTGGTAATTTTTTTTCTTTTGTAGAATATAGGTAATTTGGAGTGACTAATCCAGCTGTCTTTACTCAATTATCTGGCTTGCTTCTGGCAAGAAGCACATTAATGGAAGAAATCAGAGGGGACATTACAGTTAGAAGAGCAAGGAAGAACTATATAATGCTTTGCTTATAAGAATCACCTATTGTTGCTGGGGAAATTGCATTGCAATATTTTAATTTGGAAGTCAAATCAGTCATCCTTGTCTAGACATAATCCTCTGACTATGGAGGAAAGTGCTTCTTTGCCCTTCCACCAAACTTCCTGCTGCAAATCCGCTTTTACCTGTGTCCCACTGCAGAAAAAAAGGGCAGGAAGGAGGGAAGGTGGGGTGGGAGTGGGGAGAAGAGAAGAAAGAGAAAAAAAGGAAAATGAATGAAAAATTCTCTACAGGGTTACTGGAGATCAATAAATATGGCTGAGGTGTATGTACTACTTATCAAGGTTTGTCATACTGTCTTACCCTGGCTATGTTCTTTCTGGGCTTTTTTTTTTTTTTCCTAAGATTTTATTTATTTATGAGAGAGAGACAGAAGGAGCAGGGAGGAGAGGGAGAAGCAGGCTCCCCTGCTGAGCAGGGAGCTGGATGCAGGGCTCAATCCCAGGACACTGGAATCATGACTTCAGCCAAAGACAGATGCTTAACCTACTAAGCCACCATAGGTGCCCCAGCTATATTCCTTCTAAAAGCCACACATCTTGGTACAAAACTGCCACCTCAAGTCTGTGAAATACCCTCTTCTATCATTATAAAAACTCAGCTTTAACATATTTCAGGGAAGACAAATTTTCTTAGACGTATTTTACAAATGAAGACTAGGATACAGCTAGGAGTACCTAAGCAATACTTGGCTGGTTCTGTTAAAAGAGTAAAGTAGCTCTAGGGGCTGGATTTCCCCTAACCCACTTCTAGGGATGCCAAAAGAGAAGAAAAAAGGTTGAGGAATCCTAGAACCTGACATTGAAACTAGTCTACGGCCATACCACCCTGAACGCGCCCGATCTCGTCTGATCTCGGAAGCTAAGCAGGGTCGGGCCTGGTTAGTACTTGGATGGGAAACTTAAGGAGCTCCTGGGAGACAGAAGGAGATTAGGTCCAGGTGTGAGGAACATATCAACTCAAAAGCAAGGGGCCATCCTGTGCTCTGGATCAGAGTCAGATAGGGAAGTGCTCTCTAGCTTGGATGGAGAATGATAAAAAGCAAGCCAATGAACAAAACTCATACATACAGGAGATTAGTCCTTAAGCATTTAGCTCTCCCTCTCCCCCTTTCCTTTCAGTATGCCATGAGAGAGGTGATTGTCATTCAGAGAGCTAGCTTTTGACAAAGAGTAGTGCCATAGGCCAAGGGATAGGAATGTTTCAAAGCCAGTTGCCAAGTTGATGGTGGAGAGAATAAGTGGGATGAGTGATAGAGGGTGAATTTTACACCAGACACCTTCTAAGAAGAGCATTCCCTCCCCAATGCCAAATATAGTCAGATGAGTGCTAGACAGGGCCTAGGCTTTTGCTGCTTCAGTGTGGAAACATTACCAGCCAAAGTAGAAACTTTCTGAGATGTAAGCACTATAAAAGAAGACAAACTGAAAACCTGTGCTAGATGAAGCACTATTAATGCACCAGGTAGAAGAAAAAGATTTTTAAAGCATGATAAAGATTTTCAAAAAAATAAGGGAGATTATTAGGAACACAAAACAGACAAAAATCATTATGAAAATGAATCAGTGAAAGAAACTGGGCATCAAAACATGAGACTTGAAATAAAGAACTCAACATATCTGAAAATAAATTAGTAAACTGGAAGATCAGCTGAAGAACTCTTCCAGGAAGCAACAGGCAAGAAAATATAAAAGGAAAGGTAAGATATACAGAGGATAGAAGTTTAAAAAAAAGTTGAGATCTATAAATAGGAGTCTTGAGAAGAGGGAACAAATAGATGGAGGAAGGAAGTCTTGCTGTTTGTGACACTATGGGTAGACCTTTAGATTGTGCTTAGTGAAATAAGTCTGACAGAGAAAGTCAAATACTGTATGATATAACATACATGTGGAATCTAAAAAAGCCAAACACATAGAAACAGAGAGTAGAAGGATGGTTTCCAAGAGCTGGGAGTGACAAAAAGGAGGAAATAATGGTCAAAGAGTACAAACTTCCAATTATAAGGTGAGTAAGTTCTGGGATCTAATGTACAATATGGTGACTATCATTAACAATATTGTAGGGGCACCTGGGTGGCTCAGTAGGTTAAGCCTCAGCCTTCGGCTCAGGTCATGATCTCAGGGTCCTGGGATCCAGCCCTGCATTGGGCTCTCTGCTCAGCAAGGAGCCTGCTTTCCCGCCCCCCCCCCCCCCCCCCCCCGCCGCCTGCCTCTCTGCCCGCTTGTGATCTCTGTCTGTCAAATAAATAAATAAAATCTTAAAAAAAAAAATTGTATTCCTGAAAGTTACTAAGAGTAGATCTTAAATTTTTCATAACACACACAAAAAGGTAATTATGTGAGGTAATGAATGTGTTAACTAACCTTATTGTGATAATCATTTCATAATATATGTATATCAAATCATCACATCCATCTTTTTTTTTTTAAAGATTTTATTTATTTGTCAGAGAGAGAGAGAGAGAGAACACAAGCAGGCAGAGCAGCAGGCAGAGGCAGAGAGAGAAGCAGGCTCCCCACTGAGCAAGGAGCCCGATGTGGGACTCGATCCCAGGACTCTGGGATCAGGACCTGAGCCGAAGGCATCGGCTTAACCAACTGAGCCACCCAGGTGTCCCACATCACATCCATCTTAACACAATGTTCCCGGTCAATCATATCTCAGTAAAGCTGAAAAAAAACCCCAAACCAAACCAAATAAATGAAGGAAAGGAAATATTTGAGGAGATAATAACAAGAATTTTTCAAAACTGAAGAAATGTAGAAGACCTTAGATAAAAATCACCATGAACTAGTAAATAGAGTAGATGAAAAAAGAAATCATACCTAGGCATAATATACTAACATTTAAGACCATCAACCAAAAAAGAAAAACTCTACAAGCTTCTAAAATGGGGGTGAGGGCTAGGCATAGGGTATTATACCTATCAAGAATGAGGTTGCTATTACCAACATTAAATGAGTTAATGTATGTAAATTGCATCAAACACTCCCTTGCACAGTAAACATTCTTTAAGTGTTAACTATTTTATTATCAAACTTTTCCTAGATGGAAGAAGGCAGTAAAGTAATATTTGTGTTACAGTTAACATAGAGTATTAAAGGAAGTCCTTGAACTTAGGGTTTTATGATATTCTCAGTAATGTAAGGCTAATAAAATGATAAGATTTCCAAAAAATGTACCCTTGGACAAATATTTCCAGTAGGAAAAAAATCGATCACTCTGCTCCCAAATGCAACCCTTGTGGCCCCCAGTGGTGCGTGGTATCCTCCTCTCCTGGGTTATGAATATATGACCAATACACTGCGATCAATCTCCTATGTCTCAAGTCAGGTGTCTTGTGTTTGGCCATCTCATACTATTTAGGGTGGGAA
The DNA here is from genome assembly GCF_902655055.1 of Lutra lutra. Classification (NCBI taxonomy): domain Eukaryota; kingdom Metazoa; phylum Chordata; class Mammalia; order Carnivora; family Mustelidae; genus Lutra; species Lutra lutra. Next base: position 40,295,631 of record NC_062288.1, read on the forward strand.
AATCCCTCCCTCACCAAAGGGGTGACCAGAAGGCAATCAAAACATAACTAATATGGGATATAGATTTAAATACATTCATCAGAAAAGAAGAACGTCTAAAAACACATTAACTAAGAATTTAATCAAAGGGGAAAAAACAAAGCAATGAAATAGAGACTAGTAATAAAACCTGGATAAAATATATAATTGGGGAAAATAAAACCAAAAAAAGCATAATTGGCCCAAGAAGAAACAGAAAAGTTTAGTAGACTGATACAGTTACATTTTTTATGGTAATCAAAGCTTTTTTTTTTTTTTACAATTTTACAGTTGAGTTTTACTAAATTATTAAAGAACTGTTAAACTTTATGTTATCCCAGAAAATACAAAAAGAGGGAAAACTGCTCAAGTAATTTGATAAAGCCAATAAAATCTTGATTTCAAACCCAGATGAAAACAGTATAAGAAAAAAATATGTAGCTCCACCTTACTTATGAATATAGATAAGAAAATTCTAAATAAAATTATTAGCTAATGGAAGGATGCTGTCTGTTAAAAAAATAGCATCGCAATAAGTTTTTCTCTTGAGAATACAAAGGTCATTCAACATAAGAAAATGTACACATTAGGGACGCCTGGGTGGCTCAGTTGGTTGGACGACTGCCTTCGGCTCAGGGCATGATCCTGGGAGTCCCGGGATCGAGTCCCGCATCGGGCTCCCAGCTCCATGGGGAGTCTGCTTCTCTCTCTGACCTTCTCCTTGCTCATGCTCTCTCTCACTGCCTCTCTCTCAAATAAATAAAATCTTTAAAAAAAAAAAAAAAGAAAATGTACACATTAAGGGACTAAAAGAAAAAGATCTATGTCATTCAAATAGCTGTAGAAAAAGAATTTGATAAATATGATTTTTAAAAACTGTTACTAAAAGGAAAAATTTTTTTCCCTAAATAAAGTTTATTTACTAAAACTTTACAACCAACACTATACTGAATAGAGAAATTTTGGATGTTGGCTGCAGTGAACCATTATTTGATACAATACCAGAAGTTCCGGCCAAAAAATAGTATTTGAAACAAAATAAGAGGTATAGGGTTAAAATGGAACAAACAACTATTGTTTTTTTGTATCTACATTAAAAAAAAACTCAAAGGGATTAGCAGACAAAATATTAAAGTATCAGGAGTTTTTCAAGAGTTTGGCAGATCTGTCAAACAAAAAAACAGTTTAGAAATTTCAACCAGCAATAATTGGCTTAAAAATATTAATAGGAAGGAGACACCATTTACAGTAACATTCAAACCATAGTGCCTAAGAACTAAAGTGTATAATGCACAAAACTTAATGGAAAATTTTAGAATTCTATTAAGAATGTAAAAGAAAATCTTAGTAAATAGATAGAATGACAACATAACATTTTTTTTTCTTTCAGTATTGACCTTAAAGTGTTAATAAAATTCTAGCAGTATGTTTTTAGGAATTTAAGCAACTGATTATAAGATATATAAAGGAATACAAGCCCCCAAGTTACTAGGACAATTTTTAAAAGGAAAATGTAAATGACTCACCTCAGACATTAAGATACACCGCTGACTCTTAGCAATAGAAACAATACAGTTTGGGTAGAAGAACAGAGACTGGTAGGATTGAACAAGAGTGTTTATAAACAGACCCATGAACATATAAAAACTAGAATATGATTGAGAAAGCATTACAAAGCAGTAGAGAAAGCTAGATTTTTTGACGTATGATTCTGACTGTGCTGATTTACCATATAAAGAATAAAGTAGCTCTCTACTTCACATCATACACTATAAACTATAAAGCTTACATATTAAACTATAAAACTAATAAATAAGAATGTAAAGGAATGTTTTCTAACTTCCTAAGAAATGGCTTCTTGGATCAAGGAAGTATACACAATACTGCCAAAATTGATGTCCATAGCTGTATAAAGTTTAACAATTTCTATTCAGTGAAGGGCACCATAGACAAGGCTAATAGAGAGGTCACTGGAAGAAAATGTTTGCTAGCTCTAAAAAGAGTTTCTAGGGACGCCTGGGTGGCTCAGTTGGTTAAGCAGCTGCCTTCGGCTCAGGTCATGATCCCAGAGTCCTGGGATCGAGTCCCACATCGGGCTCCTTGCTCATCAGGGAGCCTGCTTCTCCCTCTGCCTCTGCCTGCCACTCTGTATGCCTGTGCTCGCTCTCTCTTCCTCTCTCTCTCTGATAAATAAATAAAATCTTTAAAAAAAAATAAAGTTTAAAAAAAAATAAAAAGTTTCTAGTAACTAAAAAAAAAAAAAAAAAATACAGAGAAAAGGAACCATGCCTATAGAAGCGATACACAAAATGGAAGATAGCCAATGAATAGATGAAGAAATTCTCAACCTCATTAGTAATCAAGAGAAAACAAAGGAAATTAAAACAACATGAAATGTTATATTTTACTAACCAGAGAGACAAAAACCAGAAATAGAATAATATTAAGTATTGGTGAGATATATGTGGAAATAGGAAAACGAGAGCACTGCTGGGAGGAATGGAAACAGGAATAGCCATTCTGGAGAATAGTCTGTCACTACTTATGTTTAAATACTTATACATATGTATACATAAAAAACATATATTTAATTATATAAATTGCATCTATATTCTCTATTTGCTGACCTATCAATCCCATTCCTGAGTTCATACCTTAGAAGATACACTCACAGATCTTTAGAAGTTATATATAAGGATGTTCATATGAAGTGGTTATGTGATAAGTTACTTGGTAAGTGCCTGGAGGGGACATAGGTGCAATCACCAGGAAAATGCATAAATAAAATGTAGCAGATGCATTTAAAATGCCGTACAGTGGATAGAAGCATACTCTCAGTATACATATAGCAACATGGATAGATCCTAAAAATACAGTGTTAAGTGACAAAAGCATATGCATATCCAGGGGCATCTTAAGCAAATTAGAATGGTGATCTTGGTGAAGGAGCAGGCATTGGGGTTGAAAGGGGAAAAAAAAATAGAAATAAAAAAAGAGAGACGATTGGCATAGAGCCAGGAATTGAGTGTAATGAACACAGATGTGCTTCTAGTGTCCCAAAGAAAAAAAGTCCCGATGCCTTATCTAGTTGCTGACACAAATTCTCCCACAATTTCAAAATATAAGATGTAAACATACACATGTACACACACACACACACACACACACACACACCCTGAAGGAGTCAAGCCAGACAAAAACACTTTTAAAGATTTTTTATTTATTTATTTGACGGAGAGAGTGAGCACAGGCAGATAGAGTGGCAGGCAGAGGCAGAGGGAGAAGCAGGCTCCCTGCTGAGCAAGGAGCCGGATGTGGGACTCGATCCGAGGAGGCTGGGATCACGACCTGAGCCGAAGGCAGCTGCTTAACCAACTGAGCCACCCAGGCGTCCCCAAAAACACTTTTAAAGCCTTAACTGGAAGAGCTTATTTTTGTGTCTAACAACTAGTTAAATCAATTAATGCAGTTAAACTAGTTTATGCTTTTATTTTCCTCTTCTCCTTACACAGATTTCTCTGCCCTGTCTGCATCGCACCCCACATCAGTTAACTACCCACAACTTTAGTGAATCAATAATATTAAAGGCTGAAAAGGAACTTGTGAAGATAAAATTCAAATTAATTTGGTCAAATATACCCACTCCATGTACTGAACCTTCTCGGTGCAGGTTATTTGGGGAATTAGGTAATTAAGCAGCAATTTTGATTAGTAGATTGCCAACAGGAAATTAAACCCCAAACTTTTGCTCAGTGGTAAAATTCTTGTCTAAAATGTCAAGAAGATGTTTCATCAAAATCATTGAAAGAGAAAGCAGAGTTTATTAACTACTTAAGAAACTGAAAATATAGTTAGTTGGAGTATTGCTACTTTCCAAAACAATACCATTAAAATATTCAAGTATGAATAGTTAATATTTATTAAGAGCTTACAATAGCTGAGCATCCTGCAGGCACCTTATCAGGTGGTTGTTATTATCTTTTTTTTTTTTTTTTTTTTTACAAATGAGGAAACTGAGACTTAGAAACAGAAAGTATTTAGCTGAAGATTATATAGCTACTAAATGGCCAAAGTGATGAAAAACAACAACAACCAGATTTAAGAGGTGTTTCCTTTTTCTCACAGGAAATCCTTTGTATATGTATGTAATGGCAGAGGAGCTAATTCTGAACTGTAGTATTAACTCTAGGTTGAAAAGAAGGTGATTTGTGTAGTCATGCCTCTTCCCAGTAGGCACAAGTTTCTGTTCCCCTGCTGCCGATTAGCTTACCTGATCAAAATTTTGACCTCCATTCTACATGCCTTTCCAGCCCTCTGGAACTCATGATATGAGGTCCCAGCTCGTTAGACCTGTTCAAGCCAGACTTCAGTGCATTGTCAGCCCTAGGGATCTGTTTGGTCTGGTACTAAGTTCTGTTTTCACCTAAGAGGAGAGAACATCCCAAGCAACCCTATTTAAAGAACTGTGAGTTAAGACACTGCGCAAGTAACTCTTTGGGGTTTGTTCCAAGGTCAATAGTTATTACTAGTCATTGTGTTTTCTATTATCCTCTTTCTTTCCTTTCTCTCTCTCTCATTTTATTTTTGCTGTGAGCAAGTCTTACAATATGTTGGGCAGTTTCCATCATGTACCAGAACTAAAATTTCTTAAGAAGCTATGAGCATTGGAGAAAGATGGTGTATGGGCAATCATATCAGGAAGTCATGATAGTTAAAACCCTAGTTTATTTCCTAAAAGCTCACTAAACCAGGAAACAGGAGATAATTGCAGTCCTTCCTGATATTGAGCAGTTGGTTTACCTCTTTTGGGCTTTCATTTTGTCATCTATAAAATGACTGCCCTGGGCAGATAATTTCTAATGTCTCTATTAAAGTTTAATGTGCTCCTGGTAAATTAATGCATAATTAGAAGCAAAATGGAATGAGATTAAGAAAATGCCCAGGTTATAATATTTGAAGGCTATCTATGTGTCAGCACAGCAAATGTAACCTAAGAGTCATGAACAATAACAGAACAATAAGAAAGTCAAAGGCAGGAGGCTCTGGGCATAAAAACAAGCAATTGTGGTTCTTAAATTTGGGTATAATGAGTCAGAACCACAAGGTAATCCTTCCATGACAAACAGGTATGGCCAGACCTTTCCTAGAAAGAGGGGCTGATGCACTGATTCTCCTGGTATGAGTTTTTTTTTAAACTGGCATCTTAAACGTGGCTTTTAATATTGTTGGAGTAATAGACTTCTTTTAGAATCTGGTAAAATCTAATCCTTCTACCTCAGGAAAATACAAGTATGAACACACACCATTTTACATGTAATTTTAAAAGTTTACAGACACCATGCATTCAGCCTCCAAATTAGCAACCCTAAAGGTATAAATGATCTCTAGGTCATCCATAGGGTTAGTTGACTATTTTCTTGTAGTTTTAATGTTTATAACCTGGCTCATTCATTCATTAAGTCTTTTAGCAAATGTTTATTGATCACCTAGTAGGTATTGAGAATCCAAAGTTGAAACACATAGTGTGTCTTTGGTAAGGAAGTAAGGATAAGGTAAGTATAGAAAGTACAAATTAGGAGCAGTATATGTGTAGGGCAAGGTTTCCCAGTCTTAGCATTTTGAGCTGGATAATTCTTTATTTTGGGAGCTATCCCATGGGTTGTAGGATGTTTAGCAGCATCCCTGATCTTACCTACTAACCACTGGTAGCATCCCCACTCCAGGCTGAGATACCCAAAAATGTCCCCAGACATTGCCAGTTGTCCCCTTGTAGGGGAGGGGGTGGGAATTCACCCCTAGTTGAAAATCACTGGCTAGAGTAAAGTGCCTCTATATCTCTTAGCAAAAACTAGGGAATACACAGGAATAAAGACTAGAGGAAGACATGAAAATATTAGGAAGGACTGCATTTCTCCCACTTCTAGTGTCCATGTAGAGGGATTTGTAAAACCACATTCACATTCCTGGCCTCTCCTTGCCTCTTTATTTATTTACTCTGTCCTAAAGAAAATGAAATGACTGGCCTGATTAGAAAGTTTACAGAAGATCCCTGGCCTTAGCAGGCTCAGGTTCTTTTTTTCTCCTCTTAGGATCTGCTGTCTTCAGGGTATACATGTGATAGTACTTCTCCAGGGTCCCCCTTGGTCACCAGGGTAGGGTCCTCTGAAGGGTCTTCCTTGGTCATGGGGGGAAGCTTAATTCAATCCAGTCCCATCACTCCAGCTGGTGAGATGCCCAACTCCAGGGTTCTTCATTAGCATCCTCACTAGGTTCACACACCTAAAGCCATGACCTCCGATTAGGGCTCCAACAGTAAGCAGAGTACTATTTTGATCTCCAACCCTCTCATCCTTTATTTAATTTTTCAGTTTATCCGGAACTGATGGTAGGGAAGGGGGATATTCTATATTGAGGCTCTTCAAAGACCACTTTTCCCAGATGATTAAAATCAGGCAGATAAGTTGGGAGAAGACAGTCTAGACAAAGGAAACATCGTAAACAGAAACAATAAAGTATGAAGTTGTGGTCTACTCAGAAAACTCTACAGTCAATTCAGTAACCAGAATCTGAAGTACAAGGTGAGGGAAGATGAAGTGGTGAATTAGGCTGGACAGAGAGGTAGAAGCCAGATCAAGAAATGCCTTCTAGACTGCTTAGAAGAATCTAGACTTTTTTTTCCCCTGAGGTCATTGTGAGCGGTGTAGAGATTGTTATGAGGCAGGACTATTAGGGTGGCTGCTGTAGAAGTCAAGTCACTAGAGGCTGGGGGCCTGAGCAAGAGAATTATGGAATCTCCTACAGAGATTTTTTTTTAAAGATTTTATTTATTTATTTGACAGAGAGAGATCACAAGTAGATGGAGAGGCAGGCAGAGAGAGAGAGAGAGAGGGAAGCAGGCTCCCTGCTGAGCAGAGAGCCCGATGCGGGACACGATCCCAGGACCCCGAGATCATGACCTGAGCCGAAGGAAGCGGCTTAACCCACTGAGCCACCCAGGCGCCCCTCCTACAGAGATTTTTAAAAGTAGGACTTATAAGTATAGAGTAAGGTGCTATACATAAAAATTTTATAAAGCATTGATTTTGATTTTGTTTAAAAACAAAAACAAGTAGATGACTTTGAGCTTGCAGTATATAAACAAAAAATCAAAATACATTCTACTCTGAGATTTTGCTAATATTATCTTAGATTCACTCACTCAACAAATATTTTTTGAGCAGCAACTGTGGAGTTTACATTTACTAAAATAGGGGATTTTGTGAGAGAAGGGGACTTGGGGTATGCGTATCAGAAGCTCCATTTTGGATAAGTGAATTTTGAGATGCAGTTTGGCATAGAAGCTTCTACAATACAAGGCATGGAGCGAACAACAGATCTTTTAACTCTCCTTTCCCTAACTGCCCTCCCCCCACATTATACAACCTCCCATTGACCTGTTGGTATAAAACAAAACAAAAAAACCTTTTTTCTTCCAAGTTTTAAAATTCGCATGATGATTGTGCTATGCTTTAATTTTTCTTTTTAGTTTTATTTTGTCTAATAAAGTGAAATATGCATTAAAATACCTGGCACATGATAGGCGTTGAATAAATATTTGTTGAATGAATGAATGGTAGTGGGGAAGCCACAGGGCAATTACTCTTTCCTGAAAAGACCACACAGGAATGGAAGGAGAGCAAGGCAATGTTGTTAGAGTCTAAATAAGAACCACTATATGTCTCAGGCATTTTCAGAAACTCAATGAGCAATGAGAAATCCAGAAATCTTCTACTTCTATAGACCCCAGAGACTTGGACAAAAGCCTTCAAACAACATATTCCATTAAAGAAAGAACTTTTGAAGAGAAAAATACTATGTTTTTTTTTTTCCTTTCTTAATCTTAGCCTTACAACTCAAACCAAGCATAAAGAATTGGCAGTACTTTTTTTTTTTTTTTAAAGAGAAAAAAACCTTCCTGCGATGAAAGATAGAAAGCTCAACAGCGTTCCTGGCCAGCTAGAGAGTGGTTTTGTAGCATGATGGGAAGAGATATTAATTTGGGAGCTATGTAGTGTAAATTGACTCATTGGTAATATAAAATATGGTCTTTGGGAAGAGACCTAAGGAACCATGTGCAAGACAGACTCATTGGATGAGATTTATAATCTGTGCAGGAGAACTCTCAGAGCTCTCTTTTGGAAAAAGAGCAGGAATCTCACACAGTAACCCCAGAACTGAGGTCTGTGTTTGTCCACACGCTTGGGTATAAATGCTTAAGAAGGGGAAGAGCTTTTACATTCAAAGGAAGAGAAAGGCTGCTTCATTGTAAAAGAAGTGTTAAAATTTGGTGGGCTTGAAGGCAGGGATAACTGAAGCAAAGATTCTAATTTCTTTGAACGTATTGTGTAATTGTCATTTGTAGCCCATGAGAGGCAGATGCTAAGATGAAGTGCAGTTCTAGTGGTATTGGCAGGCCAGGGAATGGAGGAGGAATATAAGTTAGGGAAGATAAAGGAGGGAGGAAGCTGATTTAGCCAGGGAAAGCCTTCAGGCTAAAATGTGGTTCTGACATCTATACAAGGAAAGGAATCTGGGGAAACTGAATTCAGCAGGAAGAACCTCAGACCATGATAGAAATCTAACAGTGTCTTGGCCCACCCAGCAGGGAGCTTCCAAGCACCGGTAACTGGCTTTAGGAGGCTGAGTTAGGCAGAGTGGCCAGGCCCTAATACTCTAACCATGCCTAGCCATTGGTGGAATACTTCCCAGAAGACATGGCCTCAGCTCAAAAGCTGAGGAGAATACTGAAGGCTCTGCAGCCAGAAGATGTTAACTAAGCATGTTTCCTGCAGATGAATGGGAAGCTGCTTCTCGAAGGGAGATATGACCAGGGAACCCCCATGACTATCACACAAAATACCATTGTCTTAGTGAGGCCACCTCACTATACGAGTGAGGTGACCTAATACACTTTGGTGTATTAGGTGTATTCAGTAAACGTACTGGAAACCTGGCTGACGTTGCATAAAATATAATGCATAATGTTTGCTGGTGCACATCTTATAAAAAGACCTGATCTCTTCATCCATGTTTTTGAAATAGTGCTGCCATACCTATGTAGAGCATTTTAAAATTTCCTATCATTAGTTCTCTACAACTTTGTAAGGTAAAAGCAAACAGACCTAACAACATGTGGGAATTTTTGAAATATTGTTTATAATAGCATCATCAAATATCAAATATCTAGTAATAAATCTAGCAAAGATACTTAAAACTTCTACTCTAGAAATTATAAAACTTTTTTTAGAGAAATTAAGGAATTAAAATGGGAAGATAAACCATAACTGTGGATTAAAGACTCAGTATTTTTTACATATCCATTCTTCTCAAATTGATCTATAAATGCAATGCAGTCCCTAAAGACTATTTTTTTAATTAATTTTTTATTTTTTCAGCATAACAGTATTCATTTATTTTTGCACCACACCCAGTGCTCCATGCAATCCGTGCCCTCTACAATACCCACCACCTGGTGCCCCCAACCTCCCACCCCCCCCCTAAAGACTATTTTTTAAAAATATTTATTGAGGCAAAATTAACATAGAATAAGATGCACACATTTTAAGTGTATATTTTAATAAGTTTGAAAAAAGTAGACTCCAGTGTATCTACCACCACAATAGAGATATAAAACATTTTTTATCATTCCCAAAATTTCCCTCATGCTACTTTACAGTCACCACTCTGCCTGAGTTCTAGGAAACTGCTGATCTGCTCCCCATTTTGTCTTTCCTAGACATTCATATAAATGGAATCAAATAGATGCTCTTTTATGTCTTGCTTTTTTTTTTTAACCACAAAATGCTTTTCAAATTCATCCATATTGTTGCATATGTTAGTAGATTGCTTTTTTATATTACAAATTGCTATTCATACATTCACCACAATTTGCTTATCTAGTCACCTGCTGGGGGATATTTGGGATTTTT